>NC_064639.1:510772969-512022969 GCF_023864345.2 Schistocerca serialis cubense
ATTGGAGCCATAAAGGAAACGAAAACAGCGCCCCAAAACTATAGAAAGGCAGCGTTTCCCGCTGGAAGAGAACGACAAGGAGGGCAGTGGGAAAAGCAAAAGAAAACACGAAGAACTTAGAAGCCCGCAACTCTGCCGGGACATGAAAGTAAGTAACGAACCTGAGAGAAAAATGAGCAAACTCTATTTCTCCATAACGGGAAAAAGAAGAATGAAATGGCACATAATTTGGCAACTAAAAACAAAACACCTCTCTTGAAAAGGAGTGTGAAAGGAGTGGAAGATGTTAAATATGCTGTCTTCACGGAAGAAGCGAGCAAATTGGCAACACAGAATTTGTAAAGCAAGCGATCCCCGTAGGAAACAAGAAAGCGAAATACATATTGAAAGAAAGGAAGACTAAACCCTCGAAAGGGAGTAAAAATCACACTCGAAATAAAACGAAAGTGCGTTCCAATCGCAAAGAAAGGAAAAAGGAAATTCATGAAAACAATCAAAGGAAAGGAAGAAAGAAAATAATGCTGTATTCCATTATTTGTCATTTCAATGTGTTTCTAGTTTGTTCTTCAGTTTTCTGTTTCTGAGTTCTTTCGTAACGTCAACACGCTATTACTTCTGTGCACATTGCAGGACCATGATCGACGTCGTCAATAAGAGTGGAAAACAGTCGGTGCCAGATTGAAGACTTTCCGAAATTGCTGTTCAATGGGGATTTGCAGAAAGCGCTGAAAGCATCGCTGATACGAGCCTGTCCTCCGGAGCGTTTCACGGCGCTCCCACAGATAAAACAAGTAGTCGACTGGATCAATTATATTCTTGGCAAATATAGCGTAGGTGGTATGCCCTAAAATCCACATTGTAGCATTTCGCTTAGATTGCGGAAATGGTTTAATGTCGGGGATGACAGCCGTTAGCGGCGAAAAAGACCGCTTGTCAGTCCTGTTAATGAGTGCGAGCATGTCGCAGGAAATAGCCCACACATCTCGTGTGGTTCTGCAAAGAAACCGATGCTCAAGGGTACCCCTTTCGTCACAGTACTCGCACTTAGAGGACGGAATTAGGTGAATAGTCGCCAGTCGGTCGTTGGTGGTCACAGTGCGAGTGATGACCGTATACCACGTGCTTCGTACTGCCGCCGGTAACAACTTGTTGCTGACGTTTTGCCAAACAAGAACCCAGTTGTTGTGGGGACATTGACGGACTAAGTTATTCGGTGGTGACAAACCAATCATCTCACGATACAAAGAGATGGCAGACCGCGTCCTGCGGTCGCGAGCTAGTGAAACATGATAACTGCGGGACAAGAAAAAATCTCTGAATACAGCAAGCTTGTAAGGTATCCGCGAGACATTGATCGGTGCACTGTCAGAAAGGGGCTCATGGGCGCGGAAGAGGGCAGCCGTCGTACTGTGGGGGCTGTTCTCGACAATGGTGGCAATTCTGTTGACTAGCAGGGCAGAACATTTCTTTCTGACATCTACGAGACCTAGTCCTCCGCGAGACGGAGGCTGGGTACATGTGGCAAGTTTCACCTTGAAAATATGGCCACGCCACAGCAGCCAATGTGCAGCTTGGCTGATCGTGCGTGCCAACGGAGGTGGGACGTTGAGCACTTGAGCCACATACCACGCTTTAGCCAAAATGTGAACATTGATCAACTCAACACGCTGTAGAAGATGTAATTTCCGGGTGGCGTGACGAACCATGAGACCCTTGACAGTTGTGGAAATACGGCGCCAGTTATGAGCGGCCATCTTTATGGGGCAAGCAAAGAATTGAATGCCGAGCATCATGTGGGAGGCAGCTATGGTGTACCACGAATCGGCAGCATAGTTGCGACAGGCACCGATTGGGAGTAGCACTGTTTTATGCGGGTTCAGTTCCGCACCGGTAGCCTGGGCAAAAAGACGGAACACAGGTTTAACTAAAGGGATGTCCTTTTCTTGTCGTATAAAGACGCCGACATCGTCGGCGTACGCAATGCACGACGCCCGTACACCCTCTACATCGATCCCACTGACAGTGCGCCCAATTCGGCGGAGGAGGGGGTCAAGAGCGATAACAAAGAGGGACATAGAGAGGGGACATCCTTGCCGCACAGACCGTGCGATCCTAAAGGGAGCCGAAAGGGTGCCATTTATCAGAATGCGAGAAGACGCTCTCGTTAGGACATTTTCAAGAGCGGAGACAAAGTTCATATGAAAGCCGATGTGACCTAACAAGGCAAAGAGGTAATCGTGGTTAATCCTATCAAAAGCCTTCCTAAAGTCAATCGACAGAATCGCCCCTGGAGTCCGTGTGGCAGCAGTGTAAGCCACGACGTCCCTATACGTGCTCACGGCGGCAAGGATACCCCTCCCTGTCACAGCGCACATCTGGAAAGGGCTAATGATTTTTCGCATCACAGTGTGCAGCCTGGTTGCGACGCATTTGCTGAAAAGCTTGTAGTCACTGTTCAACAGCGTGATAGGGCGGAAGTTTTCAACTTTGTCAGCCCCAGCGGTCTTAGGGAGAAGAATGACTATACCCTCTAGGAACTCTGCCGGACACGGAAGGCCACTCAACAATTCATTTGCGACCTTTGTGAGGATAGGTTCTAAGAGATCCCAGAACTCGAGGTAGAATTCTAAAGGAATTCCGTCAGGGCCTGGGGACTTGTGTCGAGCAGACGAACGGAGTGCATCGCTCATGTCCTCCGTCGTGATGGCGGAAAGGAGGGTGTCATTGTCCTCACGTGTAAGCAGGTTCCGCATGTCACCTATGAGGACATGTGTGGCCGCCCTATCGTGGTCGCTACGCTGGAACGCGGCACTAAAATGGGCAAAAATGTGCGCACGAATGTCCCTCTCAGTGGTGAGTCGCTCCCCAGTCTCCAGTCTAAGACACCGAATAAATTTAGTAGCACCCCGTCTCCGCTCTCTTTCGATATGGTGAATAGTCGGTGACTCATCAAACGTCCCTACACAGCGGCTTCTAAGTAAGGAGCCCTGAAAATCTTGGGCTTGCAATTTAAAAATTTGAGCTTTCACAGCCTTTAACTGAAGCATAAATTGCTCATCAACAATATCTGGTAGAGAGACGGCATCTTTTAAAATCTGATAATAAAATTCAGTGGTTCTATGTTTCCACAGCGCAGCTTCGGCGCTAAAACACTTTAAAACAGCACGGATGGACGGTTTGGCCAGGTGAACCCACCAATTGACAACCGAGGCATAGTTAGCGAGCTTTTCGCCGCAGGAAGAGAGCGTATCGTGAATCTGCCGACGCAACGAGGGGGCGCGGACATGGGTCACGTTAAACTTCCACACCCGAGATCGACGTAACTGGTGGAGTTGCGGCGCGCGAAGGTCACAGAAGAAGGCGCAGTGATCGGAAAAACAGACAGGGGCAACGTCAGCACTGATTAGGTGATCTGCTATGCAGGTCGACACATAGAACCTATCAAGTCTACTAGCCCCATTTCGATAGAAATACGTAAAAACTTGCTGTTGAGGATAGAGAACACGCCACACATCCGCTAACTGGAAGCTTGCAATCAGACGATCGAGGTCAACGCACTTATGAGCCGTAGGAAACTGATCACTGTCCGCGACCACGCAATTAAAATCGCCCCCCAACACGACGGGCAGCGTCGGGCTACCAATCAAGGTGGGTACATCTTCAATGAAAAATCTCGCTCTCGCCCTCTTGAAACTAGTGCCAGACGGAGCGTAAATGTTAACCAGTTGTAGGCCTCCGATAACGCACGAGATCCCCCTGCCGCTCGGTAGTCGTTGGACGCGCGTAGGCTCTACGGCAGACTTATATAAAATAGCGGTACCACACCGAGCTTCCGGGTCGACATTATAAATGGCGGAATACCCCGTTAAAACATCAAGGCACACAACGCTCACTTCCTGCAGAAAAATAAAATCAAACCGACAATGTTGGATAAAATTTGCCAAGACTTGCAATTTCTGAGGAGCCGCAATACAGTTGATATTTAACGTGGCTATTTTAACCATGTGGCTACAGGACGCATGGGTGTAGGGCACACAGATAAATTTTTTGAAAGGGAGTCACCGGCAAGGTGCAGGCGCACCGGAGACGGAAAGCAGGGTACCGTGGCAGTTACATGTCTTCATCGTCCGCCCAGGAGAGCGGCGTAGGATTGGTCGTGTCGCCGTCCGACAGACTGCCGCCGGTAGGGTCACCCGACGCGGTTTTCCTGGACGCGCGAGTCTGCGAATTGCGCTGTTTACGAGATTCCGTGTCAGTACTAATCTTTTTCGAAGGGGGCGAAATTTCCCGGCCGCCGGTACCCTTTCCTAGCATACCCTTAAGTTTCCGACTTTGTTCTCGCACACGTTTTTCTCGTTGCGTGGCAAAGTCAGTATCCTGCAACTTGGTCTTTACGTTCCGTACGGAGGCAACAGAGTGCTGTTCTACATCCATAACCAAGTTCTCCGCGTGAGGCGGAGAAAGGTGCAAGGTATTCTCTGGAGCAGTAATGTTACTGGGGGATGGGTTGGAGTCCGCGACCTTGTCAGGAGTGGCAGTAAGTGCACAATCCCCAGCAGGGATGTCCGACACAACAGGCACTGAAGTAGCAACATCACATGGGGAGGACGTTTGACACTGTAGAACCGTTGAGGCAGGCGCGGTGTCGCAAACGGCGACAGTAATAGCACCTGATTCCGGAATGCTCTGAACACGTTCATTAACAAGTGAAGTCACGGAAGTCGTCTCCTGCAACGGAGCAGAACGGTTGGTCGGACGACATTCAGTGCTAACGTCAGGGACATTGTCAACAACAGGCGTATGTGAAACAACAGGTACACTAGAAAGAATGGACATACCCGCTACAACCGGTTCACGAACTAAAGAGTCAGCCGGTGGCGGAGAACCTCTAAGAAGGGCACCTGCGTAACTACCTGAGTTGTCTAGGGGCAACTGCACTGGGCGCCGACGGGGACAAGAATTCCGCATATGTTCAGTAGAATGACAGAGAGAACACGTTGGAGGTTGGCCGGTGTAGGAGATGAAAGCCCTATGGCCGCCTATGATAACGAAGGACGGAATATGTTTCTTTAAGTCCATCCGCACAGTACGGACGCCGTTATCACATTGATAAACATACGCGGACGACCAATAATCTTTAGTGACAGCAAAGATAGTCCCATATAAACTTAATGCACGGCGAATTTCATCCAAGGGCACTTCAAAAGGCAGATGGAAAACCTTCACATTTCGTACACCATAGCCGGCATGTAGAACCTGCACGTCACTAATAGTCCCATCAGCATGCTTAAACTTCCGAACCCCGCCATTGACGGCCACCAAACGCTCACATAGTTCACTATCAAGGAGTTTCAAGAACACGGAATTAACAATAAAATCTAAATGAACACCGTCAAGCAAAGCTGGGTCTATTTGCAATTCCGATCGGATCCAATGATGTATTTCAAAAGCCGTGGGACGCGGAAATTCGCGATCAAACAACAACTGAATAGTATTGGACCGGTTGTACGACACCATTTTCCACAATAAATCCTTGAAAAACTTACAAAAAGAGAAGAAACACGCTGAGTATAGACACCAGGCCGCTGCAAACCACGACGACCAACGATGTAAACACAGCTGCTAGCGGAGCTCGCGACGGGCACGTCCGCTCGCCGCAACCACTCGGCCACCTCGTCTGCTGGAGCTACAGTTGTGTCTTTGGTGAGTGCTTGCGGAAAGAAGACATTTGTCGATTCGAAAACACATTCAAAACATGGTTCTGGGCCGGTGTTAACGTCTAATGCCAAGCTGCAGTGCGGCCGACCAAGCTCCCACTGGCGAATCGTTTAATGACAGCATCCGTCCATGTGGATATGCGATCGGGTAAAATCACCGGCCCACTTATCTACTGCAGGAATAAGCATTGTATCGACATGCAGTGTCGTCTAATGCAAATGAGAAAGGTGCTGTGCATTCTTTTGCTCGACTTACTGCAACGAAACGTACAGCTCGATACGCTACACTGATATTGCTTGCAAGGTTTTGACGTCCCCCCTAGCCCAAGATTGTCCTGCTGTTTGCGTTGGAGCTTGGTGTTTGATTATTAAAGGCACGATACGTTAAAATGACTGCGACAGATATGCACTTAAATATAAATAAGAACTCGTCGTTCGCAAATACCAACATACTCTTTGCTGGAGCCGAAATTTGATTGGTTTATAGATCTCGAATTGATGTTTAATTCGAAGGGCATACGCTATGGAATGTTGTGCGCTTTCATCTGGTAGGCAGTTTTGTCACTTATTTCATACACACGCTATCTGCCACGTACACGCGTCGATGTTACTACTGAGTGGCGTTTCGCACGGAGAAGGAGTGACCGCAAACGCGTGCTTTACGTAAAATTCTTCGACGAGGATGGGATTCGAACCCACGCGTGCAGAGCACATTGGATTAGCAGTCCAACGCCTTAACCACTCGGCCACCTCGTCTGCTGGAGCTACAGTTGTGTCTTTGGCGAGTGCTTGCGGAAAGAAGACATTTGTCGATTCGAAAACACATTCAAAACATGGTACTGGGCCGGTGTTAACGTCTAATGCCAAGCTGCAGTGCGGCCGACCAAGCTCCCACTGGCGAATCGTTTAATGACAGCATCCGTCCATGTGGATATGCGATCGGGTAAAATCATTGGCCCAATTATCTACTGCAGGAATAAGCATTGTATCGACATGCAGTGTCGTCTAATGCAAATGAGAAAGGTGCTGTGCATTCTTTTGCACGACTTACTGCAACGAAACGTACAGCTCGATACGCTACACTGATATTGCTTGCAAGGTTTTGACGTCCCCCCTAGCCCAAGATTGTCCTGCTGTTTGCGATGGAGCTTGGTGTTTGGGCGGCCACTAGCGACGGATGTCTGCAAACTCAAGTCTCTCCAGTAGGCCCTGCCAAATGGCTTCTGTAGATGGCGGCCTGAATTTAAACAACAAACTGTCCGAAGGCGACAGTTGTGCTACAGATGGATTATTAAAGGCACGATACGTTAAAATGACTGCGACAGATATGCACTTAAATATAAATAAGAACTCGTCGTTCGCAAATACCAACATACTCTTTGCTGGAGCCGAAATTTGATTGGTTTATAGATCTCGAATTGATGTTTAATTCGAAGGGCATACGCTATGGAATGTTGTGCGCTTTCATCTGGTAGGCAGTTTTGTCTCTTATTTCATACACACGCTATCTGCCACGTACACGCGTCGATGTTACTACTGAGTGGCGTTTCGCACGGAGAAGGAGTGACCGCAAACGCGTGCTTTACGTAAAATTCTTCGACGAGGATGGGATTCGAACCCACGCGTGCAGAGCACATTGGATTAGCAGTCCAACGCCTTAACCACTCGGCCACCTCGTCTGCTGGAGCTACAGTTGTGTCTTTGGTGAGTGCTTGCGGAAAGAAGACATTTGTCGATTCGAAAACACATTCAAAACATGGTACTGGGCCGGTGTTAACGTCTAATGCCAAGCTGCAGTGCGGCCGACCAAGCTCCCACTGGCGAATCGTTTAATGACAGCATCCGTCCATGTGGATATGCGATCGGGTAAAATCACCGGCCCACTTATCTACTGCAGGAATAAGCATTGTATCGACATGCAGTGTCGTCTAATGCAAATGAGAAAGGTGCTGTGCATTCTTTTGCTCGACTTACTGCAACGAAACGTACAGCTCGATACGCTACACTGATATTGCTTGCAAGGTTCTGACGTCCCCCCTAGCCCAAGATTGTCCTGCTGTTTGCGTTGGAGCTTGGTGTTTGATTATTAAAGGCACGATACGTTAAAATGACTGCGACAGATATGCACTTAAATATAAATAAGAACTCGTCGTTCGCAAATACCAACATACTCTTTGCTGGAGCCGAAATTTGATTGGTTTATAGATCTCGAATTGATGTTTAATTCGAAGGGCATACGCTATGGAATGTTGTGCGCTTTCATCTGGTAGGCAGTTTTGTCACTTATTTCATACACACGCTATCTGCCACGTACACGCGTCGATGTTACTACCGAGTGGCGTTTCGCACGAAGAAGGAGTGACCGCAAAAGCGTGCTTTACGTAAATTTCTTCGACGAGGATGGGATTCGAACCCACTCGTGCAGAGCACATTGGATTAGCTGCCCAACGCCTTAACCACTCGGCCACGTCGTCTGCTGGATCTACAGTTGTGTCTTTGGTGAGTGCGTGCGGAAAGAAGACATTTGTCGATTCGAAAACACATTCAAAACATGGTACTGGGCCGGTGTTAACGTCTAATGCCAAGCTGCAGTGCGGCCGACCAAGCTCCCACTGGCGAATCGTTTAATGACAGCATCCGTCCATGTGGATATGCGATCGGGTAAAATCACCGGCCCACTTATCTACTGCAGGAATAAGCATTGTATCGACATGCAGTGTCGTCTAATGCAAATGAGAAAGGTGCTGTGCATTCTTTTGCACGACTTACTGCAACGAAACGTACAGCTCGATACGCTACACTGATATTGCTTGCAAGGTTTTGACGTCCCCCCTAGCCCAAGATTGTCCTGCTGTTTGCGATGGAGCTTGGTGTTTGGGCGGCCACTAGCGACGGATGTCTGCAAACTCAAGTCTCTCCAGTAGGCCCTGCCAAATGGCTTCTGTAGATGGCGGCCTGAATTTAAACAACAAACTGTCCGAAGGCGACAGTTGTGCTACAGATGGATTATTAAAGGCACGATACGTTAAAATGACTGCGACAGATATGCACTTAAATATAAATAAGAACTCGTCGTTCGCAAATACCAACATACTCTTTGCTGGAGCCGAAATTTGATTGGTTTATAGATCTCGAATTGATGTTTAATTCGAAGGGCATACGCTATGGAATGTTGTGCGCTTTCATCTGGTAGGCAGTTTTGTCTCTTATTTCATACACACGCTATCTGCCACGTACACGCGTCGATGTTACTACTGAGTGGCGTTTCGCACGGAGAAGGAGTGACCGCAAACGCGTGCTTTACGTAAAATTCTTCGACGAGGATGGGATTCGAACCCACGCGTGCAGAGCACATTGGATTAGCAGTCCAACGCCTTAACCACTCGGCCACCTCGTCTGCTGGAGCTACAGTTGTGTCTTTGGTGAGTGCTTGCGGAAAGAAGACATTTGTCGATTCGAAAACACATTCAAAACATGGTACTGGGCCGGTGTTAACGTCTAATGCCAAGCTGCAGTGCGGCCGACCAAGCTCCCACTGGCGAATCGTTTAATGACAGCATCCGTCCATGTGGATATGCGATCGGGTAAATTCACCGGCCCACTTATCTACTGCAGGAATAAGCATTGTATCGACATGCAGTGTCGTCTAATGCAAATGAGAAAGGTGCTGTGCATTCTTTTGCTCGACTTACTGCAACGAAACGTACAGCTCGATACGCTACACTGATATTGCTTGCAAGGTTCTGACGTCCCCCCTAGCCCAAGATTGTCCTGCTGTTTGCGTTGGAGCTTGGTGTTTGATTATTAAAGGCACGATACGTTAAAATGACTGCGACAGATATGCACTTAAATATAAATAAGAACTCGTCGTTCGCAAATACCAACATACTCTTTGCTGGAGCCGAAATTTGATTGGTTTATAGATCTCGAATTGATGTTTAATTCGAAGGGCATACGCTATGGAATGTTGTGCGCTTTCATCTGGTAGGCAGTTTTGTCACTTATTTCATACACACGCTATCTGCCACGTACACGCGTCGATGTTACTACCGAGTGGCGTTTCGCACGAAGAAGGAGTGACCGCAAAAGCGTCCTTTACGTAAATTTCTTCGACGAGGATGGGATTCGAACCCACTCGTGCAGAGCACATTGGATTAGCTGCCCAACGCCTTAACCACTCGGCCACCTCGTCTGCTGGAGCTACAGTTGTGTCTTTGGTGAGTGCGTGCGGAAAGAAGACATTTGTCGATTCGAAAACACATTCAAAACATGGTACTGGGCCGGTGTTAACGTCTAATGCCAAGCTGCAGTGCGGCCGACCAAGCTCCCACTGGCGAATCGTTTAATGACAGCATCCGTCCATGTGGATATGCGATCGGGTAAAATCATTGGCCCAATTATCTACTGCAGTAATAAGCATTGTATCGACATGCAGTGTCGTCTAATGCAAATGAGAAAGGTGCTGTGCATTCTTTTGCACGACTTACTGCAACGAAACGTACAGCTCGATACGCTACACTGATATTGCTTGCAAGGTTTTGACGTCCCCCCTAGCCCAAGATTGTCCTGCTGTTTGCGATGGAGCTTGGTGTTTGGGCGGCCACTAGCGACGGATGTCTGCAAACTCAAGTCTCTCCAGTAGGCCCTGCCAAATGGCTTCTGTAGATGGCGGCCTGACTTTAAAGAACAAACTGTCGGAAGGCGACAGTTGTGCTACAGATGCATTATTAAAGGCACGATACGTTAAAATGACTGCGACAGATATGCACTTAAATATAAATAAAAACTCGTCGTTCGCAAATACCAACATAGTCTTTGCTGGAGCCGAAATTTGATTGGGTTATAGATCTCGAATTGATGTTTAATTCGAAGGGCATACGCTATGGAATGTTGTGCGCTTTCATCTGGTAGGCAGTTTTGTCACTTATTTCATACACACGCTATCTGCCACGTACACGCGTCGATGTTACTACTGAGTGGCGTTTCGCACGGAGAAGGAGTGACCGCAAACGCGTGCTTTACGTAAAATTCTTCGACGAGGATGGGATTCGAACCCACGCGTGCAGAGCACATTGGATTAGCAGTCCAACGCCTTAACCACTCGGCCACCTCGTCTGCTGGAGCTACAGTTGTGTCTTTGGCGAGTGCTTGCGGAAAGAAGACATTTGTCGATTCGAAAACACATTCAAAACATGGTACTGGGCCGGTGTTAACGTCTAATGCCAAGCTGCAGTGCGGCCGACCAAGCTCCCACTGGCGAATCGTTTAATGACAGCATCCGTCCATGTGGATATGCGATCGGGTAAAATCATTGGCCCAATTATCTACTGCAGGAATAAGCATTGTATCGACATGCAGTGTCGTCTAATGCAAATGAGAAAGGTGCTGTGCATTCTTTTGCACGACTTACTGCAACGAAACGTACAGCTCGATACGCTACACTGATATTGCTTGCAAGGTTTTGACGTCCCCCCTAGCCCAAGATTGTCCTGCTGTTTCCGATGGAGCTTGGTGTTTGGGCGGCCACTAGCGACGGATGTCTGCAAACTCAAGTCTCTCCAGTAGGCCCTGCCAAATGGCTTCTGTAGATGGCGGCCTGAATTTAAACAACAAACTGTCCGAAGGCGACAGTTGTGCTACAGATGGATTATTAAAGGCACGATACGTTAAAATGACTGCGACAGATATGCACTTAAATATAAATAAGAACTCGTCGTTCGCAAATACCAACATACTCTTTGCTGGAGCCGAAATTTGATTGGTTTATAGATCTCGAATTGATGTTTAATTCGAAGGGCATACGCTATGGAATGTTGTGCGCTTTCATCTGGTAGGCAGTTTTGTCTCTTATTTCATACACACGCTATCTGCCACGTACACGCGTCGATGTTACTACTGAGTGGCGTTTCGCACGGAGAAGGAGTGACCGCAAACGCGTGCTTTACGTAAATTTCTTCGACGAGGATGGGATTCGAACCCACGCGTGCAGAGCACATTGGATTAGCAGTCCAACGTCTTAACCACTCGGCCACCTCGTCTGCTGGAGCTACAGTTGTGTCTTTGGTGAGTGCTTGCGGAAAGAAGACATTTGTCGATTCGAAAACACATTCAAAACATGGTACTGGGCCGGTGTTAACGTCTAATGCCAAGCTGCAGTGCGGCCGACTAAGCTCCCACTGGCGAATCGTTTAATGACAGCATCCGTCCATGTGGATATGCGATCGGGTAAAATCACCGGCCCACTTATCTACTGCAGGAATAAGCATTGTATCGACATGCAGTGTCGTCTAATGCAAATGAGAAAGGTGCTGTGCATTCTTTTGCTCGACTTACTGCAACGAAACGTACAGCTCGATACGCTACACTGATATTGCTTGCAAGGTTTTGACGTCCCCCCTAGCCCAAGATTGTCCTGCTGTTTGCGATGGAGCTTGGTGTTTGATTATTAAAGGCACGATACGTTAAAATGACTGCGACAGATATGCACTTAAATATAAATAAGAACTCGTCGTTCGCAAATACCAACATACTCTTTGCTGGAGCCGAAATTTGATTGGTTTATAGATCTCGAATTGATGTTTAATTCGAAGGGCATACGCTATGGAATGTTGTGCGCTTTCATCTGGTAGGCAGTTTTGTCACTTATTTCATACACACGCTATCTGCCACGTACACGCGTCGATGTTACTACTGAGTGGCGTTTCGCACGGAGAAGGAGTGACCGCAAAAGCGTGCTTTTTTTTACGTAAATTTCTCCGACGAGGAGGGGATTCGAACCCACGCGTGCAGAGCACATTGGATTAGCAGTCCAACGCCTTAACCACTCGGCCACCTCGTCTGCTGGAGCTACAGTTGTGTCTTTGGTGAGTGCTTGCGGAAAGAAGACATTTGTCGATTCGAAAACACATTCAAAACATGGTACTGGGCCGGTGTTAACGTCTAATGCCAAGCTGCAGTGCGGCCGACCAAGCTCCCACTGGCGAATCGTTTAATGACAGCATCCGTCCATGTGGATATGCGATCGGGTAAAATCACCGGCCCACTTATCTACTGCAGGAATAAGCATTGTATCGACATGCAGTGTCGTCTAATGCAAATGAGAAAGGTGCTGTGCATTCTTTTGCTCGACTTACTGCAACGAAACGTACAGCTCGATACGCTACACTGATATTGCTTGCAAGGTTTTGACGTCCCCCCTAGCCCAAGATTGTCCTGCTGTTTGCGATGGAGCTTGGTGTTTGATTATTAAAGGCACGATACGTTAAAATGACTGCGACAGATATGCACTTAAATATAAATAAGAACTCGTCGTTCGCAAATACCAACATACTCTTTGCTGGAGCCGAAATTTGATTGGTTTATAGATCTCGAATTGATGTTTAATTCGAAGGGCATACGCTATGGAATGTTGTGCGCTTTCATCTGGTAGGCAGTTTTGTCACTTATTTCATACACACGCTATCTGCCACGTACACGCGTCGATGTTACTACTGAGTGGCGTTTCGCACGGAGAAGGAGTGACCGCAAAAGCGTGCTTTTTTTTACGTAAATTTCTCCGACGAGGAGGGGATTCGAACCCACGCGTGCAGAGCACATTGGATTAGCAGTCCAACGCCTTAACCACTCGGCCACCTCGTCTGCTGGAGCTACAGTTGTGTCTTTGGTGAGTGCTTGCGGAAAGAAGACATTTGTCGATTCGAAAACACATTCAAAACATGGTACTGGGCCGGTGTTAACGTCTAATGCCAAGCTGCAGTGCGGCCGACCAAGCTCCCACTGGCGAATCGTTTAATGACAGCATCCGTCCATGTGGATATGCGATCGGGTAAAATCACCGGCCCACTTATCTACTGCAGGAATAAGCATTGTATCGACATGCAGTGTCGTCTAATGCAAATGAGAAAGGTGCTGTGCATTCTTTTGCTCGACTTACTGCAACGAAACGTACAGCTCGATACGCTACACTGATATTGCTTGCAAGGTTTTGACGTCCCCCCTAGCCCAAGATTGTCCTGCTGTTTGCGATGGAGCTTGGTGTTTGATTATTAAAGGCACGATACGTTAAAATGACTGCGACAGATATGCACTTAAATATAAATAAGAACTCGTCGTTCGCAAATACCAACATACTCTTTGCTGGAGCCGAAATTTGATTGGTTTATAGATCTCGAATTGATGTTTAATTCGAAGGGCATACGCTATGGAATGTTGTGTGCTTTCATCTGGTAGGCAGTTTTGTCACTTATTTCATACACACGCTATCTGCCACGTACACGCGTCGATGTTACTACTGAGTGGCGTTTCGCACGGAGAAGGAGTGACCGCAAACGCGTGCTTTACGTAAAATTCTTCGACGAGGATGGGATTCGAACCCACGCGTGCAGAGCACATTGGATTAGCAGTCCAACGCCTTAACCACTCGGCCACCTCGTCTTCTGGAGCTACAGTTGTGTCTTTGGCGAGTGCTTGCGGAAAGAAGACATTTGTCGATTCGAAAACACATTCAAAACATGGTACTGGGCCGGTGTTAACGTCTAATGCCAAGCTGCAGTGCGGCCGACCAAGCTCCCACTGGCGAATCGTTTAATGACAGCATCCGTCCATGTGGATATGCGATCGGGTAAAATCATTGGCCCAATTATCTACTGCAGGAATAAGCATTGTATCGACATGCAGTGTCGTCTAATGCAAATGAGAAAGGTGCTGTGCATTCTTTTGCACGACTTACTGCAACGAAACGTACAGCTCGATACGCTACACTGATATTGCTTGCAACGTTTTGACGTCCCCCCTAGCCCAAGATTGTCCTGCTGTTTGCGATGGAGCTTGGTGTTTGGGCGGCCACTAGCGACGGATGTGTGCAAACTCAAGTCTCTCCAGTAGGCCCTGCCAAATGGCTTCTGTAGATGGCGGCCTGAATTTAAACAACAAACTGTCCGAAGGCGACAGTTGTGCTACAGATGGATTATTAAAGGCACGATACGTTAAAATGACTGCGACAGATATGCACTTAAATATAAATAAGAACTCGTCGTTCGCAAATACCAACATACTCTTTGCTGGAGCCGAAATTTGATTGGTTTATAGATCTCGAATTGATGTTTAATTCGAAGGGCATACGCTATGGAATGTTGTGCGCTTTCATCTGGTAGGCAGTTTTGTCTCTTATTTCATACACACGCTATCTGCCACGTACACGCGTCGATGTTACTACTGAGTGGCGTTTCGCACGGAGAAGGAGTGACCGCAAACGCGTGCTTTACGTAAAATTCTTCGACGAGGATGGGATTCGAACCCACGCGTGCAGAGCACATTGGATTAGCAGTCCAACGCCTTAACCACTCGGCCACCTCGTCTGCTGGAGCTACAGTTGTGTCTTTGGTGAGTGCTTGCGGAAAGAAGACATTTGTCGATTCGAAAACACATTCAAAACATGGTACTGGGCCGGTGTTAACGTCTAATGCCAAGCTGCAGTGCGGCCGACCAAGCTCCCACTGGCGAATCGTTTAATGACAGCATCCGTCCATGTGGATATGCGATCGGGTAAAATCACCGGCCCACTTATCTACTGCAGGAATAAGCATTGTATCGACATGCAGTGTCGTCTAATGCAAATGAGAAAGGTGCTGTGCATTCTTTTGCTCGACTTACTGCAACGAAACGTACAGCTCGATACGCTACACTGATATTGCTTGCAAGGTTTTGACGTCCCCCCTAGCCCAAGATTGTCCTGCTGTTTGCGATGGAGCTTGGTGTTTGATTATTAAAGGCACGATACGTTAAAATGACTGCGACAGATATGCACTTAAATATAAATAAGAACTCGTCGTTCGCAAATACCAACATACTCTTTGATGGAGCCGAAATTTGGTTGGTTTATAGATCTCGAATTGATGTTTAATTCGAAGGGCATACGCTATGGAATGTTGTGCGCTTTCATCTGGTAGGCAGTTTTGTCTCTTATTTCATACACACGCTATCTGCCACGTACACGCGTCGATGTTACTACTGAGTGGCGTTTCGCACGGAGAAGGAGTGACCGCAAACCCGTGCTTTACGTAAAATTCTTCGACGAGGATGGGATTCGAACCCACGCGTGCAGAGCACATTGGATTAGCAGTCCAACGCCTTAACCACTCGGCCACCTCGTCTGCTGGAGCTACAGTTGTGTCTTTGGCGAGTGCTTGCGGAAAGAAGACATTTGTCGATTCGAAAACACATTCAAAACATGGTACTGGGCCGGTGTTAACGTCTAATGCCAAGCTGCAGTGCGGCCGACCAAGCTCCCACTGGCGAATCGTTTAATGACAGCATCCGTCCATGTGGATATGCGATCGGGTAAAATCATTGGCCCAATTATCTACTGCAGGAATAAGCATTGTATCGACATGCAGTGTCGTCTAATGCAAATGAGAAAGGTGCTGTGCATTCTTTTGCACGACTTACTGCAACGAAACGTACAGCTCAATACGCTACACTGATATTGCTTGCAAGGTTTTGACGTCCCCCCTAGCCCAAGATTGTCCTGCTGTTTGCGATGGAGCTTGGTGTTTGGGCGGCCACTAGCGACGGATGTCTGCAAACTCAAGTCTCTCCAGTAGGCCCTGCCAAATGGCTTCTGTAGATGGCAGCCTGACTTTAAAGAACAAACTGTCGGAAGGCGACAGTTGTGCTACAGATGGATTATTAAAGGCACGATACGTTAAAATGACTGCGACAGATATGCACTTAAATGTAAATAAGAACTCGTCGTTCGCAAATACCAACATACTCCTTGCTGGAGCCGAAATTTGATTGGTTTATAGATCTCGAATTGATGTTTAATTCGAAGGGCATACGCTATGGAATGTTGTGCGCTTTCATCTGGTAGGCAGTTTTGTCACTTATTTCATACACACGCTATCTGCCACGTACACGCGTCGATGTTACTACTGAGTGGCGTTTCGCACGGAGAAGGAGTGACCGCAAAAGGGTGCTTTTTTTTACGTAAATTTCTCCGACGAGGAGGGGATTCGAACCCACGCGTGCAGAGCACATTGGATTAGCAGTCCAACGCCTTAACCACTCGGCCACCTCGTCTGCTGGAACTACAGTTGTGTCTTTGGCGAGTGCTTGCGGAAAGAAGACATTTGTCGATTCGAAAACACATTCAAAACATGGTACTGGGCCGGTGTTAACGTCTAATGCCAAGCTGCAGTGCGGCCGACCAAGCTCCCACTGGCGAATCGTTTAATGACAGCATCCGTCCATGTGGATATGCGATCGGGTAAAATCATTGGCCCAATTATCTACTGCAGGAATAAGCATTGTATCGACATGCAGTGTCGTCTAATGCAAATGAGAAAGGTGCTGTGCATTCTTTTGCACGACTTACTGCAACGAAACGTACAGCTCGATACGCTACACTGATATTGCTTGCAAGGTTTTGACGTCCCCCCTAGCCCAAGATTGTCCTGCTGTTTGCGATGGAGCTTGGTGTTTGGGCTGCCACTAGCGACGGATGTCTGCAAACTCAAGTCTCTCCAGTAGGCCCTGCCAAATGGCTTCTGTAGATGGCGGCCTGAATTTAAACAACAAACTGTCCGAAGGCGACAGTTGTGCTACAGATGGATTATTAAAGGCACGATACGTTAAAATGACTGCGACAGATATGCACTTAAATATAAATAAGAACTCGTCGTTCGCAAATACCAACATACTATTTGCTGGAGCCGAAATTTGATTGGTTTATAGATCTCGAATTGATGTTTAATTCGAAGGGCATACGCTATGGAATGTTGTGCGCTTTCATCTGGTAGGCAGTTTTGTCTCTTATTTCATACACACGCTATCTGCCACGTACACGCGTCGATGTTACTACTGAGTGGCGTTTCGCACGGAGGAGGAGTGACCGCAAACGCGTGCTTTACGTAAAATTCTTCGACGAGGATGGGATTCGAACCCACGCGTGCAGAGCACATTGGATTAGCAGTCCAACGCCTTAACCACTCGGCCACCTCGTCTGCTGCAGCTACAGTTGTGTCTTTGGTGAGTGCTTGCGGAAAGAAGACATTTGTCGATTCGAAAACACATTCAAAACATGGTACTGGGCCGGTGTTAACGTCTAATGCCAAGCTGCAGTGCGGCCGACCAAGCTCCCACTGGCGAATCGTTTAATGACAGCATCCGTCCATGTGGATATGCGATCGGGTAAAATCATTGGCCCAATTATCTACTGCAGGAATAAGCATTGTATCGACATGCAGTGTCGTCTAATGCAAATGAGAAAGGTGCTGTGCATTCTTTTGCACGACTTACTGCAACGAAACGTACAGCTCGATACGCTACACTGATATTGCTTGCAAGGTTTTGACGTCCCCCCTAGCCCAAGATTGTCCTGCTGTTTGCGATGGAGCTTGGTGTTTGGGCTGCCACTAGCGACGGATGTCTGCAAACTCAAGTCTCTCCAGTAGGCCCTGCCAAATGGCTTCTGTAGATGGCGGCCTGAATTTAAACAACAAACTGTCCGAAGGCGACAGTTGTGCTACAGATGGATTATTAAAGGCACGATACGTTAAAATGACTGCGACAGATATGCACTTAAATATAAATAAGAACTCGTCGTTCGCAAATACCAACATACTCTTTGCTGGAGCCGAAATTTGATTGGTTTATAGATCTCGAATTGATGTATAATTCGAAGGGCATACGCTATGGAATGTTGTGCGCTTTCATCTGGTAGGCAGTTTTGTCTCTTATTTCATACACACGCTATCTGCCACGTACACGCGTCGATGTTACTACTGAGTGGCGTTTCGCACGGAGGAGGAGTGACCGCAAACGCGTGCTTTACGTAAAATTCTTCGACGAGGATGGGATTCGAACCCACGCGTGCAGAGCACATTGGATTAGCAGTCCAACGCCTTAACCACTCGGCCACCTCGTCTGCTGGAGCTACAGTTGTGTCTTTGGTGAGTGCTTGCGGAAAGAAGACATTTGTCGATTCGAAAACACATTCAAAACATGGTACTGGGCCGGTGTTAACGTCTAATGCCAAGCTGCAGTGCGGCCGACCAAGCTCCCACTGGCGAATCGTTTAATGACAGCATCCGTCCATGTGGATATGCGATCGGGTAAAATCATTGGCCCAATTATCTACTGCAGGAATAAGCATTGTATCGACATGCAGTGTCGTCTTATGCAAATGAGAAAGGTGCTGTGCATTCTTTTGCACGACTTACTGCAACGAAACGTACAGCTCGATACGCTACACTGATATTGCTTGCAAGGTTTTGACGTCCCCCCTAGCCCAAGATTGTCCTGCTGTTTGCGATGGAGCTTGGTGTTTGGGCTGCCACTAGCGACGGATGTCTGCAAACTCAAGTCTCTCCAGTAGGCCCTGCCAAATGGCTTCTGTAGATGGCGGCCTGAATTTAAACAACAAACTGTCCGAAGGCGACAGTTGTGCTACAGATGGATTATTAAAGGCACGATACGTTAAAATGACTGCGACAGATATGCACTTAAATATAAATAAGAACTCGTCGTTCGCAAATACCAACATACTCTTTGCTGGAGCCGAAATTTGATTGGTTTATAGATCTCGAATTGATGTTTAATTCGAAGGGCATACGCTATGGAATGTTGTGCGCTTTCATCTGGTAGGCAGTTTTGTCTCTTATTTCATACACACGCTATCTGCCACGTACACGCGTCGATGTTACTACTGAGTGGCGTTTCGCACGGAGAAGGAGTGACCGCAAACGCGTGCTTTACGTAAAATTCTTCGACGAGGATGGGATTCGAACCCACGCGTGCAGAGCACATTGGATTAGCAGTCCAACGCCTTAACCACTCGGCCACCTCGTCTGCTGGAGCTACAGTTGTGTCTTTGGTGAGTGCTTGCGGAAAGAAGACATTTGTCGATTCGAAAACACATTCAAAACATGGTACTGGGCCGGTGTTAACGTCTAATGCCAAGCTGCAGTGCGGCCGACCAAGCTCCCACTGGCGAATCGTTTAATGACAGCATCCGTCCATGTGGATATGCGATCGGGTAAAATCACCGGCCCACTTATCTACTGCAGGAATAAGCATTGTATCGACATGCAGTGTCGTCTAATGCAAATGAGAAAGGTGCTGTGCATTCTTTTGCTCGACTTACTGCAACGAAACGTACAGCTCGATACGCTACACTGATATTGCTTGCAAGGTTTTGACGTCCCCCCTAGCCCAAGATTGTCCTTCTGTTTGCGATGGAGCTTGGTGTTTGATTATTAAAGGCACGATACGTTAAAATGACTGCGACAGATATGCACTTAAATATAAATAAGAACTCGTCGTTCGCAAATACCAACATACTCTTTGCTGGAGCCGAAATTTGATTGGTTTATAGATCTCGAATTGATGTTTAATTCGAAGGGCATACGCTATGGAATGTTGTGCGCTTTCATCTGGTAGGCAGTTTTGTCACTTATTTCATACACACGCTATCTGCCACGTACACGCGTCGATGTTACTACTGAGTGGCGTTTCGCACGGAGAAGGAGTGATCGCAAACGCGTGCTTTACGTAAAATTCTTCGACGAGGATGGGATTCGAACCCACGCGTGCAGAGCACATTGGATTAGCAGTCCAACGCCTTAACCACTCGGCCACCTCGTCTGCTGGAGCTACAGTTGTGTCTTTGGTGAGTGCTTGCGGAAAGAAGACATTTGTCGATTCGAAAACACATTCAAAACATGGTACTGGGCCGGTGTTAACGTCTAATGCCAAGCTGCAGTGCGGCCGACCAAGCTCCCACTGGCGAATCGTTTAATGACAGCATCCGTCCATGTGGATATGCGATCGGGTAAAATCATTGGCCCAATTATCTACTGCAGGAATAAGCATTGTATCGACATGCAGTGTCGTCTAATGCAAATGAGAAAGGTGCTGTGCATTCTTTTGCACGACTTACTGCAACGAAACGTACAGCTCGATACGCTACACTGATATTGCTTGCAAGGTTTTGACGTCCCCCCTAGCCCAAGATTGTCCTGCTGTTTGCGATGGAGCTTGGTGTTTGATTATTAAAGGCACGATACGTTAAAATGACTGCGACAGATATGCACTTAAATATAAATAAGAACTCGTCGTTCGCAAATACCAACATACTCTTTGCTGGAGCCGAAATTTGATTGGTTTATAGATCTCGAATTGATGTTTAATTCGAAGGGCATACGCTATGGAATGTTGTGCGCTTTCATCTGGTAGGCAGTTTTGTCACTTATTTCATACACACGCTATCTGCCACGTACACGCGTCGATGTTACTACTGAGTGGCGTTTCGCACGGAGAAGGAGTGACCGCAAAAGCGTGCTTTTTTTTACGTAAATTTCTTCGACGAGGATGGGATTCGAACCCACGCGTGCAGAGCACATTGGATTAGCAGTCCAACGCCTTAACCACTCGGCCACCTCGTCTGCTGGAACTACAGTTGTGTCTTTGGCGAGTGCTTGCGGAAAGAAGACATTTGTCGATTCGAAAACACATTCAAAACATGGTACTGGGCCGGTGTTAACGTCTAATGCCAAGCTGCAGTGCGGCCGACCAAGCTCCCACTGGCGAATCGTTTAATGACAGCATCCGTCCATGTGGATATGCGATCGGGTAAAATCATTGGCCCAATTATCTACTGCAGGAATAAGCATTGTATCGACATGCAGTGTCGTCTAATGCAAATGAGAAAGGTGCTGTGCATTCTTTTGCACGACTTACTGCAACGAAACGTACAGCTCGATACGCTACACTGATATTGCTTGCAAGGTTTTGACGTCCCCCCTAGCCCAAGATTGTCCTGCTGTTTGCGATGGAGCTTGGTGTTTGGGCGGCCACTAGCGACGGATGTCTGCAAACTCAAGTCTCTCCAGTAGGCCCTGCCAAATGGCTTCTGTAGATGGCGGCCTGACTTTGAACAACAAACTGTCGGAAGGCGACAGTTGTGCTACAGATGGATTATTAAAGGCACGATACGTTAAAATGACTGCGACAGATATGCACTTAAATATAAATAAGAACTCGTCGTTCGCAAATACCAACATACTCTTTGCTGGAGCCGAAATTTGGTTGGTTTATAGATCTCGAATTGATGTTTAATTCGAAGGGCATACGCTATGGAATGTTGTGCGCTTTCATCTGGTAGGCAGTTTTGTCTCTTATTTCATACACACGCTATCTGCCACGTACACGCGTCGATGTTACTACTGAGTGGCGTTTCGCACGGAGAAGGAGTGACCGCAAACCCGTGCTTTACGTAAAATTCTTCGACGAGGATGGGATTCGAACCCACGCGTGCAGAGCACATTGGATTAGCAGTCCAACGCCTTAACCACTCGGCCACCTCGTCTGCTGGAGCTAGAGTTGTGTCTTTGGTGAGTGCTTGCGGAAAGAAGACATTTGTCGATTCGAAAACACATTCAAAACATGGTACTGGGCCGGTGTTAACGTCTAATGCCAAGCTGCAGTGCGGCCGACCAAGCTCCCACTGGCGAATCGTTTAATGACAGCATCCGTCCATGTGGATATGCGATCGGGTAAAATCACCGGCCCACTTATCTACTGCAGGAATAAGCATTGTATCGACATGCAGTGTCGTCTAATGCAAATGAGAAAGGTGCTGTGCATTCTTTTGCTCGACTTACTGCAACGAAACGTACAGCTCGATACGCTACACTGATATTGCTTGCAAGGTTTTGACGTCCCCCCTAGCCCAAGATTGTCCTGCTGTTTGCGATGGAGCTTGGTGTTTGATTATTAAAGGCACGATACGTTAAAATGACTGCGACAGATATGCACTTAAATATAAATAAGAACTCGTCGTTCGCAAATACCAACATACTCTTTGCTGGAGCCGAAATTTGATTGGTTTATAGATCTCGAATTGATGTTTAATTCGAAGGGCATACGCTATGGAATGTTGTGCGCTTTCATCTGGTAGGCAGTTTTGTCACTTATTTCATACACACGCTATCTGCCACGTACACGCGTCGATGTTACTACTGAGTGGCGTTTCGCACGGAGAAGGAGTGACCGCAAAAGCGTGCTTTTTTTTACGTAAC
Organism: Schistocerca serialis cubense; assembly: GCF_023864345.2. Lineage (NCBI taxonomy): Eukaryota > Metazoa > Arthropoda > Insecta > Orthoptera > Acrididae > Schistocerca > Schistocerca serialis. The sequence continues at coordinate 510,795,765 of NC_064639.1, forward strand.
CTTCTTCGACGAGGATGGGATTCGAACCCACGCGTGCAGAGCACATTGGATTAGCAGTCCAACGCCTTAACCACTCGGCCACCTCGTCTGCTGGAACTACAGTTGTGTCTTTGGCGAGTGCTTGCGGAAAGAAGACATTTGTCGATTCGAAAACACATTCAAAACATGGTACTGGGCCGGTGTTAACGTCTAATGCCAAGCTGCAGTGCGGCCGACCAAGCTCCCACTGGCGAATCGTTTAATGACAGCATCCGTCCATGTGGATATGCGATCGGGTAAAATCATTGGCCCAATTATCTACTGCAGGAATAAGCATTGTATCGACATGCAGTGTCGTCTAATGCAAATGAGAAAGGTGCTGTGCATTCTTTTGCACGACTTACTGCAACGAAACGTACAGCTCGATACGCTACACTGATATTGCTTGCAAGGTTTTGACGTCCCCCCTAGCCCAAGATTGTCCTGCTGTTTGCGATGGAGCTTGGTGTTTGGGCGGCCACTAGCGACGGATGTCTGCAAACTCAAGTCTCTCCAGTAGGCCCTGCCAAATGGCTTCTGTAGATGGCGGCCTGACTTTAAAGAAAAAACTGTCGGAAGGCGACAGTTGTGCTACAGATGGATTATTAAAGGCACGATACGTTAAAATGACTGCGACAGATATGCACTTAAATATAAATAAGAACTCGTCGTTCGCAAATACCAACATACTCTTTGCTGGAGCCGAAATTTGGTTGGTTTATAGATCTCGAATTGATGTTTAATTCGAAGGGCATACGCTATGGAATGTTGTGCGCTTTCATCTGGTAGGCAGTTTTGTCGCTTATTTCATACACACGCTATCTGCCACGTACACGCGTCGATGTTACTACTGAGTGGCGTTTCGCACGGAGAAGGAGTGACCGCAAACCCGTGCTTTACGTAAAATTCTTCGACGAGGATGGGATTCGAACCCACGCGTGCAGAGCACATTGGATTAGCAGTCCAACGCCTTAACCACTCGGCCACCTCGTCTGCTGGAGCTAGAGTTGTGTCTTTGGTGAGTGCTTGCGGAAAGAAGACATTTGTCGATTCGAAAACACATTCAAAACATGGTACTGGGCCGGTGTTAACGTCTAATGCCAAGCTGCAGTGCGGCCGACCAAGCTCCCACTGGCGAATCGTTTAATGACAGCATCCGTCCATGTGGATATGCGATCGGGTAAAATCACCGGCCCACTTATCTACTGCAGGAATAAGCATTGTATCGACATGCAGTGTCGTCTAATGCAAATGAGAAAGGTGCTGTGCATTCTTTTGCTCGACTTACTGCAACGAAACGTACAGCTCGATACGCTACACTGATATTGCTTGCAAGGTTTTGACGTCCCCCCTAGCCCAAGATTGTCCTGCTGTTTGCGATGGAGCTTGGTGTTTGATTATTAAAGGCACGATACGTTAAAATGACTGCGACAGATATGCACTTAAATATAAATAAGAACTCGTCGTTCGCAAATACCAACATACTCTTTGCTGGAGCCGAAATTTGATTGGTTTATAGATCTCGAATTGATGTTTAATTCGAAGGGCATACGCTATGGAATGTTGTGCGCTTTCATCTGGTAGGCAGTTTTGTCACTTATTTCATACACACGCTATCTGCCACGTACACGCGTCGATGTTACTACTGAGTGGCGTTTCGCACGGAGAAGGAGTGACCGCAAAAGCGTGCTTTTTTTTACGTAACCTTCTTCGACGAGGATGGGATTCGAACCCACGCGTGCAGAGCACATTGGATTAGCAGTCCAACGCCTTAACCACTCGGCCACCTCGTCTGCTGGAACTACAGTTGTGTCTTTGGCGAGTGCTTGCGGAAAGAAGACATTTGTCGATTCGAAAACACATTCAAAACATGGTACTGGGCCGGTGTTAACGTCTAATGCCAAGCTGCAGTGCGGCCGACCAAGCTCCCACTGGCGAATCGTTTAATGACAGCATCCGTCCATGTGGATATGCGATCGGGTAAAATCATTGGCCCAATTATCTACTGCAGGAATAAGCATTGTATCGACATGCAGTGTCGTCTAATGCAAATGAGAAAGGTGCTGTGCATTCTTTTGCACGACTTACTGCAACGAAACGTACAGCTCGATACGCTACACTGATATTGCTTGCAAGGTTTTGACGTCCCCCCTAGCCCAAGATTGTCCTGCTGTTTGCGATGGAGCTTGGTGTTTGGGCGGCCACTAGCGACGGATGTCTGCAAACTCAAGTCTCTCCAGTAGGCCCTGCCAAATGGCTTCTGTAGATGGCGGCCTGACTTTAAAGAAAAAACTGTCGGAAGGCGACAGTTGTGCTACAGATGCATTATTAAAGGCACGATACGTTAAAATGACTGCGACAGATATGCACTTAAATATAAATAAGAACTCGTCGTTCGCAAATACCAACATACTCTTTGCTGGAGCCGAAATTTGATTGGTTTATAGATCTCGAATTGATGTTTAATTCGAAGGGCATACGCTATGGAATGTTGTGCGCTTTCATCTGGTAGGCAGTTTTGTCACTTATTTCATACACACGCTATCTGCCACGTACACGCGTCGATGTTACTACTGAGTGGCGTTTCGCACGGAGAAGGAGTGACCGCAAACGCGTGCTTTACGTAAAATTCTTCGACGAGGATGGGATTCGAACCCACGCGTGCAGAGCACATTGGATTAGCAGTCCAACGCCTTAACCACTCGGCCACCTCGTCTGCTGGAGCTACAGTTGTGTCTTTGGCGAGTGCTTGCGGAAAGAAGACATTTGTCGATTCGAAAACACATTCAAAACATGGTACTGGGCCGGTGTTAACGTCTAATGCCAAGCTGCAGTGCGGCCGACCAAGCTCCCACTGGCGAATCGTTTAATGACAGCATCCGTCCATGTGGATATGCGATCGGGTAAAATCATTGGCCCAATTATCTACTGCAGGAATAAGCATTGTATCGACATGCAGTGTCGTCTAATGCAAATGAGAAAGGTGCTGTGCATTCTTTTGCACGACTTACTGCAACGAAACGTACAGCTCGATACGCTACACTGATATTGCTTGCAAGGTTTTGACGTCCCCCCTAGCCCAAGATTGTCCTGCTGTTTGCGATGGAGCTTGGTGTTTGGGCGGCCACTAGCGACGGATGTCTGCAAACTCAAGTCTCTCCAGTAGGCCCTGCCAAATGGCTTCTGTAGATGGCGGCCTGACTTTGAACAACAAACTGTCGGAAGGCGACAGTTGTGCTACAGATGGATTATTAAAGGCACGATACGTTAAAATGACTGCGACAGATATGCACTTAAATATAAATAAGAACTCGTCGTTCGCAAATACCAACATACTCTTTGCTGGAGCCGAAATTTGGTTGGTTTATAGATCTCGAATTGATGTTTAATTCGAAGGGCATACGCTATGGAATGTTGTGCGCTTTCATCTGGTAGGCAGTTTTGTCTCTTATTTCATACACACGCTATCTGCCACGTACACGCGTCGATGTTACTACTGAGTGGCGTTTCGCACGGAGAAGGAGTGACCGCAAACCCGTGCTTTACGTAAAATTCTTCGACGAGGATGGGATTCGAACCCACGCGTGCAGAGCACATTGGATTAGCAGTCCAACGCCTTAACCACTCGGCCACCTCGTCTGCTGGAGCTAGAGTTGTGTCTTTGGTGAGTGCTTGCGGAAAGAAGACATTTGTCGATTCGAAAACACATTCAAAACATGGTACTGGGCCGGTGTTAACGTCTAATGCCAAGCTGCAGTGCGGCCGACCAAGCTCCCACTGGCGAATCGTTTAATGACAGCATCCGTCCATGTGGATATGCGATCGGGTAAAATCACCGGCCCACTTATCTACTGCAGGAATAAGCATTGTATCGACATGCAGTGTCGTCTAATGCAAATGAGAAAGGTGCTGTGCATTCTTTTGCTCGACTTACTGCAACGAAACGTACAGCTCGATACGCTACACTGATATTGCTTGCAAGGTTTTGACGTCCCCCCTAGCCCAAGATTGTCCTGCTGTTTGCGATGGAGCTTGGTGTTTGATTATTAAAGGCACGATACGTTAAAATGACTGCGACAGATATGCACTTAAATATAAATAAGAACTCGTCGTTCGCAAATACCAACATACTCTTTGCTGGAGCCGAAATTTGATTGGTTTATAGATCTCGAATTGATGTTTAATTCGAAGGGCATACGCTATGGAATGTTGTGCGCTTTCATCTGGTAGGCAGTTTTGTCACTTATTTCATACACACGCTATCTGCCACGTACACGCGTCGATGTTACTACTGAGTGGCGTTTCGCACGGAGAAGGAGTGACCGCAAAAGCGTGCTTTTTTTTACGTAAATTTCTTCGACGAGGATGGGATTCGAACCCACGCGTGCAGAGCACATTGGATTAGCAGTCCAACGCCTTAACCACTCGGCCACCTCGTCTGCTGGAACTACAGTTGTGTCTTTGGCGAGTGCTTGCGGAAAGAAGACATTTGTCGATTCGAAAACACATTCAAAACATGGTACTGGGCCGGTGTTAACGTCTAATGCCAAGCTGCAGTGCGGCCGACCAAGCTCCCACTGGCGAATCGTTTAATGACAGCATCCGTCCATGTGGATATGCGATCGGGTAAAATCATTGGCCCAATTATCTACTGCAGGAATAAGCATTGTATCGACATGCAGTGTCGTCTAATGCAAATGAGAAAGGTGCTGTGCATTCTTTTGCACGACTTACTGCAACGAAACGTACAGCTCGATACGCTACACTGATATTGCTTGCAAGGTTTTGACGTCCCCCCTAGCCCAAGATTGTCCTGCTGTTTGCGATGGAGCTTGGTGTTTGGGCGGCCACTAGCGACGGATGTCTGCAAACTCAAGTCTCTCCAGTAGGCCCTGCCAAATGGCTTCTGTAGATGGCGGCCTGACTTTAAAGAACAAACTGTCGGAAGGCGACAGTTGTGCTACAGATGGATTATTAAAGGCACGATACGTTAAAATGACTGCGACAGATATGCACTTAAATATAAATAAGAACTCGTCGTTGGCAAATACCAACATACTCTTTGCTGGAGCCGAAATTTGATTGGTTTATAGATCTCGAATTGATGTTTAATTCGAAGGGCATACGCTATGGAATGTTGTGCGCTTTCATCTGGTAGGCAGTTTAGTCACTTATTTCATACACACGCTATCTGCCACGTACACGCGTCGATGTTACTACTGAGTGGCGTTTCGCACGGAGAAGGAGTGACCGCAAAAGCGTGCTTTACGTAAATTTCTTCGACGAGGATGGGATTCGAACCCACGCGTGCAGAGCACATTGGATTAGCAGTCCAACGCCTTAACCACTCGGCCACCTCGTCTGCTGGAACTACAGTTGTGTCTTTGGCGAGTGCTTGCGGAAAGAAGACATTTGTCGATTCGAAAACACATTCAAAACATGGTACTGGGCCGGTGTTAACGTCTAATGCCAAGCTGCAGTGCGGCCGACCAAGCTCCCACTGGCGAATCGTTTAATGACAGCATCCGTCCATATGGATATGCGATCGGGTAAAATCATTGGCCCAATTATCTACTGCAGGAATAAGCATTGTATCGACATTCAGTGTCATCTAATGCAAATGAGAAAGGTGCTGTGCATTCTTTTGCACGACTTACTGCAACGAAACGTACAGCTCGATACGCTACACTGATATTGCTTGCAAGGTTTTGACGTCCCCCCTAGCCCAAGATTGTCCTGCTGTTTGCGATGGAGCTTGGTGTTTGGGCGGCCACTAGCGACGGATGTCTGCAAACTCAAGTCTCTCCAGTAGGCCCTGCCAAATGGCTTCTGTAGATGGCGGCCTGACTTTAAAGAACAAACTGTCGGAAGGCGACAGTTGTGCTACAGATGGATTATTAAAGGCACGATACGTTAAAATGACTGCGACAGATATGCACTTAAATATAAATAAGAACTCGTCGTTGGCAAATACCAACATACTCTTTGCTGGAGCCGAAATTTGATTGGTTTATAGATCTCGAATTGATGTTTAATTCGAAGGGCATACGCTATGGAATGTTGTGCGCTTTCATCTGGTAGGCAGTTTAGTCACTTATTTCATACACACGCTATCTGCCACGTACACGCGTCGATGTTACTACTGAGTGGCGTTTCGCACGGAGAAGGAGTGACCGCAAAAGCGTGCTTTACGTAAATTTCTTCGACGAGGATGGGATTCGAACCCACGCGTGCAGAGCACATTGGATTAGCAGTCCAACGCCTTAACCACTCGGCCACCTCGTCTGCTGGAACTACAGTTGTGTCTTTGGCGAGTGCTTGCGGAAAGAAGACATTTGTCGATTCGAAAACACATTCAAAACATGGTACTGGGCCGGTGTTAACGTCTAATGCCAAGCTGCAGTGCGGCCGACCAAGCTCCCACTGGCGAATCGTTTAATGACAGCATCCGTCCATATGGATATGCGATCGGGTAAAATCATTGGCCCAATTATCTACTGCAGGAATAAGCATTGTATCGACATGCAGTGTCGTCTAATGCAAATGAGAAAGGTGCTGTGCATTCTTTTGCACGACTTACTGCAACGAAACGTACAGCTCGATACGCTACACTGATATTGCTTGCAAGGTTTTGACGTCCCCCCTAGCCCAAGATTGTCCTGCTGTTTGCGATGGAGCTTGGTGTTTGGGCGGCCACTAGCGACGGATGTCTGCAAACTCAAGTCTCTCCAGTAGGCCCTGCCAAATGGCTTCTGTAGATGGCGGCCTGACTTTAAAGAACAAACTGTCGGAAGGCGACAGTTGTGCTACAGATGGATTATTAAAGGCACGATACGTTAAAATGACTGCGACAGATATGCACTTAAATATAAATAAGAACTCGTCGTTGGCAAATACCAACATACTCTTTGCTGGAGCCGAAATTTGATTGGTTTATAGATCTCGAATTGATGTTTAATTCGAAGGGCATACGCTATGGAATGTTGTGCGCTTTCATCTGGTAGGCAGTTTAGTCACTTATTTCATACACACGCTATCTGCCACGTACACGCGTCGATGTTACTACTGAGTGGCGTTTCGCACGGAGAAGGAGTGACCGCAAAAGCGTGCTTTACGTAAATTTCTTCGACGAGGATGGGATTCGAACCCACGCGTGCAGAGCACATTGGATTAGCAGTCCAACGCCTTAACCACTCGGCCACCTCGTCTGCTGGAACTACAGTTGTGTCTTTGGCGAGTGCTTGCGGAAAGAAGACATTTGTCGATTCGAAAACACATTCAAAACATGGTACTGGGCCGGTGTTAACGTCTAATGCCAAGCTGCAGTGCGGCCGACCAAGCTCCCACTGGCGAATCGTTTAATGACAGCATCCGTCCATATGAATATGCGATCGGGTAAAATCATTGGCCCAATTATCTACTGCAGGAATAAGCATTGTATCGACATGCAGTGTCGTCTAATGCAAATGAGAAAGGTGCTGTGCATTCTTTTGCACGACTTACTGCAACGAAACGTACAGCTCGATACGCTACACTGATATTGCTTGCAAGGTTTTGACGTCCCCCCTAGCCCAAGATTGTCCTGCTGTTTGCGATGGAGCTTGGTGTTTGGGCGGCCACTAGCGACGGATGTCTGCAAACTCAAGTCTCTCCAGTAGGCCCTGCCAAATGGCTTCTGTAGATGGCGGCCTGACTTTAAAGAACAAACTGTCGGAAGGCGACAGTTGTGCTACAGATGGATTATTAAAGGCACGATACGTTAAAATGACTGCGACAGATATGCACTTAAATATAAATAAGAACTCGTCGTTGGCAAATACCAACATACTCTTTGCTGGAGCCGAAATTTGATTGGTTTATAGATCTCGAATTGATGTTTAATTCGAAGGGCATACGCTATGGAATGTTGTGCGCTTTCATCTGGTAGGCAGTTTAGTCACTTATTTCATACACACGCTATCTGCCACGTACACGCGTCGATGTTACTACTGAGTGGCGTTTCGCACGGAGAAGGAGTGACCGCAAAAGCGTGCTTTACGTAAATTTCTTCGACGAGGATGGGATTCGAACCCACGCGTGCAGAGCACATTGGATTAGCAGTACAACGCCTTAACCACTCGGCCACCTCGTCTGCTGGAACTACAGTTGTGTCTTTGGCGAGTGCTTGCGGAAAGAAGACATTTGTCGATTCGAAAACACATTCAAAACATGGTACTGGGCCGGTGTTAACGTCTAATGCCAAGCTGCAGTGCGGCCGACCAAGCTCCCACTGGCGAATCGTTTAATGACAGCATCCGTCCATATGGATATGCGATCGGGTAAAATCATTGGCCCAATTATCTACTGCAGGAATAAGCATTGTATCGACATGCAGTGTCGTCTAATGCAAATGAGAAAGGTGCTGTGCATTCTTTTGCACGACTTACTGCAACGAAACGTACAGCTCGATACGCTACACTGATATTGCTTGCAAGGTTTTGACGTCCCCCCTAGCCCAAGATTGTCCTGCTGTTTGCGATGGAGCTTGGTGTTTGGGCGGCCACTAGCGACGGATGTCTCAGATGGATTATTAAAGGCACGATACGTTAAAATGACTGCGACAGATATGCACTTAAATATAAATAAGAACTCGCCGTTCGCAAATACCAACATACTCTTTGCTGGAGCCGAAATTTGATTGGTTTATAGATCTCGAATTGATGTTTAATTCGAAGGGCATACGCTATGGAATGTTGTGCGCTTTCATCTGGTAGGCAGTTTAGTCACTTATTTCATACACACGCTATCTGCCACGTACACGCGTCGATGTTACTACTGAGTGGCGTTTCGCACGGAGAAGGAGTGACCGCAAAAGCGTGCTTTACGTAAATTTCTTCGACGAGGATGGGATTCGAACCCACGCGTGCAGAGCACATTGGATTAGCAGTCCAACGCCTTAACCACTCGGCCACCTCGTCTGCTGGAACTACAGTTGTGTCTTTGGCGAGTGCTTGCGGAAAGAAGACATTTGTCGATTCGAAAACACATTCAAAACATGGTACTGGGCCGGTGTTAACGTCTAATGCCAAGCTGCAGTGCGGCCGACCAAGCTCCCACTGGCGAATCGTTTAATGACAGCATCCGTCCATATGGATATGCGATCGGGTAAAATCATTGGCCCAATTATCTACTGCAGGAATAAGCATTGTATCGACATGCAGTGTCGTCTAATGCAAATGAGAAAGGTGCTGTGCATTCTTTTGCACGACTTACTGCAACGAAACGTACAGCTCGATACGCTACACTGATATTGCTTGCAAGGTTTTGACGTCCCCCCTAGCCCAAGATTGTCCTGCTGTTTGCGATGGAGCTTGGTGTTTGGGCGGCCACTAGCGACGGATGTCTGCAAACTCAAGTCTCTCCAGTAGGCCCTGCCAAATGGCTTCTGTAGATGGCGGCCTGACTTTAAAGAACAAACTGTCGGAAGGCGACAGTTGTGCTACAGATGGATTATTAAAGGCACGATACGTTAAAATGACTGCGACAGATATGCACTTAAATATAAATAAGAACTCGCCGTTCGCAAATACCAACATACTCTTTGCTGGAGCCGAAATTTGATTGGTTTATAGATCTCGAATTGATGTTTAATTCGAAGGGCATACGCTATGGAATGTTGTGCGCTTTCATCTGGTAGGCAGTTTAGTCACTTATTTCATACACACGCTATCTGCCACGTACACGCGTCGATGTTACTACTGAGTGGCGTTTCGCACGGAGAAGGAGTGACCGCAAAAGCGTGCTTTACGTAAATTTCTTCGACGATGATGGGATTCGAACCCACGCGTGCAGAGCACATTGGATTAGCAGTCCAACGCCTTAACCACTCGGCCACCTCGTCTGCTGGAACTACAGTTGTGTCTTTGGCGAGTGCTTGCGGAAAGAAGACATTTGTCGATTCGAAAACACATTCAAAACATGGTACTGGGCCGGTGTTAACGTCTAATGCCAAGCTGCAGTGCGGCCGACCAAGCTCCCACTGGCGAATCGTTTAATGACAGCATCCGTCCATATGGATATGCGATCGGGTAAAATCATTGGCCCAATTATCTACTGCAGGAATAAGCATTGTATCGACATGCAGTGTCGTCTAATGCAAATGAGAAAGGTGCTGTGCATTCTTTTGCACGACTTACTGCAACGAAACGTACAGCTCGATACGCTACACTGATATTGCTTGCAAGGTTTTGACGTCCCCCCTAGCCCAAGATTGTCCTGCTGTTTGCGATGGAGCTTGGTGTTTGGGCGGCCACTAGCGACGGATGTCTGCAAACTCAAGTCTCTCCAGTAGGCCCTGCCAAATGGCTTCTGTAGATGGCGGCCTGACTTTAAAGAGATGGATTATTAAAGGCACGATACGTTAAAATGACTGCGACAGATATGCACTTAAATATAAATAAGAACTCGTCGTTGGCAAATACCAACATACTCTTTGCTGGAGCCGAAATTTGATTGGTTTATAGATCTCGAATTGATGTTTAATTCGAAGGGCATACGCTATGGAATGTTGTGCGCTTTCATCTGGTAGGCAGTTTAGTCACTTATTTCATACACACGCTATCTGCCACGTACACGCGTCGATGTTACTACTGAGTGGCGTTTCGCACGGAGAAGGAGTGACCGCAAAAGCGTGCTTTACGTAAATTTCTTCGACGAGGATGGGATTCGAACCCACGCGTGCAGAGCACATTGGATTAGCAGTCCAACGCCTTAACCACTCGGCCACCTCGTCTGCTGGAACTACAGTTGTGTCTTTGGCGAGTGCTTGCGGAAAGAAGACATTTGTCGATTCGAAAACACATTCAAAACATGGTACTGGGCCGGTGTTAACGTCTAATGCCAAGCTGCAGTGCGGCCGACCAAGCTCCCACTGGCGAATCGTTTAATGACAGCATCCGTCCATATGGATATGCGATCGGGTAAAATCATTGGCCCAATTATCTACTGCAGGAATAAGCATTGTATCGACATGCAGTGTCGTCTAATGCAAATGAGAAAGGTGCTGTGCATTCTTTTGCACGACTTACTGCAACGAAACGTACAGCTCGATACGCTACACTGATATTGCTTGCAAGGTTTTGACGTCCCCCCTAGCCCAAGATTGTCCTGCTGTTTGCGATGGAGCTTGGTGTTTGGGCGGCCACTAGCGACGGATGTCTGCAAACTCAAGTCTCTCCAGTAGGCCCTGCCAAATGGCTTCTGTAGATGGCGGCCTGACTTTAAAGAACAAACTGTCGGAAGGCGACAGTTGTGCTACAGATGGATTATTAAAGGCACGATACGTTAAAATGACTGCGACAGATATGCACTTAAATATAAATAAGAACTCGCCGTTCGCAAATACCAACATACTCTTTGCTGGAGCCGAAATTTGATTGGTTTATAGATCTCGAATTGATGTTTAATTCGAAGGGCATACGCTATGGAATGTTGTGCGCTTTCATCTGGTAGGCAGTTTAGTCACTTATTTCATACACACGCTATCTGCCACGTACACGCGTCGATGTTACTACTGAGTGGCGTTTCGCACGGAGAAGGAGTGACCGCAAAAGCGTGCTTTACGTAAATTTCTTCGACGATGATGGGATTCGAACCCACGCGTGCAGAGCACATTGGATTAGCAGTCCAACGCCTTAACCACTCGGCCACCTCGTCTGCTGGAACTACAGTTGTGTCTTTGGCGAGTGCTTGCGGAAAGAAGACATTTGTCGATTCGAAAACACATTCAAAACATGGTACTGGGCCGGTGTTAACGTCTAATGCCAAGCTGCAGTGCGGCCGACCAAGCTCCCACTGGCGAATCGTTTAATGACAGCATCCGTCCATATGGATATGCGATCGGGTAAAATCATTGGCCCAATTATCTACTGCAGGAATAAGCATTGTATCGACATGCAGTGTCGTCTAATGCAAATGAGAAAGGTGCTGTGCATTCTTTTGCACGACTTACTGCAACGAAACGTACAGCTCGATACGCTACACTGATATTGCTTGCAAGGTTTTGACGTCCCCCCTAGCCCAAGATTGTCCTGCTGTTTGCGATGGAGCTTGGTGTTTGGGCGGCCACTAGCGACGGATGTCTGCAAACTCAAGTCTCTCCAGTAGGCCCTGCCAAATGGCTTCTGTAGATGGCGGCCTGACTTTAAAGAGATGGATTATTAAAGGCACGATACGTTAAAATGACTGCGACAGATATGCACTTAAATATAAATAAGAACTCGTCGTTGGCAAATACCAACATACTCTTTGCTGGAGCCGAAATTTGATTGGTTTATAGATCTCGAATTGATGTTTAATTCGAAGGGCATACGCTATGGAATGTTGTGCGCTTTCATCTGGTAGGCAGTTTAGTCACTTATTTCATACACACGCTATCTGCCACGTACACGCGTCGATGTTACTACTGAGTGGCGTTTCGCACGGAGAAGGAGTGACCGCAAAAGCGTGCTTTACGTAAATTTCTTCGACGAGGATGGGATTCGAACCCACGCGTGCAGAGCACATTGGATTAGCAGTCCAACGCCTTAACCACTCGGCCACCTCGTCTGCTGGAACTACAGTTGTGTCTTTGGCGAGTGCTTGCGGAAAGAAGACATTTGTCGATTCGAAAACACATTCAAAACATGGTACTGGGCCGGTGTTAACGTCTAATGCCAAGCTGCAGTGCGGCCGACCAAGCTCCCACTGGCGAATCGTTTAATGACAGCATCCGTCCATATGGATATGCGATCGGGTAAAATCATTGGCCCAATTATCTACTGCAGGAATAAGCATTGTATCGACATGCAGTGTCGTCTAATGCAAATGAGAAAGGTGCTGTGCATTCTTTTGCACGACTTACTGCAACGAAACGTACAGCTCGATACGCTACACTGATATTGCTTGCAAGGTTTTGACGTCCCCCCTAGCCCAAGATTGTCCTGCTGTTTGCGATGGAGCTTGGTGTTTGGGCGGCCACTAGCGACGGATGTCTGCAAACTCAAGTCTCTCCAGTAGGCCCTGCCAAATGGCTTCTGTAGATGGCGGCCTGACTTTAAAGAACAAACTGTCGGAAGGCGACAGTTGTGCTACAGATGGATTATTAAAGGCACGATACGTTAAAATGACTGCGACAGATATGCACTTAAATATAAATAAGAACTCGTCGTTCGCAAATACCAACATACTCTTTGCTGGAGCCGAAATTTGATTGGTTTATAGATCTCGAATTGATGTTTAATTCGAAGGGCATACGCTATGGAATGTTGTGCGCTTTCATCTGGTTGGCAGTTTAGTCACTTATTTCATACACACGCTATCTGCCACGTACACGCGTCGATGTTACTACTGAGTGGCGTTTCGCACGGAGAAGGAGTGACCGCAAAAGCGTGCTTTACGTAAATTTCTTCGACGATGATGGGATTCGAACCCACGCGTGCAGAGCACATTGGATTAGCAGTCCAACGCCTTAACCACTCGGCCACCTCGTCTGCTGGAACTACAGTTGTGTCTTTGGCGAGTGCTTGCGGAAAGAAGACATTTGTCGATTCGAAAACACATTCAAAACATGGTACTGGGCCGGTGTTAACGTCTAATGCCAAGCTGCAGTGCGGCCGACCAAGCTCCCACTGGCGAATCGTTTAATGACAGCATCCGTCCATATGGATATGCGATCGGGTAAAATCATTGGCCCAATTATCTACTGCAGGAATAAGCATTGTATCGACATGCAGTGTCGTCTAATGCAAATGAGAAAGGTGCTGTGCATTCTTTTGCACGACTTACTGCAACGAAACGTACAGCTCGATACGCTACACTGATATTGCTTGCAAGGTTTTGACGTCCCCCCTAGCCCAAGATTGTCCTGCTGTTTGCGATGGAGCTTGGTGTTTGGGCGGCCACTAGCGACGGATGTCTGCAAACTCAAGTCTCTCCAGTAGGCCCTGCCAAATGGCTTCTGTAGATGGCGGCCTGACTTTAAAGAGATGGATTATTAAAGGCACGATACGTTAAAATGACTGCGACAGATATGCACTTAAATATAAATAAGAACTCGTCGTTGGCAAATACCAACATACTCTTTGCTGGAGCCGAAATTTGATTGGTTTATAGATCTCGAATTGATGTTTAATTCGAAGGGCATACGCTATGGAATGTTGTGCGCTTTCATCTGGTAGGCAGTTTAGTCACTTATTTCATACACACGCTATCTGCCACGTACACGCGTCGATGTTACTACTGAGTGGCGTTTCGCACGGAGAAGGAGTGACCGCAAAAGCGTGCTTTACGTAAATTTCTTCGACGAGGATGGGATTCGAACCCACGCGTGCAGAGCACATTGGATTAGCAGTCCAACGCCTTAACCACTCGGCCACCTCGTCTGCTGGAACTACAGTTGTGTCTTTGGCGAGTGCTTGCGGAAAGAAGACATTTGTCGATTCGAAAACACATTCAAAACATGGTACTGGGCCGGTGTTAACGTCTAATGCCAAGCTGCAGTGCGGCCGACCAAGCTCCCACTGGCGAATCGTTTAATGACAGCATCCGTCCATATGGATATGCGATCGGGTAAAATCATTGGCCCAATTATCTACTGCAGGAATAAGCATTGTATCGACATGCAGTGTCGTCTAATGCAAATGAGAAAGGTGCTGTGCATTCTTTTGCACGATTTACTGCAACGAAACGTACAGCTCGATACGCTACACTGATATTGCTTGCAAGGTTTTGACGTCCCCCCTAGCCCAAGATTGTCCTGCTGTTTGCGATGGAGCTTGGTGTTTGGGCGGCCACTAGCGACGGATGTCTGCAAACTCAAGTCTCTCCAGTAGGCCCTGCCAAATGGCTTCTGTAGATGGCGGCCTGACTTTAAAGAACAAACTGTCGGAAGGCGACAGTTGTGCTACAGATGGATTATTAAAGGCACGATACGTTAAAATGACTGCGACAGATATGCACTTAAATATAAATAAGAACTCGCCGTTCGCAAATACCAACATACTCTTTGCTGGAGCCGAAATTTGATTGGTTTATAGATCTCGAATTGATGTTTAATTCGAAGGGCATACGCTATGGAATGTTGTGCGCTTTCATCTGGTAGGCAGTTTAGTCACTTATTTCATACACACGCTATCTGCCACGTACACGCGTCGATGTTACTACTGAGTGGCGTTTCGCACGGAGAAGGAGTGACCGCAAAAGCGTGCTTTACGTAAATTTCTTCGACGATGATGGGATTCGAACCCACGCGTGCAGAGCACATTGGATTAGCAGTCCAACGCCTTAACCACTCGGCCACCTCGTCTGCTGGAACTACAGTTGTGTCTTTGGCGAGTGCTTGCGGAAAGAAGACATTTGTCGATTCGAAAACACATTCAAAACATGGTACTGGGCCGGTGTTAACGTCTAATGCCAAGCTGCAGTGCGGCCGACCAAGCTCCCACTGGCGAATCGTTTAATGACAGCATCCGTCCATATGGATATGCGATCGGGTAAAATCATTGGCCCAATTATCTACTGCAGGAATAAGCATTGTATCGACATGCAGTGTCGTCTAATGCAAATGAGAAAGGTGCTGTGCATTCTTTTGCACGACTTACTGCAACGAAACGTACAGCTCGATACGCTACACTGATATTGCTTGCAAGGTTTTGACGTCCCCCCTAGCCCAAGATTGTCCTGCTGTTTGCGATGGAGCTTGGTGTTTGGGCGGCCACTAGCGACGGATGTCTGCAAACTCAAGTCTCTCCAGTAGGCCCTGCCAAATGGCTTCTGTAGATGGCGGCCTGACTTTAAAGAGATGGATTATTAAAGGCACGATACGTTAAAATGACTGCGACAGATATGCACTTAAATATAAATAAGAACTCGTCGTTGGCAAATACCAACATACTCTTTGCTGGAGCCGAAATTTGATTGGTTTATAGATCTCGAATTGATGTTTAATTCGAAGGGCATACGCTATGGAATGTTGTGCGCTTTCATCTGGTAGGCAGTTTAGTCACTTATTTCATACACACGCTATCTGCCACGTACACGCGTCGATGTTACTACTGAGTGGCGTTTCGCACGGAGAAGGAGTGACCGCAAAAGCGTGCTTTACGTAAATTTCTTCGACGAGGATGGGATTCGAACCCACGCGTGCAGAGCACATTGGATTAGCAGTCCAACGCCTTAACCACTCGGCCACCTCGTCTGCTGGAACTACAGTTGTGTCTTTGGCGAGTGCTTGCGGAAAGAAGACATTTGTCGATTCGAAAACACATTCAAAACATGGTACTGGGCCGGTGTTAACGTCTAATGCCAAGCTGCAGTGCGGCCGACCAAGCTCCCACTGGCGAATCGTTTAATGACAGCATCCGTCCATATGGATATGCGATCGGGTAAAATCATTGGCCCAATTATCTACTGCAGGAATAAGCATTGTATCGACATGCAGTGTCGTCTAATGCAAATGAGAAAGGTGCTGTGCATTCTTTTGCACGACTTACTGCAACGAAACGTACAGCTCGATACGCTACACTGATATTGCTTGCAAGGTTTTGACGTCCCCCCTAGCCCAAGATTGTCCTGCTGTTTGCGATGGAGCTTGGTGTTTGGGCGGCCACTAGCGACGGATGTCTGCAAACTCAAGTCTCTCCAGTAGGCCCTGCCAAATGGCTTCTGTAGATGGCGGCCTGACTTTAAAGAACAAACTGTCGGAAGGCGACAGTTGTGCTACAGATGGATTATTAAAGGCACGATACGTTAAAATGACTGCGACAGATATGCACTTAAATATAAATAAGAACTCGTCGTTGGCAAATACCAACATACTCTTTGCTGGAGCCGAAATTTGATTGGTTTATAGATCTCGAATTGATGTTTAATTCGAAGGGCATACGCTATGGAATGTTGTGCGCTTTCATCTGGTAGGCAGTTTAGTCACTTATTTCATACACACGCTATCTGCCACGTACACGCGTCGATGTTACTACTGAGTGGCGTTTCGCACGGAGAAGGAGTGACCGCAAAAGCATGCTTTACGTAAATTTCTTCGACGAGGATGGGATTCGAACCCACGCGTGCAGAGCACATTGGATTAGCAGTCCAACGCCTTAACCACTCGGCCACCTCGTCTGCTGGAACTACAGTTGTGTCTTTGGCGAGTGCTTGCGGAAAGAAGACATTTGTCGATTCGAAAACACATTCAAAACATGGTACTGGGCCGGTGTTAACGTCTAATGCCAAGCTGCAGTGCGGCCGACCAAGCTCCCACTGGCGAATCGTTTAATGACAGCATCCGTCCATATGGATATGCGATCGGGTAAAATCATTGGCCCAATTATCTACTGCAGGAATAAGCATTGTATCGACATGCAGTGTCGTCTAATGCAAATGAGAAAGGTGCTGTGCATTCTTTTGCACGACTTACTGCAACGAAACGTACAGCTCGATACGCTACACTGATATTGCTTGCAAGGTTTTGACGTCCCCCCTAGCCCAAGATTGTCCTGCTGTTTGCGATGGAGCTTGGTGTTTGGGCGGCCACTAGCGACGGATGTCTGCAAACTCAAGTCTCTCCAGTAGGCCCTGCCAAATGGCTTCTGTAGATGGCGGCCTGACTTTAAAGAACAAACTGTCGGAAGGCGACAGTTGTGCTACAGATGGATTATTAAAGGCACGATACGTTAAAATGACTGCGACAGATATGCACTTAAATATAAATAAGAACTCGTCGTTGGCAAATACCAACATACTCTTTGCTGGAGCCGAAATTTGATTGGTTTATAGATCTCGAATTGATGTTTAATTCGAAGGGCATACGCTATGGAATGTTGTGCGCTTTCATCTGGTAGGCAGTTTAGTCACTTATTTCATACACACGCTATCTGCCACGTACACGCGTCGATGTTACTACTGAGTGGCGTTTCGCACGGAGAAGGAGTGACCGCAAAAGCGTGCTTTACGTAAATTTCTTCGACGAGGATGGGATTCGAACCCACGCGTGCAGAGCACATTGGATTAGCAGTCCAACGCCTTAACCACTCGGCCACCTCGTCTGCTGGAACTACAGTTGTGTCTTTGGCGAGTGCTTGCGGAAAGAAGACATTTGTCGATTCGAAAACACATTCAAAACATGGTACTGGGCCGGTGTTAACGTCTAATGCCAAGCTGCAGTGCGGCCGACCAAGCTCCCACTGGCGAATCGTTTAATGACAGCATCCGTCCATATGGATATGCGATCGGGTAAAATCATTGGCCCAATTATCTACTGCAGGAATAAGCATTGTATCGACATGCAGTGTCGTCTAATGCAAATGAGAAAGGTGCTGTGCATTCTTTTGCACGACTTACTGCAACGAAACGTACAGCTCGATACGCTACACTGATATTGCTTGCAAGGTTTTGACGTCTCCCTAGCCCAAGATTGTCCTGCTGTTTGCGATGGAGCTTGGTGTTTGGGCGGCCACTAGCGACGGATGTCTGCAAACTCAAGTCTCTCCAGTAGGCCCTGCCAAATGGCTTCTGTAGATGGCGGCCTGACTTTAAAGAGATGGATTATTAAAGGCACGATACGTTAAAATGACTGCGACAGATATGCACTTAAATATAAATAAGAACTCGTCGTTGGCAAATACCAACATACTCTTTGCTGGAGCCGAAATTTGATTGGTTTATAGATCTCGAATTGATGTTTAATTCGAAGGGCATACGCTATGGAATGTTGTGCGCTTTCATCTGGTAGGCAGTTTAGTCACTTATTTCATACACACGCTATCTGCCACGTACACGCGTCGATGTTACTACTGAGTGGCGTTTCGCACGGAGAAGGAGTGACCGCAAAAGCGTGCTTTACGTAAATTTCTTCGACGAGGATGGGATTCGAACCCACGCGTGCAGAGCACATTGGATTAGCAGTCCAACGCCTTAACCACTCGGCCACCTCGTCTGCTGGAACTACAGTTGTGTCTTTGGCGAGTGCTTGCGGAAAGAAGACATTTGTCGATTCGAAAACACATTCAAAACATGGTACTGGGCCGGTGTTAACGTCTAATGCCAAGCTGCAGTGCGGCCGACCAAGCTCCCACTGGCGAATCGTTTAATGACAGCATCCGTCCATATGGATATGCGATCGGGTAAAATCATTGGCCCAATTATCTACTGCAGGAATAAGCATTGTATCGACATGCAGTGTCGTCTAATGCAAATGAGAAAGGTGCTGTGCATTCTTTTGCACGACTTACTGCAACGAAACGTACAGCTCGATACGCTACACTGATATTGCTTGCAAGGTTTTGACGTCCCCCCTAGCCCAAGATTGTCCTGCTGTTTGCGATGGAGCTTGGTGTTTGGGCGGCCACTAGCGACGGATGTCTGCAAACTCAAGTCTCTCCAGTAGGCCCTGCCAAATGGCTTCTGTAGATGGCGGCCTGACTTTAAAGAACAAACTGTCGGAAGGCGACAGTTGTGCTACAGATGGATTATTAAAGGCACGATACGTTAAAATGACTGCGACAGATATGCACTTAAATATAAATAAGAACTCGCCGTTGGCAAATACCAACATACTCTTTGCTGGAGCCGAAATTTGATTGGTTTATAGATCTCGAATTGATGTTTAATTCGAAGGGCATACGCTATGGAATGTTGTGCGCTTTCATCTGGTAGGCAGTTTAGTCACTTATTTCATACACACGCTATCTGCCACGTACACGCGTCGATGTTACTACTGAGTGGCGTTTCGCACGGAGAAGGAGTGACCGCAAAAGCGTGCTTTACGTAAATTTCTTCGACGATGATGGGATTCGAACCCACGCGTGCAGAGCACATTGGATTAGCAGTCCAACGCCTTAACCACTCGGCCACCTCGTCTGCTGGAACTACAGTTGTGTCTTTGGCGAGTGCTTGCGGAAAGAAGACATTTGTCGATTCGAAAACACATTCAAAACATGGTACTGGGCCGGTGTTAACGTCTAATGCCAAGCTGCAGTGCGGCCGACCAAGCTCCCACTGGCGAATCGTTTAATGACAGCATCCGTCCATATGGATATGCGATCGGGTAAAATCATTGGCCCAATTATCTACTGCAGGAATAAGCATTGTATCGACATGCAGTGTCGTCTAATGCAAATGAGAAAGGTGCTGTGCATTCTTTTGCACGACTTACTGCAACGAAACGTACAGCTCGATACGCTACACTGATATTGCTTGCAAGGTTTTGACGTCCCCCCTAGCCCAAGATTGTCCTGCTGTTTGCGATGGAGCTTGGTGTTTGGGCGGCCACTAGCGACGGATGTCTGCAAACTCAAGTCTCTCCAGTAGGCCCTGCCAAATGGCTTCTGTAGATGGCGGCCTGACTTTAAAGAGATGGATTATTAAAGGCACGATACGTTAAAATGACTGCGACAGATATGCACTTAAATATAAATAAGAACTCGTCGTTGGCAAATACCAACATACTCTTTGCTGGAGCCGAAATTTGATTGGTTTATAGATCTCGAATTGATGTTTAATTCGAAGGGCATACGCTATGGAATGTTGTGCGCTTTCATCTGGTAGGCAGTTTAGTCACTTATTTCATACACACGCTATCTGCCACGTACACGCGTCGATGTTACTACTGAGTGGCGTTTCGCACGGAGAAGGAGTGACCGCAAAAGCGTGCTTTACGTAAATTTCTTCGACGAGGATGGGATTCGAACCCACGCGTGCAGAGCACATTGGATTAGCAGTCCAACGCCTTAACCACTCGGCCACCTCGTCTGCTGGAACTACAGTTGTGTCTTTGGCGAGTGCTTGCGGAAAGAAGACATTTGTCGATTCGAAAACACATTCAAAACATGGTACTGGGCCGGTGTTAACGTCTAATGCCAAGCTGCAGTGCGGCCGACCAAGCTCCCACTGGCGAATCGTTTAATGACAGCATCCGTCCATATGGATATGCGATCGGGTAAAATCATTGGCCCAATTATCTACTGCAGGAATAAGCATTGTATCGACATGCAGTGTCGTCTAATGCAAATGAGAAAGGTGCTGTGCATTCTTTTGCACGACTTACTGCAACGAAACGTACAGCTCGATACGCTACACTGATATTGCTTGCAAGGTTTTGACGTCCCCCCTAGCCCAAGATTGTCCTGCTGTTTGCGATGGAGCTTGGTGTTTGGGCGGCCACTAGCGACGGATGTCTGCAAACTCAAGTCTCTCCAGTAGGCCCTGCCAAATGGCTTCTGTAGATGGCGGCCTGACTTTAAAGAACAAACTGTCGGAAGGCGACAGTTGTGCTACAGATGGATTATTAAAGGCACGATACGTTAAAATGACTGCGACAGATATGCACTTAAATATAAATAAGAACTCGCCGTTCGCAAATACCAACATACTCTTTGCTGGAGCCGAAATTTGATTGGTTTATAGATCTCGAATTGATGTTTAATTCGAAGGGCATACGCTATGGAATGTTGTGCGCTTTCATCTGGTAGGCAGTTTAGTCACTTATTTCATACACACGCTATCTGCCACGTACACGCGTCGATGTTACTACTGAGTGGCGTTTCGCACGGAGAAGGAGTGACCGCAAAAGCGTGCTTTACGTAAATTTCTTCGACGATGATGGGATTCGAACCCACGCGTGCAGAGCACATTGGATTAGCAGTCCAACGCCTTAACCACTCGGCCACCTCGTCTGCTGGAACTACAGTTGTGTCTTTGGCGAGTGCTTGCGGAAAGAAGACATTTGTCGATTCGAAAACACATTCAAAACATGGTACTGGGCCGGTGTTAACGTCTAATGCCAAGCTGCAGTGCGGCCGACCAAGCTCCCACTGGCGAATCGTTTAATGACAGCATCCGTCCATATGGATATGCGATCGGGTAAAATCATTGGCCCAATTATCTACTGCAGGAATAAGCATTGTATCGACATGCAGTGTCGTCTAATGCAAATGAGAAAGGTGCTGTGCATTCTTTTGCACGACTTACTGCAACGAAACGTACAGCTCGATACGCTACACTGATATTGCTTGCAAGGTTTTGACGTCCCCCCTAGCCCAAGATTGTCCTGCTGTTTGCGATGGAGCTTGGTGTTTGGGCGGCCACTAGCGACGGATGTCTGCAAACTCAAGTCTCTCCAGTAGGCCCTGCCAAATGGCTTCTGTAGATGGCGGCCTGACTTTAAAGAGATGGATTATTAAAGGCACGATACGTTAAAATGACTGCGACAGATATGCACTTAAATATAAATAAGAACTCGTCGTTGGCAAATACCAACATACTCTTTGCTGGAGCCGAAATTTGATTGGTTTATAGATCTCGAATTGATGTTTAATTCGAAGGGCATACGCTATGGAATGTTGTGCGCTTTCATCTGGTAGGCAGTTTAGTCACTTATTTCATACACACGCTATCTGCCACGTACACGCGTCGATGTTACTACTGAGTGGCGTTTCGCACGGAGAAGGAGTGACCGCAAAAGCGTGCTTTACGTAAATTTCTTCGACGAGGATGGGATTCGAACCCACGCGTGCAGAGCACATTGGATTAGCAGTCCAACGCCTTAACCACTCGGCCACCTCGTCTGCTGGAACTACAGTTGTGTCTTTGGCGAGTGCTTGCGGAAAGAAGACATTTGTCGATTCGAAAACACATTCAAAACATGGTACTGGGCCGGTGTTAACGTCTAATGCCAAGCTGCAGTGCGGCCGACCAAGCTCCCACTGGCGAATCGTTTAATGACAGCATCCGTCCATATGGATATGCGATCGGGTAAAATCATTGGCCCAATTATCTACTGCAGGAATAAGCATTGTATCGACATGCAGTGTCGTCTAATGCAAATGAGAAAGGTGCTGTGCATTCTTTTGCACGACTTACTGCAACGAAACGTACAGCTCGATACGCTACACTGATATTGCTTGCAAGGTTTTGACGTCCCCCCTAGCCCAAGATTGTCCTGCTGTTTGCGATGGAGCTTGGTGTTTGGGCGGCCACTAGCGACGGATGTCTGCAAACTCAAGTCTCTCCAGTAGGCCCTGCCAAATGGCTTCTGTAGATGGCGGCCTGACTTTAAAGAGATGGATTATTAAAGGCACGATACGTTAAAATGACTGCGACAGATATGCACTTAAATATAAATAAGAACTCGTCGTTGGCAAATACCAACATACTCTTTGCTGGAGCCGAAATTTGATTGGTTTATAGATCTCGAATTGATGTTTAATTCGAAGGGCATACGCTATGGAATGTTGTGCGCTTTCATCTGGTAGGCAGTTTAGTCACTTATTTCATACACACGCTATCTGCCACGTACACGCGTCGATGTTACTACTGAGTGGCGTTTCGCACGGAGAAGGAGTGACCGCAAAAGCGTGATTTACGTAAATTTCTTCGACGAGGATGGGATTCGAACCCACGCGTGCAGAGCACATTGGATTAGCAGTCCAACGCCTTAACCACTCGGCCACCTCGTCTGCTGGAACTACAGTTGTGTCTTTGGCGAGTGCTTGCGGAAAGAAGACATTTGTCGATTCGAAAACACATTCAAAACATGGTACTGGGCCGGTGTTAACGTCTAATGCCAAGCTGCAGTGCGGCCGACCAAGCTCCCACTGGCGAATCGTTTAATGACAGCATCCGTCCATATGGATATGCGATCGGGTAAAATCATTGGCCCAATTATCTACTGCAGGAATAAGCATTGTATCGACATGCAGTGTCGTCTAATGCAAATGAGAAAGGTGCTGTGCATTCTTTTGCACGACTTACTGCAACGAAACGTACAGCTCGATACGCTACACTGATATTGCTTGCAAGGTTTTGACGTCCCCCCTAGCCCAAGATTGTCCTGCTGTTTGCGATGGAGCTTGGTGTTTGGGCGGCCACTAGCGACGGATGTCTGCAAACTCAAGTCTCTCCAGTAGGCCCTGCCAAATGGCTTCTGTAGATGGCGGCCTGACTTTAAAGAGATGGATTATTAAAGGCACGATACGTTAAAATGACTGCGACAGATATGCACTTAAATATAAATAAGAACTCGTCGTTGGCAAATACCAACATACTCTTTGCTGGAGCCGAAATTTGATTGGTTTATAGATCTCGAATTGATGTTTAATTCGAAGGGCATACGCTATGGAATGTTGTGCGCTTTCATCTGGTAGGCAGTTTAGTCACTTATTTCATACACACGCTATCTGCCACGTACACGCGTCGATGTTACTACTGAGTGGCGTTTCGCACGGAGAAGGAGTGACCGCAAAAGCGTGCTTTACGTAAATTTCTTCGACGAGGATGGGATTCGAACCCACGCGTGCAGAGCACATTGGATTAGCAGTCCAACGCCTTAACCACTCGGCCACCTCGTCTGCTGGAACTACAGTTGTGTCTTTGGCGAGTGCTTGCGGAAAGAAGACATTTGTCGATTCGAAAACACATTCAAAACATGGTACTGGGCCGGTGTTAACGTCTAATGCCAAGCTGCAGTGCGGCCGACCAAGCTCCCACTGGCGAATCGTTTAATGACAGCATCCGTCCATATGGATATGCGATCGGGTAAAATCATTGGCCCAATTATCTACTGCAGGAATAAGCATTGTATCGACATGCAGTGTCGTCTAATGCAAATGAGAAAGGTGCTGTGCATTCTTTTGCACGACTTACTGCAACGAAACGTACAGCTCGATACGCTACACTGATATTGCTTGCAAGGTTTTGACGTCCCCCCTAGCCCAAGATTGTCCTGCTGTTTGCGATGGAGCTTGGTGTTTGGGCGGCCACTAGCGACGGATGTCTGCAAACTCAAGTCTCTCCAGTAGGCCCTGCCAAATGGCTTCTGTAGATGGCGGCCTGACTTTAAAGAACAAACTGTCGGAAGGCGACAGTTGTGCTACAGATGGATTATTAAAGGCACGATACGTTAAAATGACTGCGACAGATATGCACTTAAATATAAATAAGAACTCGCCGTTCGCAAATACCAACATACTCTTTGCTGGAGCCGAAATTTGATTGGTTTATAGATCTCGAATTGATGTTTAATTCGAAGGGCATACGCTATGGAATGTTGTGCGCTTTCATCTGGTAGGCAGTTTAGTCACTTATTTCATACACACGCTATCTGCCACGTACACGCGTCGATGTTACTACTGAGTGGCGTTTCGCACGGAGAAGGAGTGACCGCAAAAGCGTGCTTTACGTAAATTTCTTCGACGATGATGGGATTCGAACCCACGCGTGCAGAGCACATTGGATTAGCAGTCCAACGCCTTAACCACTCGGCCACCTCGTCTGCTGGAAATACAGTTGTGTCTTTGGCGAGTGCTTGCGGAAAGAAGACATTTGTCGATTCGAAAACACATTCAAAACATGGTACTGGGCCGGTGTTAACGTCTAATGCCAAGCTGCAGTGCGGCCGACCAAGCTCCCACTGGCGAATCGTTTAATGACAGCATCCGTCCATATGGATATGCGATCGGGTAAAATCATTGGCCCAATTATCTACTGCAGGAATAAGCATTGTATCGACATGCAGTGTCGTCTAATGCAAATGAGAAAGGTGCTGTGCATTCTTTTGCACGACTTACTGCAACGAAACGTACAGCTCGATACGCTACACTGATATTGCTTGCAAGGTTTTGACGTCCCCCCTAGCCCAAGATTGTCCTGCTGTTTGCGATGGAGCTTGGTGTTTGGGCGGCCACTAGCGACGGATGTCTGCAAACTCAAGTCTCTCCAGTAGGCCCTGCCAAATGGCTTCTGTAGATGGCGGCCTGACTTTAAAGAGATGGATTATTAAAGGCACGATACGTTAAAATGACTGCGACAGATATGCACTTAAATATAAATAAGAACTCGTCGTTGGCAAATACCAACATACTCTTTGCTGGAGCCGAAATTTGATTGGTTTATAGATCTCGAATTGATGTTTAATTCGAAGGGCATACGCTATGGAATGTTGTGCGCTTTCATCTGGTAGGCAGTTTAGTCACTTATTTCATACACACGCTATCTGCCACGTACACGCGTCGATGTTACTACTGAGTGGCGTTTCGCACGGAGAAGGAGTGACCGCAAAAGCGTGCTTTACGTAAATTTCTTCGACGAGGATGGGATTCGAACCCACGCGTGCAGAGCACATTGGATTAGCAGTCCAACGCCTTAACCACTCGGCCACCTCGTCTGCTGGAACTACAGTTGTGTCTTTGGCGAGTGCTTGCGGAAAGAAGACATTTGTCGATTCGAAAACACATTCAAAACATGGTACTGGGCCGGTGTTAACGTCTAATGCCAAGCTGCAGTGCGGCCGACCAAGCTCCCACTGGCGAATCGTTTAATGACAGCATCCGTCCATATGGATATGCGATCGGGTAAAATCATTGGCCCAATTATCTACTGCAGGAATAAGCATTGTATCGACATGCAGTGTCGTCTAATGCAAATGAGAAAGGTGCTGTGCATTCTTTTGCACGACTTACTGCAACGAAACGTACAGCTCGATACGCTACACTGATATTGCTTGCAAGGTTTTGACGTCCCCCCTAGCCCAAGATTGTCCTGCTGTTTGCGATGGAGCTTGGTGTTTGGGCGGCCACTAGCGACGGATGTCTGCAAACTCAAGTCTCTCCAGTAGGCCCTGCCAAATGGCTTCTGTAGATGGCGGCCTGACTTTAAAGAACAAACTGTCGGAAGGCGACAGTTGTGCTACAGATGGATTATTAAAGGCACGATACGTTAAAATGACTGCGACAGATATGCACTTAAATATAAATAAGAACTCGTCGTTCGCAAATACCAACATACTCTTTGCTGGAGCCGAAATTTGATTGGTTTATAGATCTCGAATTGATGTTTAATTCGAAGGGCATACGCTATGGAATGTTGTGCGCTTTCATCTGGTAGGCAGTTTAGTCACTTATTTCATACACACGCTATCTGCCACGTACACGCGTCGATGTTACTACTGAGTGGCGTTTCGCACGGAGAAGGAGTGACCGCAAAAGCGTGCTTTACGTAAATTTCTTCGACGATGATGGGATTCGAACCCACGCGTGCAGAGCACATTGGATTAGCAGTCCAACGCCTTAACCACTCGGCCACCTCGTCTGCTGGAACTACAGTTGTGTCTTTGGCGAGTGCTTGCGGAAAGAAGACATTTGTCGATTCGAAAACACATTCAAAACATGGTACTGGGCCGGTGTTAACGTCTAATGCCAAGCTGCAGTGCGGCCGACCAAGCTCCCACTGGCGAATCGTTTAATGACAGCATCCGTCCATATGGATATGCGATCGGGTAAAATCATTGGCCCAATTATCTACTGCAGGAATAAGCATTGTATCGACATGCAGTGTCGTCTAATGCAAATGAGAAAGGTGCTGTGCATTCTTTTGCACGACTTACTGCAACGAAACGTACAGCTCGATACGCTACACTGATATTGCTTGCAAGGTTTTGACGTCCCCCCTAGCCCAAGATTGTCCTGCTGTTTGCGATGGAGCTTGGTGTTTGGGCGGCCACTAGCGACGGATGTCTGCAAACTCAAGTCTCTCCAGTAGGCCCTGCCAAATGGCTTCTGTAGATGGCGGCCTGACTTTAAAGAGATGGATTATTAAAGGCACGATACGTTAAAATGACTGCGACAGATATGCACTTAAATATAAATAAGAACTCGTCGTTGGCAAATACCAACATACTCTTTGCTGGAGCCGAAATTTGATTGGTTTATAGATCTCGAATTGATGTTTAATTCGAAGGGCATACGCTATGGAATGTTGTGCGCTTTCATCTGGTAGGCAGTTTAGTCACTTATTTCATACACACGCTATCTGCCACGTACACGCGTCGATGTTACTACTGAGTGGCGTTTCGCACGGAGAAGGAGTGACCGCAAAAGCGTGCTTTACGTAAATTTCTTCGACGAGGATGGGATTCGAACCCACGCGTGCAGAGCACATTGGATTAGCAGTCCAACGCCTTAACCACTCGGCCACCTCGTCTGCTGGAACTACAGTTGTGTCTTTGGCGAGTGCTTGCGGAAAGAAGACATTTGTCGATTCGAAAACACATTCAAAACATGGTACTGGGCCGGTGTTAACGTCTAATGCCAAGCTGCAGTGCGGCCGACCAAGCTCCCACTGGCGAATCGTTTAATGACAGCATCCGTCCATATGGATATGCGATCGGGTAAAATCATTGGCCCAATTATCTACTGCAGGAATAAGCATTGTATCGACATGCAGTGTCGTCTAATGCAAATGAGAAAGGTGCTGTGCATTCTTTTGCACGACTTACTGCAACGAAACGTACAGCTCGATACGCTACACTGATATTGCTTGCAAGGTTTTGACGTCCCCCCTAGCCCAAGATTGTCCTGCTGTTTGCGATGGAGCTTGGTGTTTGGGCGGCCACTAGCGACGGATGTCTGCAAACTCAAGTCTCTCCAGTAGGCCCTGCCAAATGGCTTCTGTAGATGGCGGCCTGACTTTAAAGAACAAACTGTCGGAAGGCGACAGTTGTGCTACAGATGGATTATTAAAGGCACGATACGTTAAAATGACTGCGACAGATATGCACTTAAATATAAATAAGAACTCGTCGTTGGCAAATACCAACATACTCTTTGCTGGAGCCGAAATTTGATTGGTTTATAGATCTCGAATTGATGTTTAATTCGAAGGGCATACGCTATGGAATGTTGTGCGCTTTCATCTGGTAGGCAGTTTAGTCACTTATTTCATACACACGCTATCTGCCACGTACACGCGTCGATGTTACTACTGAGTGGCGTTTCGCACGGAGAAGGAGTGACCGCAAAAGCGTGCTTTACGTAAATTTCTTCGACGAGGATGGGATTCGAACCCACGCGTGCAGAGCACATTGGATTAGCAGTCCAACGCCTTAACCACTCGGCCACCTCGTCTGCTGGAACTACAGTTGTGTCTTTGGCGAGTGCTTGCGGAAAGAAGACATTTGTCGATTCGAAAACACATTCAAAACATGGTACTGGGCCGGTGTTAACGTCTAATGCCAAGCTGCAGTGCGGCCGACCAAGCTCCCACTGGCGAATCGTTTAATGACAGCATCCGTCCATATGGATATGCGATCGGGTAAAATCATTGGCCCAATTATCTACTGCAGGAATAAGCATTGTATCGACATGCAGTGTCGTCTAATGCAAATGAGAAAGGTGCTGTGCATTCTTTTGCACGACTTACTGCAACGAAACGTACAGCTCGATACGCTACACTGATATTGCTTGCAAGGTTTTGACGTCCCCCCTAGCCCAAGATTGTCCTGCTGTTTGCGATGGAGCTTGGTGTTTGGGCGGCCACTAGCGACGGATGTCTGCAAACTCAAGTCTCTCCAGTAGGCCCTGCCAAATGGTTTCTGTAGATGGCGGCCTGACTTTAAAGAACAAACTGTCGGAAGGCGACAGTTGTGCTACAGATGGATTATTAAAGGCACGATACGTTAAAATGACTGCGACAGATATGCACTTAAATATAAATAAGAACTCGTCGTTCGCAAATACCAACATACTCTTTGCTGGAGCCGAAATTTGATTGGTTTATAGATCTCGAATTGATGTTTAATTCGAAGGGCATACGCTATGGAATGTTGTGCGCTTTCATCTGGTAGGCAGTTTAGTCACTTATTTCATACACACGCTATCTGCCACGTACACGCGTCGATGTTACTACTGAGTGGCGTTTCGCACGGAGAAGGAGTGACCGCAAAAGCGTGCTTTACGTAAATTTCTTCGACGAGGATGGGATTCGAACCCACGCGTGCAGAGCACATTGGATTAGCAGTCCAACGCCTTAACCACTCGGCCACCTTTTTTTTTTTTTTTTTTTTTTTTTTTTATTTTTTTTTTATTTTCTTAGACTCGAACTCGGATCGTTGGATTCAAAGTCCAGAGTGCTAACCATTACACCATTTTTTTTTTTTTTTTTTTTTTTTTTTTTTTTTTTTTGTGCCTGACTCTTGTGTGAAGCAAACGGAGAGTGGTCAGGTCCTTGCAGGTGGAGACAAGGCGGGTAGGGGTCGAAACCCGAGGCCTGCCCGCGATGGCTCCCCCCACCCATCCCTGACGCACTCCTTCGAGCAGACACTTGTTATAAACCTGTGGTTCTTATCTTTGCTGTTATATAATTATTTTGTCGGTTAGAGTTGTTAACCCTCTGCTCCGAGGTATATAATGCTGACACATTTGTAAATAAACATTTCTTCTTTGTCGTGTGTCGTTTGTGTGTTTTGGTCCATATCCAAAGACATTCCTCTTCCATTAGAGGTGTGAAATTGTCATGAATAAGCAACAAGGAAAGGGAGACTATTGAAAAGAAATACATTGACCAGGTATAACAGAAAGTATAACTTAAGAAAAAAGAAATATAGAAATAAAACAGAATACATTTCTTCTTGACTGGCTTCCATCGGCCAATGTGGTCATCCTATGCCATGTTTCTCAAAAGTGATGTCCATCATGTTGCCGAATAATTTTTTACTGTCAGTGACACATTGAATTTTCCAGTAGGCCAGCTCCATGTAGGTTAGAAAACTAATAAAATCGTCCTCTCCACGAACATTAATGATATAGTTAACATAGTGCCCCAGGATCCACATTACCGTATTGTTTTTTGTGGCAGGGTAAAACTTTTTGTCGGGACGCATTAGGATATCCAGCTTCAGATTGTCTTCCGCGCTCCTTGAGAGTACGGCGATCCTCTGCGTGACCCATCGCCAATTCAGTGCATGGCCACCGCAGGTAAACCGATGGATCAGAGAATCGATGAGCCCACAACAGAGACAGAGATTTGTGTCACTTAACCCAATTGCATGTAGCTTTTCATTGGTGACAATCGTGTTATTTACCACCCTGTACCAGGTTGAAGCAACATCCGAAGAGTGTACTTTCAAGCTGACGTTGGCCCACACCGTTGTCCAGTCGGTAGTCGGATACTTCTGTTCGATTGTATTTGGGGCCGCCGACTTTTCCCACTCACGTTGCAAGTCCCGAGTTGACAGTGGTCGTCGCCGTAGAACATCCACATCTGCATAACTAACATGAAGGAAAAATTCTCTGATGTGTTTCAATTTGTAATGGATTTTTCCGACGTCAATCGGTGGTCGCACACTCGCTGGACGCACTGTGAGGAACAAGTTTTGAGTAACAGTGCAGTGGCTGTCATGGATTAAAGTCGTGGTCCGCTTGATGTACAAGGCCATTGCCTTCCCGGCGATGTTAATTAACTCAAGCCCACCAGTAGTTCTCGACTTGGCCAGCGTATCGGAGGACAATTTAAATATGTTTCCCTTCCAGATGAATTGATTGGCAACCTGCATGATCTTTCTGGCCTGAAGCTTGGGAATGGGAAAGAACTGTGCAACATAATACGCCTTGGAGAAGACGTAGGTATTGAGAATCCTGATTTTTTCGATAATGTTCACAGCACGCCAGCGACATTCGACAATGGTACCTTGTATCAGATGCGTCACTGACTTCCAATTGGAGGCCGCCATTTTGAGAGGGCACCTATTCAAGGTGATTCCTAGTAGTTTGTGAGATTCCACAACATGCGCCCACGGTATAGTTAAGCTCTCGAAACCCCTGATATCGAGCACTTTACATTTCCGGTCACTTAGTTGTGCTCCAGAAACTTCACTATATTGGTCGATCGCCCGTTTAATACGGATCACCTCGTCGTCACTGCGTAACAGTACGGCAACATCGTCAGCGTACGCACGGACTATGAATGTGTGACCGGAGATTGACACTCCTGACAACTGGTGATAAAGAGACCGAAGGAAGGGTTCCAGTGACAGCACAAAAAGTGACATAGAGAGTGGACTGCCCTGGGGGACACCCCGCTGAATGGATATCGGTTGCGTCAGCTGTCCATTGACTTGTATCCTCGCTGATATACCAGATATCAAATTGCGAAGGACTGTTATCACCCGTGCCTCGAGTCCTATTTTGTCCATTATGTGAAAAAGGTATCGGTGGTTCACATGATCAAAGGCTTTATGAAAGTCTAGAAAAAGCAGCGCACAATTCAGGTTGGTGACTGAAGCAATGGAGATGAGGTCCCGAATTTCAGACATCGCAGACATGGCATTCCGTCCAGGCACGCAGGCCTGGTGCCGCCGGACAACTTTGTGAATGAGCGGAGACATTCGGGTGTTAACAGCTCTGGCTATAGTTTTGTAGTCAAAATTAAGCAGGGTGAGCGGACGCAGATTATCAAATCGCTTACACCCTTTGCGTTTGGGAACAAGGACAATTTTACCCTCCTTCATCGCATCAGGAACAGGCGCCCCAGCAATGATTTCATTTAAAATTTCTGTAAAAGTAACACCAATTACATCCCAATAACGAAGATAAAACTCCTTGGGAAGGCCGTCCAGTCCTGGGGCTTTGTTAGCTGGCGACTTAACAATAAGTTCTAAAGACTCCTCGACACTAAACGCAGCCAGAAAGTCACGATTATCATCCTCAGTAACAGACGTGTCCATCAACTGGAGTACAGTAGCAGTCAAGCCATCATTGGTTGGGAAGTCCGAGTACAGGCCGTGATAATAGCTCTGGATTGCCGTGACTATGTCAGGTTGCCGAGTGAGAAGTTCCCCGTGATCAGTTACCAGTTCGTCTATAAATAAGCGTCTACGGTTCGTCTGATGCTTAATAAGATGATACATGGAAGTTGTCTCAGATTGAACAAAAGAGTTGACTTTTGACTTGATTTTTAATCCTTCTAGTTGTTTACGTTTGATACTGAGCATCTTAGCCTTGATTTGCTTTATTTGAGCCGTGTAATTATTATTGACGCTAGATTTGTCGTAGAGCTCCCTTAAAATCGAATAGTAAAATTCGGTGGTCCTCTTTGCATCCCTTGATTGCGTATTACAGTACGAAATCAAAGTCCGACGCAACTTTGGTTTAGCAAAGGACGTCCACCACTCTACTTTCGTACGGTATCTATTGACAGAGCGAAGACAAAAAGTCCAAGTCCGTGTGACAAGTACCTCGAGGTCGGCGTCCTGAAGGTGGGAAATATTGAACATCCAGTGACTTCTGAAATGTTTGGTGGGTTGCCTGTCCAATTGTATAACGGCGGCGTAGGCGCAGTGATCGCTACATGGGACGGGAATGACCTCTGAGTCAACAACATGTTCTCCGAGCTGAGAAGACACATATATTCTGTCGAGGCGGCTGCTCGAGGTGGAAGTGAAGTATGTAAATTTCACAAGGGTAGGGTGAAGGAGTTCCCACGTATCCTTTAGATTCATTCGTAAAACCAGATCATGAAGCTCCTTACAATAGTTAAAATGCGGCCGCTGATCTTTTTGATGTACAACACAGTTAAAATCTCCTCCTAAAATTAAGGCAGTCGGATTTTTACGAAGCAGGTAAATTAGTTCGTCTTTAAAGAACTCGGTCCTTGCGAACCTGTGTCCACTCCCGGAGGGCGCGTACAGGTTCACGAGTGTGACGCCGAATATTTTGCAGCATATGCCACGCCCCGACTCCAGTGTTTCAACGTCTGAGACGGGGATGCCTTCACGCACGAGAATGGCTGTACCAGTGCTAAGTTCGAAGGCAACATTGGTAAGACAGTGGAAACCGGGAATGACCAGATCGGGAACAAGGAATTCCTGCAATAGAAGTATATCAGCGGCAGACTCATAAACGAACTGCCTAAAGACTGCAAGTTTCAATTCAGACGTGATCCTGTTAACATTAACACTCAGGAACTTGTACGCTTGCGCCATGGAATTGACGGAGCTACTTTAAATTAACGTGATCATCGTCACCGGCAAACCAATCCATTCGTGAACCAGCTGGTGGAGAGTGGCCATCACTATCGTTCGCATCCGAGAGGGCTTGCAGTTTGTGTTTGCTGCGTGGTACATTCAAGTTCGGTTGGAATTTCTTTTTGTTCCTCCCGACACTTGCGACTTTTTCCGCAGAAAGAGGCATCGGAGAATCGACACAGGTCTCCTGGGAAGGTTGCCCTGCTACAGCAACCTGCATGTGCGTCTCGCCGGATAGTCCTTCCGGAGACGCGCTAAGTTCTTGTTTACCCACACGTTGGGATTGTTTGGAAACACTCTCCCGGTCAGGTTGTTGACAGGCAAGGCTGAGATCTCGCTCTGTGTTGACACACTCGTCAGCGTGTTCGTTGTCAGTGTCGCGTGGCTGTGATACGAGTTGGGGACCTGCGCACACACCGTCGACGTCACTGTGGGCTACGTGCTGAGGTTCACTATCGGGTTGTTGGGGAACCGACTCGACAGACGTGGACGGTAAGCAAGAACCAACCTGGGACGTAGCACGAGCGTCATCGGGCGAAGAAGTATTAACATCAACACTTGATTCTGGTATAGCGTCTTGCGAAAGCTCTATGTCGCCTGCCGGTTGTTTGATATCAAGTGTGGCAGGTGGTACCGGTACAGAGACGCCATCATCCGAACTACTACTGTCGCACGTTCGACGTCTCTTGGACGCTACCGCAGTGACGGGACGGGCGAGAGGGTTCTGATCCCCGCCCTTCGCAAGAGGAATAGCAGGGAACTCGTCGTCAAAAGGTTTTTCATGTACAGTCACAGTGTCAGTGGAAAGGGACGGCTCATTACTTGGTAATTGGGTGCCTGTCACTAAATCAGCTAAAGTGAGCCTCTTACGTTGTTGGAAAGTAGGCTTTAAGACGGTCATTCTTTTAGGGCAATTTTGCCGTAAATGACCACTTTCATTGCAGTTAAAACACGTAGAACCTTGCCCAGAATATGTAACCTGCACCTTATACCCACAAACAAATACATGGGAGGGGATGTTGACTTTAACTTGCATCTCAACCGATCTGATGCCAGAAAAACATTGCAACTTATGTTGCCTGGACCACTTTTCAAGTCTAATGTTACGCACTTCGCCATATTTCGTGAGCTCATCCTTTAAGAAACAATTGTCTACTTCAGGGGGCAGGTTGTAAATTCGCACGTTAGAGATCTCGACATCCGCGTTAGTAACTTGGACAGTACTCACAGTGCCATCGCGATGACGGAACTCGACGCCGCCGCCATGTTTCTGCAAAAGTCGTTCCAGTAGGAGGGGATTCAGGAGCTTCACGAAAAAGCAGTACAAATCCAGGTCGTAGTAGGCAGTGTGAACTTGATCAGTGGTTATGCCTATTGTATCGACGATCCATTCATGAACTTCCAGCGAACTTGGCTGAACTGATCGCGTAGCCTTGTCAAACTCGAACTGCAGGGTATTTTTCCTTGGAATCGTGGGAACCATCGTGCAAATTAACCCAAATGGGCTAACTGCATACAGCAAAACACTGAAAACAATGACACTAATACACAACAACGCACAATCACGTGAAACAGAAAGCACAAATGCAACGTAAACAAAGCAAGTGACACTGAGCGCTCCGAACGTCCGCACGCTGCCGCGTCTCAAGCGGTAACGCCACCTCGTCTGCTGGAACTACAGTTGTGTCTTTGGCGAGTGCTTGCGGAAAGAAGACATTTGTCGATTCGAAAACACATTCAAAACATGGTACTGGGCCGGTGTTAACGTCTAATGCCAAGCTGCAGTGCGGCCGACCAAGCTCCCACTGGCGAATCGTTTAATGACAGCATCCGTCCATATGGATATGCGATCGGGTAAAATCATTGGCCCAATTATCTACTGCAGGAATAAGCATTGTATCGACATGCAGTGTCGTCTAATGCAAATGAGAAAGGTGCTGTGCATTCTTTTGCACGACTTACTGCAACGAAACGTACAGCTCGATACGCTACACTGATATTGCTTGCAAGGTTTTGACGTCCCCCCTAGCCCAAGATTGTCCTGCTGTTTGCGATGGAGCTTGGTGTTTGGGCGGCCACTAGCGACGGATGTCTGCAAACTCAAGTCTCTCCAGTAGGCCCTGCCAAATGGCTTCTGTAGATGGCGGCCTGACTTTAAAGAACAAACTGTCGGAAGGCGACAGTTGTGCTACAGATGGATTATTAAAGGCACGATACGTTAAAATGACTGCGACAGATATGCACTTAAATATAAATAAGAACTCGTCGTTGGCAAATACCAACATACTCTTTGCTGGAGCCGAAATTTGATTGGTTTATAGATCTCGAATTGATGTTTAATTCGAAGGGCATACGCTATGGAATGTTGTGCGCTTTCATCTGGTAGGCAGTTTAGTCACTTATTTCATACACACGCTATCTGCCACGTACACGCGTCGATGTTACTACTGAGTGGCGTTTCGCACGGAGAAGGAGTGACCGCAAAAGCGTGCTTTACGTAAATTTCTTCGACGATGATGGGATTCGAACCCACGCGTGCAGAGCACATTGGATTAGCAGTCCAACGCCTTAACCACTCGGCCACCTCGTCTGCTGGAACTACAGTTGTGTCTTTGGCGAGTGCTTGCGGAAAGAAGACATTTGTCGATTCGAAAACACATTCAAAACATGGTACTGGGCCGGTGTTAACGTCTAATGCCAAGCTGCAGTGCGGCCGACCAAGCTCCCACTGGCGAATCGTTTAATGACAGCATCCGTCCATATGGATATGCGATCGGGTAAAATCATTGGCCCAATTATCTACTGCAGGAATAAGCATTGTATCGACATGCA
Organism: Schistocerca serialis cubense; assembly: GCF_023864345.2. NCBI lineage: Eukaryota > Metazoa > Arthropoda > Insecta > Orthoptera > Acrididae > Schistocerca > Schistocerca serialis. Next base: position 510,832,420 of record NC_064639.1, read on the forward strand.
GTGTCGTCTAATGCAAATGAGAAAGGTGCTGTGCATTCTTTTGCACGACTTACTGCAACGAAACGTACAGCTCGATACGCTACACTGATATTGCTTGCAAGGTTTTGACGTCCCCCCTAGCCCAAGATTGTCCTGCTGTTTGCGATGGAGCTTGGTGTTTGGGCGGCCACTAGCGACGGATGTCTGCAAACTCAAGTCTCTCCAGTAGGCCCTGCCAAATGGCTTCTGTAGATGGCGGCCTGACTTTAAAGAGATGGATTATTAAAGGCACGATACGTTAAAATGACTGCGACAGATATGCACTTAAATATAAATAAGAACTCGTCGTTGGCAAATACCAACTTACTCTTTGCTGGAGCCGAAATTTGATTGGTTTATAGATCTCGAATTGATGTTTAATTCGAAGGGCATACGCTATGGAATGTTGTGCGCTTTCATCTGGTAGGCAGTTTAGTCACTTATTTCATACACACGCTATCTGCCACGTACACGCGTCGATGTTACTACTGAGTGGCATTTCGCACGGAGAAGGAGTGACCGCAAAAGCGTGCTTTACGTAAATTTCTTCGACGAGGATGGGATTCGAACCCACGCGTGCAGAGCACATTGGATTAGCAGTCCAACGCCTTAACCACTCGGCCACCTCGTCTGCTGGAACTACAGTTGTGTCTTTGGCGAGTGCTTGCGGAAAGAAGACATTTGTCGATTCGAAAACACATTCAAAACATGGTACTGGGCCGGTGTTAACGTCTAATGCCAAGCTGCAGTGCGGCCGACCAAGCTCCCACTGGCGAATCGTTTAATGACAGCATCCGTCCATATGGATATGCGATCGGGTAAAATCATTGGCCCAATTATCTACTGCAGGAATAAGCATTGTATCGACATGCAGTGTCGTCTAATGCTAATGAGAAAGGTGCTGTGCATTCTTTTGCACGACTTACTGCAACGAAACGTACAGCTCGATACGCTACACTGATATTGCTTGCAAGGTTTTGACGTCCCCCCTAGCCCAAGATTGTCCTGCTGTTTGCGATGGAGCTTGGTGTTTGGGCGGCCACTAGCGACGGATGTCTGCAAACTCAAGTCTCTCCAGTAGGCCCTGCCAAATGGCTTCTGTAGATGGCGGCCTGACTTTAAAGAACAAACTGTCGGAAGGCGACAGTTGTGCTACAGATGGATTATTAAAGGCACGATACGTTAAAATGACTGCGACAGATATGCACTTAAATATAAATAAGAACTCGCCGTTCGCAAATACCAACATACTCTTTGCTGGAGCCGAAATTTGATTGGTTTATAGATCTCGAATTGATGTTTAATTCGAAGGGCATACGCTATGGAATGTTGTGCGCTTTCATCTGGTAGGCAGTTTAGTCACTTATTTCATACACACGCTATCTGCCACGTACACGCGTCGATGTTACTACTGAGTGGCGTTTCGCACGGAGAAGGAGTGACCGCAAAAGCGTGCTTTACGTAAATTTCTTCGACGATGATGGGATTCGAACCCACGCGTGCAGAGCACATTGGATTAGCAGTCCAACGCCTTAACCACTCGGCCACCTCGTCTGCTGGAACTACAGTTGTGTCTTTGGCGAGTGCTTGCGGAAAGAAGACATTTGTCGATTCGAAAACACATTCAAAACATGGTACTGGGCCGGTGTTAACGTCTAATGCCAAGCTGCAGTGCGGCCGACCAAGCTCCCACTGGCGCATCGTTTAATGACAGCATCCGTCCATATGGATATGCGATCGGGTAAAATCATTGGCCCAATTATCTACTGCAGGAATAAGCATTGTATCGACATGCAGTGTCGTCTAATGCAAATGAGAAAGGTGCTGTGCATTCTTTTGCACGACTTACTGCAACGAAACGTACAGCTCGATACGCTACACTGATATTGCTTGCAAGGTTTTGACGTCCCCCCTAGCCCAAGATTGTCCTGCTGTTTGCGATGGAGCTTGGTGTTTGGGCGGCCACTAGCGACGGATGTCTGCAAACTCAAGTCTCTCCAGTAGGCCCTGCCAAATGGCTTCTGTAGATGGCGGCCTGACTTTAAAGAACAAACTGTCGGAAGGCGACAGTTGTGCTACAGATGGATTATTAAAGGCACGATACGTTAAAATGACTGCGACAGATATGCACTTAAATATAAATAAGAACTCGTCGTTGGCAAATACCAACATACTCTTTGCTGGAGCCGAAATTTGATTGGTTTATAGATCTCGAATTGATGTTTAATTCGAAGGGCATACGCTATGGAATGTTGTGCGCTTTCATCTGGTAGGCAGTTTAGTCACTTATTTCATACACACGCTATCTGCCACGTACACGCGTCGATGTTACTACTGAGTGGCGTTTCGCACGGAGAAGGAGTGACCGCAAAAGCGTGCTTTACGTAAATTCCTCGACGAGGATGGGATTCGAACCCACGCGTGCAGAGCACATTAGATTAGCAGTCCAACGCCTTAACCACTCGGCCACCTCGTCTGCTGGAACTACAGTTGTGTCTTTGGCGAGTGCTTGCGGAAAGAAGACATTTGTCGATTCGAAAACACATTCAAAACATGGTACTGGGCCGGTGTTAACGTCTAATGCCAAGCTGCAGTGCGGCCGACCAAGCTCCCACTGGCGAATCGTTTAATGACAGCATCCGTCCATATGGATATGCGATCGGGTAAAATCATTGGCCCAATTATCTACTGCAGGAATAAGCATTGTATCGACATGCAGTGTCGTCTAATGCTAATGAGAAAGGTGCTGTGCATTCTTTTGCACGACTTACTGCAACGAAACGTACAGCTCGATACGCTACACTGATATTGCTTGCAAGGTTTTGACGTCCCCCCTAGCCCAAGATTGTCCTGCTGTTTGCGATGGAGCTTGGTGTTTGGGCGGCCACTAGCGACGGATGTCTGCAAACTCAAGTCTCTCCAGTAGGCCCTGCCAAATGGCTTCTGTAGATGGCGGCCTGACTTTAAAGAACAAACTGTCGGAAGGCGACAGTTGTGCTACAGATGGATTATTAAAGGCACGATACGTTAAAATGACTGCGACAGATATGCACTTAAATATAAATAAGAACTCGCCGTTCGCAAATACCAACATACTCTTTGCTGGAGCCGAAATTTGATTGGTTTATAGATCTCGAATTGATGTTTAATTCGAAGGGCATACGCTATGGAATGTTGTGCGCTTTCATCTGGTAGGCAGTTTAGTCACTTATTTCATACACACGCTATCTGCCACGTACACGCGTCGATGTTACTACTGAGTGGCGTTTCGCACGGAGAAGGAGTGACCGCAAAAGCGTGCTTTACGTAAATTTCTTCGACGATGATGGGATTCGAACCCACGCGTGCAGAGCACATTGGATTAGCAGTCCAACGCCTTAACCACTCGGCCACCTCGTCTGCTGGAACTACAGTTGTGTCTTTGGCGAGTGCTTGCGGAAAGAAGACATTTGTCGATTCGAAAACACATTCAAAACATGGTACTGGGCCGGTGTTAACGTCTAATGCCAAGCTGCAGTGCGGCCGACCAAGCTCCCACTGGCGCATCGTTTAATGACAGCATCCGTCCATATGGATATGCGATCGGGTAAAATCATTGGCCCAATTATCTACTGCAGGAATAAGCATTGTATCGACATGCAGTGTCGTCTAATGCAAATGAGAAAGGTGCTGTGCATTCTTTTGCACGACTTACTGCAACGAAACGTACAGCTCGATACGCTACACTGATATTGCTTGCAAGGTTTTGACGTCCCCCCTAGCCCAAGATTGTCCTGCTGTTTGCGATGGAGCTTGGTGTTTGGGCGGCCACTAGCGACGGATGTCTGCAAACTCAAGTCTCTCCAGTAGGCCCTGCCAAATGGCTTCTGTAGATGGCGGCCTGACTTTAAAGAACAAACTGTCGGAAGGCGACAGTTGTGCTACAGATGGATTATTAAAGGCACGATACGTTAAAATGACTGCGACAGATATGCACTTAAATATAAATAAGAACTCGTCGTTGGCAAATACCAACATACTCTTTGCTGGAGCCGAAATTTGATTGGTTTATAGATCTCGAATTGATGTTTAATTCGAAGGGCATACGCTATGGAATGTTGTGCGCTTTCATCTGGTAGGCAGTTTAGTCACTTATTTCATACACACGCTATCTGCCACGTACACGCGTCGATGTTACTACTGAGTGGCGTTTCGCACGGAGAAGGAGTGACCGCAAAAGCGTGCTTTACGTAAATTTCTTCGACGAGGATGGGATTCGAACCCACGCGTGCAGAGCACATTAGATTAGCAGTCCAACGCCTTAACCACTCGGCCACCTCGTCTGCTGGAACTACAGTTGTGTCTTTGGCGAGTGCTTGCGGAAAGAAGACATTTGTCGATTCGAAAACACATTCAAAACATGGTACTGGGCCGGTGTTAACGTCTAATGCCAAGCTGCAGTGCGGCCGACCAAGCTCCCACTGGCGAATCGTTTAATGACAGCATCCGTCCATATGGATATGCGATCGGGTAAAATCATTGGCCCAATTATCTACTGCAGGAATAAGCATTGTATCGACATGCAGTGTCGTCTAATGCAAATGAGAAAGGTGCTGTGCATTCTTTTGCACGACTTACTGCAACGAAACGTACAGCTCGATACGCTACACTGATATTGCTTGCAAGGTTTTGACGTCCCCCCTAGCCCAAGATTGTCCTGCTGTTTGCGATGGAGCTTGGTGTTTGGGCGGCCACTAGCGACGGATGTCTGCAAACTCAAGTCTCTCCAGTAGGCCCTGCCAAATGGTTTCTGTAGATGGCGGCCTGACTTTAAAGAACAAACTGTCGGAAGGCGACAGTTGTGCTACAGATGGATTATTAAAGGCACGATACGTTAAAATGACTGCGACAGATATGCACTTAAATATAAATAAGAACTCGTCGTTGGCAAATACCAACATACTCTTTGCTGGAGCCGAAATTTGATTGGTTTATAGATCTCGAATTGATGTTTAATTCGAAGGGCATACGCTATGGAATGTTGTGCGCTTTCATCTGGTAGGCAGTTTAGTCACTTATTTCATACACACGCTATCTGCCACGTACACGCCTCGATGTTACTACTGAGTGGCGTTTCGCACGGAGAAGGAGTGACCGCAAAAGCGTGCTTTACGTAAATTTCTTCGACGAGGATGGGATTCGAACCCACGCGTGCAGAGCACATTGGATTAGCAGTCCAACGCCTTAACCACTCGGCCACCTCGTCTGCTGGAACTACAGTTGTGTCTTTGGCGAGTGCTTGCGGAAAGAAGACATTTGTCGATTCGAAAACACATTCAAAACATGGTACTGGGCCGGTGTTAACGTCTAATGCCAAGCTGCAGTGCGGCCGACCAAGCTCCCACTGGCGAATCGTTTAATGACAGCATCCGTCCATATGGATATGCGATCGGGTAAAATCATTGGCCCAATTATCTACTGCAGGAATAAGCATTGTATCGACATGCAGTGTCATCTAATGCAAATGAGAAAGGTGCTGTGCATTCTTTTGCACGACTTACTGCAACGAAACGTACAGCTCGATACGCTACACTGATATTGCTTGCAAGGTTTTGACGTCCCCCCTAGCCCAAGATTGTCCTGCTGTTTGCGATGGAGCTTGGTGTTTGGGCGGCCACTAGCGACGGATGTCTGCAAACTCAAGTCTCTCCAGTAGGCCCTGCCAAATGGCTTCTGTAGATGGCGGCCTGACTTTAAAGAACAAACTGTCGGAAGGCGACAGTTGTGCTACAGATGGATTATTAAAGGCACGATACGTTAAAATGACTGCGACAGATATGCACTTAAATATAAATAAGAACTCGCCGTTCGCAAATACCAACATACTCTTTGCTGGAGCCGAAATTTGATTGGTTTATAGATCTCGAATTGATGTTTAATTCGAAGGGCATACGCTATGGAATGTTGTGCGCTTTCATCTGGTAGGCAGTTTAGTCACTTATTTCATACACACGCTATCTGCCACGTACACGCGTCGATGTTACTACTGAGTGGCGTTTCGCACGGAGAAGGAGTGACCGCAAAAGCGTGCTTTACGTAAATTTCTTCGACGAGGATGGGATTCGAACCCACGCGTGCAGAGCACATTGGATTAGCAGTCCAACGCTTTAACCACTCGGCCACCTCGTCTGCTGGAACTACAGTTGTGTCTTTGGCGAGTGCTTGCGGAAAGAAGACATTTGTCGATTCGAAAACACATTCAAAACATGGTACTGGGCCGGTGTTAACGTCTAATGCCAAGCTGCAGTGCGGCCGACCAAGCTCCCACTGGCGAATCGTTTAATGACAGCATCCGTCCATATGGATATGCGATCGGGTAAAATCATTGGCCCAATTATCTACTGCAGGAATAAGCATTGTATCGACATGCAGTGTCGTCTAATGCAAATGAGAAAGGTGCTGTGCATTCTTTTGCACGACTTACTGCAACGAAACGTACAGCTCGATACGCTACACTGATATTGCTTGCAAGGTTTTGACGTCCCCCCTAGCCCAAGATTGTCCTGCTGTTTGCGATGGAGCTTGGTGTTTGGGCGGCCACTAGCGACGGATGTCTGCAAACTCAAGTCTCTCCAGTAGGCCCTGCCAAATGGCTTCTGTAGATGGCGGCCTGACTTTAAAGAACAAACTGTCGGAAGGCGACAGTTGTGCTACAGATGGATTATTAAAGGCACGATACGTTAAAATGACTGCGACAGATATGCACTTAAATATAAATAAGAACTCGTCGTTGGCAAATACCAACATACTCTTTGCTGGAGCCGAAATTTGATTGGTTTATAGATCTCTAATTGATGTTTAATTCGAAGGGCATACGCTATGGAATGTTGTGCGCTTTCATCTGGTAGGCAGTTTAGTCACTTATTTCATACACACGCTATCTGCCACGTACACGCGTCGATGTTACTACTGAGTGGCGTTTCGCACGGAGAAGGAGTGACCGCAAAAGCGTGCTTTACGTAAATTTCTTCGACGATGATGGGATTCGAACCCACGCGTGCAGAGCACATTGGATTAGCAGTCCAACGCCTTAACCACTCGGCCACCTCGTCTGCTGGAACTACAGTTGTGTCTTTGGCGAGTGCTTGCGGAAAGAAGACATTTGTCGATTCGAAAACACATTCAAAACATGGTACTGGGCCGGTGTTAACGTCTAATGCCAAGCTGCAGTGCGGCCGACCAAGCTCCCACTGGCGAATCGTTTAATGACAGCATCCGTCCATATGGATATGCGATCGGGTAAAATCATTGGCCCAATTATCTACTGCAGGAATAAGCATTGTATCGACATGCAGTGTCGTCTAATGCAAATGAGAAAGGTGCTGTGCATTCTTTTGCACGACTTACTGCAACGAAACGTACAGCTCGATACGCTACACTGATATTGCTTGCAAGGTTTTGACGTCCCCCCTAGCCCAAGATTGTCCTGCTGTTTGCGATGGAGCTTGGTGTTTGGGCGGCCACTAGCGACGGATGTCTGCAAACTCAAGTCTCTCCAGTAGGCCCTGCCAAATGGTTTCTGTAGATGGCGGCCTGACTTTAAAGAACAAACTGTCGGAAGGCGACAGTTGTGCTACAGATGGATTATTAAAGGCACGATACGTTAAAATGACTGCGACAGATATGCACTTAAATATAAATAAGAACTCGTCGTTCGCAAATACCAACATACTCTTTGCTGGAGCCGAAATTTGATTGGTTTATAGATCTCGAATTGATGTTTAATTCGAAGGGCATACGCTATGGAATGTTGTGCGCTTTCATCTGGTAGGCAGTTTAGTCACTTATTTCATACACACGCTATCTGCCACGTACACGCGTCGATGTTACTACTGAGTGGCGTTTCGCACGGAGAAGGAGTGACCGCAAAAGCGTGCTTTACGTAAATTTCTTCGACGAGGATGGGATTCGAACCCACGCGTGCAGAGCACATTGCATTAGCAGTCCAACGCCTTAACCACTCGGCCACCTCGTCTGCTGGAACTACAGTTGTGTCTTTGGCGAGTGCTTGCGGAAAGAAGACATTTGTCGATTCGAAAACACATTCAAAACATGGTACTGGGCCGGTGTTAACGTCTAATGCCAAGCTGCAGTGCGGCCGACCAAGCTCCCACTGGCGAATCGTTTAATGACAGCATCCGTCCATATGGATATGCGATCGGGTAAAATCATTGGCCCAATTATCTACTGCAGGAATAAGCATTGTATCGACATGCAGTGTCGTCTAATGCAAATGAGAAAGGTGCTGTGCATTCTTTTGCACGACTTACTGCAACGAAACGTACAGCTCGATACGCTACACTGATATTGCTTGCAAGGTTTTGACGTCCCCCCTAGCCCAAGATTGTCCTGCTGTTTGCGATGGAGCTTGGTGTTTGGGCGGCCACTAGCGACGGATGTCTGCAAACTCAAGTCTCTCCAGTAGGCCCTGCCAAATGGCTTCTGTAGATGGCGGCCTGACTTTAAAGAACAAACTGTCGGAAGGCGACAGTTGTGCTACAGATGGATTATTAAAGGCACGATACGTTAAAATGACTGCGACAGATATGCACTTAAATATAAATAAGAACTCGTCGTTGGCAAATACCAACATACTCTTTGCTGGAGCCGAAATTTGATTGGTTTATAGATCTCTAATTGATGTTTAATTCGAAGGGCATACGCTATGGAATGTTGTGCGCTTTCATCTGGTAGGCAGTTTAGTCACTTATTTCATACACACGCTATCTGCCACGTACACGCGTCGATGTTACTACTGAGTGGCGTTTCGCACGGAGAAGGAGTGACCGCAAAAGCGTGCTTTACGTAAATTTCTTCGACGATGATGGGATTCGAACCCACGCGTGCAGAGCACATTGGATTAGCAGTCCAACGCCTTAACCACTCGGCCACCTCGTCTGCTGGAACTACAGTTGTGTCTTTGGCGAGTGCTTGCGGAAAGAAGACATTTGTCGATTCGAAAACACATTCAAAACATGGTACTGGGCCGGTGTTAACGTCTAATGCCAAGCTGCAGTGCGGCCGACCAAGCTCCCACTGGCGAATCGTTTAATGACAGCATCCGTCCATATGGATATGCGATCGGGTAAAATCATTGGCCCAATTATCTACTGCAGGAATAAGCATTGTATCGACATGCAGTGTCGTCTAATGCAAATGAGAAAGGTGCTGTGCATTCTTTTGCACGACTTACTGCAACGAAACGTACAGCTCGATACGCTACACTGATATTGCTTGCAAGGTTTTGACGTCCCCCCTAGCCCAAGATTGTCCTGCTGTTTGCGATGGAGCTTGGTGTTTGGGCGGCCACTAGCGACGGATGTCTGCAAACTCAAGTCTCTCCAGTAGGCCCTGCCAAATGGTTTCTGTAGATGGCGGCCTGACTTTAAAGAACAAACTGTCGGAAGGCGACAGTTGTGCTACAGATGGATTATTAAAGGCACGATACGTTAAAATGACTGCGACAGATATGCACTTAAATATAAATAAGAACTCGTCGTTCGCAAATACCAACATACTCTTTGCTGGAGCCGAAATTTGATTGGTTTATAGATCTCGAATTGATGTTTAATTCGAAGGGCATACGCTATGGAATGTTGTGCGCTTTCATCTGGTAGGCAGTTTAGTCACTTATTTCATACACACGCTATCTGCCACGTACACGCGTCGATGTTACTACTGAGTGGCGTTTCGCACGGAGAAGGAGTGACCGCAAAAGCGTGCTTTACGTAAATTTCTTCGACGAGGATGGGATTCGAACCCACGCGTGCAGAGCACATTGGATTAGCAGTCCAACGCCTTAACCACTCGGCCACCTCGTCTGCTGGAACTACAGTTGTGTCTTTGGCGAGTGCTTGCGGAAAGAAGACATTTGTCGATTCGAAAACACATTCAAAACATGGTACTGGGCCGGTGTTAACGTCTAATGCCAAGCTGCAGTGCGGCCGACCAAGCTCCCACTGGCGAATCGTTTAATGACAGCATCCGTCCATATGGATATGCGATCGGGTAAAATCATTGGCCCAATTATCTACTGCAGGAATAAGCATTGTATCGACATGCAGTGTCATCTAATGCAAATGAGAAAGGTGCTGTGCATTCTTTTGCACGACTTACTGCAACGAAACGTACAGCTCGATACGCTACACTGATATTGCTTGCAAGGTTTTGACGTCCCCCCTAGCCCAAGATTGTCCTGCTGTTTGCGATGGAGCTTGGTGTTTGGGCGGCCACTAGCGACGGATGTCTGCAAACTCAAGTCTCTCCAGTAGGCCCTGCCAAATGGCTTCTGTAGATGGCGGCCTGACTTTAAAGAACAAACTGTCGGAAGGCGACAGTTGTGCTACAGATGGATTATTAAAGGCACGATACGTTAAAATGACTGCGACAGATATGCACTTAAATATAAATAAGAACTCGCCGTTCGCAAATACCAACATACTCTTTGCTGGAGCCGAAATTTGATTGGTTTATAGATCTCGAATTGATGTTTAATTCGAAGGGCATACGCTATGGAATGTTGTGCGCTTTCATCTGGTAGGCAGTTTAGTCACTTATTTCATACACACGCTATCTGCCACGTACACGCGTCGATGTTACTACTGAGTGGCGTTTCGCACGGAGAAGGAGTGACCGCAAAAGCGTGCTTTACGTAAATTTCTTCGACGAGGATGGGATTCGAACCCACGCGTGCAGAGCACATTGGATTAGCAGTCCAACGCTTTAACCACTCGGCCACCTCGTCTGCTGGAACTACAGTTGTGTCTTTGGCGAGTGCTTGCGGAAAGAAGACATTTGTCGATTCGAAAACACATTCAAAACATGGTACTGGGCCGGTGTTAACGTCTAATGCCAAGCTGCAGTGCGGCCGACCAAGCTCCCACTGGCGAATCGTTTAATGACAGCATCCGTCCATATGGATATGCGATCGGGTAAAATCATTGGCCCAATTATCTACTGCAGGAATAAGCATTGTATCGACATGCAGTGTCGTCTAATGCAAATGAGAAAGGTGCTGTGCATTCTTTTGCACGACTTACTGCAACGAAACGTACAGCTCGATACGCTACACTGATATTGCTTGCAAGGTTTTGACGTCCCCCCTAGCCCAAGATTGTCCTGCTGTTTGCGATGGAGCTTGGTGTTTGGGCGGCCACTAGCGACGGATGTCTGCAAACTCAAGTCTCTCCAGTAGGCCCTGCCAAATGGCTTCTGTAGATGGCGGCCTGACTTTAAAGAACAAACTGTCGGAAGGCGACAGTTGTGCTACAGATGGATTATTAAAGGCACGATACGTTAAAATGACTGCGACAGATATGCACTTAAATATAAATAAGAACTCGTCGTTCGCAAATACCAACATACTCTTTGCTGGAGCCGAAATTTGATTGGTTTATAGATCTCGAATTGATGTTTAATTCGAAGGGCATACGCTATGGAATGTTGTGCGCTTTCATCTGGTAGGCAGTTTAGTCACTTATTTCATACACACGCTATCTGCCACGTACACGCGTCGATGTTACTACTGAGTGGCGTTTCGCACGGAGAAGGAGTGACCGCAAAAGCGTGCTTTACGTAAATTTCTTCGACGAGGATGGGATTCGAACCCACGCGTGCAGAGCACATTGCATTAGCAGTCCAACGCCTTAACCACTCGGCCACCTCGTCTGCTGGAACTACAGTTGTGTCTTTGGCGAGTGCTTGCGGAAAGAAGACATTTGTCGATTCGAAAACACATTCAAAACATGGTACTGGGCCGGTGTTAACGTCTAATGCCAAGCTGCAGTGCGGCCGACCAAGCTCCCACTGGCGAATCGTTTAATGACAGCATCCGTCCATATGGATATGCGATCGGGTAAAATCATTGGCCCAATTATCTACTGCAGGAATAAGCATTGTATCGACATGCAGTGTCGTCTAATGCAAATGAGAAAGGTGCTGTGCATTCTTTTGCACGACTTACTGCAACGAAACGTACAGCTCGATACGCTACACTGATATTGCTTGCAAGGTTTTGACGTCCCCCCTAGCCCAAGATTGTCCTGCTGTTTGCGATGGAGCTTGGTGTTTGGGCGGCCACTAGCGACGGATGTCTGCAAACTCAAGTCTCTCCAGTAGGCCCTGCCAAATGGCTTCTGTAGATGGCGGCCTGACTTTAAAGAACAAACTGTCGGAAGGCGACAGTTGTGCTACAGATGGATTATTAAAGGCACGATACGTTAAAATGACTGCGACAGATATGCACTTAAATATAAATAAGAACTCGTCGTTGGCAAATACCAACATACTCTTTGCTGGAGCCGAAATTTGATTGGTTTATAGATCTCGAATTGATGTTTAATTCGAAGGGCATACGCTATGGAATGTTGTGCGCTTTCATCTGGTAGGCAGTTTAGTCACTTATTTCATACACACGCTATCTGCCACGTACACGCGTCGATGTTACTACTGAGTGGCGTTTCGCACGGAGAAGGAGTGACCGCAAAAGCGTGCTTTACGTAAATTTCTTCGACGATGATGGGATTCGAACCCACGCGTGCAGAGCACATTGGATTAGCAGTCCAACGCCTTAACCACTCGGCCACCTCGTCTGCTGGAACTACAGTTGTGTCTTTGGCGAGTGCTTGCGGAAAGAAGACATTTGTCGATTCGAAAACACATTCAAAACATGGTACTGGGCCGGTGTTAACGTCTAATGCCAAGCTGCAGTGCGGCCGACCAAGCTCCCACTGGCGAATCGTTTAATGACAGCATCCGTCCATATGGATATGCGATCGGGTAAAATCATTGGCCCAATTATCTACTGCAGGAATAAGCATTGTATCGACATGCAGTGTCGTCTAATGCAAATGAGAAAGGTGCTGTGCATTCTTTTGCACGACTTACTGCAACGAAACGTACAGCTCGATACGCTACACTGATATTGCTTGCAAGGTTTTGACGTCCCCCCTAGCCCAAGATTGTCCTGCTGTTTGCGATGGAGCTTGGTGTTCGGGCGGCCACTAGCGACGGATGTCTGCAAACTCAAGTCTCTCCAGTAGGCCCTGCCAAATGGCTTCTGTAGATGGCGGCCTGACTTTAAAGAGATGGATTATTAAAGGCACGATACGTTAAAATGACTGCGACAGATATGCACTTAAATATAAATAAGAACTCGTCGTTGGCAAATACCAACATACTCTTTGCTGGAGCCGAAATTTGATTGGTTTATAGATCTCGAATTGATGTTTAATTCGAAGGGCATACGCTATGGAATGTTGTGCGCTTTCATCTGGTAGGCAGTTTAGTCACTTATTTCATACACACGCTGTCTGCCACGTACACGCGTCGATGTTACTACTGCGTGGCGTTTCGCACGGAGAAGGAGTGACCGCAAAAGCGTGCTTTACGTAAATTTCTTCGACGAGGATGGGATTCGAACCCACGCGTGCAGAGCACATTGGATTAGCAGTCCAACGCCTTAACCACTCGGCCACCTCGTCTGCTGGAACTACAGTTGTGTCTTTGGCGAGTGCTTGCGGAAAGAAGACATTTGTCGATTCGAAAACACATTCAAAACATGGTACTGGGCCGGTGTTAACGTCTAATGCCAAGCTGCAGTGCGGCCGACCAAGCTCCCACTGGCGAATCGTTTAATGACAGCATCCGTCCATATGGATATGCGATCGGGTAAAATCATTGGCCCAATTATCTACTGCAGGAATAAGCATTGTATCGACATGCAGTGTCGTCTAATGCAAATGAGAAAGGTGCTGTGCATTCTTTTGCACGACTTACTGCAACGAAACGTACAGCTCGATACGCTACACTGATATTGCTTGCAAGGTTTTGACGTCCCCCCTAGCCCAAGATTGTCCTGCTGTTTGCGATGGAGCTTGGTGTTTGGGCGGCCACTAGCGACGGATGTCTGCAAACTCAAGTCTCTCCAGTAGGCCCTGCCAAATGGCTTCTGTAGATGGCGGCCTGACTTTAAAGAACAAACTGTCGGAAGGCGACAGTTGTGCTACAGATGGATTATTAAAGGCACGATACGTTAAAATGACTGCGACAGATATGCACTTAAATATAAATAAGAACTCGTCGTTGGCAAATACCAACATACTCTTTGCTGGAGCCGAAATTTGATTGGTTTATAGATCTCGAATTGATGTTTAATTCGAAGGGCATACGCTATGGAATGTTGTGCGCTTTCATCTGGTAGGCAGTTTAGTCACTTATTTCATACACACGCTATCTGCCACGTACACGCGTCGATGTTACTACTGAGTGGCGTTTCGCATGGAGAAGGAGTGACCGCAAAAGCGTGCTTTACGTAAATTTCTTCGACGAGGATGGGATTCGAACCCACGCGTGCAGAGCACATTGGATTAGCAGTCCAACGCCTTAACCACTCGGCCACCTCGTCTGCTGGAACTACAGTTGTGTCTTTGGCGAGTGCTTGCGGAAAGAAGACATTTGTCGATTCGAAAACACATTCAAAACATGGTACTGGGCCGGTGTTAACGTCTAATGCCAAGCTGCAGTGCGGCCGACCAAGCTCCCACTGGCGAATCGTTTAATGACAGCATCCGTCCATATGGATATGCGATCGGGTAAAATCATTGGCCCAATTATCTACTGCAGGAATAAGCATTGTATCGACATGCAGTGTCGTCTAATGCAAATGAGAAAGGTGCTGTGCATTCTTTTGCACGACTTACTGCAACGAAACGTACAGCTCGATACGCTACACTGATATTGCTTGCAAGGTTTTGACGTCCCCCCTAGCCCAAGATTGTCCTGCTGTTTGCGATGGAGCTTGGTGTTTGGGCGGCCACTAGCGACGGATGTCTGCAAACTCAAGTCTCTCCAGTAGGCCCTGCCAAATGGCTTCTGTAGATGGCGGCCTGACTTTAAAGAACAAACTGTCGGAAGGCGACAGTTGTGCTACAGATGGATTATTAAAGGCACGATACGTTAAAATGACTGCGACAGATATGCACTTAAATATAAATAAGAACTCGTCGTTGGCAAATACCAACATACTCTTTGCTGGAGCCGAAATTTGATTGGTTTATAGATCTCGAATTGATGTTTAATTCGAAGGGCATACGCTATGGAATGTTGTGCGCTTTCATCTGGTAGGCAGTTTAGTCACTTATTTCATACACACGCTATCTGCCACGTACACGCGTCGATGTTACTACTGAGTGGCGTTTCGCACGGAGAAGGAGTGACCGCAAAAGCGTGCTTTACGTAAATTTCTTCGACGAGGATGGGATTCGAACCCACGCGTGCAGAGCACATTGGATTAGCAGTCCAACGCCTTAACTACTCGGCCACCTCGTCTGCTGGAACTACAGTTGTGTCTTTGGCGAGTGCTTGCGGAAAGAAGACATTTGTCGATTCGAAAACACATTCAAAACATGGTACTGGGCCGGTGTTAACGTCTAATGCCAAGCTGCAGTGCGGCCGACCAAGCTCCCACTGGCGAATCGTTTAATGACAGCATCCGTCCATATGGATATGCGATCGGGTAAAATCATTGGCCCAATTATCTACTGCAGGAATAAGCATTGTATCGACATGCAGTGTCGTCTAATGCAAATGAGAAAGGTGCTGTGCATTCTTTTGCACGACTTACTGCAACGAAACGTACAGCTCGATACGCTACACTGATATTGCTTGCAAGGTTTTGACGTCCCCCCTAGCCCAAGATTGTCCTGCTGTTTGCGATGGAGCTTGGTGTTTGGGCGGCCACTAGCGACGGATGTCTGCAAACTCAAGTCTCTCCAGTAGGCCCTGCCAAATGGCTTCTGTAGATGGCGGCCTGACTTTAAAGAACAAACTGTCGGAAGGCGACAGTTGTGCTACAGATGGATTATTAAAGGCACGATACGTTAAAATGACTGCGACAGATATGCACTTAAATATAAATAAGAACTCGTCGTTGGCAAATACCAACATACTCTTTGCTGGAGCCGAAATTTGATTGGTTTATAGATCTCGAATTGATGTTTAATTCGAAGGGCATACGCTATGGAATGTTGTGCGCTTTCATCTGGTAGGCAGTTTAGTCACTTATTTCATACACACGCTATCTGCCACGTACACGCGTCGATGTTACTACTGAGTGGCGTTTCGCACGGAGAAGGAGTGACCGCAAAAGCGTGCTTTACGTAAATTTCTTCGACGAGAATGGGATTCGAACCCACGCGTGCAGAGCACATTGGATTAGCAGTCCAACGCCTTAACCACTCGGCCACCTCGTCTGCTGGAACTACAGTTGTGTCTTTGGCGAGTGCTTGCGGAAAGAAGACATTTGTCGATTCGAAAACACATTCAAAACATGGTACTGGGCCGGTGTTAACGTCTAATGCCAAGCTGCAGTGCGGCCGACCAAGCTCCCACTGGCGAATCGTTTAATGACAGCATCCGTCCATATGGATATGCGATCGGGTAAAATCATTGGCCCAATTATCTACTGCAGGAATAAGCATTGTATCGACATGCAGTGTCGTCTAATGCAAATGAGAAAGGTGCTGTGCATTCTTTTGCACGACTTACTGCAACGAAACGTACAGCTCGATACGCTACACTGATATTGCTTGCAAGGTTTTGACGTCCCCCCTAGCCCAAGATTGTCCTGCTGTTTGCGATGGAGCTTGGTGTTTGGGCGGCCACTAGCGACGGATGTCTGCAAACTCAAGTCTCTCCAGTAGGCCCTGCCAAATGGCTTCTGTAGATGGCGGCCTGACTTTAAAGAACAAACTGTCGGAAGGCGACAGTTGTGCTACAGATGGATTATTAAAGGCACGATACGTTAAAATGACTGCGACAGATATGCACTTAAATATAAATAAGAACTCGTCGTTGGCAAATACCAACATACTCTTTGCTGGAGCCGAAATTTGATTGGTTTATAGATCTCGAATTGATGTTTAATTCGAAGGGCATACGCTATGGAATGTTGTGCGCTTTCATCTGGTAGGCAGTTTAGTCACTTATTTCATACACACGCTATCTGCCACGTACACGCGTCGATGTTACTACTGAGTGGCGTTTCGCACGGAGAAGGAGTGACCGCAAAAGCGTGCTTTACGTAAATTTCTTCGACGAGGATGGGATACGAACCCACGCGTGCAGAGCACATTGGATTAGCAGTCCAACGCCTTAACCACTCGGCCACCTCGTCTGCTGGAACTACAGTTGTGTCTTTGGCGAGTGCTTGCGGAAAGAAGACATTTGTCGATTCGAAAACACATTCAAAACATGGTACTGGGCCGGTGTTAACGTCTAATGCCAAGCTGCAGTGCGGCCGACCAAGCTCCCACTGGCGAATCGTTTAATGACAGCATCCGTCCATATGGATATGCGATCGGGTAAAATCATTGGCCCAATTATCTACTGCAGGAATAAGCATTGTATCGACATGCAGTGTCGTCTAATGCAAATGAGAAAGGTGCTGTGCATTCTTTTGCACGACTTACTGCAACGAAACGTACAGCTCGATACGCTACACTGATATGGCTTGCAAGGTTTTGACGTCCCCCCTAGCCCAAGATTGTCCTGCTGTTTGCGATGGAGCTTGGTGTTTGGGCGGCCACTAGCGACGGATGTCTGCAAACTCAAGTCTCTCCAGTAGGCCCTGCCAAATGGCTTCTGTAGATGGCGGCCTGACTTTAAAGAACAAACTGTCGGAAGGCGACAGTTGTGCTACAGATGGATTATTAAAGGCACGATACGTTAAAATGACTGCGACAGATATGCACTTAAATATAAATAAGAACTCGTCGTTGGCAAATACCAACATACTCTTTGCTGGAGCCGAAATTTGATTGGTTTATAGATCTCGAATTGATGTTTAATTCGAAGGGCATACGCTATGGAATGTTGTGCGCTTTCATCTGGTAGGCAGTTTAGTCACTTATTTCATACACACGCTATCTGCCACGTACACGCGTCGATGTTACTACTGAGTGGCGTTTCGCACGGAGAAGGAGTGACCGCAAAAGCGTGCTTTACGTAAATTTCTTCGACGAGGATGGGATTCGAACCCACGCGTGCAGAGCACATTGGATTAGCAGTCCAACGCCTTATCCACTCGGCCACCTCGTCTGCTGGAACTACAGTTGTGTCTTTGGCGAGTGCTTGCGGGAAGAAGACATTTGTCGATTCGAAAACACATTCAAAACATGGTACTGGGCCGGTGTTAACGTCTAATGCCAAGCTGCAGTGCGGCCGACCAAGCTCCCACTGGCGAATCGTTTAATGACAGCATCCGTCCATATGGATATGCGATCGGGTAAAATCATTGGCCCAATTATCTACTGCAGGAATAAGCATTGTATCGACATGCAGTGTCATCTAATGCAAATGAGAAAGGTGCTGTGCATTCTTTTGCACGACTTACTGCAACGAAACGTACAGCTCGATACGCTACACTGATATTGCTTCCAAGGTTTTGACGTCCCCCCTACAGATGGATTATTAAAGGCACGATACGTTAAAATGATTGCGACAGATATGCACTTCAATATAAATAAGAACTCGTCGTTCGCAAATGCCAACATACTAGTTGCTGGAGCCGAAATTTGATTGGTTTATAGATCTCGAATTGATGTTTAATTCGAAGGGCATACGCTATGGAATGTTGTGCGCTTTCATCTGGTAGGCAGTTTAGTCACTTATTTCATACACACGCTATCTGCCACGTACACGCGTCGATGTTACTACTGAGTGGCGTTTCGCACGGAGAAGGAGTGACCGCAAGAGCGTGCTTTACGTAAATTTCTTCGACGAGGATGGGATTCGAACCCACGCGTGCAGAGCACATCGGATTAGCAGTCCAACGCCTTAACCACTCGGCCACCTCGTCTGCTGGAACTACAGTTGTGTCTTTGGCGAGTGCTTGCGGAAAGAAGACATTTGTCGATTCGAAAACACATTCAAAACATGGTACTGGGCCGGTGTTAACGTCTAATGCCAAGCTGCAGTGCGGCCGACCAAGCTCCCACTGGCGAATCGTTTAATGACAGCATCCGTCCATATGGATATGCGATCGGGTAAAATCATTGGCCCAATTATCTACTGCAGGAATAAGCATTGTATCGACATGCAGTGTCGTCTAATGCAAATGAGAAAGGTGCTGTGCATTCTTTTGCACGACTTACTGCAACGAAACGTACAGCTCGATACGCTACACTGATATTGCTTGCAAGGTTTTGACGTCCCCCCTAGCCCAAGATTGTCCTGCTGTTTGCGATGGAGCTTGGTGTTTGGGCGGCCACTAGCGACGGATGTCTGCAAACTCAAGTCTCTCCAGTAGGCCCTGCCAAATGGCTTCTGTAGATGGCGGCCTGACTTTAAAGAACAAACTGTCGGAAGGCGACAGTTGTGCTACAGATGGATTATTAAAGGCACGATACGTTAAAATGACTGCGACAGATATGCACTTAAATATAAATAAGAACTCGTCGTTGGCAAATACCAACATACTCTTTGCTGGAGCCGAAATTTGATTGGTTTATAGATCTCGAATTGATGTTTAATTCGAAGGGCATACGCTATGGAATGTTGTGCGCTTTCATCTGGTAGGCAGTTTAGTCACTTATTTCATACACACGCTATCTGCCACGTACACGCGTCGATGTTACTACTGAGTGGCGTTTCGCACGGAGAAGGAGTGACCGCAAAAGCGTGCTTTACGTAAATTTCTTCGACGAGGATGGGATTCGAACCCACGCGTGCAGAGCACATTGGATTAGCAGTCCAACGCCTTAACTACTCGGCCACCTCGTCTGCTGGAACTACAGTTGTGTCTTTGGCGAGTGCTTGCGGAAAGAAGACATTTGTCGATTCGAAAACACATTCAAAACATGGTACTGGGCCGGTGTTAACGTCTAATGCCAAGCTGCAGTGCGGCCGACCAAGCTCCCACTGGCGAATCGTTTAATGACAGCATCCGTCCATATGGATATGCGATCGGGTAAAATCATTGGCCCAATTATCTACTGCAGGAATAAGCATTGTATCGACATGCAGTGTCGTCTAATGCAAATGAGAAAGGTGCTGTGCATTCTTTTGCACGACTTACTGCAACGAAACGTACAGCTCGATACGCTACACTGATATTGCTTGCAAGGTTTTGACGTCCCCCCTAGCCCAAGATTGTCCTGCTGTTTGCGATGGAGCTTGGTGTTTGGGCGGCCACTAGCGACGGATGTCTGCAAACTCAAGTCTCTCCAGTAGGCCCTGCCAAATGGCTTCTGTAGATGGCGGCCTGACTTTAAAGAACAAACTGTCGGAAGGCGACAGTTGTGCTACAGATGGATTATTAAAGGCACGATACGTTAAAATGACTGCGACAGATATGCACTTAAATATAAATAAGAACTCGTCGTTGGCAAATACCAACATACTCTTTGCTGGAGCCGAAATTTGATTGGTTTATAGATCTCGAATTGATGTTTAATTCGAAGGGCATACGCTATGGAATGTTGTGCGCTTTCATCTGGTAGGCAGTTTAGTCACTTATTTCATACACACGCTATCTGCCACGTACACGCGTCGATGTTACTACTGAGTGGCGTTTCGCACGGAGAAGGAGTGACCGCAAAAGCGTGCTTTACGTAAATTTCTTCGACGAGAATGGGATTCGAACCCACGCGTGCAGAGCACATTGGATTAGCAGTCCAACGCCTTAACCACTCGGCCACCTCGTCTGCTGGAACTACAGTTGTGTCTTTGGCGAGTGCTTGCGGAAAGAAGACATTTGTCGATTCGAAAACACATTCAAAACATGGTACTGGGCCGGTGTTAACGTCTAATGCCAAGCTGCAGTGCGGCCGACCAAGCTCCCACTGGCGAATCGTTTAATGACAGCATCCGTCCATATGGATATGCGATCGGGTAAAATCATTGGCCCAATTATCTACTGCAGGAATAAGCATTGTATCGACATGCAGTGTCGTCTAATGCAAATGAGAAAGGTGCTGTGCATTCTTTTGCACGACTTACTGCAACGAAACGTACAGCTCGATACGCTACACTGATATTGCTTGCAAGGTTTTGACGTCCCCCCTAGCCCAAGATTGTCCTGCTGTTTGCGATGGAGCTTGGTGTTTGGGCGGCCACTAGCGACGGATGTCTGCAAACTCAAGTCTCTCCAGTAGGCCCTGCCAAATGGCTTCTGTAGATGGCGGCCTGACTTTAAAGAACAAACTGTCGGAAGGCGACAGTTGTGCTACAGATGGATTATTAAAGGCACGATACGTTAAAATGACTGCGACAGATATGCACTTAAATATAAATAAGAACTCGTCGTTCGCAAATACCAACATACTCTTTGCTGGAGCCGAAATTTGATTGGTTTATAGATCTCGAATTGATGTTTAATTCGAAGGGCATACGCTATGGAATGTTGTGCGCTTTCATCTGGTAGGCAGTTTAGTCACTTATTTCATACACACGCTATCTGCCACGTACACGCGTCGATGTTACTACTGAGTGGCGTTTCGCACGGAGAAGGAGTGACCGCAAAAGCGTGCTTTACGTAAATTTCTTCGACGAGGATGGGATACGAACCCACGCGTGCAGAGCACATTGGATTAGCAGTCCAACGCCTTAACCACTCGGCCACCTCGTCTGCTGGAACTACAGTTGTGTCTTTGGCGAGTGCTTGCGGAAAGAAGACATTTGTCGATTCGAAAACACATTCAAAACATGGTACTGGGCCGGTGTTAACGTCTAATGCCAAGCTGCAGTGCGGCCGACCAAGCTCCCACTGGCGAATCGTTTAATGACAGCATCCGTCCATATGGATATGCGATCGGGTAAAATCATTGGCCCAATTATCTACTGCAGGAATAAGCATTGTATCGACATGCAGTGTCGTCTAATGCAAATGAGAAAGGTGCTGTGCATTCTTTTGCACGACTTACTGCAACGAAACGTACAGCTCGATACGCTACACTGATATTGCTTGCAAGGTTTTGACGTCCCCCCTAGCCCAAGATTGTCCTGCTGTTTGCGATGGAGCTTGGTGTTTGGGCGGCCACTAGCGACGGATGTCTGCAAACTCAAGTCTCTCCAGTAGGCCCTGCCAAATGGCTTCTGTAGATGGCGGCCTGACTTTAAAGAACAAACTGTCGGAAGGCGACAGTTGTGCTACAGATGGATTATTAAAGGCACGATACGTTAAAATGACTGCGACAGATATGCACTTAAATATAAATAAGAACTCGTCGTTCGCAAATACCAACATACTCTTTGCTGGAGCCGAAATTTGATTGGTTTATAGATCTCGAATTGATGTTTAATTCGAAGGGCATACGCTATGGAATGTTGTGCGCTTTCATCTGGTAGGCAGTTTAGTCACTTATTTCATACACACGCTATCTGCCACGTACACGCGTCGATGTTACTACTGAGTGGCGTTTCGCACGGAGAAGGAGTGACCGCAAAAGCGTGCTTTACGTAAATTTCTTCGACGAGGATGGGATTCGAACCCACGCGTGCAGAGCACATTGGATTAGCAGTCCAACGCCTTATCCACTCGGCCACCTCGTCTGCTGGAACTACAGTTGTGTCTTTGGCGAGTGCTTGCGGGAAGAAGACATTTGTCGATTCGAAAACACATTCAAAACATGGTACTGGGCCGGTGTTAACGTCTAATGCCAAGCTGCAGTGCGGCCGACCAAGCTCCCACTGGCGAATCGTTTAATGACAGCATCCGTCCATATGGATATGCGATCGGGTAAAATCATTGGCCCAATTATCTACTGCAGGAATAAGCATTGTATCGACATGCAGTGTCATCTAATGCAAATGAGAAAGGTGCTGTGCATTCTTTTGCACGACTTACTGCAACGAAACGTACAGCTCGATACGCTACACTGATATTGCTTCCAAGGTTTTGACGTCCCCCCTACAGATGGATTATTAAAGGCACGATACGTTAAAATGATTGCGACAGATATGCACTTCAATATAAATAAGAACTCGTCGTTCGCAAATGCCAACATACTAGTTGCTGGAGCCGAAATTTGATTGGTTTATAGATCTCGAATTGATGTTTAATTCGAAGGGCATACGCTATGGAATGTTGTGCGCTTTCATCTGGTAGGCAGTTTAGTCACTTATTTCATACACACGCTATCTGCCACGTACACGCGTCGATGTTACTACTGAGTGGCGTTTCGCACGGAGAAGGAGTGACCGCAAGAGCGTGCTTTACGTAAATTTCTTCGACGAGGATGGGATTCGAACCCACGCGTGCAGAGCACATCGGATTAGCAGTCCAACGCCTTAACCACTCGGCCACCTCGTCTGCTGGAACTACAGTTGTGTCTTTGGCGAGTGCTTGCGGAAAGAAGACATTTGTCGATTCGAAAACACATTCAAAACATGGTACTGGGCCGGTGTTAACGTCTAATGCCAAGCTGCAGTGCGGCCGACCAAGCTCCCACTGGCGAATCGTTTAATGACAGCATCCGTCCATATGGATATGCGATCGGGTAAAATCATTGGCCCAATTATCTACTGCAGGAATAAGCATTGTATCGACATGCAGTGTCGTCTAATGCAAATGAGAAAGGTGCTGTGCATTCTTTTGCACGACTTACTGCAACGAAACGTACAGCTCGATACGCTACACTGATATTGCTTGCAAGGTTTTGACGTCCCCCCTAGCCCAAGATTGTCCTGCTGTTTGCGATGGAGCTTGGTGTTTGGGCGGCCACTAGCGACGGATGTCTGCAAACTCAAGTCTCTCCAGTAGGCCCTGCCAAATGGCTTCTGTAGATGGCGGCCTGACTTTAAAGAACAAACTGTCGGAAGGCGACAGTTGTGCTACAGATGGATTATTAAAGGCACGATACGTTAAAATGACTGCGACAGATATGCACTTAAATATAAATAAGAACTCGTCGTTCGCAAATACCAACATACTCTTTGCTGGAGCCGAAATTTGATTGGTTTATAGATCTCGAATTGATGTTTAATTCGAAGGGCATACGCTATGGAATGTTGTGCGCTTTCATCTGGTAGGCAGTTTAGTCACTTATTTCATACACACGCTATCTGCCACGTACACGCGTCGATGTTACTACTGAGTGGCGTTTCGCACGGAGAAGGAGTGACCGCAAAAGCGTGCTTTACGTAAATTTCTTCGACGAGGATGGGATTCGAACCCACGCGTGCAGAGCACATTGGATTAGCAGTCCAACGCCTTATCCACTCGGCCACCTCGTCTGCTGGAACTACAGTTGTGTCTTTGGCGAGTGCTTGCGGGAAGAAGACATTTGTCGATTCGAAAACACATTCAAAACATGGTACTGGGCCGGTGTTAACGTCTAATGCCAAGCTGCAGTGCGGCCGACCAAGCTCCCACTGGCGAATCGTTTAATGACAGCATCCGTCCATATGGATATGCGATCGGGTAAAATCATTGGCCCAATTATCTACTGCAGGAATAAGCATTGTATCGACATGCAGTGTCATCTAATGCAAATGAGAAAGGTGCTGTGCATTCTTTTGCACGACTTACTGCAACGAAACGTACAGCTCGATACGCTACACTGATATTGCTTCCAAGGTTTTGACGTCCCCCCTACAGATGGATTATTAAAGGCACGATACGTTAAAATGATTGCGACAGATATGCACTTCAATATAAATAAGAACTCGTCGTTCGCAAATGCCAACATACTAGTTGCTGGAGCCGAAATTTGATTGGTTTATAGATCTCGAATTGATGTTTAATTCGAAGGGCATACGCTATGGAATGTTGTGCGCTTTCATCTGGTAGGCAGTTTAGTCACTTATTTCATACACACGCTATCTGCCACGTACACGCGTCGATGTTACTACTGAGTGGCGTTTCGCACGGAGAAGGAGTGACCGCAAGAGCGTGCTTTACGTAAATTTCTTCGACGAGGATGGGATTCGAACCCACGCGTGCAGAGCACATTGGATTAGCAGTCCAACGCCTTAACCACTCGGCCACCTCGTCTGCTGGAACTACAGTTGTGTCTTTGGCGAGTGCTTGCGGAAAGAAGACATTTGTCGATTCGAAAACACATTCAAAACATGGTACTGGGCCGGTGTTAACGTCTAATGCCAAGCTGCAGTGCGGCCGACCAAGCTCCCACTGGCGAATCGTTTAATGACAGCATCCGTCCATATGGATATGCGATCGGGTAAAATCATTGGCCCAATTATCTACTGCAGGAATAAGCATTGTATCGACATGCAGTGTCGTCTAATGCAAATGAGAAAGGTGCTGTGCATTCTTTTGCACGACTTACTGCAACGAAACGTACAGCTCGATACGCTACACTGATATTGCTTGCAAGGTTTTGACGTCCCCCCTAGCCCAAGATTGTCCTGCTGTTTGCGATGGAGCTTGGTGTTTGGGCGGCCACTAGCGACGGATGTCTGCAAACTCAAGTCTCTCCAGTAGGCCCTGCCAAATGGCTTCTGTAGATGGCGGCCTGACTTTAAAGAACAAACTGTCGGAAGGCGACAGTTGTGCTACAGATGGATTATTAAAGGCACGATACGTTAAAATGACTGCGACAGATATGCACTTAAATATAAATAAGAACTGGTCGTTCGCAAATACCAACATACTCTTTGCTGGAGCCGAAATTTGATTGGTTTATAGATCTCGAATTGATGTTTAATTCGAAGGGCATACGCTATGGAATGTTGTGCGCTTTCATCTGGTAGGCAGTTTAGTCACTTATTTCATACACACGCTATCTGCCACGTACACGCGTCGATGTTACTACTGAGTGGCGTTTCGCACGGAGAAGGAGTGACCGCAAAAGCGTGGTTTACGTAAATTTCTTCGACGAGGATGGGATTCGAACCCACGCGTGCAGAGCACATTGGATTAGCAGTCCAACGCCTTAACCACTCGGCCACCTCGTCTGCTGGAACTACAGTTGTGTCTTTGGCGAGTGCTTGCGGAAAGAAGACATTTGTCGATTCGAAAACACATTCAAAACATGGTACTGGGCCGGTGTTAACGTCTAATGCCAAGCTGCAGTGCGGCCGACCAAGCTCCCACTGGCGAATCGTTTAATGACAGCATCCGTCCACGTCGATATGCGATCGGGTAAACTGCAGGAATAAGCATTGTATCGACATGCAGTGTCATCTAATGCAAATGAGAAAGGTGCTGTGCATTCTTTTGCACGACTTACTGCAACGAAACGTACAGCTCGATACGCTACACTGATATTGCTTGCAAGATTTTGACGTGCCCCTTATTATTAAAGGCACGATACGTTAAAATGACTGCGACAGATATGCACTTAAATATAAATAAGAACTCGTCGTTCGCAAATACCAACATACTCTTTGCTGGAGCCGAAATTTGATTGGTTTATAGATCTCGAATTGATATTTAATTCGAAGGGCATACGCTATGGAATGTTGTGCGCTTTCATCTGGTAGGCAGTTTTGTCTCTTATTTCATACACACGCTATCTGCCACGTACACGCATCGATGTTACTACTGAGTGGCGTTTCGCACGGAGAAGGAGTGACCGCAAACGCGTGCTTTACGTAAAATTCTTCGACGAGGATGGGATTCGAACCCACGCGTGCAGAGCACATTGGAGTAGCAGTCCAACGCCTTAACCACTCGGCCACCTCGTCTGCTGGAAATACAGTTGTGTCTTTGGCGAGTGCTTGCAGAAAGAAGACATTTGTCGATTCGAAAACACATTCAAAACATGGTACTGGGCCGGTGTTAACGTCTAATGCCAAGCTGCAGTGCGGCCGACCAAGCTCCCACTGGCGAATCGTTTAATGACAGCATCCGTCCATGTCGATATGCGATCGGGTAAAATCACCGGCCCACTTATCTACTGCAGGAATAAGCATTGTATCGACATGCAGTGTCATCTAATGCAAATGAGAAAGGTACTGTGCATTCTTTTGCACGACTTACTGCAACGAAACGTACAGCTCGATACGCTACACTGATATTGCTTGCAAGATTTTGACGTGCCCCTTAGCCCAAGATTGTCCTGCTGTTTGCGATGCAGCTTGGTGTTTGGGCGGCCACTAGCGACGGATGTCTGCAAAGTCAAGTCTCTCCAGTAGGCCCTGCCAAATGGCATCTCTGGAGATGGCGGCCTGACTTTGAACAACAAACTGTCGGAAGGCGACAGTTGTGCTACAGATGGATTATTAAAGGCACGATACGTTAAAATGACTGCGACAGATATGCACTTAAATATAAATAAGAACTCGTCGTTCGCAAATACCAACATACTCTTTGCTGGAGCCGAAATTTGATTGGTTTATAGATCTCGAATTGATGTTTAATTCGAAGGGCATACGCTATGGAATGTTGTGCGCTTTCATCTGGTAGGCAGTTTTGTCTCTTATTTCATACACACGCTATCTGCCACGTACACGCATCGATGTTACTACTGAGTGGCGTTTCGCACGGAGGAGTGACCGCAAACGCGTGCTTTACGTAAAATTCTTCGACGAGGATGGGATTCGAACCCACGCGTGCAGAGCACATTGGAGTAGCAGTCCAACGCCTTAACCACTCGGCCACCTCGTCTGCTGGAAATACAGTTGTGTCTTTGGCGAGTGCTTGCGGAAAGAAGACATTTGTCGATTCGAAAACACATTCAAAACATGGTACTGGGCCGGTGTTAACGTCTAATGACAAGCTGCAGTGCGGCCGACCAAGCTCCCACTGGCGAATCGTTTAATGACAGCATCCGTCCATGTCGATATGCGATCGGGTAAAATCACCGGCCCACTTATCTACTGCAGGAATAAGCATTGTATCGACATGCAGTGTCATCTAATGCAAATGAGAAAGGTGCTGTGCATTCTTTTGCACGACTTACTGCAACGAAACGTACAGCTCGATACGCTACACTGATATTGCTTGCAAGATTTTGACGTGCCCCTTAGCCCAAGATTGTCCTGCTGTTTGCGATGGAGCTTGGTGTTTGGGCGGCCACTAGCGACGGATGTCTGCAAAGTCAAGTCTCTCCAGTAGGCCCTGCCAAATGGCTTCTGTAGATGGCGGCCTGACTTTGAACAACAAACTGTCGGAAGGCGACAGTTGTGCTACAGATGGATTATTAAAGGCACGATACGTTAAAATGACTGCGACAGATATGCACTTAAATATAAATAAGAACTCGTCGTTCGCAAATACCAACATACTCTTTGCTGGAGCCGAAATTTGATTGGTTTATAGATCTCGAATTGATGTTTAATTCGAAGGGCATACGCTATGGAATGTTGTGCGCTTTCATCTGGTAGGCAGTTTTGTCTCTTATTTCATACACACGCTATCTGCCACGTACACGCATCGATGTTACTACTGAGTGGCGTTTCGCACGGAGAAGGAGTGACCGCAAACGCGTGCTTTACGTAAAATTCTTCGACGAGGATGGGATTCGAACCCACGCGTACAGAGCACATTGGAGTAGCAGTCCAACGCCTTAACCACTCGGCCACCTCGTCTGCTGGAGCTACAGTTGTGTCTTTGGCGAGTGCTTGCGGAAAGAAGACATTTGTCGATTCGAAAACACATTCAAAACATGGTACTGGGCCGGTGTTAACGTCTAATGCCAAGCTGCAGTGCGGCCGACCAAGCTCCCACTGGCGAATCGTTTAATGACAGCATCCGTCCATGTCGATATGCGATCGGGTAAACTGCAGGAATAAGCATTGTATCGACATGCAGTGTCATCTAATGCAAATGAGAAAGGTGCTGTGCATTCTTTTGCACGACTTACTGCAACGAAACGTACAGCTCGATACGCTACACTGATATTGCTTGCAAGATTTTGACGTGCCCCTTATTATTAAAGGCACGATACGTTAAAATGACTGCGACAGATATGCACTTAAATATAAATAAGAACTCGTCGTTCGCAAATACCAACATACTCTTTGCTGGAGCCGAAATTTGATTGGTTTATAGATCTCGAATTGATGTTTAATTCGAAGGGCATACGCTATGGAATGTTGTGCGCTTTCATCTGGTAGGTAGTTTTGTCTCTTATTTCATACACACGCTATCTGCCACGTACACGCATCGATGTTACTACTGAGTGGCGTTTCGCACGGAGAAGGAGTGACCGCAAACGCGTGCTTTACGTAAAATTCTTCGACGAGGATGGGATTCGAACCCACGCGTGCAGAGCACATTGGAGTAGCAGTCCAACGCCTTAACCACTCGGCCACCTCGTCTGCTGGAAATACAGTTGTGTCTTTGGCGAGTGCTTGCAGAAAGAAGACATTTGTCGATTCGAAAACACATTCAAAACATGGTACTGGGCCGGTGTTAACGTCTAATGACAAGCTGCAGTGCGGCCGACCAAGCTCCCACTGGCGAATCGTTTAATGACAGCATCTGTCCATGTCGATATGCGATCGGGTAAAATCACCGGCCCACTTATCTACTGCAGGAATAAGCATCGTATCGACATGCAGTGTCATCTAATGCAAATGAGAAAGGTACTGTGCATTCTTTTGCACGACTTACTGCAACGAAACGTACAGCTCGATACGCTACACTGATATTGCTTGCAAGGTTTTGACGTGCCCCTTAGCCCAAGATTGTCCTGCTGTTTGCGATGGAGCTTGGTGTTTGGGCGGCCACTAGCGACGGATGTCTGCAAAGTCAAGTCCCTCCAGTAGGCCCTGCCAAATGGCATCTCTGGAGATGGCGGCCTGACTTTGAACAACAAACTGTCGGAAGGCGACAGTTGTGCTACAGATGGATTATTAAAGGCACGATACGTTAAAATGACTGCGACAGATATGCACTTAAATATAAATAAGAACTCGTCGTTCGCAAATACCAACATACTCTTTGCTGGAGCCGAAATTTGATTGGTTTATAGATCTCGAATTGATGTTTAATTCGAAGGGCATACGCTATGGAATGTTGTGCGCTTTCATCTGGTAGGCAGTTTTGTCTCTTATTTCATACACACGCTATCTGCCACGTACACGCATCGATGTTACTACTGAGTGGCGTTTCGCACGGAGAAGGAGTGACCGCAAACGCGTGCTTTACGTAAAATTCTTCGACGAGGATGGGATTCGAACCCACGCGTGCAGAGCACATTGGATTAGCAGTCCAACGCCTTAACCACTCGGCCACCTCGTCTGCTGGAGCTACAGTTGTGTCTTTGGCGAGTGCTTGCGGAAAGAAGACATTTGTCGATTCGAAAACACATTCAAAACATGGTACTGGGCCGGTGTTAACGTCTAATGCCAAGCTGCAGTGCGGCCGACCAAGCTCCCACTGGCGAATCGTTTAATGACAGCATCCGTCCATGTCGATATGCGATCGGGTAAAATCACCGGCCCACTTATCTACTGCAGGAATAAGCATTGTATAGACATGCAGTGTCATCTAATGCAAATGAGAAAGGTGCTGTGCATTCTTTTGCACGACTTACTGCAACGAAACGTACAGCTCGATACGCTACACTGATATTGCTTGCAAGATTTTGACGTGCCCCTTAGCCCAAGATTGTCCTGCTGTTTGCGATGCAGCTTGGTGTTTGGGCGGCCACTAGCGACGGATGTCTGCAAAGTCAAGTCTCTCCAGTAGGCCCTGCCAAATGGCATCTCTGGAGATGGCGGCCTGACTTTGAACAACAAACTGTCGGAAGGCGACAGTTGTGCTACAGATGGATTATTAAAGGCACGATACGTTAAAATGACTGCGACAGATATGCACTTAAATATAAATAAGAACTCGTCGTTCGCAAATACCAACATACTCTTTGCTGGAGCCGAAATTTGATTGGTTTATAGATCTCGAATTGATGTTTAATTCGAAGGGCATACGCTATGGAATGTTGTGCGCTTTCATCTGGTAGGCAGTTTTGTCTCTTATTTCATACACACGCTATCTGCCACGTACACGCATCGATGTTACTACTGAGTGGCGTTTCGCACGGAGAAGGAGTGACCGCAAACGCGTGCTTTACGTAAAATTCTTCGACGAGGATGGGATTCGAACCCACGCGTACAGAGCACATTGGAGTAGCAGTCCAACGCCTTAACCACTCGGCCACCTCGTCTGCTGGAAATACAGTTGTGTCTTTGGCGAGTGCTTGCGGAAAGAAGACATTTGTCGATTCGAAAACACATTCAAAACATGGTACTGGGCCGGTGTTAACGTCTAATGCCAAGCTGCAGTGCGGTCGACCAAGCTCCCACTGGCGAATCGTTTAATGACAGCATCCGTCCATGTCGATATGCGATCGGGTAAACTGCAGGAATAAGCATTGTATCGACATGCAGTGTCATCTAATGCAAATGAGAAAGGTGCTGTGCATTCTTTTGCACGACTTACTGCAACGAAACGTACAGCTCGATACGCTACACTGATATTGCTTGCAAGATTTTGACGTGCCCCTTATTATTAAAGTCACGATACGTTAAAATGACTGCGACAGATATGCACTTAAATATAAATAAGAACTCGTCGTTCGCAAATACCAACATACTCTTTGCTGGAGCCGAAATTTGATTGGTTTATAGATCTCGAATTGATGTTTAATTCGAAGGGCATACGCTATGGAATGTTGTGCGCTTTCATCTGGTAGGCAGTTTTGTCTCTTATTTCATACACACGCTATCTGCCACGTACACGCATCGATGTTACTACTGAGTGGCGTTTCTCTCGGAGAAGGAGTGACCGCAAACGCGTGTTTTACGTAAAACTCTTCGACGAGGATGGGATTCGAACCCACGCGTGCAGAGCACATTGGAGTAGCAGTCCAACGCCTTAACCACTCGGCCACCTCGTCTGCTGGAAATACAGTTGTGTCTTTGGCGAGTGCTTGCGGAAAGAAGACATTTGTCGATTCGAAAACACATTCAAAACATGGTACTGGGCCGGTGTTAACGTCTAATGACAAGCTGCAGTGCGGCCGACCAAGCTCCCACTGGCGAATCGTTTAATGACAGCATCCGTCCATGTCGATATGCGATCGGGTAAAATCACCGGCCCACTTATCTACTGCAGGAATAAGCATTGTATCGACATGCAGTGTCATCTAATGCAAATGAGAAAGGTGCTGTGCATTCTTTTGCACGACTTACTGCAACGAAACGTACAGCTCGATACGCTACACTGATATTGCTTGCAAGATTTTGACGTGCCCCTTAGCCCAAGATTGTCCTGCTGTTTGCGATGGAGCTTGGTGTTTGGGCGGCCACTAGCGACGGATGTCTGCAAAGTCAAGTCTCTCCAGTAGGCCCTGCCAAAAAAGTCAAGTCTCTCCAGTAGGCCCTGCCAAATGGCATCTTTGGAGATGGCGGCCTGACTTTGAACAACAAACTGTCGGAAGGCGACAGTTGTGCTACAGATGGATTATTAAAGGCACGATACGTTAAAATGACTGCGACAGATATGCACTTAAATATAAATAAGAACTCGCCGTTCGCAAATACCAACATACTCTTTGCTGGAGCCGAAATTTGATTGGTTTATAGATCTCGAATTGATGTTTAATTCGAAGGGCATACGCTATGGAATGTTGTGCGCTTTCATCTGGTAGGCAGTTTTGTCTCTTATTTCATACACACGCTATCTGCCACGTACACGCATCGATGTTACTACTGAGTGGCGTTTCGCACGGAGAAGGAGTGACCGAAAACGCGTGCTTTACGTAAAATTCTTCGTCGAGGATGGGATTCGAACCCACGCGTGCAGAGCACATTGGAGTAGCAGTCCAACGCCTTAACCACTCGGCCACCTCGTCTGCTGGAAATACAGTTGTGTCTTTGGCGAGTGCTTGCAGAAAGAAGACATTTGTCGATTCGAAAACACATTCAAAACATGGTACTGGGCCGGTGTTAACGTCTAATGACAAGCTGCAGTGCGGCCGACCAAGCTCCCACTGGCGAATCGTTTAATGACAGCATCCGTCCATGTCGATATGCGATCGGGTAAAATCACCGGCCCACTTATCTACTGCAGGAATAAGCATTGTATCGACATGCAGTGTCATCTAATGCAAATGAGAAAGGTACTGTGCATTCTTTTGCACGACTTACTGCAACGAAACGTACAGCTCGATACGCTACACTGATATTGCTTGCAAGATTTTGACGTGCCCCTTAGCCCAAGATTGTCCTGCTGTTTGCGATGGAGCTTGGTGTTTGGGCGGCCACTAGCGACGGATGTCTGCAAAGTCAAGTCTCTCCAGTAGGCCCTGCCAAATGGCTTCTGTAGATGGCGGCCTGACTTTGAACAACAAACTGTCGGAAGGCGACAGTTGTGCTACAGATGGATTATTAAAGGCACGATACGTTAAAATGACTGCGACAGATATGCACTTAAATATAAATAAGAACTCGTCGTTCGCAAATACCAACATACTCTTTGCTGGAGCCGAAATTTGATTGGTTTATAGATCTCGAATTGATGTTTAATTCGAAGGGCATACGCTATGGAATGTTGTGCGCTTTCATCTGGTAGGCAGTTTTGTCTCTTATTTCATACACACGCTATCTGCCACGTACACGCATCGATGTTACTACTGAGTGGCGTTTCGCACGGAGAAGGAGTGACCGCAAACGCGTGCTTTACGTAAAATTCTTCGACGAGGATGGGATTCGAACCCACGCGTGCAGAGCACATTGGAGTAGCAGTCCAACGCCTTAACCACTCGGCCACCTCGTCTGCTGGAAATACAGTTGTGTCTTTGGCGAGTGCTTGCAGAAAGAAGACATTTGTCGATTCGAAAACACATTCAAAACATGGTACTGGGCCGGTGTTAACGTCTAATGCCAAGCTGCAGTGCGGCCGACCAAGCTCCCACTGGCGAATCGTTTAATGACAGCATCCGTCCATGTCGATATGCGATCGGGTAAAATCACCGGCCCACTTATCTACTGCAGGAATAAGCATTGTATCGACATGCAGTGTCATCTAATGCAAATGAGAAAGGTACTGTGCATTCTTTTGCACGACTTACTGCAACGAAACGTACAGCTCGATACGCTACACTGATATTGCTTGCAAGATTTTGACGTGCCCCTTAGCCCAAGATTGTCCTGCTGTTTGCGATGGAGCTTGGTGTTTGGGCGGCCACTAGCGACGGATGTCTGCAAAGTCAAGTCTCTCCAGTAGGCCCTGCCAAATGGCTTCTGTAGATGGCGGCCTGACTTTGAACAACAAACTGTCGGAAGGCGACAGTTGTGCTACAGATGGATTATTAAAGGCACGATACGTTAAAATGACTGCGACAGATATGCACTTAAATATAAATAAGAACTCGTCGTTCGCAAATACCAACATACTCTTTGCTGGAGCCGAAATTTGATTGGTTTATAGATCTCGAATTGATGTTTAATTCGAAGGGCATACGCTATGGAATGTTGTGCGCTTTCATCTGGTAGGCAGTTTTGTCTCTTATTTCATACACACGCTATCTGCCACGTACACGCATCGATGTTACTACTGAGTGGCGTTTCGCACGGAGAAGGAGTGACCGCAAACGCGTGCTTTACGTAAAATTCTTCGACGAGGATGGGATTCGAACCCACGCGTGCAGAGCACATTGGAGTAGCAGTCCAACGCCTTAACCACTCGGCCACCTCGTCTGCTGGAAATACAGTTGTGTCTTTGGCGAGTGCTTGCAGAAAGAAGACATTTGTCGATTCGAAAACACATTCAAAACATGGTACTGGGCCGGTGTTAACGTCTAATGACAAGCTGCAGTGCGGCCGACCAAGCTCCCACTGGCGAATCGTTTAATGACAGCATCCGTCCATGTCGATATGCGATCGGGTAAAATCACCGGCCCACTTATCTACTGCAGGAATAAGCATTGTATCGACATGCAGTGTCATCTAATGCAAATGAGAAAGGTACTGTGCATTCTTTTGCACGACTTACTGCAACGAAACGTACAGCTCGATACGCTACACTGATATTGCTTGCAAGATTTTGACGTGCCCCTTAGCCCAAGATTGTCCTGCTGTTTGCGATGGAGCTTGGTGTTTGGGCGGCCACTAGCGACGGATGTCTGCAAAGTCAAGTCTCTCCAGTAGGCCCTGCCAAATGGCTTCTGTAGATGGCGGCCTGACTTTGAACAACAAACTGTCGGAAGGCGACAGTTGTGCTACAGATGGATTATTAAAGGCACGATACGTTAAAATGACTGCGACAGATATGCACTTAAATATAAATAAGAACTCGTCGTTCGCAAATACCAACATACTCTTTGCTGGAGCCGAAATTTGATTGGTTTATAGATCTCGAATTGATGTTTAATTCGAAGGGCATACGCTATGGAATGTTGTGCGCTTTCATCTGGTAGGCAGTTTTGTCTCTTATTTCATACACACGCTATCTGCCACGTACACGCATCGATGTTACTACTGAGTGGCGTTTCGCACGGAGAAGGAGTGACCGCAAACGCGTGCTTTACGTAAAATTCTTCGACGAGGATGGGATTCGAACCCACGCGTGCAGAGCACATAGGAGTAGCAGTCCAACGCCTTAACCACTCGGCCACCTCGTCTGCTGGAAATACAGTTGTGTCTTTGTCGAGTGCTTGCAGAAAGAAGACATTTGTCGATTCGAAAACACATTCAAAACATGGTACTGGGCCGGTGTTAACGTCTAATGCCAAGCTGCAGTGCGGCCGACCAAGCTCCCACTGGCGAATCGTTTAATGACAGCATCCGTCCATGTCGATATGCGATCGGGTAAAATCACCGGCCCACTTATCTACTGCAGGAATAAGCATTGTATCGACATGCAGTGTCATCTAATGCAAATGAGAAAGGTACTGTGCATTCTTTTGCACGACTTACTGCAACGAAACGTACAGCTCGATACGCTACACTGATATTGCTTGCAAGATTTTGACGTGCCCCTTAGCCCAAGATTGTCCTGCTGTTTGCGATGGAGCTTGGTGTTTGGGCGGCCACTAGCGACGGATGTCTGCAAAGTCAAGTCTCTCCAGTAGGCCCTGCCAAATGGCTTCTGTAGATGGCGGCCTGACTTTGAACAACAAACTGTCGGAAGGCGACAGTTGTGCTACAGATGGATTATTAAAGGCACGATACGTTAAAATGACTGCGACAGATATGCACTTAAATATAAATAAGAACTCGTCGTTCGCAAATACCAACATACTCTTTGCTGGAGCCGAAATTTGATTGGTTTATAGATCTCGAATTGATGTTTAATTCGAAGGGCATACGCTATGGAATGTTGTGCGCTTTCATCTGGTAGGCAGTTTTGTCTCTTATTTCATACACACGCTATCTGCCACGTACACGAATCGATGTTACTACTGAGTGGCGTTTCGCACGGAGAAGGAGTGACCGCAAACGCGTGCTTTACGTAAAATTCTTCGACGAGGATGGGATTTTTTTTTTTTTTTTTTTTTTTTTTTTTTTTTGTTGTATTTGAAAATTTCCTTTTAAATTGTGTTAAATATGCGTTTTTTTTTTTTTTTTTTGTTTTTGATTTATTAATTGCCGACTGGCGTGATAAAAAGTGGGGAACTTAACATGGTAGCTCATTGGCTGGAGAAAGAGGAAAGAAGTGATGGGAGCCATAAAGGAAACGAAAACATCGCCCCAAAACTATAGAAAGGCAGCGTTTCCCGCTGGAAGAGAGCGACAAGGAGTGCAGTGGGAAAAGGAAAAGAAAACACGAAGAACTTAGAAGCCCGCAACTCTGCCGGGACATGAAAGTAAGGAATGAACCTGAGAGAAAAATGAGCAAACTCTATTTCTCCATAACGGGAAAAAAAGAATGAAATGGCACATAATTTGGCATCTAAAAACAAAACACCTCTCGTGGAAAGGAATGTGAAAGGAGTGGAAGATATTGAATATGCTGTCTTCACGTAAGAAGCGAGCAAATTAGCAACATGGAATTTTAAAGCAAGCGATCCCCGTAGGAAACAAGAACGCGAAATACATATTGAAAGAAAGGAAGACTAAACCCTCGAAGGGGAGTAAAAAGCACACTCGAAATAAAACGAAAGTGCGTTCCAATCGCAAAGAAAGGAAAAAGGAAATTCATGAAAAACAGTCAAAAAGAAAGGAAGAAAGAAAATAATGCTGTATTCCATTATTTGTCATTTCAACGTGTTTCTAGTTTGTTCTTCAGGTTTCTGTTTCTGAGTTCTTTCGTAACGTCAACACGCTATTACTTCTGTTCACATTGCAGGACCATGATCGACGTCGTCATTAAGAGTGGAAAACAGTCGGTGCCCGATTGAAGACTGTCCGAAATTGCTGTTCAATGGGGATTTGCAGAAAGCGCTGAAAGCATCTCTGATATGAGGCTGTCCTCCGGAGCGTTTCATGGCGCTCCCACAGATAAAACAAGTAGTCGACTGGATCAATTATATTCTTGGCAAATATAGCGTAGGTGGTATGCCCTAAAATCCACATTGTAGCATTTCGCTTAGATTGCGGAAAGGGTTTAATGTCGGGGATGACAGCCGTTAGCGGCGAAAAACACCGCTTGTCAGTCCTGTTAATGAGTGCGAGCATGTCGCAGGAAATAGCCCACACATCTCGTGTGGTTCTGCAAAGAAACCGATGCTCAAGGGTACTTCTTTCGTCACAGTACTCGCACTTAGAGGACGGAATTAGGTGAATAGTCGCCAGTCGGTCGTTGGTTGTCACAGCGCGAGTGATGACCGTATACCACGTGCTTCGCACTTCCGCCGGTAACAACTTGTTGCTGACGTTTTGCCAAACAAGAACCCAGTTGTTGTGGGGACATTGACGGACTAAGTTATTCGGTGGTGACAAACCAATCATCTCACGATACAAAGAGGTGGCAGACCGCATCCTGCGGTCGCGAGCTAGTGAAACATGATAACTGCGGGACAAGAAAAAATCTCTGAATACAGTAAGCTTGTAAGGTATCCGCGAGACATTGATGGGTGCACTGTCAGAAAGGGGCTCATGGGCGCGGAAGAGGGCAGCCGTCGTACTGTGGGGGCTGTTCTCGACAATGGTGGCAATTCTGTTGACTAGCAGGGCAGAACATTTCTTTCTGACATCTACGAGACCTAGTCCTCCGCGAGACGGAGGCTGGGTACATGTGGCAAGTTTCACCTTGAAAATATGGCCACGCCACAGCAGCCAGTGTGCAGCTTGGCTGATTGTGCGTGCCAACGGAGGTGGGACGTTGAGCACTTGAGCCACATACCACGCTTTAGCCAAAATGTGAACATTGATCAACTCAACACGCTGTAGAAGATGTAATTTCCGGGTGGCGTGACGAACCATGAGACCCTTGACAGTTGTGGAAATACGGCGCCAGTTATGAGCGGCCATCTTTATGGGGCAAGCAAAGAATTGAATGCCGAGCAACATGTGGGAGGCAGCTATGGTGTACCACGAATCGGCAGCATAGTTGCGACAGGCACCTATTGGGAGTAGCACTGTCTTATGCGGGTTCAGTTCCGCACCGGTAGCCTGGGCAAAAAGACTGAACACAGGTTTAACTAAAGGGATGTCCTTTTCTTGTCGTATAAAGACGCCGACATCGTCGGCGTACGCAATGCACGACGCCCGTACACCCTCTACATCGATCCCACTGACGGTGCGCCCAATTCGGCGGAGGAGGGGGTCAAGAGCGATAACAAAGAGGGACATAGAGAGGGGACATCCTTGCCGCACAGACCGTGCAATCCTAAAGGGAGCCGAAAGGGTGCCATTTATCAGAATGCGAGAAGACGCTCTCGTTAGGACATTATCAAGAGCGGAGACAAAGTTCATATGAAAGCCGATGTGACCTAACAAGGCAAAGAGGTAATCGTGGTTAATCCTATCAAAAGCCTTCCTAAAGTCAATCGAGAGAATCGCCCCTGGAGTCCGTGTGGCAGCAGTGTGAGCGACGACGTCCCTATACGTGCTCACGGCGGCAAGGATACCCCTCCCTGTCACAGCGCACATCTGGAAAGGGCTAATGATTTTTCGCATCACAGTGTGCAGCCTGGTTGCGACGCATTTGCTGAAAAGCTTGTAGTCACTGTTCAACAGCGTGATAGGGCGGAATTTTTCAACTTTGTCAGCCCCAGCGGTCTTAGGGAGAAGAATGACGATACCCTCTAGGAACTCTGCCGGACACGGAAGGCCACTCAACAATTCATTTGCGACCTTTGTGAGGATAGGTGCTAAGAGATCCCAGAACTCGAGGTAGAATTCTAAAGGAATTCCGTCAGGGCCTGGGGACTTGTTTCGAGCAGACGAACTGAGTGCATCGCTCATGTCCTCCGTCGTGATGGCGGAAAGGAGGGTGTCATTGTCCTCACGTGTAAGCAGGTTCCGCATTTCACCCATGAGGACATGTGCGGCCGCCCTATCGTGGTCGCTACGCTGGAACGCGGCACTAAAATGGGCAAAAATGTGCGCACGAATGTCCCTCTCAGTGGTGAGTCGCTCCCCAGTCTCCAGTCTAAGACACCGAATAAATTTAGTAGCACCCCGTCTCCGCTCTCTTTCGATATGGTGAATAGTCGGTGACTCATCAAACGTCCCCACACAGCGGCTTCTAAGTAAGGAGCCCTGAAAATCTTGGGCTTGCAATTTAAAAATTTGAGCTTTCACAGCCTTTAACTGAAGCAGAAATTGCTCATCAACAATATCTGGTAGAGAGACGGCATCTTTTAAAATCTGATAATAAAATTCAGTGGTTCTATGTTTCCACAGCGCAGCTTCGGCGCTAAAACACTTTAAAACAGCACGGATGGACGGTTTGGCCAGGTGAAACCACCAATTGACAACCGAGGCATAGTTAGCCAGCTTTTCGCCGCAGGAAGAGAGCGTATCGTGAATCTGCCGACGCAACGAGGGGGCACGGACATGGGTCACGTTAAACTTCCACACCCGAGATCGACGTAACTGGCGGAGTTGCGGCGCGCGAAGGTCACAAATGAAGGCGCAGTGATCGGAAAAACAAACAGGGGCAACGTCAGCACTGAGTAGGTGATCTGCTATGCATGTCGACACTTAGAACCTATCAAGTCTACTAGCCCCATTTCGATAGAAATACGTAAAAACTTGCTGTTGAGGATAGAGAACACGCCACACATCTGCTAACTGGAAGCTTGCAATCAGACGATCAAGGTCAACGCACTTATGAGCCGTAGGAAACTGATCACTGTCCGCGACCACGCAATTAAAATCGCCCCCCAACGCGACGGGCAGCGTCGGGCTACCAATCAAGGTGGGTACATCTTCAATGAAAAATCTCGCTCTCGCCCTCTTGAAACTAGTGCCAGACGGAGCGTAAATGTTAACTAGTTGCAGGCCTCCGATAACGCACGAGATCCCCCTGCCGGTCGGTAGTCGTTGGACGCGCGTGGGCTCTTCTGCAGACCTATATAAAATAGCGGTACCACACCGAGCTTCCGGGTCGACATTATAAATGGCGGAATACCCCGTTAAAACATCAAGGCACACAACGCTCACTTCCTGTAGAAAAATAAAATCAAACCGACAATGTTGGATAAAATTTGCCAAGACTTGCAATTTCTGAGGAGCCGCAATACAGTTGATATTTAACGTGGCTATTTGAACCATGTGGCTACAGGACGCATGGGTGTAGGGCACACAGATAAATTTTTTGAAAGGGAGTCACCGGCAAGTTGCAGGCGCACCGGAGACGGAAAGCAGGGTACCGTGGTAGTTACATGTCTTCATCGTCCGCCCAGGAGAGCGGCGTAGGATTGGTCGTGTCTCCGTCCGACAGACTGCCGCCGGTAGGGTCACCCGACGCGGTTTTCCTGGACGCGCGAGTCTGCGAATTGCGCTGTTTACGAGATTCCGTGTCAGGACTAATCTTTTTCGAAGGGGGCGA
Source organism: Schistocerca serialis cubense (assembly GCF_023864345.2). Lineage (NCBI taxonomy): Eukaryota > Metazoa > Arthropoda > Insecta > Orthoptera > Acrididae > Schistocerca > Schistocerca serialis. The sequence continues at coordinate 510,873,326 of NC_064639.1, forward strand.
AATTTCCCGGCCGCCGGTACCCTTTCCTAGCATACCCTTAAGTTTCCGACTTTGTTCACGCACACGTTTTTCTCTTTGCGTGGCAAAGTCAGTATCCTGCAACTTGGTCTTTACGTTCCGTACGGAGGCAACAGAGTGCTGTTCTACATCCATAACCAAGTTCTCCGCGTGAGGCGGAGAAAGGTGCAAGGTATCCGCTGGAGCAGTAATGTTACTGGGGGATGGGTTGGAGTCCGCGACCTTGTCAGGAGTGGCAGTAAGTGCACAATCCCCAGCAGGGATGTCCGACACAACAGGCACTGAAGTAGCAACATCACATGGGGAGGACGTTTGACACTGTAGAACCGTTGAGGCAGGCGCGGTGTCGCAAACGGCGACAGTAATAGCACCTGATTCCGGAATGCTCTGAACACGTTCAGGAACAAGTGAAGTCGCGGAAGTCGTCTCCTGCAACGGAGCAGAACGGTTGGTCGGACGACATTCAGTGCTAACGTCAGGGACATTGTCAACAACAGGCGTATGTGGAACAACAGTTACACTAGGAAGAATAGACATACCCGCAACAACCGGTTCACGAACTAAAGAGTCAGCCGGTGGCGGAGAACCTCTAAGAAGGGCACCTGCGTAACTACCTGAGTTTTCTAGGGGCAACTGCACAGGGCGCCGACGGGGACAAGAATTCCGCATATGTTCAGTAGAATGACAGAGAGAACACGTTGGAGGTTGGCCGGTGTAGGAGACGAAAGCCCTATGGCCGCCTATGATAACGAAGGACGGAATGTGTTTCTTTAAGTCCATCCGCACAGTACGGACGCCGTTATCACATTGATAAACATACGCGGACGACCAATAATCTTTAGTGACAGCAAAGATAGTCCCATATAAACTTAATGCACGGCGAATTTCATCCAAGGGCACTTCAAAAGGCAGATGGAAAACCTTCACATTTCGTACACCATAACCGGCATGTAGAACCTGCACGTCACTAATAGTCCCATCGGCATGTTTAAACTTCCGAACCCCGCCATTGACGGCCACCAAACGCTCACATAGTTCACTATCAAGGAGTTTCAAGAACACGGAATTAACAATAAAATCTAAATGAACACCGTCAAGCAAAGCTGGGTCTATTTGCAATTCCGATCGGATCCAATGATGTATTTCAAAAGCTGTGGGACGCGGAAATTCGCGATCAAACAACAACTGAATAGTATTGGACCGGTTGTACGACACCATTTTCCACAATAAATCCTTGAAAAACTTACAAAAAGAGAAGAAACACGCTGAGTATAGACACCAGGCCGCTGCAAACCACGACGACCAACGATGTAAACACAGCTGCTAGCGGAGCTCGCAACGGGCACGTCCGCTCGCCGCAACCACTCGGCCACCTCGTCTGCTGGAGATACAGTTGTGTCTTTGGCGAGTGCTTGCGGAAAGAAGACATTTGTCGATTCGAAAACACATTCAAAACATGGCACTGGGCCGGTGTTAACGTCTAATGCCAAGCTGCAGTGCGGCCGACCAAGCTCCCACTGGCGAATCGTTTAATGACAGCATCCGTCCATGTCGATATGCGATCGGGTAAAATCACCGGCCCACTTATCTACTGCAGGAATAAGCATTGTATCGACATGCAGTGTCATCTAATGCAAATGAGAAAGGTGCTGTGCATTCTTTTGCACGACTTACTGCAACGAAACGTACAGCTCGATACGCTACACTGATATTGCTTGCAAGATTTTGACGTGCCCCTTAGCCCAAGATTGTCCTGCTGTTTGCGATGGAGCTTGGTGTTTGGGCGGCCACTAGCGACGGATGTCTGCAAAGTCAAGTCTCTCCAGTAGGCCCTGCCAAATGGCATCTCTGGAGATGGCGGCCTGACTTTCAACAACAAACTGTCGGAAGGCGACAGTTGTGCTACAGATGGATTATTAAAGGCACGATACGTTAAAATGACTGCGACAGATATGCACTTAAATATAAATAAGAACTCGTCGTTCGCAAATACCAACATACTCTTTGCTGGAGCCGAAATTTGATTGGTTTATAGATCTCGAATTGATGTTTAATTCGAAGGGCATACGCTATGGAATGTTGTGCGCTTTCATCTGGTAGGCAGTTTTGTCTCTTATTTCATACACACGCTATCTGCCACGTACACGCATCGATGTTACTACTGAGTGGCGTTTCGCACGGAGAAGGAGTGACCGCAAACGCGTGCTTTACGTAAAATTCTTCGACGAGGATGGGATTCGAACCCACGCGTACAGAGCACATTGGAGTAGCAGTCCAACGCCTTAACCACTCGGCCACCTCGTCTGCTGGAAATACAGTTGTGTCTTTGGCGAGTGCTTGCGGAAAGAAGACATTTGTCGATTCGAAAACACATTCAAAACATGGTACTGGGCCGGTGTTAACGTCTAATGCCAAGCTGCAGCGCGGTCGACCAAGCTCCCACTGGCGAATCGTTTAATGACAGCATCCGTCCATGTCGATATGCGATCGGGTAAACTGCAGGAATAAGCATTGTATCGACATGCAGTGTCATCTAATGCAAATGAGAAAGGTGCTGTGCATTCTTTTGCACGACTTACTGCAACGAAACGTACAGCTCGATACGCTACACTGATATTGCTTGCAAGATTTTGACGTGCCCCTTATTATTAAAGGCACGATACGTTAAAATGACTGCGACAGATATGCACTTAAATATAAATAAGAACTCGTCGTTCGCAAATACCAACATACTCTTTGCTGGAGCCGAAATTTGATTGGTTTATAGATCTCGAATTGATGTTTAATTCGAAGGGCATACGCTATGGAATGTTGTGCGCTTTCATCTGGTAGGCAGTTTTGTCTCTTATTTCATACACACGCTATCTGCCACGTACACGCATCGATGTTACTACTGAGTGGCGTTTCGCACGGAGAAGGAGTGACCGCAAACGCGTGCTTTACGTAAAATTCTTCGCCGAGGATGGGATTCGAACCCACGCGTGCAGAGCACTTTGGATTAGCAGTCCAACGCCTTAACCACTCGGCCACCTCGTCTGCTGGAGATACAGTTGTGTCTTTGGCGAGTGCTTGCGGAAAGAAGACCTTTGTCGATTCGAAAACACATTCAAAACATGGTACTGGGCCGGTGTTAACGTCTAATGCCAAGCTGCAGTGCGGCCGACCAAGCTCCCACTGGCGAATCGTTTAATGACAGCATCCGTCCATGTCGATATGCGATCGGGTAAAATCACCGGCCCACTTATCTACTGCAGGAATAAGCATTGTATCGACATGCAGTGTCATCTAATGCAAATGAGAAAGGTGCTGTGCATTCTTTTGCACGACTTACTGCAACGAAACGTACAGCTCGATACGCTACACTGATATTGCTTGCAAGATTTTGACGTGCCCCTTAGCCCAATATTGTCCTGCTGTTTGCGATGGAGCTTGGTGTTTGGGCGGCCACTAGCGACGGATGTCTGCAAAGTCAAGTCTCTCCAGTAGGCCCTGCCAAATGGCTTCTGTAGATGGCGGCCTGACTTTAAAGGTACAGATGGATTATTAAAGGCACGATACGTTAAAATGACTGCGACAGATATGCACTTAAATATAAATAAGAACTCGTCGTTCGCAAATACCAACATACTCTTTGCTGGAGCCGAAATTTGATTGGTTTATAGATCTCGAATTGATGTTTAATTCGAAGGGCATACGCTATGGAATGTTGTGCGCTTTCATCTGGTAGGCAGTTTTGTCTCTTATTTCATACACACGCTATCTGCCACGTACACGCATCGATGTTACTACTGAGTGGCGTTTCGCACGGAGAAGGAGTGACCGCAAACGCGTGCTTTACGTAAAATTCTTCGACGAGGATGGGATTCGAACCCACGCGTGCAGAGCACATTGGATTAGCAGTCCAACGCCTTAACCACTTTTTTTTTTTTTTCCGACGCCTTATCCATTTTTTTTTTCGCCTTAACCATTTTTGTTTTATTTTGTGTTTTATTGTATTTAGTTATTTTTTTTTTATTTTTTTTTATTTTATTTTATTTTTTTTTTTTTTTTTGAAATGAAAGAGGGAAATTTATTTGAAGATCCACTTCGGGAAAAGCATGAACTGGGATTATAAATGCAGCTGCTATTAGTGATACCGCCGGAAGCATAGCTGTTTCGGGGTTCTGATGAGGCCTTCACGGCTACCGTAGCGGCCAAGGGGCACTCGAAGTCCCCACCGTACTTCACCCTCACCAGCAGTCCCCTACTTTAGCTCGCTTCGTCCTGGGGATGATTGATACTGGGACATCTTAACCTACTCCCTGTTTGTGGAACAGGATTCTTAACATATTTCCAAAATTCTTTTTGTGATCTTGTTTGTGGTGTATTTGGAAGTATTGCTCATGGAGATATGTCCGGTATTCCATAATATTATCGTCACCTTTCGAATTGACAATGTAACTTACGTAGTTCCCAAGAAGCCATATTATTGCATTATGTTTTGGTGTAGGAAAAAAGACCTTTTCTGGGAAGAAAATGAGATTCAAATTTAGCTCTCTCCCATCGCTGCGGGTCAGAAAGGCGACCTGCTGCTTTACCTCTTCCCAAATATCTTTACACCCTTTGCAGACAAAACGGTGATCCAAAGTGTCAGTCTCGTTGCATTTCTGACAAGTGTTTGTGTCACTGAGGCCTATGGAATGGAGTTTCTCGTTAGTACTAATGACGTTATTCACCACTCTGTACCATGCCACCTGAACTTCCGTTGGTAGTAACTTGTTGTTAATGTTGTTCCATATAGTTTTCCAGTCGCGGTTTGGGTTCTTGTCCTGTGTCTTATTGCAATTTGCCACCGTTCGTAAACTATTGAATATATAGCGATAGTTTCTCTTGCGTTTATCCCGTACTATACAGCTCATGTAGCTTAATTCAAAGTAGAAGAACCTAATATGTTTTAATTTATAATTAATCAGACTGATATCTATCGGCGGTTGGAAGCTTTGTGGTTTGAAAAAGTTGAATAATTTAGCTGTCAGACCGTCTGGTTGACTTTCGATAACTTGCAAAGACCGCTTAAGGAATAAGGCAATAGACCTTTTGTGGACATCTGTGAGACCGAGGCCTCCCTCTTCGGGTGGTAAAGTCAACGTGTCCACAGCAACTCGGAAGATATTCCCGTGCCAAATGTGTCTACATATGGTGGACATTATCGCTTCAGCTATTCCTTTGGGTATTGGCAAAATCTGTCCGATGTAAGTTGCTCTGGATAATACTGCTAAGTTTATCAACTTAATTTTTTGCTTGATATTGACGTCCCTCATATGATTTAAAATGAGCGCGCCACGGATCTTGTCGAGTACAGTTTTCCAGTTAGATGCTATTAGCCGAAGAGGGCAGCTGTAGAGGGTAACTCCCAGGGCAGTATGCCGGTCCACACTCCTCGCCCAAGGGATGGTGACGTCAGATAGTCCGTGCAGATTTAGAAAAACGCTCTTCGTGTCATTGATTCTCGCACCCGATGCGGTGCAGTACGACTGCAAGTTATCTGTTAATGTTGCGATGTCCGCGGCGCTGCGAATTATCACTCCTACGTCGTCTGCGAATGCGTTCGTCACCTGTTTCATGCCTGACACTAGCATGCCCTCTAATACGTCGTCTAACCTCCTTAAAAGTGGTTCCAAGGCAACTACGTATAACATCATTGACAATGGACTCCCCTGAGGGACTCCACTGGCTATGGGAATATCTTTAGTGCGATGACCATTAATAGTTACTTTCGTTGTTAAACCATTTAAGATGTTGGCTAAAACGTTCACATTACCATCATTAAATCCCATGTAGGTCATGGTTTTCAGAAGATAGTCGTGATTGACCCTGTCAAATGCCTTGCTAAAGTCTATAAAAGCCAGACCACCATTTGCTGTTGTATTTGCAAAAATGGAAACTATGTCCCTGTACGCACTTACAGTTGTAAAGATACTGCGCCCTGGAAGACAAGTCTGATGACTACCGATGATCTTTCCTAAAATCGGTTGCAGTCTTTCTTTAAGAACCCTAGCTACGATTTTGTAGTCAGAGTTCAATAGGCTTATGGGCCGTGTCATTGTGATATCCTTTAAACCTGTGGTCCTGCCCTTTGGAAGTAACACTGTTATGCTCTGTTTGAAGGCCACTGGGACATCCACCCCATGAAGAATTTCGTTGATCATGTCCGTGAATGCATTGCCTATAATGTGCCAATACGTTCGGTAAAACTCCAGTGGCAGCCCATCTGGACCTGGTGACTTCTTAGAAGGTGAGCACCTAATTACGTCAAAAACGTCATCCGTGGTGAGGTCAGCATAGAAGTTGCGGTTGTCCTCTTCCGTTATAGTGTTCTCTAGGCCTGTTGATGATAAAAGGTCTCGTACAGCATTGTCGTCTATCTGATTGACACTATATAGGGTATTGTAAAATCGATACGCCTCGTCGATCATGTCCTTCTGGTTGGTGAGGACTCTCTGATCTTCGGCTCTGAGGGACCCTATAAAATTGCGTCGCCTTTGTTTGGCGTGTTGTATGAGGTGATATATTGAGGCATTTTCGTCGTCCACGATACTATGTGAGTGCGATCTGATTTTTAATCCTTCTAGCTGTGATCTCTTAATATTGAGTAGCGCTGCTTTTGTTTTGTTGATCTGTATTAAGATGTCCTGGGACATTGGCTCCTCGTAAAGATCACGTAAGCAGGCGTAGTGGAACTCTGTTGTGTGTCTTATCCACCTCATCCTCTCCTTGCTAAAAGCTATCAGAGTCGCCCTTAATTTCTTCTTCGCCACAGCGGTCCACCATTCAACGTTGGACCGATGTTTGTGACGCACTCGTAAGGCGGCCCGCCAAGTCTCTTGTATTTCTGCAGCTAAGGCGTCCTCCAATAACATGCTTATATTCAGTTTCCATAAGGGCCTGCCCCAGTAAGCCGACTGTTTTCTTAACCGTATGCTGCACTTAACGCCTAGGTGGTCGGAAATAAAGGTAGGTATTACTTCAACGCCAGCAACATCATTTTCTAAAGTAGATGAGACATAGAATCGGTCAATCCTACTTTGCGACCTGCTACTAAAGTAAGTAAATTTGACCAATGTAGGATATTTCAATTCCCAAGCATCTGACCATTTCATGTGCGACACCAGATACTGTAACTCCTCGGACTTATTAAAATTTGGCCGTTGGTCCTTGTCATTGAGTACGCAATTCCAGTCACCTCCAAGCAAAACATCAGCAGGATTGTCCTGAAGTAAAATTAAGATATCACGTTTGTAAAACGTGGCCCTTTCTTCTCGTGCATTGTTGCCTGATGGTGCATAAATATTTATAATAGCTGTATTATGGATGTTACACCGAATGCCCCTCCCAGAGTCTAATTTACAAATGTCTGTCATTTCGATGCCCTCTCTGGCAAGAATAGCCGTCCCACAACTATGTTCAAGAGAAACATTTATAATGGCATTGAATCCTGGGATAAGAAGGTCTCGAATGAGCACTTCCTGTAAAAGGGCAATATCGGTGTCCGACTGATAGAGAAAATCTTGAAGTGCGGCTATTTTAGTGGCATTTTGAATTTTGTTAATATTTAATGTGGTCACATTATAAGTTTGGAGCATGTGCCAGATAGTTCAGGTAAGTTTATTGACTGCATAATACTTTCATATGGAATCTGTCTGTCGTCATCAGTCCCTCGTTTAGTCTCAAGGCGATCTTGCCAACTCTATTAATAAAAAAGGTCTTCTTCTTGACTTGGGTCACCGTCCATGTTATCGACACCCTGTTCTGCGTCATCGTCCGCCCAATTGACTGGTGCTGCTGGTGCCCGTTGACCTGGCATTGAACCACCCCCTGGAACTTTGGTCGTAATCCCAGTTTGCGATGGGTGATGTTCACCCCCCGGGTCTTCTTGCCTTTCCTTTCTGTTTGAGTGCCCAGTAGTTCCTGCTGGCTCCAGATCTTCTGCCTTCTGATCCTTGTTCTGTAGATGTTTCAGCTTTTCCCTGAGAGCTGGGGCCAAAGACTCTGCCGCTTGGTGTGCCAAACGACGCTTTTTTGACTTCTTCCTCCTCCGCAGGGATCCCGTAGGAGACAAGTCAGGTGAATGTTCTGGTGGTTCGGTGGAAGAAGACAGTGGTGAGAGCGGTTCTGTCGTTGTCTCAGAGATCCTAACGTTAATTTCTCTAAGAGCCTCAGTTGGGGGTTCCTTCACTTCCGCATCTGTCGGTTGGGGTTCCGGAGTTGGGCCTCCTTGCATTTCCGGGTGGTGTACGACTGGATTACGGACACCAGCGTCGCCATCACGCGACAGCCTTTCAGCCCGTTCGCCCTGTGCGTCTGGCGGGAGGTCGAGTTGTTTGTCGACTTCCGTCGATGACTTGGTATATTCTTGGGGCACTTCGTGCCGCTGCGAGTCCGAAGACGGCTGTTCAGAACCTACGTCGTTGCATGACTGTATCCTCTCCCGCAGTACTGTTTTTCTGCCTTCCGTATCACATATCGCAGTTGTGACGGCGTAAGAGGGCCTAACAGCAGCTGCTCGGTCATCCACAGAGGCGGCCGACTCCGTGGCGGTTGTGGCGGCCGCCAGTGCTTCGACCTGTTCCACGTGCTCAACTGTTGACGTTTCTGCAGATTTGCGACCGTACGTGGCAGCCGCGTACGTTAACTGAAGGCTGACAGCAGCGCCAGGAACCGCAACCTCCCCGGTCGGTAGCTGTGGGACACGCCGTTTGGGACATTCACTGCGTATGTGCTCTGGTGAGTTGCACAATGCACATGTCTTGGGTTGACCGTCGTAGATAACTATGGCGCGGTGTCCACATACATTTACATATGACGGTATGTGCCTTTGAAGATCTATCTTAACTTGGCGGACTCCATTCAGGACAGGAAACATATGTGGCTCCGACCAGTTTTCAGCAATATTCGAAATAACACGGCCATACGGTCGAAGGATTGTATTAACTTCCTCTGCAGGAACCTCAAATGGCAACTCAAAGACCCTAATTGTACGTATGCCTAATCCGGCGTGTGAGACGGAAACATCACTCACTGTACCGTCGCAATGTTTAAACTTCAGTACTCCGCCACACTTATCCATAATAGAGACACACAAATCTGGGTTGGTCAGCTTCACAAAGGCAGCATTTGAAACGAACGATAAATGCACACCTATTATGTCATTGCCAGTAATCTTAACAGCGTCGAGTAACCACTGTTTTACTTCATATGCCTTAGGCCTCAAGAAATTTCGGTCGAAAGTAAACTTAATCGTGTCTTTCCTCATGACAGTAATCGCGTTCATTCTATCTTGAAATCAGGAAACATAACCTAACTCGCAAAGGTAACGAAGTGACTAACCTCGTGACAGCAAACAGCCGTTGTTTACTTCAAGACGCCAAGCCAGCCGCCACACGTCCGTCCCGCACCGCGGCTGCGACTCGAATGTAAAGTCAAGTCTCTCCAGTAGGCCCTGCCAAATGGCTTCTGTAGATGGCGGCCTGACTTTGAACAACAAACTGTCGGAAGGCGACAGTTGTGCTACAGATGGATTATTAAAGGCACGATACGTTAAAATGACTCCGACAGATATGCACTTAAATATAAATAAGAACTCGTCGTTCGCAAATACCAACATACTCTTTGCTGGAGCCGAAATTTGATTGGTTTATAGATCTCGAATTGATGTTTAATTCGAAGGGCATACGCTATGGAATGTTGTGCGCTTTCATCTGGTAGGCAGTTTTGTCTCTTATTTCATACACACGCTATCTGCCACGTACACGCATCGATGTTACTACTGAGTGGCGTTTCGCACGGAGAAGGAGTGACCGCAAACGCGTAATTTACGTAAAATTCTTCGACGAGGATGGGATTCGAACCCATGCGTGCAGAGCACATTGGATTAGCAGTCCAACGCCTTAACCACTCGGCCACCTCGTCTGCTGGAGATACAGTTGTGTCTTTGGCGAGTGCTTGCGGAAAGAAGACATTTGTCGATTCGAAAACACATTCAAAACATGGTACTGGGCCGGTGTTAACGTCTAATGCCAAGCTGCAGTGCGGCCGACCAAGCTCCCACTGGCGAATCGTTTAATGACAGCATCCGTCCATGTCGATATGCGATCGGGTAAAATCACCGGCCCACTTATCTACTGCAGGAATAAGCATTGTATCGACATGCAGTGTCATCTAATGCAAATGAGAAAGGTGCTGTGCATTCGTTTGCACGACTTACTGCAACGAAACGTACAGCTCGATACGCTACACTGATATTGCTTGCAAGATTTTGACGTGCCCCTTAGCCCAAGATTGTCCTGCTGTTTGCGATGGAGCTTGGTGTTTGGGCGGCCACTAGCGACGGATGTCTGCAAAGTCAAGTCTCTCCAGTAGGCCCTGCCAAATGGCTTCTGTAGATGGCGGCCTGACTTTGAACAACAAACTGTCGGAAGGCGACAGTTGTGCTACAGATGGATTATTAAAGGCACGATACGTTAAAATGACTGCGACAGATATGCACTTAAATATAAATAAGAACTCGTCGTTCGCAAATACCAACATACTCTTTGCTGGAGCCGAAATTTGATTGGTTTATAGATCTCGAATTGATGTTTAATTCGAAGGGCATACGCTATGGAATGTTGTGCGCTTTCATCTGGTAGGCAGTTTTGTCTCTTATTTCATACACACGCTATCTGCCACGTACACGCATCGATGTTACTACTGAGTGGCGTTTCGCACGGAGAAGGAGTGATCGCAAACGCGTGCTTTACGTAAAATTCTTCGACGAGGATGGGATTCGAACCCATGCGTGCAGAGCACATTGGATTAGCAGTCCAACGCCTTAACCACTCGGCCACCTCGTCTGCTGGAGATACAGTTGTGTCTTTGGCGAGTGCTTGCGGAAAGAAGACATTTGTCGATTCGAAAACACATTCAAAACATGGTACTGGGCCGGTGTTAACGTCTAATGCCAAGCTGCAGTGCGGCCGACCAAGCTCCCACTGGCGAAACGTTTAATGACAGCATCCGTCCATGTCGATATGCGATCGGGTAAAATCACCGGCCCACTTATCTACTGCAGGAATAAGCATTGTATCGACATGCAGTGTCGTCTAATGCAAATGAGAAAGGTGCTGTGCATTCTTTTGCACGACTTACTGCAACGAAACGTACAGCTCGATACGCTACACTGATATTGCTTGCAAGGTTTTGACGTCCCCCCTAGCCCAAGATTGTCCTGCTGTTTGCGATGGAGCTTGGTGTTTGGGCGGCCACTAGCGACGGATGTCTGCAAAGTCAAGTCTCTCCAGTAGGCCCTGCCAAATGGCTTCTATGGATTATTAAAGGCACGATACGTTAAAATGACTGCGACAGATATGCACTTAAATATAAATAAGAACTCGTCGTTCGCAAATACCAACATACTCTTTGCTGGAGCCGAAATTTGATTGGTTTATAGATCTCGAATTGATGTTTAATTCGAAGGGCATACGCTATGGAATGTTGTGCGCTTTCATCTGGTAGGCAGTTTTGTCTCTTATTTCATACACACGCTATCTGCCACGTACACGCATCGATGTTACTACTGAGTGGCGTTTCGCACGGAGAAGGAGTGATCGCAAACGCGTGCTTTACGTAAAATTCTTCGACGAGGATGGGATTCGAACCCATGCGTGCAGAGCACATTGGATCAGCAGTCCAACGCCTTAACCACTCGGCCACCTCGTCTGCTGGAGATACAGTTGTGTCTTTGGCGAGTGCTTGCGGAAAGAAGACATTTGTCGATTCGAAAACACATTCAAAACATGGTACTGGGCCGTTGTTAACGTCTAATGCCAAGCTGCAGTGCGGCCGAGCAAGCTCCCACTGGCGAATCGTTTAATGACAGCATCCGTCCATGTCGATATGCGATCGGGTAAAATCACCGGCCCACTTATCTACTGCAGGAATAAGCATTGTATCGACATGCAGTGTCATCTAATGCAAATGAGAAAGGTGCAGTGCATTCGTTTGCACGACTTACTGAAACGAAACGTACAGCTCGATACGCTACACTGATATTGCTTGCAAGATTTTGACGTGCCCCTTAGCCCAAGATTGTCCTGCTGTTTGCGATGGAGCTTGGTGTTTGGGCGGCCACCAGCGACGGATGTCTGCAAAGTCAAGTCTCTCCAGTAGGCCCTGCCAAATGGCTTCTGTAGATGGCGGCCTGACTTTGAACAACAAACTGTCGGAAGGCGACAGTTGTGCTACAGATGGATTATTAAAGGCACGATACGTTAAAATGACTGCGACAGATATGCACTTAAATATAAATAAGAACTCGTCGTTCGCAAATACCAACATACTCTTTGCTGGAGCCGAAATTTGATTGGTTTATAGATCTCGAATTGATGTTTAATTCGAAGGGCATACGCTATGGAATGTTGTGCGCTTTCATCTGGTAGGCAGTTTGAAACACGTATGTAACATAGCAGCGATGGCGAGGCATTGTAGCATCTGTGACCAGAGAGTTTGCGCTTGACCGCGCGAGTGTTGCGAGCGGTTCTCAGTCTGTTAGTAGTAGTCGTTTTGAGTGTGTCAGTAGTAGTCGTTGCGAGTCTGTCAGTAGCAGTCGTTGCGAGTCTGTAGCTCTGTGTAGTTGTCGGTATGCAGAGCAGTACTCTGTCAGTAGTCGTCGCGTGCGGTACGCTAATAGTCGTCATGCAGAGCGGTCGGTCAGTAGTAGCAGCCCAGTGCGGTTGTGTGATGTAGGCGGTCGGCAACCCTGGTCAAGATGGTGAATAAGGTATACTGTTAATTAATATAATCATTAGACAATGTAAAACTTATTTATTGTAATCAATCTCTAACAAGTCCCCCAATAATAATTTTTATTTCAAAAGCATTTTCTCAAAAAATTAATTTTTTATTGAACTAAAGATTTCGTTGCACTTCCCATTTCATTCCACTTCTTTTGAAGAAAAATTCCACTAAAATCACAAAAAATAGAGAATATTATTATTTGCAATGCAGTTCCTCCAAGCGGTGCGCAACAACAAGAGCAGATATGTGACATCCATTTATTCTGAGGTAAGACTTTAATTCTGATTGTTTTACACAGGGCCAAAGACCGATATTTCGGTTTAATTGTATTTTCTTGTCACTGAACGGACTTTAAATTTTGTGAAAAACTTATATTTGAGTCAGATTGCGAATTTTACAATTTTGTTGCCATTGTCAGTACATTTCATTGTGGGCAGGTTACGCTTAGCGCAATGTCCATTAGGATTCATAATTAAATATTGTCGTGTTTCTTTCTTTCAAATTTTTGCGGGGAGGTTACACTTGGCGACACCCAGTCCAGGATCGAATTTCGTTGAGAGTCTTTTGAGCGACAGTCAGATATCTGCTCTTGTTTGCTTAGATATAATTAGGATTTGGCGCTACGCTTTTATTAATCTTGTGACTTTCTCTCTACAGGTTAACGGCAATTTGTTGCTTTGTTGTATTTGTGTGTTGCTTTTGCATTGTGTTGATTTGTTTTGTGAAAAATTTTGACTATTGTAAAAATGCCGCGAAAGACTGTGAATAGTGTATCGCGAAGTATTGTGAATGAAATTACCGACTTAAACAACGTGACCGATAGTAATTGTGATACGCAACGTAATGATGACAATCCTGCGTTCACTAACAATCAGTGCATTCCAACCACTAATGATGACTTTCACCTTAATGATGAACAAACGAACTCAATTGTCTCGTCTGTTAACTTGACGACAATTGATGACGCAGAATGCTCTATTGTAATGAGCGCTGCAGAGCTTAACACACCCGATTTGGAAAACCCAAGTAACGAACAGACAAATTTGTCTAATGAATATGAACAGATCACACAAAGTAGGGCGGATTTATTTAATTCCGAAACAATGACTGATAGTGTACATTTGACTGGCAAACCTTTTTCTAAAATACAGAATGACCAAATGGTCGCACAGAGCATGACAATTGCAAGTACTCCATCACAGAGCACTGAGAATGCAACTGCTACTTTTGATGTGAATCAATTTATGGCAATAATGCTACAGTTTAAGAACGACCTTACTGCAAATTCCAAACAACAGAACGAAAAATTAGACAAACAAAGTGAAGATTTCAAACAACTTAGGGAAGATAACAAACAAGATAATGAAAATCTCAAACAACAACTCAATGAACAGGTCAAACAACTTAGGGAAGATAACAAACACTTAAATGAAAAACTTGACAATAATGACGAAAATCTCAAACAACTTAATAAAAAATTAGACGACAATTCCAGACAGCTTAGTGAACAAATTAGAGACGTTGCCGCGCAGTGCCATGACACTAAGGAACAGTTGCGCGTGGAAATTGAGGCTTGTTCACAAAAAAATAGCGAAGAAATTAAGTCTGTTGCGCAAGAATTAAGGGAAATGCAAACAGCCGCAACAGAAACACTCAGAGACGAAATTAGCGGAGTCGCCAAACAGTGCTCTGAAAAAGCTACACAATTACGGGACGAGTTTAAAGCAATGACGGTAGAACTTTCGCGCACCATGGACGCAAAGATAGACGCGAAATTCGAACAGCAGAACACTCAGATTAACGAGCGCTTTAATCAGTACATACAGAACAGTGATACGCGTTTCCGCAGATTTATTCAGGATCAAAACAAAGTAAAACGACAAGTCATGGAAACAATCACTGCACAAAGACAAGAGGACAAACGTAAAATATTCGCGAAAGCGAAGACGTATGTAGACAATAATATTACTACAGTGTCCGACAAAATTAATACCATAGAACAATTGAACGCGGAATTACGAGATGAAATTTCTGATCTTAAATCAAAAACAGATACACACACAGTAAATATTCAAACAGTGACAGACAGATTCGAACAATTAGATCTAACACAGGATTGCGATGTCATCAAAGCTGATGTTAAAAAACTGAGCGAAACTACGCGTAAGTTGCAAAAACAGATTAATGCGTCTGATTCTAAAACCGATGATCAGGTTAAAATGCTGTCTGAAAAATGTGATGAATTGGCCAGCCGTATTGATGTCATCGAAAATACTAATGACAATAAATCAGACGATACTGCACCGGTTTCATTTAACCAAACACCTGAATTTCAAAATTTACAGCAGACAATTAATGAGATCGATTCATCTAACAATACGTTACGGAGGAAGTTGTCAAACTTACAACAAGAAGTAACAGAGATCAAAAACATTTCAGTTAATAACATACCGCAACAGACGCCACTTTATGAACATGTGTCAGACTCACGCAGCGCGTATAATTTGGGTAATCTACAGAAAGTACGGGACTTAGATTCCGATCAACCACAGTTCAATAGATTCTCTTACGATCCTGAACCTGTTCCATCACACAGAGATGATAATTTCGACTACAAACATTTTCTGTCAGTGAGAAAGTTTAAGGTTTTCAAAAACGATAGAACACAGATTCACCCACTGGATTGGATTCAACAGTTTAGCTTTGCTCTTCCACCAACTTGGCCTGTAACACATAAACTTGAATTTATTTGCAGTTTTTTGGAAGGCGAACCGGCAACTCGTATGAGACCGATCGCGAGACAGTGTTACTCTGTAGAGGAATTTCAGAATGCTTTTCTGTCAGCGTACTGGTCGAAGACGACACAGCGCGGAATTAAAGATCAACTAATTAGTTTGCCAAACTATGAAAACTCAAATTTTTCCAGTGTAACGCAATTTTTTGAGCACATGGTACAACAAAACCAGTACCTAAGTGAACCGTACAGTGAATCCGCACTTATACAACTATGCATCTCTAAATTACCACGGTCATTACGAGTGTCACTTCTAACGGGCCAGCAAAAAGAAAACATTTCAGCATTCAGAGATCTTTTACAGCTCTTGGAAGTACAGCAATCCGATTATTCTTTTGTAAACAAAAACTTTTCGAGTAACAACCAAGGTCAACAACAGTACTGCAATTATGATCAGGGACGTAATTCCAATCGGAAAGATAACAGACGTTTTAGGAACGACAACTACCAAAACTTTAATAACAGGCAAAATTCTAATTATCAATACCGTCAAAATTTTCAGCAACAGGAACAACACTTTAGTAACAATAGAGGTGTTTCACAACAACAACATCAAAACCAGCCGGTTAACATACCTAACCAACAATGGAATACGCAAGGTCAACCAGGCTTTAATGTTTCGCCGCGTGGACGTATAGCCCCTGGTCCAACAAATAGTAACGTACGTCAGCAAGGAAACAACTACGTACAAAGAAGACAGTATTTCAATTCCTATCGTAATGCACCGTATAGGAATGACTATTACGACAGACGTAAAAATAATGAGGACAATTTTCAGCGAACATCTAACAACAGTCGGTCATACCAACAGCAAAATCATACGCAAGAACATATTCTCATGAATGAACCCGACAGTAGGTACCATCCAGAGCGTAACACGCCTGGAAGAAGTAATAGGACAGTTCAAATAGTCGAAATGCCACAGAATCCTCCTAATAATAATAACACGTCAGATAGAATCTGACTAGATAATGTACAGGACGCATCTTCCAATAATACAAGCACTACCTTAGACACGCAAAATGTTGTTCACGAAAATGTAATTACTTTTGACGACATCAGAGACACTCTTTTACAGGAAAGACCAGTTATTCAGAAAACCATTTCACATCCTGTTATCGAAATTAAAATTGGTTCATCAAAATTCTCAGCAGTAATTGATTCCGGATCACCTATATCAGTAATAAATGAGGAGATTTTTAATGAGTGCAACAAAGAGAATACTTATCCGACATTACCTTTAGGCAAAACAAAAGTGAAAGGAGCGGTACCGAGTAAAGGAGTAGACGTTAAACTACAGACGCATTTATCATTTTGTATTGGAGGTCATACTTTCCACTCTAATTTTTGGATTGTGCCTTTATTGACAACAGACATTATTTTAGGTACGAATTTTCTGGTACAACACGACGCAGTTATTGATTTTCAGAATTCTTATTTAATGTTAAAGGATGAAAATGTACAACTTGCTTTAGAATTTCAGCACTCTTTATCTACGGAAGAACAAACAATTAACCGCACAGAGGTCATTTCCGCAACACGTAACATAGACTGTAATCCCACATTGTTCACGGATACGTACGTACACAACTATAATACTCCAGACGAAGCTGACTACGACGTAATGCAATTGATTTCTGATAAGGTTAAAGAGAGCAGTGCAAGTACAGACGACGAACGAACGCAGTTACACAAGATTCTTTTACAGCAAGCTCCAGTTTTTGACAACATTCCTGGTACTATGTCCGGCTTTATGTATGAATTTCAAGTGAAACAGCACGACACATTTAAAGCAAAGCATTATCCCATTCCATATATCCACAGAGAACAAGTTAAAAAAGAATTGCAGGATATGCTTGATCAAGGAATTATTGAACCAGCAGTTAGTCCGTACATAAACCCGCTACATATTGTTAAGAAAAAAGATGGCTCACTTCGCCTTGTACTTGATTCACGTCATATTAATGACATTATTATTAATGAAACAGATCGACCACAGACACTAGAGGAACTTTTACAGAAATTTCACGGTACAGCTATTTATTCTACACTAGATTTGAAATCGGGATTTTGGCAAATTCAACTTCATCCGAACTGCAGAAAATACACAGCTTTTCTCTGTTTCGGCGACTGTTATCAATTTTGCAAATTACCATTCGGCTTAACTATTTCTTCTGCAGCTTTTATTCGCGGTTTGAACACTATACTTCCGACAGAAATTAAAGACAGAATTACGACGTATGTAGACGACATTCTTATCGCAGAAGCTAACTGGTCTGAACACAATCTGATTCTTGAACAACTGTTACAAACTTTTCATGCACAAGGACTTACAGTTAATCTTAGTAAATCGCACTTTGGCAAAACTTCCATAAAATTTCTTGGACACGTAATTTCAGCAGAAGGCATTGCACCTGATCCGGAAAAACTTCAGGCTCTACGTGACATTACTGTTCCTACAACAAAAAAGCAATTACGCAGTTTTTTGGGCTTAATTAACTTTTTTCGCAAATTTATTCATCATTCTGCTTTAGACACGCCTAGACTATGCCAATTAACAGGTAAAAACAGTATTTGGTCTTGGGATAAGCAAGCACACTCTGAATTCATGAATCTGAAACATGCTTTGTTGAATGCACCACTATTATCGCACCCAGATCTTACTAGAAATTTTTCCATTGCCACTGACAGTTCCAATACCGCTTTGGGCGTACACATTTTCCAGGAAATTGAAGAAGATGGTTCAATAGTAATTAAAAACATCGCATTTGCAAGTCGCATTTTGTCACCCGCTGAACGAAATTATTCCGTTACAGAATTAGAAACATTGTGTGTTGTATGGGCTTTTACGAGATTTAGGCACTTTCTTTATGGCAGACATACCACCGTTTACACAGACCACAGAGCGATACAATTTTTACTTTCAGCTAAATTCACTCACGATAGATTAAGTAGATGGAAACTTTATTTACAGGAATTTAATTTTACAATAGTTCACATTCCCGGCACGCAAAATGTTATAGCAGACGCACTATCGCGTTCTCTCGGCAACAATCAGCAAGACGTAGCAACCAACTTCTGCAAAACAAATTTCAGTGTCATGTACATTCAGCAAGTTGCATTTGAAAATTTTATTTCATCGTCATTACAGGACATAGCAAAGGAGCAAAATAAAGATAATGTGTGGAAAGAAATTAAACAGCTTTGGCAAGATAAGAAAAATGTTACGATTAGGAACCACTACACTGTACGCAATGACATTCTGTTTCGCCGCTCTCATCCTGACAGCAACAATTGGTTATTATGCATTCCTGACGAACTGGTTAACAAATTAATCTGGTACACTCATTTAAGTTACGCACATTACGGAGCACGAAAATGTTTTCTTATACTGAGACAGAACTGTTATTTTACTAACATGGAGAAACGTATACGACGAGTTTTAGCGTCTTGTAAAATTTGCCAGAAAGCTAAATCAGACACCACTTCACATATTCCTCCTTTATATCCCATTATACCTGTTAAATTAAGACACATGGCCGCAGTAGATATTTTTGGTCCGATTCCGAGAACTAACAGAGGTTTTTGCTACATTTTTGTCGCTGTTGAGCTCACTTCAAAATTTGTTACTTTCACTCCGTTACGCAAAGCTACTGCTAAAACTGTTTCAAATGCATTTGTAAAACATTTTCTATCTCATGTAGGGCATGTAATGAAAGTAATTTCTGACAATGGATCTCAATTTCGTAGTAGCGTATGGACACGCATGTTACGAGCCAGAAACATTTCTCCGATCTAT
This sequence comes from Schistocerca serialis cubense, assembly GCF_023864345.2. Classification (NCBI taxonomy): domain Eukaryota; kingdom Metazoa; phylum Arthropoda; class Insecta; order Orthoptera; family Acrididae; genus Schistocerca; species Schistocerca serialis. The sequence goes on from NC_064639.1 coordinate 510,892,750, forward strand.
ATATCCAAGTACCACGCTTCTTCGAACCCCTGTGAAAGATTAATGAAAGAAATTGGTAAGCTGTGCCGAATATACTGCCACAAAAGACATATTGATTGGGATACACACATACTCTCATTCCAAGATGTAATTAATTCCATTCCAAATGAATCCACTATGCTATCTCCGACTGTTATACTGAAAAACGTTGAACCACCGAACAAAATTAAAGAATTAATAGAATTTCCCAAAAGTCGTCGCCTACGACACCACGAAATAATTGACATTGCGCTGAACAACATCAAACGTGCCGCAGAGCGCCGGAGAAGACAGCAAAAACAGGTTTGTACACGCCGCGTCTTTCACGTTGGACAGAAGATACTAGTACGTACACACTATTTATCCAGCAAATTAAAAGGTAAGTGCAGTAAATTTGAACTTCTATACGCAGGTCCATATCGGATTCGCAGCATCCCTCACCCCAATGTTGTACACGTCGAAACTTTGAGAACCAGAAAATCGAAAGGCAATCACCATATCTCAAACATTAAACCGTTTATTGAGTGAAACCACTGTATGATTCAACACACTATGATGCCATTTACTAATGCAATTAATTCACCTGACTAATTACTGATGATTATCGTATTTTTTCTTGGCAAGTGCCCGGCAAGGTAAGGTTAGCAGGTCGCTTTTCTTGTCGTTACACATCAGACCGTGCACATTTTCCATTTTTTTGTGTATATGACTGTACTCCAGTTTTGTTTGTATGCACTATGAAATAGTTAAGATGTAACACACACCAGTCGACTTTGACATTTTTTTTTGCCTTATGACATCTCAACATCGTGACTGTTTTACATTTTTTTTTTGCTGCTGCATTGTATTATTCTGTGTACATTTTTGCATCTGAACACTGTCAACGTCTTTAACATATTACGTTTTCTGTCATGTTATGCTGTATGCTTAAGTATGTTACCATAAACCAGTCATTATTTAGTGGGTATATGATTTAAATGCAGGACATTAATCTTTGTTCATCAATTTCAGAAAGGAATGATGATTCTAAGAAATAAATTTAACATAAATGGGAATTTCACCTACGGACTAAACGAAAGGAGATGCAATAACTTTATGAGGAAGAGTAAATGGATCAGGATTAACAAACATTAACAAGAATATACTATACTCATCACAGAATAGCAGTCTTAACTAATTTTTTTCTTTCAGAATACAAAGGTGATTGATGCAGGCTGTCAGAGAGAACTACACATCTTAGTTTTAGTGATGAAATATGCTAGAGATAAGGAATAGTTATGTAATGAGTAATGAAGTGATTTTTTGCAGATGATAATGAATACTGATGAATAATGATGAAGGATATGATGTTATGAATAATGAAGTTTTTCTTTACAGATGATGATAATAGTGAAGTTATGATAATATGGATAATGAAGTTTTTTTCTTTACAGATGAGGATAATGTTGAAGTTATGTATTTATGCTACGTAGTTATTTAAGTATTTGTTGCAGTTTGCTTTGACAGCAGGTGTTACATTGCATAGTAGGATGACGGAAAGTTTTGGAAAGGACAGCTATGGAGCACATTTTATACACATTTCACTACCTGTTAATTCGAAGTTCACTACTTTTCAGCATAGTGTGCGTTTCTTCTTTCAGGTCAATAATCCGTTTTTGTAATTTTTCCAGGAGAAGTTTTTTTCATGATACTTACTAAACCTCTTACTTATTATACCTGTTCTAGTACTTGCATTTTTATATTTTTACCCATTTGTGTCTATCGTTTATAAATGTGATCACATGTACTGCCTTGTTACATAATCTTGCTACAGCTGACTCATGACGAATGACGTTACCTATCCTCATTTGCTGCAATAGGTCAAAAGCAAATAGTGTTATGCCTCAGCAATTAATTATCGATCCCAACGCAATGCATTGCTACCAAAAAAAATGTATTACCAGTCGCACATAATGTCACTAGTTTATGATAATTCTGAATAATACTGATCAACTATGAATAGCATGTCACTTGAGTAATGACCTCTTAATGAGACTATATTCAAAATAATGCTTTGTCACTAGCTAATAACTGCCACTGTTTATTGTAATGATACTACTTATGATGCCTGTGATTATTAATGATTTGACTGTAATTAACTGATTTTTAATAATGACTTCGTAATAATCTGAATAATACTGAATGATGATTCTATTCAATACTTGCTGGCCACTGAGTGCCAATAATTAATGTCACTTGAAGAATTGTTATTAATTATGCCATTAATTAGCCCTTTTTTTTCCCATGTTGAGTTTTCATGTTTTGGTTAATGGCCAATGAGTGCCAATAATTTGTATCACTCAATGTATTCTGTTAATGCTAGGCCAATAATTGACTCTCCTTTTCAACTAAGACTTCTGATGAACATTATTCTGTCCTACTAAATATACTTTGTAACTGGCGAAGGACCACCACTGTTTATTGTAATACGATCACCCATGATGCCAGCTAGTGATTCTTAATAGATTGGAATGACACATAATTAATTAACTATGGTACTGTTTAATAATGCTTTGTAATTAATTAAGGCTAATATTTCTTACTATATTGAAATGACAAATGATTAATTAATTAACTGTAATTAGACAATTGATTAATTATCGACAAATGATTAATTAATTAACTGTAATTAGACAAATGATTAATTAACGACAAAGGATTAATTAACTGTAATTAGACAAATGATTAATTAACGACAAAGGATTAATTAACTGTAATTAGACAAATGATTAATTAACGACAAATGATTAATTAACTGTAATTAGGAAAAGGCTAATGATTATTATTGGAATGACAAATGATTAATTAACTGTAATTAGGAGAAGGTTAATGATTCTTAATTATACTCTGTAACTGAAAAGAATGCGATTATTTCATAATGCTTTGTAACCAGGAAAAGAAGGCTACTGATTCTATGTACAACAATTACTGAACATTTTTCTGTAATACTACATACTTGGTACAGAAATGTTCAATAACTGGGCTATGAATGCCACAAACTACTAATTAAGTCTGTAATTGTCAATATTATGTGACTTGATGTCCTTCACCTCATAAGCTGACTACCCTGAATTACTGCAATGTCCACTTGTCCTGTTTATCCTAGTGATCATGGAGCACTATTTTTGGTTTTGCACTAATTCTACGTTGGTGTGCCTTGTAAGAGTGTGGTGTTGACACGACATGCTGTCCACCACCGTGAGCAATGAAGACGTTATTATGGTCCCACTGTTTGGTGTACCTAATGTACTGCCAAAATGAAAACATGGAACATTACTACGACAGTTCAGTGTCTTGGCTACACTGATAAATTCTGATGGGAAAAGAACTTCAAGTTGTGTCACTTGGTGTTGTACTTCTGTGGAAAGATATGGACTTTCAGAGCAGCTGTGTGCAATCTAAAGTGCTACAACCATGATGCAATCCTTCCCTTTCCTATCCTGATTCTTGTCACATAAAGAAAATCATTTTTTTTGGTAACATCATTTATGTTCATAGGTTATACATTTTTTCGATTTGTTGAACTCCAATGCGAGCACACTTATGTCACTTGTCAACATAATATTTTTTGCCAGTCTGTTCATTTGTTCTGAATATGCTAAAGAATTTTCAGTGCCTGTGCACTTTATTATCTGTCAAATAATTTGTATATACTTTTCTGATTTGCTACTATGTTTTGTACTCACATTTGTCTTTGTCTGATATATTTGGTACTTAGTGCGTGTGCACAACATTTACTTTATGTACTACATCTAATTATTCTTGATTGTCTCTTTATTTGTTCTGCATATGCTAAAGAATTTTTTCAGTGCCTGTGCACTTTATTATCTGTCAAATAATTTGTATATACATTTTTCTGATTTGCTACTATGTTTTGTACTCACATTTTGTCTTTGTCTGATATATTTTGTACTTAGTGCGTGTGCACAACATTTAAATATTCTGTAAGTTGTAGAACTTTGTTAATTAAAGAAAAATTTTCCCGCGCTTGGCAAGTCCAAATGACTCACCATCGCTGCCAAATTTTTGCCCCCCCAGTGGAGGGTTATGAAACACGTATGTAACATAGCAGCGATGGCGAGGCATTGTAGCATCTGTGACCAGAGAGTTTGCGCTTGACCGCGCGAGTGTTGCGAGCGGTTCTCAGTCTGTTAGTAGTAGTCGTTTTGAGTGTGTCAGTAGTAGTCGTTGCGAGTCTGTCAGTAGCAGTCGTTGCGAGTCTGTAGCTCTGTGTAGTTGTCGGTATGCAGAGCAGTACTCTGTCAGTAGTCGTCGCGTGCGGTACGCTAATAGTCGTCATGCAGAGCGGTCGGTCAGTAGTAGCAGCCCAGTGCGGTTGTGTGATGTAGGCGGTCGGCAACCCTGGTCAAGATGGTGAATAAGGTATACTGTTAATTAATATAATCATTAGACAATGTAAAACTTATTTATTGTAATCAATCTCTAACAAGTCCCCCAATAATAATTTTTATTTCAAAAGCATTTTCTCAAAAAATTAATTTTTTATTGAACTAAAGATTTCGTTGCACTTCCCATTTCATTCCACTTCTTTTGAAGAAAAATTCCACTAAAATCACAAAAAAAAGAGAATATTATTATTTGCAATGCAGTTCCTCCAAGCGGTGCGCAACAACAAGAGCAGATATGTGACATCCATTTATTCTGAGGTAAGACTTTAATTCTGATTGTTTTACACAGGGCCAAAGACCGATATTTCGGTTTAATTGTATTTTCTTGTCACTGAACGGACTTTAAATTTTGTGAAAAACTTATATTTGAGTCAGATTGCGAATTTTACAATTTTGTTGCCATTGTCAGTACATTTCATTGTGGGCAGGTTACGCTTAGCGCAATGTCCATTAACATTTCTTAAATAATATTGTCCATACTTTTTCAAAATTATTGTGGGGAGGTTACACTCGGCTCCCATTTCTATTAAGTGTCATTTCTTTTTCTTTTAAAATTTTGCGGGGAGGTTACAAGTTATGTCTCTTATTTCATACACACGCTATCTGCCACGTACACACATCGATGTTACTACTGAGTGGCGTTTCGCACGGAGAAGGAGTGACCGCAAACGCGTGCTTTACGTAAAATTCTTCGACGAGGATGGGATTCGAACCCACGCGTGCAGAGCACATTGGATTAGCAGTCCAACGCCTTAACCACTCGGCCACCTCGTCTGCTGGAGATACAGTTGTGTCTTTGGCGAGTGCTTGCGGAAAGAAGACATTTGTCGATTCGAAAACACATTCAAAACATGGTACTGGGCCGGTGTTAACGTCTAATGCCAAGCTGCAGTGCGGCCGACCAAGCTCCCACTGGCGAATCGTTTAATGACAGCATCCGTCCATGTCGATATGCGATCGGGTAAAATCACCGGCCCACTTATCTACTGCAGGAATAAGCATTGTATCGACATGCAGTGTCATCTAATGCAAATGAGAAAGGTGCTGTGCATTCGTTTGCACGACTTACTGCAACGAAACGTACAGCTCGATACGCTACACTGATATTGCTTGCAAGATTTTGACGTGCCCCTTAGCCCAAGATTGTCCTGCTGTTTGCGATGGAGCTTGGTGTTTGGGCGGCCACTAGCGACGGATGTCTGCAAAGTCAAGTCTCTCCAGTAGGCCCTGCCAAATGGCTTCTATGGATTATTAAAGGCACGATACGTTAAAATGACTGCGACAGATATGCACTTAAATATAAATAAGAACTCGTCGTTCGCAAATACCAACATACTCTTTGCTGGAGCCGAAATGTGATTGGTTTATAGATCTCGAATTGATGTTTAATTCGAAGGGCATACGCTATGGAATGTTGTGCGCTTTCATCTGGTAGGCAGTTTTGTCTCTTATTTCATACACACGCTATCTGCCACGTACACGCATCGATGTTACTACTGAGTGGCGTTTCGCACGGAGAAGGAGTGACCGCAAACGCGTGCTTTACGTAAAATTCTTCGACGAGGATGGGATTCGAACCCATGCGTGCAGAGCACATTGGATTAGCAGTCCAACGCCTTAACCACTCGGCCACCTCGTCTGCTGGATATACAGTTGTGTCTTTGGCGAGTGCTTGCGGAAAGAAGACATTTGTCGATTCGAAAACACATTCTAAACATGGTACTGGGCCGTTGTTAACGTCTAATGCCAAGCTGCAGTGCGGCCGACCAAGCTCCCACTGGCGAATCGTTTAATGACAGCATCCGTCCATGTCGATATGCGATCGGGTAAAATCACCGGCCCACTTATCTACTGCAGGAATAAGCATTGTATCGACATGCAGTGTCATCTAATGCAAATGAGAAAGGTGCTGTGCATCCTTTGCACGACTTACTGCAACGAAACGTACAGCTCGATACGCTACACTGATATTGCTTGCAAGATTTTGACGTGCCCCTTAGCCCAAGATTGTCCTGCTGTTTGCGATGGAGCTTGGTGTTTGGGCGGCCACTAGCGACGGATGTCTGCAAAGTCAAGTCTCTCCAGTAGGCCCTGCCAAATGGCTTCTGTAGATGGCGGCCTGACTTTGAACAACAAACTGTCGGAAGGCGACAGTTGTGCTACAGATGGATTATTAAAGGCACGATACGTTAAAATGACTGCGACAGATATGCACTTAAATATAAATAAGAACTCGTCGTTCGCAAATACCAACATACTCTTTGCTGGAGCCGAAATTTGATTGGTTTATAGATCTCAAATTGATGTTTAATTCGAAGGGCATACGCTATGGAATGTTGTGCGCTTTCATCTGGTAGGCAGTTTTGTCTCTTATTTCATACACACGCTATCTGCCACGTACACGCATCGATGTTACTACTGAGTGGCGTTTCGCACGGAGAAGGAGTGACCGCAAACGCGTGCTTTACGTAAAATTCTTCGACGAGGATGGGATTCGAACCCACGCGTGCAGAGCACATTGGATTAGCAGTCCAACGCCTTAGCCACTCGGCCACCTCGTCTGCTGGAGATACAGTTGTGTCTTTGGCGAGTGCTTGCGGAAAGAAGACATTTGTCGATTCGAAAACACATTCAAAACATGGTACTGGGCCGGTGTTAACGTCTAATGCCAAGCTGCAGTGCGGCCGACCAAGCTCCCACTGGCGAATCGTTTAATGCTACAGATGGATTATTAAAGGCACGATACGTTAAAATGACTGCGACAGTTATGCACTTAAATATAAATAAGAACTCGTCGTTCGCAAATACCAACATACTCTTTGCTGGAGCCGAAATTTGATTGGTTTATAGAACTCGAATTGATGTTTAATTCGAAGGGCACACGCTATGGAATGTTGTGCGCTTTCATCTGGTAGGCAGTTTTGTCTCTTATTTCATACACACGCTATCTGCCACGTACACACATCGATGTTACTACTGAGTGGCGTTTCGCACGGAGAAGGAGTGACCGCAAACGCGTGCTTTACGTAAAATTCTTCGACGAGGATGGGATTCGAACCCACGCGTGCAGAGCACATTGGATTAGCAGTCCAACGCCTTAACCACTCGGCCACCTCGTCTGCTGGAGATACAGTTGTGTCTTTGGCAAGTGCTTGCGGAAAGAAGACATTTGTCGATTCGAAAACACATTCAAAACATGGTACTGGGCCGGTGTTAACGTCTATTGCCAAGCTGCAGTGCGGCCGACCAAGCTCCCACTGGCGAATCGTTTAATGACAGCATCCGTCCATGTCGATATGCGATCGGGTAAAATCACCGGCCCACTTATCTACTGCAGGAATAAGCATTGTATCGACATGCAGTGTCATCTAATGCAAATGAGAAAGGTGCTGTGCATTCGTTTGCACGACTTACTGCAACGAAACGTACAGCTCGATACGCTACACTGATATTGCTTGCAAGATTTTGACGTGCCCCTTAGCCCAAGATTGTCCTGCTGTTTGCGATGGAGCTTGGTGTTTGGGCGGCCACTAGCGACGGATGTCTGCAAACTCAAGTCTCTCCAGTAGGCCCTGCCAAATGGCTTCTGTAGATGGCGGCCTGACTTTGAACAACAAACTGTCGGAAGGCGACAGTTGTGCTACAGATGGATTATTAAAGGCACGATACGTTAAAATGACTGCGACAGATATGCACTTAAATATAAATAAGAACTCGTCGTTCGCAAATACCAACATACTCTTTGCTGGAGCCGAAATTTGATTGGTTTATAGATCTCGAATTGATGTTTAATTCGAAGGGCATACGCTATGGAATGTTGTGCGCTTTCATCTGGTAGGCAGTTTTGTCTCTTATTTCATACACACGCTATCTGCCACGTACACGCGTCGATGTTACTACTGAGTGGCGTTTCGCACGGAGAAGGAGTGACCGCAAACGCGTGCTTTACGTAAAATTCTTCGACGAGGATGGGATTCGAACCCACGCGTGCAGAGCACATTGGATTAGCAGTGCAATGCCTTAACCACTCGGCCACCTCGTCTGCTGGAGCTACAGTTGTGTCTTTGGCGAGTGCTTGCGGAAAGAAGACATTTGTCGATTCGAAAACACATTCAAAACATGGTACTGGGCCGGTGTTAACGTCTAATGCCAAGCTGCAGTGCGGCCGACCAAGCTCCCACTGGCGAAACGTTTAATGACAGCATCCGTCCATGTCGATATGCGATCGGGTAAAATCACCGGCCCACTTATCTACTGCAGGAATAAGCATTGTATCGACATGCAGTGTCGTCTAATGCAAATGAGAAAGGTGCTGTGCATTCTTTTGCACGACTTACTGCAACGAAACGTACAGCTCGATACGCTACACTGATATTGCTTGCAAGGTTTTGACGTCCCCCCTAGCCCAAGATTGTCCTGCTGTTTGCGATGGAGCTTGGTGTTTGGGCGGCCACTAGCGACGGATGTCTGCAAAGTCAAGTCTCTCCAGTAGGCCCTGCCAAATGGCTTCTATGGATTATTAAAGGCACGATACGTTAAAATGACTGCGACAGATATGCACTTAAATATAAATAAGAACTCGTCGTTCGCAAATACCAACATACTCTTTGCTGGAGCCGAAATTTGATTGGTTTATAGATCTCGAATTGATGTTTAATTCGAAGGGCATACGCTATGGAATGTTGTGCGCTTTCATCTGGTAGGCAGTTTTGTCTCTTATTTCATACACACGCTATCTGCCACGTACACGCATCGATGTTACTACTGAGTGGCGTTTCGCACGGAGAAGGAGTGACCGCAAACGCGTGCTTTACGTAAAATTCTTCGACGAGGATGGGATTCGAACCCACGTGTGCAGAGCACATTGGATTAGCAGTCCAACGCCTTAACCACTCGGCCACCTCGTCTGCTGGAGATACAGTTGTGTCTTTGGCGAGTGCTTGCGGAAAGAAGACATTTGTCGATTCGAAAACACATTCTAAACATGGTACTGGGCCGTTGTTAACGTCTAATGCCAAGCTGCAGTGCGGCCGACCAAGCTCCCACTGGCGAATCGTTTAATGACAGCATCCGTCCATGTCGATATGCGATCGGGTAAAATCACCGGCCCACTTATCTACTGCAGGAATAAGCATTGTATCGACATGCAGTGTCATCTAATGCAAATGAGAAAGGTGCTGTGCATCCTTTGCACGACTTACTGCAACGAAACGTACAGCTCGATACGCTACACTGATATTGCTTGCAAGATTTTGACGTGCCCCTTAGCCCAAGATTGTCCTGCTGTTTGCGATGGAGCTTGGTGTTTGGGCGGCCACTAGCGACGGATGTCTGCAAAGTCAAGTCTCTCCAGTAGGCCCTGCCAAATGGCTTCTAGGGATTATTAAAGGCACGATACATTAAAATGACTGCGACAGATATGCACTTAAATATAAATAAGAACTCGTCGTTCGCAAATACCAACATACTCTTTGCTGGAGCCGAAATTTGATTGGTTTATAGATCTTGAATTGATGTTTAATTCGAAGGGCATACGCTATGGAATGTTGTGCGCTTTCATCTGGTAGGCAGTTTTGTCTCTTATTTCATACACACGCTATCTGCCACGTACACGCATCGATGTTACTACTGAGTGGCGTTTCGCACGGAGAAGGAGTGACCGCAAACGCGTGCTTTACGTAAAATTCTTCGACGAGGATGGGATTCGAACCCATGCGTGCAGAGCACATTGGATTAGCAGTCCAACGCCTTAACCACTCGGCCACCTCGTCTGCTGGAGATACAGTTGTGTCTTTGGCGAGTGCTTGCGGAAAGAAGACATTTGTCGATTCGAAAACACATTCAAAACATGGTACTGGGCCGTTGTTAACGTCTAATGCCAAGCTGCAGTGCGGCCGACCAAGCTCCCACTGGCGAATCGTTTAATGACAGCATCCGTCCATGTCGATATGCGATCGGGTAAAATCACCGGCCCACTTATCTACTGCAGGAATAAGCATTGTATCGACATGCAGTGTCATCTAATGCAAATGAGAAAGGTGCTGTGCATTCGTTTGCACGACGTACTGCAACGAAACGTACAGCTCGATACGCTACACTGATATTGCTTGCAAGGTTTTGACGTCCCCCCTAGCCCAAGATTGTCCTGCTGTTTGCGATGGAGCTTGGTGTTTGGGCGGCCACTAGCGACTGATGTCTGCAAAGTCAAGTCTCTCCAGTAGGCCCTGCCAAATGGCTTCTATGGATTATTAAAGGCACGATACATTAAAATGACTGCGACAGATATGCACTTAAATATAAATAAGAACTCGTCGTTCGCAAATACCAACATACTCTTTGCTGGAGCCGAAATTTGATTGGTTTATAGATCTCGAATTGATGTTTAATTCGAAGGGCATACGCTACGGAACGTTGTGCGCTTTCATCTGGTAGGCAGTTTTGTCTCTTATTTCATACACACGCTATCTGCCACGTACACGCATCGATGTTACTACTGAGTGGCGTTTCGCACGGAGAAGGAGTGACCGCAAACACGTGCTTTACGTAAAATTCTTCGACGAGGATGGGATTCGAACCCACGCGTGCAGAGCACATTGGATTAGCAGTCCAACGCCTTAACCACTCGGCCACCTCGTCTTCTGGAGATACAGTTGTGTCTTTGGCGAGTGCTTGCGGAAAGAAGACATTTGTCGATTCGAAAACACATTCAAAACATGGTACTGGGCCGGTGTTAACGTCTAATGCCAAGCTGCAGTGCGGCCGACCAAGCTCCCACTGGCGAATCGTTTAATGACAGCATCCGTCCATGTCGATATGCGATCGGGTAAAATCACCGGCCCACTTATCTACTGCAGGAATAAGCATTGTATCGACATGCAGTGTCATCTAATGCAAATGAGAAAGGTGCTGTGCATCCTTTGCACGACTTACTGCAACGAAACGTACAGCTCGATACGCTACACTGATATTGCTTGCAAGATTTTGACGTGCCCCTTAGCCCAAGATTGTCCTGCTGTTTGCGATGGAGCTTGGTGTTTGGGCGGCCACTAGCGACGGATGTCTGCAAAGTCAAGTCTCTCCAGTAGGCCCTGCCAAATGGCTTCTGTAGATGGCGGCCTGACTTTGAACAACAAACTGTCGGAAGGCGACAGTTGTGCTACAGATGGATTATTAAAGGCACGATACGTTAAAATGACTGCGACAGTTATGCACTTAAATATAAATAAGAACTCGTCGTTCGCAAATACCAACATACTCTTTGCTGGAGCCGAAATTTGATTGGTTTATAGATCTCGAATTGATGTTTAATTCGAAGGGCATACGCTATGGAATGTTGTGCGCTTTCATCTGGTAGGCAGTTTTGTCTCTTATTTCATACACACGCTATCTGCCACGTACACGCGTCGATGTTACTACTGAGTGGCGTTTCGCACAGAGAAGGAGTGACCGCAAACGCGTGCTTTACGTAACATTCTTCGACGAGGATGGGATTCGAACCCACGCGTGCAGAGCACATTGGATTAGCAGTCCAACGCCTTAACCACTCGGCCACCTCGTCTGCTGGAGCTACAGTTGTGTCTTTGGCGAGTGCTTGCGGAAAGAAGACATTTGTCGATTCGAAAACACATTCAAAACATGGTACTGGGCCGGTGTTAACGTCTATTGCCAAGCTGCAGTGCGGCCGACCAAGCTCCCACTGGCGAAACGTTTAATGACAGCATCCGTCCATGTCGATATGCGATCGGGTAAAATCACCGGCCCACTTATCTACTGCAGGAATAAGCATTGTATCGACATGCAGTGTCGTCTAATGCAAATGAGAAAGGTGCTGTGCATTCTTTTGCACGACTTACTGCAACGAAACGTACAGCTCGATACGCTACACTGATATTGCTTGCAAGGTTTTGACGTCCCCCCTAGCCCAAGATTGTCCTGCTGTTTGCGATGGAGTTTGGTGTTTGGGCGGCCACTAGCGACGGATGTCTGCAAAGTCAAGTCTCTCCAGTAGGCCCTGCCAAACGGCTTCTATGGATTATTAAAGGCACGATACGTTAAAATGACTGCGACAGATATGCACTTAAATATAAATAAGAACTCGTCGTTCGCAAATACCAACATACTCTTTGCTGGAGCCGAAATTTGATTGGTTTATAGATCTCGAATTGATGTTTAATTCGAAGGGCATACGCTGTGGAATGTTGTGCGCTTTCATCTGGTAGGCAGTTTTGTCTCTTATTTCATACACACGCTATCTGCCACGTACACGCATCGATGTTACTACTGAGTGGCGTTTCGCACGGAGAAGGAGTGACCGCAAACGCGTGCTTTACGTAAAATTCTTCGACGAGGATGGGATTCGAACCCATGCGTGCAGAGCACATTGGATTAGCAGTCCAACGCCTTAACCACTCGGCCACCTCGTCTGCTGGAGATACAGTTGTGTCTTTGGCGAGTGCTTGCGGAAAGAAGACATTTGTCGATTCGAAAACACATTCAAAACATGGTACTGGGCCGTTGTTAACGTCTAATGCCAAGCTGCAGTGCGGCCGACCAAGCTCCCACTGGCGAATCGTTTAATGACAGCATCCGTCCATGTCGATATGCGATCGGGTAAAATCACCGGCCCACTTATCTACTGCAGGAATAAGCATTGTATCGACATGCAGTGTCATCTAATGCAAATGAGAAAGGTGCTGTGCATTCGTTTGCACGACTTACTGCAACGAAACGTACAGCTCGATACGCTACACTGATATTGCTTGCAAGATTTTGACGTGCCCCTTAGCCCAAGATTGTCCTGCTGTTTGCGATGGAGCTTGGTGTTTGGGCGGCCACTAGCGACGGATGTCTGCAAAGTCAAGTCTCTCCAGTAGGCCCTGCCAAATGGCTTCTGTAGATGGCGGCCTGACTTTGAACAACAAACTGTCGGAAGGCGACAGTTGTGCTACAGATGGATTATTAAAGGCACGATACGTTAAAATGACTGCGACAGATATGCACTTAAATATAAATAAGAACTCGTCGTTCGCAAATACCAACATACTCTTTGCTGGAGCCGAAATTTGATTGGTTTATAGATCTCGAATTGATGTTTAATTCGAAGGGCATACTCTACGGAACGTTGTGCGCTTTCATCTGGTAGGCAGTTGTGTCTCTTATTTCATACACACGCTATCTGCCACGTACACGCATCGATGTTACTACTGAGTGGCGTTTCGCACGGAGAAGGAGTGACCGCAAACGCGTGCTTTACGTAAAATTCTTCGACGAGGATGGGATTCGAACCCACGCGTGCAGAGCACATTGGATTAGCAGTCCAACGCCTTAACCACTCGGCCACCTCGTCTTCTGGAGATACAGTTGTGTCTTTGGCGAGTGCTTGCGGAAAGAAGACATTTGTCGATTCGAAAACACATTCAAAACATGGTACTGGGCCGGTGTTAACGTCTAATGCCAAGCTGCAGTGCGGCCGACCAAGCTCCCACTGGCGAATCGTTTAATGACAGCATCCGTCCATGTCGATATGCGATCGGGTAAAATCACCGGCCCACTTATCTACTGCAGGAATAAGCATTGTATCGACATGCAGTGTCATCTAATGCAAATGAGAAAGGTGCTGTGCATTCTTTTGCACGACTTACTGCAACGAAACGTACAGCTCGATACGCTACACTGATATTGCTTGCAAGATTTTGACGTGCCCCTTAGCCCAAGATTGTCCTGCTGTTTGCGATGGAGCTTGGTGTTGGCCTGACTTTGAACAACAAACTGTCGGAAGGCGACAGTTGTGCTACAGATGGATTATTAAAGGCACGATACGTTAAAATGACTGCGACAGATATGCACTTAAATATAAATAAGAACTCGTCGTTCGCAAATACCAACATACTCTTTGCTGGAGCCGAAAGTTGATTGGTTTATAGATCTCGAATTGATGTTTAATTCGAAGGGCATACGCTATGGAATGTTGTGCGCTTTCATCTGGTAGGCAGTTTTGTCTCTTATTTCATACACACGCTATCTGCCACGTACACGCGTCGATGTTACTACTGAGTGGCGTTTCGCACGGAGAAGGAGTGACCGCAAACGCGTGCTTTACGTAAAATTCTTCGACGAGGATGGGATTCGAACCCACGCGTGCAGAGCACATTGGATTAGCAGTCCAACGCCTTAACCACACTTTTTTTTTTCTTTTTTCTTTTTTTTGTTTTAGTCGACTTAGTTTCGAACAAAATGTATTGATTGCCGTGATTATACGGATTTTTTTTTTTTTATTTTTGAAATCCAACGCGCTATCCTCTGCGCCAAATTTTTTTTTTTTTCTTTTTTTCCTGGACCTCTTCCACTTCAGGCGTTGGCCCCTATCATCCATATCACCCCCAAACTCCTATCTAACCTAAAAAAATTAAAAAAAAAAGGGAAAAAAAGAAAAAGAAAAAAAAATTCTGTTGCCACCGCCACTTTCACCCTAACTTAACCTACTTTTTTATTTATTTTTTCATTATTATTTTTTTTAAATAATATATAGAGGAACTGAATAGATCTTCTTGCCGTGACAATCTGTCCAATGCCCGTGAAACAGAAGAACACGAAATCAATCAAGCACTTCTGATGTGTTTTATGTTACGGCTTCTGGCAAAATTAGTTGCCTGAGGCACTTTCACCTGCTGTACTATAAAAATAAATAATTAAATGCCAACTTAATTATAATGAAGCACAAGCAGTATCAACTCGCTGTAGTGTTGTGCACCAACCCAAAAAAAAAAATAAATAAATAAATAAATAAAAAAAAATAAAAAATAAAAAAAAATCCGCTTCATTATGGCAAAGTGTGAAGTAAGAAATTTTGAAACAAAGCTTTGTATTTCCGACTCGTTTTAAGGTTGTGGTGCTCTTCCATTATATACTGTATGTACTCGTCTATACTCGCATGTGTATTCGTAACTGCAAAATATGCAAACTGGCCGATAATCCAAACATAGCTATTGTGCTTTGTTGCAGGAAAGAAATGCCAGTCTGGTTGAAGTACATCTTTAAGTGTTATAGCAGAGTCTGTGGTTATAGTAATTATTGCGAGTTTTTTTCTAGTCCAGTTCCATATGTGGTATTGGTCGCGGCAGATGAGAATGTGTGCCAAGGTAGCTACAGTATGGCAATGATCGCAGTAAGGACTCTGCTTCATTTTGATATTGTGCAACTTTTCACCTGTGGGGACCTTCTCGTTCACAATGTCATACCACGTGGACACTACTTTGGAGTGGAGGATGGGATTGTTAATGATTTTCCAGACGTTACTCCAGTTGACCGCTGGATATTTCGCTTCAATTGGGTTTTGCCTAAGGTGTCTCGTGAGGTGGTAATAGGTCCTTCTGGTGTTAAGCAGCTGTGAAGTGTCTTCAATATAGCTCATTTCGAGGTAATAAGTCCGGACGTGATCGAGTTGAGCGCTGATGCGACCAACATCGACTGGGGCCGTTTTGCTCGTTGGGGCTAACCTGTTGAATAACGTTTTCGTAATTGTCGGATGGGGTGACTGCAGTATTTTGCGGATTCGGTCCATATATACGGCAGTGCATTGGTTCTTGATGTCTTTGGCGCCCAAACCACCAGCGGCACGGGTTAACACTATGGTTGGCATAGCGACTTTAAAGATGTTTCCGCTCCATATGAACCAATACGCTGCAGCTAAAAGCTTTTGCGCTGTATCCTTGGGTACTGGTAACACTGCTGCGATGTGATATATTTTGCTTAGCGCATAGCTGTTAATCAATAGAGCTCTCTGTATCCGATTGAGCGTTCTAGTTTTGTGTTCACGGCGAGTAGCCCTGAATATATGTAGTTTATGGTCCCAGTTGGCTACTGTCATCTCTCTTGGGTTGGCCATTAGAATCATACCTAAGTGGTTAGTCTTCTCTGTTCTTTGTAGCCATGTTCTTGGAATGGTCTCCATATGGGGTCCGACAGGTAAAATTTTCGATTTTTGTTCATTGAGTTTGGCTCCGGAAGAAGTGGCGTAAGCGTGGATTATTTGTTGAACGACTTCCATTTCTGAGTGCGTGTTAACTACTACACTGACGTCATCAGCATAAGCGTGACACACGGTTTTTGTACCCAACACCTGTAGACCTTGTAACCTGTGATGCAGGTTTAACAGTAACGGTTCTACGGCGATTGCGTATAGTGCCATAGAAAGGGGGCAGCCTTGCCTCACAGATTGCTTAATCGGGACTGGTGAACTTAGCTGACCATTAATTTTGATTCGAGAGGAAGTGCCGACTATACATTTGCGTATGATCTGAATAAAATGAACACTGAATCCCATCCGTTGCATTACAGTTAGTAGAAAGTGGTGGTTGAGGCGGTCAAAAGCCTTATCGAAGTCTAAAAACATGAGACCAACATTGCATTTGCATAGCCACGATAAATATATTATGTCTCTATATTCACATAATGCATTCGACATTGATCTCCCTGGGACAGCACTCATTTGATAAGGGCCAAGTACTTTCGGCAGTACCGTCTTCAGTCTACATTTTATGAGTCGGGTGAAGATTTTATAGTCGGAATTGAGGAGTGTTAGTGGTCGAAAATCCTTCAGCGTAGCGCTACGTGGTTTTTTGGGGATCAGTACAATCATTCCTTCGGTAAACTGAGAGGGCATCTGCACGTCTCCCAATAATTCATTGCATATTTTGGTGAATTCCGGTCCTATGATGTGCCAAAAACAAGCATAAAATTCTATGGGTAGGCCATCTAAACCAGCAGATTTCTTTGTAGGCGAGTCGTTGATTATGGCACATACTTCTTCCTCAGTTATGTGGGCTACAAGGTCGGCGTTGTCAGTCGGATGGACCGTGGATTGAATGTTGGATAAAAGCGGCTCACTTGCCGTCGCGTCAGTCGCCGATGCGGAGTAAAAATCTGTATAATGTTGCACCACGTAGTTTTTTACTGTGACTTGTTGATCGTATTCGTTCCCCTGTTCATTACTGAGAGTGTGGATTAACTTTTGTTTACCTCTCTTGGCTTCCCGTATCACGTGATATACGGACGTATTCTCCTGCGTCAGTTCAATCGGAGGACGCGATCGAACTTTTTTCCCCTCTAGTGATTGTCGTACCAACGCCGTTATTCTTGCTTTGGTGCGTTTTATTCTAGAGCTGTTTGCTACTAATCCCATGGGGTCATCATATAGTTCGCGGAGGCAAAGAAAGTGATACTCCAAGGTGCGTTTTCGCCAGTACGCTTTCATGCGACCATATCGTGCGATGCATTTTTTTATCTGCGGTTTCGCAGACTGTAGCCACCACATGATGCGTGTTGGATATCTGGATTGCATCCGAAGACAGCGCTGCCATGTAGCATGGACCTCCTGTTTTAGTACTGCGTCCTCCAAAAGTGACACGTTTAGCTGCCATACGCCCCTTCCCAGGAATGTTTTTTGTTTAGTATGCTTCGCGGTTATATGAAATGCGCAGTGATCCGAGAAGTTAAGAGGCCAAATTTCACAGTCAGTTACATTATGGATAAAACCTTTCGTTACATACAGCCTGTCTAGTCTGCTTGCCGAAGTACTGGATACGTACGTGTATCGTCGGGTGTGCGGGCGAAGGTGGCACCAAGCATCTATCATATCTAGCCCGTTAATTAACAGCAACAGCTCCTCACAAAAGTTGAAGTTCGGGATTTGATCTTCTGGACGCAATACGCAGTTAAAATCTCCACCCAAAATTATGTGCAGTCGAGGATCCGTTATTAATGGGACAATTTCGTCCCGGAACAGGTTGCCCCTTGCTCGTTTTCCGCTGGATCCAGAGGGAGCATATATATTAACAAGAAGCAGATCATATATTTGTGCAGTTATGCCTCGTCCAGATTCAAGTATTGCTTTTGCTGTACATGGTATGCCGTGTTTAAACAGTATTCCTGTTCCACATTCATTGCCTATGTTTAAGATCGCCTCATATCCGTACACATCCGCTATTTTGGTCGTAACTACCTCTTGTAACATCGCTATGTCAATGTCGGCGGCATATAAGTAGTCCTTCACAGATTGTAACTTTACGTCCGAAACTATTCTGTTTACATTGAGCGTGGCGATTTTATACGCCTGCGACATTCGGTAGTCCAACTAAGCGCATTCAGTGTCGTCAGACCATGCTGTCCCCGTATCAGTTCCTCAACGGTCAACAGTGTCCATTGGTTCTTCAATTGGAGGGGCGAGGTTCATCTGTACGTCCTCATTCGGGTTGGGGATGTCTGGTTTTCCGATGTCTACCACGCCTTGCTTTCCGCTTCGATCTGTTTTAAGAATTTTTTTGGTACGGGAGAGTTTTTTCTCCAGTTCTTGAATCTCTTCAGGGCTCTGTTTTCGTGTTTGCCGTTTAGGTTTCACCGGCTGCTGTCTGATGTTGTCTTCCTCAGCATTCTTCAAATCTTCTAAGCGGGTGGTGTTTCGAGCTAAATTGTCGACCGTGCTCTTCGTGGATGATGGTGTCAATAGAGAAATCGGTTCACTATAAGGTTGCTCATTCCGGGATGGTTCTTGCCTGTCATTCTCAACAGCGGAGGAATCTGATAATTTGCTGTGGCTCCCAATATCTTTCGGTGGCTGTTGTGTTGAAACCGTTACAGCTGTCACGATTTCCTTAGGAACGGCTGGTCTAGCTTCTGTTGTGTCAGTGGTGGCAATCTGGGCTTCTTCTCGGGTTGGATGGTTCTCCGAATTCACATCAGGGCTTGGGGTCAAGACTTGGCCGCGGGCAGCCGTAGCGTAAGTCGCTGGCAGCGCAGTCATAGCAGACGGTCGCGGCGCCTCGCCAGCCGGCAGCTGCGCCACTCGCCGCTGTAAACACTCCGCGCGGACGTGGCCGGGAGAGTTGCACGCCGCGCACGCCCTCGGCTGGCCGTCGTATATAACGATACCTCGGTATCCACAGACGCTGATGTATGACGGTACATGTTTGTGCAAATCGACCTTTAATTGCCTCACTCCATTGAGAACTTGGAATTTGCGCGCGTTGGACCACCGTTCAGCAACATTGCTGAGAACTTTACCGTACGGCGCTATCACTGCGTTTATTTGTTCCGCCGGTACTTCGAATGGTAGTTCGAATATCCTGATAGTTCGTATTCCAAACCCTGCATGTGTTACGGTGACTTCGCCTACGTTTCCATCACAATGCTTAAATTTCATAATTCCTCCGCAAGACTCGACTATTTTGTCACATAAGTTAGCATTCCTCAATTTCACAAATACAACGCTGCTCACTATCGAAAGATGCATTCCAATCACATCCTCTGAATCAATTTTCACTTCGTATTCCAACCAATCTTCGATTTCGTGTAGTTTAGGTCGGGCGTAATTACGATCAAACGATAATTTCAAAGTATCTTGTCTGTTCCAGTGGGCCATCACGGATTCATATTTCAAATTTCAATATGCGTAGAAGTTCTGCAACGATGCAAGACGCACTGCGACTTACCACGCCGAAGCACAGCAGACCGCGGCGCACGAAACTCAGCTCACGTCCGCACAGCACGGCTGACGCGGCGAGACTGGGCCACCTCGTCTGCTGGAGCTACACTT
Source organism: Schistocerca serialis cubense (assembly GCF_023864345.2). Taxonomy (NCBI): domain Eukaryota; kingdom Metazoa; phylum Arthropoda; class Insecta; order Orthoptera; family Acrididae; genus Schistocerca; species Schistocerca serialis. The sequence goes on from NC_064639.1 coordinate 510,912,805, forward strand.
GTGTCTTTGGCGAGTGCTTGCGGAAAGAAGACATTTGTCGATTCGAAAACACATTCAAAACATGGTACTGGGCCGGTGTTAACGTCTAATGCCAAGCTGCAGTGCGGCCGACCAAGCTCCCACTGGCGAATCGTTTAATGACAGCATCCGTCCATGTCGATATGCGATCGGGTAAAATCACCGGCCCACTTATCTACTGCAGGAATAAGCATTGTATCGACATGCAGTGTCGTCTAATGCAAATGAGAAAGGTGCTGTGCATTCTTTTGCACGACTTACTGCAACGAAACGTACAGCTCGATACTCTACACTGATATTGCTTGCAAGATTTTGACGTGCCCCCTAGCCCAAGATTGTCCTGCTGTTTGCGATGGAGCTTGGTGTTTGGGCGGCCACTAGCGACGGATGTCTGCAAAGTCAAGTCTCTCCAGTAGGCCCTGCCAAATGGCTTCTGTAGTTGGCGGCCTGACTTTGAACAACAAACTGTGCTACAGATGGATTATTAAAGGCACGATACGTTAAAATGACTGCGACAGATATGCACTTAAATATAAATAAGAACTCGTCGTTCGCAAATACCAACATACTCTTTGCTGGAGCCGAAATTTGATTGGTTTATAGATCTCGAATTGATGTTTAATTCGAAGGGCATACGCTATGGAATGTTGTGCGCTTTCATCTGGTAGGCAGTTTTGTCTCTTATTTCATACACACGCTATCTGCCACGTACACGCGTCGATGTTACTACTGAGTGGGGTTTCGCACGGAGAAGGAGTGACCGCAAACGCGTGCTTTACGTAAAATTCTTCGACGAGGATGGGATTCGAACCCACGCGTGCAGAGCACATTGGATTAGCAGTCCAACGCCTTGACCACTCGGCCACCTTTTTTTTTTTTTTTTATTTTATTTTTTTAAGAAGGTCGGGGAGGGCGCGGAAGGCAGAGCGATCAGGGGTCGTAACCCGAGGCCTGGTCGCAGTGTCCCCCTCGTCCGTCAAGGAATCAGGGATGGGAAGGGGAAATCTTTTGTGGGAATTATTGTTTATTTATTTATTTTTATTTACTGTTTTAATACATTCTTAATGTGGTTTTACTTTATACCACAACAAAAATAAATGTATCTAGCACCGCATCGTGCTCTGAGAAAAAGAAAACAATATCTCGGCACGTTCCTACACCGAGGTAATGTATATGGTGAAAACGAAAAAAAAAGTGCTTCATACAGGATGCAGAAGGGTGTGTCGCTACTCTCCTTACGCTTCTTCATCCAGGTACGTCTTCACGTATATCATGTTGTTCCACCGAGAATCGAACTTAGTCATGTCAGCTCACTCAATGGGTATCTTCTCCTACCTGTTGATGATCCAGCTGCGCGGAGGGTCGCGTAGGGCACTCCCTAAGTAATTAGAAAAATACTGTCTGTATTTTGGGTTCCGTACGATCTTGCAATGACGTTCTTGTAGGTAGTTCCAAAAGTCTAATACATCTTTAGGTCCATCGTGAAATAAGTAGTGTACCGCATGCGCACGGATCCACGTGACAGCGTTGGTCTTGGCGCGCGGGAAATACTGTTGATCCGGAAATAGTAGAAACCGAGGTGTAATGTGTTCCGGAGTCACTCGTAGAAAATACGACAAAATTTGTCGCACCAAGCGCCATACGTCTTCTGCCGCGCCACATGTGAGACGGTGTTCGTCCGTGTCTGGTATCCCGCACTCTACGCAGAGAGGTGATTCCGCCATGTTTATCTTGTGGAGGCGTGATCGGGTGATCTGTTTACCATTGACTGTGATGTACCATGTGGATCGGACGGCTGTGTCCAGTGGAATCGCGTGAATCGTCTTCCACACCACCTTCCAATTAACCTGAGGGCTTTTCGTCTCCACGATGTTTGGCGGGCGCCTTTGCCGTAGGACATGATATGTATCCCGCGCCGACGCCTGTTTCGTCGGTGGTACTGCGATACGGAAATAGCTGTGTTCAATGTAAAAGTTCCCGAAGTAGTAGAAGGGTGGGGGTATGTCTTGCGTCGTCAGTGGGGGCATAATGGACGGCGGAGCTAAGGACTCCAACAGCAAACCTGTCAAACTTTCCGGGTGGTGGCGCCACAGCTTGATGTGTGAGCTGACATACAGGGACACAGCTCTGTCGTGGACATGGACTAGGCCAAGACCTCCCCTTTCTGGGGGAAGGGTCAGTGACTCATAACTGACTTTGAAGAGCATGCCTGTACTGACGTAGGCTCCGAATGCCGCTAATAGACGTCGAGCCATCAGTAACGGTATTGGGAGAACACGCGCTATGTGTGGAAGGCGCGATGCGAGGTAAACATTAACGAAGTGTGTCCTTTGGAGAATGTCGAGGGTCCGCAGACGAAGGTTGAAGATCTGGACCCGAATTTGTTGTAATAAGCGGCGGTAGTTAAGAGCCGCGGTGCGCCGTATGTCGTCGTGAAACTCTATTCCGAGACATTTGATAGTGCCACGAAGCTGTAGGGGTTCGACACACGCTGGGGTCAACCCGTCTCCTATGGCCATGGCGACCGATTTGGCGACGTTGAGACAGCTGCCGGAAGCCACACCGTACGTGGTAATCCATTCTAGTGCTCTGTTGACATCATCGCGATTGCGGAACACGAGAACCAGGTCGTCTGCATATGCTGTACAGCGAAATGTGACGTCACGTAGGGTAAGACCGGTGAGGCGTTGACGGAGACCACAGAGGAGCGGTTCCAGTGCCAGAGCATATAGTAACGTCGACAAGGGGCAGCCTTGACGGACGGAGCGGAAAATCGGGAGGGACTGCGAGAGACGCCCGTTAACGAGCACTTTGGAAGTCGCTCCTCGGAGTAGGCGCATCACGACGGCTGTGAATTGCTGTGGGTACTGCATGTGCTGGAGAACGGACGTTAGGTATGCGTGATCCACTCGATCAAACGCTTGGCTAAAATCTAGTGATGCCAGCGCTCCCGGGACGCGGCGTGCCCTGGCTAGGGCTATTATGTCACGGTATCGACACAGTGCTGTGTGGATGTTGTTGATACCCCCTAGGGAAGTCTGATCTGGCGAGATGACGTAAGGTAGGGTCGGTCGTAGACGGTTTGCTAATAGTCTGGTGAATATCTTCATGTCGCAGTTGACGAGTGTTAGCGGGCGGTAATCTTGTATTCGCGCCCCACCTTTAGGCTTGTGAACCGGTATAATTATTCCTTCTACGAAGGTCGCAGGGAGCGGCACCGCGGGGGACATAAGCTCCCGACAGATGTCTGTTAACTTGGGAGCCAGTAAATACTGAAAAGTTCTATAAAACTCCACAGGGAGCCCGTCGGGGCCAGGAGACTTATTCGCCGCTCCTTTACCGATGGCGTCGATAACTTCGTCTTCCGTAATGTCGTTCAATAATTCAGTTTGTAAATCCTGTGGGACAATGCCGTAAACCAGTTGTGAGACTGCTGTCACCGTCATCGGGTCGGAACATTGAGCAGAATAAAGTCGTTCGTAATGGTCGAAGAAGGCTGCAGCAATATCGCGTTGTGTGGTGTGATGAAGGCCGTCCTCAGTGGTGATGGCATGTATCAGCGCCCGTCTTCGCAGTGTACGTTCTCGGATGACGTGGTACATGGTGGGTCGTTCCGTTGCGAGTCTGTCTTGTGTCCGCGCTCGAACGATCGTCCCTTCGAGGTGTCGGCGCATATGGGCTACGATCTGTACTTTCGCACGCTGAACTGTCAGCTGTCGTTCCGGTGTGGGTGGCAAGGAGGCGCATTCGCGAAGGACGGTGAAATAAAAATCAAGGGTCTGCCGCCTCCAAGCAGCAGTCTCACGACCATACGTAATAAAGGTTCGCCGTAGGGCCGGCTTGGCGCAGGTTAACCACCAACTAATCGACGTAGGATACGTTGGGAGGCGGCGGACGCACAAACTCCACGTGTCTTCGATGGCGCGTCGACAATCCGGAGAAGCGAGATGAGCAAGGTTTAATTTCCAGGGATGTCGGCTGCGCCACACCCGTTGGCGACGAAGGGTGACGGCACATATATAGGCCTCGTGATCAGAGAAGGCTACTGGCCACACCTCCGCGTCACTCACCGTTGCCGCGAGAGAACGGGAGACGTAAATCCTATCGATGCGACTAGACGAGTGACTCGTGAAATGGGTGTATCCCGGTCTATTTCCTCGGACATGTTCCCATGTATCTACTAGCTGGAGATCGCCGATGAGTGTCCGAAGTTCGGGGCACGGTGAATGGCGTGGCAGCTGATCTTTAGGTGCTTGGGTGCAATTGAAATCGCCCCCTAATATCAAGTCATCGTGCCTGCCCTGAAAAAGCGGTGCTATTCCTTCTGCGAAGAAGAGCGATCGGTCACGACGGCGATTCGTTCCGGAAGGGGCGTACACGTTGATAAACCGGACGCCTTGCACCGTTACGGCCATTCCTCTAGCGTCGGGGAGATATCGGACTTCGTCCGCCTCGAGGCCCTCTCTGAGGAGAATGGCGACTCCACTGTTAGTTGGCGAGGCGTGGGACACATGAGCCGTATAACCATACATACCCGGGAAATCTTTGAGGAAGACTTCTTGGAGAAAGACAATGTCAACGTCTGCTGCATTGAGCATGTCTTGGAGCAGCGACAACTTCGTACGTGTCCGAATGGTGTTAATGTTGATGGTCGTTAAGCGATAGGTTTGTAGATCGTCTCCGGCGGTGGGGGCTGCCGTCAGTGTCGCCGTAAAAGGTGGGGCCTGTGATCTGCTGGCCGCGTCCGCGCCGTCATCTGTTGCTACTCGGGAGGGGCCGAGGTGTGGGAGGAGAGACCCCTCTCCTCATCCACCACAGCGGCCGTAGAATCGTCTTCAATGTCATCCGCCCAAGGTCCGCAAGTTAACGTTGGCTGCGGCAGAACACTTGTGGGCTGAGTGACTAAGGGTGAATCCGCAGTTGTTTCCGGTTGTGTACCAACGGCGGGCGCTGTGCTGGCCATCCGTTTGTCCGAGGGAGCGGAAACGGATTTGTCAAAATCAGACAAAGTGACAGGTGAGGGCGATCTCGTGTCATCCATTCTCCTCGTCGTTTCGTCGGCCGTCCGGTCGTCAACTGGAGAAGACGTCCGCTGGAGGCAATCGTCTGAGGGTGTGCGACGTCGCTTTTTATGTTTTCTCGGTGACCTTTGTTTGCGGACGTGGGTTTCTGAGTCCGAAAGAGTTTGTGGTTCCCGTATAGCATCCCCCTCAGGGAGAAAGGCAGAGGTCGGTACAACCCTAGCGTCGAGTTCCATTCCCTCGTCCGAATCTTCTTGTGGAGTCGATGGGCGGCGTTCTTCAACCCCTGCAGACACCGTAATGGCGTTGGTCAATCCAGGACCGGCGACAGGTGCGCATTCTAACGCTTCCTGTCTTCCGGGGGGGTTGTCGTCTGTCATGACGGTCGATCGTGTCACCTCTGCGTAATTGAGGGGGAGGGCCGTGAGCGTAGGAGGTGGTGTCGTGTCATGCAAAGGAAGTTGTGTAATCCGACGTTGAATACACGCCGAGCGGACATGACCCTCCTGGCCGCAACCAGAACAAGTACGAGGTTGGCCGTCGTACATTATTATTGCTCGACAGCCACCTATGACTAAGTAGGACGGCACATGTTTCTTTAATTCAATTTTCACTTGTTGGACGCCGTTGAGGACTTGGTACGTCTCGAAGGTGTTCCATTTTTCGGCCACGTGGCTAATTACCGTCCCATAAGGGCGGAAAGCTGAGGTAACGACGTCCGGTGGTACTTCGAAAGGGAGTTCGAAGACTCTAAGTGTGCGTAATCCTAGTCCAGCATGGTCAACAGTAACCTCTCCGATGTGACCATCGGAGTGTTTGAACTTGAGAGTGTTCGCGCATCTGTTCACAACTGCGTGACATATCTCGTCATCGACCATCTTGACGTAAACGACGCTGCTTGTGATGGATAGGTGGATACCGATGATGTGCTGTGTTGGTATTTGAACTTCGTCACGGATAAATCGTTCGACTTCAAAGGCTCGTGTCGTGCGTAGTCGGGCTGGAAGCTGATCTTGATGGTAGCTTTTCTGTACGAATGAGCCATGGAGACTCAGTGTTAACGGACGCGAGTATTAGCTGCGGCGAGGAAGTAAACAAACTACGCGCGCTAGCGACTTTGCCGACGGGACCGCGACACTGCGGACGGGACGTAAACAAGACGTCCTCGCCGCTCACCAGCCGAAAGCAGACTGCCACCTCGTCTGCTGGAGCTACACTTGTGTCTTTGGCGAGTGCTTGCGAAAGAAGACATTTGTCGATTCGAAAACACATTCAAAACATGGTACTGGGCCGGTGTTAACGTCTAATGCCAAGCTGCAGTGCGGCCGACCAAGCTCCCACTGGCGAATCGTTTAATGACAGCATCCGTCCATGTCGATATGCGATCGGGTAAAATCACTGGCCCACTTATCTACTGCAGGAATAAGCATTGTATCGACATGCAGTGTCGTCTAATGCAAATGAGAAAGGTGCTGTGCATTCTTTTGCACGACTTACTGCAACGAAACGTACAGCTCGATACGCTACACTGATATTGCTTGCAAGATTTTGACGTGCCCCCTAGCCCAAGATTGTCCTGCTGTTTGCGATGGAGCTTGGTGTTTGGGCGGCCACTAGCGACGGATGTCTGCAAAGTCAAGTCACTCCAGTAGGCCCTGCCAAATGGCTTCTGTAGATGGCGGCCTGACTTTCAACAACAAACTGCCTGCTACAGATGGATTATTAAAGGCACGATACGTTAAAATGACTGCGACAGATATGCACTTAAATATAAATAAGAACTCGTCGTTCGCAAATACCAACATACTCTTTGCTGGAGCCGATATTTGATTGGTTTATAGATCTCGAATTGATGTTTAATTCGAAGGGCATACGCTACGGAATGTTGTGCGCTTTCATCTGGTAGGAAGTTTTGTCTCTTATTTCATACACACGCTATCTGCCACGTACACGCGTCGATGTTACTACTGAGTGGCGTTTCGCACGGAGAAGGAGTGACCGCAAAAGCGTGCTTTACGTAAATTTCTTCGACGAGGATGGGATTCGAACCCACGCGTGCAGAGCACATTGGATTAGCAGTCCAACGCCTTAACCACTCGGCCACCTCGTCTGCTGGAGCTACACTTGTGTCTTTGGCGAGTGCTTGCGGAAAGAAGACATTTGTCGATTCGAAAACACATTCAAAACATGGTACTGGGCCGGTGTTAACGTCTAATGCCAAGCTGCAGTGCGGCCGACCAAGCTCCGGCCGACCAAGCTCCCACTGGCGAATCGTTTAATGACAGCATCCGTCCATGTCGACATGCGATCGGGTAAAATCACCGGCCCACTTATCTACTGCAGGAATAAGCATTGTATCGACATGCAGTGTCGTCTAATGCAAATGAGAAAGGTGCTGTGCATTCTTTTGCACGACTTACTGCATCGAAACGTACAGCTCGATACGCTACACTGATATTGCTTGCAAGGTTTTGACGTCCACCCTAGCCCAAGATTGTCCTGCTGTTTGCGATGGAGCTTGGTGTTTGGGCGGCCACTAGCGACGGATGTTGTGCTACAGATGGATTATTAAAGGCACGATACGTTAAAATGACTGCGACAGATATGCACTTAAATATAAATAAGAACTCGTCGTTCGCAAATACCAACATACTCTTTGCTGGAGCCGATATTTGATTGGTTTATAGATCTCGAATTGATGTTTAATTCGAAGGGCATACGCTACGGAATGTTGTGCGCTTTCATCTGGTAGGCAGTTTTGTCTCTTATTTCATACACACGCTATCTGCCACGTACACGCGTCGATGTTACTGCTGAGTGGCGTTTCGCACGGAGAAGGAGTGACCGCAAAAGCGTGCTTTACGTAAATTTCTTCGACGAGGATGGGATTCGAACCCACGCGTGCAGAGCACATTGGATTAGCAGTCCAACGCCTTAACCACTCGGCCACCTCGTCTGCTGGAGCTACACTTGTGTCTTTGGCGAGTGCTTGCGGAAAGAAGACATTTGTCGATTCGAAAACACATTCAAAATATGGTACTGGGCCGGTGTTAACGTCTAATGCCAAGCTGCAGTGCGGCCGACCAAGCTCCGGCCGACCAAGCTCCCACTGGCGAATCGTTTAATGACAGCATCCGTCCATGTCGACATGCGATCGGGTAAAATCACCGGCCCACTTATCTACTGCAGGAATAAGCATTGTATCGACATGCAGTGTCGTCTAATGCAAATGAGAAAGGTGCTGTGCATTCTTTTGCACGACTTACTGCATCGAAACGTACAGCTCGATACGCTACACTGATATTGCTTGCAAGGTTTTGACGTCCACCCTAGCCCAAGATTGTCCTGCTGTTTGCGATGGAGCTTGGTGTTTGGGCGGCCACTAGCGACGGATGTTGTGCTACAGATGGATTATTAAAGGCACGATACGTTAAAATGACTGCGACAGATATGCACTTAAATATAAATAAGAACTCGTCGTTCGCAAATACCAACATACTCTTTGCTGGAGCCGATATTTGATTGGTTTATAGATCTCGAATTGATGTTTAATTCGAAGGGCATACGCTACGGAATGTTGTGCGCTTTCATCTGGTAGGCAGTTTTGTCTCTTATTTCATACACACGCTATCTGCCACGTACACGCGTCGATGTTACTACTGAGTGGCGTTTCGCACGGAGAAGGAGTGACCGCAAAAGCGTGCTTTACGTAAATTTCTTCGACGAGGATGGGATTCGAACCCACGCGTGCAGAGCACATTGGATTAGCAGTCCAACGCCTTAACCACTCGGCCACCTCGTCTGCTGGAGCTACACTTGTGTCTTTGGCGAGTGCTTGCGGAAAGAAGACATTTGTCGATTCGAAAACACATTCAATACATGGTACTGGGCCGGTGTTAACGTCTAATGCCAAGCTGCAGTGCGGCCGACCAAGCTCCCACTGGCGAATCGTTTAATGACAGCATCCGTCCATGTCGACATGCGATCGGGTAAAATCACCGGCCCACTTATCTACCCCGTAACTGGTACACCTGGGTCCCAGGGACCCGAGCGAAATTTCTTTTTTCCAGCTCCGTGATGTGTGTGGTAGCACTGACTTCCCTCTCCCTGTACTCTCCTAACAATCAACTGGCTACCAGCCCACAACATTGTTGCAGGCGTTTCTTTGTTAGTTTTGTTTCTATAAAGGTGATCGGGTCCCGTGGACCCAGGTGTACCGTTAGTGAAAGTTTTCTTTTCGTGGCATTATTTCCGGTATCTTGGATTTACGGTGTAGTGCTTCAGAAAAATGAGCGAGGAAGATACTACAGATAATCTGAACGAACCATTGGACAGTGATATTGAAGACATAAGTGGAAGCGACAGTGACTATGAAATTAGTGAACATGAAACTGGAAGTGATGAAAGTGATGATGGAGACAGTAACAACGAACAATCTGGAACTAATTATATCTATGGAAGAAACAGATTCAAGTGGTCAACAACACCCAGCATACGTGGAAGAACCTCTCAAACCAACATCATTGCTCCAATTCACTTTCCTGGCATACGTAATGCAGCTAGACAGGTAACAGAAAAGACCCCTCTAGCATTTTGGGAACTACTTTTCAGCAAAGAAATGATTGCAGAGGTAGTACTCAGAACCAATGAAAAGATTATGTCATTGCCACCTGAGTCAAAAAAGAATTCTTTTTCAAATCTAACAGACAGTACTGAAATAAAAGCTGTCATAGGTCTTTGTTATTTGTGGGGAGCCTTCAAGTCAAACAACGAAGATCTGAATGGTTTATATGCTACAAACGGCACTGGTAGACCAATTTTTAGGGCAACTATGCCCTTGAAACGTTTGCTGTTTTTATTACGTTGCCTTCGTTTTGATGATGCAGCAACCCGTGACGCAAGGAAACTCACAGATAAACTGTACCACATCTCTTGGCTCTTCAATTCATTGATAGAAGCTTGTCAAGAAAACTATTCAGTCGGAGAGTACGTCACTGTTGACGAAATGCTTGTAGGATTCCGTGGTAGATGTCCATTTAGGATGTACATTCCATCCAAGCCACGGAAATACGGTATAAAAATATTTATTCTAGCTGATGCCAAAATGCACTACTGTTTGAATGCAGAGATATATTCGGGAAAATCAGCTGTAGCCATCCCGCGCCGTGTCCTCTTACCAACAGCTGTTGTCATGCGGTTGGTTGAACCAATCAAGGGAAGTAACAGAAATGTGACAGGGGACAACTGGTTCTCAAGTGTGGAGTTGGTCAATGAGTTGTCGAACTGTAATTTGACTTATATTGGCACCATGAGAAAGAACAAGGCTGAGCTACCACCAAGCTTTTCAACAGCAAAGGGCAGAAATGTGTCTTCTTCAATCTACGGATACTCTGGTTCTGTAACAATACTTTCACACGTCCCCAAAAAGAACAAGGTTGTCAACCTGATATCGACAATGCACCATGGAGAATGTATGGTGGAAAATAAGCCTGAAATAATCCATGACTACAATAAAACAAAAGGTGGAGTTGACGCACTTGACGAAAAGACGCATAATTACACGACTTCTAGAAGAACAAGGCGGTGGCCTATGGCAGTCTTCTACACTATGCTAGATATAGCAGGTGTAAATGCTTTTGTTTTGTACCATGGGAAAGAAGATACTGATGATGTGACACGCAGAGAATTCCTCATTGAACTAGGTACACAACTCATAAGTGATTGTATGAAAAGAAGATTGGATTCTCCATTTTTGAGAAAAGATATCCGAAATTCCATTTTTGATATTCTATGCATGACCCCCTCCAAGGCATCAGGAACATCCCAGGTTCACAGTGAAGCTGGTGCTACTAAATCGAAGAGGAAAAGATGCTCAGTGTGCCCATCTAAAAAAGACAGGAAAGCATCCCGGGCGTGTGCCAGATGTCGAACACCATTATGTTTGGAATGTTCCACTGCTTTATGTCCAAACTGTTTCGGTAGTCTGGATGAATGAAATAACTGAAATGGACTGGTGAAGATGCTGTATAATTGAAACCTAATATTTTGTCATAATTTCTGCTATTTTCAAAGATCACATAGTCATTTAGCTGAGAAATGTACTAAAATTTATCCAAAAGTTGTGCCTGCAGAAATTTTTATATTGATTTTGAACTTTTCTTCTGGCTTACTGTTGTGAAGCATAGTACATTTTGTGTTTAAACGTGAAGTTTCAGTTGTCTATCTTACTATTTGTAACTGATGTGCAGGACTTTCCAAAAGTATATTTTTCACATTTCGTATTTTATGCAGTTTATTGTCCTTTTTTGTAACATCTTTAAGGTATGACCATAAATGAGGAATGTGGTTTTAAAACATTAGTAACAAAACATTAATAAAAGTTTCATATTTAAATTTCATTTAAATGTGTTTTTTTTACCAAAATATACTCAAAACTTGGGTGGGTCCCGAGGACCCAGATGTACCTTATGTGTTACAATTTATAGGTGTACCAGTTACGGGCTACTGCAGGAATAAGCATTGTATCGACATGCAGTGTCGTCTAATGCAAATGAGAAAGGTGCTGTGCATTCTTTTGCACGACTTACTGCAACGAAACGTACAGCTCGATACGCTACACTGATATTGCTTGCAAGGTTTTGACGTCCTCCCTAGCCCAAGATTGTCCTGCTGTTTGCGATGGAGCTTGGTGTTTGGGCGGCCACAAGCGACGGATGTCTGCAAAGTCAAGTCTCTCCAGTAGGCCCTGCCAAATGGCTTCTGTAGATGGCGGCCTGACTTTAAACAACAAACTGTCGGAAGGCGACAGTTGTGCTACAGATGGATTATTAAAGGCACGATACATTAAAATGACTGCGACAGATATGCACTTAAATATAAATAAGAACTCGTCGTTCGCAAATACCAACATACTCTTTGCTGGAGCCGAAATTTGATTGATTTATAGATTTCGAATTGATATTTAATTCGAAGGGCATACGCTATGGAATGTTGTGCGCTTTCATCTGGTAGGCAGTTTTGTCACTTATTTCATACACACGCTATCTGCCACGTACACGCGTCGATGTTACTACTGAGTGGCGTTTCGCACGGAGAAGGAGTGACCGCAAAAGCGTGCTTTACGTAAATTTCTTCGACGAGGATGGGATTCGAACCCACGCGTGCAGATCAGATTGGATTAGCAGTGCAACGCCTTAACCACTCGCCCACCTCGTCTGCTGGAGCTACACTTGTGTCGTTGGCGAGTGCTTGCGGAAAGAAGACATTTGTCGATTCGAAAACACATTCAAAACATGGTACTGGGCCGGTGTTAACGTCTAATGCCAAGCTGCAGTGCGGCCGACCAAGCTCCCACTGGCGAATCGTTTAATGACAGCATCCGTCCATGTCGATATGCGATCGGGTAAAATCACCGGCCCACTTATCTACTGCAGGAAAAGCATTGTATCGATATGCAGTGTCGTCTAATACAAATGAGAAAGGTGCTGTGCATTCTTTTGCACGACTTACTGCAACGAAACGTACAGCTCGATACGCTACACTGATATTGCTTGCAAGGTTTTGACGTCCTCCCTAGCCCAAGATTGTCCTGCTGTTTGCGATGGAGCTTGGTGTTTGGGCGGCCACTAGCGACGGATGTCTGCAAAGTCAAGTCTCTCCAGTAGCCCCTGCCAAATGGCTTCTGTAGATGGCGGCCTGACTTTAAACAACACACTGTCGGAAGGCGACAGTTGTGCTACAGATGAATTATTAAAGGCACGATACGTTAAAATGACTGCGACAGATATGCACTTAAATATAAATAAGAACTCGTCGTTCGCAAATACCAATATACTCTTTGCTGGAGCCGAAATTTGATTGGTTTATAGATCTCGAATTGATGTTTAATTCGAAGGGCATACGCTATGGAATGTTGTGCGCTTTCATCTGGTAGGCAGTTTTGTCACTTATTTCATACACACGCTATCTGCCACGTACACGCGTCGATGTTACTACTGAGTGGGGTTTGGCACGGAGAAGGAGTGACCGCAAAAGCGTGCTTTACGTAAAATTCTTCGACGAGGATGGGATTCGAACCCACGCGTGCAGAGCACATTGGATTAGCAGTCCAACGCCTTAACCACTTTTTTTTTTTTTTTTTTTTTTTTTGAAAAACGAAACCCGTAACCTTCTATGAAAATAAATTGGAATGGTGAAAAAGACAACGAAAAGACTTCGCCCTTGGGCATAGTAGAAGTGCTGCTCGAAGAATAAACGTAACATAAACACAGCTTCGTATCTCACTCAATGAAAGGTCCTGTAGCCAGTGTCCAGCGAGTCATTGAAGGCCGCAGTGTGAGGGGGAGTCCGGATGCGACACAGAAGCAGTGGGGCCTCGTCGCGGCACTACTGGTGTCCCGCGGCCCGGCCTCACCCCTTCACACTCAGTTGACCTATCCGATACCCATGCGATGAAACGCTATTTTAAGCATATTGCCGAAGAGTTTCCCATGATTCGGGTATGTACATGTTTTGGCGAATTCGATATCCATAAACATCTTGAATTCCAAATAATTGTCACCGCCAAAATTATTAAAGACGTAGCTGGAATAGGTACCCATCAACCACAAAACTGCATTGTTTTTCGTCTGCGGATAAAAATGCACATCAGGACGAGACAGTAGTGCTGACGAAACATTGGCGGTTGTAGTCCTGGTAATAAGAGCTTTTTTTTGTCGAAGCCAAACCCAGTTTTGGAGACGGTCCCCGCAGGTGTAACGGTGGATAACTGTATCCGTCAGTTGGCAGCGACGACAGAGAGGGGTGTCACTGAGCCCGATTTTATGTAACCTCTCGTTCGTGCTAACCACATCATTGATGGCTTTGTACCAGGCAGTGCGAGCATCGGAACTGAGGACACGGGAACTGACATTGCGCCATACAATATCCCAGTTCATGCCACCGAGCTTCGTTGCCAAAGGATTCGTTCCTTCGTGTTGTCTCCAGTCCGCTATTATGGCTTGCGCAGTTAAACGTTGAGAGTTTATGACCTCTTTACCGATGTAGCTCCGTGAAAGGTAATAATCTCTGATATGTTTTAGCCGATAACTGATGGGCTGAATATTCAGCGGTGGGTCAAGACTTTGCGGCCTGACGGCAGTGAATAATTGCGCTGTAATGCCGGAAGGATCATTGTTAATTATAGCGGTCGTCCTTGTAACATAGAGAGCCATCGCTTTCACCTTGATATCTACTAAACCCATCCCTCCATTCTGGGGGTGGAGTGTCGCAGTTTTGGCAGACACGCGAAAAATTTCCCCTCTCCAAATAAAATTGGTCACCTTCGACATAATTTGCTTAGCAATGACTGCAGGCAGTGGCAGGAGCTGCGCCGTGTAGAAGGCTTTGGATAAAATACAGGAGTTGACCAGATGAATCCGATCAAATTGATTGAGGCTTCTGTGGGAATTGTCAATGAGAGCACCGTGAAGTTTACGCACTATTTCCCTCCAGTTTGCAGCCGCCATCTTTAAAGAGGACGCCGTCAATATGATGCCGAGAGCCTTGTGGACGCTGACTTCCTGAGCGTAGCCAACTCGCAAATGCTGGAGGCCGCAGAGGTTAATAAATTTACTTTTCTTGTCATTCAATTTAGCCCCCGACGCCAAACAGTATTGCTGGAGGTGAGCCGCTATAGTGGTGACATCATTCTCATTGCGGACAACCACACCCACATCGTCGGCATAAGCGCCTACGACAGTTTTTTCTCCTGAAAGTGTTAGCCCTGTGAGTTTCGCCTGCAGTTGGAGTAACAGAGGTTCGAGTGAAAGAACAAAAAGGAACATGGACAAAGGGCTGCCTTGTGGAATCCCTCAGTTGATTGGAATCGGTTGGGTTAGTTGCGAGTTGACAGAAAGCCTTGCGTTGATCCCCAGTGCCATGTTTGTGATCATGTCAATCGCGTTCTGCAAGAAACCGAATCTTTTCATGGTTTCAAGGAGGTACTCGTGAGCGACGAGGTCAAAAGCTTTAAAAAAGTCCAGAAAGATCAGCCCACACTTCACGTTACTGGCGTTCGTTAACGCAATGATATCCCGGTAAAAAGCTGCCGTTTGCAATACAGTTCTCCCGAAGGCACATGTCTGCTGACGTCCAATGAATTTAGCAGTGAGGGGCATCATTCGCGTGTTGATTGCACGGGCGACTATTTTATAATCGGAGTTTAACAATGAAATGGGGCGGAAGTTGGCGATATTTTTGGTACCTCTGCCTTTAGGGATAAGCACAATTGTGCATTCCTTAAAGGCAAGTGGTAGAGGCTTCCCTTGAAAAACTTCGTTCACTAATTGGGTGATTTTGTCCCCGATGATGTGCCAATACCTCCTGTAAAATTCAATGGGTAATCCGTCAGGACCAGGGGACTTCCTGATCGGCGAGTGGCAGACAATCTCCAAAACATCTTTATTACTAAATTCTAATGAAATTGTGTCATTGTCTTCTCTAGTTATAGTAGAGGAAATGGCACTAAACAGTTCGTCATAGCAGCCGTCATGAGTAGCCGCTGACGTGTAGGTGTCAACAAAATAGTCGTGTAGTGTCTTGATAATCTCTCGCTGGGTGTCGACAGTCGTGCCATAACCGAGTTTCAGGGCCTCAATAAAAGTCCTCCTTCTGTTCTTAGCATGTTTGACAAGGTGGTATAGAGCGGCTGTTTCATCGTCCCTGACCGACTTCACTTTAGATTTGATCTTAAGACCTTCCAGTTGCATCCTCTTAAGATTGATTAATTTCGCCTTTATTTTTCGAATGTCGTCTATTCTGGTGTGCGCGGCGTCGGCTCTATCACAGAGGTCGCGTAAGACAGTGTAGTAGAACTCCATCGTCTTCTTTATCGCGGCTGCTCTTTCAATACCGAAGAATATAACAACTTTTCGCAGTTTGGGTTTTGCATGCTGAGTCCACCACGCTATGGTGCTACGAAAGTTTGTGGTAGTGCGCAAGCACTGCTCCCAAGCGCGTCGCACCGCCGCCTCTAGGTCAGCATCCGTTAATAAGGAGACGTTCAAGTTCCATTGATTTTTATACCAACGCGTTGGTTGTGGCAGCAAATTCAGGCACGCAACGACACCACTGTGATCAGAGAAGCTGGAGGGTATTGTTTCAATTTGTAACAAGACATTCTCTAAAACGTCGGAAACATAAATCCTGTCAATTCTGCTGCAGGAATTCGCGACGATGTGTGTGAATCGTACCAAGGTCGGGTACCTAATTTCCCACGCGTCTTTCAGTTTGAGGTCGGTCACGAGACGCTTTAATTCAGGCGAATAATTAAAATTCGGGGACTGATCTTTCTGGGATAAAACACAATTAAAATCACCTCCAATGATAACACGTTCGGGATTTTTCCGTAACAAATAGATGATTTGTTCCTTAAAAAAGTTTGCTCGTTCCGCCCTATAGGTACTGCCAGAAGGCGCGTACAAGTTAATGATGGTGACGCCAAAAACGGTGACACCCACACCTCGACCGGAATCTAACTTGTCAACCTGAGTGGCGGGAATGCCTTCTCGAAGTAAGATGGCAGTCCCCACGTTCGAGTCGGGGGAAAAATTTGTAATAGCAACAAAACCAGGAAGAGTGAAGTGTGGCATGGCCACCTCCTGCAAAAGAGCGATATCTGTTCCCGACTCATAGAGATATTGTTTTAAGGCACTCAGTTTCACCTCCGACCGGATTTTATTAATATTTAATGTCGTGATCGTATAGGCCTGCGACATTATGACAGGACGTGGAAGAGGCGGAAGGAGCAAATATCTTTAAAGGGCAACATCTTCATGCCATTCCATATTTGTGGCCGGGAAATTCGTGTCTGTGACGTCACTGAGTTGTAGTCGTGCGTCTTTGTTCTTACTCTTTTTACGCACAGCATTTACATTAGGCTGCACTCGGATCCTGGGGCGGACACTGTGGAGCACCTCTGCAGCTGGCGGCGTGGGAGGGTCGTGGGTGATGTCAAGCTGCTCTCCCGGCACATCCCGCGAAGGGATGGCACGCGGCGACACCGCCGGCGAGCGAGCAGCTGAACTATCACTCGCACTATCAGCCTGTTTGGCAACATTCTCTGCCCGCAGCTGTTTGTTGTCACCGACAGACCCGGACAGCTGTGTTTGTATTATTTCCTGGAGTTGTTGACATTCCCCTTGTTGTGAGTCCTGAACCGAAGCGGCTGCCACGTGATGTGTACCGTTTGCGCTCAGAGATGTTTGTATACCACCATCACAGGCCTCTGTGTGTGTACTGCCTGCAGGAATGTGAGCCACACGTACAGGTTGGTCGGCCGGAGTTGGCTGTAGCGGAAGTTCTAAGGCACTAGCCAGCGGCAACTGCTTAACTTCCACGGAAGTATCGGCACTTGAAATTGTGGGAGGGGAAGCGTCCACAATAGCCTCACCGATTGGAGTTTTCGCTTCCGAGCCGGATTCCTGATCGTCCTTTTTCGCGGTCTCATGCGCACTAGAGGTGTCGTTATCAGAGCCACTGCTGTCACAAGTCCTGCGCCTCTTATTGGTCGCGGCATCGAGTTTTGCAGGGGGCAACACACCTTTTTCTCTCCGAACCAGAACCGGAAACTCTTCAGAGCGAATTTCTTGTTGCTGTTCCGAAGGCATTTCAGAACTAGGGAGCCCAATTTCTGTCATCGGCTTGGCTGCCACTACATCCGCCAAAGTAAGCCTTTTACGCTGCTGGAGGGAATTCTTTAACACAAACATGCGCCTGGGGCAGTCTTGACGCAAGTGACCACTCTCATTACAGATATGACAGGTCGGTGTTTGGCCAATGTAAGTAACGTAAGCCTTATAGTCACAAACAAGTATATGGGATGGAATATTTTGCTTGACATGCATTTCTACAGATCGAACGCCACTGTAACATTGCAACCTATGTTGACTTGACCACCGTTCATGTCGAATCTGTTTAACGTCACCGAATTTGGACAGTACCTCCTTTAGATAACAATTTTCTACTTCAGGGGGTAAGTTGAAAATACGCACGTTCGTGTAGTCTACATCGGCATTGGAAATTAGCACTGTACTTACAGAGTCGTCCCGGTGTCGGAAAATAGCACTTCCTCCGTGCTTCGTCATGATCTTCTCCAGTAATACAGGATTCAGTAATTTAACAAAGAAACAATACTGCTCGGTATCATAATAGGCGGTGTGCACTTGGTCAGATGTAATCCCAATAACATCAACGATCCAATCATGTATCTCCAGTGAACTCGGTTGCACAGATCGGGTGGACTTGTCGAAATCAAAACGGAGTGTACACTTTCGCGGAAATAACCTGGACATTGCAGCAGATAGCGAGCGGTAAACCCGCAACAATAAGACCGCAACAAAAATACAAATGGAAAACGATATAAACTGCAGAATAACACAACACTTGCAAACAGAAAAATGAGTGTAAACACGCCTTGTGAACACGCGGCGGAGCGGAGCACTGATACGTCCGACCGGCACGATGTCGCAAGCGCGACTGGGAACCACTCGGCCACCTCGTCTGCTGGAGCTACACTTGTGTCTTTGGCGAGTGCTTGCGGAAAGAAGACATTTGTCGATTCGAAAACACATTCAAAACATGGTACTGGGCCGGTGTTAACGTCTAATGCCAAGGTGCAGTGCGGCCGACCAAGCTCCCACTGGCGAATCGTTTAATGACAGCATCCGTCCATGTGGATATGCGATCGGGTAAAATCACCGGCCCACTTATCTACTGCAGGAATAAGCATTGTATCGACATGCAGTGTCGTCTAATGCAAATGAGAAAGGTGCTGTGCATTCTTTTGCACGACTTACTGCAACGAAACGTACAGCTCGATACGCTACACTGATATTGCTTGCAAGGTTTTGACGTCCTCCCTAGCCCAAGATTGTCCTGCTGTTTGCGATGGAGCTTGGTGTTTGGGCGGCCACTAGCGACGGATGTCTGCAAAGTCAAGTCTCTCCAGTAGGCCCTGCCAAATGGCTTCTGTAGATGGCGGCCTGACTTTGAACAACAAACTGTCGGAAGGCGACGGTTGTGCTGATGATGATGAGCGGTTGCCGTCATTGGCCGGGAGGCCCCTCGCGGGGCAGGTCCAGCCGCCATATCGCAGGTCTTATTACATTCGGCGCCACATTGGGCGACCTGCGCGCCGGATGGGGATGAAATGATGATGAACACAACACAACACCCAGTCCCTGAGCGGAGAAAATCTCCGACCCAGCCGGGAATCGAACCCGGGCCCAGAGGACGGCAATCCGTCACGCTGACCACTCAGCTACTGGGGCGGACGACAGTTGTGCTACAGATGGATTATTAAAGGCACGATACGTTAAAATGACTGCGACAGATATGCACTTAAATATAAATAAGAACTCGTCGTTCGCAAATACCAACATACTCTTTGCTGGAGCCGAAATTTGATTGGTTTATAGATCTCGAATTGATGTTTAATTCGAAGGGCATACGCTATAGAATGTTGTGCGCTTTCATCTGGTAGGCAGTTTTGTAACTTATTTCATACACACGCTATCTGCCACGTACACGCGTCGATGTTACTACTGAGTGGGGTTTCGCACGGAGAAGGAGTGACCGCCAAAGCGTGCTTTACGTAAATTTCTTCGACGAGGATGGGATTCGAACCCACGCGTGCAGAGCACATTGGATTAGCAGTCCAACGCCTTAACCACTCGGCCACCTCGTCTGCTGGAGCTACAGTTGTGTCTTTGGCGAGTGCTTGCGGAAAGAAGACATTTGTCGATTCGAAAACACATTCAAAACATGGTACTGGGCCGGTGTTAACGTCTAATGCCAAGCTGCAGTGCGGCCGACCAAGCTCCCACTGGCGAATCGTTTAATGACAGCATCCGTCCATGTGGATATGCGATCGGGTAAAATCATTGGCCCACTTATCTACTGCAGCAATAAGCATTGTATCGACATGCAGTGTCGTCTAATGCAAATGAGAAAGGTGCTGTGCATTCTTTTGCACGACTTACTGCAACGAAACGTACAGCTCGATACGCTACACTGATATTGCTTGCAAGGTTTTGACGTCCCCCCCTAGCCCAAGATTGTCCTGCTGTTTGCGATGGAGCTTGGTGTTTGGGCGGCCACTAGCGACGGATGTCTGCAAAGTCAAGTCTCTCCAGTAGGCCCTGCCAAATGGCTTCTGTAGATGGCTGCCTGACTTTAAACAACACACTGTCGGAAGGCGTCAGTTGTGCTACAGATGGATTATTAAAGGCACGATACGTTAAAATGACTGCGACAGATATGCACTTAAATATAAATAAGAACTCGTCGTTCGCAAATACCAACATACTCTTTGCTGGAGCCGAAATTTGATTGGTTTATAGATCTCGAATTGGTGTTTAATTCGAAGGGCATAAGCTATGAAATGTTGTGCGCTTTCATCTGGTAGGCAGTTTTGTCTCTTATTTCATACACACGCTATCTGCCACGTACACGCGTCGATGTTACTACTGAGTGGCGTTTCGCACGGAGAAGGAGTGACCGCAAACGCGTGCTTAACGTAAAATTCTTCGACGAGGATGGGATTCGAACCCACGCGTGCAGAGCACATTGGGGATTAGCAGTCCAACGCCTTAACCACTCGGGCACCTTTTTTTTTTTTTTTTTTTTTTTGAGGGCCTCCCATCTCCCCTTCTAGCCCTTCCATTCGCTCTCCTTCATGCGCCTTCTTCGGCGATCTGTAGTGCCCCACCTCTTTTTTTTTTCAGTGGGTTATGAAACTGAATTGCATCTTGAAGACAATGTTATAAAATTGTAAATTATAATCGGAATTGATTACGGTGAAAATAACTCTCTCTATAAAACTATTTACTGCATTAACGAAACGCAAAATATTCTTCCATTAGAATTTAAACAAAAATGAGAGAGAAACAAAAGCAAAAATTAAGAGAGGAAATGGAACTTCTTCAGTGATGCACGTCTTTAGCATGAGAATAATTTTTCCTTACTATTCTTGTGCTGTTGCGTGACTCCTGTTACTTCTTGGAAAAACATGCTTTTTCGAGGTTCTGTTGAGGCCTTCACGGCTACCGTATCGGTCTCGGGGCACACGAAGTCCCCACCGTACTTCACCCTCAACAGCAATCCCCTACTTTGGCAGTCTATCTTGTTCGGTCGATGTCATATGATATAGGTATTAACCGACGCCTTTTTTGTGAAACAAAATTTGCATCATATTTCCGAACTTCTTTTTATGGTCTTTGTTCCGGTATATTTTAAAGTATTCGTCTTTCATATATTCTCGTTATTCCTGTAGATTGTCATTGCCTTTGTTGTTAACAACATAATTGACAAAATTTCCGAATAGCCACAAGATGACATTGTTTTTTTGTGGTGGAAAGGAAATTTCTTCTGGGAAGAGTATATTGTTTAGCGTGATTTCCCTTCCATCGGTCCTTTTAAGAAAAGCGACGAGCAATACAATGTCATTCCAAATATTCTTGTATCCATTGCAGATGAAGCGATGCTTTAAGGAGTCCAAAGTGTGACATTGTTGGCACACATTGGTTGCTTGTAGTCCTATTGAATACAGTTTTTCATTCGTTCTAATAATGTTGTTGACAACTCTGTACCATGACTCTTGCACTTCCATAGTCAGTGTTTTGTTATTTATATTGGTCCATATTTTTTCCCAGTTTTTGTTGGGATACTTCAGCTCCATTTTATTGCGGTTATCGCGTGATTTTAACTTCTCTACTATATATTGACTTGTCCTCTTATTTTTGTCTGTTAAAATGCATGTCAAGTAGCTTAATTCTACATAAAAATCCTTAATATGCTTTAGGGTGTAAGTTATGTTGTGAACATCTACTGGCGGCTGCATGCTGCCGGGTTTGAGAAGGTCAAATAAAGCGGCAGTTATGCTGTTCGGCTGTGTCTCTATAAGTTGGAGCGTTCTTTTAATGAAGAGGGCAGTGTTTTTCCTCCGAAGGTCTGTCAGCCCTAGGCCTCCGTTTTCGGGTCTCGATGTAGTCGTTCCTACTGCTACTCTAAAAATATGGCCTTTCCATACGTAGCGACAGACTGTGCTCATTATAGATTTCACTATGTCTGGAGGTGTCGGTAAAATCTGAGCGACATATGCAGCTTTCGAAAGAACTGCACAGTTGATTAGTTTAATTCTTTGCTTGATATTTAAGTCTCTCGTTTCATGCAGTATTAAGCTGCTTCTGATTTTACCCAACACCTGTTTCCAATTAGCAGCCGTTGTTCTTAATGGGCAACTGTAAAAAGTTATGCCCAAAGCAGTGTGACGCTCCACCCTTTTTGCCCACGGTAGCTGCACATCGTCAAGACCCTGTAAATTTAAAAAGGAACTTTTAGTTTCATTTATCCTCGCACCAGTTGCCCTGCTATAAAGCAATAACTTGTCTGTTAGCTGGGCACAGTCATCATCGCTCCTTACCAGAACCCCCACATCGTCAGCGTATGCATTTGTAACCGTCTTCAGCCCAGCTATCGTTATGCCTTCTAAGGTTGTGTTCAAAAGCCGTAAAAGGGGTTCCAGAGAAACCACATAAAACAACATGGACAAAGGACTTCCCTGAGGAACTCCACTAGATACCAATACTTCATTAGTATATTGTCCATTGATCGTGATTTTGGTTCGTATACCTCTGACGATGTTCATTAAAACCGCTAAGTTGCCATCATTGAAACCTGTGTGTTTCAAGGTTCTGAACAGATACCCGTAGTTGACCCTGTCAAACGCTTTAGCAAAATCAATGAAGGCAATGCCTCCATTCGCTGACGATGATGAGAAAATAGAAATAATGTCTCGATATTCACATACAGTCTTAAAAATGGTACGTCGAGGAAGACACGTCTGGTGGCATCCAATGACTTTTGCTAAAATCGGTACCAATCGTTCTTTAATTATACGTGCAACGACCTTGTAATCTGAGGTCATGAGACTGATAGGCCTCATTTTAGTAATATCTTTCGTGTCCGTACTCCTTCCTTTTGGAAGCAGTACAGTTACACTTTCCTTGAAAGCAGCAGGAATGTCCTCTCCCCTCAAAACGTCATTAACTACTTCCGTGAATTGGGAACCTATTAGGGGCCAAAAGGTCCTATAAAACTCCACAGGCAGGCCGTCTGGGCCTGGAGACTTACGTGAAGGTGAAGAGTTGAGTATATCAAAAACCTCGTCATTCGTAATGTCTAACGTTAAACCCCTGTTCTCCTCCTCTGTAACAACTGCCTCTATTCCAGAGTTCTGTAAAATCGCTTGGACTGAGTTGTCGTCAGTAGCATTTCCAGAATATAATTGCTGAAAAAATCTATGTGCTTCATTTAAGATATCCCTTTGTTCTGTCAGGACTCTGTTATCTTCCGATCTGAGGCTGGCAATAAAATTTCGTCTCCTGTTTTGTGTGTGTCGTATCAAGTGGTAGATGGAGGTGTTTTCTGCCTCCACCGTCGTTCTAGTGTGGGATTTGATTTGTAATCCCTCCAAATGTACCCTCTTGATACTTATCATTTTGGCTTTAACGTTTTTAATATTGATAAAGACGTCTTGAGACATCGGTTGGTCGTAAAGGTCTCTTAAGCAAGAGTAGTAAAACTCCATCGTGTGTCGTGACCACATTGCCCTTTCTTTGGCGTAAGCTATCAGCGCCGCTCTTATCTTTTTCTTAGCGGCCATAGTCCACCATTCAATAGTTGTTCTATATTTAGGACGCATCCTTAAAACAGATTGCCAAGTTTCTTGCATATTTAAAGCTAGAGCGTTGTCAGAGAGGGTATTGATATTTAATTTCCATAGTGGGCGACCCCAATATGTCTTTTGCCTGGTTAATTGGAGGCTGCACCTCACTCCGAGGTGGTCAGAGAAGGCAGCTGGTATCACCTCGATACTACTGACTTTGGTGGCTAAAGTGGGGGTTACATATATTCTGTCGATTCTGCTCTGTGTAGTACCAGTGATATATGTGAAGCGAACCAGCGTCGGATATTGTATTTCCCACGCGTCAAACCACTTCATGGTGGTGACCAAAGCCTGCAGTTCTTGGGAGAAGTTAAAATTTGGTCGCTGATCCTTTTTATTTAAAACGCAATTAAAATCTCCACCAATGACAATTTCTGCAGGGTTGTCTTGGAGTAGAAATAAAATGTCACTTTTAAAAAAGGCTGCCCTCTCTCGTCTCGCATTGTTGCCTGAAGGTGCGTATAGGTTTACAAAAGTGGTGTTAAAAATTTTGCAGCTAATTCCCCTCCCCGACTCTAAAAGGCACACATTTGTCATCTCAATTCCTTCTTTAGCAAGAATGGCTGTTCCACACGCGTTTTCTGGAGCCACATTCAACACTTCTTTGTACCCTGAAACATACAATGCTTTGACATTAACTTCCTGCAGGAAGGCGATATCTGTATCTGACTGATACAGAAAGTCCTTCAGTGCAGCTACCTTTGCTTGACTCTGAATTTTGTTTATGTTTAAGGTGGTCACGTTATATGTGTGTTCCACTGTGAGACGCTACGGGACAGTAGACAGAGGACACGGTACTGGAGCCGCGTACAATAACTTCGGTTTAGATATATATATAGTGTTATTTTATGTTATATTATTCCAATGACGGTTTTCCTTCTTTGTCTTCTTTTTTGTGTCTGTTTTGTTAGAGTTCGGTGTGACAATTTTTAGTAAAAAAACTCTTCCTCAAAAACCACTTCCGCCCCTATTGCATCGGTCTGATCCTCCTTTTCGTCCGCCCAGTTAAATCGTGGCTCGGTGATGTGTCCATGGCCTTGTCCAAGTCTGGTTTCATTGTCCATATCTGAAGTCGTATTGTCATGCAAGGGTTCATATGTTCCGTGTGGCGCGTCAGCCCTTTCTTGTCCCTTGTTCCCATCCGAAGACTCGCCGACCGCTTCCTTTTGTGTACCTTCGTCCTTCCTTTCGGTCTCCTGTATCTTCCTCAGCCGCTCTCTTAAAGGAGGGGCCAAATTCTCTGCAGCTTGATGTGCTCTGCGTCTCTTTTTATTTTTTGATGATTTCGGTGAAGTCGTCGGTGAAACCTTTGGTGAACTTCCTGGCGACTCTATGGAAGGTCGAGGAGAAGTCACCTGTCCCGCCTTCGTGGCGGAAGATTTTTGAGCTCCGTTAATTGCGGAGTCGGCCGTCGCTGTTGGTTCTACGACACGTGAGACGGGTGGTGTCATTGGTGCGTCTTCTTGCGCCCCTCCTTTTATTTTGACGTTTCCTGAACCTGCCCGTGGTGTCCTATCATCTGTGTGGTTGTCAGTTTTCTGTTGTATCACTTCCTCTTTATGTCCATCCACTGTAGTTCCCTCTGGGACGTCGGCCTTTTCGTGTGTAACTACCGCTCCGGACGCAACCATTTCGACATCAGGTATAATCGGTGAAGCTTGTCGCTCGTTGGAAGAGTTGTCAGACTCAGAGGGCAAACGCGGTGCGTCCTCAGTGACGTCATTACTGGCCAGATTCTGATTGTCGTCGTTAGTCAACTCCGCGGTGCTTCCCGTTTCCGTGCGCGCGTCGGAAGGTCCCGCCTGCTCGGCCATATTCTGTTGATAGGGGGCCCGGCTAGCTGCCGCAGCAGCGTACGTCACTTGCATGCTAACAACTTGTCCTGGGACAGCCGCCTCGTTAGTCGGTAACTGAGGAACCCGCCTTCTGCTGCACTCACTTCTGACGTGCCCTGTGGCGTTACATAACGCACAAGTCCGTGGCTGCCCATCATAAATTACGAGAGCGCGATGGCCACAAATATTCAAATAAGATGGGATATGTCGTAAGAGCTCAATCTTAACCTGTCTAACTCCATTCAAAACCGGAAACATATATTGCTCCGACCATTTTTCTGCAATATTAGATATAACCCTACCGTACGGCTGAAGAGCAGCATTGATTGCTCCGGCAGGGACCTCGAACGGCAGTTCGAAAACTCTCACTGTCCGAATACCTAGCCCAGCATGGGAAACAAGAACGTCACTAACGGTTCCGTCGGCATGATTAAATTTCATTTTGCCACCACACTTGTCAACTATCGAGGAGCACAAAGCAGAGGAAATCAATTTCAAAAAGACAGAATTGGAAACAAAAGAAAGATGAACGCCAATAATTTCGTCTCCCGTGATCATAACTGTTTCGGAAAGCCACCTTTTTATCTCAAAAAGCCTTTGGTCTTTTACAGGTCCAATCAAAAGTGAATCTAACCGTATCTCTTCTTTAACAGTTAATTTCGTTCATTTTGTCATTTTATATCACTGAAAGATGCAAAGTAAACAAAGCGCTCTACTGACCTTCGCAACAGCCACACAGCCGCTGTTTACGCCAACCCTCCTAGCGCTCCCGCCACACGTCCGTCCGTCTCGGCGGCCGAGCAGCGAATGGATTAGCAGTCCAACGCCTTAACCACTCGGCCACCTCGTCTGCTGGAGCTACACTTGTGTCTTTGGCGAGTGCTTGCGGAAAGAAGACATTTGTCGATTCGAAAACACATTCAAAACATGGTACTGGGCCGGTGTTAACGTCTAATGCCAAGCTGCAGTGCGGCCGACCAAGCTCCCACTGGCGAATCGTTTAATGACAGCATCCGTCCATGTCGATATGCGATCGGGTAAAATCACCGGCCCACTTATCTACTGCAGGAATAAGCATTGTATCGACATGCAGTGTCGTCTAATGCAAATGAGAAAGGTGCTGTGCATTCTTTTGCACGACTTACTGCAACGAAACGTACAGCTCGATACGCTACACTGATATTGCTTGCAAGGTTTTGACGTCCTCCCTAGCCCAAGATTGTCCTGCTGTTTGCGATGGAGCTTGGTGTTTGGGCGGCCACTACAGATGGATTATTAAAGGCACGATACCTTAAAATGACTGCGACAGATATGCACTTAAATATAAATAAGAACTCGTCGTTCGCAAATACCAACATACTCTTTGCTGGAGCCGAAATTTGATTGGTTTATAGATCTCGAATTGGTGTTTAATTCGAAGGGCATACGCTATGGAATGTTGTGCGCTCTCATCTGGTAGGCAGTTTTGTCTCTTATTTCATACACACGCTATCTGCCACGTACACGCGTCGATGTTACTACTGAGTGGCGTTTCGCACGGAGAAGGAGTGACCGCAAACGCGTGCTTTACGTAAAATTCTTCGACGAGGATGGGATTCGAACCCACGCGTGCAGAGCACATTGGATTAGCAGTCCAACGCCTTAACCACTCGGCCACCTCGTCTGCTGGAGCTACAGTTGTGTCTTTGGCGAGTGCTTGCGGAAAGAAGACATTTGTCGATTCGAAAACACATTCAAAACATGGTACTGGGCCGGTGTTAACGTCTAATGCCAAGCTGCAGTGCGGCCGACCAAGCTCCCACTGGCGAATCGTTTAATGACAGCATCCGTCCATGTGGATATGCGATCGGGTAAAATCACCGGCCCACTTATCTACTGCAGGAATAAGCATTGAATCGACATGCAGTGTCGTCTAATGCAAATGAGAAAGGTGCTGTGCATTCTTTTGCACGACTTACTGCAACGAAACGTACAGCTCGATACGCTACACTGATATTGCTTGCTAGGTTTTGACGTCCTCCCTAGCCCAAGATTGTCCTGCTGTTTGCGATGGAGCTTGGTGTTTGGGCGGCCACTAGCGACGGATGCCTGCAAAGTCAAGTCAAGTCTCTCCAGTAGGCCCTGCCAAATGGCTTCTGTAGATGGCTGCCTGACTTTAAACAACACACTGTCGGAAGGCGACAGTTGTGCTACAGATGGATTATTAAAGGCACGATACGTTAAAATGACTGCGACAGATATGCACTTAAATATAAATAAGAACTCGTCGTTCGCAAATACCAACATACTCTTTGCTGGAGCCGAAATTTGATTGGTTTATAGATCTCGAATTGATGTTTAATTCGAAGGGCATACGCTATGGAATGTTGTGCGCTTTCATCTGGTAGGCAGTTTTGTCTCTTATTTCATACACACGCTATCTGCCACGTACACGCGTCGATGTTACTACTGAGTGGCGTTTCGCACGGAGAAGGAGTGACCGCAAACGCGTGCTTTACGTAAAATTCTTCGACGAGGATGGGATTCGAACCCACGCGTGCAGAGCACAATGGATTAGAAGTGCAACGCCTTAACCACTCGGCCACCTCGTCTGCTGGAGCTACAGTTGTGTCTTTGGCGAGTGCTTGCGGAAAGAAGACAGTTGTCGATTCGAAAACACATTCCAAACATGGTACTGGGCCGGTGTTAACGTCTAATGCCAAGCTGCAGTGCGGCCGACCAAGCTCCCACTGGCGAATCGTTTAATGACAGCATCCGTCCATGTCGATATGCGATCGGGTAAAATCACCGGCCCACTTATCTACTGCAGGAATAAGCATTGTATCGACATGCAGTGTCGTCTAATGCAAATGAGAAAGGTGCTGTGCATTCTTTTGCTCGACTTACTGCAACGAAACGTACAGCTCGATACGCTACACTGATATTGCTTGCAAGGTTTTGACGTCCTCCCTAGCCCAAGATTGTCCTGCTGTTTGCGATGGAGCTTGGTGTTTGGGCGGCCACTAGCGACGGATGTCTGCAAAGTCAAGTCTCTCCAGTAGGCCCTGCCAAATGGCTTCTGTAGATGGCTGCCTGACTTTAAACAACACACTGTCGGAAGGCGACAGTTGTGCTACAGATGGATTATTAAAGGCACGATACGTTAAAATGACTGCGACAGATATGCACTTAAATATAAATAAGAACTCGTCGTTCGCAAATACCAACATACTCTTTGCTGGAGCCGAAATTTGATTGGTTTATAGATCTCGAATTGATGTTTAATTCGAAGGGCATACGCTATGGAATGTTGTGCGCTTTCGTCTGGTAGGCAGTTTTGTCTCTTATTTCATACACACGCTATCTGCCACGTACACGCGTCGATGTTACTACTGAGTGGCGTTTCGCACGGAGAAGGAGTGACCGCAAACGCGTGCTTTACGTAAAATTCTTTGACGAGGATGGGATTCGAACCCACGCGTGCAGAGCACATTGGATTAGCAGTCCAACGCCTTAACCACTTTTTTTTTTTTTTTTTTTTCCACTACAGTCCACCGCTCTACCAACTTTTTTTTTTCCCGTTTTTTGCCAGAGACCACTTGTTTTGTTTTTGTGTCTTTTTGGAAGCCATCAGTAGGCGCATGACGGGGACAAAGAGGGCAGGGGTCAAAGAACTCGAGGCCTGGCCACGATGTCCCCGCCATTACTCCCACCGAATGGCTCCTTCAGTACATTTTACATGTTATAGAAAAGCGGTTATAGTCTGTGTGGTCTTTGCCTGCTCTTTTTACTATGGTGCGGAGCACTGTTTGTACGACGTCTGGGTGGAGATCTCATTGGAAGGCTGTCATTCGAGTGATCATTCAACAGTCATTCGAGTAGGAAACATGTTATTTTACCTCAATATACCTCCAGCATTTATGAGACACATATTGGGGGGACCGACATAACAGAAATGGATAAAAGAAGAGGCATTTCCTTCATCTTGAACGTAGATCTCATACTTCATTCCTTCAGTACCCCTAAAATAGTAACTTTATTGTTAGACTGTGCTTTTTAACCAACACCTATTCTTTCGAATAAAATGAGCAACATGTTTCCATACATTTTCCTGTGGTCTGCATAGTGCTTAACTTTACTGTACTCCATTTTCATAAAAAGCTTGAATTCCGTTTCATCGTCACCACCTATTTTATTGAGAATGTAATGGACAAACTGTCCCATTAACCAGTGTATTGCATTATTTTTGGTTTTGGGGTAATACTTAATTTCAGGTCTGAGAAGCATCATAGGAGTAATAGAAGTGGGTGACGTTCGTTGCAGTAGTGCAAGACTTTTCCTGAGCCAAATCCAGTTGTTGAAATTTCCACCACACGTGAATCTATGAATCACGGTGTCAACCAGTTTACATGTCCGACATAAGGGGGTTTCAGCTTTCCCAATTTTATAAAGCCGTTCGTTGGTGCTGACAATATCATTGACGGCTTTGTACCATGCCGTTACCACATGTGAATTGAGCCCGTTAAAACTAATATTCTCCCAAATTGCATCCCAGTTGCAATTCATATATTTCGTGGCAATTTTATTTTTGCCTTCGTATTGTTGTCGTTCTCTCATGATATCTCGGGCTGCAATGTGCAGTGAAGTTCTGAGTTTCTCGTTAACATAGCTCAATTCTGTGTACAAGATTCTAACGTATCGCAGTCGGGGATTAATCTTTTGTACGTCTGCCGGTGGCTGAAGGCTTTCTGGTTGGACACATTGAAACAATTGTGTAGTAATACTGCCTGGGTTGGCGTGAAATATGCTTAAAGACCGTTTTATGAAAAGCGCAGAAGCTTTATTACGTATGTCCACCAGTCCGAGGCCTCCATTTCTAGGATGTAAGGTCGCAGTTTTTAGGTTAACCCTGTAGATTTCCCCCTTCCATAAGAAATTTGCCACTCTCGACATTATTTTCTGAGCTATCAACTTCGGCAAGGGAAAAACTTGTGCCATATAGAATGCCTTTGAGAGAATGCATAAGTTAATGAACTTGACCCTCTGAACCTGGTTCATAAGTCGTTGTGTGTTCTCAATGAGGCCGCCTTGAATCTTTGTGGAAACCTCTTTCCAGTTGAGGGCTGTCATCCTCATGGGACATGCCGTCAGGAGTGTCCCCAGGGTTTTGTGGGTGGTAACTGACTTAGCCCAATCGATGTGTATCCGGTCAAGACCCCGCATTCCCAAGATTGTACTTTTATTTTCGTTCTTTGTCGCACCCGATGCGCGGCAGTAAGTTTGAAGAATGGCCCCTAGTCGAATTACATCATCTTGCCCTCTTATGACGACACCAACATCGTCAGCATAGGCTCGCACTACAGTTTTCCTACCAGTTATAGTTATGCCCTTTAACCTTTCATGAACACTTCGTAAAAAGGGCTCTAACGACACAACAAACAAAAACATAGATAAGGGACTTCCCTGTGGAATGCCGCGGTTTATTGGAATTTGCCGCGACAGCTGACAGTTGACGGCTAATTTAGCGTGCAGACCAGTAGCAATGTTTTTTAAAACATTAACAGTTTTGTGGACGAATCCCATTTTCGTCAGTACCTCAAACAGGAAACGGTGATTCACCGAGTCGAAGGCCTTATTAAAATCTATAAAGAGTAGAGCACATTTGATATTGGAAACTGATGCTAAGGCGATGATGTCTCTATATTCAGAAATTGTATTAAAAATACTTCTATTTGCTGCACATGACTGATGTTGACTAATTAATTTGTCGGTCAGAGGGGAAAGTCTCTTTTTTAAAATCCTGCATACTATTTTGTAGTCAGAGTTTAAAAGTGAAATAGGGCGGTAATTGTTTAAACTTTTCGTTCCTTTGTTTTTCGGTATAAGTACAATTTTGCTATCTTTAAAATCTTCAGGTACCGTCTGCTCGTTAAAAATCTCATTGACAATGCATGTAAAAGTGTCACCAATTAAAAACCAGAATTTTAAGTAAAATTCTACAGGCAGTCCGTCAGGTACAGCAGATTTATTTAACGGGGACTTGGTTATTATCTCACGAACCTCTTCGTTACTGACTTCAGAAAGGATTTCGTCGTTTTCAGAACTCGTCAATTGTGGGGATAAAACACTGAGAACCTCTTGCAGAGACCCCTCGTGAGGTGGGCTGGAAGAATATAACTCGTGGTAGTATTGGTATACTGCATTGAGAATCTCCTTCTGAGACGTGAGTGTAGTCCCATTGGATGTTTTAATTTCACTAATGACAGTTCGTCGCCTATTCTTTGCATGCCGAAGCAGATGATATAAGGATGTTGTTTCATCATCTACCACCGACTTCGCCTTTGACTTCAGTTTTAAGCCTTCCATCTGCTGTCTTTTAAAGGCGAGTAATTTCGCTTTGGTGTGTTTGATGTCGTGTAATCTAATGGTTGACACGTTTGCCTGTGCGTAGAGGTCCCGCAACAATCTGTAATAAAATTCCATACTGTTTTTTAACTCCTGCGCTCTTTCTCTGCTGTATCTGATACACACTTTTCTCAGTCTCGGTTTTGCAACCTTAATCCACCAATCTAATACCGTGGGGTGCCTGTCGATCGATCGCAGACATAAAGTCCACGCTTCTGATACTGCGTCTGCCAAATCTTGCTCTTTTAAGAGAGAGACATTTAGATGCCACTGGTTCCTAAAAATCTTAATCGGCTGCGGAGCTAAATTAATGCACGCCTTCATACTGCAGTGGTCACTAAAATATACAGGTACGATTTCTGAATTAAGTAGACATCGTTCTAAGTTTTGGGAAACATAAATTCTGTCTATTCTACTACGCGAAGTCTGTGTTATATACGTATATTCAACATTCGTTGGATATTTTAGTTCCCATGCGTCCTTAAGTTTTAAGTCGGTTACTAGGCGTTTAAGTTCCAACGAACCGTTAAAGTGTGGTTGTTGATCCTTACGATTTAACACACAGTTAAAATCACCGCCCATTATAAAACTGTTTGGGTTTCGACGTAATAAATATATAATTTCCTCTTTATAAAATGCTGCCCTGTCCTGTCTATTACTATTTCCTGAGGGCGCATATAAGTTAATCAATGTGGTACCTAAAACGTTTATACTAATGGCCCTTCCAGATTCCAAACGCTCTACTTGAGACACGGGAATTCCTTCCCTGAGCAGAAACGCTGTTCCTGTATGTGTTTCACAAGATACGTTAACAATGGCGGTATATCCTGGTATTGCAAGAGACGTCGTTACAACCTCCTGTAGCAACGCGATATCGGTTCCAGAGTCATACAAAAATTCCTTGAGAGCAGCTAGCTTTAATGAGGTTCGAATTTTATTTATATTTATCGTTGTGATAGTGTATGCTTGCATCTGTAACTGGCTATTGGCCACCTACAAACCTTGGTCAAAAACTGTTATACTTTTGGTATGTAGAAATCCGTTTTAGAACTACAGTCGTTAGAATTTCGCAATATTCATCGTAACACGGTTGCTAAACGTTAGCTTGTCTTCCATTGTCATCCCGTACCTTAGTACTGAGGGGCTGTTCGACATTGAATGTATCAGGAGGCTCATCTGGAGCACCTACTCTGACAATGTCATATCGTATATTTTTCTGCGATTTTACATCTGACTTGTCGGCTTTTTGTTTGGGTTGGGTGCGAGAAACAGTAAGATTCGGTTGTGGTTTTAGCGTACGGCGGTGGACGCCCTGAAAACTCTGACCTGATTTTGTTGTGGCAGCACTCGGCGTGGCCGCTTCAGCAACAGTGTCGCGAGAGATCTGGTTTGTAAACACTGCCTGCTGTTTACATGCTACCTTCGTTTGTTGTGATGCTTGCGACGGTGTTTGCTTATTTTCCGGTTCAGGAGTAAACACTTCCTCTTGTTTACACTCTGGTGCCGGTTGCTGTGCTGTTGCGGTGTCGCGGTGTTGTTGTTCTACCGCTTCCGCGAAATTCCCGTCTGTAAACAGCTGATTATCGCTGTTTACAGCTGGGCAAGTTGTCACTGCCTCGGGGACTTCTACTTTATCGCTGTCGGAGGCGGCCGTTTCATTTTCTGGCAATGAGCGGGACGTATCAGAAACTGTGATTAAATCCACTTGCATTTCGCCTTGGGGCACAGGCAGAGTTTCATCGCTAGCCTTCTGTTTACGTACAGCAGGAGATTGTCGGGAGGTTTCATCATCGGAATGATCATCTGTATGTTCAAGTGGTCGTTTCTTGTTTAGTACGTCCAACTCTCGGGCAGAAGAATCACAATTCAAGCGTGGTACCAGGGGTGGAAAATCACTACCATCAACAGCAATATTTCCAGAACTAGGTACAGGATCCGAACCCTCGCCCTGTTTGGCTGTATTATCAGTTGCCAAAACTTCGCTCAAGGTCATCTTGCGCCGTTGGACTAAATTCGTTTTTAGTACAAAAACACGACGAGGACAGTCCTGCCTTAAATGACCCGATTCATTGCATATATGGCACGTAGGGGTTTGATCAGTATAAATCACGTGGGCTTTATGCCCGTCAACAGTTATATGAGATGGGATATTCGACTTTACTTCCATCTCTACCGAACGAATACCATTGAAGCTCTGAATTTTAAATTGCTTCGACCACCGTTCGTTAACTATATCCTTAACCTCACCATATTGAGACAGGGCAACCTTGATTTTCTCATTATCTATCTCGATAGGTAAATTTAACACCCGCACAGATCTATAAAGAGCATCAGCTCTCCTGATAGCTACTTTACTTGTAGTGCCGTCTCTATGCAAAAATTCTACATGATACCCGAATTTTCCAATAATCTTATCTACCGAAACGGGGCTCAAAAATTTTACGAAAACACAGTAGTTGTCAGTATCTAGCTGAGTGGTATGCACCATATCAGAATTAATGCCAAGTACCTGATCAAGCCAATCATGAATTTCCAGAGCAGTCGGCTGAACACGTCGTGTTTCCTTGGCGAACGCAAAAACCAGCGTATTCTTCCTCACAGTTGTAGCCATGGTATGCAGAAATCAAGGGGAGATTCCGGTAATTACCGAAAACTCCACAAACGATAAATGAACGTCGGTAGAAAACACACAACAGAACACAATAGGCAGAATAATCACAAGTTACACACGAAGAAAAATCACAAAAAACAAGGACACCGAAACGCAAATGTAAACACTGGCGAAGCACTGACTACGCGCAGCAAACGGCGGCACGTCCGTACGCGTCGGCAGCTAGAGCCAGAATGAACCACTCGGCCACCTCGTCTGCTGGAGCTACAGTTGTGTCTTTGGCGAGTGCTTGCGGAAAGAAGACATTTGTCGATTCGAAAACACATTCAAAACATGGTACTGGGCCGGTGTTAACGTCTAATGCCAAGCTGCAGTGCGGCCGACCAAGCTCCCACTGGCGAATCGTTTAATGACAGCATCCGTCCATGTGGATATGCGATCGGGTAAAATCACCGGCCCACTTATCTACTGCAGGAATAAGCATTGTATCGACATGCAGTGTCGTCTAATGCAAATGAGAAAGGTGCTGTGCATTCTTTTGCTCGACTTACTGCAACGAAACGTACAGCTCGATACGCTACACTGATATTGCTTGCAAGGTTTTGACGTCCCCCCTAGCCCAAGATTGTCCTGCTGTTTGCGATGGAGCTTGGTGTTTGGGCGGCCACTAGCGACGGATGTCTGCAAAGTCAAGTCTCTCCAGTAGGCCCTGCCAAATGGCTTCTGTAGATGGCGGCCTGACTTTAAAGAACAAACTGTCGGAAGGCGACAGTTGTGCTACAGATGGATTATTAAAGGCACGATACGTTAAAATGACTGCGACAGATATGCACTTAAATATAAATAAGAACTCGTCGTTCGCAAATACCAACATAATCTTTGCTGGAGCCGAAATTTGATTGGTTTATAGATCTCGAATCGATGTTTAATTCGAAGGGCATAAGCTATGGAATGTTGTGCGCTTTCATCTGGTAGGCAGTTTTGTCACTTATTTCATACACACGCTATCTGCCACGTACACGCGTCGATGTTACTACTGAGTGGCGTTTCGCACGGAGAAGGAGTGACCGCAAAAGCGTGCTTTTTTTTACGTAAATTTCTTCGACGAGGATGGGATTCGAACCCACGCGTGCAGAGCACATTGGATTAGCAGTCCAACGCCTTAACCACTTTTTTTTTTTTTTTTCCACTACAGTCCACCGCTCTACCAACTTTTTTTTTTCCCGTTTTTTGCCAGAGACTACTTGTTTTGTTTTTGTGTCTTTTTGGAAGCCATCAGTAGGCGCATGACGGGGACAAAGAGGGCAGGGGTCAAAGAACTCGAGGCCTGGCCACGATGTCCCCGCCATTACTCCCACCGAATGGCTCCTTCAGTACATTTTACATGTTATAGAAAAGCGGTTATAGTCTGTGTGGTCTTTGCCTGCTCTTTTTACTATGGTGCGGAGCACTGTTTGTACGACGTCTGGGTGGAGATCTCATTGGAAGGCTGTCATTCGAGTGATCATTCAACAGTCATTCGAGTAGGAAACATGTTATTTTACCTCAATATACCTCCAGCATTTATGAGACACATATTGGGGGGACCGACATAACAGAAATGGATAAAAGAAGAGGCATTTCCTTCATCTTGAACGTAGATCTCATACTTCATTCCTTCAGTACCCCTAAAATAGTAACTTTATTGTTAGACTGTGCTTTTTAACCAACACCTATTCTTTCGAATAAAATGAGCAACATGTTTCCATACATTTTCCTGTGGTCTGCATAGTGCTTAACTTTACTGTACTCCATTTTCATAAAAAGCTTGAATTCCGTTTCATCGTCACCACCTATTTTATTGAGAATGTAATGGACAAACTGTCCCATTAACCAGTGTATTGCATTATTTTTGGTTTTGGGGTAATACTTAATTTCAGGTCTGAGAAGCATCATAGGAGTAATAGAAGTGGGTGACGTTCGTTGCAGTAGTGCAAGACTTTTCCTGAGCCAAATCCAGTTGTTGAAATTTCCACCACACGTGAATCTATGAATCACGGTGTCAACCAGTTTACATGTCCGACATAAGGGGGTTTCAGCTTTCCCAATTTTATAAAGCCGTTCGTTGGTGCTGACAATATCATTGACGGCTTTGTACCATGCCGTTACCACATGTGAATTGAGCCCGTTAAAACTAATATTCTCCCAAATTGCATCCCAGTTGCAATTCATATATTTCGTGGCAATTTTATTTTTGCCTTCGTATTGTTGTCGTTCTCTCATGATATCTCGGGCTGCAATGTGCAGTGAAGTTCTGAGTTTCTCGTTAACATAGCTCAATTCTGTGTACAAGATTCTAACGTATCGCAGTCGGGGATTAATCTTTTGTACGTCTGCCGGTGGCTGAAGGCTTTCTGGTTGGACACATTGAAACAATTGTGTAGTAATACTGCCTGGGTTGGCGTGAAATATGCTTAAAGACCGTTTTATGAAAAGCGCAGAAGCTTTATTACGTATGTCCACCAGTCCGAGGCCTCCATTTCTAGGATGTAAGGTCGCAGTTTTTAGGTTAACCCTGTAGATTTCCCCCTTCCATAAGAAATTTGCCACTCTCGACATTATTTTCTGAGCTATCAACTTCGGCAAGGGAAAAACTTGTGCCATATAGAATGCCTTTGAGAGAATGCATAAGTTAATGAACTTGACCCTCTGAACCTGGTTCATAAGTCGTTGTGTGTTCTCAATGAGGCCGCCTTGAATCTTTGTGGAAACCTCTTTCCAGTTGAGGGCTGTCATCCTCATGGGACATGCCGTCAGGAGTGTCCCCAGGGTTTTGTGGGTGGTAACTGACTTAGCCCAATCGATGTGTATCCGGTCAAGACCCCGCATTCCCAAGATTGTACTTTTATTTTCGTTCTTTGTCGCACCCGATGCGCGGCAGTAAGTTTGAAGAATGGCCCCTAGTCGAATTACATCATCTTGCCCTCTTATGACGACACCAACATCGTCAGCATAGGCTCGCACTACAGTTTTCCTACCAGTTATAGTTATGCCCTTTAACCTTTCATGAACACTTCGTAAAAAGGGCTCTAACGACACAACAAACAAAAACATAGATAAGGGACTTCCCTGTGGAATGCCGCGGTTTATTGGAATTTGCCGCGACAGCTGACAGTTGATGGCTAATTTAGCGTGCAGACCAGTAGCAATGTTTTTTAAAACATTAACAGTTTTGTGGACGAATCCCATTTTCGTCAGTACCTCAAACAGGAAACGGTGATTCACCGAGTCGAAGGCCTTATTAAAATCTATAAAGAGTAGAGCACATTTGATATTGGAAACTGATGCTAAGGCGATGATGTCTCTATATTCAGAAATTGTATTAAAAATACTTCTATTTGCTGCACATGACTGATGTTGACTAATTAATTTGTCGGTCAGAGGGGAAAGTCTCTTTTTTAAAATCCTGCATACTATTTTGTAGTCAGAGTTTAAAAGTGAAATAGGGCGGTAATTGTTTAAACTTTTCGTTCCTTTGTTTTTCGGTATAAGTACAATTTTGCTATCTTTAAAATCTTCAGGTACCGTCTGCTCGTTAAAAATCTCATTGACAATGCATGTAAAAGTGTCACCAATTAAAAACCAGAATTTTAAGTAAAATTCTACAGGCAGTCCGTCAGGTACAGCAGATTTATTTAACGGGGACTTGGTTATTATCTCACGAACCTCTTCGTTACTGACTTCAGAAAGGATTTCGTCGTTTTCAGAACTCGTCAATTGTGGGGATAAAACACTGAGAACCTCTTGCAGAGACCCCTCGTGAGGTGGGCTGGAAGAATATAACTCGTGGTAGTATTGGTATACTGCATTGAGAATCTCCTTCTGAGACGTGAGTGTAGTCCCATTGGATGTTTTAATTTCACTAATGACAGTTCGTCGCCTATTCTTTGCATGCCGAAGCAGATGATATAAGGATGTTGTTTCATCATCTACCACCGACTTCGCCTTTGACTTCAGTTTTAAGCCTTCCATCTGCTGTCTTTTAAAGGCGAGTAATTTCGCTTTGGTGTGTTTGATGTCGTGTAATCTAATGGTTGACACGTTTGCCTGTGCGTAGAGGTCCCGCAACAATCTGTAATAAAATTCCATACTGTTTTTTAACTCCTGCGCTCTTTCTCTGCTGTATCTGATACACACTTTTCTCAGTCTCGGTTTTGCAACCTTAATCCACCAATCTAATACCGTGGGGTGCCTGTCGATCGATCGCAGACATAAAGTCCACGCTTCTGATACTGCGTCTGCCAAATCTTGCTCTTTTAAGAGAGAGACATTTAGATGCCACTGGTTCCTAAAAATCTTAATCGGCTGCGGAGCTAAATTAATGCACGCCTTCATACTGCAGTGGTCACTAAAATATACAGGTACGATTTCTGAATTAAGTAGACATCGTTCTAAGTTTTGGGAAACATAAATTCTGTCTATTCTACTACGCGAAGTCTGTGTTATATACGTATATTCAACATTCGTTGGATATTTTAGTTCCCATGCGTCCTTAAGTTTTAAGTCGGTTACTAGGCGTTTAAGTTCCAACGAACCGTTAAAGTGTGGTTGTTGATCCTTACGATTTAACACACAGTTAAAATCACCGCCCATTATAAAACTGTTTGGGTTTCGACGTAATAAATATATAATTTCCTCTTTATAAAATGCTGCCCTGTCCTGTCTATTACTATTTCCTGAGGGCGCATATAAGTTAATCAATGTGGTACCTAAAACGTTTATACTAATGGCCCTTCCAGATTCCAAACGCTCTACTTGAGACACGGGAATTCCTTCCCTGAGCAGAAACGCTGTTCCTGTATGTGTTTCACAAGATACATTAACAATGGCGGTATATCCTGGTATTGCAAGAGACGTCGTTACAACCTCCTGTAGCAACGCGATATCGGTTCCAGAGTCATACAAAAATTCCTTGAGAGCAGCTAGCTTTAATGAGGTTCGAATTTTATTTATATTTATCGTTGTGATAGTGTATGCTTGCATCTGTAACTGGCTATTGGCCACCTACAAACCTTGGTCAAAAACTGTTATACTTTTGGTATGTAGAAATCCGTTTTAGAACTACAGTCGTTTAGAATTTCGCAATATTCATCGTAACACGGTTGCTAAACGTTAGCTTGTCTTCCATTGTCATCCCGTACCTTAGTACTGAGGGGCTGTTCGACATTGAATGTATCAGGAGGCTCATCTGGAGCACCTACTCTGACAATGTCATATCGTATATTTTTCTGCGATTTTACATCTGACTTGTCGGCTTTTTGTTTGGGTTGGGTGCGAGAAACAGTAAGATTCGGTTGTGGTTTTAGCGTACGGCGGTGGACGCCCTGAAAACTCTGACCTGATTTTGTTGTGGCAGCACTCGGCGTGGCCGCTTCAGCAACAGTGTCGCGAGAGATCTGGTTTGTAAACACTGCCTGCTGTTTACATGCTACCTTCGTTTGTTGTGATGCTTGCGACGGTGTTTGCTTATTTTCCGGTTCAGGAGTAAACACTTCCTCTTGTTTACACTCTGGTGCCGGTTGCTGTGCTGTTGCGGTGTCGCGGTGTTGTTGTTCTACCGCTTCCGCGAAATTCCCGTCTGTAAACAGCTGATTATCGCTGTTTACAGCTGGGCAAGTTGTCACTGCCTCGGGGACTTCTACTTTATCGCTGTCGGAGGCGGCCGTTTCATTTTCTGGCAATGAGCGGGACGTATCAGAAACTGTGATTAAATCCACTTGCATTTCGCCTTGGGGCACAGGCAGAGTTTCATCGCTAGCCTTCTGTTTACGTACAGCAGGAGATTGTCGGGAGGTTTCATCATCGGAATGATCATCTGTATGTTCAAGTGGTCGTTTCTTGTTTAGTACGTCCAACTCTCGGGCAGAAGAATCACAATTCAAGCGTGGTACCAGGGGTGGAAAATCACTACCATCAACAGCAATATTTCCAGAACTAGGTACAGGATCCGAACCCTCGCCCTGTTTGGCTGTATTATCAGTTGCCAAAACTTCGCTCAAGGTCATCTTCCGCCGTTGGACTAAATTCGTTTTTAGTACAAAAACACGACGAGGACAGTCCTGCCTTAAATGACCCGATTCATTGCATATATGGCACGTAGGGGTTTGATCAGTATAAATCACGTGGGCTTTATGCCCGTCAACAGTTATATGAGATGGGATATTCGACTTTACTTCCATCTCTACCGAACGAATACCATTGAAGCTCTGAATTTTAAATTGCTTCGACCACCGTTCGTTAACTATATCCTTAACCTCACCATATTGAGACAGGGCAACCTTGATTTTCTCATTATCTATCTCGATAGGTAAATTTAACACCCGCACAGATCTATAAAGAGCATCAGCTCTCCTGATAGCTACTTTACTTGTAGTGCCGTCTCTATGCAAAAATTCTACATGATACCCGAATTTTCCAATAATCTTATCTACCGAAACGGGGCTCAAAAATTTTACGAAAACACAGTAGTTGTCAGTATCTAGCTGAGTGGTATGCACCATATCAGAATTAATGCCAAGTACCTGATCAAGCCAATCATGAATTTCCAGAGCAGTCGGCTGAACACGTCGTGTTTCCTTGGCGAACGCAAAAACCAGCGTATTCTTCCTCACAGTTGTAGCCATGGTATGCAGAAATCAAGGGGAGATTCCGGTAATTACCGAAAACTCCACAAACGATAAATGAGCGTCGGTAGAAAACACACAACAGAACACAATAGGCAGAATAATCACAAGTTACACACGAAGAAAAATCACAAAAAACAAGGACACCGAAACGCAAATGTAAACACTGGCGAAGCACTGACTACGCGCAGCAAACGGCGGCACGTCCGTACGCGTCGGCAGCTAGAGCCAGAATGAACCACTCGGCCACCTCGCCTGCTGGAGCTACAGTTGTGTCTTTGGCGAGTGCTTGCGGAAAGAAGACATTTGTCGATTCGAAAACACATTCAAAACATGGTACTGGGCCGGTGTTAACGTCTAATGCCAAGCTGCAGTGCGGCCGACCAAGCTCCCACTGGCGAATCGTTTAATGACAGCATCCGTCCATGTGGATATGCGATCGGGTAAAATCACCGGCCCACTTATCTACTGCAGGAATAAGCATTGTATCGACATGCAGTGTCGTCTAATGCAAATGAGAAAGGTGCTGTGCATTCTTTTGCTCGACTTACTGCAACGAAACGTACAGCTCGATACGCTACACTGATATTGCTTGCAAGGTTTTGACGTCCCCCCTAGCCCAAGATTGTCCTGCTGTTTGCGATGGAGCTTGGTGTTTGGGCGGCCACTAGCGACGGATGTCTGCAAAGTCAAGTCTCTCCAGTAGGCCCTGCCAAATGGCTTCTGTAGATGGCGGCCTGACTTTAAAGAACAAACTGTCGGAAGGCGACAGTTGTGCTACAGATGGATTATTAAAGGCACGATACGTTAAAATGACTGCGACAGATATGCACTTAAATATAAATAAGAACTCGTCGTTCGCAAATACCAACATAATCTTTGCTGGAGCCGAAATTTGATTGGTTTATAGATCTCGAATTGATGTTTAATTCGAAGGGCATAAGCTATGGAATGTTGTGCGCTTTCATCTGGTAGGCAGTTTTGTCACTTATTTCATACACACGCTATCTGCCACGTACACGCGTCGATGTTACTACTGAGTGGCGTTTCGCACGGAGAAGGAGTGACCGCAAAAGCGTGCTTTTTTTTACGTAAATTTCTTCGACGAGGATGGGATTCGAACCCACGCGTGCAGAGCACATTGGATTAGCAGTCCAACGCCTTAACCACTTTTTTTTTTTTTTTTTTTTTCCACTACAGTCCACCGCTCTACCAACCTTTTTTTTCCCGTTTTTTGCCAGAGACCACTTGTTTTGTTTTTGTGTCTTTTTGGAAGCCATCAGTAGGCGCATGACGGGGACAAAGAGGGCAGGGGTCAAAGAACTCGAGGCCTGGCCACGATGTCCCCGCCATTACTCCCACCGAATGGCTCCTTCAGTACATTTTACATGTTATAGAAAAGCGGTTATAGTCTGTGTGGTCTTTGCCTGCTCTTTTTACTATGGTGCGGAGCACTGTTTGTACGACGTCTGGGTGGAGATCTCATTGGAAGGCTGTCATTCGAGTGATCATTCAACAGTCATTCGAGTAGGAAACATGTTATTTTACCTCAATATACCTCCAGCATTTATGAGACACATATTGGGGGGACCGACATAACAGAAATGGATAAAAGAAGAGGCATTTCCTTCATCTTGAACGTAGATCTCATACTTCATTCCTTCAGTACCCCTAAAATAGTAACTTTATTGTTAGACTGTGCTTTTTAACCAACACCTATTCTTTCGAATAAAATGAGCAACATGTTTCCATACATTTTCCTGTGGTCTGCATAGTGCTTAACTTTACTGTACTCCATTTTCATAAAAAGCTTGAATTCCGTTTCATCGTCACCACCTATTTTATTGAGAATGTAATGGACAAACTGTCCCATTAACAAGTGTATTGCATTATTTTTGGTTTTGGGGTAATACTTAATTTCAGGTCTGAGAAGCATCATAGGAGTAATAGAAGTGGGTGACGTTCGTTGCAGTAGTGCAAGACTTTTCCTGAGCCAAATCCAGTTGTTGAAATTTCCACCACACGTGAATCTATGAATCACGGTGTCAACCAGTTTACATGTCCGACATAAGGGGGTTTCAGCTTTCCCAATTTTATAAAGCCGTTCGTTGGTGCTGACAATATCATTGACGGCTTTGTACCATGCCGTTACCACATGTGAATTGAGCCCGTTAAAACTAATATTCTCCCAAATTGCATCCCAGTTGCAATTCATATATTTCGTGGCAATTTTATTTTTGCCTTCGTATTGTTGTCGTTCTCTCATGATATCTCGGGCTGCAATGTGCAGTGAAGTTCTGAGTTTCTCGTTAACATAGCTCAATTCTGTGTACAAGATTCTAACGTATCGCAGTCGGGGATTAATCTTTTGTACGTCTGCCGGTGGCTGAAGGCTTTCTGGTTGGACACATTGAAACAATTGTGTAGTAATACTGCCTGGGTTGGCGTGAAATATGCTTAAAGACCGTTTTATGAAAAGCGCAGAAGCTTTATTACGTATGTCCACCAGTCCGAGGCCTCCATTTCTAGGATGTAAGGTCGCAGTTTTTAGGTTAACCCTGTAGATTTCCCCCTTCCATAAGAAATTTGCCACTCTCGACATTATTTTCTGAGCTATCAACTTCGGCAAGGGAAAAACTTGTGCCATATAGAATGCCTTTGAGAGAATGCATAAGTTAATGAACTTGACCCTCTGAACCTGGTTCATAAGTCGTTGTGTGTTCTCAATGAGGCCGCCTTGAATCTTTGTGGAAACCTCTTTCCAGTTGAGGGCTGTCATCCTCATGGGACATGCCGTCAGGAGTGTCCCCAGGGTTTTGTGGGTGGTAACTGACTTAGCCCAATCGATGTGTATCCGGTCAAGACCCCGCATTCCCAAGATTGTACTTTTATTTTCGTTCTTTGTCGCACCCGATGCGCGGCAGTAAGTTTGAAGAATGGCCCCTAGTCGAATTACATCATCTTGCCCTCTTATGACGACACCAACATCGTCAGCATAGGCTCGCACTACAGTTTTCCTACCAGTTATAGTTATGCCCTTTAACCTTTCATGAACACTTCGTAAAAAGGGCTCTAACGACACAACAAACAAAAACATAGATAAGGGACTTCCCTGTGGAATGCCGCGGTTTATTGGAATTTGCCGCGACAGCTGACAGTTGACGGCTAATTTAGCGTGCAGACCAGTAGCAATGTTTTTTAAAACATTAACAGTTTTGTGGACGAATCCCATTTTCGTCAGTACCTCAAACAGGAAACGGTGATTCACCGAGTCGAAGGCCTTATTAAAATCTATAAAGAGTAGAGCACATTTGATATTGGAAACTGATGCTAAGG
Organism: Schistocerca serialis cubense; assembly: GCF_023864345.2. Taxonomy (NCBI): domain Eukaryota; kingdom Metazoa; phylum Arthropoda; class Insecta; order Orthoptera; family Acrididae; genus Schistocerca; species Schistocerca serialis. The sequence continues at coordinate 510,957,438 of NC_064639.1, forward strand.
CGATGATGTCTCTATATTCAGAAATTGTATTAAAAATACTTCTATTTGCTGCACATGACTGATGTTGACTAATTAATTTGTCGGTCAGAGGGGAAAGTCTCTTTTTTAAAATCCTGCATACTATTTTGTAGTCAGAGTTTAAAAGTGAAATAGGGCGGTAATTGTTTAAACTTTTCGTTCCTTTGTTTTTCGGTATAAGTACAATTTTGCTATCTTTAAAATCTTCAGGTACCGTCTGCTCGTTAAAAATCTCATTGACAATGCATGTAAAAGTGTCACCAATTAAAAACCAGAATTTTAAGTAAAATTCTACAGGCAGTCCGTCAGGTACAGCAGATTTATTTAACGGGGACTTGGTTATTATCTCACGAACCTCTTCGTTACTGACTTCAGAAAGGATTTCGTCGTTTTCAGAACTCGTCAATTGTGGGGATAAAACACTGAGAACCTCTTGCAGAGACCCCTCGTGAGGTGGGCTGGAAGAATATAACTCGTGGTAGTATTGGTATACTGCATTGAGAATCTCCTTCTGAGACGTGAGTGTAGTCCCATTGGATGTTTTAATTTCACTAATGACAGTTCGTCGCCTATTCTTTGCATGCCGAAGCAGATGATATAAGGATGTTGTTTCATCATCTACCACCGACTTCGCCTTTGACTTCAGTTTTAAGCCTTCCATCTGCTGTCTTTTAAAGGCGAGTAATTTCGCTTTGGTGTGTTTGATGTCGTGTAATCTAATGGTTGACACGTTTGCCTGTGCGTAGAGGTCCCGCAACAATCTGTAATAAAATTCCATACTGTTTTTTAACTCCTGCGCTCTTTCTCTGCTGTATCTGATACACACTTTTCTCAGTCTCGGTTTTGCAACCTTAATCCACCAATCTAATACCGTGGGGTGCCTGTCGATCGATCGCAGACATAAAGTCCACGCTTCTGATACTGCGTCTGCCAAATCTTGCTCTTTTAAGAGAGAGACATTTAGATGCCACTGGTTCCTAAAAATCTTAATCGGCTGCGGAGCTAAATTAATGCACGCCTTCATACTGCAGTGGTCACTAAAATATACAGGTACGATTTCTGAATTAAGTAGACATCGTTCTAAGTTTTGGGAAACATAAATTCTGTCTATTCTACTACGCGAAGTCTGTGTTATATACGTATATTCAACATTCGTTGGATATTTTAGTTCCCATGCGTCCTTAAGTTTTAAGTCGGTTACTAGGCGTTTAAGTTCCAACGAACCGTTAAAGTGTGGTTGTTGATCCTTACGATTTAACACACAGTTAAAATCACCGCCCATTATAAAACTGTTTGGGTTTCGACGTAATAAATATATAATTTCCTCTTTATAAAATGCTGCCCTGTCCTGTCTATTACTATTTCCTGAGGGCGCATATAAGTTAATCAATGTGGTACCTAAAACGTTTATACTAATGGCCCTTCCAGATTCCAAACGCTCTACTTGAGACACGGGAATTCCTTCCCTGAGCAGAAACGCTGTTCCTGTATGTGTTTCACAAGATACGTTAACAATGGCGGTATATCCTGGTATTGCAAGAGACGTCGTTACAACCTCCTGTAGCAACGCGATATCGGTTCCAGAGTCATACAAAAATTCCTTGAGAGCAGCTAGCTTTAATGAGGTTCGAATTTTATTTATATTTATCGTTGTGATAGTGTATGCTTGCATCTGTAACTGGCTATTGGCCACCTACAAACCTTGGTCAAAAACTGTTATACTTTTGGTATGTAGAAATCCGTTTTAGAACTACAGTCGTTTAGAATTTCGCAATATTCATCGTAACACGGTTGCTAAACGTTAGCTTGTCTTCCATTGTCATCCCGTACCTTAGTACTGAGGGGCTGTTCGACATTGAATGTATCAGGAGGCTCATCTGGAGCACCTACTCTGACAATGTCATATCGTATATTTTTCTGCGATTTTACATCTGACTTGTCGGCTTTTTGTTTGGGTTGGGTGCGAGAAACAGTAAGATTCGGTTGTGGTTTTAGCGTACGGCGGTGGACGCCCTGAAAACTCTGACCTGATTTTGTTGTGGCAGCACTCGGCGTGGCCGCTTCAGCAACAGTGTCGCGAGAGATCTGGTTTGTAAACACTGCCTGCTGTTTACATGCTACCTTCGTTTGTTGTGATGCTTGCGACGGTGTTTGCTTATTTTCCGGTTCAGGAGTAAACACTTCCTCTTGTTTACACTCTGGTGCCGGTTGCTGTGCTGTTGCGGTGTCGCGGTGTTGTTGTTCTACCGCTTCCGCGAAATTCCCGTCTGTAAACAGCTGATTATCGCTGTTTACAGCTGGGCAAGTTGTCACTGCCTCGGGGACTTCTACTTTATCGCTGTCGGAGGCGGCCGTTTCATTTTCTGGCAATGAGCGGGACGTATCAGAAACTGTGATTAAATCCACTTGCATTTCGCCTTGGGGCACAGGCAGAGTTTCATCGCTAGCCTTCTGTTTACGTACAGCAGGAGATTGTCGGGAGGTTTCATCATCGGAATGATCATCTGTATGTTCAAGTGGTCGTTTCTTGTTTAGTACGTCCAACTCTCGGGCAGAAGAATCACAATTCAAGCGTGGTACCAGGGGTGGAAAATCACTACCATCAACAGCAATATTTCCAGAACTAGGTACAGGATCCGAACCCTCACCCTGTTTGGCTGTATTATCAGTTGCCAAAACTTCGCTCAAGGTCATCTTGCGCCGTTGGACTAAATTCGTTTTTAGTACAAAAACACGACGAGGACAGTCCTGCCTTAAATGACCCGATTCATTGCATATATGGCACGTAGGGGTTTGATCAGTATAAATCACGTGGGCTTTATGCCCGTCAACAGTTATATGAGATGGGATATTCGACTTTACTTCCATCTCTACCGAACGAATACCATTGAAGCTCTGAATTTTAAATTGCTTCGACCACCGTTCGTTAACTATATCCTTAACCTCACCATATTGAGACAGGGCAACCTTGATTTTCTCATTATCTATCTCGATAGGTAAATTTAACACCCGCACAGATCTATAAAGAGCATCAGCTCTCCTGATAGCTACTTTACTTGTAGTGCCGTCTCTATGCAAAAATTCTACATGATACCCGAATTTTCCAATAATCTTATCTACCGAAACGGGGCTCAAAAATTTTACGAAAACACAGTAGTTGTCAGTATCTAGCTGAGTGGTATGCACCATATCAGAATTAATGCCAAGTACCTGATCAAGCCAATCATGAATTTCCAGAGCAGTCGGCTGAACACGTCGTGTTTCCTTGGCGAACGCAAAAACCAGCGTATTCTTCCTCACAGTTGTAGCCATGGTATGCAGAAATCAAGGGGAGATTCCGGTAATTACCGAAAACTCCACAAACGATAAATGAACGTCGGTAGAAAACACACAACAGAACACAATAGGCAGAATAATCACAAGTTACACACGAAGAAAAATCACAAAAAACAAGGACACCGAAACGCAAATGTAAACACTGGCGAAGCACTGACTACGCGCAGCAAACGGCGGCACGTCCGTACGCGTCGGCAGCTAGAGCCAGAATGAACCACTCGGCCACCTCGTCTGCTGGAGCTACAGTTGTGTCTTTGGCGAGTGCTTGCGGAAAGAAGACATTTGTCGATTCGAAAACACATTCAAAACATGGTACTGGGCCGGTGTTAACGTCTAATGCCAAGCTGCAGTGCGGCCGACCAAGCTCCCACTGGCGAATCGTTTAATGACAGCATCCGTCCATGTGGATATGCGATCGGGTAAAATCACCGGCCCACTTATCTACTGCAGGAATAAGCATTGTATCGACATGCAGTGTCGTCTAATGCAAATGAGAAAGGTGCTGTGCATTCTTTTGCTCGACTTACTGCAACGAAACGTACAGCTCGATACGCTACACTGATATTGCTTGCAAGGTTTTGACGTCCCCACTAGCCCAAGATTGTCCTGCTGTTTGCGATGGAGCTTGGTGTTTGGGCGGCCACTAGCGACGGATGTCTGCAAAGTCAAGTCTCTCCAGTAGGCCCTGCCAAATGGCTTCTGTAGATGGCGGCCTGACTTTAAAGAACAAACTGTCGGAAGGCGACAGTTGTGCTACAGATGGATTATTAAAGGCACGATACGTTAAAATGACTGCGACAGATATGCACTTAAATATAAATAAGAACTCGTCGTTCGCAAATACCAACATAATCTTTGCTGGAGCCGAAATTTGATTGGTTTATAGATCTCGAATTGATGTTTAATTCGAAGGGCATAAGCTATGGAATGTTGTGCGCTTTCATCTGGTAGGCAGTTTTGTCACTTATTTCATACACACGCTATCTGCCACGTACACGCGTCGATGTTACTACTGAGTGGCGTTTCGCACGGAGAAGGAGTGACCGCAAAAGCGTGCTTTTTTTTACGTAAATTTCTTCGACGAGGATGGGATTCGAACCCACGCGTGCAGAGCACATTGGATTAGCAGTCCAACGCCTTAACCACTTTTTTTTTTTTTTTTTTCCACAACAGTCCACCGCTCTACCAACCTTTTTTTTCCCGTTTTTTGCCAGAGACCACTTGTTTTGTTTTTGTGTCTTTTTGGAAGCCATCAGTAGGCGCATGACGGGGACAAAGAGGGCAGGGGTCAAAGAACTCGAGGCCTGGCCACGATGTCCCCGCCATTACTCCCACCGAATGGCTCCTTCAGTACATTTTACATGTTATAGAAAAGCGGTTATAGTCTGTGTGGTCTTTGCCTGCTCTTTTTACTATGGTGCGGAGCACTGTTTGTACGACGTCTGGGTGGAGATCTCATTGGAAGGCTGTCATTCGAGTGATCATTCAACAGTCATTCGAGTAGGAAACATGTTATTTTACCTCAATATACCTCCAGCATTTATGAGACACATATTGGGGGGACCGACATAACAGAAATGGATAAAAGAAGAGGCATTTCCTTCATCTTGAACGTAGATCTCATACTTCATTCCTTCAGTACCCCTAAAATAGTAACTTTATTGTTAGACTGTGCTTTTTAACCAACACCTATTCTTTCGAATAAAATGAGCAACATGTTTCCATACATTTTCCTGTGGTCTGCATAGTGCTTAACTTTACTGTACTCCATTTTCATAAAAAGCTTGAATTCCGTTTCATCGTCACCACCTATTTTATTGAGAATGTAATGGACAAACTGTCCCATTAACCAGTGTATTGCATTATTTTTGGTTTTGGGGTAATACTTAATTTCAGGTCTGAGAAGCATCATAGGAGTAATAGAAGTGGGTGACGTTCGTTGCAGTAGTGCAAGACTTTTCCTGAGCCAAATCCAGTTGTTGAAATTTCCACCACACGTGAATCTATGAATCACGGTGTCAACCAGTTTACATGTCCGACATAAGGGGGTTTCAGCTTTCCCAATTTTATAAAGCCGTTCGTTGGTGCTGACAATATCATTGACGGCTTTGTACCATGCCGTTACCACATGTGAATTGAGCCCGTTAAAACTAATATTCTCCCAAATTGCATCCCAGTTGCAATTCATATATTTCGTGGCAATTTTATTTTTGCCTTCGTATTGTTGTCGTTCTCTCATGATATCTCGGGCTGCAATGTGCAGTGAAGTTCTGAGTTTCTCGTTAACATAGCTCAATTCTGTGTACAAGATTCTAACGTATCGCAGTCGGGGATTAATCTTTTGTACGTCTGCCGGTGGCTGAAGGCTTTCTGGTTGGACACATTGAAACAATTGTGTAGTAATACTGCCTGGGTTGGCGTGAAATATGCTTAAAGACCGTTTTATGAAAAGCGCAGAAGCTTTATTACGTATGTCCACCAGTCCGAGGCCTCCATTTCTAGGATGTAAGGTCGCAGTTTTTAGGTTAACCCTGTAGATTTCCCCCTTCCATAAGAAATTTGCCACTCTCGACATTATTTTCTGAGCTATCAACTTCGGCAAGGGAAAAACTTGTGCCATATAGAATGCCTTTGAGAGAATGCATAAGTTAATGAACTTGACCCTCTGAACCTGGTTCATAAGTCGTTGTGTGTTCTCAATGAGGCCGCCTTGAATCTTTGTGGAAACCTCTTTCCAGTTGAGGGCTGTCATCCTCATGGGACATGCCGTCAGGAGTGTCCCCAGGGTTTTGTGGGTGGTAACTGACTTAGCCCAATCGATGTGTATCCGGTCAAGACCCCGCATTCCCAAGATTGTACTTTTATTTTCGTTCTTTGTCGCACCCGATGCGCGGCAGTAAGTTTGAAGAATGGCCCCTAGTCGAATTACATCATCTTGCCCTCTTATGACGACACCAACATCGTCAGCATAGGCTCGCACTACAGTTTTCCTACCAGTTATAGTTATGCCCTTTAACCTTTCATGAACACTTCGTAAAAAGGGCTCTAACGACACAACAAACAAAAACATAGATAAGGGACTTCCCTGTGGAATGCCGCGGTTTATTGGAATTTGCCGCGACAGCTGACAGTTGATGGCTAATTTAGCGTGCAGACCAGTAGCAATGTTTTTTAAAACATTAACAGTTTTGTGGACGAATCCCATTTTCGTCAGTACCTCAAACAGGAAACGGTGATTCACCGAGTCGAAGGCCTTATTAAAATCTATAAAGAGTAGAGCACATTTGATATTGGAAACTGATGCTAAGGCGATGATGTCTCTATATTCAGAAATTGTATTAAAAATACTTCTATTTGCTGCACATGACTGATGTTGACTAATTAATTTGTCGGTCAGAGGGGAAAGTCTCTTTTTTAAAATCCTGCATACTATTTTGTAGTCAGAGTTTAAAAGTGAAATAGGGCGGTAATTGTTTAAACTTTTCGTTCCTTTGTTTTTCGGTATAAGTACAATTTTGCTATCTTTAAAATCTTCAGGTACCGTCTGCTCGTTAAAAATCTCATTGACAATGCATGTAAAAGTGTCACCAATTAAAAACCAGAATTTTAAGTAAAATTCTACAGGCAGTCCGTCAGGTACAGCAGATTTATTTAACGGGGACTTGGTTATTATCTCACGAACCTCTTCGTTACTGACTTCAGAAAGGATTTCGTCGTTTTCAGAACTCGTCAATTGTGGGGATAAAACACTGAGAACCTCTTGCAGAGACCCCTCGTGAGGTGGGCTGGAAGAATATAACTCGTGGTAGTATTGGTATACTGCATTGAGAATCTCCTTCTGAGACGTGAGTGTAGTCCCATTGGATGTTTTAATTTCACTAATGACAGTTCGTCGCCTATTCTTTGCATGCCGAAGCAGATGATATAAGGATGTTGTTTCATCATCTACCACCGACTTCGCCTTTGACTTCAGTTTTAAGCCTTCCATCTGCTGTCTTTTAAAGGCGAGTAATTTCGCTTTGGTGTGTTTGATGTCGTGTAATCTAATGGTTGACACGTTTGCCTGTGCGTAGAGGTCCCGCAACAATCTGTAATAAAATTCCATACTGTTTTTTAACTCCTGCGCTCTTTCTCTGCTGTATCTGATACACACTTTTCTCAGTCTCGGTTTTGCAACCTTAATCCACCAATCTAATACCGTGGGGTGCCTGTCGATCGATCGCAGACATAAAGTCCACGCTTCTGATACTGCGTCTGCCAAATCTTGCTCTTTTAAGAGAGAGACATTTAGATGCCACTGGTTCCTAAAAATCTTAATCGGCTGCGGAGCTAAATTAATGCACGCCTTCATACTGCAGTGGTCACTAAAATATACAGGTACGATTTCTGAATTAAGTAGACATCGTTCTAAGTTTTGGGAAACATAAATTCTGTCTATTCTACTACGCGAAGTCTGTGTTATATACGTATATTCAACATTCGTTGGATATTTTAGTTCCCATGCGTCCTTAAGTTTTAAGTCGGTTACTAGGCGTTTAAGTTCCAACGAACCGTTAAAGTGTGGTTGTTGATCCTTACGATTTAACACACAGTTAAAATCACCGCCCATTATAAAACTGTTTGGGTTTCGACGTAATAAATATATAATTTCCTCTTTATAAAATGCTGCCCTGTCCTGTCTATTACTATTTCCTGAGGGCGCATATAAGTTAATCAATGTGGTACCTAAAACGTTTATACTAATGGCCCTTCCAGATTCCAAACGCTCTACTTGAGACACGGGAATTCCTTCCCTGAGCAGAAACGCTGTTCCTGTATGTGTTTCACAAGATACGTTAACAATGGCGGTATATCCTGGTATTGCAAGAGACGTCGTTACAACCTCCTGTAGCAACGCGATATCGGTTCCAGAGTCATACAAAAATTCCTTGAGAGCAGCTAGCTTTAATGAGGTTCGAATTTTATTTATATTTATCGTTGTGATAGTGTATGCTTGCATCTGTAACTGGCTATTGGCCACCTACAAACCTTGGTCAAAAACTGTTATACTTTTGGTATGTAGAAATCCGTTTTAGAACTACAGTCGTTAGAATTTCGCAATATTCATCGTAACACGGTTGCTAAACGTTAGCTTGTCTTCCATTGTCATCCCGTACCTTAGTACTGAGGGGCTGTTCGACATTGAATGTATCAGGAGGCTCATCTGGAGCACCTACTCTGACAATGTCATATCGTATATTTTTCTGCGATTTTACATCTGACTTGTCGGCTTTTTGTTTGGGTTGGGTGCGAGAAACAGTAAGATTCGGTTGTGGTTTTAGCGTACGGCGGTGGACGCCCTGAAAACTCTGACCTGATTTTGTTGTGGCAGCACTCGGCGTGGCCGCTTCAGCAACAGTGTCGCGAGAGATCTGGTTTGTAAACACTGCCTGCTGTTTACATGCTACCTTCGTTTGTTGTGATGCTTGCGACGGTGTTTGCTTATTTTCCGGTTCAGGAGTAAACACTTCCTCTTGTTTACACTCTGGTGCCGGTTGCTGTGCTGTTGCGGTGTCGCGGTGTTGTTGTTCTACCGCTTCCGCGAAATTCCCGTCTGTAAACAGCTGATTATCGCTGTTTACAGCTGGGCAAGTTGTCACTGCCTCGGGGACTTCTACTTTATCGCTGTCGGAGGCGGCCGTTTCATTTTCTGGCAATGAGCGGGACGTATCAGAAACTGTGATTAAATCCACTTGCATTTCGCCTTGGGGCACAGGCAGAGTTTCATCGCTAGCCTTCTGTTTACGTACAGCAGGAGATTGTCGGGAGGTTTCATCATCGGAATGATCATCTGTATGTTCAAGTGGTCGTTTCTTGTTTAGTACGTCCAACTCTCGGGCAGAAGAATCACAATTCAAGCGTGGTACCAGGGGTGGAAAATCACTACCATCAACAGCAATATTTCCAGAACTAGGTACAGGATCCGAACCCTCACCCTGTTTGGCTGTATTATCAGTTGCCAAAACTTCGCTCAAGGTCATCTTGCGCCGTTGGACTAAATTCGTTTTTAGTACAAAAACACGACGAGGACAGTCCTGCCTTAAATGACCCGATTCATTGCATATATGGCACGTAGGGGTTTGATCAGTATAAATCACGTGGGCTTTATGCCCGTCAACAGTTATATGAGATGGGATATTCGACTTTACTTCCATCTCTACCGAACGAATACCATTGAAGCTCTGAATTTTAAATTGCTTCGACCACCGTTCGTTAACTATATCCTTAACCTCACCATATTGAGACAGGGCAACCTTGATTTTCTCATTATCTATCTCGATAGGTAAATTTAACACCCGCACAGATCTATAAAGAGCATCAGCTCTCCTGATAGCTACTTTACTTGTAGTGCCGTCTCTATGCAAAAATTCTACATGATACCCGAATTTTCCAATAATCTTATCTACCGAAACGGGGCTCAAAAATTTTACGAAAACACAGTAGTTGTCAGTATCTAGCTGAGTGGTATGCACCATATCAGAATTAATGCCAAGTACCTGATCAAGCCAATCATGAATTTCCAGAGCAGTCGGCTGAACACGTCGTGTTTCCTTGGCGAACGCAAAAACCAGCGTATTCTTCCTCACAGTTGTAGCCATGGTATGCAGAAATCAAGGGGAGATTCCGGTAATTACCGAAAACTCCACAAACGATAAATGAACGTCGGTAGAAAACACACAACAGAACACAATAGGCAGAATAATCACAAGTTACACACGAAGAAAAATCACAAAAAACAAGGACACCGAAACGCAAATGTAAACACTGGCGAAGCACTGACTACGCGCAGCAAACGGCGGCACGTCCGTACGCGTCGGCAGCTAGAGCCAGAATGAACCACTCGGCCACCTCGTCTGCTGGAGCTACAGTTGTGTCTTTGGCGAGTGCTTGCGGAAAGAAGACATTTGTCGATTCGAAAACACATTCAAAACATGGTACTGGGCCGGTGTTAACGTCTAATGCCAAGCTGCAGTGCGGCCGACCAAGCTCCCACTGGCGAATCGTTTAATGACAGCATCCGTCCATGTGGATATGCGATCGGGTAAAATCACCGGCCCACTTATCTACTGCAGGAATAAGCATTGTATCGACATGCAGTGTCGTCTAATGCAAATGAGAAAGGTGCTGTGCATTCTTTTGCTCGACTTACTGCAACGAAACGTACAGCTCGATACGCTACACTGATATTGCTTGCAAGGTTTTGACGTCCCCCCTAGCCCAAGATTGTCCTGCTGTTTGCGATGGAGCTTGGTGTTTGGGCGGCCACTAGCGACGGATGTCTGCAAAGTCAAGTCTCTCCAGTAGGCCCTGCCAAATGGCTTCTGTAGATGGCGGCCTGACTTTAAAGAACAAACTGTCGGAAGGCGACAGTTGTGCTACAGATGGATTATTAAAGGCACGATACGTTAAAATGACTGCGACAGATATGCACTTAAATATAAATAAGAACTCGTCGTTCGCAAATACCAACATAATCTTTGCTGGAGCCGAAATTTGATTGGTTTATAGATCTCGAATTGATGTTTAATTCGAAGGGCATAAGCTATGGAATGTTGTGCGCTTTCATCTGGTAGGCAGTTTTGTCACTTATTTCATACACACGCTATCTGCCACGTACACGCGTCGATGTTACTACTGAGTGGCGTTTCGCACGGAGAAGGAGTGACCGCAAAAGCGTGCTTTTTTTTACGTAAATTTCTTCGACGAGGATGGGATTCGAACCCACGCGTGCAGAGCACATTGGATTAGCAGTCCAACGCCTTAACCACTCGGCCACCTCGTCTGCTGGAACTACAGTTGTGTCTTTGGCGAGTGCTTGCGGAAAGAAGACATTTGTCGATTCGAAAACACATTCAAAACATGGTACTGGGCCGGTGTTAACGTCTAATGCCAAGCTGCAGTGCGGCCGACCAAGGTCCCACTGGCGAATCGTTTAATGACAGCATCCGTCCATGTGGATATGCGATCGGGTAAAATCACCGGCCCACTTATCTACTGCAGGAATAAGCATTGTATCGACATGCAGTGTCGTCTAATGCAAATGAGAAAGGTGCTGTGCATTCTTTTGCTCGACTTACTGCAACGAAACGTACAGCTCGATACGCTACACTGATATTGCTTGCAAGGTTTTGACGTCCCCCCTAGCCCAAGATTGTCCTGCTGTTTGCGATGGAGCTTGGTGTTTGGGCGGCCACTAGCGACGGATGTCTGCAAACTCAAGTCTCTCCAGTAGGCCCTGCCAAATGGCTTCTGTAGATGGCGGCCTCAATTTAAACAACAAACTGTCGGAAGGCGACAGTTGTGCTATAGATGGATTATTAAAGGCACGATACGTTAAAATGACTGCGACAAATATGCACTTAAATATAAATAAGAACTCGTCGTTCGCAAATACCAACATACTCTTTGCTGGAGCCGAAATTAGATTGGTTTATAGATCTCGAATTGGTGTTTAATTCGAAGGGCATACGCTATGGAATGTTGTGCGCTTTCATCTGTTAGGCAGTTTTGTCTCTTATTTCATACACACGCTATCTGCCACGTACACGCGTCGATGTTACTACTGAGTGGCGTTTCGCACGGAGAAGGAGTGACCGCAAACGCGTGCTTTACGTAAAATTCTTCGACGAGGATGGGATTCGAACCCACGCGTGCAGAGCACATTGGATTAGCAGTCCAACGCCTTGACCACTCGGCCACCTCGTCTGCTGGAGCTACAGTTGTGTCTTTGGCGAGTGCTTGCGGAAAGAAGACATTTGTCGATTCGAAAACACATTCAAAACATGGTACTGGGCCGGTGTTAACGTCTAATGCCAAGCTGCAGTGCGGCCGACCAAGCTCCCACTGGCGAATCGTTTAATGACAGCATCCGCCCATGTGGATATGCGATCGGGTAAAATCATTGGCCCACTTATCTACTGCAGGAATAAGCATTGTATCGACATGCAGTGTCGTCTAATGCAAATGAGAAAGGTGCTGTGCATTCTTTTGCACGACTTACTGCAACGAAACGTACAGCTCGATACGCTACACTGATATTGCTTGCAAGGTTTTGACGTCCTCCCTAGCCCAAGATTGTCCTGCTGTTTGCGATGGAGCTTGGTGTTTGGGCGGCCACTAGCGACGGATGTCTGCAAAGTCAAGTCTCTCCAGTAGGCCCTGCCAAATGGCTTCTGTAGATGGCGGCCTGACTTTAAAGAACAAACTGTCGGAAGGCGACAGTTGTGCTACAGATGGATTATTAAAGGCACGATACGTTAAAATGACTGCGACAGATATGCACTTAAATATAAATAAGAACTCGTCGTTCGCAAATACCAACATACTCTTTGCTGGAGCCGAAATTTGATTGGTTTATAGATCTCGAATTGATGTTTAATTCGAAGGGCATACGCTATGGAATGTTGTGCGCTTTCATCTGGTAGGCAGTTTTGTCTCTTATTTCATATACACGCTATCTGCCACGTACACGCGTCGATGTTACTACTGAGTGGCGTTTCGCACGGTGAAGGAGTGACCGCAAACGCGTGCTTTACGTAAAATTCTTCGACGAGGATGGGATTCGAACCCACGCGTGCAGAGCACATTGGATTAGCAGTCCAACGCCTTAACCACTCGGCCACCTCGTCTGCTGGAGCTACAGTTGTGTCTTTGGCGAGTGCTTGCGGAAAGAAGACATTTGTCGATTCGAAAACACATTCAAAACATGGTACTGGGCCGGTGTTAACGTCTAATGCCAAGCTGCAGTGCGGCCGACCAAGCTCCCACTGGCGAATCGTTTAATGACAGCATCCGTCCATGTGGATATGCGATCGGGTAAAATCACCGGCCCACTTATCTACTGCAGGAATAAGCATTGTATCGACATGCAGTGTCGTCTAATGCAAATGAGAAAGGTGCTGTGCATTCTTTTGCTCGACTTACTGCAACGAAACGTACAGCTCGATACGCTACACTGATATTGCTTGCAAGGTTTTGACGTCCCCCCTAGCCCAAGATTGTCCTGCTGTTTGCGATGGAGCTTGGTGTTTGGGCGGCCACTAGCGACGGATGTCTGCAAAGTCAAGTCTCTCCAGTAGGCCCTGCCAAATGGCTTCTGTAGATGGCGGCCTGACTTTAAATTATTAAAGGCACGATACGTTAAAATAACTGCGACAGATATGCACTTAAATATAAATAAGAACTCGTCGTTCGCAAATACCAACATACTCTTTGCTGGAGCCGAAATTAGATTGGTTTATAGATCTCGAATTGGTGTTTAATTCGAAGGGCATACGCTATGGAATGTTGTGCGCTTTCATCTGGTAGGCAGTTTTGTCTCTTATTTGATACACACGCTATCTGCCACGTACACGCGTCGATGTTACTACTGAGTGGCGTTTCGCACGGAGAAGGAGTGACCGCAAACGCGTGCTTTACGTAAAATTCTTCGACGAGGATGGGATTCGAACCCACGCGTGCAGAGCACATTGGATTAGCAGTCCAACGCCTTGACCAGTCGGCCACCTCGTCTGCTGGAGCTACAGTTGTGTCTTTGGCGAGTGCTTGCGGAAAGAAGACATTTGTCGATTCGAAAACACATTCAAAACATGGTACTGGGCCGGTGTTAACGTCTAATGCCAAGCTGCAGTGCGGCCGACCAAGCTCCCACTGGCGAATCGTTTAATGACAGCATCCGTCCATGTGGATATGCGATCGGGTAAAATCATTGGCCCACTTATCTACTGCAGGAATAAGCATTGTATCGACATGCAGTGTCGTCTAATGCAAATGAGAAAGGTGCTGTGCATTCTTTTGCACGACTTACTGCAACGAAACGTACAGCTCGATACGCTACACTGATATTGCTTGCAAGGTTTTGACGTCCCCCCTAGCCCAAGATTGTCCTGCTGTTTGCGATGGAGCTTGGTGTTTGGGCGGCCACTAGCGACGGATGTCTGCAAACTCAAGTCTCTCCAGTAGGCCCTGCCAAATGGCTTCTGTAGATGGCGGCCTCAATTTAAACAACAAACTGTCGGAAGGCGACAGTTGTGCTACAGATGGATTATTAAAGGCACGATACGTTAAAATGACTGCGACAAATATGCACTTAAATATAAATAAGAACTCGTCGTTCGCAAATACCAACATACTCTTTGCTGGAGCCGAAATTTGATTGGTTTATAGATCTCGAATTGATGTTTAATTCGAAGGGCATACGCTATGGAATGTTGTGCGCTTTCATCTGGTAGGCAGTTTTGTCTCTTATTTCATATACACGCTATCTGCCACGTACACGCGTCGATGTTACTACTGAGTGGCGTTTCGCACGGAGAAGGAGTGACCGCAAACGCGTGCTTTACGTAAAATTCTTCGACGAGGATGGGATTCGAACCCACGCGTGCAGAGCACATTGGATTAGCAGTCCAACGCCTTAACCACTCGGCCACCTCGTCTGCTGGAGCTACCGTTGTGTCTTTGGCGAGTGCTTTCGGAAAGAAGACATTTGTCGATTCGAAAACACATTCAAAACATGGTACTGGGCCGGTGTTAACGTCTAATGCCAAGCTGCAGTGCGGCCGACCAAGCTCCCACTGGCGAATCGCTTAATGACAGCATCCGTCCATGTGGATATGCGATCGGGTAAAATCATTGGCCCACTTATCTACTGCAGGAATAAGCATTGTATCGACATGCAGTGTCGTCTAATGCAAATGAGAAAGGTGCTGTGCATTCTTTTGCACGACTTACTGCAACGAAACGTACAGCTCGATACGCTACACTGATATTGCTTGCAAGGTTTTGACGTCCTCCCTAGCCCAAGATTGTCCTGCTGTTTGCGATGGAGCTTGGTGTTTGGGCGGCCACTAGCGACGGATGTCTGCAAAGTCAAGTCTCTCCAGTAGGACCTGCCAAATGGCTTCTGTAGATGGCGGCCTGAATTTAAACAACAAACTGTCGGAAGGCGACAGTTGTGCTACAGATGGATTATTAAAGGCACGATACGTTAAAATGACTGCGACAGATATGCACTTAAATATAAATAAGAACTCGTCGTTCGCAAATACCAACATACTCTTTGCTGGAGCCGAAATTTGATTGGTTTATAGATCTCGAATTGATGTTTAATTCGAAGGGCATACGCTATGGAATGTTGTGCGCTTTCATGTGGTAGGCAGTTTAGTCACTTATTTCATACACACGCTATCTGCCACGTACACGCGTCGATGTTACTACTGAGTGGCGTTTCGCACGGAGAAGGAGTGACCGCAAAAGCGTGCTTTACGTAAATTTCTTCGACGAGGATGGGATTCGAACCCACGCGTGCAGAGCACATTGGATTAGCAGTCCAACGCCTTAACCACTCGGCCACTTCGTCTGCTGGAACTAAAGATGTGTCTTTGGCGAGTGCTTGCGGAAAGAAGACATTTGTCGATTCGAAAACACATTCCAAACATGGTACTGGGCCGGTGTTAACGTCTAATGCCAAGCTGCAGTGCGGCCGACCAAGCTCCCACTGGCGAATCGTTTAATGACAGCATCCGTCCATGTGGATATGCGATCGGGTAAAATCATTGGCCCACTTATCTACTGCAGGAATAAGCATTGTATCGACATGCAGTGTCGTCTAATGCAAATGAGAAAGGTGCTGTGCATTCTTTTGCACGACTTACTGCAACGAAACGTACAGCTCGATACGCTACACTGATATTGCTTGCAAGATTTTGACGTGCCCCCTAGCCCAAGATTGTCCTGCTGTTTGCTACAGATGGATTATTAAAGGCACGATACGTTAAAATGACTGCGACAGATATGCACTTAAATATAAATAACAACTCGTCGTTCGCAAATACCAACATACTCTTTGCTGGAACCGAAATTTGATTGGTTTATAGATCTCGAATTGATGTTTAATTCGAAGGGCGTACGCTATGGAATGTTGTGCGCTTTCATCTGGTAGGCAGTTTAGTCACTTATTTCATACACACGCTATCTGCCACGTACACGCGTCGATGTTACTACTGAGTGGCGTTTCGCACGGAGAAGGAGTGACCGCAAAAGCGTGCTTTACGTAAATTTCTTTGACGAGGATGGGATTCGAACCCACGCGTGCAGAGCACATTGGATTAGCAGTCCAACGCCTTAACCACTTTTTTTTTTTATTTTGTGTTTCATTGTATTTAGTTTTTTTTATTTGTCATTATTTTTTTTTGTTTTTTTTTTTTGTTTTTTTGAAATGAAAGAAGGAAATTAATTTGAAGATCCACTTCGGGAAAAGCATCAACTGGGATTCTAAATGCAGCTGCTATTAGTGGTACCGCCGTAAGCATAGCTGTTTCGGGGTTCTGATGAGGCCTTCACGGCTACCGTAGCGGCCACGGGGCACACGAAGTCCCCACCGTACTTCACCCTCACCGGCAGTCCCCTACTTTAGCTCGCTTCTTCCTGGGGATGATTGTTACTGGGGTATCTTAACCTACTCCCTGTTTGTGGAACAGGATTCTTAACATATTTCCAAAATTCTTTTTGTGATCTTGTTTGTGGAGTATTTTGAAGTATTGCTCATGGAGATATGTCCGGTATTCCATAATATTATCGTCACCTTTCGAATTGACAATGTAACTTACGTAGTTCCCAAGAAGCCATATTATTGCATTATGTTTTGGTGTAGGAAAAAAGACCTTTTCTGGGAAGAAAATTAGATTCAAATTTAGCTCTCTCCCATCGCTGCGGGTCAGAAAGGCGACCTGCTGCTTTACCTCTTCCCAAATATCTTTACACCCTTTGCAGACAAAACGGTGATCCAAAGTGTCAGTCTCGTTGCATTTCTGACAAGTGTTTGTGTCACTGAGACCTATGGAATGGAGTTTCTCGTTAGTACTAATGACGTTATTCACCACTCTGTACCATGCCACCTGAACTTCCGTTGGTAGTAACTTGTTGTTAATGTTGTTCCATATAGTTTTCCAGTCGCGGTTTGGGTTCTTGGCCTGTGTCTTATTGCAATTTGCCGCCGTTCGTAAACTATTGAATATATAGCGATAGTTTCTCTTGCGTTTATTCCGTACTATACAGCTCATGTAGCTTAATTCAAAGTAGAAGAACCTAATATGTTTTAATTTATAATTAATCAGACTTATATCTATCGGCGGTTGGAAGCTTTGTGGTTGGAAAAAGTTGAATAATTTAGCTGTCAGACCGTCTGGTTGACTTTCGATAACTTGCAAAGACCGCTTAAGGAATAAGGCAATAGACCTTTTGTGGACATCTGTGAGACCGAGGCCTCCCTCTTCGGGTGGTAAAGTCAACGTGTCCACAGCAACTCGAAAGATATTCCCGTGCCAAATGTGTCTACATATGGTGGACATTATCGCTTTAGCTATTCCTTTGGGTATTGGCAAAATCTGTCCGATGTAAGTTGCTCTGGATAATACTGCTAAGTTTATCAACTTAATTTTTTGCTTGATATTGACGTCCCTCATATGATTTAAAATGAGCGCGCCACGGATCTTGTCGAGGACAGTTTTCCAGTTAGATGCTATTAGCCGAAGAGGGCAGCTGTAGAGGGTAACTCCCAGGGCAGTATGCCGGTCCACACTCCTCGCCCAAGGGACGGTGACGTCAGATAGTCCGTGCAGATTTAGAAAAACGCTCTTCGTGTCATTGATTCTCGCACCCGATGCGGTGCAGTACGACTGCAAGTTATCTGTTAACGTTGCGATGTCCGCGGCGCTGCGAATTATCACTCCTACGTCATCTGCGAATGCGTTCGTCACCTGTTTCATGCCTGACACTAGCATGCCCTCTAATGCGTCGTCTAACCTCCTTAAAAGTGGTTCCAAGGCAACTACGTATAACATCATTGACAATGGACTCCCCTGAGGGACTCCATTGGCTATGGGAATATCTTTAGTGCGATGACCATTAATAGTTACTTTCGTTGTTAAACCATTTAAGATGTTGGCTAAAACGTTCACATTACCCTCATTAAACCCCATGTAGGTCATGGTGTTCAGAAGATAGTCATGATTGATCCTGTCAAATGCCTTGCTAAAGTCTATAAAAGCCAGACCACCATTTGCTGTTGTATTTGCAAAAATGGAAACTATGTCCCTGTACGCACTTACAGTTGTAAAGATACTGCGCCCTGGAAGACAAGTCTGATGACTACCGCTGATCTTTCCTAAAATCGGTTGCAGTCTTTCTTTAAGAACCCTAGCTACGATTTTGTAGTCAGAATTCAATAGGCTTATGGGCCGTGTCTTTGTGATATCCTTTAAACCTGTGGTCCTGCCCTTTGGAAGTAACACTGTTATGCTCTGTTTGAAGGCCACTGGGACATCCACCCCATGAAGAATTTCGTTGATCATGTCCGTGAATGCATTGCCTATAATGTGCCAATACGTTCGGTAAAACTCCAGCGGCAGCCCATCTGGACCTGGTGACTTCTTAGAAGGTGAGCACCTAATTACGTCAAAAACGTCATCCGTGGTGAGGTCAGCATAGAAGTTGCGGTTGTCCTCTTCCGTTATAGTGTTCTCTAGGCCTGTTGACGATAAAAGGTCTCGTACAGCATTGTCGTCTATCTGATTGACACTATATAGGGTATTGTAAAATCGATACGCCTCGTCGATCATGTCCTTCTGGTTGGTGAGGACTCTCTGATCTTCGGCTCTGAGGGACCCTATAAAATTTCGTCGCCTTTGTTTGGCGTGTTGTATGAGGTGATATATTGAGGCATTTTCGTCGTCCACGATACTATGTGAGTGCGATCTGATTTTTAATCCTTCTAGCTGTGATCTCTTAATATTGAGTAGCGCTGCTTTTGTTTTGTTGATCTGTATTAAGATGTCCTGGGACATTGGCTCCTCGTAAAGATCGCGTAAGCAGGCGTAGTGGAACTCTGTTGTGTGTCTTATCCACCTCATCCTCTCCTTGCTAAAAGCTATCAGAGTCGCCCTTAATTTCTTCTTCGCCACAGCGGTCCACCATTCAACGTCGGACCGATGTTTGTGACGCACTCGTAAGGCGGCCCGCCAAGTCTCTTGTATTTCTGCAGCTAAGGCGTCCTCCAATAGCATGCTTATATTCAGTTTCCATAAGGGCCTGCCCCAGTAAGCCGACTGTGTTCTTAACCGTATGCTGCACTTAACGCCTAGGTGGTCGGAAATAAAGGTAGGTATTACTTCAACGCCAGCAACATCATTTTCTAAAGTAGATGAGACATAGAATCGGTCAATCCTACTTTGCGACCTGCTACTAAAGTAAGTAAATTTGACCAATGTAGGATATTTCAGTTCCCAAGCATCTGACCATTTCATGTGCGACACCAGATACTGTAACTCCTCGGACTTATTAAAATTTGGCCGTTGGTCCTTGTCAGTGAGTACGCAATTCCAGTCACCTCCAAGCAAAACATCAGCAGGATTGTCCTGAAGTAAAATTAAGATATCACGTCTGTAAAACGTGGCCCTTTCTTCTCGTGCATTGTTGCCTGATGGTGCGTAAACATTTATAATAGCTGTATTATGGATGTTACACCGAATGCCCCTCCCAGAGTCTAATTTACAAATGTCTGTCATTTCGATGCCCTCTCTGGCAAGAATAGCCGTCCCACAACTATGTTCAAGAGAAACATTTATAATGGCATTGAATCCTGGGACAAGAAGGTCTCGAATGAGCACTTCCTGTAAAAGGGCAATATCGGTGTCCGACTGATAGAGAAAATCTTGAAGTGCGGCTATTTTAGTGGCATTTTGAATTTTGTTAATATTTAATGTGGTCACATTATAAGTTTGGAGCATGTGCCAGATAGTTCATGTAAGTTTATTGACTGCATAATACGTTCATATGGAATCTGTCTGTCGTCATCAGTCCCTCGTTTAGTCTCAAGGCGATCTTGCCAACTCTATTAATAAAAAAGGTCTTCTTCTTGACTTGGGTCACCGTCCATGTTATCGACACCCTGTTCTGCGTCATCGTCCGCCCAATTGACTGGTGCTGCTGGTGCGTGTTGACCTGGCAATGAACCACCTCCTGGAACTTTGGTCGTGATCCCAGTTTGCGATGGGTGATGTTCACCCCCCGGGTCTTCTTGCCTTTCCTTTCTGTTTGAGTGCCCAGTAGTCCCTGCTGGCTCCAGATCTTCTGCCTTCTGATCCTTGTTCTGTAGATGTTTCAGCTTTTCCCTGAGAGCTGGGGCCAAAGACTCTGCCGCTTGGTGTGCCAAACGACGCTTTTTTGACTTCTTCCTCCTCCGCAGGGATCCCGTAGGAGACAAGTCAGGCGAATGTTCTGGTGGTTCGGTGGAAGAAGACAGTGGTGAGAGCGGTTCTGTCGTTGTCTCAGAGATCCTCGCGTTAATATCTCTAAGAGCCTCAGTTGGGGGTTCCTTCACTTCCGCATCTGTCGGTTGGGATTCCGGAGTTTGGCCTCCTTGCATTTCCGGGAGGTGTACGACTGGATTACGGACACCAGCGTCGCCATCACGCGACAGCCTTTCAGCCCGTTCGCCCTGTGCGTCTGGCGGGAGGTCGAGATGTTTGTCGACTTCCGTCGGTGACTTGGTATATTCTTGGGGCACTTCGTGCCGCTGCGAGTCCGAAGACGGCTGTTCAGTACCTACGTCGTTGCATGACTGTATCCTCTCCCGCAGTTCTGTTTGTCTGCCTTCCGTATCACATATCGCAGTTGTGACGGCGTAAGAGGGCCTAACAGCAGCTGCCCGTTCATCCACAGAGGCGGCCAACTCCGTGGCGGTTGTGGCGGCCGCCAGTGCTTCGACTTGTTCCACGTGCTCAACTGTTGACGTTTCTGCAGATTTGCGACCGTACGTGGCAGCCGCGTACGTTAACTGAAGGCTGACAGCAGCGCCAGGAACCGCAACCTCCCCGGTCGGTAGCTGTGGGACACGCCGTTTGGGACATTCACTGCGTATGTGCTCTGGTGAGTTGCACAATGCACATCTCTTGGGTTGACCGTCGTAGATAACTATGGCGCGGTGTCCACATACATTTACATATGACGGTATGTGCCTTTGAAGATCTATCTTAACTTGGCGGACTCCATTCAGGACAGGAAACATATGTGGCTCCGACCAGTTTTCAGCAATATTCGAAATAACACGGCCATACGGTCGAAGGATTGTATTAACTTCCTCTGCAGGAACCTCAAATGGCAACTCAAAGACCCTAATTGTACGTATGCCTAATCCGGCGTGTGAGACGGAAACATCACTCACTGTACCGTCGGAATGTTTAAACTTCAGTACTCCGCCACACTTATCCATAATAGAGACACACAAATCTGGGTTGGTCAGCTTCACAAAGGCCGCATTTGAAACGAACGATAAATGCACACCTATTATGTCATTGCCAGTAATCTTAACAGCGTCGAGTAACCACTGTTTTACTTCATATGCCTTAGGCCTCAAGAAATTTCGGTCGAAAGTAAACTTAATCGTGTCTTTCCTCATGACAGTAATCGCGTTCATTCTATCTTGAAATCAGGAAACATAACCTAACTCGCAAAGGTAACGAAGTGACTAACCTCGTGACAGCAAACAGCCGTTGTTTACTTCAAGACGCCAAGCCAGCCGCCACACGTCCGTCCCGCACCGCGGCTGCGACTCGAATGCCGCACACTCGGCCACCTCGTCTGCTGGAACTACAGTTGTGTCTTTGGCGAGTGCTTGCGGAAAGAAGACATTTGTCGATTCGAAAACACATTCAAAACATGGTACTGGGCCGGTGTTAACGTCTAATGCCAAGCTGCAGTGCGGCCGACCAAGCTCCCACTGGCGAATCGTTTAATGACAGCATCCGTCCATGTGGATATGCGATCGGGTAAAATCATTGGCCCAATTATCTACTGCAGGAATAAGCATTGTATCGACATGCAGTGTCGTCTAATGCAAATGAGAAAGGTGCTGTGCATTCTTTTGCACGACTTACTGCAACGAAACGTACAGCTCGATACGCTACACTGATATTGCTTGCAAGGTTTTGACGTCCCCCCTAGCCCAAGATTGTCCTGCTGTTTGCGATGGAGCTTGGTGTTTGGGCGGCCACTAGCGACGGATGTCTGCAAACTCAAGTCTCTCCAGTAGGCCCTGCCAAATGGCTTCTGTAGATGGCGGCCTGACTTTAAAGAACAAACTGTCGGAAGGCGACAGTTGTGCTACAGATGGATTATTAAAGGCACGATACGTTAAAATGACTGCGACAGATATGCACTTAAATATAAATAAGAACTCGTCGTTCGCAAATACCAACATACTCTTTGCTGGAGCCGAAATTTGATTGGTTTATAGATCTCGAATTGATGTTTAATTCGAAGAGCATACGCTATGGAATGTTGTGCGCTTTCATCTGGTAGGCAGTTTTGTCTCTTATTTCATACACACGCTATCTGCCACGTACACGCGTCGATGTTACTACTGAGTGGCGTTTCGCACGGAGAAGGAGTGACCGCAAACGCGTGCTTTACGTAAAATTCTTCGACGAGGATGGGATTCGAACCCACGCGTGCAGAGCACATTGGATTAGCTGTCCAACGCCTTAACCACTCGGCCACCTCGTCTGCTGGAGCTACAGTTGTGTCTTTGGCGAGTGCTTGCGGAAAGAAGACATTTGTCGATTCGAAAACACATTCAAAACATGGTACTGGGCCGGTGTTAACGTCTAATGCCAAGCTGCAGTGCGGCCGACCAAGCTCCCACTGGCGAATCGTTTAATGACAGCATCCGTCCATATGGATATGCGATCGGGTAAAATCATTGGCCCAATTATCTACTGCAGGAATAAGCATTGTATCGACATGCAGTGTCGTCTAATGCAAATGAGAAAGGTGCTGTGCATTCTTTTGCACGACTTACTGCAACGAAACGTACAGCTCGATACGCTACACTGATATTGCTTGCAAGGTTTTGACGTCCCCCCTAGCCCAAGATTGTCCTGCTGTTTGCGATGGAGCTTGGTGTTTGGGCGGCCACTAGCGACGGATGTCTGCAAACTCAAGTCTCTCCAGTAGGCCCTGCCAAATGGCTTCTGTAGATGGCGGCCTGACTTTAAAGGTACAGATGGATTATTAAAGGCACGATACGTTAAAATGACTGCGACAGATATGCACTTAAATATAAATAAGAACTCGTCGTTCGCAAATACCAACATACTCTTTGCTGGAGCCGAAATTTGATTGGTTTATAGATCTCGAATTGATGTTTAATTCGAAGGGCATACGCTATGGAATGTTGTGCGCTTTCATCTGGTAGGCAGTTTAGTCACTTATTTCATACACACGCTATCTGCCACGTACACGCGTCGATGTTACTACTGAGTGGCGTTTCGCACGGAGAAGGAGTGACCGCAAAAGCGTGCTTTACGTAAATTTCTTCGACGAGGATGGGATTCGAACCCACGCGTGCAGAGCACATTGGATTAGCAGTCCAACGCCTTAACCACTCGGCCACCTCGTCTGCTGGAACTACAGTTGTGTCTTTGGCGAGTGCTTGCGGAAAGAAGACATTTGTCGATTCGAAAACACATTCAAAACATGGTACTGGGCCGGTGTTAACGTCTAATGCCAAGCTGCAGTGCGGCCGACCAAGCTCCCACTGGCGAATCGTTTAATGACAGCATCCGTCCATATGGATATGCGATCGGGTAAAATCATTGGCCCAATTATCTACTGCAGGAATAAGCATTGTATCGACATGCAGTGTCGTCTAATGCAAATGAGAAAGGTGCTGTGCATTCTTTTGCACGACTTACTGCAACGAAACGTACAGCTCGATACGCTACACTGATATTGCTTGCAAGGTTTTGACGTCCCCCCTAGCCCAAGATTGTCCTGCTGTTTGCGATGGAGCTTGGTGTTTGGGCGGCCACTAGCGACGGATGTCTGCAAACTCAAGTCTCTCCAGTAGGCCCTGCCAAATGGCTTCTGTAGATGGCGGCCTGACTTTAAAGAACAAACTGTCGGAAGGCGACAGTTGTGCTACAGATGGATTATTAAAGGCACGATACGTTAAAATGACTGCGACAGATATGCACTTAAATATAAATAAGAACTCGTCGTTCGCAAATACCAACATACTCTTTGCTGGAGCCGAAATTTGATTGGTTTATAGATCTCGAATTGATGTTTAATTCGAAGGGCATACGCTATGGAATGTTGTGCGCTTTCATCTGGTAGGCAGTTTTGTCTCTTATTTCATACACACGCTATCTGCCACGTACACGCGTCGATGTTACTACTGAGTGGCGTTTCGCACGGAGAAGGAGTGACCGCAAACGCGTGCTTTACGTAAAATTCTTCGACGAGGATGGGATTCGAACCCACGCGTGCAGAGCACATTGGATTAGCTGTCCAACGTCTTAACCACTCGGCCACCTCGTCTGCTGGAGCTACAGTTGTGTCTTTGGCGAGTGCTTGCGGAAAGAAGACATTTGTCGATTCGAAAACACATTCCAAACATGGTACTGGGCCGGTGTTAACGTCTAATGCCAAGCTGCAGTGCGGCCGACCAAGCTCCCACTGGCGAATCGTTTAATGACAGCATCCGTCCATGTGGATATGCGATCGGGTAAAATCATTGGCCCAATTATCTACTGCAGGAATAAGCATTGTATCGACATGCAGTGTCGTCTAATGCAAATGAGAAAGGTGCTGTGCATTCTTTTGCACGACTTACTGCAACGAAACGTACAGCTCGATACGCTACACTGATATTGCTTGCAAGGTTTTGACGTCCCCCCTAGCCCAAGATTGTCCTGCTGTTTGCGATGGAGCTTGGTGTTTGGGCGGCCACTAGCGACGGATGTCTGCAAATGCTACAGATGGATTATTAAAGGCACGATACGTTAAAATGACTGCGACAGATATGCACTTAAATATAAATAAGAACTCGTCGTTCGCAAATACCAACATACTCTTTGCTGGAGCCGAAATTTGATTGGTTTATAGATCTCGAATTGATGTTTAATTCGAAGGGCATACGCTATGGAATGTTGTGCGCTTTCATCTGGTAGGCAGTTTTGTCTCTTATTTCATACACACGCTATCTGCCACGTACACGCGTCGATGTTACTACTGAGTGGCGTTTCGCACGGAGAAGGAGTGACCGCAAACGCGTGCTTTACGTAAAATTCTTCGACGAGGATGGGATTCGAACCCACGCGTGCAGAGCACATTGGATTAGCTGTCCAACGCCTTAACCACTCGGCCACCTCGTCTGCTGGAGCTACAGTTGTGTCTTTGGCGAGTGCTTGTGGAAAGAAGACATTTGTCGATTCGAAAACACATTCAAAACATGGTACTGGGCCGGTGTTAACGTCTAATGCCAAGCTGCAGTGCGGCCGACCAAGCTCCCACTGGCGAATCGTTTAATGACAGCATCCGTCCATGTGGATATGCGATCGGGTAAAATCATTGGCCCAATTATCTACTGCAGGAATAAGCATTGTATCGACATGCAGTGTCGTCTAATGCAAATGAGAAAGGTGCTGTGCATTCTTTTGCACGACTTACTGCAACGAAACGTACAGCTCGATACGCTACACTGATATTGCTTGCAAGGTTTTGACGTCCCCCCTAGCCCAAGATTGTCCTGCTGTTTGCGATGGAGCTTGGTGTTTGGGCGGCCACTAGCGACGGATGTCTGCAAATGCTACAGATGGATTATTAAAGGCACGATACGTTAAAATGACTGCGACAGATATGCACTTAAATATAAATAAGAACTCGTCGTTCGCAAATACCAACATACTCTTTGCTGGAGCCGAAATTTGATTGGTTTATAGATCTCGAATTGATGTTTAATTCGAAGGGCATACGCTATGGAATGTTGTGCGCTTTCATCTGGTAGGCAGTTTTGTCTCTTATTTCATACACACGCTATCTGCCACGTACACGCGTCGATGTTACTACTGAGTGGCGTTTCGCACGGAGAAGGAGTGACCGCAAACGCGTGCTTTACGTAAAATTCTTCGACGAGGATGGGATTCGAACCCACGCGTGCAGAGCACATTGGATTAGCTGTCCAACGCCTTAACCACTCGGCCACCTCGTCTGCTGGAGCTACAGTTGTGTCTTTGGCGAGTGCTTGTGGAAAGAAGACATTTGTCGATTCGAAAACACATTCAAAACATGGTACTGGGCCGGTGTTAACGTCTAATGCCAAGCTGCAGTGCGGCCGACCAAGCTCCCACTGGCGAATCGTTTAATGACAGCATCCGTCCATGTGGATATGCGATCGGGTAAAATCATTGGCCCAATTATCTACTGCAGGAATAAGCATTGTATCGACATGCAGTGTCGTCTAATGCAAATGAGAAAGGTGCTGTGCATTCTTTTGCACGACTTACTGCAACGAAACGTACAGCTCGATACGCTACACTGATATTGCTTGCAAGGTTTTGACGTCCCCCCTAGCCCAAGATTGTCCTGCTGTTTGCGATGGAGCTTGGTGTTTGGGCGGCCACTAGCGACGGATGTCTGCAAACTCAAGTCTCTCCAGTAGGCCCTGCCAAATGGCTTCTGTAGATGGCGGCCTGACTTTAAAGAACAAACTGTCGGAAGGCGACAGTTGTGCTACAGATGGATTATTAAAGGCACGATACGTTAAAATGACTGCGACAGATATGCACTTAAATATAAATAAGAACTCGTCGTTCGCAAATACCAACATACTCTTTGCTGGAGCCGAAATTTGATTGGTTTATAGATCTCGAATTGATGTTTAATTCGAAGGGCATACGCTATGGAATGTTGTGCGCTTTCATCTGGTAGGCAGTTTTGTCTCTTATTTCATACACACGCTATCTGCCACGTACACGCGTCGATGTTACTACTGAGTGGCGTTTCGCACGGAGAAGGAGTGACCGCAAACGCGTGCTTTACGTAAAATTCTTCGACGAGGATGGGATTCGAACCCACGAGTGCAGAGCACATTGGATTAGCAGTCCAACGCCTTAACCACTCGGCCACCTCGTCTGCTGGAACTACAGTTGTGTCTTTGGCGAGTGCTTGCGGAAAGAAGACATTTGTCGATTCGAAAACACATTCAAAACATGGTACTGGGCCGGTGTTAACGTCTAATGCCAAGCTGCAGTGCGGCCGACCAAGCTCCCACTGGCGAATCGTTTAATGACAGCATCCGTCCATGTGGATATGCGATCGGGTAAAATCATTGGCCCAATTATCTACTGCAGGAATAAGCATTGTATCGACATGCAGTGTCGTCTAATGCAAATGAGAAAGGTGCTGTGCATTCTTTTGCACGACTTACTGCAACGAAACGTACAGCTCGATACGCTACACTGATATTGCTTGCAAGGTTTTGACGTCCCCTCTAGCCCAAGATTGTCCTGCTGTTTGCGATGGAGCTTGGTGTTTGGGCGGCCACTAGCGACGGATGTCTGCAAACTCAAGTCTCTCCAGTAGGCCCTGCCAAATGGCTTCTGTAGATGGCGGCCTGACTTTAAAGAACAAACTGTCGGAAGGCGACAGTTGTGCTACAGATGGATTATTAAAGGCACGATACGTTAAAATGACTGCGACAAATATGCACTTAAATATAAATAAGAACTCGTCGTTCGCAAATACCAACATACTCTTTGCTGGAGCCGAAATTTGATTGGTTTATAGATCTCGAATTGATGTTTAATTCGAAGGGCATACGCTATGGAATGTTGTGCGCTTTCATCTGGTAGGCAGTTTAGTCACTTATTTCATACACACGCTATCTGCCACGTACACGCGTCGATGTTACTACTGAGTGGCGTTTCGCACGGAGAAGGAGTGACCGCAAAAGCGTGCTTTACGTAAATTTCTTCGACGAGGATGGGATTCGAACCCACGAGTGCAGAGCACATTGGATTAGCAGTCCAACGCCTTAACCACTCGGCCACCTCGTCTGCTGGAACTACAGTTGTGTCTTTGGCGAGTGCTTGCGGAAAGAAGACATTTGTCGATTCGAAAACACATTCAAAACATGGTACTGGGCCGGTGTTAACGTCTAATGCCAAGCTGCAGTGCGGCCGACCAAGCTCCCACTGGCGAATCGTTTAATGACAGCATCCGTCCATATGGATATGCGATCGGGTAAAATCATTGGCCCAATTATCTACTGCAGGAATAAGCATTGTATCGACATGCAGTGTCGTCTAATGCAAATGAGAAAGGTGCTGTGCATTCTTTTGCACGACTTACTGCAACGAAACGTACAGCTCGATACGCTACACTGATATTGCTTGCAAGGTTTTGACGTCCCCCCTAGCCCAAGATTGTCCTGCTGTTTGCGATGGAGCTTGGTGTTTGGGCGGCCACTAGCGACGGATGTCTGCAAACTCAAGTCTCTCCAGTAGGCCCTGCCAAATGGCTTCTGTAGATGGCGGCCTGACTTTAAAGAACAAACTGTCGGAAGGCGACAGTTGTGCTACAGATGGATTATTAAAGGCACGATACGTTAAAATGACTGCGACAGATATGCACTTAAATATAAATAAGAACTCGTCGTTCGCAAATACCAACATACTCTTTGCTGGAGCCGAAATTTGATTGGTTTATAGATCTCGAATTGATGTTTAATTCGAAGGGCATACGCTATGGAATGTTGTGCGCTTTCATCTGGTAGGCAGTTTTGTCTCTTATTTCATACACACGCTATCTGCCACGTACACGCGTCGATGTTACTACTGAGTGGCGTTTCGCACGGAGAAGGAATGACCGCAAACGCGTGCTTTACGTAAAATTCTTCGACGAGGATGGGATTCGAACCCACGCGTGCAGAGCACATTGGATTAGCAGTCCAACGCCTTAACCACTCGGCCACGTCGTCTGCTGGAGCTACAGTTGTGTCTTTGGCGAGTGCTTGCGGAAAGAAGACATTTGTCGATTCGAAAACACATTCAAAACATGGTACTGGGCCGGTGTTAACGTCTAATGCCAAGCTGCAGTGCGGCCGACCAAGCTCCCACTGGCGAATCGTTTAATGACAGCATCCGTCCATGTCGACATGCGATCGGGTAAAATCATTGGCCCAATTATCTACTGCAGGAATAAGCATTGTATCGACAAGCAGTGTCGTCTAATGCAAATGAGAAAGGTGCTGTGCATTCTTTTGCACGACTTACTGCAACGAAACGTACAGCTCGATACGCTACACTGATATTGCTTGCAAGGTTTTGACGTCCCCCCTAGCCCAAGATTGTCCTGCTGTTTGCGATGGAGCTTGGTGTTTGGGCGGCCACTAGCGACGGATGTCTGCAAACTCAAGTCTCTCCAGTAGGCCCTGCCAAATGGCTTCTGTAGATGGCGGCCTGACTTTAAAGAACAAACTGTCGGAAGGCGACAGTTGTGCTACAGATGGATTATTAAAGGCACGATACGTTAAAATGACTGCGACAGATATGCACTTAAATATAAATAAGAACTCGTCGTTCGCAAATACCAACATACTCTTTGCTGGAGCCGAAATTTGATTGGTTTATAGATCTCGAATTGATGTTTAATTCGAAGGGCATACGCTATGGAATGTTGTGCGCTTTCATCTGGTAGGCAGTTTAGTCACTTATTTCATACACACGCTATCTGCCACGTACACGCGTCGATGTTACTACTGAGTGGCGTTTCGCACGGAGAAGGAGTGACCGCAAAAGCGTGCTTTACGTAAATTTCTTCGACGAGGATGGGATTCGAACCCACGAGTGCAGAGCACATTGGATTAGCAGTCCAACGCCTTAACCACTTTTTTTTTTTTTTTTTTTTTTTTTTTTCTTTTTTTTTTTATTTTTTTGTTTTATTTTTTTTAAACACAGCGTCAGGTTCCACCGAGACTTGAACCCGGATCGCTGGATTCAAAGTCCAGAGTGCTAACCATTACACCATTTTTTTTTTTTTTTTTTTTTTTTTTTTTTTTTTATTTGTTTCCCGATGCTTCCATAGTCAGCTGCTACGAAATAAAAGTATGCCCCAGGTGAGGCTCGAACTCACAACCCCGGCATTGCTCACGGCTACTGCCTTATAAGTACCGTGCGCTAACCAATTGCGCCACTTTTTTTTTTTTTTTTTTCCCTTGAGTCTGGCGCCTTAGACCGCTTTTTTTTTTTTATACCACTTTTTTTTCCTTAACCACTTTTTTTTTTAAATTTTTTTATAAGTAATAGGCAGAAGGAGGCAAAGTGGGCAGGGGTCAAGAATAATCTGAGGCCTGGCCACAATGTCTCCACCATACCCATCACTGATTTTCGACCTTGTCGCTCCTATGATCCAAAAATACAACTGCCCACTTTAGCAAATTTATTTTTTTTTGTTTTTTTAATTTTTTTTATTTTTTTTGTTTTTAATTTTTTCTAATTAGTATTTCCTCTTTTTTATGGTTTTTTATATTATCATGATTAAATGAAAGGAATTCGTTCGTGAAATAAGTAATGGCTCTCCATGTGCATAAAATGAAAAATATAACTCAATCTTCTACTTGTTGTTCCTGCCTTCATTTTTTGTTTAATTTTTTTAAATTTTTTATTTGTTGTCGTTTTTGACCATTTTGTCATAGTGGAAAATCAACAAAAATGAAAGTATAAGAAATGAAACAGACAATAATTCTGCACATAGTAATATAGTCACTCAATACTGTGTGCTTTAGGTTGATGGTGTTTAGCCTATCCCCATTCTATCAAATATAATTTGTAGCATATTACCATATTTCTTCTTGTGGTCTGCATACGTACGTATTTTGTGGTATTTGCACTGTAAGTATATCTTGAAATCTGTAACGGTATCAGTTCCAGCGTCATGAGTTACGTAAGTTACATAATTTCCTAGGAGCCAATAGACGGCATTATTCTTCGTCTCTGGAAAATAACGGTCTTGTGGTCTGTGCAGCACTGACAGCGAGATGTACTGAGGTGAAGACCTTGTAATGAGAGCTATTTGCACTTTGAGCCAATTCCAGATATGTATATTGCCGCCACAAGTGTATCGATGGATAATTGTGTCCACTAGTCGACATCGTTGACATAGATTGGTGTCACTGAGGCCAATTTCATATAATCTTTCGTTGGTGCTAATGATATTATTAACGGCTTTGTACCATGCTGTTCTTATGTCAGAAGATAAAACTTTTAAATTGATGTTTTGCCAGATAGCAGTCCAGTGTATGTGAGGAAACTGTCTCTCTACTTTATTCTTTCCTTCACACGTCTCCCAGACCCGCATAATATCTCTTGACGTTAGCTGACGTAGCCGTGTAACTTCGTCCCTCAAGTAGCTAAGTTCAATATAAAAGGCTCGCACGTGCTGGAGACGATTGTTAATTTTTTGCACATCAATAGGAGGCTGCAGGCTGCGAGGTTTTAGAATTTCAAAAAGTCGGCTTGAAATACTTTCCGGTACTTCTCTAATGATAGTTAATTGCCTTTTGACGAAGAGTGCAGAGGCTTTGTTGGTAATATTGATGAGACCTAAACCACCATTTCGGGGATGTAAGGTAGCCACTTTGGCGGTTACTCGAAACAGTTCTCCTTTCCACAGAAAATTTGTGATTCTGGACGTTATGTTCTTGGCTATCATTTTGGGTAGTGGAAAGAGCTGAGCGGTGTGGTATGCTGTAGCTAAGATACACGTGTTGATGTACTTAATCCTCTGAATCTGATTCATATTCCGTGATAAATTTTCCATTACAGCACCCTGCACTTTCCGTGCCGCAGCTTTCCAATTCAATGCAGTCATTTTCATTGGGCATGCGGTCAATGTGACACCAAGCGTCGTATGCTGCCTGACCAACTTTGCCCACTCTACGTTTATGTGCTCAAAACCTCTAAGATGTAAAATTTTGCTTTTCTTTTCATTTGAATTTGCCCCAGACGCACTGCAGTAATTCTGAATCACTGCAGCTAACGTAGCTACATCGTCATTATTTCTGATTATGACGCCTACATCATCAGCATAAGCTTTTATAGCTGTTTTGCACCCTGACAGTGTTATACCTGTTAATTTATCGTGAATACGTTTAAGAAATGGGTCCAGTGAAATGGCAAATAGTGACATAGAAAGGGGGCTTCCCTGAGGAACACCGCGTCGTATTTGGAATTTTCTCGTAGCCTGACTGTTAACTGCTATGCATGCGTTTATTCCTGTCGCCACGTTTTTTATTACGTTTAAGGCTCGTTCCTGGAAACCGAGCTTTTTTAACGTCTTGAAAAGGTAGATATGATTCACGAGATCGAATGCTTTATGAAAATCCAGGAAAACCAGGGCACATTTGATGTTAGTGACGGAAGTGATTGCAATTATATCCCGAAATTCCGCTAAATTGTGAAACAGAGTTTTACCTGCAATGCAGTGTTGATACGGACTAATCAGTCGACTTGCTAAGGATGAAATTTTCTTGTTGAGAATTCTTGCTATTATTTTATAGTCCGCATTGAGCAACGAAATCGGTCGGAAGTTAGTAAGATCTTTGTGTCCTTTAGTTTTGGGGATAAGGACTATTTTACTTTCTTTAAATTCAGAGGGTATCATTGCGCCCTGAAGAACTTCATTTACAATCACTGTAATTGTCCCTCCCACTATCGGCCAATAGCGGACGTAAAATTCTGCAGGTAGACCATCAGGCCCTGGGGATTTTTTCAGAGGGGAGGTACACAGAGTCACATAAACGTCCTCATTACAGACGTGCGACAGGAAGGTAACGTTGTCATCATCCGTCAGCTGTGGCACAAGAAAGTCGAGGAAATCATCAATAGATTCCTCGCAGCTGGAATTTTCGGAATATAAGTTATCGAAGTAGCGATAGATCTCATTCAAAATCTCTTTCTGTGTCCTAAGACTTGTACCATTCGTCGTCCGTAATTCGTCGATAAGCATTGTTCTTCTGTTTTGAGCGTGCTTCAGAAGGTGGTATAGGGAAGTTGTTTCGTCCTCTGAGACAGATTTCGCCTTGGATTTTATTTTAAGTCCTTCCAGTTGATGCCTCTTAATGCTGAGTAATTTAGCCTTAATTTTTTTGATATCTGTCAGGCGAAGATGTGAACCAGATGTTTGACCGTATAGCTCTCTGAGTACTGAGTAATAGAACTCTATAGTGTTCTTAAGATCTCTGGCCCTCTGAAAGCTATATTGCATTATCGTCTTTCTAAGTTTCGGCTTTGTCATTTTTGTCCACCATTCTATGGTAGTCGCGTATCTAGGAAGAGCACGCAGGCATAACGTCCATGCGTCTTTTATCTGATCTTCTAATTCACGGTCTTGTAACAGCGAGACATTTAAATTCCACTGGTTTTTGAAGCGGCGTATTGGCTGCGCTTGTAAATTTATACAGGCCAACACACCAGAATGGTCCGAAAAGTAGACAGGAACCGTTTCTGTTTTCAATAAAGCCGTTTCGAGATTGTCGGTAATGTAGAATCTGTCGATTCTGCTGCATGCATTGGAAGTTGCATAAGTGTACTCGACAACAGCAGGGTGTTTGCATTCCCAAGCATCCTTTAGCTTTAAGCTAGTGACGAGATGTTTTAATTCAGCAGAATAATTAAAATTTGGACTCTGATCTTTCCTGTTGAGGACGCAATTAAAATCACCCCCCATTATAAGGTGACTGGGGTTTTTGCGTAATAAGTATATTACCTCGTCTTTAAAAAATCGTGTTCTGTCAGATCTATGTGAACTGCCGGAAGGGGCATACAAGTTAATAAGGGACACGTCATAAATCTTGAGCCCTATTCCCCTTCCAGATTCCAGTCGTTCTACTTCCGTTACTGGAATCCCATCCCGGATTAAAAAAGCTGTCCCCACGCTAGTTTCATGGGAGACATTTAGGTGAGCAACATACCCGGGAATATTTAAATCCGACGTGACAACTTCCTGCAGCAGGGCTATATCAGTTCCCGAGTCATATAAAAATTCTTTTAGCGCTGCTATTTTCAATGCCGACCGTATTTTATTAATATTGACAGTAGCAATAGTATAACACTGGGTCATTGCGTTATTACTCGTTGGATGTTAGGACAGTGAGTAAATAACATGCGACTAAATTATTACTTAGAAGACACAGAAAATTTAGACAGAACAGAACGTCCCATTGAGAGGTTGCTAATTACAGTATTAGTGCAGTCTAGGTTTGATATTTCGCTCCTGAATCAGTAGAAGATAGATTATCAGGAAGTTCCTCAGGAGATTCTTTCAATGACCCGTGCCTGACAGTTTCATAACGCACATTTTGGGGTTTCGTGTCACTTTTCACGCTCTTTAACTTCGCTTGATTACGAGGAGCATTGACATTCGGTTGTGGCTTTAACTTCCTTCGTGGAGCATCCGAAGGCTCTGTGACGGGTTTTGTGGTGGTCGGTTGTGACGCCGATCCCGTCGGGTCGTCCAACTGTACGACACGGCCTGTACTGCTTAGCCCTGTCGTGTGGTCAGTACCCTTCGGGGAAGCACTAGCCGTTACAGAGGGTTGATCCAGACACACTAATTGTTTCTCTTGACTGTCAGGAGGCTGCTCGTCTTTGCAAACTGTGTCCCCTCCTGATGTTTCGCGGTTATTGTTAGAAACATCCCCATTTTCGCAGTTTCCCACCAATTGTTTACGTTCTGATTGTTTACAAGCTTCCATCTGCATTTCCTGGAGTTGTGGCAATACTTCCTCATCGCATTGTTTTTGTTTGCGTGCGGAGTGAGATTTGTCAGACAACTCTTCGTCAGAACAGCTATCAGTTATCGCATGGGGCCGTTTCTTTGTCTGCAATTCGGAGGATGCGGGGGTGTCAACATCAGCCTTTTTATCTAAACATGGAAATTGAGTAATATCATTTACGGATATATCAGAGGGGTTTGCTTGGGCAGTATCCACACCCAGCGGGACAGATACATTATTTGGCAAGACATCATTTAGAGTAAGTTTCTGGCGTTGCGTTAGATTGCTTTTCAATACAAAAACCCGCCGCGGACAATCCTGTCTAAAGTGGCCAGACTCATTACAAACATGACAGGTAGGTACTTGACCTGAATACACAATCTGCGCCCTGTATCCATTTACAAATATATGAGACGGAATATTGGTCTTGATGTCCATCTCCACAGATCGAATTCCGTTAAAACACTGCAGTTTGTAGTGACGAGACCAACGTTCATTATTAACAGATTTCACGTCACCATACTTGCAAAGCGCATCTTTAATTAAATCATTATCAATTTCAATAGGTAAATTAAGCACGCGAACGGTAGTGTAAACAATATCAGCTCGCCAGATCCGAACTTTGCTCTTCGAGCCGTCTCTGTGAATGAATTCTACTTCACTACCCCACTTTGCTAAAAGTCTATCTATCGTCACCGAGCTCTCAAACTTAACAAAAATACAGTATTTATCATTGTCTAACTGCATTGTATGTACGGAATCAGAGTTAACACCAATTACCTCAGTAATCCAATCGTGTATTTCCAGTGACGTTGGCTGGATATGACGGGTTTCCTTGTCGAAAGCGAAGACCAGTGTGTTTTTCCTGACGTTCGTAGACATGATTCAGAACAGGGATGAAACTCCGGTTAAAAAACCGAAATTCCGGCGAGTGACAGAACGGTGATGAACAGCCAAACACTTACGACGATACACAAAAACGAAGATGAACGGACAGCCAGCAAAGGAGACAGCAGCAGAACACGTATGTAAACAACACAATCGGAGCGCAGCAGTACACACGTCCACGCGGTAGCACAGCTGAAGCGCGACTCGACCACTCGGCCACCTCGTCTGCTGGAACTACAGTTGTGTCTTTGGCGAGTGCTTGCGGAAAGAAGACATTTGTCGATTCGAAAACACATTCAAAACATGGTACTGGGCCGGTGTTAACGTCTAATGCCAAGCTGCAGTGCGGCCGACCAAGCTCCCACTGGCGAATCGTTTAATGACAGCATCCGTCCATATGGATATGCGATAGGGTAAAATCATTGGCCCAATTATCTACTGCAGGAATAAGCATTGTATCGACATGCAGTGTCGTCTAATGCAAATGAGAAAGGTGCTGTGCATTCTTTTGCACGACTTACTGCAACGAAACGTACAGCTCGATACGCTACACTGATATTGCTTGCAAGGTTTTGACGTCCCCCCTAGCCCAAGATTGTCCTGCTGTTTGCGATGGAGCTTGGTGTTTGGGCGGCCACTAGCGACGGATGTCTGCAAACTCAAGTCTCTCCAGTAGGCCCTGCCAAATGGCTTCTGTAGATGGCGGCCTGACTTTAAAGAACAAACTGTCGGAAGGCGACAGTTGTGCTACAGATGGATTATTAAAGGCACGATACGTTAAAATGACTGCGACAGATATGCACTTAAATATAAATAAGAACTCGTCGTTCGCAAATACCAACATACTCTTTGCTGGAGCCGAAATTTGATTGGTTTATAGATCTCGAATTGATGTTTAATTCGAAGGGCATACGCTATGGAATGTTGTGCGCTTTCATGTGGTAGGCAGTTTAGTCACTTATTTCATACACACGCTATCTGCCACGTACACGCGTCGATGTTACTACTGAGTGGCGTTTCGCACGGAGAAGGAGTGACCGCAAAAGCGTGCTTTACGTAAATTTCTTCGACGAGGATGGGATTCGAACCCACGCGTGCAGAGCACATTGGATTAGCAGTCCAACGCCTTAACCACTCGGCCACTTCGTCTGCTGGAACTAAAGATGTGTCTTTGGCGAGTGCTTGCGGAAAGAAGACATTTGTCGATTCGAAAACACATTCCAAACATGGTACTGGGCCGGTGTTAACGTCTAATGCCAAGCTGCAGTGCGGCCGACCAAGCTCCCACTGGCGAATCGTTTAATGACAGCATCCGTCCATGTGGATATGCGATCGGGTAAAATCATTGGCCCACTTATCTACTGCAGGAATAAGCATTGTATCGACATGCAGTGTCGTCTAATGCAAATGAGAAAGGTGCTGTGCATTCTTTTGCACGACTTACTGCAACGAAACGTACAGCTCGATACGCTACACTGATATTGCTTGCAAGATTTTGACGTGCCCCCTAGCCCAAGATTGTCCTGCTGTTTGCTACAGATGGATTATTAAAGGCACGATACGTTAAAATGACTGCGACAGATATGCACTTAAATATAAATAACAACTCGTCGTTCGCAAATACCAACATACTCTTTGCTGGAACCGAAATTTGATTGGTTTATAGATCTCGAATTGATGTTTAATTCGAAGGGCGTACGCTATGGAATGTTGTGCGCTTTCATCTGGTAGGCAGTTTAGTCACTTATTTCATACACGCTATCTGCCACGTACACGCGTCGATGTTACTACTGAGTGGCGTTTCGCACGGAGAAGGAGTGACCGCAAAAGCGTGCTTTACGTAAATTTCTTTGACGAGGATGGGATTCGAACCCACGCGTGCAGAGCACATTGGATTAGCAGTCCAACGCCTTAACCACTTTTTTTTTTTATTTTGTGTTTCATTGTATTTAGTTTTTTTTATTTGTCATTATTTTTTTTTGTTTTTTTTTTGTTTTTTTGAAATGAAAGAAGGAAATTAATTTGAAGATCCACTTCGGGAAAAGCATGAACTGGGATTCTAAATGCAGCTGCTATTAGTGGTACCGCCGTAAGCATAGCTGTTTCGGGGTTCTGATGAGGCCTTCACGGCTACCGTAGCGGCCACGGGGCACACGAAGTCCCCACCGTACTTCACCCTCACCGGCAGTCCCCTACTTTAGCTCGCTTCTTCCTGGGGATGATTGTTACTGGGGTATCTTAACCTACTCCCTGTTTGTGGAACAGGATTCTTAACATATTTCCAAAATTCTTTTTGTGATCTTGTTTGTGGAGTATTTTGAAGTATTGCTCATGGAGATATGTCCGGTATTCCATAATATTATCGTCACCTTTCGAATTGACAATGTAACTTACGTAGTTCCCAAGAAGCCATATTATTGCATTATGTTTTGGTGTAGGAAAAAAGACCTTTTCTGGGAAGAAAATTAGATTCAAATTTAGCTCTCTCCCATCGCTGCGGGTCAGAAAGGCGACCTGCTGCTTTACCTCTTCCCAAATATCTTTACACCCTTTGCAGACAAAACGGTGATCCAAAGTGTCAGTCTC
Organism: Schistocerca serialis cubense; assembly: GCF_023864345.2. Taxonomy (NCBI): domain Eukaryota; kingdom Metazoa; phylum Arthropoda; class Insecta; order Orthoptera; family Acrididae; genus Schistocerca; species Schistocerca serialis. The sequence continues at coordinate 510,995,920 of NC_064639.1, forward strand.
GTTGCATTTCTGACAAGTGTTTGTGTCACTGAGACCTATGGAATGGAGTTTCTCGTTAGTACTAATGACGTTATTCACCACTCTGTACCATGCCACCTGAACTTCCGTTGGTAGTAACTTGTTGTTAATGTTGTTCCATATAGTTTTCCAGTCGCGGTTTGGGTTCTTGGCCTGTGTCTTATTGCAATTTGCCGCCGTTCGTAAACTATTGAATATATAGCGATAGTTTCTCTTGCGTTTATTCCGTACTATACAGCTCATGTAGCTTAATTCAAAGTAGAAGAACCTAATATGTTTTAATTTATAATTAATCAGACTTATATCTATCGGCGGTTGGAAGCTTTGTGGTTGGAAAAAGTTGAATAATTTAGCTGTCAGACCGTCTGGTTGACTTTCGATAACTTGCAAAGACCGCTTAAGGAATAAGGCAATAGACCTTTTGTGGACATCTGTGAGACCGAGGCCTCCCTCTTCGGGTGGTAAAGTCAACGTGTCCACAGCAACTCGAAAGATATTCCCGTGCCAAATGTGTCTACATATGGTGGACATTATCGCTTTAGCTATTCCTTTGGGTATTGGCAAAATCTGTCCGATGTAAGTTGCTCTGGATAATACTGCTAAGTTTATCAACTTAATTTTTTGCTTGATATTGACGTCCCTCATATGATTTAAAATGAGCGCGCCACGGATCTTGTCGAGGACAGTTTTCCAGTTAGATGCTATTAGCCGAAGAGGGCAGCTGTAGAGGGTAACTCCCAGGGCAGTATGCCGGTCCACACTCCTCGCCCAAGGGACGGTGACGTCAGATAGTCCGTGCAGATTTAGAAAAACGCTCTTCGTGTCATTGATTCTCGCACCCGATGCGGTGCAGTACGACTGCAAGTTATCTGTTAACGTTGCGATGTCCGCGGCGCTGCGAATTATCACTCCTACGTCATCTGCGAATGCGTTCGTCACCTGTTTCATGCCTGACACTAGCATGCCCTCTAATGCGTCGTCTAACCTCCTTAAAAGTGGTTCCAAGGCAACTACGTATAACATCATTGACAATGGACTCCCCTGAGGGACTCCACTGGCTATGGGAATATCTTTAGTGCGATGACCATTAATAGTTACTTTCGTTGTTAAACCATTTAAGATGTTGGCTAAAACGTTCACATTACCCTCATTAAACCCCATGTAGGTCATGGTGTTCAGAAGATAGTCATGATTGACCCTGTCAAATGCCTTGCTAAAGTCTATAAAAGCCAGACCACCATTTGCTGTTGTATTTGCAAAAATGGAAACTATGTCCCTGTACGCACTTACAGTTGTAAAGATACTGCGCCCTGGAAGACAAGTCTGATGACTACCGCTGATCTTTCCTAAAATCGGTTGCAGTCTTTCTTTAAGAACCCTAGCTACGATTTTGTAGTCAGAATTCAATAGGCTTATGGGCCGTGTCTTTGTGATATCCTTTAAACCTGTGGTCCTGCCCTTTGGAAGTAACACTGTTATGCTCTGTTTGAAGGCCACTGGGACATCCACCCCATGAAGAATTTCGTTGATCATGTCCGTGAATGCATTGCCTATAATGTGCCAATACGTTCGGTAAAACTCCAGCGGCAGCCCATCTGGACCTGGTGACTTCTTAGAAGGTGAGCACCTAATTACGTCAAAAACGTCATCCGTGGTGAGGTCAGCATAGAAGTTGCGGTTGTCCTCTTCCGTTATAGTGTTCTCTAGGCCTGTTGACGATAAAAGGTCTCGTACAGCATTGTCGTCTATCTGATTGACACTATATAGGGTATTGTAAAATCGATACGCCTCGTCGATCATGTCCTTCTGGTTGGTGAGGACTCTCTGATCTTCGGCTCTGAGGGACCCTATAAAATTTCGTCGCCTTTGTTTGGCGTGTTGTATGAGGTGATATATTGAGGCATTTTCGTCGTCCACGATACTATGTGAGTGCGATCTGATTTTTAATCCTTCTAGCTGTGATCTCTTAATATTGAGTAGCGCTGCTTTTGTTTTGTTGATCTGTATTAAGATGTCCTGGGACATTGGCTCCTCGTAAAGATCGCGTAAGCAGGCGTAGTGGAACTCTGTTGTGTGTCTTATCCACCTCATCCTCTCCTTGCTAAAAGCTATCAGAGTCGCCCTTAATTTCTTCTTCGCCACAGCGGTCCACCATTCAACGTCGGACCGATGTTTGTGACGCACTCGTAAGGCGGCCCGCCAAGTCTCTTGTATTTCTGCAGCTAAGGCGTCCTCCAATAGCATGCTTATATTCAGTTTCCATAAGGGCCTGCCCCAGTAAGCCGACTGTGTTCTTAACCGTATGCTGCACTTAACGCCTAGGTGGTCGGAAATAAAGGTAGGTATTACTTCAACGCCAGCAACATCATTTTCTAAAGTAGATGAGACATAGAATCGGTCAATCCTACTTTGCGACCTGCTACTAAAGTAAGTAAATTTGACCAATGTAGGATATTTCAGTTCCCAAGCATCTGACCATTTCATGTGCGACACCAGATACTGTAACTCCTCGGACTTATTAAAATTTGGCCGTTGGTCCTTGTCAGTGAGTACGCAATTCCAGTCACCTCCAAGCAAAACATCAGCAGGATTGTCCTGAAGTAAAATTAAGATATCACGTCTGTAAAACGTGGCCCTTTCTTCTCGTGCATTGTTGCCTGATGGTGCGTAAACATTTATAATAGCTGTATTATGGATGTTACACCGAATGCCCCTCCCAGAGTCTAATTTACAAATGTCTGTCATTTCGATGCCCTCTCTGGCAAGAATAGCCGTCCCACAACTATGTTCAAGAGAAACATTTATAATGGCATTGAATCCTGGGACAAGAAGGTCTCGAATGAGCACTTCCTGTAAAAGGGCAATATCGGTGTCCGACTGATAGAGAAAATCTTGAAGTGCGGCTATTTTAGTGGCATTTTGAATTTTGTTAATATTTAATGTGGTCACATTATAAGTTTGGAGCATGTGCCAGATAGTTCATGTAAGTTTATTGACTGCATAATACGTTCATATGGAATCTGTCTGTCGTCATCAGTCCCTCGTTTAGTCTCAAGGCGATCTTGCCAACTCTATTAATAAAAAAGGTCTTCTTCTTGACTTGGGTCACCGTCCATGTTATCGACACCCTGTTCTGCGTCATCGTCCGCCCAATTGACTGGTGCTGCTGGTGCGTGTTGACCTGGCAATGAACCACCTCCTGGAACTTTGGTCGTGATCCCAGTTTGCGATGGGTGATGTTCACCCCCCGGGTCTTCTTGCCTTTCCTTTCTGTTTGAGTGCCCAGTAGTCCCTGCTGGCTCCAGATCTTCTGCCTTCTGATCCTTGTTCTGTAGATGTTTCAGCTTTTCCCTGAGAGCTGGGGCCAAAGACTCTGCCGCTTGGTGTGCCAAACGACGCTTTTTTGACTTCTTCCTCCTCCGCAGGGATCCCGTAGGAGACAAGTCAGGCGAATGTTCTGGTGGTTCGGTGGAAGAAGACAGTGGTGAGAGCGGTTCTGTCGTTGTCTCAGAGATCCTCGCGTTAATATCTCTAAGAGCCTCAGTTGGGGGTTCCTTCACTTCCGCATCTGTCGGTTGGGATTCCGGAGTTTGGCCTCCTTGCATTTCCGGGTGGTGTACGACTGGATTACGGACACCAGCGTCGCCATCACGCGACAGCCTTTCAGCCCGTTCGCCCTGTGCGTCTGGCGGGAGGTCGAGATGTTTGTCGACTTCCGTCGGTGACTTGGTATATTCTTGGGGCACTTCGTGCCGCTGCGAGTCCGAAGACGGCTGTTCAGTACCTACGTCGTTGCATGACTGTATCCTCTCCCGCAGTTCTGTTTGTCTGCCTTCCGTATCACATATCGCAGTTGTGACGGCGTAAGAGGGCCTAACAGCAGCTGCCCGTTCATCCACAGAGGCGGCCAACTCCGTGGCGGTTGTGGCGGCCGCCAGTGCTTCGACTTGTTCCACGTGCTCAACTGTTGACGTTTCTGCAGATTTGCGACCGTACGTGGCAGCCGCGTACGTTAACTGAAGGCTGACAGCAGCGCCAGGAACCGCAACCTCCCCGGTCGGTAGCTGTGGGACACGCCGTTTGGGACATTCACTGCGTATGTGCTCTGGTGAGTTGCACAATGCACATCTCTTGGGTTGACCGTCGTAGATAACTATGGCGCGGTGTCCACATACATTTACATATGACGGTATGTGCCTTTGAAGATCTATCTTAACTTGGCGGACTCCATTCAGGACAGGAAACATATGTGGCTCCGACCAGTTTTCAGCAATATTCGAAATAACACGGCCATACGGTCGAAGGATTGTATTAACTTCCTCTGCAGGAACCTCAAATGGCAACTCAAAGACCCTAATTGTACGTATGCCTAATCCGGCGTGTGAGACGGAAACATCACTCACTGTACCGTCGGAATGTTTAAACTTCAGTACTCCGCCACACTTATCCATAATAGAGACACACAAATCTGGGTTGGTCAGCTTCACAAAGGCCGCATTTGAAACGAACGATAAATGCACACCTATTATGTCATTGCCAGTAATCTTAACAGCGTCGAGTAACCACTGTTTTACTTCATATGCCTTAGGCCTCAAGAAATTTCGGTCGAAAGTAAACTTAATCGTGTCTTTCCTCATGACAGTAATCGCGTTCATTCTATCTTGAAATCAGGAAACATAACCTAACTCGCAAAGGTAACGAAGTGACTAACCTCGTGACAGCAAACAGCCGTTGTTTACTTCAAGACGCCAAGCCAGCCGCCACACGTCCGTCCCGCACCGCGGCTGCGACTCGAATGCCGCACACTCGGCCACCTCGTCTGCTGGAACTACAGTTGTGTCTTTGGCGAGTGCTTGCGGAAAGAAGACATTTGTCGATTCGAAAACACATTCAAAACATGGTACTGGGCCGGTGTTAACGTCTAATGCCAAGCTGCAGTGCGGCCGACCAAGCTCCCACTGGCGAATCGTTTAATGACAGCATCCGTCCATGTGGATATGCGATCGGGTAAAATCATTGGCCCAATTATCTACTGCAGGAATAAGCATTGTATCGACATGCAGTGTCGTCTAATGCAAATGAGAAAGGTGCTGTGCATTCTTTTGCACGACTTACTGCAACGAAACGTACAGCTCGATACGCTACACTGATATTGCTTGCAAGGTTTTGACGTCCCCCCTAGCCCAAGATTGTCCTGCTGTTTGCGATGGAGCTTGGTGTTTGGGCGGCCACTAGCGACGGATGTCTGCAAACTCAAGTCTCTCCAGTAGGCCCTGCCAAATGGCTTCTGTAGATGGCGGCCTGACTTTAAAGAACAAACTGTCGGAAGGCGACAGTTGTGCTACAGATGGATTATTAAAGGCACGATACGTTAAAATGACTGCGACAGATATGCACTTAAATATAAATAAGAACTCGTCGTTCGCAAATACCAACATACTCTTTGCTGGAGCCGAAATTTGATTGGTTTATAGATCTCGAATTGATGTTTAATTCGAAGGGCATACGCTATGGAATGTTGTGCGCTTTCATCTGGTAGGCAGTTTTGTCTCTTATTTCATACACACGCTATCTGCCACGTACACGCGTCGATGTTACTACTGAGTGGCGTTTCGCACGGAGAAGGAGTGACCGCAAACGCGTGCTTTACGTAAAATTCTTCGACGAGGATGGGATTCGAACCCACGCGTGCAGAGCACATTGGATTAGCTGTCCAACGCCTTAACCACTCGGCCACCTCGTCTGCTGGAGCTACAGTTGTGTCTTTGGCGAGTGCTTGCGGAAAGAAGACATTTGTCGATTCGAAAACACATTCAAAACATGGTACTGGGCCGGTGTTAACGTCTAATGCCAAGCTGCAGTGCGGCCGACCAAGCTCCCACTGGCGAATCGTTTAATGACAGCATCCGTCCATATGGATATGCGATCGGGTAAAATCATTGGCCCAATTATCTACTGCAGGAATAAGCATTGTATCGACATGCAGTGTCGTCTAATGCAAATGAGAAAGGTGCTGTGCATTCTTTTGCACGACTTACTGCAACGAAACGTACAGCTCGATACGCTACACTGATATTGCTTGCAAGGTTTTGACGTCCCCCCTAGCCCAAGATTGTCCTGCTGTTTGCGATGGAGCTTGGTGTTTGGGCGGCCACTAGCGACGGATGTCTGCAAACTCAAGTCTCTCCAGTAGGCCCTGCCAAATGGCTTCTGTAGATGGCGGCCTGACTTTAAAGGTACAGATGGATTATTAAAGGCACGATACGTTAAAATGACTGCGACAGATATGCACTTAAATATAAATAAGAACTCGTCGTTCGCAAATACCAACATACTCTTTGCTGGAGCCGAAATTTGATTGGTTTATAGATCTCGAATTGATGTTTAATTCGAAGGGCATACGCTATGGAATGTTGTGCGCTTTCATCTGGTAGGCAGTTTAGTCACTTATTTCATACACACGCTATCTGCCACGTACACGCGTCGATGTTACTACTGAGTGGCGTTTCGCACGGAGAAGGAGTGACCGCAAAAGCGTGCTTTACGTAAATTTCTTCGACGAGGATGGGATTCGAACCCACGCGTGCAGAGCACATTGGATTAGCAGTCCAACGCCTTAACCACTCGGCCACCTCGTCTGCTGGAACTACAGTTGTGTCTTTGGCGAGTGCTTGCGGAAAGAAGACATTTGTCGATTCGAAAACACATTCAAAACATGGTACTGGGCCGGTGTTAACGTCTAATGCCAAGCTGCAGTGCGGCCGACCAAGCTCCCACTGGCGAATCGTTTAATGACAGCATCCGTCCATATGGATATGCGATCGGGTAAAATCATTGGCCCAATTATCTACTGCAGGAATAAGCATTGTATCGACATGCAGTGTCGTCTAATGCAAATGAGAAAGGTGCTGTGCATTCTTTTGCACGACTTACTGCAACGAAACGTACAGCTCGATACGCTACACTGATATTGCTTGCAAGGTTTTGACGTCCCCCCTAGCCCAAGATTGTCCTGCTGTTTGCGATGGAGCTTGGTGTTTGGGCGGCCACTAGCGACGGATGTCTGCAAACTCAAGTCTCTCCAGTAGGCCCTGCCAAATGGCTTCTGTAGATGGCGGCCTGACTTTAAAGAACAAACTGTCGGAAGGCGACAGTTGTGCTACAGATGGATTATTAAAGGCACGATACGTTAAAATGACTGCGACAGATATGCACTTAAATATAAATAAGAACTCGTCGTTCGCAAATACCAACATACTCTTTGCTGGAGCCGAAATTTGATTGGTTTATAGATCTCGAATTGATGTTTAATTCGAAGGGCATACGCTATGGAATGTTGTGCGCTTTCATCTGGTAGGCAGTTTTGTCTCTTATTTCATACACACGCTATCTGCCACGTACACGCGTCGATGTTACTACTGAGTGGCGTTTCGCACGGAGAAGGAGTGACCGCAAACGCGTGCTTTACGTAAAATTCTTCGACGAGGATGGGATTCGAACCCACGCGTGCAGAGCACATTGGATTAGCTGTCCAACGCCTTAACCACTCGGCCACCTCGTCTGCTGGAGCTACAGTTGTGTCTTTGGCGAGTGCTTGCGGAAAGAAGACATTTGTCGATTCGAAAACACATTCAAAACATGGTACTGGGCCGGTGTTAACGTCTAATGCCAAGCTGCAGTGCGGCCGACCAAGCTCCCACTGGCGAATCGTTTAATGACAGCATCCGTCCATATGGATATGCGATCGGGTAAAATCATTGGCCCAATTATCTACTGCAGGAATAAGCATTGTATCGACATGCAGTGTCGTCTAATGCAAATGAGAAAGGTGCTGTGCATTCTTTTGCACGACTTACTGCAACGAAACGTACAGCTCGATACGCTACACTGATATTGCTTGCAAGGTTTTGACGTCCCCCCTAGCCCAAGATTGTCCTGCTGTTTGCGATGGAGCTTGGTGTTTGGGCGGCCACTAGCGACGGATGTCTGCAAACTCAAGTCTCTCCAGTATGCCCTGCCAAATGGCTTCTGTAGATGGCGGCCTGACTTTAAAGAACAAACTGTCGGAAGGCGACAGTTGTGCTACAGATGGATTATTAAAGGCACGATACGTTAAAATGACTGCGACAGATATGCACTTAAATATAAATAAGAACTCGTCGTTCGCAAATACCAACATACTCTTTGCTGGAGCCGAAATTTGATTGGTTTATAGATCTCGAATTGATGTTTAATTCGAAGGGCATACGCTATGGAATGTTGTGCGCTTTCATCTGGTAGGCAGTTTAGTCACTTATTTCATACACACGCTATCTGCCACGTACACGCGTCGATGTTACTACTGAGTGGCGTTTCGCACGGAGAAGGAGTGACCGCAAAAGCGTGCTTTTTTTTACGTAAATTTCTTCGACGAGGATGGGATTCGAACCCACGCGTGCAGAGCACATTGGATTAGCAGTCCAACGCCTTAACCACTCGGCCACCTCGTCTGCTGGAACTACAGTTGTGTCTTTGGCGAGTGCTTGCGGAAAGAAGACATTTGTCGATTCGAAAACACATTCAAAACATGGTACTGTGCCGGTGTTAACGTCTAATGCCAAGCTGCAGTGCGGCCGACCAAGCTCCCACTGGCGAATCGTTTAATGACAGCATCCGTCCATATGGATATGCGATCGGGTAAAATCATTGGCCCAATTATCTACTGCAGGAATAAGCATTGTATCGACATGCAGTGTCGTCTAATGCAAATGAGAAAGGTGCTGTGCATTCTTTTGCACGACTTACTGCAACGAAACGTACAGCTCGATACGCTACACTGATATTGCTTGCAAGGTTTTGACGTCCCCCCTAGCCCAAGATTGTCCTGCTGTTTGCGATGGAGCTTGGTGTTTGGGCGGCCACTAGCGACGGATGTCTGCAAACTCAAGTCTCTCCAGTAGGCCCTGCCAAATGGCTTCTGTAGATGGCGGCCTGACTTTAAAAAACAAACTGTCGGAAGGCGACAGTTGTGCTACAGATGGATTATTAAAGGTACGATACGTTAAAATGACTGCGACAGATATGCACTTAAATATAAATAAGAACTCGTCGTTCGCAAATACCAACATACTCTTTGCTGGAGCCGAAATTTGATTGGTTTATAGATCTCGAATTGATGTTTAATTCGAAGGGCATACGCTATGGAATGTTGTGCGCTTTCATCTGGTAGGCAGTTTAGTCACTTATTTCATACACACGCTATCTGCCACGTGCACGCGTCGATGTTACTACTGAGTGGCGTTTCGCACGGAGAAGGAGTGACCGCAAAAGCGTGCTCTACGTAAATTTCTTCGACGAGGATGGGATTCGAACCCACGCGTGCAGAGCACATTGGATTAGCAGTCCAACGCCTTAACCACTCGGCCACCTCGTCTGCTGGAACTACAGTTGTGTCTTTGGCGAGTGCTTGCGGAAAGAAGACATTTGTCGATTCGAAAACACATTCAAAACATGGTACTGGGCCGGTGTTAACGTCTAATGCCAAGCTGCAGTGCGGCCGACCAAGCTCCCACTGGCGAATCGTTTAATGACAGCATCCGTCCATATGGATATGCGATCGGGTAAAATCATTGGCCCAATTATCTACTGCAGGAATAAGCATTGTATCGACATGCAGTGTCGTCTAATGCAAATGAGAAAGGTGCTGTGCATTCTTTTGTACGACTTACTGCAACGAAACGTACAGCTCGATACGCTACACTGATATTGCTTGCAAGGTTTTGACGTCCCCCCTAGCCCAAGATTGTCCTGCTGTTTGCGATGGAGCTTGGTGTTTGGGCGGCCACTAGCGACGGATGTCTGCAAACTCAAGTCTCTCCAGTAGGCCCTGCCAAATGGCTTCTGTAGATGGCGGCCTGACTTTAAAGAACAAACTGTCGGAATGCGACAGTCCGACAGTTTGCTACAGATGGATTATTAAAGGCACGATACGTTAAAATGACTGCGACAGATATGCACTTAAATATAAATAAGAACTCGTCGTTCGCAAATACCAACATACTCTTTGCTGGAGCCGAAATTTGATTGGTTTATAGATCTCGAATTGATGTTTAATTCGAAGGGCATACGCTATGGAATGTTGTGCGCTTTCATCTGGTAGGCAGTTTAGTCACTTATTTCATACACACGCTATCTGCCACGTACACGCGTCGATGTTACTACTGAGTGGCGTTTCGCACGGAGAAGGAGTGACCGCAAAAGCGTGCTTTACGTAAATTTCTTCGACGAGGATGGGATTCGAACCCACGCGTGCAGAGCACATTGGATTAGCAGTCCAACGCCTTAACCACTCGGCCACCTCGTCTGCTGGAACTACAGTTGTGTCTTTGGCGAGTGCTTGCGGAAAGAAGACATTTGTCGATTCGAAAACACATTCAAAACATGGTACTGGGCCGGTGTTAACGTCTAATGCCAAGCTGCAGTGCGGCCGACCAAGCTCCCACTGGCGAATCGTTTAATGACAGCATCCGTCCATATGGATATGCGATCGGGTAAAATCATTGGCCCAATTATCTACTGCAGGAATAAGCATTGTATCGACATGCAGTGTCGTCTAATGCAAATGAGAAAGGTGCTGTGCATTCTTTTGCACGACTTACTGCAACGAAACGTACAGCTCGATACGCTACACTGATATTGCTTGCAAGGTTTTGACGTCCCCCCTAGCCCAAGATTGTCCTGCTGTTTGCGATGGAGCTTGGTGTTTGGGCGGCCACTAGCGACGAATGTCTGCAAACTCAAGTCTCTCCAGTAGGCCCTGCCAAATGGCTTCTGTAGATGGCGGCCTGACTTTAAAGAACAAACTGTCGGAAGGCGACAGTTGTGCTACAGATGGATTATTAAAGGCACGATACGTTAAAATGACTGCGACAGATATGCACTTAAATATAAATAAGAACTCGTCGTTCGCAAATACCAACATACTCTTTGCTGCAGCCGAAATTTGATTGGTTTATAGATCTCGAATTGATGTTTAATTCGAAGGGCATACGCTATGGAATGTTGTGCGCTTTCATCTGGTAGGCAGTTTAGTCACTTATTTCATACACACGCTATCTGCCACGTACACGCGTCGATGTTACTACTGAGTGGCGTTTCGCACGGAGAAGGAGTGACCGCAAAAGCGTGCTTTACGTAAATTTCTTCGACGAGGATGGGATTCGAACCCACGAGTGCAGAGCACATTGGATTAGCAGTCCAACGCCTTAACCACTCGGCCACCTCGTCTGCTGGAACTACAGTTGTGTCTTTGGCGAGTGCTTGCGGAAAGAAGACATTTGTCGATTCGAAAACACATTCAAAACATGGTACTGGGCCGGTGTTAACGTCTAATGCCAAGCTGCAGTGCGGCCGACCAAGCTCCCACTGGCGAATCGTTTAATGACAGCATCCGTCCATATGGATATGCGATCGGGTAAAATCATTGGCCCAATTATCTACTGCAGGAATAAGCATTGTATCGACATGCAGTGTCGTCTAATGCAAATGAGAAAGGTGCTGTGCATTCTTTTGCACGACTTACTGCAACGAAACGTACAGCTCGATACGCTACACTGATATTGCTTGCAAGGTTTTGACGTCCCCCCTAGCCCAAGATTGTCCTGCTGTTTGCGATGGAGCTTGGTGTTTGGGCGGCCACTAGCGACGGATGTCTGCAAAGTCAAGTCTCTCCAGGAGGCCCTGCCAAATGGCTTCTGTAGATGGCGGCCTGACTTTAAATTATTAAAGGCACGATACGTTAAAATGACTGCGACAGATATGCACTTAAATATAAATAAGAACTCGTCGTTCGCAAATACCAACATACTCTTTGCTGGAGCCGAAATTAGATTGGTTTATAGATCTCGAATTGGTGTTTAATTCGAAGGGCATACGCTATGGAATGTTGTGCGCTTTCATCTGGTAGGCAGTTTTGTCTCTTATTTCATACACACGCTATCTGCCATGTACACGCGTCGATGTTACTACTGAGTGGCGTTTCGCACGGAGAAGGAGTGACCGCAAAAGCGTGCTTTACGTAAATTTCTTCGACGAGGATGGGATTCGAACCCACGAGTGCAGAGCACATTGGATTAGCAGTCCAACGCCTTAACCACTCGGCCACCTCGTCTGCTGGAACTACAGTTGTGTCTTTGGCGAGTGCTTGCGGAAAGAAGACATTTGTCGATTCGAAAACACATTCAAAACATGGTACTGGGCCGGTGTTAACGTCTAATGCCAAGCTGCAGTGCGGCCGACCAAGCTCCCACTGGCGAATCGTTTAATGACAGCATCCGTCCATATGGATATGCGATCGGGTAAAATCATTGGCCCAATTATCTACTGCAGGAATAAGCATTGTATCGACATGCAGTGTCGTCTAATGCAAATGAGAAAGGTGCTGTGCATTCTTTTGCACGACTTACTGCAACGAAACGTACAGCTCGATACGCTACACTGATATTGCTTGCAAGGTTTAACAGATGGATTATTAAAGGCACGATACGTTAAAATGACTGCGACAGATATGCACTTAAATATAAATAAGAACTCGTCCTTCGCAAATACCAACATACTCTTTGCTGGAGCCGAAATTTGATTGGTTTGTAGATCTCGAATTGATGTTTAATTCGAAGGGCATACGCTATGGAATGTTGTGCGCTTTCATCTGGTAGGCAGTTTTGTCACTTATTTCATACACACGCTATCTGCCACGTACACGCGTCGATGTTACTACTGAGTGGCGTTTCGCACGGAGAAGGAGTGACCGAAAAAGCGTGCTTTACGTAAATTTCTTCGACGAGGATGGGATTCGAACCCACGAGTGCAGAGCACATTGGATTAGCAGTCCAACGCCTTAACCACTCGGCCACCTCGTCTGCTGGAACTACAGTTGTGTCTTTGGCGAGTGCTTGCGGAAAGAAGACATTTGTCGATTCGAAAACACATTCAAAACATGGTACTGGGCCGGTGTTAACGTCTAATGCCAAGCTGCAGTGCGGCCGACCAAGCTCCCACTGGCGAATCGTTTAATGACAGCATCCGTCCATATGGATATGCGATCGGGTAAAATCATTGGCCCAATTATCTACTGCAGGAATAAGCATTGTATCGACATGCAGTGTCGTCTAATGCAAATGAGAAAGGTGCTGTGCATTCTTTTGCACGACTTACTGCAACGAAACGTACAGCTCGATACGCTACACTGATATTGCTTGCAAGGTTTTGACGTCCCCCCTAGCCCAAGATTGTCCTGCTGTTTGCGATGGAGCTTGGTGTTTGGGCGGCCACTAGCGACGGATGTCTGCAAAGTCAAGTCTCTCCAGTAGGCCCTGCCAAATGGCTTCTGTAGATGGCGGCCTGACTTTAAATTATTAAAGGCACGATACGTTAAAATGACTGCGACAGATATGCACTTAAATATAAATAAGAACTCGTCGTTCGCAAATACCAACATACTCTTTGCTGGAGCCGAAATTAGATTGGTTTATAGATCTCGAATTGGTGTTTAATTCGAAGGGCATACGCTATGGAATGTTGTGCGCTTTCATCTGGTAGGCAGTTTTGTCTCTTATTTCATACACACGCTATCTGCCATGTACACGCGTCGATGTTACTACTGAGTGGCGTTTCGCACGGAGAAGGAGTGACCGCAAAAGCGTGCTTTACGTAAATTTCTTCGACGAGGATGGGATTCGAACCCACGAGTGCAGAGCACATTGGATTAGCAGTCCAACGCCTTAACCACTCGGCCACCTCGTCTGCTGGAACTACAGTTGTGTCTTTGGCGAGTGCTTGCGGAAAGAAGACATTTGTCGATTCGAAAACACATTCAAAACATGGTACTGGGCCGGTGTTAACGTCTAATGCCAAGCTGCAGTGCGGCCGACCAAGCTCCCACTGTCGAATCGTTTAATGACAGCATCCGTCCATATGGATATGCGATCGGGTAAAATCATTGGCCCAATTATCTACTGCAGGAATAAGCATTGTATCGACATGCAGTGTCGTCTAATGCAAATGAGAAAGGTGCTGTGCATTCTTTTGCACGACTTACTGCAACGAAACGTACAGCTCGATACGCTACACTGATATTGCTTGCAAGGTTTAACAGATGGATTATTAAAGGCACGATACGTTAAAATGACTGCGACAGATATGCACTTAAATATAAATAAGAACTCGTCCTTTGCAAATACCAACATACTCTTTGCTGGAGCCGAAATTTGATTGGTTTGTAGATCTCGAATTGATGTTTAATTCGAAGGGCATACGCTATGGAATGTTGTGCGCTTTCATCTGGTAGGCAGTTTTGTCACTTATTTCATACACACGCTATCTGCCACGTACACGCGTCGATGTTACTACTGAGTGGCGTTTCGCACGGAGAAGGAGTGACCGAAAAAGCGTGCTTTACGTAAATCTCTTCGACGAGGATGGGATTCGAACCCACGCGTGCAGAGCACATTGGATTAGCAGTCCAACGCCTTAACCACTCGGCCACCTCGTCTGCTGGAACTACAGTTGTGTCTTTGGCGAGTGCTTGCGGAAAGAAGACATTTGTCGATTCGAAAACACATTCAAAATATGGTACTGGGCCGGTGTTAACGTCTAATGCCAAGCTGCAGTGCGGCCGACCAAGCTCCCACTGGCGAATCGTTTAATGACAGCATCCGTCCATATGGATATGCGATCGGGTAAAATCATTGGATCAATTATCTACTGCAGGAATAAGCATTGTATCGACATGCAGTGTCGTCTAATGCAAATGAGAAAGGTGCTGTGCATTCTTTTGCACGACTTACTGCAACGAAACGTACAGCTCGATACGCTACACTGATATTGCTTGCAAGGTTTAACAGATGGATTATTAAAGGCACGATACGTTAAAATGACTGCGACAGATCTGCACTTAAATATAAATAAGAACTCGTCGTTCGCAAATACCAACATACTCTTTGCTGGAGCCGAAATTTGATTGGTTTATAGATCTCGAATTGATGTTTAATTCGAAGGGCATACGCTATGGAATGTTGTGCGCTTTCATCTGGTAGGCAGTTTAGTCACTTATTTCATACACACGCTATCTGCCACGTACACGCGTCGATGTTACTACTGAGTGGCGTTTCGCACGGAGAAGGAGTGACCGCAAAAGCGTGCTTTACGTAAATTTCTTCGACGAGGATGGGGTTCGAACCCACGCGTGCAGAGCACATTGGATTAGCAGTCCAACGCCTTAACCACTCGGCCACCTCGTCTGCTGGAACTACAGTTGTGTCTTTGGCGAGTGCTTGCGGAAGGAAGACATTTGTCGATTCGAAAACACATTCAAAACATGGTACTGGGCCGGTGTTAACGTCTAATGCCAAGCTGCAGTGCGGCCGACCAAGCTCCCACTGGCGAATCGTTTAATGACAGCATCCGTCCATATGGATATGCGATCGGGTAAAATCATTGGCCCAATTATCTACTGCAGGAATAAGCATTGTATCGACATGCAGTGTCGTCTAATGCAAATGAGAAAGGTGCTGTGCATTCTTTTGCACGACTTACTGCAACGAAACGTACAGCTCGATACGCTACACTGATATTGCTTGCAAGGTTTTGACGTCCCCCCTAGCCCAAGATTGTCCTGCTGTTTGCGATGGAGCTTGGTGTTTGGGCGGCCACTAGCGATGGATGTCTGCAAAGTCAAGTCTCTCCAGTAGGCCCTGCCAAATGGCTTCTGTAGATGGCGGCCTGACTTTAAATTATTAAAGGCACGATACGTTAAAATGACTGCGACAGATATGCACTTAAATATAAATAAGAACTCGTCGTTCGCAAATACCAACATACTCTTTGCTGGAGCCGAAATTAGATTGGTTTATAGATCTCGAATTGGTGTTTAATTCGAAGGGCATACGCTATGGAATGTTGTGCGCTTTCATCTGGTAGGCAGTTTTGTCTCTTATTTCATACACACGCTATCTGCCACGTACACGCGTCGATGTTACTACTGAGTGGCGTTTCGCACGGAGAAGGAGTGACCGCAAAAGCGTGCTTTACGTAAATTTCTTCGACGAGGATGGGATTCGAACCCACGAGTGCAGAGCACATTGGATTAGCAGTCCAACGCCTTAACCACTCGGCCACCTCGTCTGCTGGAACTACAGTTGTGTCTTTGGCGAGTGCTTGCGGAAAGAAGACATTTGTCGATTCGAAAACACATTCAAAACATGGTACTGGGCCGGTGTTAACGTCTAATGCCAAGCTGCAGTGCGGGCGACCAAGCTCCCACTGGCGAATCGTTTAATGACAGCATCCGTCCATATGGATATGCGATCGGGTAAAATCATTGGCCCAATTATCTACTGCAGGAATAAGCATTGTATCGACATGCAGTGTCGTCTAATGCAAATGAGAAAGGTGCTGTGCATTCTTTTGCACGACTTACTGCAACGAAACGTACAGCTCGAGACGCTACACTGATATTGCTTGCAAGGTTTAACAGATGGATTATTAAAGGCACGATACGTTAAAATGACTGCGACAGATATGCACTTAAATATAAATAAGAACTCGTCGTTCGCAAATACCAACATACTCTTTGCTGGAGCCGAAATTTGATTGGTTTGTAGATCTCGAATTGATGTTTAATTCGAAGGGCATACGCTATGGAATGTTGTGCGCTTTCATCTGGTAGGCAGTTTTGTCACTTATTTCATACACACGCTATCTGCCACGTACACGCGTCGATGTTACTACTGAGTGGCGTTTCGCACGGAGAAGGAGTGACCGAAAAAGCGTGCTTTACGTA
Organism: Schistocerca serialis cubense; assembly: GCF_023864345.2. Taxonomy (NCBI): domain Eukaryota; kingdom Metazoa; phylum Arthropoda; class Insecta; order Orthoptera; family Acrididae; genus Schistocerca; species Schistocerca serialis. Next base: position 511,012,754 of record NC_064639.1, read on the forward strand.
AATTTCTTCGACGAGGATGGGATTCGAACCCACGCGTGCAGAGCACATTGGATTAGCAGTCCAACGCCTTAACCACTCGGCCACCTCGTCTGCTGGAACTACAGTTGTGTCTTTGGCGAGTGCTTGCGGAAAGAAGACATTTGTCGATTCGAAAACACATTCAAAATATGGTACTGGGCCGGTGTTAACGTCTAATGCCAAGCTGCAGTGCGGCCGACCAAGCTCCCACTGGCGAATCGTTTAATGACAGCATCCGTCCATATGGATATGCGATCGGGTAAAATCATTGGATCAATTATCTACTGCAGGAATAAGCATTGTATCGACATGCAGTGCCGTCTAATGCAAATGAGAAAGGTGCTGTGCATTCTTTTGCACGACTTACTGCAACGAAACGTACAGCTCGATACGCTACACTGATATTGCTTGCAAGGTTTAACAGATGGATTATTAAAGGCACGATACGTTAAAATGACTGCGACAGATATGCACTTAAATATAAATAAGAACTCGTCGTTCGCAAATACCAACATACTCTTTGCTGGAGCCGAAATTTGATTGGTTTATAGATCTCGAATTGATGTTTAATTCGAAGGGCATACGCTATGGAATGTTGTGCGCTTTCATCTGGTAGGCAGTTTAGTCACTTATTTCATACACACGCTATCTGCCACGTACACGCGTCGATGTTACTACTGAGTGGCGTTTCGCACGGAGAAGGAGTGACCGCAAAAGCGTGCTTTACGTAAATTTCTTCGACGAGGATGGGATTCGAACCCACGCGTGCAGAGCACATTGGATTAGCAGTCCAACGCCTTAACCACTCGGCCACCTCGTCTGCTGGAACTACAGTTGTGTCTTTGGCGAGTGCTTGCGGAAAGAAGACATTTGTCGATTCGAAAACACATTCAAAACATGGTACTGGGCCGGTGTTAACGTCTAATGCCAAGCTGCAGTGCGGCCGACCAAGCTCCCACTGGCGAATCGTTTAATGACAGCATCCGTCCATATGGATATGCGATCGGGTAAAATCATTGGCCCAATTATCTACTGCAGGAATAAGCATTGTATCGACATGCAGTGTCGTCTAATGCAAATGAGAAAGGTGCTGTGCATTCTTTTGCACGACTTACTGCAACGAAACGTACAGCTCGATACGCTACACTGATATTGCTTGCAAGGTTTTGACGTCCCCCCTAGCCCAAGATTGTCCTGCTGTTTGCGATGGAGCTTGGTGTTTGGGCGGCCACTAGCGACGGATGTCTGCAAACTCAAGTCTCTCCAGTAGGCCCTGCCAAATGGTTTCTGTAGATGGCGGCCTGACTTTAAAGAACAAACTGTCGGAAGGCGACAGTTGTGCTACAGATGGATTATTAAAGGCACGATACGTTAAAATGACTGCGACAGATATGCACTTAAATATAAATAAGAACTCGCCGTTCGCAAATACCAACATACTCTTTGCTGGAGCCGAAATTTGATTGGTTTATAGATCTCGAATTGATGTTTAATTCGAAGGGCATACGCTATGGAACGTTGTGCGCTTTCATCTAGTAGGCAGTTTAGTCACTTATTTCATACACACGCTATCTGCCACGTACACGCGTCGATGTTACTACTGAGTGGCGTTTCGCACGGAGAAGGAGTGACCGCAAAAGCGTGCTTTACGTAAATTTCTTCGACGAGGATGGGATTCGAACCCACGCGTGCAGAGCACATTGGATTAGCAGTCCAACGCCTTAACCACTCGGCCACCTCGTCTGCTGGAACTACAGTTGTGTCTTTGGCGAGTGCTTGCGGAAAGAAGACATTTGTCGATTCGAAAACACATTCAAAACATGGTACTGGGCCGGTGTTAACGTCTAATGCCAAGCTGCAGTGCGGCCGACCAAGCTCCCACTGGCGAATCGTTTAATGACAGCATCCGTCCATATGGATATGCGATCGGGTAAAATCATTGGCCCAATTATCTACTGCAGGAATAAGCATTGTATCGACATGCAGTGTCGTCTAATGCAAATGAGAAAGGTGCTGTGCATTCTTTTGCACGACTTACTGCAACGAAACGTACAGCTCGATACGCTACACTGATATTGCTTGCAAGGTTTTGACGTCCCCCCTAGCCCAAGATTGTCCTGCTGTTTGCGATGGAGCTTGGTGTTTGGGCGGCCACTAGCGACGGATGTCTGCAAACTCAAGTCTCTCCAGTAGGCCCTGCCAAATGGTTTCTGTAGATGGCGGCCTGACTTTAAAGAACAAACTGTCGGAAGGCGACAGTTGTGCTACAGATGGATTATTAAAGGCACGATACGTTAAAATGACTGCGACAGATATGCACTTAAATATAAATAAGAACTCGCCGTTCGCAAATACCAACATACTCTTTGCTGGAGCCGAAATTTGATTGGTTTATAGATCTCGAATTGATGTTTAATTCGAAGGGCATACGCTATGGAATGTTGTGCGCTTTCATCTAGTAGGCAGTTTAGTCACTTATTTCATACACACGCTATCTGCCACGTACACGCGTCGATGTTACTACTGAGTGGCGTTTCGCACGGAGAAGGAGTGACCGCAAAAGCGTGCTTTACGTAAATTTCTTCGACGAGGATGGGATTCGAACCCACGCGTGCAGAGCACATTGGATTAGCAGTCCAACGCCTTAACCACTCGGCCACCTCGTCTGCTGGAACTACAGTTGTGTCTTTGGCGAGTGCTTGCGGAAAGAAGACATTTGTCGATTCGAAAACACATTCAAAACATGGTACTGGGCCGGTGTTAACGTCTAATGCCAAGCTGCAGTGCGGCCGACCAAGCTCCCACTGGCGAATCGTTTAATGACAGCATCCGTCCATATGGATATGCGATCGGGTAAAATCATTGGCCCAATTATCTACTGCAGGAATAAGCATTGTATCGACATGCAGTGTCGTCTAATGCAAATGAGAAAGGTGCTGTGCATTCTTTTGCACGACTTACTGCAACGAAACGTACAGCTCGATACGCTACACTGATATTGCTTGCAAGGTTTTGACGTCCCCCCTAGCCCAAGATTGTCCTGCTGTTTGCGATGGAGCTTGGTGTTTGGGCGGCCACTAGTGACGGATGTCTGCAAACTCAAGTCTCTCCAGTAGGCCCTGCCAAATGGCTTCTGTAGATGGCGGCCTGACTTTAAAGAACAAACTGTCGGATGGATTATTAAAGGCACGATACGTTAAAATGACTGCGACAGATATGCACTTAAATATAAATAAGAACTCGTCGTTCGCAAATACCAACATACTCTTTGCTGGAGCCGAAATTTGATTGGTTTATAGATCTCGAATTGATGTTTAATTCGAAGGGCATACGCTATGGAATGTTGTGCGCTTTCATCTGGTAGGCAGTTTAGTCACTTATTTCATACACACGCTATCTGCCACGTACACGCGTCGATGTTACTACTGAGTGGCGTTTCGCACGGAGAAGGAGTGACCGCAAAAGCGTGCTTTACGTAAATTTCTTCGACGAGGATGGGATTCGAACCCACGCGTGCAGAGCACATTGGATTAGCAGTCCAACGCCTTAACCACTCGGCCACCTCGTCTGCTGGAACTACAGTTGTGTCTTTGGCGAGTGCTTGCGGAAAGAAGACATTTGTCGATTCGAAAACACATTCAAAACATGGTACTGGGCCGGTGTTAACGTCTAATGCCAAGCTGCAGTGCGGCCGACCAAGCTCCCACTGGCGAATCGTTTAATGACAGCATCCGTCCATATGGATATGCGATCGGGTAAAATCATTGGCCCAATTATCTACTGCAGGAATAAGCATTGTATCGACATGCAGTGTCATCTAATGCAAATGAGAAAGGTGCTGTGCATTCTTTTGCACGACTTACTGCAACGAAACGTACAGCTCGATACGCTACACTGATATTGCTTGCAAGGTTTTGACGTCCCCCCTAGCCCAAGATTGTCCTGCTGTTTGCGATGGAGCTTGGTGTTTGGGCGGCCACTAGCGACGGATGTCTGCAAACTCAAGTCTCTCCAGTAGGCCCTGCCAGATGGCTTCTGTAGATGGCGGCCTGACTTTAAAGAACAAACTGTCGGAAGGCGACAGTTGTGCTACAGATGGATTATTAAAGGCACGATACGTTAAAATGACTGCGACAGATATGCACTTAAATATAAATAAGAACTCGTCGTTCGCAAATACCAACATACTCTTTGCTGGAGCCGAAATTTGATTGGTTTATAGATCTCGAATTGATGTTTAATTCGAAGGGCATACGCTATGGAATGTTGTGCGCTTTCATCTGGTAGGCAGTTTAGTCACTTATTTCATACACACGCTATCTGCCACGTACACGCGTCGATGTTACTACTGAGTGGCGTTTCGCACGGAGAAGGAGTGACCGCAAAAGCGTGCTTTACGTAAATTTCTTCGACGAGGATGGGATTCGAACCCACGCGTGCAGAGCACATTGGATTAGCAGTCCAACGCCTTAACCACTCGGCCACCTCGTCTGCTGGAACTACAGTTGTGTCTTTGGCGAGTGCTTGCGGAAAGAAGACATTTGTCGATTCGAAAACACATTCAAAACATGGTACTGGGCCGGTGTTAACGTCTAATTCCAAGCTGCAGTGCGGCCGACCAAGCTCCCACTGGCGAATCGTTTAATGACAGCATCCGTCCATGTGGATATGCGATCGGGTAAAATCATTGGCCCAATTATCTACTGCAGGAATAAGCATTGTATCGACATGCAGTGTCGTCTAATGCAAATGAGAAAGGTGCTGTGCATTCTTTTGCACGACTTACTGCAACGAAACGTACAGCTCGATACGCTACACTGATATTGCTTGCAAGGTTTTGACGTCCCCCCTAGCCCAAGATTGTCCTGCTGTTTGCGATGGAGCTTGGTGTTTGGGCGGCCACTAGCGACGGATGTCTGCAAACTCAAGTCTCTCCAGTAGGCCCTGCCAAATGGCTTCTGTAGATGGCGGCCTGACTTTAAAGAACAAACTGTCGGAAGGCGACAGTTGTGCTACAGATGGATTATTAAAGGCACTATACATTAAAATGACTGCGACAGATATGCACTTAAATATAAATAAGAACTCGTCGTTCGCAAATACCAACATACTCTTTGCTGGAGCCGAAATTTGATTGGTTTATAGATCTCGAATTGATGTTTAATTCGAAGGGCATACGCTATGGAATGTTGTGCGCTTTCATCTGGTACGCAGTTTAGTCACTTACTTCATACACACGCTATCTGCCACGTACACGCGTCGATGTTTCTACTGAGTGGCGTTTCGCACGGAGAAGGAGTGACCGCAAAAGCGTGCTTTACGTAAATTTCTTCGACGAGGATGGGATTCGAACCCACGCGTGCAGAGCACATTGGATTAGCAGTCCAACGCCTTAACCACTCGGCCACCTCGTCTGCTGGAACTACAGTTGTGTCTTTGGCGAGTGCTTGCGGAAAGAAGACATTTGTCGATTCGAAAACACATTCAAAACATGGTACTGGGCCGGTGTTAACGTCTAATGCCAAGCTGCAGTGCGGCCGACCAAGCTCCCACTGGCGAATCGTTTAATGACAGCATCCGTCCATATGGATATGCGATCGGGTAAAATCATTGGCCCAATTATCTACTGCAGGAATAAGCATTGTATCGACATGCAGTGTCGTCTAATGCAAATGAGAAAGGTGCTGTGCATTCTTTTGCACGACTTACTGCAACGAAACGTACAGCTCGATACGCTACACTGATATTGCTTGCAAGGTTTTGACGTCCCCCCTAGCCCAAGATTGTCCTGCTGTTTGCGATGGAGCTTGGTGTTTGGGCGGCCACTAGCGACGGATGTCTGCAAACTCAAGTCTCTCCAGTAGGCCCTGCCAAATGGCTTCTGTAGATGGCGGCCTGACTTTAAAGAACAAACTGTCGGAAGGCGACAGTTGTGCTACAGATGGATTATTAAAGGCACGATACGTTAAAATGACTGCGACAGATATGCACTTAAATATAAATAACAACTCGTCGTTCGCAAATACCAACATACTCTTTGCTGGAGCCGAAATTTGATTGGTTTATAGATCTCGAATTGATGTTTAATTCGAAGGGCATACGCTATGGAATGTTGTGCGCTTTCATCTGGTAGGCAGTTTAGTCACTTATTTCATACACACGCTATCTGCCACGTACACGCGTCGATGTTACTACTGAGTGGCGTTTCGCACGGAGAAGGAGTGACCGCAAAAGCGTGCTTTACGTAAATTTCTTCGACGAGGATGGGATTCGAACCCACGCGTGCAGAGCACATTGGATTAGCAGTCCAACGCCTTAACCACTCGGCCACCTCGTCTGCTGGAACTACAGTTGTGTCTTTGGCGAGTGCTTGCGGAAAGAAGACATTTGTCGATTCGAAAACACATTCAAAACATGGTACTGGGCCGGTGTTAACGTCTAATGCCAAGCTGCAGTGCGGCCGACCAAGCTCCCACTGGCGAATCGTTTAATGACAGCATCCGTCCATATGGATATGCGATCGGGTAAAATCATTGGCCCAATTATCTACTGCAGGAATAAGCATTGTATCGACATGCAGTGTCGTCTAATGCAAATGAGAAAGGTGCTGTGCATTCTTTTGCACGACTTACTGCAACGAAACGTACAGCTCGATACGCTACACTGATATTGCTTGCAAGGTTTTGACGTCCCCCCTAGCCCAAGATTGTCCTGCTGTTTGCGATGGAGCTTGGTGTTTGGGCGGCCACTAGCGACGGATGTCTGCAAACTCAAGTCTCTCCAGTAGGCCCTGCCAAATGGCTTCTGTAGATGGCGGCCTGACTTTAAAGAACAAACTGTCGGAAGGCGACAGTTGTGCTACAGATGGATTATTAAAGGCACGATACGTTAAAATGACTGCGACAAATATGCACTTAAATATAAATAAGAACTCGTCGTTCGCAAATACCAACATACTCTTTGCTGGAGCCGAAATTTGATTGGTTTATAGATCTCGAATTGATGTTTAATTCGAAGGGCATACGCTATGGAATGTTGTGCGCTTTCATCTGGTAGGCAGTTTAGTCACTTATTTCATACACACGCTATCTGCCACGTACACGCGTCGATGTTACTACTGAGTGGCGTTTCGCACGGAGAAGGAGTGACCGCAAAAGCGTGCTTTACGTAAATTTCTTCGACGAGGATGGGATTCGAACCCACGCGTGCAGAGCACATTGGATTAGCAGTCCAACGCCTTAACCACTCGGCCACCTCGTCTGCTGGAACTACAGTTGTGTCTTTGGCGAGTGCTTGCGGAAAGAAGACATTTGTCGATTCGAAAACACATTCAAAACATGGTACTGGGCCGGTGTTAACGTCTAATGCCAAGCTGCAGTGCGGCCGACCAAGCTCCCACTGGCGAATCGTTTAATGACAGCATCCGTCCATATGGATATGCGATCGGGTAAAATCATTGGCCCAATTATCTACTGCAGGAATAAGCATTGTATCGACATGCAGTGTCGTCTAATGCAAATGAGAAAGGTGCTGTGCATTCTTTTGCACGACTTACTGCAACGAAACGTACAGCTCGATACGCTACACTGATATTGCTTGCAAGGTTTTGACGTCCCCCCTAGCCCAAGATTTTCCTGCTGTTTGCGATGGAGCTTGGTGTTTGGGCGGCCACTAGCGACGGATGTCTGCAAACTCAAGTCTCTCCAGTAGGCCCTGCCAAATGGCTTCTGTAGATGGCGGCCTGACTTTAAAGAACAAACTGTCGGAAGGCGACAGTTGTGCTACAGATGGATTATTAAAGGCACGATACGTTAAAATGACTGCGACAGATATGCACTTAAATATAAATAAGAACTCGTCGTTCGCAAATACCAACATACTCTTTGCTGGAGCCGAAATTTGATTGGTTTATAGATCTCGAATTGATGTTTAATTCGAAGGGCATACGCTATGGAATGTTGTGCGCTTTCATCTGGTAGGCAGTTTAGTCACTTATTTCATACACACGCTATCTGCCACGTACACGCGTCGATGTTACTACTGAGTGGCGTTTCGCACGGAGAAGGAGTGACCGCAAAAGCGTGCTTTACGTAAATTTCTTCGACGAGGATGGGATTCGAACCCACGCGTGCAGAGCACATTGGATTAGCAGTCCAACGCCTTAACCACTCGGCCACCTCGTCTGCTGGAACTACAGTTGTGTCTTTGGCGAGTGCTTGCGGAAAGAAGACATTTGTCGATTCGAAAACACATTCAAAACATGGTACTGGGCCGGTGTTAACGTCTAATGCCAAGCTGCAGTGCGGCCGACCAAGCTCCCACTGGCGAATCGTTTAATGACAGCATCCGTCAATATGGATATGCGATCGGGTAAAATCATTGGCCCAATTATCTACTGCAGGAATAAGCATTGTATCGACATGCAGTGTCATCTAATGCAAATGAGAAAGGTGCTGTGCATTCTTTTGCACGACTTACTGCAACGAAACGTACAGCTCGATACGCTACACTGATATTGCTTGCAAGGTTTTGACGTCCCCCCTAGCCCAAGATTGTCCTGCTGTTTGCGATGGAGCTTGGTGTTTGGGCGGCCACTAGCGACGGATGTCTGCAAACTCAAGTCTCTCCAGTAGGCCCTGCCAAATGGCTTCTGTAGATGGCGGCCTGACTTTAAAGAACCAACTGTCGGAAGGCGACAGTTGTGCTACAGATGGATTATTAAAGGCACGATACGTTAAAATGACTGCGACAGATATGCACTTAAATATAAATAACAACTCGTCGTTCGCAAATACCAACATACTCTTTGCTGGAGCCGAAATTTGATTGGTTTATAGATCTCGAATTGATGTTTAATTCGAAGGGCATACGCTATGGAATGTTGTGCGCTTTCATCTGGTAGGCAGTTTAGTCACTTATTTCATACACACGCTATCTGCCACGTACACGCGTCGATGTTACTACTGAGTGGCGTTTCGCACGGAGAAGGAGTGACCGCAAAAGCGTGCTTTACGTAAATTTCTTCGACGAGGATGGGATTCGAACCCACGCGTGCAGAGCACATTGGATTAGCAGTCCAACGCCTTAACCACTCGGCCACCTCGTCTGCTGGAACTACAGTTGTGTCTTTGGCGAGTGCTTGCGGAAAGAAGACATTTGTCGATTCGAAAACACATTCAAAACATGGTACTGGGCCGGTGTTAACGTCTAATGCCAAGCTGCAGTGCGGCCGACCAAGCTCCCACTGGCGAATCGTTTAATGACAGCATCCGTCCATATGGATATGCGATCGGGTAAAATCATTGGCCCAATTATCTACTGCAGGAATAAGCATTGTATCGACATGCAGTGTCGTCTAATGCAAATGAGAAAGGTGCTGTGCATTCTTTTGCACGACTTACTGCAACGAAACGTACAGCTCGATACGCTACACTGATATTGCTTGCAAGGTTTTGACGTCCCCCCTAGCCCAAGATTGTCCTGCTGTTTGCGATGGAGCTTGGTGTTTGGGCGGCCACTAGCGACGGATGTCTGCAAACTCAAGTCTCTCCAGTAGGCCCTGCCAAATGGCTTCTGTAGATGGCGGCCTGACTTTAAAGAACAAACTGTCGGAAGGCGACAGTTGTGCTACAGATGGATTATTAAAGGCACGATACGTTAAAATGACTGCGACAGATATGCACTTAAATATAAATAAGAACTCGTCGTTCGCAAATACCAACATACTCTTTGCTGGAGCCGAAATTTGATTGGTTTATAGATCTCGAATTGATGTTTAATTCGAAGGGCATACGCTATGGAATGTTGTGCGCTTTCATCTGGTAGGCAGTTTAGTCACTTATTTCATACACACGCTATCTGCCACGTACACGCGTCGATGTTACTACTGAGTGGCGTTTCGCACGGAGAAGGAGTGACCGCAAAAGCGTGCTTTACGTAAATTTCTTCGACGAGGATGGGATTCGAACCCACGCGTGCAGAGCACATTGGATTAGCAGTCCAACGCCTTAACCACTCGGCCACCTCGTCTGCTGGAACTACAGTTGTGTCTTTGGCGAGTGCTTGCGGAAAGAAGACATTTGTCGATTCGAAAACACATTCAAAACATGGTACTGGGCCGGTGTTAACGTCTAATGCCAAGCTGCAGTGCGGCCGACCAAGCTCCCACTGGCGAATCGTTTAATGACAGCATCCGTCCATATGGATATGCGATCGGGTAAAATCATTGGCCCAATTATCTACTGCAGGAATAAGCATTGTATCGACATGCAGTGTCATCTAATGCAAATGAGAAAGGTGCTGTGCATTCTTTTGCACGACTTACTGCAACGAAACGTACAGCTCGATACGCTACACTGATATTGCTTGCAAGGTTTTGACGTCCCCCCTAGCCCAAGATTGTCCTGCTGTTTGCGATGGAGCTTGGTGTTTGGGCGGCCACTAGCGACGGATGTCTGCAAACTCAAGTCTCTCCAGTAGGCCCTGCCAAATGGCTTCTGTAGATGGCGGCCTGACTTTAAAGAACCAACTGTCGGAAGGCGACAGTTGTGCTACAGATGGATTATTAAAGGCACGATACGTTAAAATGACTGCGACAGATATGCACTTAAATATAAATAACAACTCGTCGTTCGCAAATACCAACATACTCTTTGCTGGAGCCGAAATTTGATTGGTTTATAGATCTCGAATTGATGTTTAATTCGAAGGGCATACGCTATGGAATGTTGTGCGCTTTCATCTGGTAGGCAGTTTAGTCACTTATTTCATACACACGCTATCTGCCACGTACACGCGTCGATGTTACTACTGAGTGGCGTTTCGCACGGAGAAGGAGTGACCGCAAAAGCGTGCTTTACGTAAATTTCTTCGACGAGGATGGGATTCGAACCCACGCGTGCAGAGCACATTGGATTAGCAGTCCAACGCCTTAACCACTCGGCCACCTCGTCTGCTGGAACTACAGTTGTGTCTTTGGCGAGTGCTTGCGGAAAGAAGACATTTGTCGATTCGAAAACACATTCAAAACATGGTACTGGGCCGGTGTTAACGTCTAATGCCAAGCTGCAGTGCGGCCGACCAAGCTCCCACTGGCGAATCGTTTAATGACAGCATCCGTCCATATGGATATGCGATCGGGTAAAATCATTGGCCCAATTATCTACTGCAGGAATAAGCATTGTATCGACATGCAGTGTCGTCTAATGCAAATGAGAAAGGTGCTGTGCATTCTTTTGCACGACTTACTGCAACGAAACGTACAGCTCAATACGCTACACTGATATTGCTTGCAAGGTTTTGACGTCCCCCCTAGCCCAAGATTGTCCTGCTGTTTGCGATGGAGCTTGGTGTTTGGGCGGCCACTAGCGACGGATGTCTGCAAACTCAAGTCTCTCCAGTAGGCCCTGCCAAATGGCTTCTGTAGATGGCGGCCTGACTTTAAAGAACAAACTGTCGGAAGGCGACAGTTGTGCTACAGATGGATTATTAAAGGCACGATACGTTAAAATGACTGCGACAAATATGCACTTAAATATAAATAAGAACTCGTCGTTCGCAAATACCAACATACTCTTTGCTGGAGCCGAAATTTGATTGGTTTATAGATCTCGAATTGATGTTTAATTCGAAGGGCATACGCTATGGAATGTTGTGCGCTTTCATCTGGTAGGCAGTTTAGTCACTTATTTCATACACACGCTATCTGCCACGTACACGCGTCGATGTTACTACTGAGTGGCGTTTCGCACGGAGAAGGAGTGACCGCAAAAGCGTGCTTTACGTAAATTTCTTCGACGAGGATGGGATTCGAACCCACGCGTGCAGAGCACATTGGATTAGCAGTCCAACGCCTTAACCACTCGGCCACCTCGTCTGCTGGAACTACAGTTGTGTCTTTGGCGAGTGCTTGCGGAAAGAAGACATTTGTCGATTCGAAAACACATTCAAAACATGGTACTGGGCCGGTGTTAACGTCTAATGCCAAGCTGCAGTGCGGCCGACCAAGCTCCCACTGGCGAATCGTTTAATGACAGCATCCGTCCATATGGATATGCGATCGGGTAAAATCATTGGCCCAATTATCTACTGCAGGAATAAGCATTGTATCGACATGCAGTGTCGTCTAATGCAAATGAGAAAGGTGCTGTGCATTCTTTTGCACGACTTACTGCAACGAAACGTACAGCTCGATACGCTACACTGATATTGCTTGCAAGGTTTTGACGTCCCCCCTAGCCCAAGATTGTCCTGCTGTTTGCGATGGAGCTTGGTGTTTGGGCGGCCACTAGCGACGGATGTCTGCAAACTCAAGTCTCTCCAGTAGGCCCTGCCAAATGGCTTCTGTAGATGGCGGCCTGACTTTAAAGAACAAACTGTCGGAAGGCGACAGTTGTGCTACAGATGGATTATTAAAGGCACGATACGTTAAAATGACTGCGACAAATATGCACTTAAATATAAATAAGAACTCGTCGTTCGCAAATACCAACATACTCTTTGCTGGAGCCGAAATTTGATTGGTTTATAGATCTCGAATTGATGTTTAATTCGAAGGGCATACGCTATGGAATGTTGTGCGCTTTCATCTGGTAGGCAGTTTAGTCACTTATTTCATACACACGCTATCTGCCACGTACACGCGTCGATGTTACTACTGAGTGGCGTTTCGCACGGAGAAGGAGTGACCGCAAAAGCGTGCTTTACGTAAATTTCTTCGACGAGGATGGGATTCGAACCCACGCGTGCAGAGCACATTGGATTAGCAGTCCAACGCCTTAACCACTCGGCCACCTCGTCTGCTGGAACTACAGTTGTGTCTTTGGCGAGTGCTTGCGGAAAGAAGACATTTGTCGATTCGAAAACACATTCAAAACATGGTACTGGGCCGGTGTTAACGTCTAATGCCAAGCTGCAGTGCGGCCGACCAAGCTCCCACTGGCGAATCGTTTAATGACAGCATCCGTCCATATGGATATGCGATCGGGTAAAATCATTGGCCCAATTATCTACTGCAGGAATAAGCATTGTATCGACATGCAGTGTCGTCTAATGCAAATGAGAAAGGTGCTGTGCATTCTTTTGCACGACTTACTGCAACGAAACGTACAGCTCGATACGCTACACTGATATTGCTTGCAAGGTTTTGACGTCCCCCCTAGCCCAAGATTTTCCTGCTGTTTGCGATGGAGCTTGGTGTTTGGGCGGCCACTAGCGACGGATGTCTGCAAACTCAAGTCTCTCCAGTAGGCCCTGCCAAATGGCTTCTGTAGATGGCGGCCTGACTTTAAAGAACAAACTGTCGGAAGGCGACAGTTGTGCTACAGATGGATTATTAAAGGCACGATACGTTAAAATGACTGCGACAGATATGCACTTAAATATAAATAAGAACTCGTCGTTCGCAAATACCAACATACTCTTTGCTGGAGCCGAAATTTGATTGGTTTATAGATCTCGAATTGATGTTTAATTCGAAGGGCATACGCTATGGAATGTTGTGCGCTTTCATCTGGTAGGCAGTTTAGTCACTTATTTCATACACACGCTATCTGCCACGTACACGCGTCGATGTTACTACTGAGTGGCGTTTCGCACGGAGAAGGAGTGACCGCAAAAGCGTGCTTTACGTAAATTTCTTCGACGAGGATGGGATTCGAACCCACGCGTGCAGAGCACATTGGATTAGCAGTCCAACGCCTTAACCACTCGGCCACCTCGTCTGCTGGAACTACAGTTGTGTCTTTGGCGAGTGCTTGCGGAAAGAAGACATTTGTCGATTCGAAAACACATTCAAAACATGGTACTGGGCCGGTGTTAACGTCTAATGCCAAGCTGCAGTGCGGCCGACCAAGCTCCCACTGGCGAATCGTTTAATGACAGCATCCGTCCATATGGATATGCGATCGGGTAAAATCATTGGCCCAATTATCTACTGCAGGAATAAGCATTGTATCGACATGCAGTGTCATCTAATGCAAATGAGAAAGGTGCTGTGCATTCTTTTGCACGACTTACTGCAACGAAACGTACAGCTCGATACGCTACACTGATATTGCTTGCAAGGTTTTGACGTCCCCCCTAGCCCAAGATTGTCCTGCTGTTTGCGATGGAGCTTGGTGTTTGGGCGGCCACTAGCGACGGATGTCTGCAAACTCAAGTCTCTCCAGTAGGCCCTGCCAAATGGCTTCTGTAGATGGCGGCCTGACTTTAAAGAACCAACTGTCGGAAGGCGACAGTTGTGCTACAGATGGATTATTAAAGGCACGATACGTTAAAATGACTGCGACAGATATGCACTTAAATATAAATAACAACTCGTCGTTCGCAAATACCAACATACTCTTTGCTGGAGCCGAAATTTGATTGGTTTATAGATCTCGAATTGATGTTTAATTCGAAGGGCATACGCTATGGAATGTTGTGCGCTTTCATCTGGTAGGCAGTTTAGTCACTTATTTCATACACACGCTATCTGCCACGTACACGCGTCGATGTTACTACTGAGTGGCGTTTCGCACGGAGAAGGAGTGACCGCAAAAGCGTGCTTTACGTAAATTTCTTCGACGAGGATGCGATTCGAACCCACGCGTGCAGAGCACATTGGATTAGCAGTCCAACGCCTTAACCACTCGGCCACCTCGTCTGCTGGAACTACAGTTGTGTCTTTGGCGAGTGCTTGCGGAAAGAAGACATTTGTCGATTCGAAAACACATTCAAAACATGGTACTGGGCCGGTGTTAACGTCTAATGCCAAGCTGCAGTGCGGCCGACCAAGCTCCCACTGGCGAATCGTTTAATGACAGCATCCGTCCATATGGATATGCGATCGGGTAAAATCATTGGCCCAATTATCTACTGCAGGAATAAGCATTGTATCGACATGCAGTGTCGTCTAATGCAAATGAGAAAGGTGCTGTGCATTCTTTTGCACGACTTACTGCAACGAAACGTACAGCTCGATACGCTACACTGATATTGCTTGCAAGGTTTTGACGTCCCCCCTAGCCCAAGATTGTCCTGCTGTTTGCGATGGAGCTTGGTGTTTGGGCGGCCACTAGCGACGGATGTCTGCAAACTCAAGTCTCTCCAGTAGGCCCTGCCAAATGGCTTCTGTAGATGGCGGCCTGACTTTAAAGAACAAACTGTCGGAAGGCGACAGTTGTGCTACAGATGGATTATTAAAGGCACGATACGTTAAAATGACTGCGACAGATATGCACTTAAATATAAATAAGAACTCGTCGTTCGCAAATACCAACATACTCTTTGCTGGAGCCGAAATTTGATTGGTTTATAGATCTCGAATTGATGTTTAATTCGAAGGGCATACGCTATGGAATGTTGTGCGCTTTCATCTGGTAGGCAGTTTAGTCACTTATTTCATACACACGCTATCTGCCACGTACACGCGTCGATGTTACTACTGAGTGGCGTTTCGCACGGAGAAGGAGTGACCGCAAAAGCGTGCTTTACGTAAATTTCTTCGACGAGGATGGGATTCGAACCCACGCGTGCAGAGCACATTGGATTAGCAGTCCAACGCCTTAACCACTCGGCCACCTCGTCTGCTGGAACTACAGTTGTGTCTTTGGCGAGTGCTTGCGGAAAGAAGACATTTGTCGATTCGAAAACACATTCAAAACATGGTACTGGGCCGGTGTTAACGTCTAATGCCAAGCTGCAGTGCGGCCGACCAAGCTCCCACTGGCGAATCGTTTAATGACAGCATCCGTCCATATGGATATGCGATCGGGTAAAATCATTGGCCCAATTATCTACTGCAGGAATAAGCATTGTATCGACATGCAGTGTCATCTAATGCAAATGAGAAAGGTGCTGTGCATTCTTTTGCACGACTTACTGCAACGAAACGTACAGCTCGATACGCTACACTGATATTGCTTGCAAGGTTTTGACGTCCCCCCTAGCCCAAGATTGTCCTGCTGTTTGCGATGGAGCTTGGTGTTTGGGCGGCCACTAGCGACGGATGTCTGCAAACTCAAGTCTCTCCAGTAGGCCCTGCCAAATGGCTTCTGTAGATGGCGGCCTGACTTTAAAGAACCAACTGTCGGAAGGCGACAGTTGTGCTACAGATGGATTATTAAAGGCACGATACGTTAAAATGACTGCGACAGATATGCACTTAAATATAAATAACAACTCGTCGTTCGCAAATACCAACATACTCTTTGCTGGAGCCGAAATTTGATTGGTTTATAGATCTCGAATTGATGTTTAATTCGAAGGGCATACGCTATGGAATGTTGTGCGCTTTCATCTGGTAGGCAGTTTAGTCACTTATTTCATACACACGCTATCTGCCACGTACACGCGTCGATGTTACTACTGAGTGGCGTTTCGCACGGAGAAGGAGTGACCGCAAAAGCGTGCTTTACGTAAATTTCTTCGACGAGGATGGGATTCGAACCCACGCGTGCAGAGCACATTGGATTAGCAGTCCAACGCCTTAACCACTCGGCCACCTCGTCTGCTGGAACTACAGTTGTGTCTTTGGCGAGTGCTTGCGGAAAGAAGACATTTGTCGATTCGAAAACACATTCAAAACATGGTACTGGGCCGGTGTTAACGTCTAATGCCAAGCTGCAGTGCGGCCGACCAAGCTCCCACTGGCGAATCGTTTAATGACAGCATCCGTCCATATGGATATGCGATCGGGTAAAATCATTGGCCCAATTATCTACTGCAGGAATAAGCATTGTATCGACATGCAGTGTCGTCTAATGCAAATGAGAAAGGTGCTGTGCATTCTTTTGCACGACTTACTGCAACGAAACGTACAGCTCAATACGCTACACTGATATTGCTTGCAAGGTTTTGACGTCCCCCCTAGCCCAAGATTGTCCTGCTGTTTGCGATGGAGCTTGGTGTTTGGGCGGCCACTAGCGACGGATGTCTGCAAACTCAAGTCTCTCCAGTAGGCCCTGCCAAATGGCTTCTGTAGATGGCGGCCTGACTTTAAAGAACAAACTGTCGGAAGGCGACAGTTGTGCTACAGATGGATTATTAAAGGCACGATACGTTAAAATGACTGCGACAAATATGCACTTAAATATAAATAAGAACTCGTCGTTCGCAAATACCAACATACTCTTTGCTGGAGCCGAAATTTGATTGGTTTATAGATCTCGAATTGATGTTTAATTCGAAGGGCATACGCTATGGAATGTTGTGCGCTTTCATCTGGTAGGCAGTTTAGTCACTTATTTCATACACACGCTATCTGCCACGTACACGCGTCGATGTTACTACTGAGTGGCGTTTCGCACGGAGAAGGAGTGACCGCAAAAGCGTGCTTTACGTAAATTTCTTCGACGAGGATGGGATTCGAACCCACGCGTGCAGAGCACATTGGATTAGCAGTCCAACGCCTTAACCACTCGGCCACCTCGTCTGCTGGAACTACAGTTGTGTCTTTGGCGAGTGCTTGCGGAAAGAAGACATTTGTCGATTCGAAAACACATTCAAAACATGGTACTGGGCCGGTGTTAACGTCTAATGCCAAGCTGCAGTGCGGCCGACCAAGCTCCCACTGGCGAATCGTTTAATGACAGCATCCGTCCATATGGATATGCGATCGGGTAAAATCATTGGCCCAATTATCTACTGCAGGAATAAGCATTGTATCGACATGCAGTGTCGTCTAATGCAAATGAGAAAGGTGCTGTGCATTCTTTTGCACGACTTACTGCAACGAAACGTACAGCTCGATACGCTACACTGATATTGCTTGCAAGGTTTTGACGTCCCCCCTAGCCCAAGATTGTCCTGCTGTTTGCGATGGAGCTTGGTGTTTGGGCGGCCACTAGCGACGGATGTCTGCAAACTCAAGTCTCTCCAGTAGGCCCTGCCAAATGGCTTCTGTAGATGGCGGCCTGACTTTAAAGAACAAACTGTCGGAAGGCGACAGTTGTGCTACAGATGGATTATTAAAGGCACGATACGTTAAAATGACTGCGACAGATATGCACTTAAATATAAATAAGAACTCGTCGTTCGCAAATACCAACATACTCTTTGCTGGAGCCGAAATTTGATTGGTTTATAGATCTCGAATTGATGTTTAATTCGAAGGGCATACGCTATGGAATGTTGTGCGCTTTCATCTGGTAGGCAGTTTAGTCACTTATTTCATACACACGCTATCTGCCACGTACACGCGTCGATGTTACTACTGAGTGGCGTTTCGCACGGAGAAGGAGTGACCGCAAAAGCGTGCTTTACGTAAATTTCTTCGACGAGGATGGGTTTCGAACCCACGCGTGCAGAGCACATTGGATTAGCAGTCCAACGCCTTAACCACTCGGCCACCTCGTCTGCTGGAACTACAGTTGTGTCTTTGGCGAGTGCTTGCGGAAAGAAGACATTTGTCGATTCGAAAACACATTCAAAACATGGTACTGGGCCGGTGTTAACGTCTAATGCCAAGCTGCAGTGCGGCCGACCAAGCTCCCACTGGCGAATCGTTTAATGACAGCATCCGTCCATATGGATATGCGATCGGGTAAAATCATTGGCCCAATTATCTACTGCAGGAATAAGCATTGTATCGACATGCAGTGTCGTCTAATGCAAATGAGAAAGGTGCTGTGCATTCTTTTGCACGACTTACTGCAACGAAACGTACAGCTCGATACGCTACACTGATATTGCTTGCAAGGTTTTGACGTCCCCCCTAGCCCAAGATTGTCCTGCTGTTTGCGATGGAGCTTGGTGTTTGGGCGGCCACTAGCGACGGATGTCTGCAAACTCAAGTCTCTCCAGTAGGCCCTGCCAAATGGCTTCTGTAGATGGCGGCCTGACTTTAAAGAACCAACTGTCGGAAGGCGACAGTTGTGCTACAGATGGATTATTAAAGGCACGATACGTTAAAATGACTGCGACAGATATGCACTTAAATATAAATAACAACTCGTCGTTCGCAAATACCAACATACTCTTTGCTGGAGCCGAAATTTGATTGGTTTATAGATCTCGAATTGATGTTTAATTCGAAGGGCATACGCTATGGAATGTTGTGCGCTTTCATCTGGTAGGCAGTTTAGTCACTTATTTCATACACACGCTATCTGCCACGTACACGCGTCGATGTTACTACTGAGTGGCGTTTCGCACGGAGAAGGAGTGACCGCAAAAGCGTGCTTTACGTAAATTTCTTCGACGAGGATGGGATTCGAACCCACGCGTGCAGAGCACATTGGATTAGCAGTCCAACGCCTTAACCACTCGGCCACCTCGTCTGCTGGAACTACAGTTGTGTCTTTGGCGAGTGCTTGCGGAAAGAAGACATTTGTCGATTCGAAAACACATTCAAAACATGGTACTGGGCCGGTGTTAACGTCTAATGCCAAGCTGCAGTGCGGCCGACCAAGCTCCCACTGGCGAATCGTTTAATGACAGCATCCGTCCATATGGATATGCGATCGGGTAAAATCATTGGCCCAATTATCTACTGCAGGAATAAGCATTGTATCGACATGCAGTGTCATCTAATGCAAATGAGAAAGGTGCTGTGCATTCTTTTGCACGACTTACTGCAACGAAACGTACAGCTCGATACGCTACACTGATATTGCTTGCAAGGTTTTGACGTCCCCCCTAGCCCAAGATTGTCCTGCTGTTTGCGATGGAGCTTGGTGTTTGGGCGGCCACTAGCGACGGATGTCTGCAAACTCAAGTCTCTCCAGTAGGCCCTGCCAAATGGCTTCTGTAGATGGCGGCCTGACTTTAAAGAACCAACTGTCGGAAGGCGACAGTTGTGCTACAGATGGATTATTAAAGGCACGATACGTTAAAATGACTGCGACAGATATGCACTTAAATATAAATAACAACTCGTCGTTCGCAAATACCAACATACTCTTTGCTGGAGCCGAAATTTGATTGGTTTATAGATCTCGAATTGATGTTTAATTCGAAGGGCATACGCTATGGAATGTTGTGCGCTTTCATCTGGTAGGCAGTTTAGTCACTTATTTCATACACACGCTATCTGCCACGTACACGCGTCGATGTTACTACTGAGTGGCGTTTCGCACGGAGAAGGAGTGACCGCAAAAGCGTGCTTTACGTAAATTTCTTCGACGAGGATGGGATTCGAACCCACGCGTGCAGAGCACATTGGATTAGCAGTCCAACGCCTTAACCACTCGGCCACCTCGTCTGCTGGAACTACAGTTGTGTCTTTGGCGAGTGCTTGCGGAAAGAAGACATTTGTCGATTCGAAAACACATTCAAAACATGGTACTGGGCCGGTGTTAACGTCTAATGCCAAGCTGCAGTGCGGCCGACCAAGCTCCCACTGGCGAATCGTTTAATGACAGCATCCGTCCATATGGATATGCGATCGGGTAAAATCATTGGCCCAATTATCTACTGCAGGAATAAGCATTGTATCGACATGCAGTGTCGTCTAATGCAAATGAGAAAGGTGCTGTGCATTCTTTTGCACGACTTACTGCAACGAAACGTACAGCTCGATACGCTACACTGATATTGCTTGCAAGGTTTTGACGTCCCCCCTAGCCCAAGATTGTCCTGCTGTTTGCGATGGAGCTTGGTGTTTGGGCGGCCACTAGCGACGGATGTCTGCAAACTCAAGTCTCTCCAGTAGGCCCTGCCAAATGGCTTCTGTAGATGGCGGCCTGACTTTAAAGAACAAACTGTCGGAAGGCGACAGTTGTGCTACAGATGGATTATTAAAGGCACGATACGTTAAAATGACTGCGACAGATATGCACTTAAATATAAATAAGAACTCGTCGTTCGCAAATACCAACATACTCTTTGCTGGAGCCGAAATTTGATTGGTTTATAGATCTCGAATTGATGTTTAATTCGAAGGGCATACGCTATGGAATGTTGTGCGCTTTCATCTGGTAGGCAGTTTAGTCACTTATTTCATACACACGCTATCTGCCACGTACACGCGTCGATGTTACTACTGAGTGGCGTTTCGCACGGAGAAGGAGTGACCGCAAAAGCGTGCTTTACGTAAATTTCTTCGACGAGGATGGGATTCGAACCCACGCGTGCAGAGCACATTGGATTAGCAGTCCAACGCCTTAACCACTCGGCCACCTCGTCTGCTGGAACTACAGTTGTGTCTTTGGCGAGTGCTTGCGGAAAGAAGACATTTGTCGATTCGAAAACACATTCAAAACATGGTACTGGGCCGGTGTTAACGTCTAATGCCAAGCTGCAGTGCGGCCGACCAAGCTCCCACTGGCGAATCGTTTAATGACAGCATCCGTCCATATGGATATGCGATCGGGTAAAATCATTGGCCCAATTATCTACTGCAGGAATAAGCATTGTATCGACATGCAGTGTCGTCTAATGCAAATGAGAAAGGTGCTGTGCATTCTTTTGCACGACTTACTGCAACGAAACGTACAGCTCAATACGCTACACTGATATTGCTTGCAAGGTTTTGACGTCCCCCCTAGCCCAAGATTGTCCTGCTGTTTGCGATGGAGCTTGGTGTTTGGGCGGCCACTAGCGACGGATGTCTGCAAACTCAAGTCTCTCCAGTAGGCCCTGCCAAATGGCTTCTGTAGATGGCGGCCTGACTTTAAAGAACAAACTGTCGGAAGGCGACAGTTGTGCTACAGATGGATTATTAAAGGCACGATACGTTAAAATGACTGCGACAAATATGCACTTAAATATAAATAAGAACTCGTCGTTCGCAAATACCAACATACTCTTTGCTGGAGCCGAAATTTGATTGGTTTATAGATCTCGAATTGATGTTTAATTCGAAGGGCATACGCTATGGAATGTTGTGCGCTTTCATCTGGTAGGCAGTTTAGTCACTTATTTCATACACACGCTATCTGCCACGTACACGCGTCGATGTTACTACTGAGTGGCGTTTCGCACGGAGAAGGAGTGACCGCAAAAGCGTGCTTTACGTAAATTTCTTCGACGAGGATGGGTTTCGAACCCACGCGTGCAGAGCACATTGGATTAGCAGTCCAACGCCTTAACCACTGGGCCACCTCGTCTGCTGGAACTACAGTTGTGTCTTTGGCGAGTGCTTGCGGAAAGAAGACATTTGTCGATTCGAAAACACATTCAAAACATGGTACTGGGCCGGTGTTAACGTCTAATGCCAAGCTGCAGTGCGGCCGACCAAGCTCCCACTGGCGAATCGTTTAATGACAGCATCCGTCCATATGGATATGCGATCGGGTAAAATCATTGGCCCAATTATCTACTGCAGGAATAAGCATTGTCAGATGGATTATTAAAGGCACGATACGTTAAAATGACTGCGACAAATATGCACTTAAATATAAATAAGAACTCGTCGTTCGCAAATACCAACATACTCTTTGCTGGAGCCGAAATTTGATTGGTTTATAGATCTCGAATTGATGTTTAATTCGAAGGGCATACGCTATGGAATGTTGTGCGCTTTCATCTGGTAGGCAGTTTAGTCACTTATTTCATACACACGCTATCTGCCACGTACACGCGTCGATGTTACTACTGAGTGGCGTTTCGCACGGAGAAGGAGTGACCGCAAAAGCGTGCTTTACGTAAATTTCTTCGACGAGGATGGGATTCGAACCCACGCGTGCAGAGCACATTGGATTAGCAGTCCAACGCCTTAACCACTCGGCCACCTCGTCTGCTGGAACTACAGTTGTGTCTTTGGCGAGTGCTTGCGGAAAGAAGACATTTGTCGATTCGAAAACACATTCAAAACATGGTACTGGGCCGGTGTTAACGTCTAATGCCAAGCTGCAGTGCGGCCGACCAAGCTCCCACTGGCGAATCGTTTAATGACAGCATCCGTCCATATGGATATGCGATCGGGTAAAATCATTGGCCCAATTATCTACTGCAGGAATAAGCATTGTATCGACATGCAGTGTCGTCTAATGCAAATGAGAAAGGTGCTGTGCATTCTTTTGCACGACTTACTGCAACGAAACGTACAGCTCGATACGCTACACTGATATTGCTTGCAAGGTTTTGACGTCCCCCCTAGCCCAAGATTGTCCTGCTGTTTGCGATGGAGCTTGGTGTTTGGGCGGCCACTAGCGACGGATGTCTGCAAACTCAAGTCTCTCCAGTAGGCCCTGCCAAATGGCTTCTGTAGATGGCGGCCTGACTTTAAAGAACAAACTGTCGGAAGGCGACAGTTGTGCTACAGATGGATTATTAAAGGCACGATACGTTAAAATGACTGCGACAGATATGCACTTAAATATAAATAAGAACTCGTCGTTCGCAAATACCAACATACTCTTTGCTGGAGCCGAAATTTGATTGGTTTATAGATCTCGAATTGATGTTTAATTCGAAGGGCATACGCTATGGAATGTTGTGCGCTTTCATCTGGTAGGCAGTTTAGTCACTTATTTCATACACACGCTATCTGCCACGTACACGCGTCGATGTTACTACTGAGTGGCGTTTCGCACGGAGAAGGAGTGACCGCAAAAGCGTGCTTTACGTAAATTTCTTCGACGAGGATGGGATTCGAACCCACGCGTGCAGAGCACATTGGATTAGCAGTCCAACGCCTTAACCACTCGGCCACCTCGTCTGCTGGAACTACAGTTGTGTCTTTGGCGAGTGCTTGCGGAAAGAAGACATTTGTCGATTCGAAAACACATTCAAAACATGGTACTGGGCCGGTGTTAACGTCTAATGCCAAGCTGCAGTGCGGCCGACCAAGCTCCCACTGGCGAATCGTTTAATGACAGCATCCGTCCATATGGATATGCGATCGGGTAAAATCATTGGCCCAATTATCTACTGCAGGAATAAGCATTGTATCGACATGCAGTGTCGTCTAATGCAAATGAGAAAGGTGCTGTGCATTCTTTTGCACGACTTACTGCAACGAAACGTACAGCTCGATACGCTACACTGATATTGCTTGCAAGGTTTTGACGTCCCCCCTAGCCCAAGATTGTCCTGCTGTTTGCGATGGAGCTTGGTGTTTGGGCGGCCACTAGCGACGGATGTCTGCAAACTCAAGTCTCTCCAGTAGGCCCTGCCAAATGGCTTCTGTAGATGGCGGCCTGACTTTAAAGAACAAACTGTCGGAAGGCGACAGTTGTGCTACAGATGGATTATTAAAGGCACAATACGTTAAAATGACTGCGACAGATATGCACTTAAATATAAATAAGAACTCGTCGTTCGCAAATACCAACATACTCTTTGCTGGAGCCGAAATTTGATTGGTTTATAGATCTCGAATTGATGTTTAATTCGAAGGGCATACGCTATGGAATGTTGTGCGCTTTCATCTGGTAGGCAGTTTAGTCACTTATTTCATACACACGCTATCTGCCACGTACACGCGTCGATGTTACTACTGAGTGGCGTTTCGCACGGAGAAGGAGTGACCGCAAAAGCGTGCTTTTTTTTACGTAAATTTCTTCGACGAGGATGGGATTCGAACCCACGCGTGCAGAGCACATTGGATTAGCAGTCCAACGCCTTAACCACTCGGCCACCTCGTCTGCTGGAACTACAGTTGTGTCTTTGGCGAGTGCTTGCGGAAAGAAGACATTTGTCGATTCGAAAACACATTCAAAACATGGTACTGGGCCGGTGTTAACGTCTAATGCCAAGCTGCAGTGCGGCCGACCAAGCTCCCACTGGCGAATCGTTTAATGACAGCATCCGTCCATATGGATATGCGATCGGGTAAAATCATTGGCCCAATTATCTACTGCAGGAATAAGCATTGTATCGACATGCAGTGTCATCTAATGCAAATGAGAAAGGTGCTGTGCATTCTTTTGCACGACTTACTGCAACGAAACGTACAGCTCGATACGCTACACTGATATTGCTTGCAAGGTTTTGACGTCCCCCCTAGCCCAAGATTGTCCTGCTGTTTGCGATGGAGCTTGGTGTTTGGGCGGCCACTAGCGACGGATGTCTGCAAACTCAAGTCTCTCCAGTAGGCCCTGCCAAATGGCTTCTGTAGATGGCGGCCTGACTTTAAAGAACAAACTGTCGGAAGGCGACAGTTGTGCTACAGATGGATTATTAAAGGCACGATACGTTAAAATGACTGCGACAGATATGCACTTAAATATAAATAAGAACTCGTCGTTGGCAAATACCAACATACTCTTTGCTGGAGCCGAAATTTGATTGGTTTATAGATCTCGAATTGATGTTTAATTCGAAGGGCATACGCTATGGAATGTTGTGCGCTTTCATCTGGTAGGCAGTTTAGTCACTTATTTCATACACACGCTATCTGCCACGTACACGCGTCGATGTTACTACTGAGTGGCGTTTCGCACGGAGAAGGAGTGACCGCAAAAGCGTGCTTTTTTTTACGTAAATTTCTTCGACGAGGATGGGATTCGAACCCACGCGTGCAGAGCACATTGGATTAGCAGTCCAACGCCTTAACCACTCGGCCACCTCGTCTGCTGGAACTACAGTTGTGTCTTTGGCGAGTGCTTGCGGAAAGAAGACATTTGTCGATTCGAAAACACATTCAAAACATGGTACTGGGCCGGTGTTAACGTCTAATGCCAAGCTGCAGTGCGGCCGACCAAGCTCCCACTGGCGAATCGTTTAATGACAGCATCCGTCCATGTGGATATGCGATCGGGTAAAATCATTGGCCCAATTATCTACTGCAGGAATAAGCATTGTATCGACATGCAGTGTCGTCTAATGCAAATGAGAAAGGTGCTGTGCATTCTTTTGCACGACTTACTGCAACGAAACGCACAGCTCGATACGCTACACTGATATTGCTTGCAAGGTTTTGACGTCCCCCCTAGCCCAAGATTGTCCTGCTGTTTGCGATGGAGCTTGGTGTTTGGGCGGCCACTAGCGACGGATGTCTGCAAACTCAAGTCTCTCCAGTAGGCCCTGCCAAATGGCTTCTGTAGATGGCGCCCTGACTTTAAAGAACAAACTGTCGGAAGGCGACAGTTGTGCTACAGATGGATTATTAAAGGCACGATACGTTAAAATGACTGCGACAGATATGCACTTAAATATAAATAACAACTCGTCGTTTGCAAATACCAACATACTCTTTGCTGGAGCCGAAATTTGATTGGTTTATAGATCTCGAATTGATGTTTAATTCGAAGGGCATACGCTATGGAATGTTGTGCGCTTTCATCTGGTAGGCAGTTTAGTCACTTATTTCATACACACGCTATCTGCCACGTACACGCGTCGATGTTACTACTGAGTGGCGTTTCGCACGGAGAAGGAGTGACCGCAAAAGCGTGCTTTACGTAAATTTCTTCGACGAGGATGGGATTCGAACCCACGCGTGCAGAGCACGTTGGATTAGCAGTCCAACGCCTTAACCACTCGGCCACCTCGTCTGCTGGAACTACAGTTGTGTCTTTGGCGAGTGCTTGCGGAAAGAAGACATTTGTCGATTCGAAAACACATTCAAAACATGGTACTGGGCCGGTGTTAACGTCTAATGCCAAGCTGCAGTGCGGCCGACCAAGCTCCCACTGGCGAATCGTTTAATGACAGCATCCGTCCATATGTATATGCGATCGGGTAAAATCATTGGCCCAATTATCTACTGCAGGAATAAGCATTGTATCGACATGCAGTGTCGTCTAATGCAAATGAGAAAGGTGCTGTGCATTCTTTTGCACGACTTACTGCAACGAAACGTACAGCTCGATACGCTACACTGATATTGCTTGCAAGGTTTTGACGTCCCCCCTAGCCCAAGATTGTCCTGCTGTTTGCGATGGAGCTTGGTGTTTGGGCGGCCACTAGCGACGGATGTCTGCAAACTCAAGTCTCTCCAGTAGGCCCTGCCAAATGGCTTCTGTAGATGGCGGCCTGACTTGAAAGAACAAACTGTCGGAAGGCGACAGTTGTGCTACAGATGGATTATTAAAGGCACGATACGTTAAAATGACTGCGACAGATATGCACTTAAATATAAATAAGAACTCGTCGTTCGCAAATACCAACATACTCTTTGCTGGAGCCGAAATTTGATTGGTTTATAGATCTCGAATTGATGTTTAATTCGAAGGGCATACGCTATGGAATGTTGTGCGCTTTCATCTGGTAGGCAGTTTTGTCTCTTATTTCATACACACGCTATCTGCCACGTACACGCGTCGATGTTACTACTGAGTGGCGTTTCGCACGGAGAAGGAGTGACCGCAAAAGCGTGCTTTACGTAAATTTCTTCGACGAGGATGGGATTCGAACCCACGCGTGCAGAGCACATTGGATTAGCAGTCCAACGCCTTAACCACTCGGCCACCTCGTCTGCTGGAACTACAGTTGTGTCTTTGGCGAGTGCTTGCGGAAAGAAGACATTTGTCGATTCGAAAACACATTCAAAACATGGTACTGGGCCGGTGATAACGTCTAATGCCAAGCTGCAGTGCGGCCGACCAAGCTCCCACTGGCGAATCGTTTAATGACAGCATCCGTCCATGTGGATATGCGATCGGGTAAAATAATTGGCCCAATTATCTACTGCAGGAATAAGCATTGTATCGACATGCAGTGTCGTCTAATGCAAATGAGAAAGGTGCTGTGCATTCTTTTGCACGACTTACTGCAACGAAACGTACAGCTCGATACGCTACACTGATATTGCTTGCAAGGTTTTGACGTCCCCCCTAGCCCAAGATTGTCCTGCTGTTTGCGATGGAGCTTGGTGTTTGGGCGGCCACTAGCGACGGATGTCTGCAAACTCAAGTCTCTCCAGTAGGCCCTGCCAAATGGCTTCTGTAGATGGCGGCCTGACTTTAAAGAACAAACTGTCGGAAGGCGACAGTTGTGCTACAGATGGATTATTAAAGGCACGATACGTTAAAATGACTGCGACAGATATGAACTTAAATATAAATAAGAACTCGTCGTTCGCAAATACCAACATACTCTTTGCTGGAGCCGAAATTTGATTGGTTTATAGATCTCGAATTGATGTTTAATTCGAAGGGCATACGCTATGGAATGTTGTGCGCTTTCATCTGGTAGGCAGTTTAGTCACTTATTTCATACACACGCTATCTGCCACGTACACGCGTCGATGTTACTACTGAGTGGCGTTTCGCACGGAGAAGGAGTGACCGCAAAAGCGTGCTTTACGTAAATTTCTTCGACGAGGATGGGATTCGAACCCACGCGTGCAGAGCACGTTGGATTAGCAGTCCAACGCCTTAACCACTCGGCCACCTCGTCTGCTGGAACTACAGTTGTGTCTTTGGCGAGTGCTTGCGGAAAGAAGACATTTGTCGATTCGAAAACACATTCAAAACATGGTACTGGGCCGGTGTTAACGTCTAATGCCAAGCTGCAGTGCGGCCGACCAAGCTCCCACTGGCGAATCGTTTAATGACAGCATCCGTCCATGTGGATATGCGATCGGGTAAAATAATTGGCCCAATTATCTACTGCAGGAATAAGCATTGTATCGACATGCAGTGTCGTCTAATGCAAATGAGAAAGGTGCTGTGCATTCTTTTGCATGACTTACTGCAACGAAACGTACAGCTCGATACGCTACACTGATATTGCTTGCAAGGTTTTGACGTCCCCCCTAGCCCAAGATTGTCCTGCTGTTTGCGATGGAGCTTGGTGTTTGGGCGGCCACTAGCGACGGATGTCTGCAAACTCAAGTCTCTCCAGTAGGCCCTGCCAAATGGCTTCTGTAGATGGCGGCCTGACTTTAAAGAACAAACTGTCGGAAGGCGACAGTTGTGCTACAGATGGATTATTAAAGGCACGATACGTTAAAATGACTGCGACAGATATGCACTTAAATATAAATAAGAACTGGTCGTTCGCAAATACCAACATACTCTTTGCTGGAGCCGAAATTTGATTGGTTTATAGATCTCGAATTGATGTTTAATTCGAAGGGCATACGCTATGGAATGTTGTGCGCTTTCATCTGGTAGGCAGTTTAGTCACTTATTTCATACACACGCTATCTGCCACGTACACGCGTCGATGTTACTACTGAGTGGCGTTTCGCACGGAGAAGGAGTGACCGCAAAAGCGTGCTTTTTTTTACGTAAATTTCTTCGACGAGGATGGGATTCGAACCCACGCGTGCAGAGCACATTGGATTAGCAGTCCAACGCCTTAACCACTCGGCCACCTCGTCTGCTGGAACTACAGTTGTGTCTTTGGCGAGTGCTTGCGGAAAGAAGACATTTGTCGATTCGAAAACACATTCAAAACATGGTACTGGGCCGGTGTTAACGTCTAATGCCAAGCTGCAGTGCGGCCGACCAAGCTCCCACTGGCGAATCGTTTAATGACAGCATCCGTCCATGTGGATATGCGATCGGGTAAAATCATTGGCCCAATTATCTACTGCAGGAATAAGCATTGTATCGACATGCAGTGTCGTCTAATGCAAATGAGAAAGGTGCTGTGCATTCTTTTGCACGACTTACTGCAACGAAACGCACAGCTCGATACGCTACACTGATATTGCTTGCAAGGTTTTGACGTCCCCCCTAGCCCAAGATTGTCCTGCTGTTTGCGATGGAGCTTGGTGTTTGGGCGGCCACTAGCGACGGATGTCTGCAAACTCAAGTCTCTCCAGTAGGCCCTGCCAAATGGCTTCTGTAGATGGCGCCCTGACTTTAAAGAACAAACTGTCGGAAGGCGACAGTTGTGCTACAGATGGATTATTAAAGGCACGATACGTTAAAATGACTGCGACAGATATGCACTTAAATATAAATAAGAACTCGTCGTTTGCAAATACCAACATACTCTTTGCTGGAGCCGAAATTTGATTGGTTTATAGATCTCGAATTGATGTTTAATTCGAAGGGCATACGCTATGGAATGTTGTGCGCTTTCATCTGGTAGGCAGTTTAGTCACTTATTTCATACACACGCTATCTGCCACGTACACGCGTCGATGTTACTACTGAGTGGCGTTTCGCACGGAGAAGGAGTGACCGCAAAAGCGTGCTTTACGTAAATTTCTTCGACGAGGATGGGATTCGAACCCACGCGTGCAGAGCACATTGGATTAGCAGTCCAACGCCTTAACCACTCGGCCACCTCGTCTGCTGGAACTACAGTTGTGTCTTTGGCGAGTGCTTGCGGAAAGAAGACATTTGTCGATTCGAAAACACATTCAAAACATGGTACTGGGCCGGTGATAACGTCTAATGCCAAGCTGCAGTGCGGCCGACCAAGCTCCCACTGGCGAATCGTTTAATGACAGCATCCGTCCATGTGGATATGCGATCGGGTAAAATAATTGGCCCAATTATCTACTGCAGGAATAAGCATTGTATCGACATGCAGTGTCGTCTAATGCAAATGAGAAAGGTGCTGTGCATTCTTTTGCACGACTTACTGCAACGAAACGTACAGCTCGATACGCTACACTGATATTGCTTGCAAGGTTTTGACGTCCCCCCTAGCCCAAGATTGTCCTGCTGTTTGCGATGGAGCTTGGTGTTTGGGCGGCCACTAGCGACGGATGTCTGCAAACTCAAGTCTCTCCAGTAGGCCCTGCCAAATGGCTTCTGTAGATGGCGGCCTGACTTTAAAGAACAAACTGTCGGAAGGCGACAGTTGTGCTACAGATGGATTATTAAAGGCACGATACGTTAAAATGACTGCGACAGATATGAACTTAAATATAAATAAGAACTCGTCGTTCGCAAATACCAACATACTCTTTGCTGGAGCCGAAATTTGATTGGTTTATAGATCTCGAATTGATGTTTAATTCGAAGGGCATACGCTATGGAATGTTGTGCGCTTTCATCTGGTAGGCAGTTTAGTCACTTATTTCATACACACGCTATCTGCCACGTACACGCGTCGATGTTACTACTGAGTGGCGTTTCGCACGGAGAAGGAGTGACCGCAAAAGCGTGCTTTACGTAAATTTCTTCGACGAGGATGGGATTCGAACCCACGCGTGCAGAGCACATTGGATTAGCAGTCCAACGCCTTAACCACTCGGCCACCTCGTCTGCTGGAACTACAGTTGTGTCTTTGGCGAGTGCTTGCGGAAAGAAGACATTTGTCGATTCGAAAACACATTCAAAACATGGTACTGGGCCGGTGTTAACGTCTAATGCCAAGCTGCAGTGCGGCCGACCAAGCTCCCACTGGCGAATCGTTTAATGACAGCATCCGTCCATGTGGATATGCGATCGGGTAAAATAATTGGCCCAATTATCTACTGCAGGAATAAGCATTGTATCGACATGCAGTGTCGTCTAATGCAAATGAGAAAGGTGCTGTGCATTCTTTTGCATGACTTACTGCAACGAAACGTACAGCTCGATACGCTACACTGATATTGCTTGCAAGGTTTTGACGTCCCCCCTAGCCCAAGATTGTCCTGCTGTTTGCGATGGAGCTTGGTGTTTGGGCGGCCACTAGCGACGGATGTCTGCAAACTCAAGTCTCTCCAGTAGGCCCTGCCAAATGGCTTCTGTAGATGGCGGCCTGACTTTAAAGAACAAACTGTCGGAAGGCGACAGTTGTGCTACAGATGGATTATTAAAGGCACGATACGTTAAAATGACTGCGACAGATATGCACTTAAATATAAATAAGAACTCGTCGTTCGCAAATACCAACATACTCTTTGCTGGAGCCGAAATTTGATTGGTTTATAGATCTCGAATTGATGTTTAATTCGAAGGGCATACGCTATGGAATGTTGTGCGCTTTCATCTGGTAGGCAGTTTAGTCACTTATTTCATACACACGCTATCTGCCACGTACACGCGTCGATGTTACTACTGAGTGGCGTTTCGCACGGAGAAGGAGTGACCGCAAAAGCGTGCTTTACGTAAATTTCTTCGACGAGGATGGGATTCGAACCCACGCGTGCAGAGCACGTTGGATTAGCAGTCCAACGCCTTAACCACTCGGCCACCTCGTCTGCTGGAACTACAGTTGTGTCTTTGGCGAGTGCTTGCGGAAAGAAGACATTTGTCGATTCGAAAACACATTCAAAACATGGTACTGGGCCGGTGTTAACGTCTAATGCCAAGCTGCAGTGCGGCCGACCAAGCTCCCACTGGCGAATCGTTTAATGACAGCATCCGTCCATATGTATATGCGATCGGGTAAAATCATTGGCCCAATTATCTACTGCAGGAATAAGCATTGTATCGACATGCAGTGTCGTCTAATGCAAATGAGAAAGGTGCTGTGCATTCTTTTGCACGACTTACTGCAACGAAACGTACAGCTCGATACGCTACACTGATATTGCTTGCAAGGTTTTGACGTCCCCCCTAGCCCAAGATTGTCCTGCTGTTTGCGATGGAGCTTGGTGTTTGGGCGGCCACTAGCGACGGATGTCTGCAAACTCAAGTCTCTCCAGTAGGCCCTGCCAAATGGCTTCTGTAGATGGCGGCCTGACTTTAAAGAACAAACTGTCGGAAGGCGACAGTTGTGCTACAGATGGATTATTAAAGGCACGATACGTTAAAATGACTGCGACAGATATGCACTTAAATATAAATAAGAACTCGTCGTTCGCAAATACCAACATACTCTTTGCTGGAGCCGAAATTTGATTGGTTTATAGATCTCGAATTGATGTTTAATTCGAAGGGCATACGCTATGGAATGTTGTGCGCTTTCATCTGGTAGGCAGTTTTGTCTCTTATTTCATACACACGCTATCTGCCACGTACACGCGTCGATGTTACTACTGAGTGGCGTTTCGCACGGAGAAGGAGTGACCGCAAAAGCGTGCTTTACGTAAATTTCTTCGACGAGGATGGGATTCGAACCCACGCGTGCAGAGCACATTGGATTAGCAGTCCAACGCCTTAACCACTCGGCCACCTCGTCTGCTGGAACTACAGTTGTGTCTTTGGCGAGTGCTTGCGGAAAGAAGACATTTGTCGATTCGAAAACACATTCAAAACATGGTACTGGGCCGGTGATAACGTCTAATGCCAAGCTGCAGTGCGGCCGACCAAGCTCCCACTGGCGAATCGTTTAATGACAGCATCCGTCCATGTGGATATGCGATCGGGTAAAATAATTGGCCCAATTATCTACTGCAGGAATAAGCATTGTATCGACATGCAGTGTCGTCTAATGCAAATGAGAAAGGTGCTGTGCATTCTTTTGCACGACTTACTGCAACGAAACGTACAGCTCGATACGCTACACTGATATTGCTTGCAAGGATTTGACGTCCCCCCTAGCCCAAGATTGTCCTGCTGTTTGCGATGGAGCTTGGTGTTTGGGCGGCCACTAGCGACGGATGTCTGCAAACTCAAGTCTCTCCAGTAGGCCCTGCCAAATGGCTTCTGTAGATGGCGGCCTGACTTTAAAGAACAAACTGTCGGAAGGCGACAGTTGTGCTACAGATGGATTATTAAAGGCACGATACGTTAAAATGACTGCGACAGATATGAACTTAAATATAAATAAGAACTCGTCGTTCGCAAATACCAACATACTCTTTGCTGGAGCCGAAATTTGATTGGTTTATAGATCTCGAATTGATGTTTAATTCGAAGGGCATACGCTATGGAATGTTGTGCGCTTTCATCTGGTAGGCAGTTTAGTCACTTATTTCATACACACGCTATCTGCCACGTACACGCGTCGATGTTACTACTGAGTGGCGTTTCGCACGGAGAAGGAGTGACCGCAAAAGCGTCCTTTACGTAAATTTCTTCGACGAGGATGGGATTCGAACCCACGCGTGCAGAGCACGTTGGATTAGCAGTCCAACGCCTTAACCACTCGGCCACCTCGTCTGCTGGAACTACAGTTGTGTCTTTGGCGAGTGCTTGCGGAAAGAAGACATTTGTCGATTCGAAAACACATTCAAAACATGGTACTGGGCCGGTGTTAACGTCTAATGCCAAGCTGCAGTGCGGCCGACCAAGCTCCCACTGGCGAATCGTTTAATGACAGCATCCGTCCATATGTATATGCGATCGGGTAAAATCATTGGCCCAATTATCTACTGCAGGAATAAGCATTGTATCGACATGCAGTGTCGTCTAATGCAAATGAGAAAGGTGCTGTGCATTCTTTTGCACGACTTACTGCAACGAAACGTACAGCTCGATACGCTACACTGATATTGCTTGCAAGGTTTTGACGTCCCCCCTAGCCCAAGATTGTCCTGCTGTTTGCGATGGAGCTTGGTGTTTGGGCGGCCACTAGCGACGGATGTCTGCAAACTCAAGTCTCTCCAGTAGGCCCTGCCAAATGGCTTCTGTAGATGGCGGCCTGACTTTAAAGAACAAACTGTCGGAAGGCGACAGTTGTGCTACAGATGGATTATTAAAGGCACGATACGTTAAAATGACTGCGACAGATATGCACTTAAATATAAATAAGAACTGGTCGTTCGCAAATACCAACATACTCTTTGCTGGAGCCGAAATTTGATTGGTTTATAGATCTCGAATTGATGTTTAATTCGAAGGGCATACGCTATGGAATGTTGTGCGCTTTCATCTGGTAGGCAGTTTTGTCTCTTATTTCATACACACGCTATCTGCCACGTACACGCGTCGATGTTACTACTGAGTGGCGTTTCGCACGGAGAAGGAGTGACCGCAAAAGCGTGCTTTACGTAAATTTCTTCGACGAGGATGGGATTCGAACCCACGCGTGCAGAGCACATTGGATTAGCAGTCCAACGCCTTAACCACTCGGCCACCTCGTCTGCTGGAACTACAGTTGTGTCTTTGGCGAGTGCTTGCGGAAAGAAGACATTTGTCGATTCGAAAACACATTCAAAACATGGTACTGGGCCGGTGATAACGTCTAATGCCAAGCTGCAGTGCGGCCGACCAAGCTCCCACTGGCGAATCGTTTAATGACAGCATCCGTCCATGTGGATATGCGATCGGGTAAAATAATTGGCCCAATTATCTACTGCAGGAATAAGCATTGTATCGACATGCAGTGTCGTCTAATGCAAATGAGAAAGGTGCTGTGCATTCTTTTGCACGACTTACTGCAACGAAACGTACAGCTCGATACGCTACACTGATATTGCTTGCAAGGTTTTGACGTCCCCCCTAGCCCAAGATTGTCCTGCTGTTTGCGATGGAGCTTGGTGTTTGGGCGGCCACTAGCGACGGATGTCTGCAAACTCAAGTCTCTCCAGTAGGCCCTGCCAAATGGCTTCTGTAGATGGCGGCCTGACTTTAAAGAACAAACTGTCGGAAGGCGACAGTTGTGCTACAGATGGATTATTAAAGGCACGATACGTTAAAATGACTGCGACAGATATGAACTTAAATATAAATAAGAACTCGTCGTTCGCAAATACCAACATACTCTTTGCTGGAGCCGAAATTTGATTGGTTTATAGATCTCGAATTGATGTTTAATTCGAAGGGCATACGCTATGGAATGTTGTGCGCTTTCATCTGGTAGGCAGTTTAGTCACTTATTTCATACACACGCTATCTGCCACGTACACGCGTCGATGTTACTACTGAGTGGCGTTTCGCACGGAGAAGGAGTGACCGCAAAAGCGTGCTTTACGTAAATTTCTTCGACGAGGATGGGATTCGAACCCACGCGTGCAGAGCACATTGGATTAGCAGTCCAACGCCTTAACCACTCGGCCACCTCGTCTGCTGGAACTACAGTTGTGTCTTTGGCGAGTGCTTGCGGAAAGAAGACATTTGTCGATTCGAAAACACATTCAAAACATGGTACTGGGCCGGTGATAACGTCTAATGCCAAGCTGCAGTGCGGCCGACCAAGCTCCCACTGGCGAATCGTTTAATGACAGCATCCGTCCATGTGGATATGCGATCGGGTAAAATAATTGGCCCAATTATCTACTGCAGGAATAAGCATTGTATCGACATGCAGTGTCGTCTAATGCAAATGAGAAAGGTGCTGTGCATTCTTTTGCATGACTTACTGCAACGAAACGTACAGCTCGATACGCTACACTGATATTGCTTGCAAGGTTTTGACGTCCCCCCTAGCCCAAGATTGTCCTGCTGTTTGCGATGGAGCTTGGTGTTTGGGCGGCCACTAGCGACGGATGTCTGCAAACTCAAGTCTCTCCAGTAGGCCCTGCCAAATGGCTTCTGTAGATGGCGGCCTGACTTTAAAGAACAAACTGTCGGAAGGCGACAGTTGTGCTACAGATGGATTATTAAAGGCACGATACGTTAAAATGACTGCGACAGATATGCACTTAAATATAAATAAGAACTGGTCGTTCGCAAATACCAACATACTCTTTGCTGGAGCCGAAATTTGATTGGTTTATAGATCTCGAATTGATGTTTAATTCGAAGGGCATACGCTATGGAATGTTGTGCGCTTTCATCTGGTAGGCAGTTTAGTCACTTATTTCATACACACGCTATCTGCCACGTACACGCGTCGATGTTACTACTGAGTGGCGTTTCGCACGGAGAAGGAGTGACCGCAAAAGCGTGCTTTTTTTTACGTAAATTTCTTCGACGAGGATGGGATTCGAACCCACGCGTGCAGAGCACATTGGATTAGCAGTCCAACGCCTTAACCACTCGGCCACCTCGTCTGCTGGAACTACAGTTGTGTCTTTGGCGAGTGCTTGCGGAAAGAAGACATTTGTCGATTCGAAAACACATTCAAAACATGGTACTGGGCCGGTGTTAACGTCTAATGCCAAGCTGCAGTGCGGCCGACCAAGCTCCCACTGGCGAATCGTTTAATGACAGCATCCGTCCATGTGGATATGCGATCGGGTAAAATCATTGGCCCAATTATCTACTGCAGGAATAAGCATTGTATCGACATGCAGTGTCGTCTAATGCAAATGAGAAAGGTGCTGTGCATTCTTTTGCACGACTTACTGCAACGAAACGCACAGCTCGATACGCTACACTGATATTGCTTGCAAGGTTTTGACGTCCCCCCTAGCCCAAGATTGTCCTGCTGTTTGCGATGGAGCTTGGTGTTTGGGCGGCCACTAGCGACGGATGTCTGCAAACTCAAGTCTCTCCAGTAGGCCCTGCCAAATGGCTTCTGTAGATGGCGCCCTGACTTTAAAGAACAAACTGTCGGAAGGCGACAGTTGTGCTACAGATGGATTATTAAAGGCACGATACGTTAAAATGACTGCGACAGATATGCACTTAAATATAAATAACAACTCGTCGTTTGCAAATACCAACATACTCTTTGCTGGAGCCGAAATTTGATTGGTTTATAGATCTCGAATTGATGTTTAATTCGAAGGGCATACGCTATGGAATGTTGTGCGCTTTCATCTGGTAGGCAGTTTAGTCACTTATTTCATACACACGCTATCTGCCACGTACACGCGTCGATGTTACTACTGAGTGGCGTTTCGCACGGAGGAGTGACCGCAAAAGCGTGCTTTACGTAAATTTCTTCGACGAGGATGGGATTCGAACCCACGCGTGCAGAGCACGTTGGATTAGCAGTCCAACGCCTTAACCACTCGGCCACCTCGTCTGCTGGAACTACAGTTGTGTCTTTGGCGAGTGCTTGCGGAAAGAAGACATTTGTCGATTCGAAAACACATTCAAAACATGGTACTGGGCCGGTGTTAACGTCTAATGCCAAGCTGCAGTGCGGCCGACCAAGCTCCCACTGGCGAATCGTTTAATGACAGCATCCGTCCATATGTATATGCGATCGGGTAAAATCATTGGCCCAATTATCTACTGCAGGAATAAGCATTGTATCGACATGCAGTGTCGTCTAATGCAAATGAGAAAGGTGCTGTGCATTCTTTTGCACGACTTACTGCAACGAAACGTACAGCTCGATACGCTACACTGATATTGCTTGCAAGGTTTTGACGTCCCCCCTAGCCCAAGATTGTCCTGCTGTTTGCGATGGAGCTTGGTGTTTGGGCGGCCACTAGCGACGGATGTCTGCAAACTCAAGTCTCTCCAGTAGGCCCTGCCAAATGGCTTCTGTAGATGGCGGCCTGACTTTAAAGAACAAACTGTCGGAAGGCGACAGTTGTGCTACAGATGGATTATTAAAGGCACGATACGTTAAAATGACTGCGACAGATATGCACTTAAATATAAATAAGAACTGGTCGTTCGCAAATACCAACATACTCTTTGCTGGAGCCGAAATTTGATTGGTTTATAGATCTCGAATTGATGTTTAATTCGAAGGGCATACGCTATGGAATGTTGTGCGCTTTCATCTGGTAGGCAGTTTTGTCTCTTATTTCATACACACGCTATCTGCCACGTACACGCGTCGATGTTACTACTGAGTGGCGTTTCGCACGGAGAAGGAGTGACCGCAAAAGCGTGCTTTACGTAAATTTCTTCGACGAGGATGGGATTCGAACCCACGCGTGCAGAGCACATTGGATTAGCAGTCCAACGCCTTAACCACTCGGCCACCTCGTCTGCTGGAACTACAGTTGTGTCTTTGGCGAGTGCTTGCGGAAAGAAGACATTTGTCGATTCGAAAACACATTCAAAACATGGTACTGGGCCGGTGATAACGTCTAATGCCAAGCTGCAGTGCGGCCGACCAAGCTCCCACTGGCGAATCGTTTAATGACAGCATCCGTCCATGTGGATATGCGATCGGGTAAAATAATTGGCCCAATTATCTACTGCAGGAATAAGCATTGTATCGACATGCAGTGTCGTCTAATGCAAATGAGAAAGGTGCTGTGCATTCTTTTGCACGACTTACTGCAACGAAACGTACAGCTCGATACGCTACACTGATATTGCTTGCAAGGTTTTGACGTCCCCCCTAGCCCAAGATTGTCCTGCTGTTTGCGATGGAGCTTGGTGTTTGGGCGGCCACTAGCGACGGATGTCTGCAAACTCAAGTCTCTCCAGTAGGCCCTGCCAAATGGCTTCTGTAGATGGCGGCCTGACTTTAAAGAACAAACTGTCGGAAGGCGACAGTTGTGCTACAGATGGATTATTAAAGGCACGATACGTTAAAATGACTGCGACAGATATGAACTTAAATATAAATAAGAACTCGTCGTTCGCAAATACCAACATACTCTTTGCTGGAGCCGAAATTTGATTGGTTTATAGATCTCGAATTGATGTTTAATTCGAAGGGCATACGCTATGGAATGTTGTGCGCTTTCATCTGGTAGGCAGTTTAGTCACTTATTTCATACACACGCTATCTGCCACGTACACGCGTCGATGTTACTACTGAGTGGCGTTTCGCACGGAGAAGGAGTGACCGCAAAAGCGTGCTTTACGTAAATTTCTTCGACGAGGATGGGATTCGAACCCACGCGTGCAGAGCACGTTGGATTAGCAGTCCAACGCCTTAACCACTCGGCCACCTCGTCTGCTGGAACTACAGTTGTGTCTTTGGCGAGTGCTTGCGGAAAGAAGACATTTGTCGATTCGAAAACACATTCAAAACATGGTACTGGGCCGGTGTTAACGTCTAATGCCAAGCTGCAGTGCGGCCGACCAAGCTCCCACTGGCGAATCGTTTAATGACAGCATCCGTCCATGTGGATATGCGATCGGGTAAAATAATTGGCCCAATTATCTACTGCAGGAATAAGCATTGTATCGACATGCAGTGTCGTCTAATGCAAATGAGAAAGGTGCTGTGCATTCTTTTGCATGACTTACTGCAACGAAACGTACAGCTCGATACGCTACACTGATATTGCTTGCAAGGTTTTGACGTCCCCCCTAGCCCAAGATTGTCCTGCTGTTTGCGATGGAGCTTGGTGTTTGGGCGGCCACTAGCGACGGATGTCTGCAAACTCAAGTCTCTCCAGTAGGCCCTGCCAAATGGCTTCTGTAGATGGCGGCCTGACTTTAAAGAACAAACTGTCGGAAGGCGACAGTTGTGCTACAGATGGATTATTAAAGGCACGATACGTTAAAATGACTGCGACAGATATGCACTTAAATATAAATAAGAACTGGTCGTTCGCAAATACCAACATACTCTTTGCTGGAGCCGAAATTTGATTGGTTTATAGATCTCGAATTGATGTTTAATTCGAAGGGCATACGCTATGGAATGTTGTGCTTTTCATCTGCTAGGCAGTTTAGTCACTTATTTCATACACACGCTATCTGCCACGTACACGCGTCGATGTTACTACTGAGTGGCGTTTCGCACGGAGAAGGAGTGACCGCAAAAGCGTGCTTTTTTTTACGTAAATTTCTTCGACGAGGATGGGATTCGAACCCACGCGTGCAGAGCACATTGGATTAGCAGTCCAACGCCTTAACCACTCGGCCACCTCGTCTGCTGGAACTACAGTTGTGTCTTTGGCGAGTGCTTGCGGAAAGAAGACATTTGTCGATTCGAAAACACATTCAAAACATGGTACTGGGCCGGTGTTAACGTCTAATGCCAAGCTGCAGTGCGGCCGACCAAGCTCCCACTGGCGAATCGTTTAATGACAGCATCCGTCCATGTGGATATGCGATCGGGTAAAATCATTGGCCCAATTATCTACTGCAGGAATAAGCATTGTATCGACATGCAGTGTCGTCTA
The DNA here is from genome assembly GCF_023864345.2 of Schistocerca serialis cubense. Lineage (NCBI taxonomy): Eukaryota > Metazoa > Arthropoda > Insecta > Orthoptera > Acrididae > Schistocerca > Schistocerca serialis. The sequence goes on from NC_064639.1 coordinate 511,053,240, forward strand.
ATGCAAATGAGAAAGGTGCTGTGCATTCTTTTGCACGACTTACTGCAACGAAACGCACAGCTCGATACGCTACACTGATATTGCTTGCAAGGTTTTGACGTCCCCCCTAGCCCAAGATTGTCCTGCTGTTTGCGATGGAGCTTGGTGTTTGGGCGGCCACTAGCGACGGATGTCTGCAAACTCAAGTCTCTCCAGTAGGCCCTGCCAAATGGCTTCTGTAGATGGCGCCCTGACTTTAAAGAACAAACTGTCGGAAGGCGACAGTTGTGCTACAGATGGATTATTAAAGGCACGATACGTTAAAATGACTGCGACAGATATGCACTTAAATATAAATAACAACTCGTCGTTTGCAAATACCAACATACTCTTTGCTGGAGCCGAAATTTGATTGGTTTATAGATCTCGAATTGATGTTTAATTCGAAGGGCATACGCTATGGAATGTTGTGCGCTTTCATCTGGTAGGCAGTTTAGTCACTTATTTCATACACACGCTATCTGCCACGTACACGCGTCGATGTTACTACTGAGTGGCGTTTCGCACGGAGAAGGAGTGACCGCAAAAGCGTGCTTTACGTAAATTTCTTCGACGAGGATGGGATTCGAACCCACGCGTGCAGAGCACGTTGGATTAGCAGTCCAACGCCTTAACCACTCGGCCACCTCGTCTGCTGGAACTACAGTTGTGTCTTTGGCGAGTGCTTGCGGAAAGAAGACATTTGTCGATTCGAAAACACATTCAAAACATGGTACTGGGCCGGTGTTAACGTCTAATGCCAAGCTGCAGTGCGGCCGACCAAGCTCCCACTGGCGAATCGTTTAATGACAGCATCCGTCCATATGTATATGCGATCGGGTAAAATCATTGGCCCAATTATCTACTGCAGGAATAAGCATTGTATCGACATGCAGTGTCGTCTAATGCAAATGAGAAAGGTGCTGTGCATTCTTTTGCACGACTTACTGCAACGAAACGTACAGCTCGATACGCTACACTGATATTGCTTGCAAGGTTTTGACGTCCCCCCTAGCCCAAGATTGTCCTGCTGTTTGCGATGGAGCTTGGTGTTTGGGCGGCCACTAGCGACGGATGTCTGCAAACTCAAGTCTCTCCAGTAGGCCCTGCCAAATGGCTTCTGTAGATGGCGGCCTGACTTTAAACAGATGGATTATTAAAGGCACGATACGTTAAAATGACTGCGACAGATATGCACTTAAATATAAATAAGAACTCGTCGTTCGCAAATACCAACATACTCTTTGCTGGAGCCGAAATTTGATTGGTTTATAGATCTCGAATTGATGTTTAATTCGAAGGGCATACGCTATGGAATGTTGTGCGCTTTCATCTGGTAGGCAGTTTTGTCTCTTATTTCATACACACGCTATCTGCCACGTACACGCGTCGATGTTACTACTGAGTGGCGTTTCGCACGGAGAAGGAGTGACCGCAAAAGCGTGCTTTACGTAAATTTCTTCGACGAGGATGGGATTCGAACCCACGCGTGCAGAGCACATTGGATTAGCAGTCCAACGCCTTAACCACTCGGCCACCTCGTCTGCTGGAACTACAGTTGTGTCTTTGGCGAGTGCTTGCGGAAAGAAGACATTTGTCGATTCGAAAACACATTCAAAACATGGTACTGGGCCGGTGATAACGTCTAATGCCAAGCTGCAGTGCGGCCGACCAAGCTCCCACTGGCGAATCGTTTAATGACAGCATCCGTCCATGTGGATATGCGATCGGGTAAAATAATTGGCCCAATTATCTACTGCAGGAATAAGCATTGTATCGACATGCAGTGTCGTCTAATGCAAATGAGAAAGGTGCTGTGCATTCTTTTGCACGACTTACTGCAACGAAACGTACAGCTCGATACGCTACACTGATATTGCTTGCAAGGTTTTGACGTCCCCCCTAGCCCAAGATTGTCCTGCTGTTTGCGATGGAGCTTGGTGTTTGGGCGGCCACTAGCGACGGATGTCTGCAAACTCAAGTCTCTCCAGTAGGCCCTGCCAAATGGCTTCTGTAGATGGCGGCCTGACTTTAAAGAACAAACTGTCGGAAGGCGACAGTTGTGCTACAGATGGATTATTAAAGGCACGATACGTTAAAATGACTGCGACAGATATGCACTTAAATATAAATAAGAACTCGTCGTTCGCAAATACCAACATACTCTTTGCTGGAGCCGAAATTTGATTGGTTTATAGATCTCGAATTGATGTTTAATTCGAAGGGCATACGCTATGGAATGTTGTGCGCTTTCATCTGGTAGGCAGTTTAGTCACTTATTTCATACACACGCTATCTGCCACGTACACGCGTCGATGTTACTACTGAGTGGCGTTTCGCACGGAGAAGGAGTGACCGCAAAAGCGTGCTTTACGTAAATTTCTTCGACGGGGATGGGATTCGAACCCACGCGTGCAGAGCACATTGGATTAGCAGTCCAACGCCTTAACCACTCGGCCACCTCGTCTGCTGGAGCTACAGTTGTGTCTTTGGCGAGTGCTTGCGGAAAGAAGACATTTGTCGATTCGAAAACACATTCAAAACATGGTACTGGGCCGGTGTTAACGTCTAATGCCAAGCTGCAGTGCGGCCGACCAAGCTCCCACTGGCGAATCGTTTAATGACAGCATCCGTCCATGTGGATATGCGATCGGGTAAAATCATTGGCCCAATTATCTACTGCAGGAATAAGCATTGTATCGACATGCAGTGTCGTCTAATGCAAAAGATGGATTATTAAAGGCACGATACGTTAAAATGACTGCGACAGATATGCACTTAAATATAAATAAGAACTCGTCGTTCGCAAATACCAACATAATCTTTGCTGGAGCCGAAATTTGATTGGTTTATAGATCTCGATTTGATGTTTAATTCGAAGGGCATACGCTATGGAATGTTGTGCGCTATCATCTGGTAGGCAGTTTAGTCACTTATTTCATACACACGCTATCTGCCACGTACACGCGTCGATGTTACTACTGAGTGGCGTTTCGCACGGAGAAGGAGTGACCGCAAAAGCTTGCTTTACGTAAATTTCTTCGACGAGGATGGGATTCGAACCCACGCGTGCAGAGCACATTGGATTAGCAGTCCAACGCCTTAACCACTCGGCCACCTCGTCTGCTGGAACTACAGTTGTGTCTTTGGCGAGTGCTTGCGGAAAGAAGACATTTGTCGATTCGAAAACACATTCAAAACATGGTACTGGGCCGGTGATAACGTCTAATGCCAAGCTGCAGTGCGGCCGACCAAGCTCCCACTGGCGAATCGTTTAATGACAGCATCCGTCCATGTGGATATGCGATCGGGTAAAATAATTGGCCCAATTATCTACTGCAGGAATAAGCATTGTATCGACATGCAGTGTCGTCTAATGCAAATGAGAAAGGTGCTGTGCATTCTTTTGCACGACTTACTGCAACGAAACGTACAGCTCGATACGCTACACTGATATTGCTTGCAAGGTTTTGACGTCCCCCCTAGCCCAAGATTGTCCTGCTGTTTGCGATGGAGCTTGGTGTTTGGGCGGCCACTAGCGACGGATGTCTGCAAACTCAAGTCTCTCCAGTAGGCCCTGCCAAATGGCTTCTGTAGATGGCGGCCTGACTTTAAAGAACAAACTGTCGGAAGGCGACAGTTGTGCTACAGATGGATTATTAAAGGCACGATACGTTAAAATGACTGCGACAGATATGAACTTAAATATAAATAAGAACTCGTCGTTCGCAAATCCCAACATACTCTTTGCTGGAGCCGAAATTTGATTGGTTTATAGATCTCGAATTGATGTTTAATTCGAAGGGCATACGCTATGGAATGTTGTGCGCTTTCATCTGGTAGGCAGTTTAGTCACTTATTTCATACACACGCTATCTGCCACGTACACGCGTCGATGTTACTACTGAGTGGCGTTTCGCACGGAGAAGGAGTGACCGCAAAAGCGTGCTTTTTTTTACGTAAATTTCTTCGACGAGGATGGGATTCGAACCCACGCGTGCAGAGCACATTGGATTAGCAGTCCAACGCCTTAACCACTCGGCCACCTCGTCTGCTGGAACTACAGTTGTGTCTTTGGCGAGTGCTTGCGTAAAGAAGACATTTGTCGATTCGAAAACACATTCAAAACATGGTACTGGGCCGGTGTTAACGTCTAATGCCAAGCTGCAGTGCGGCCGACCAAGCTCCCACTGGCGAATCGTTTAATGACAGCATCCGTCCATGTGGATATGCGATCGGGTAAAATCATTGGCTCAATTATCTACTGCAGGAATAAGCATTGTATCGACATGCAGTGTCGTCTAATGCAAATGAGAAAGGTGCTGTGCATTCTTTTGCACGACTTACTGCAACGAAACGTACAGCTCGATACGCTACACTGATATTGCTTGCAAGGTTTTGACGTCCCCCCTAGCCCAAGATTGTCCTGCTGTTTGCGATGGAGCTTGGTGTTTGGGCGGCCACTAGCGACGGATGTCTGCAAACTCAAGTCTCTCCAGTAGGCCCTGCCAAATGGCTTCTGTAGATGGCGGCCTGACTTTAAAGAACAAACTGTCGGAAGGCGACAATTGTGCTACAGATGGATTATTAAAGGCACGATACGTTAAAATGACTGCGACAGATATGAACTTAAATATAAATAAGAACTCGTCGTTCGCAAATACCAACATACTCTTTGCTGGAGCCGAAATTTGATTGGTTTATAGATCTCGAATTGATGTTTAATTCGAAGGGCATACGCTATGGAATGTTGTGCGCTTTCATCTGGTAGGCAGTTTAGTCACTTATTTCATACACACGCTATCTGCCACGTACACGCGTCGATGTTACTACTGAGTGGCGTTTCGCACGGAGAAGGAGTGACCGCAAAAGCGTGCTTTACGTAAATTTCTTCGACGAGGATGGGATTCGAACCCACGCGTGCAGAGCACATTGGATTAGCAGTCCAACGCCTTAACCACTCGGCCACCTCGTCTGCTGGAACTACAGTTGTGTCTTTGGCGAGTGCTTGCGGAAAGAAGACATTTGTCGATTCGAAAACACATTCAAAACATGGTACTGGGCCGGTGTTAACGTCTAATGCCAAGCTGCAGTGCGGCCGACCAAGCTCCCACTGGCGAATCGTTTAATGACAGCATCCGTCCATGTGGATATGCGATCGGGTAAAATAATTGGCCCAATTATCTACTGCAGGAATAAGCATTGTATCGACATGCAGTGTCGTCTAATGCAAATGAGAAAGGTGCTGTGCATTCTTTTGCACGACTTACTGCAACGAAACGTACAGCTCGATACGCTACACTGATATTGCTTGCAAGGTTTTGACGTCCCCCCTAGCCCAAGATTGTCCTGCTGTTTGCGATGGAGCTTGGTGTTTGGGCGGCCACTAGCGACGGATGTCTGCAAACTCAAGTCTCTCCAGTAGGCCCTGCCAAATGGCTTCTGTAGATGGCGGCCTGACTTTAAAGAACAAACTGTCGGAAGGCGACAGTTGTGCTACAGATGGATTATTAAAGGCACGATACGTTAAAATGACTGCGACAGATATGAACTTAAATATAAATAAGAACTCGTCGTTCGCAAATACCAACATACTCTTTGCTGGAGCCGAAATTTGATTGGTTTATAGATCTCGAATTGATGTTTAATTCGAAGGGCATACGCTATGGAATGTTGTGCGCTTTCATCTGGTAGGCAGTTTAGTCACTTATTTCATACACACGCTATCTGCCACGTACACGCGTCGATGTTACTACTGAGTGGCGTTTCGCACGGAGAAGGAGTGACCGCAAAAGCGTGCTTTACGTAAATTTCTTCGACGGGGATGGGATTCGAACCCACGCGTGCAGAGCACATTGGATTAGCAGTCCAACGCCTTAACCACTCGGCCACCTCGTCTGCTGGAGCTACAGCTGTGTCTTTGGCGAGTGCTTGCGGAAAGAAGACATTTGTCGATTCGAAAACACATTCAAAACATGGTACTGGGCCGGTGTTAACGTCTAATGCCAAGCTGCAGTGCGGCCGACCAAGCTCCCACTGGCGAATCGTTTAATGACAGCATCCGTCCATGTGGATATGCGATCGGGTAAAATCATTGGCCCAATTATCTACTGCAGGAATAAGCATTGTATCGACATGCAGTGTCGTCTAATGCAAAAGATGGATTATTAAAGGCACGATACGTTAAAATGACTGCGACAGATATGCACTTAAATATAAATAAGAACTCGTCGTTCGCAAATACCAACATACTCTTTGCTGGAGCCGAAATTTGATTGGTTTATAGATCTCGATTTGATGTTTAATTCGAAGGGCATACGCTATGGAATGTTGTGCGCTATCATCTGGTAGGCAGTTTAGTCACTTATTTCATACACACGCTATCTGCCACGTACACGCGTCGATGTTACTACTGAGTGGCGTTTTGCACGGAGAAGGAGTGACCGCAAAAGCGTGCTTTACGTAAATTTCTTCGACGAGGATGGGATTCGAACCCACGCGTGCAGAGCACATTGGATTAGCAGTCCAACGCCTTAACCACTCGGCCACCTCGTCTGCTGGAACTACAGTTGTGTCTTTGGCGAGTGCTTGCGGAAAGAAGACATTTGTCGATTCGAAAACACATTCAAAACATGGTACTGGGCCGGTGTTAACGTCTAATGCCAAGCTGCAGTGCGGCCGACCAAGCTCCCACTGGCGAATCGTTTAATGACAGCATCCGTCCATGTGGATATGCGATCGGGTAAAATCATTGGCCCAATTATCTACTGCAGGAATAAGCATTGTATCGACATGCAGTGTCGTCTAATGCAAATGAGAAAGGTGCTGTGCATTCTTTTGCACGACTTACTGCAACGAAACGTACAGCTCGATACGCTACACTGATATTGCTTGCAAGGTTTTGACGTCCCCCCTAGCCCAAGATTGTCCTGCTGTTTGCGATGGAGCTTGGTGTTTGGGCGGCCACTAGCGACGGATGTCTGCAAACTCAAGTCTCTCCAGTAGGCCCTGCCAAATGGCTTCTGTAGATGGCGGCCTGACTTTAAAGAACAAACTGTCGGAAGGCGACAGTTGTGCTACAGATGGATTATTAAAGGCACGATACGTTAAAATGACTGCGACAGATATGCACTTAAATATAAATAAGAACTCGTCGTTCGCAAATACCAACATACTCTTTGCTGGAGCCGAAATTTGATTGGTTTATAGATCTCGAATTGATGTTTAATTCGAAGGGCATACGCTATGGAATGTTGTGCGCTTTCATCTGGTAGGCAGTTTAGTCACTTATTTCATACACACGCTATCTGCCACGTACACGCGTCGATGTTACTACTGAGTGGCGTTTCGCACGGAGAAGGAGTGACCGCAAAAGCGTGCTTTTTTTTACGTAAATTTCTTCGACGAGGATGGGATTCGAACCCACGCGTGCAGAGCACATTGGATTAGCAGACCAACGCCTTAACCACTCGGCCACCTCGTCTGCTGGAACTACGGTTGTGTCTTTGGCGAGTGCTTGCGGAAAGAAGACATTTGTCGATTCGAAAACACATTCAAAACATGGTACTGGGCCGGTGTTAACGTCTAATGCCAAGCTGCAGTGCGGCCGACCAAGCTCCCACTGGCGAATCGTTTAATGACAGCATCCGTCCATGTGGATATGCGATCGGGTAAAATAATTGGCCCAATTATCTACTGCAGGAATAAGCATTGTATCGACATGCAGTGTCGTCTAATGCAAATGAGAAAGGTGCTGTGCATTCTTTTGCACGACTTACTGCAACGAAACGTACAGCTCGATACGCTACACTGATATTGCTTGCAAGGTTTTGACGTCCCCCCTAGCCCAAGATTGTCCTGCTGTTTGCGATGGAGCTTGGTGTTTGGGCGGCCACTAGCGACGGATGTCTGCAAACTCAAGTCTCTCCAGTAGGCCCTGCCAAATGGCTTCTGTAGATGGCGGCCTGACTTTAAAGAACAAACTGTCGGAAGGCGACAGTTGTGCTACAGATGGATTATTAAAGGCACGATACGTTAAAATGACTGCGACAGATATGCACTTAAATATAAATAAGAACTCGTCGTTCGCAAGTACCAACATACTCTTTGCTGGAGCCGAAATTTGATTGGTTTATAGATCTCGAATTGATGTTTAATTCGAAGGGCATACGCTATGGAATGTTGTGCTTTTCATCTGCTAGGCAGTTTAGTCACTTATTTCATACACACGCTATCTGCCACGTACACGCGTCGATGTTACTACTGAGTGGCGTTTCGCACGGAGAAGGAGTGACCGCAAAAGCGTGCTTTTTTTTACGTAAATTTCTTCGACGAGGATGGGATTCGAACCCACGCGTGCAGAGCACATTGGATTAGCAGTCCAACGCCTTAACCACTCGGCCACCTCGTCTGCTGGAACTACAGTTGTGTCTTTGGCGAGTGCTTGCGTAAAGAAGACATTTGTCGATTCGAAAACACATTCAAAACATGGTACTGGGCCGGTGTTAACGTCTAATGCCAAGCTGCAGTGCGGCCGACCAAGCTCCCACTGGCGAATCGTTTAATGACAGCATCCGTCCATGTGGATATGCGATCGGGTAAAATCATTGGCTCAATTATCTACTGCAGGAATAAGCATTGTATCGACATGCAGTGTCGTCTAATGCAAATGAGAAAGGTGCTGTGCATTCTTTTGCACGACTTACTGCAACGAAACGTACAGCTCGATACGCTACACTGATATTGCTTGCAAGGTTTTGACGTCCCCCCTAGCCCAAGATTGTCCTGCTGTTTGCGATGGAGCTTGGTGTTTGGGCGGCCACTAGCGACGGATGTCTGCAAACTCAAGTCTCTCCAGTAGGCCCTGCCAAATGGCTTCTGTAGATGGCGGCCTGACTTTAAAGAACAAACTGTCGGAAGGCGACAATTGTGCTACAGATGGATTATTAAAGGCACGATACGTTAAAATGACTGCGACAGATATGAACTTAAATATAAATAAGAACTCGTCGTTCGCAAATACCAACATACTCTTTGCTGGAGCCGAAATTTGATTGGTTTATAGATCTCGAATTGATGTTTAATTCGAAGGGCATACGCTATGGAATGTTGTGCGCTTTCATCTGGTAGGCAGTTTAGTCACTTATTTCATACACACGCTATCTGCCACGTACACGCGTCGATGTTACTACTGAGTGGCGTTTCGCACGGAGAAGGAGTGACCGCAAAAGCGTGCTTTACGTAAATTTCTTCGACGAGGATGGGATTCGAACCCACGCGTGCAGAGCACATTGGATTAGCAGTCCAACGCCTTAACCACTCGGCCACCTCGTCTGCTGGAACTACAGTTGTGTCTTTGGCGAGTGCTTGCGGAAAGAAGACATTTGTCGATTCGAAAACACATTCAAAACATGGTACTGGGCCGGTGTTAACGTCTAATGCCAAGCTGCAGTGCGGCCGACCAAGCTCCCACTGGCGAATCGTTTAATGACAGCATCCGTCCATGTGGATATGCGATCGGGTAAAATAATTGGCCCAATTATCTACTGCAGGAATAAGCATTGTATCGACATGCAGTGTCGTCTAATGCAAATGAGAAAGGTGCTGTGCATTCTTTTGCACGACTTACTGCAACGAAACGTACAGCTCGATACGCTACACTGATATTGCTTGCAAGGTTTTGACGTCCCCCCTAGCCCAAGATTGTCCTGCTGTTTGCGATGGAGCTTGGTGTTTGGGCGGCCACTAGCGACGGATGTCTGCAAACTCAAGTCTCTCCAGTAGGCCCTGCCAAATGGCTTCTGTAGATGGCGGCCTGACTTTAAAGAACAAACTGTCGGAAGGCGACAGTTGTGCTACAGATGGATTATTAAAGGCACGATACGTTAAAATGACTGCGACAGATATGAACTTAAATATAAATAAGAACTCGTCGTTCGCAAATACCAACATACTCTTTGCTGGAGCCGAAATTTGATTGGTTTATAGATCTCGAATTGATGTTTAATTCGAAGGGCATACGCTATGGAATGTTGTGCGCTTTCATCTGGTAGGCAGTTTAGTCACTTATTTCATACACACGCTATCTGCCACGTACACGCGTCGATGTTACTACTGAGTGGCGTTTCGCACGGAGAAGGAGTGACCGCAAAAGCGTGCTTTACGTAAATTTCTTCGACGGGGATGGGATTCGAACCCACGCGTGCAGAGCACATTGGATTAGCAGTCCAACGCCTTAACCACTCGGCCACCTCGTCTGCTGGAGCTACAGTTGTGTCTTTGGCGAGTGCTTGCGGAAAGAAGACATTTGTCGATTCGAAAACACATTCAAAACATGGTACTGGGCCGGTGTTAACGTCTAATGCCAAGCTGCAGTGCGGCCGACCAAGCTCCCACTGGCGAATCGTTTAATGACAGCATCCGTCCATGTGGATATGCGATCGGGTAAAATCATTGGCCCAATTATCTACTGCAGGAATAAGCATTGTATCGACATGCAGTGTCGTCTAATGCAAAAGATGGATTATTAAAGGCACGATACGTTAAAATGACTGCGACAGATATGCACTTAAATATAAATAAGAACTCGTCGTTCGCAAATACCAACATACTCTTTGCTGGAGCCGAAATTTGATTGGTTTATAGATCTCGATTTGATGTTTAATTCGAAGGGCATACGCTATGGAATGTTGTGCGCTATCATCTGGTAGGCAGTTTAGTCACTTATTTCATACACACGCTATCTGCCACGTACACGCGTCGATGTTACTACTGAGTGGCGTTTTGCACGGAGAAGGAGTGACCGCAAAAGCGTGCTTTACGTAAATTTCTTCGACGAGGATGGGATTCGAACCCACGCGTGCAGAGCACATTGGATTAGCAGTCCAACGCCTTAACCACTCGGCCACCTCGTCTGCTGGAACTACAGTTGTGTCTTTGGCGAGTGCTTGCGGAAAGAAGACATTTGTCGATTCGAAAACACATTCAAAACATGGTACTGGGCCGGTGTTAACGTCTAATGCCAAGCTGCAGTGCGGCCGACCAAGCTCCCACTGGCGAATCGTTTAATGACAGCATCCGTCCATGTGGATATGCGATCGGGTAAAATAATTGGCCCAATTATCTACTGCAGGAATAAGCATTGTATCGACATGCAGTGTCGTCTAATGCAAATGAGAAAGGTGCTGTGCATTCTTTTGCACGACTTACTGCAACGAAACGTACAGCTCGATACGCTACACTGATATTGCTTGCAAGGTTTTGACGTCCCCCCTAGCCCAAGATTGTCCTGCTGTTTGCGATGGAGCTTGGTGTTTGGGCGGCCACTAGCGACGGATGTCTGCAAACTCAAGTCTCTCCAGTAGGCCCTGCCAAATGGCTTCTGTAGATGGCGGCCTGACTTTAAAGAACAAACTGTCGGAAGGCGACAGTTGTGCTACAGATGGATTATTAAAGGCACGATACGTTAAAATGACTGCGACAGATATGAACTTAAATATAAATAAGAACTCGTCGTTCGCAAATACCAACATACTCTTTGCTGGAGCCGAAATTTGATTGGTTTATAGATCTCGAATTGATGTTTAATTCGAAGGGCATACGCTATGGAATGTTGTGCGCTTTCATCTGGTAGGCAGTTTAGTCACTTATTTCATACACACGCTATCTGCCACGTACACGCGTCGATGTTACTACTGAGTGGCGTTTCGCACGGAGAAGGAGTGACCGCAAAAGCGTGCTTTACGTAAATTTCTTCGACGGGGATGGGATTCGAACCCACGCGTGCAGAGCACATTGGATTAGCAGTCCAACGCCTTAACCACTCGGCCACCTCGTCTGCTGGAGCTACAGCTGTGTCTTTGGCGAGTGCTTGCGGAAAGAAGACATTTGTCGATTCGAAAACACATTCAAAACATGGTACTGGGCCGGTGTTAACGTCTAATGCCAAGCTGCAGTGCGGCCGACCAAGCTCCCACTGGCGAATCGTTTAATGACAGCATCCGTCCATGTGGATATGCGATCGGGTAAAATCATTGGCCCAATTATCTACTGCAGGAATAAGCATTGTATCGACATGCAGTGTCGTCTAATGCAAAAGATGGATTATTAAAGGCACGATACGTTAAAATGACTGCGACAGATATGCACTTAAATATAAATAAGAACTCGTCGTTCGCAAATACCAACATACTCTTTGCTGGAGCCGAAATTTGATTGGTTTATAGATCTCGATTTGATGTTTAATTCGAAGGGCATACGCTATGGAATGTTGTGCGCTATCATCTGGTAGGCAGTTTAGTCACTTATTTCATACACACGCTATCTGCCACGTACACGCGTCGATGTTACTACTGAGTGGCGTTTTGCACGGAGAAGGAGTGACCGCAAAAGCGTGCTTTACGTAAATTTCTTCGACGAGGATGGGATTCGAACCCACGCGTGCAGAGCACATTGGATTAGCAGTCCAACGCCTTAACCACTCGGCCACCTCGTCTGCTGGAACTACAGTTGTGTCTTTGGCGAGTGCTTGCGGAAAGAAGACATTTGTCGATTCGAAAACACATTCAAAACATGGTACTGGGCCGGTGTTAACGTCTAATGCCAAGCTGCAGTGCGGCCGACCAAGCTCCCACTGGCGAATCGTTTAATGACAGCATCCGTCCATGTGGATATGCGATCGGGTAAAATCATTGGCCCAATTATCTACTGCAGGAATAAGCATTGTATCGACATGCAGTGTCGTCTAATGCAAATGAGAAAGGTGCTGTGCATTCTTTTGCACGACTTACTGCAACGAAACGTACAGCTCGATACGCTACACTGATATTGCTTGCAAGGTTTTGACGTCCCCCCTAGCCCAAGATTGTCCTGCTGTTTGCGATGGAGCTTGGTGTTTGGGCGGCCACTAGCGACGGATGTCTGCAAACTCAAGTCTCTCCAGTAGGCCCTGCCAAATGGCTTCTGTAGATGGCGGCCTGACTTTAAAGAACAAACTGTCGGAAGGCGACAGTTGTGCTACAGATGGATTATTAAAGGCACGATACGTTAAAATGACTGCGACAGATATGCACTTAAATATAAATAAGAACTCGTCGTTCGCAAATACCAACATACTCTTTGCTGGAGCCGAAATTTGATTGGTTTATAGATCTCGAATTGATGTTTAATTCGAAGGGCATACGCTATGGAATGTTGTGCGCTTTCATCTGGTAGGCAGTTTAGTCACTTATTTCATACACACGCTATCTGCCACGTACACGCGTCGATGTTACTACTGAGTGGCGTTTCGCACGGAGAAGGAGTGACCGCAAAAGCGTGCTTTTTTTTACGTAAATTTCTTCGACGAGGATGGGATTCGAACCCACGCGTGCAGAGCACATTGGATTAGCAGACCAACGCCTTAACCACTCGGCCACCTCGTCTGCTGGAACTACGGTTGTGTCTTTGGCGAGTGCTTGCGGAAAGAAGACATTTGTCGATTCGAAAACACATTCAAAACATGGTACTGGGCCGGTGTTAACGTCTAATGCCAAGCTGCAGTGCGGCCGACCAAGCTCCCACTGGCGAATCGTTTAATGACAGCATCCGTCCATGTGGATATGCGATCGGGTAAAATAATTGGCCCAATTATCTACTGCAGGAATAAGCATTGTATCGACATGCAGTGTCGTCTAATGCAAATGAGAAAGGTGCTGTGCATTCTTTTGCACGACTTACTGCAACGAAACGTACAGCTCGATACGCTACACTGATATTGCTTGCAAGGTTTTGACGTCCCCCCTAGCCCAAGATTGTCCTGCTGTTTGCGATGGAGCTTGGTGTTTGGGCGGCCACTAGCGACGGATGTCTGCAAACTCAAGTCTCTCCAGTAGGCCCTGCCAAATGGCTTCTGTAGATGGCGGCCTGACTTTAAAGAACAAACTGTCGGAAGGCGACAGTTGTGCTACAGATGGATTATTAAAGGCACGATACGTTAAAATGACTGCGACAGATATGCACTTAAATATAAATAAGAACTCGTCGTTCGCAAGTACCAACATACTCTTTGCTGGAGCCGAAATTTGATTGGTTTATAGATCTCGAATTGATGTTTAATTCGAAGGGCATACGCTATGGAATGTTGTGCTTTTCATCTGCTAGGCAGTTTAGTCACTTATTTCATACACACGCTATCTGCCACGTACACGCGTCGATGTTACTACTGAGTGGCGTTTCGCACGGAGAAGGAGTGACCGCAAAAGCGTGCTTTTTTTTACGTAAATTTCTTCGACGAGGATGGGATTCGAACCCACGCGTGCAGAGCACATTGGATTAGCAGTCCAACGCCTTAACCACTCGGCCACCTCGTCTGCTGGAACTACAGTTGTGTCTTTGGCGAGTGCTTGCGTAAAGAAGACATTTGTCGATTCGAAAACACATTCAAAACATGGTACTGGGCCGGTGTTAACGTCTAATGCCAAGCTGCAGTGCGGCCGACCAAGCTCCCACTGGCGAATCGTTTAATGACAGCATCCGTCCATGTGGATATGCGATCGGGTAAAATCATTGGCTCAATTATCTACTGCAGGAATAAGCATTGTATCGACATGCAGTGTCGTCTAATGCAAATGAGAAAGGTGCTGTGCATTCTTTTGCACGACTTACTGCAACGAAACGTACAGCTCGATACGCTACACTGATATTGCTTGCAAGGTTTTGACGTCCCCCCTAGCCCAAGATTGTCCTGCTGTTTGCGATGGAGCTTGGTGTTTGGGCGGCCACTAGCGACGGATGTCTGCAAACTCAAGTCTCTCCAGTAGGCCCTGCCAAATGGCTTCTGTAGATGGCGGCCTGACTTTAAAGAACAAACTGTCGGAAGGCGACAATTGTGCTACAGATGGATTATTAAAGGCACGATACGTTAAAATGACTGCGACAGATATGAACTTAAATATAAATAAGAACTCGTCGTTCGCAAATACCAACATACTCTTTGCTGGAGCCGAAATTTGATTGGTTTATAGATCTCGAATTGATGTTTAATTCGAAGGGCATACGCTATGGAATGTTGTGCGCTTTCATCTGGTAGGCAGTTTAGTCACTTATTTCATACACACGCTATCTGCCACGTACACGCGTCGATGTTACTACTGAGTGGCGTTTCGCACGGAGAAGGAGTGACCGCAAAAGCGTGCTTTACGTAAATTTCTTCGACGAGGATGGGATTCGAACCCACGCGTGCAGAGCACATTGGATTAGCAGTCCAACGCCTTAACCACTCGGCCACCTCGTCTGCTGGAACTACAGTTGTGTCTTTGGCGAGTGCTTGCGGAAAGAAGACATTTGTCGATTCGAAAACACATTCAAAACATGGTACTGGGCCGGTGTTAACGTCTAATGCCAAGCTGCAGTGCGGCCGACCAAGCTCCCACTGGCGAATCGTTTAATGACAGCATCCGTCCATGTGGATATGCGATCGGGTAAAATAATTGGCCCAATTATCTACTGCAGGAATAAGCATTGTATCGACATGCAGTGTCGTCTAATGCAAATGAGAAAGGTGCTGTGCATTCTTTTGCACGACTTACTGCAACGAAACGTACAGCTCGATACGCTACACTGATATTGCTTGCAAGGTTTTGACGTCCCCCCTAGCCCAAGATTGTCCTGCTGTTTGCGATGGAGCTTGGTGTTTGGGCGGCCACTAGCGACGGATGTCTGCAAACTCAAGTCTCTCCAGTAGGCCCTGCCAAATGGCTTCTGTAGATGGCGGCCTGACTTTAAAGAACAAACTGTCGGAAGGCGACAGTTGTGCTACAGATGGATTATTAAAGGCACGATACGTTAAAATGACTGCGACAGATATGAACTTAAATATAAATAAGAACTCGTCGTTCGCAAATACCAACATACTCTTTGCTGGAGCCGAAATTTGATTGGTTTATAGATCTCGAATTGATGTTTAATTCGAAGGGCATACGCTATGGAATGTTGTGCGCTTTCATCTGGTAGGCAGTTTAGTCACTTATTTCATACACACGCTATCTGCCACGTACACGCGTCGATGTTACTACTGAGTGGCGTTTCGCACGGAGAAGGAGTGACCGCAAAAGCGTGCTTTACGTAAATTTCTTCGACGGGGATGGGATTCGAACCCACGCGTGCAGAGCACATTGGATTAGCAGTCCAACGCCTTAACCACTCGGCCACCTCGTCTGCTGGAGCTACAGTTGTGTCTTTGGCGAGTGCTTGCGGAAAGAAGACATTTGTCGATTCGAAAACACATTCAAAACATGGTACTGGGCCGGTGTTAACGTCTAATGCCAAGCTGCAGTGCGGCCGACCAAGCTCCCACTGGCGAATCGTTTAATGACAGCATCCGTCCATGTGGATATGCGATCGGGTAAAATCATTGGCCCAATTATCTACTGCAGGAATAAGCATTGTATCGACATGCAGTGTCGTCTAATGCAAAAGATGGATTATTAAAGGCACGATACGTTAAAATGACTGCGACAGATATGCACTTAAATATAAATAAGAACTCGTCGTTCGCAAATACCAACATACTCTTTGCTGGAGCCGAAATTTGATTGGTTTATAGATCTCGATTTGATGTTTAATTCGAAGGGCATACGCTATGGAATGTTGTGCGCTATCATCTGGTAGGCAGTTTAGTCACTTATTTCATACACACGCTATCTGCCACGTACACGCGTCGATGTTACTACTGAGTGGCGTTTTGCACGGAGAAGGAGTGACCGCAAAAGCGTGCTTTACGTAAATTTCTTCGACGAGGATGGGATTCGAACCCACGCGTGCAGAGCACGTTGGATTAGCAGTCCAACGCCTTAACCACTCGGCCACCTCGTCTGCTGGAACTACAGTTGTGTCTTTGGCGAGTGCTTGCGTAAAGAAGACATTTGTCGATTCGAAAACACATTCAAAACATGGTACTGGGCCGGTGTTAACGTCTAATGCCAAGCTGCAGTGCGGCCGACCAAGCTCCCACTGGCGAATCGTTTAATGACAGCATCCGTCCATGTGGATATGCGATCGGGTAAAATCATTGGCTCAATTATCTACTGCAGGAATAAGCATTGTATCGACATGCAGTGTCGTCTAATGCAAATGAGAAAGGTGCTGTGCATTCTTTTGCACGACTTACTGCAACGAAACGTACAGCTCGATACGCTACACTGATATTGCTTGCAAGGTTTTGACGTCCCCCCTAGCCCAAGATTGTCCTGCTGTTTGCGATGGAGCTTGGTGTTTGGGCGGCCACTAGCGACGGATGTCTGCAAACTCAAGTCTCTCCAGTAGGCCCTGCCAAATGGCTTCTGTAGATGGCGGCCTGACTTTAAAGAACAAACTGTCGGAAGGCGACAATTGTGCTACAGATGGATTATTAAAGGCACGATACGTTAAAATGACTGCGACAGATATGAACTTAAATATAAATAAGAACTCGTCGTTCGCAAATACCAACATACTCTTTGCTGGAGCCGAAATTTGATTGGTTTATAGATCTCGAATTGATGTTTAATTCGAAGGGCATACGCTATGGAATGTTGTGCGCTTTCATCTGGTAGGCAGTTTAGTCACTTATTTCATACACACGCTATCTGCCACGTACACGCGTCGATGTTACTACTGAGTGGCGTTTCGCACGGAGAAGGAGTGACCGCAAAAGCGTGCTTTACGTAAATTTCTTCGACGAGGATGGGATTCGAACCCACGCGTGCAGAGCACATTGGATTAGCAGTCCAACGCCTTAACCACTCGGCCACCTCGTCTGCTGGAACTACAGTTGTGTCTTTGGCGAGTGCTTGCGGAAAGAAGACATTTGTCGATTCGAAAACACATTCAAAACATGGTACTGGGCCGGTGTTAACGTCTAATGCCAAGCTGCAGTGCGGCCGACCAAGCTCCCACTGGCGAATCGTTTAATGACAGCATCCGTCCATGTGGATATGCGATCGGGTAAAATAATTGGCCCAATTATCTACTGCAGGAATAAGCATTGTATCGACATGCAGTGTCGTCTAATGCAAATGAGAAAGGTGCTGTGCATTCTTTTGCACGACTTACTGCAACGAAACGTACAGCTCGATACGCTACACTGATATTGCTTGCAAGGTTTTGACGTCCCCCCTAGCCCAAGATTGTCCTGCTGTTTGCGATGGAGCTTGGTGTTTGGGCGGCCACTAGCGACGGATGTCTGCAAACTCAAGTCTCTCCAGTAGGCCCTGCCAAATGGCTTCTGTAGATGGCGGCCTGACTTTAAAGAACAAACTGTCGGAAGGCGACAGTTGTGCTACAGATGGATTATTAAAGGCACGATACGTTAAAATGACTGCGACAGATATGAACTTAAATATAAATAAGAACTCGTCGTTCGCAAATACCAACATACTCTTTGCTGGAGCCGAAATTTGATTGGTTTATAGATCTCGAATTGATGTTTAATTCGAAGGGCATACGCTATGGAATGTTGTGCGCTTTCATCTGGTAGGCAGTTTAGTCACTTATTTCATACACACGCTATCTGCCACGTACACGCGTCGATGTTACTACTGAGTGGCGTTTCGCACGGAGAAGGAGTGACCGCAAAAGCGTGCTTTACGTAAATTTCTTCGACGGGGATGGGATTCGAACCCACGCGTGCAGAGCACATTGGATTAGCAGTCCAACGCCTTAACCACTCGGCCACCTCGTCTGCTGGAGCTACAGTTGTGTCTTTGGCGAGTGCTTGCGGAAAGAAGACATTTGTCGATTCGAAAACACATTCAAAACATGGTACTGGGCCGGTGTTAACGTCTAATGCCAAGCTGCAGTGCGGCCGACCAAGCTCCCACTGGCGAATCGTTTAATGACAGCATCCGTCCATGTGGATATGCGATCGGGTAAAATCATTGGCCCAATTATCTACTGCAGGAATAAGCATTGTATCGACATGCAGTGTCGTCTAATGCAAAAGATGGATTATTAAAGGCACGATACGTTAAAATGACTGCGACAGATATGCACTTAAATATAAATAAGAACTCGTCGTTCGCAAATACCAACATACTCTTTGCTGGAGCCGAAATTTGATTGGTTTATAGATCTCGATTTGATGTTTAATTCGAAGGGCATACGCTATGGAATGTTGTGCGCTATCATCTGGTAGGCAGTTTAGTCACTTATTTCATACACACGCTATCTGCCACGTACACGCGTCGATGTTACTACTGAGTGGCGTTTTGCACGGAGAAGGAGTGACCGCAAAAGCGTGCTTTACGTAAATTTCTTCGACGAGGATGGGATTCGAACCCACGCGTGCAGAGCACATTGGATTAGCAGTCCAACGCCTTAACCACTCGGCCACCTCGTCTGCTGGAACTACAGTTGTGTCTTTGGCGAGTGCTTGCGGAAAGAAGACATTTGTCGATTCGAAAACACATTCAAAACATGGTACTGGGCCGGTGTTAACGTCTAATGCCAAGCTGCAGTGCGGCCGACCAAGCTCCCACTGGCGAATCGTTTAATGACAGCATCCGTCCATGTGGATATGCGATCGGGTAAAATCATTGGCCCAATTATCTACTGCAGGAATAAGCATTGTATCGACATGCAGTGTCGTCTAATGCAAATGAGAAAGGTGCTGTGCATTCTTTTGCACGACTTACTGCAACGAAACGTACAGCTCGATACGCTACACTGATATTGCTTGCAAGGTTTTGACGTCCCCCCTAGCCCAAGATTGTCCTGCTGTTTGCGATGGAGCTTGGTGTTTGGGCGGCCACTAGCGACGGATGTCTGCAAACTCAAGTCTCTCCAGTAGGCCCTGCCAAATGGCTTCTGTAGATGGCGGCCTGACTTTAAAGAACAAACTGTCGGAAGGCGACAGTTGTGCTACAGATGGATTATTAAAGGCACGATACGTTAAAATGACTGCGACAGATATGCACTTAAATATAAATAAGAACTCGTCGTTCGCAAATACCAACATACTCTTTGCTGGAGCCGAAATTTGATTGGTTTATAGATCTCGAATTGATGTTTAATTCGAAGGGCATACGCTATGGAATGTTGTGCGCTTTCATCTGGTAGGCAGTTTAGTCACTTATTTCATACACACGCTATCTGCCACGTACACGCGTCGATGTTACTACTGAGTGGCGTTTCGCACGGAGAAGGAGTGACCGCAAAAGCGTGCTTTTTTTTACGTAAATTTCTTCGACGAGGATGGGATTCGAACCCACGCGTGCAGAGCACATTGGATTAGCAGACCAACGCCTTAACCACTCGGCCACCTCGTCTGCTGGAACTACGGTTGTGTCTTTGGCGAGTGCTTGCGGAAAGAAGACATTTGTCGATTCGAAAACACATTCAAAACATGGTACTGGGCCGGTGTTAACGTCTAATGCCAAGCTGCAGTGCGGCCGACCAAGCTCCCACTGGCGAATCGTTTAATGACAGCATCCGTCCATGTGGATATGCGATCGGGTAAAATAATTGGCCCAATTATCTACTGCAGGAATAAGCATTGTATCGACATGCAGTGTCGTCTAATGCAAATGAGAAAGGTGCTGTGCATTCTTTTGCACGACTTACTGCAACGAAACGTACAGCTCGATACGCTACACTGATATTGCTTGCAAGGTTTTGACGTCCCCCCTAGCCCAAGATTGTCCTGCTGTTTGCGATGGAGCTTGGTGTTTGGGCGGCCACTAGCGACGGATGTCTGCAAACTCAAGTCTCTCCAGTAGGCCCTGCCAAATGGCTTCTGTAGATGGCGGCCTGACTTTAAAGAACAAACTGTCGGAAGGCGACAGTTGTGCTACAGATGGATTATTAAAGGCACGATACGTTAAAATGACTGCGACAGATATGCACTTAAATATAAATAAGAACTCGTCGTTCGCAAATACCAACATACTCTTTGCTGGAGCCGAAATTTGATTGGTTTATAGATCTCGAATTGATGTTTAATTCGAAGGGCATACGCTATGGAATGTTGTGCGCTTTCATCTGGTAGGCAGTTTTGTCTCTTATTTCATACACACGCTATCTGCCACGTACACGCGTCGATGTTACTACTGAGTGGCGTTTCGCACGGAGAAGGAGTGACCGCAAACGCGTGCTTTACGTAAAATACTTCGACGAGGAAGGGATTCGAACCCACGCGTGCAGAGCACATTGGATTAGCAGTCCAACGCCTTAACCACTCGGCCACCTCGTCTGCTGGAGCTACAGTTGTGTCTTTGGCGAGTGCTTGCGGAAAGAAGACATTTGTCGATTCGAAAACACATTCAAAACATGGTACTGGGCCGGTGTTAACGTCTAATGCCAAGCTGCAGTGCGGCCGACCAAGCTCCCACTGGCGAATCGTTTAATGACAGCATCCGTCCATGTGGATATGCGATCGGGTAAAATCATTGGCCCAATTATCTACTGCAGGAATAAGCATTGTATCGACATGCAGTGTCGTCTAATGCAAATGAGAAAGGTGCTGTGCATTCTTTTGCACGACTTACTGCAACGAAACGTACAGCTCGATACGCTACACTGATATTGCTTGCAAGGTTTTGACGTCCCCCCTAGCCCAAGATTGTCCTGCTGTTTGCGATGGAGCTTGGTGTTTGGGCGGCCACTAGCGACGGATGTCTGCAAACTCAAGTCTCTCCAGTAGGCCCTGCCAAATGGCTTCTGTAGATGGCGGCCTGACTTTAAAGAACAAACTGTCGGAAGGCGACAGTTGTGCTACAGATGGATTATTAAAGGCACGATACGTTAAAATGACTGCGACAGATATGCACTTAAATATAAATAAGAACTCGCCGTTCGCAAATACCAACATACTCTTTGCTGGAGCCGAAATTTGATTGGTTTATAGATCTCGAATTGATGTTTAATTCGAAGGGCATACGCTATGGAATGTTGTGCGCTTTCATCTGGTAGGCAGTTTAGTCACTTATTTCATACACACGCTATCTGCCACGTACACGCGTCGATGTTACTACTGAGTGGCGTTTCGCACGGAGAAGGAGTGACCGCAAAAGCGTGCTTTACGTAAATTTCTTCGACGAGGATGGGATTCGAACCCACGCGTGCAGAGCACATTGGATTAGCAGTCCAACGCCTTAACCACTCGGCCACCTCGTCTGCTGGAACTACAGTTGTGTCTTTGGCGAGTGCTTGCGGAAAGGAGACATTTGTCGATTCGAAAACACATTCAAAACATGGTACTGGGCCGGTGTTAGCGTCTAATGCCAAGCTGCAGTGCGGCCGACCAAGCTCCCACTGGCGAATCGTTTAATGACAGCATCCGTCCATATGGATATGCGATCGGGTAAAATCATTGGCCCAATTATCTACTGCAGGAATAAGCATTGTATCGACATGCAGTGTCGTCTAATGCAAATGAGAAAGGTGCTGTGCATTCTTTTGCACGACTTACTGCAACGAAACGTACAGCTCGATACGCTACACTGATATTGCTTGCAAGGTTTTGACGTCCCCCCTAGCCCAAGATTGTCCTGCTGTTTGCGATGGAGCTTGGTGTTTGGGCGGCCACTAGCGACGGATGTCTGCAAACTCAAGTCTCTCCAGTAGGCCCTGCCAAATGGCTTCTGTAGATGGCGGCCTGACTTTAAAGAACAAACTGTCGGAAGGCGACAGTTGTGCTACAGATGGATTATTAAAGGCACGATACGTTAAAATGACTGCGACAGATATGCACTTAAATATAAATAAGAACTCGTCGTTCGCAAATACCAACATACTCTTTGCTGGAGCCGAAATTTGATTGGTTTATAGATCTCGAATTGATGTTTAATTCGAAGGGCATACGCTATGGAATGTTGTGCGCTTTTCATCTGGTAGGCAGTTTAGTCACTTATTTCATACACACGCTATCTGCCACGTACACGCGTCGACGTTACTACTGAGTGGCGTTTCGCACGGAGAAGGAGTGACCGCAAAAGCGTGCTTTTTTTTACGTAAATTTCTTCGACGGGGATGGGATTCGAACCCACGCGTGCAGAGCACATTGGATTAGCAGTCCAACGCCTTAACCACTCGGCCACCTCGTCTGCTGGAAATACAGTTGTGTCTTTGGCGAGTGCTTGCGGAAAGAAGACATTTGTCGATTCGAAAACACATTCAAAACATGGTACTGGGCCGGTGTTAACGTCTAATGCCAAGCTGCAGTGCGGCCGACCAAGCTCCCACTGGCGAATCGTTTAATGACAGCATCCGTCCATGTGGATATGCGATCGGGTAAAATCATTGGCCCAATTATCTACTGCAGGAATAAGCATTGTATCGACATGCAGTGTCGTCTAATGCAAATGAGAAAGGTGCTGTGCATTCTTTTGCACGACTTACTGCAACGAAACGTACAGCTCGATACGCTACACTGATATTGCTTGCAAGGTTTTGACGTCCCCCCTAGCCCAAGATTGTCCTGCTGTTTGCGATGGAGCTTGGTGTTTGGGCGGCCACTAGCGACGGATGTCTGCAAACTCAAGTCTCTCCAGTAGAGTTGTGGCGATTCGTGAATGAGTCGTTCATTTGAACGACTCTAAATAAAGAATCGTAAGAATCGAATCGTGATACGGACGAATCGTCGTTCAAAAGAATCGTAAGAACGATTGCGTGTTTCCGAGTCGTGACGATTCAAAGTTCCAACGATTCATCGATTCTTAGCACGGTATGATTCGAAGGCAACTTCCGAATCATGCCGAGTCGTGCCGAATGATTACGACCGCCAGATGGCAGTCAAGTGGACGATGCGTCTAACAAAGGAACCTCGGAACGAACAAACGAAGTTCGTGGGCCATAATATTACTCGTGAAAACCAAGCTGACACTTTGCGGTGGCTGACGGGAACGAGCGTAAAGGCATTTCCCATTTACTATCGCTACCATCAGCCACCGCGCCGACGTCAGCTTAGTTTGCGCGAGTAATACACGAGCTAGAGGTGACAGAAACGATATACAGCGAGTACACAGCTCCCAATACAAACAATTAAAATAAAAAAAATCCATGTATGATGAATAAATACGTACCTCTTATTTGTTGCAGATGCAATGCAAAACACACACACCTTCTTTACACACGAGCAATAGCACTTGGATTATGTATTATATTTCGCGTATCTCGAAAACGGCCCTAACGATTTGGATGAAATTTTGTATTTAGACTGGTTTTTGCTTTTTGAGTTCACCTGCATAGTTCCATTCTTTCGTAAAAAGTCAATTTTACAATATATATATCCCACATAGTTCCATTCGTAAAACTTTGTTAGTACGTATTGAATGTAGCTAAGGTTTTGGTTTTTATGTTTATCTATATATAGGTGTCTTTCCTTATAGCACGCGATATTACACAAAAGAATTTTTTTAACTAAAAACGCGAATTTCGTGATTCTTGGGAACGGCTTTAACAGTTTGGATAAAATTTTATATTTTGATATGGATTTTGATTTTTAAGTTTATCTATATTGGTGTGTTTCCCGAAAAAACTCGATTTTACACAAAAAGAAACAGAGCTAAGCTCGGTCTTCCACACATTATGGTAATAACAAGAGTTATATGCACATTACAGCATTGGATTACTGATTAGTTGCATAACTGTATCTATGTTTCTTGTCTAAACACAGTTCAAAGCAAGTATTGTCACAAACATATACAGTTCAGGCTCAGTTCGCGTAAAAGTTCTACACACACGCAATTTATAAATTATAGTTCAAAAACATTATCTTTCTTAATTTCCTCGAAGTTAGACGTCGTCGTAAGTCAGTGGAGAGTATTTCAAGCCCTTGAAAAAACACGCTCACACGGAACAGAGCTTCCCACCACACACAAGCGTCTTAACATGAGCTGGTAGAGTCTCGGGTAGTATATCTTATGTTCACTCCACCATCTAAAAGGATCTGCCTTTCTTCCTAAAGGCTGAATTTCGATATACTTGTCGAATTGTATTATTGTAGACGTCATGGGTGTAATAGTTTGACTCGAAGAGCGTTGAACACTGGCGTCAAAATCTTCCCAAAATAAATCTTCCTCTGTGTCTGCTGATTGTTCCTGTTCCTCAGGCTGTTTTGCATCATCATCGCTGGATATTCTTAATACTGCAGCTTTTTGTATAACAGACTGTTTTGCTTTGTTGTACGAATTTGTTGACAGAAACGCTTGCTTTTTAAATCTGGGATCAAGCAAGGTAGCTTCGGCCAACATAGCTCTATCTTCAATATCTTTGAAACGTCTGTCAAGTTCGTCCTTGATTTTTCTAATAACAGATAATACCTGTCTAGGTTTGTTGGCAGTATCGTATTTCTCAAAATGTTTTCTCAAGCACCGAGAAAATAGAATTAGTTTAGATATTGTTACTTGTTTCTCAGAACTCACATCCTCAGTGATATGTAAAAAAGGCTTTAAAATTTTGCACATTTCTTCGAGCATTTCAAAGTCTTCCTTAGCAATTACTATTGCAGGATTCATTATTGCTAAAGTTGCAACAATAGCATCCCTGCTCTTCACTACACTTTCAAACATTGCCAGGGTTGAATTCCACCTTGTTGGAACGTCTTGTTTTACAGTCTGCTCTGGAAGACCCATTTGTTTTTGTACTTCCTTTAATGTTGAAAGTGCATGGGGACTGCGTTTAAAATATTCCACTGCTGTTTTCACTTTTATTTGCAGCTCTTTTATTTCAGCTATTGCATTTTGCACAACCAGATTTAGGGTGTGAGCGAAACATGGAATACTTTGCCACTGCAAATATCTCGCAGCTGAAATCATATTAGTGGCATTGTCAGTCACAATTGCGACAATTTTATTGTCAATTTCCCACTCGTGACAAACCCTCCTTATTTCGTGGGAGATATTTTCGGCAGTGTGTTTTTCATTGAACGCAAAACAATCAAGTAACGCGCTGCATAATTTAGGGGTTTCATCTAAATAGTGCACAGTTATTGCGACATAATTTTCGCCAGCAGCCGAAGTCCAACTGTCTGTAGTAACACAACACGCAACAGCTTGAGACATGTTTGCTTTTACTTTCTCTTTCATGCTATTGTACATTGAATCCAACAGTGCGTTCGAGAGAGTCTTTCTCGAAGGTAATACATAATTTGGATTTAGATTGTGTATCAGTTCTCTAAATTCTGGCTGTTCAACTATTCTGAATGGGTGAAACTGCTTCACAATAAATTTCAGAACAATTCCGTCCAAAATTTTGACCTTCGACACTGGTAGGGGTCTCGTGACGAAATCACTGATTGTGCTCTGTCCTGTTCTCTGTTTTTTGGTTGGTGGCTGAATCGGTTCTTTGGTCGACGTCGAGGGTATAGAATACGATGTTGAGGGCACTATGGCAGACGTTGAAAATAATGATGTTCTTATTTCAGTAACTCTCTCCACTTCGTCTTCAATAACCAACTGAGGACCTTCGGGTGTGAGAACAGCAGTAGGATGCTGTGTTCTCAAGTGTCTTGCTAAATTGGAAGTCGTTCCAGCTTTGAAGGAATAAATACTAGAACATATTTCGCATTTAGCACGACCAGGGTTAATTTCTAGAAAATATTTCCAGATAACACTTTTTTTTCGCTTATCACGATCCATTTTAGTGACAAACACTAACACTTTAACATGCACATATACAAAGAAGACGACAATCACTTCTGTTTACGACGACGCAAGTAACTCAAGAGATGAAAGTATATAAACATTCCTGTTTTCTGCCCTTTTCGGGAGAGCCAACAAACGAAGAAAAATAAAGAACATGTAACTTATATTCTTTCAGTTCTTACGCAATCATTTTCTTTTTCAACGAATTATAGTATGTTTACAGTAGTTTCCAATTATTTGCAGCACTTTTAAAATCATGTATAATTTATTTGATCCAACCCTAGGATAAATGTCGATTGTTATGAACTCAGTAAAGTTTTAACACCTTGCCAGTAAATCATTACGCGTTTACAGCGTTACCAACCGTCCGGCTTTTTCCGAACATGTTCGACTTTTTTGTTCCTTTTTTTAATGTTCGGCGGAGTTTTTGTTTTTTAGAAATATCCTCCTTTGTGGAAACAAAGATGTATTTTATCATGTAACGAAGTTAAGTATAGCGTAATTGAATTGAGGTATAGATTGCAAACTCTTGATTGCATGTTTTTCATGAGATTCGCTACCAATGGTGTGCCTGGATAAATCTTTCATTCATAGTCGAGGTTAAGATATCGCTGTTTGAGATATTGTAATATGTCTACCACTGTCTCTTTCGCGCTCTTAAGGCCGTATTGCACGTCGCACGATACGCCTATCGCGTTCACCTACGCATCAGCTCCCTAAACGTAAACATCGGAAACTGCAGACCGGTTCACGTTGCCCGATCAGACGATGCACGGATGATAGTCCTCACGCGAATACGTGCATCCACACTAGATGACAACACCATGCGAAACTCTTAGGGAACCATCTGATTTCTTGTGAAACCGTTCATTTTAATTAAATTTTCTGAGAGCTTAAAGTTCATATTTATTAAGTAGTCGTTATATTTTTTTTTTTGTCATTTTTTATTGAGTAATTGTTCTCTCATATAGCTATCACCGAATTATGCTACAGTATTAGTGTTCTGTCTTATGGTCTCAACTATTCGTTTTATTTTATGGCACTTAAGTTGCACAAGCTTATATTTATCGAAATTTACATTTATACAGCATTTCGCCCATGGAGGACGCATTGACATTCGAGATGCTGGCCTGTAACCCTTAAGATTAGGGCAGGATGACGTCGACGAAAAGCCAGACGTTGTTGGGTTAAAACCATGACTGGGAAGAAGGGACAAAGGCAGACGTGATGTGACTCATATCATACTATCAATGAAGAAGTTAAGTCCACACAGTTTATTCATTCATTTCGTGATCGGACCATCTCACCGACTTCTTTCAGTTTCTCTTTCCTGGCGTACTAAAATAAAGCAAAATATGCAATCAAATCAGACGTGACCTTTCGTCAATTTTAACACATTACCCATACAAATCGAAAATGACACTTGTAAAGTCATATGCATGATTACTCAGAAATAAACGATTGGTGGCGTATCTTATCACGATACAGTGGGTCGTGGGAGGAATACAAACACCTTTCCTCGCAATATGCCTGAATTAAGACGATTAATGCTTGTTTGATCCATTCTATTTCTAGAATAAGAAGCAATCAAAGTACAAAGAATCTCTTTCGAAAATAGCTTGAGTAAAGAAAGTCTGCTGGAAAAAAAATTGTTTAGTTGTTATATTTATAAAAATTTGAAGAATGGACAAAATCTTCAATATAAAAACTTGAAGTTGGGATCTGGACACAGAGGTTAATAGCAGCAGTAAACCATAAACAAATAAGCAGAAAGCTGACTGCAGTACCCCCTTGTGCGCATGCGCGAGTTATTCCTATATAGTGCACATGCGCGGATTCGTATCATCCTACGTTTTTCTGTGCTCTTTCCAATTCCACAGCACCTTATATTTCATAATAAAGCAGCTGTCAGCCCTCACACACTGCAAATTTAGCTTAACTTTTGTTTCGTCGAAATACAAAGCATAGGTATTTTGCTTTTAATTTGTCTGAGAACTTGCTTCTGCCACTACTATTTATGTGAGAAGACGACATACTTCTAAAGTGTAGGATACAATCGTATACAGCGACATTACTTCACTGCTAATTTGCTAATTCTGTTAGTTCAACCAGTGCTGCCACTAAATGGCTGTCGCACTAGACTAATATTACAGAGCCTATATAGAGAGAATATAGGCTCTCTATCCAATACCTTTCTTGGCGTATTGCCGTGTAATACCGTCTTTAAACAAAAGGTTTTTAATGAATAATTTCAAGTTCGAGTTTCGAATGTTATCCTGTTCAGATTCATATTAAATTTTAGTGAGATAATGTTGTTGTATACGATTGAATCCTACTGTTTAGAAGTATGTCGTCTTTTCAGGTAAATAGTAATGACAGGCAAGTTCTCAGACAAATTAAAAGCAAAATAACTATGCTTTGTATTTAGAAGAAATGAAAGTTAAGCTAAATTTGCTGTGTGGGAGGGCTGTCAGCTGCGTTATGAATTACAAGGGTGATGTGGACTTGGAAAGGCATCTTAGCACAGAAAAACTTAGGATGATATGAGCCAAACCACGTCTGCCTCACTGCTAGATTTTGTTACTATAAAACAGACGTCTGTAGTTAGATACGTTCAAGCCACACAACCAAACTGGCATACCACGTAATTTTGCACCACCTTTCGCATAAAATCGATTCCTCTTTCCTGGCATACTGAAATAAAACAGTAGAGGCAATCAAATCAGACGTGACATTTCATCAATTAAGGCATTACACGCATAAATCGAGAATCACACTTGTAACGTCATATGCATGTTTACTCAGAAATAAACTATTTCTGGCATATGTTATCATGACACAGTCCGATTCTAACCTCATTGACAATTTCAGACATTTCCTGCCATCTGTGAGTAAGATGTAGAACTTTTTGCATTCCGTAAGAATTGTGCCATCGCAGACTAGAATGAATCGTGAAAGAATCGTGAACGAATCGTAGGAATCGATTCGCAATGTGAGATTGAATCGTAGGAATCGAATCGGGAAAAAGAATCGTGATGCCCAACTCTACTCTCCAGTAGGCCCTGCCAAATGGCTTCTGTAGATGGCGGCCTGACTTTAAAGAACAAACTGTCGGAAGGCGACAGTTGTGCTACAGATGGATTATTAAAGGCACGATACGTTAAAATGACTGCGACAGATATGCACTTAAATATAAATAAGAACTCGTCGTTCGCAAATACCAACATACTCTTTGCTGGAGCCGAAATTTGATTGGTTTATAGATCTCGAATTGATGTTTAATTCGAAGGGCATACGCTATGGAATGTTGTGCGCTTTCATCTGGTAGGCAGTTTTGTCTCTTATTTCATACACACGCTATCTGCCACGTACACGCGTCGATGTTACTACTGAGTGGCGTTTCGCACGGAGAAGGAGTGACCGCAAACGCGTGCTTTACGTAAAATACTTCGACGAGGATGGGATTCGAACCCACGCGTGCAGAGCACATTGGATTAGCAGTCCAACGCCTTAACCACTCGGCCACCTCGTCTGCTGGAGCTAGAGTTGTGTCTTTGGCGAGTGCTTGCGGAAAGAAGACATTTGTCGATTCGAAAACACATTCAAAACATGGTATTGGGCCGGTGTTAACGTCTAATGCCAAGCTGCAGTGCGGCCGACCAAGCTCCCACTGGCGAATCGTTTAATGACAGCATCCGTCCATGTGGATATGCGATCGGGTAAAATCATTGGCCCAATTATCTACTGCAGGAATAAGCATTGTATCGACATGCAGTGTCGTCTAATGCAAATGAGAAAGGTGCTGTGCATTCTTTTGCACGACTTACTGCAACGAAACGTACAGCTCGATACGCTACACTGATATTGCTTGCAAGGTTTTGACGTCCCCCCTAGCCCAAGATTGTCCTGCTGTTTGCGATGGAGCTTGGTGTTTGGGCGGCCACTAGCGACGGATGTCTGCAAACTCAAGTCTCTCCAGTAGGCCCTGCCAAATGGCTTCTGTAGATGGCGGCCTGACTTTAAAGAACAAACTGTCGGAAGGCGACAGTTGTGCTACAGATGGATTATTAAAGGCACGATACGTTAAAATGACTGCGACAGATATGCACTTAAATATAAATAAGAACTCGTCGTTCGCAAATACCAACATACTCTTTGCTGGAGCCGAAATTTGATTGGTTTATAGATCTCGAATTGATGTTTAATTCGAAGGGCATACGCTATGGAATGTTGTGCGCTTTCATCTGGTAGGCAGTTTAGTCAATTATTTCATACACACGCTATCTGCCACGTACACGCGTCGATGTTACTACTGAGTGGCGTTTCGCACGGAGAAGGAGTGACCGCAAAAGCGTGCTTTACGTAAATTTCTTCGACGAGGATGGGATTCGAACCCACGCGTGCAGAGCACATTGGATTAGCAGTCCAACGCCTTAACCACTCGGCCACCTCGTCTGCTGGAACTACAGTTGTGTCTTTGGCGAGTGCTTGCGGAAAGAAGACATTTGTCGATTCGAAAACACATTCAAAACATGGTACTGGGCCGGTGTTAACGTCTAATGCCAAGCTGCAGTGCGGCCGAACAAGCTCCCACTGGCGAATCGTCTAATGACAGCATCCGTCCATATGGATATGCGATCGGGTAAAATCATTGGCCCAATTATCTACTGCAGGAATAAGCATTGTATCGACATGCAGTGTCGTCTAATGCAAATGAGAAAGGTGCTGTGCATTCTTTTGCACGACTTACTGCAACGAAACGTACAGCTCGATACGCTACACTGATATTGCTTGCAAGGTTTTGACGTCCCCCCTAGCCCAAGATTGTCCTGCTGTTTGCGATGGAGCTTGGTGTTTGGGCGGCCACTAGCGACGGATGTGTGCAAACTCAAGTCTCTCCAGTAGGCCCTGCCAAATGGCTTCTGTAGATGGCGGCCTGACTTTAAAGAACAAACTGTCGGAAGGCGACAGTTGTGCTACAGATGGATTATTAAAGGCACGATACGTTAAAATGACTGCGACAGATATGCACTTAAATATAAATAAGAACTCGTCGTTCGCAAATACCAACATACTCTTTGCTGGAGCCGAAATTTGATTGGTTTATAGATCTCGAATTGATGTTTAATTCGAAGGGCATACGCTATGGAATGTTGTGCGCTTTCATCTGGTAGGCAGTTTTGTCTCTTATTTCATACACACGCTATCTGCCACGTACACGCGTCGATGTTACTACTGAGTGGCGTTTCGCACGGAGAAGGAGTGACCGCAAAAGCGTGCTTTACGTAAAATACTTCGACGAGGATGGGATTCGAACCCACGCGTGCAGAGCACATTGGTTTAGCAGTCCAACGCCTTAACCACTCGGCCACCTCGTCTGCTGGAACTACAGTTGTGTCTTTGGCGAGTGCTTGCGGAAAGAAGACATTTGTCGATTCGAAAACACATTCAAAACATGGTACTGGGCCGGTGTTAACGTCTAATGCCAAGCTGCAGTGCGGCCGACCAAGCTCCCACTGGCGAATCGTTTAATGACAGCATCCGTCCATGTGGATATGCGATCGGGTAAAATCATTGGCCCAATTATCTACTGCAGGAATAAGCATTGTATCGACATGCAGTGTCGTCTAATGCAAATGAGAAAGGTGCTGTGCATTCTTTTGCACGACTTACTGCAACGAAACGTACAGCTCGATACGCTACACTGATATTGCTTGCAAGGTTTTGACGTCCCCCCTAGCCCAAGATTGTCCTGCTGTTTGCGATGGAGCTTGGTGTTTGGGCGGCCACTAGCGACGGATGTCTGCAAACTCAAGTCTCTCCAGTAGGCCCTGCCAAATGGCTTCTGTAGATGGCGGCCTGACTTTAAAGAACAAACTGTCGGAAGGCGACAGTTGTGCTACAGATGGATTATTAAAGGCACGATACGTTAAAATGACTGCGACAGATATGCACTTAAATATAAATAAGAACTCGCCGTTCGCAAATACCAACATACTCTTTGCTGGAGCCGAAATTTGATTGGTTTATAGATCTCGAATTGATGTTTAATTCGAAGGGCATACGCTATGGAATGTTGTGCGCTTTCATCTGGTAGGCAGTTTAGTCACTTATTTCATACACACGCTATCTGCCACGTACACGCGTCGATGTTACTACTGAGTGGCGTTTCGCACGGAGAAGGAGTGACCGCAAAAGCGTGCTTTACGTAAATTTCTTCGACGAGGATGGGATTCGAACCCACGCGTGCAGAGCACATTGGATTAGCAGTCCAACGCCTTAACCACTCGGCCACATCGTCTGCTGGAACGACAGTTGTGTCTTTGGCGAGTGCTTGCGGAAAGGAGACATTTGTCGATTCGAAAACACATTCAAAACATGGTACTGGGCCGGTGTTAACGTCTAATGCCAAGCTGCAGTGCGGCCGACCAAGCTCCCACTGGCGAATCGTTTAATGACAGCATCCGTCCATATGGATATGCGATCGGGTAAAATCATTGGCCCAATTATCTACTGCAGGAATAAGCATTGTATCGACATGCAGTGTCGTCTAATGCAAATGAGAAAGGTGCTGTGCATTCTTTTGCACGACTTACTGCAACGAAACGTACAGCTCGATACGCTACACTGATATTGCTTGCAAGGTTTTGACGTCCCCCCTAGCCCAAGATTGTCCTGCTGTTTGCGATGGAGCTTGGTGTTTGGGCGGCCACTAGCGACGGATGTCTGCAAACTCAAGTCTCTCCAGTAGGCCCTGCCAAATGGCTTCTGTAAATGGCGGCCTGACTTTAAAGAACAAACTGTCGGAAGGCGACAGTTGTGCTACAGATGGATTATTAAAGGCACGATACGTTAAAATGACTGCGACAGATATGCACTTAAATATAAATAAGAACTCGCCGTTCGCAAATACCAACATACTCTTTGCTGGAGCCGAAATTTGATTGGTTTATAGATCTCGAATTGATGTTTAATTCGAAGGGCATACGCTATGGAATGTTGTGCGCTTTCATCTGGTAGGCAGTTTAGTCACTTATTTCATACACACGCTATCTGCCACGTACACGCGTCGATGTTACTACTGAGTGGCGTTTCGCACGGAGAAGGAGTGACCGCAAAAGCGTGCTTTACGTAAATTTCTTCGACGAGGATGGGATTCGAACCCACGCGTGCAGAGCACATTGGATTAGCAGTCCAACGCCTTAACCACTCGGCCACCTCGTCTGCTGGAACTACAGTTGTGTCTTTGGCGAGTGCTTGCGGAAAGGAGACATTTGTCGATTCGAAAACACATTCAAAACATGGTACTGGGCCGGTGTTAGCGTCTAATGCCAAGCTGCAGTGCGGCCGACCAAGCTCCCACTGGCGAATCGTTTAATGACAGCATCCGTCCATATGGATATGCGATCGGGTAAAATCATTGGCCCAATTATCTACTGCAGGAATAAGCATTGTATCGACATGCAGTGTCGTCTAATGCAAATGAGAAAGGTGCTGTGCATTCTTTTGCACGACTTACTGCAACGAAACGTACAGCTCGATACGCTACACTGATATTGCTTGCAAGGTTTTGACGTCCCCCCTAGCCCAAGATTGTCCTGCTGTTTGCGATGGAGCTTGGTGTTTGGGCGGCCACTAGCGACGGATGTCTGCAAACTCAAGTCTCTCCAGTAGGCCCTGCCAAATGGCTTCTGTAGATGGCGGCCTGACTTTAAAGAACAAACTGTCGGAAGGCGACAGTTGTGCTACAGATGGATTATTAAAGGCACGATACGTTAAAATGACTGCGACAGATATGCACTTAAATATAAATAAGAACTCGTCGTTCGCAAATACCAACATACTCTTTGCTGGAGCCGAAATTTGATTGGTTTATAGATCTCGAATTGATGTTTAATTCGAAGGGCATACGCTATGGAATGTTGTGCGCTTTTCATCTGGTAGGCAGTTTAGTCACTTATTTCATACACACGCTATCTGCCACGTACACGCGTCGACGTTACTACTGAGTGGCGTTTCGCACGGAGAAGGAGTGACCGCAAAAGCGTGCTTTTTTTTACGTAAATTTCTTCGACGGGGATGGGATTCGAACCCACGCGTGCAGAGCACATTGGATTAGCAGTCCAACGCCTTAACCACTCGGCCACCTCGTCTGCTGGAAATACAGTTGTGTCTTTGGCGAGTGCTTGCGGAAAGAAGACATTTGTCGATTCGAAAACACATTCAAAACATGGTACTGGGCCGGTGTTAACGTCTAATGCCAAGCTGCAGTGCGGCCGACCAAGCTCCCACTGGCGAATCGTTTAATGACAGCATCCGTCCATGTGGATATGCGATCGGGTAAAATCATTGGCCCAATTATCTACTGCAGGAATAAGCATTGTATCGACATGCAGTGTCGT
The DNA here is from genome assembly GCF_023864345.2 of Schistocerca serialis cubense. Classification (NCBI taxonomy): domain Eukaryota; kingdom Metazoa; phylum Arthropoda; class Insecta; order Orthoptera; family Acrididae; genus Schistocerca; species Schistocerca serialis. The sequence continues at coordinate 511,088,257 of NC_064639.1, forward strand.
CTAATGCAAATGAGAAAGGTGCTGTGCATTCTTTTGCACGACTTACTGCAACGAAACGTACAGCTCGATACGCTACACTGATATTGCTTGCAAGGTTTTGACGTCCCCCCTAGCCCAAGATTGTCCTGCTGTTTGCGATGGAGCTTGGTGTTTGGGCGGCCACTAGCGACGGATGTCTGCAAACTCAAGTCTCTCCAGTAGAGTTGTGGCGATTCGTGAATGAGTCGTTCATTTGAACGACTCTAAATAAAGAATCGTAAGAATCGAATCGTGATACGGACGAATCGTCGTTCAAAAGAATCGTAAGAACGATTGCGTGTTTCCGAGTCGTGACGATTCAAAGTTCCAACGATTCATCGATTCTTAGCACGGTATGATTCGAAGGCAACTTCCGAATCATGCCGAGTCGTGCCGAATGATTACGACCGCCAGATGGCAGTCAAGTGGACGATGCGTCTAACAAAGGAACCTCGGAACGAACAAACGAAGTTCGTGGGCCATAATATTACTCGTGAAAACCAAGCTGACACTTTGCGGTGGCTGACGGGAACGAGCGTAAAGGCATTTCCCATTTACTATCGCTACCATCAGCCACCGCGCCGACGTCAGCTTAGTTTGCGCGAGTAATACACGAGCTAGAGGTGACAGAAACGATATACAGCGAGTACACAGCTCCCAATACAAACAATTAAAATAAAAAAAATCCATGTATGATGAATAAATACGTACCTCTTATTTGTTGCAGATGCAATGCAAAACACACACACCTTCTTTACACACGAGCAATAGCACTTGGATTATGTATTATATTTCGCGTATCTCGAAAACGGCCCTAACGATTTGGATGAAATTTTGTATTTAGACTGGTTTTTGCTTTTTGAGTTCACCTGCATAGTTCCATTCTTTCGTAAAAAGTCAATTTTACAATATATATATCCCACATAGTTCCATTCGTAAAACTTTGTTAGTACGTATTGAATGTAGCTAAGGTTTTGGTTTTTATGTTTATCTATATATAGGTGTCTTTCCTTATAGCACGCGATATTACACAAAAGAATTTTTTTAACTAAAAACGCGAATTTCGTGATTCTTGGGAACGGCTTTAACAGTTTGGATAAAATTTTATATTTTGATATGGATTTTGATTTTTAAGTTTATCTATATTGGTGTGTTTCCCGAAAAAACTCGATTTTACACAAAAAGAAACAGAGCTAAGCTCGGTCTTCCACACATTATGGTAATAACAAGAGTTATATGCACATTACAGCATTGGATTACTGATTAGTTGCATAACTGTATCTATGTTTCTTGTCTAAACACAGTTCAAAGCAAGTATTGTCACAAACATATACAGTTCAGGCTCAGTTCGCGTAAAAGTTCTACACACACGCAATTTATAAATTATAGTTCAAAAACATTATCTTTCTTAATTTCCTCGAAGTTAGACGTCGTCGTAAGTCAGTGGAGAGTATTTCAAGCCCTTGAAAAAACACGCTCACACGGAACAGAGCTTCCCACCACACACAAGCGTCTTAACATGAGCTGGTAGAGTCTCGGGTAGTATATCTTATGTTCACTCCACCATCTAAAAGGATCTGCCTTTCTTCCTAAAGGCTGAATTTCGATATACTTGTCGAATTGTATTATTGTAGACGTCATGGGTGTAATAGTTTGACTCGAAGAGCGTTGAACACTGGCGTCAAAATCTTCCCAAAATAAATCTTCCTCTGTGTCTGCTGATTGTTCCTGTTCCTCAGGCTGTTTTGCATCATCATCGCTGGATATTCTTAATACTGCAGCTTTTTGTATAACAGACTGTTTTGCTTTGTTGTACGAATTTGTTGACAGAAACGCTTGCTTTTTAAATCTGGGATCAAGCAAGGTAGCTTCGGCCAACATAGCTCTATCTTCAATATCTTTGAAACGTCTGTCAAGTTCGTCCTTGATTTTTCTAATAACAGATAATACCTGTCTAGGTTTGTTGGCAGTATCGTATTTCTCAAAATGTTTTCTCAAGCACCGAGAAAATAGAATTAGTTTAGATATTGTTACTTGTTTCTCAGAACTCACATCCTCAGTGATATGTAAAAAAGGCTTTAAAATTTTGCACATTTCTTCGAGCATTTCAAAGTCTTCCTTAGCAATTACTATTGCAGGATTCATTATTGCTAAAGTTGCAACAATAGCATCCCTGCTCTTCACTACACTTTCAAACATTGCCAGGGTTGAATTCCACCTTGTTGGAACGTCTTGTTTTACAGTCTGCTCTGGAAGACCCATTTGTTTTTGTACTTCCTTTAATGTTGAAAGTGCATGGGGACTGCGTTTAAAATATTCCACTGCTGTTTTCACTTTTATTTGCAGCTCTTTTATTTCAGCTATTGCATTTTGCACAACCAGATTTAGGGTGTGAGCGAAACATGGAATACTTTGCCACTGCAAATATCTCGCAGCTGAAATCATATTAGTGGCATTGTCAGTCACAATTGCGACAATTTTATTGTCAATTTCCCACTCGTGACAAACCCTCCTTATTTCGTGGGAGATATTTTCGGCAGTGTGTTTTTCATTGAACGCAAAACAATCAAGTAACGCGCTGCATAATTTAGGGGTTTCATCTAAATAGTGCACAGTTATTGCGACATAATTTTCGCCAGCAGCCGAAGTCCAACTGTCTGTAGTAACACAACACGCAACAGCTTGAGACATGTTTGCTTTTACTTTCTCTTTCATGCTATTGTACATTGAATCCAACAGTGCGTTCGAGAGAGTCTTTCTCGAAGGTAATACATAATTTGGATTTAGATTGTGTATCAGTTCTCTAAATTCTGGCTGTTCAACTATTCTGAATGGGTGAAACTGCTTCACAATAAATTTCAGAACAATTCCGTCCAAAATTTTGACCTTCGACACTGGTAGGGGTCTCGTGACGAAATCACTGATTGTGCTCTGTCCTGTTCTCTGTTTTTTGGTTGGTGGCTGAATCGGTTCTTTGGTCGACGTCGAGGGTATAGAATACGATGTTGAGGGCACTATGGCAGACGTTGAAAATAATGATGTTCTTATTTCAGTAACTCTCTCCACTTCGTCTTCAATAACCAACTGAGGACCTTCGGGTGTGAGAACAGCAGTAGGATGCTGTGTTCTCAAGTGTCTTGCTAAATTGGAAGTCGTTCCAGCTTTGAAGGAATAAATACTAGAACATATTTCGCATTTAGCACGACCAGGGTTAATTTCTAGAAAATATTTCCAGATAACACTTTTTTTTCGCTTATCACGATCCATTTTAGTGACAAACACTAACACTTTAACATGCACATATACAAAGAAGACGACAATCACTTCTGTTTACGACGACGCAAGTAACTCAAGAGATGAAAGTATATAAACATTCCTGTTTTCTGCCCTTTTCGGGAGAGCCAACAAACGAAGAAAAATAAAGAACATGTAACTTATATTCTTTCAGTTCTTACGCAATCATTTTCTTTTTCAACGAATTATAGTATGTTTACAGTAGTTTCCAATTATTTGCAGCACTTTTAAAATCATGTATAATTTATTTGATCCAACCCTAGGATAAATGTCGATTGTTATGAACTCAGTAAAGTTTTAACACCTTGCCAGTAAATCATTACGCGTTTACAGCGTTACCAACCGTCCGGCTTTTTCCGAACATGTTCGACTTTTTTGTTCCTTTTTTTAATGTTCGGCGGAGTTTTTGTTTTTTAGAAATATCCTCCTTTGTGGAAACAAAGATGTATTTTATCATGTAACGAAGTTAAGTATAGCGTAATTGAATTGAGGTATAGATTGCAAACTCTTGATTGCATGTTTTTCATGAGATTCGCTACCAATGGTGTGCCTGGATAAATCTTTCATTCATAGTCGAGGTTAAGATATCGCTGTTTGAGATATTGTAATATGTCTACCACTGTCTCTTTCGCGCTCTTAAGGCCGTATTGCACGTCGCACGATACGCCTATCGCGTTCACCTACGCATCAGCTCCCTAAACGTAAACATCGGAAACTGCAGACCGGTTCACGTTGCCCGATCAGACGATGCACGGATGATAGTCCTCACGCGAATACGTGCATCCACACTAGATGACAACACCATGCGAAACTCTTAGGGAACCATCTGATTTCTTGTGAAACCGTTCATTTTAATTAAATTTTCTGAGAGCTTAAAGTTCATATTTATTAAGTAGTCGTTATATTTTTTTTTTTGTCATTTTTTATTGAGTAATTGTTCTCTCATATAGCTATCACCGAATTATGCTACAGTATTAGTGTTCTGTCTTATGGTCTCAACTATTCGTTTTATTTTATGGCACTTAAGTTGCACAAGCTTATATTTATCGAAATTTACATTTATACAGCATTTCGCCCATGGAGGACGCATTGACATTCGAGATGCTGGCCTGTAACCCTTAAGATTAGGGCAGGATGACGTCGACGAAAAGCCAGACGTTGTTGGGTTAAAACCATGACTGGGAAGAAGGGACAAAGGCAGACGTGATGTGACTCATATCATACTATCAATGAAGAAGTTAAGTCCACACAGTTTATTCATTCATTTCGTGATCGGACCATCTCACCGACTTCTTTCAGTTTCTCTTTCCTGGCGTACTAAAATAAAGCAAAATATGCAATCAAATCAGACGTGACCTTTCGTCAATTTTAACACATTACCCATACAAATCGAAAATGACACTTGTAAAGTCATATGCATGATTACTCAGAAATAAACGATTGGTGGCGTATCTTATCACGATACAGTGGGTCGTGGGAGGAATACAAACACCTTTCCTCGCAATATGCCTGAATTAAGACGATTAATGCTTGTTTGATCCATTCTATTTCTAGAATAAGAAGCAATCAAAGTACAAAGAATCTCTTTCGAAAATAGCTTGAGTAAAGAAAGTCTGCTGGAAAAAAAATTGTTTAGTTGTTATATTTATAAAAATTTGAAGAATGGACAAAATCTTCAATATAAAAACTTGAAGTTGGGATCTGGACACAGAGGTTAATAGCAGCAGTAAACCATAAACAAATAAGCAGAAAGCTGACTGCAGTACCCCCTTGTGCGCATGCGCGAGTTATTCCTATATAGTGCACATGCGCGGATTCGTATCATCCTACGTTTTTCTGTGCTCTTTCCAATTCCACAGCACCTTATATTTCATAATAAAGCAGCTGTCAGCCCTCACACACTGCAAATTTAGCTTAACTTTTGTTTCGTCGAAATACAAAGCATAGGTATTTTGCTTTTAATTTGTCTGAGAACTTGCTTCTGCCACTACTATTTATGTGAGAAGACGACATACTTCTAAAGTGTAGGATACAATCGTATACAGCGACATTACTTCACTGCTAATTTGCTAATTCTGTTAGTTCAACCAGTGCTGCCACTAAATGGCTGTCGCACTAGACTAATATTACAGAGCCTATATAGAGAGAATATAGGCTCTCTATCCAATACCTTTCTTGGCGTATTGCCGTGTAATACCGTCTTTAAACAAAAGGTTTTTAATGAATAATTTCAAGTTCGAGTTTCGAATGTTATCCTGTTCAGATTCATATTAAATTTTAGTGAGATAATGTTGTTGTATACGATTGAATCCTACTGTTTAGAAGTATGTCGTCTTTTCAGGTAAATAGTAATGACAGGCAAGTTCTCAGACAAATTAAAAGCAAAATAACTATGCTTTGTATTTAGAAGAAATGAAAGTTAAGCTAAATTTGCTGTGTGGGAGGGCTGTCAGCTGCGTTATGAATTACAAGGGTGATGTGGACTTGGAAAGGCATCTTAGCACAGAAAAACTTAGGATGATATGAGCCAAACCACGTCTGCCTCACTGCTAGATTTTGTTACTATAAAACAGACGTCTGTAGTTAGATACGTTCAAGCCACACAACCAAACTGGCATACCACGTAATTTTGCACCACCTTTCGCATAAAATCGATTCCTCTTTCCTGGCATACTGAAATAAAACAGTAGAGGCAATCAAATCAGACGTGACATTTCATCAATTAAGGCATTACACGCATAAATCGAGAATCACACTTGTAACGTCATATGCATGTTTACTCAGAAATAAACTATTTCTGGCATATGTTATCATGACACAGTCCGATTCTAACCTCATTGACAATTTCAGACATTTCCTGCCATCTGTGAGTAAGATGTAGAACTTTTTGCATTCCGTAAGAATTGTGCCATCGCAGACTAGAATGAATCGTGAAAGAATCGTGAACGAATCGTAGGAATCGATTCGCAATGTGAGATTGAATCGTAGGAATCGAATCGGGAAAAAGAATCGTGATGCCCAACTCTACTCTCCAGTAGGCCCTGCCAAATGGCTTCTGTAGATGGCGGCCTGACTTTAAAGAACAAACTGTCGGAAGGCGACAGTTGTGCTACAGATGGATTATTAAAGGCACGATACGTTAAAATGACTGCGACAGATATGCACTTAAATATAAATAAGAACTCGTCGTTCGCAAATACCAACATACTCTTTGCTGGAGCCGAAATTTGATTGGTTTATAGATCTCGAATTGATGTTTAATTCGAAGGGCATACGCTATGGAATGTTGTGCGCTTTCATCTGGTAGGCAGTTTTGTCTCTTATTTCATACACACGCTATCTGCCACGTACACGCGTCGATGTTACTACTGAGTGGCGTTTCGCACGGAGAAGGAGTGACCGCAAACGCGTGCTTTACGTAAAATACTTCGACGAGGATGGGATTCGAACCCACGCGTGCAGAGCACATTGGATTAGCAGTCCAACGCCTTAACCACTCGGCCACCTCGTCTGCTGGAGCTAGAGTTGTGTCTTTGGCGAGTGCTTGCGGAAAGAAGACATTTGTCGATTCGAAAACACATTCAAAACATGGTATTGGGCCGGTGTTAACGTCTAATGCCAAGCTGCAGTGCGGCCGACCAAGCTCCCACTGGCGAATCGTTTAATGACAGCATCCGTCCATGTGGATATGCGATCGGGTAAAATCATTGGCCCAATTATCTACTGCAGGAATAAGCATTGTATCGACATGCAGTGTCGTCTAATGCAAATGAGAAAGGTGCTGTGCATTCTTTTGCACGACTTACTGCAACGAAACGTACAGCTCGATACGCTACACTGATATTGCTTGCAAGGTTTTGACGTCCCCCCTAGCCCAAGATTGTCCTGCTGTTTGCGATGGAGCTTGGTGTTTGGGCGGCCACTAGCGACGGATGTCTGCAAACTCAAGTCTCTCCAGTAGGCCCTGCCAAATGGCTTCTGTAGATGGCGGCCTGACTTTAAAGAACAAACTGTCGGAAGGCGACAGTTGTGCTACAGATGGATTATTAAAGGCACGATACGTTAAAATGACTGCGACAGATATGCACTTAAATATAAATAAGAACTCGTCGTTCGCAAATACCAACATACTCTTTGCTGGAGCCGAAATTTGATTGGTTTATAGATCTCGAATTGATGTTTAATTCGAAGGGCATACGCTATGGAATGTTGTGCGCTTTCATCTGGTAGGCAGTTTAGTCAATTATTTCATACACACGCTATCTGCCACGTACACGCGTCGATGTTACTACTGAGTGGCGTTTCGCACGGAGAAGGAGTGACCGCAAAAGCGTGCTTTACGTAAATTTCTTCGACGAGGATGGGATTCGAACCCACGCGTGCAGAGCACATTGGATTAGCAGTCCAACGCCTTAACCACTCGGCCACCTCGTCTGCTGGAACTACAGTTGTGTCTTTGGCGAGTGCTTGCGGAAAGAAGACATTTGTCGATTCGAAAACACATTCAAAACATGGTACTGGGCCGGTGTTAACGTCTAATGCCAAGCTGCAGTGCGGCCGAACAAGCTCCCACTGGCGAATCGTCTAATGACAGCATCCGTCCATATGGATATGCGATCGGGTAAAATCATTGGCCCAATTATCTACTGCAGGAATAAGCATTGTATCGACATGCAGTGTCGTCTAATGCAAATGAGAAAGGTGCTGTGCATTCTTTTGCACGACTTACTGCAACGAAACGTACAGCTCGATACGCTACACTGATATTGCTTGCAAGGTTTTGACGTCCCCCCTAGCCCAAGATTGTCCTGCTGTTTGCGATGGAGCTTGGTGTTTGGGCGGCCACTAGCGACGGATGTGTGCAAACTCAAGTCTCTCCAGTAGGCCCTGCCAAATGGCTTCTGTAGATGGCGGCCTGACTTTAAAGAACAAACTGTCGGAAGGCGACAGTTGTGCTACAGATGGATTATTAAAGGCACGATACGTTAAAATGACTGCGACAGATATGCACTTAAATATAAATAAGAACTCGTCGTTCGCAAATACCAACATACTCTTTGCTGGAGCCGAAATTTGATTGGTTTATAGATCTCGAATTGATGTTTAATTCGAAGGGCATACGCTATGGAATGTTGTGCGCTTTCATCTGGTAGGCAGTTTTGTCTCTTATTTCATACACACGCTATCTGCCACGTACACGCGTCGATGTTACTACTGAGTGGCGTTTCGCACGGAGAAGGAGTGACCGCAAAAGCGTGCTTTACGTAAAATACTTCGACGAGGATGGGATTCGAACCCACGCGTGCAGAGCACATTGGTTTAGCAGTCCAACGCCTTAACCACTCGGCCACCTCGTCTGCTGGAACTACAGTTGTGTCTTTGGCGAGTGCTTGCGGAAAGAAGACATTTGTCGATTCGAAAACACATTCAAAACATGGTACTGGGCCGGTGTTAACGTCTAATGCCAAGCTGCAGTGCGGCCGACCAAGCTCCCACTGGCGAATCGTTTAATGACAGCATCCGTCCATGTGGATATGCGATCGGGTAAAATCATTGGCCCAATTATCTACTGCAGGAATAAGCATTGTATCGACATGCAGTGTCGTCTAATGCAAATGAGAAAGGTGCTGTGCATTCTTTTGCACGACTTACTGCAACGAAACGTACAGCTCGATACGCTACACTGATATTGCTTGCAAGGTTTTGACGTCCCCCCTAGCCCAAGATTGTCCTGCTGTTTGCGATGGAGCTTGGTGTTTGGGCGGCCACTAGCGACGGATGTCTGCAAACTCAAGTCTCTCCAGTAGGCCCTGCCAAATGGCTTCTGTAGATGGCGGCCTGACTTTAAAGAACAAACTGTCGGAAGGCGACAGTTGTGCTACAGATGGATTATTAAAGGCACGATACGTTAAAATGACTGCGACAGATATGCACTTAAATATAAATAAGAACTCGCCGTTCGCAAATACCAACATACTCTTTGCTGGAGCCGAAATTTGATTGGTTTATAGATCTCGAATTGATGTTTAATTCGAAGGGCATACGCTATGGAATGTTGTGCGCTTTCATCTGGTAGGCAGTTTAGTCACTTATTTCATACACACGCTATCTGCCACGTACACGCGTCGATGTTACTACTGAGTGGCGTTTCGCACGGAGAAGGAGTGACCGCAAAAGCGTGCTTTACGTAAATTTCTTCGACGAGGATGGGATTCGAACCCACGCGTGCAGAGCACATTGGATTAGCAGTCCAACGCCTTAACCACTCGGCCACATCGTCTGCTGGAACGACAGTTGTGTCTTTGGCGAGTGCTTGCGGAAAGGAGACATTTGTCGATTCGAAAACACATTCAAAACATGGTACTGGGCCGGTGTTAACGTCTAATGCCAAGCTGCAGTGCGGCCGACCAAGCTCCCACTGGCGAATCGTTTAATGACAGCATCCGTCCATATGGATATGCGATCGGGTAAAATCATTGGCCCAATTATCTACTGCAGGAATAAGCATTGTATCGACATGCAGTGTCGTCTAATGCAAATGAGAAAGGTGCTGTGCATTCTTTTGCACGACTTACTGCAACGAAACGTACAGCTCGATACGCTACACTGATATTGCTTGCAAGGTTTTGACGTCCCCCCTAGCCCAAGATTGTCCTGCTGTTTGCGATGGAGCTTGGTGTTTGGGCGGCCACTAGCGACGGATGTCTGCAAACTCAAGTCTCTCCAGTAGGCCCTGCCAAATGGCTTCTGTAGATGGCGGCCTGACTTTAAAGAACAAACTGTCGGAAGGCGACAGTTGTGCTACAGATGGATTATTAAAGGCACGATACGTTAAAATGACTGCGACAGATATGCACTTAAATATAAATAAGAACTCGTCGTTCGCAAATACCAACATACTCTTTGCTGGAGCCGAAATTTGATTGGTTTATAGATCTCGAATTGATGTTTAATTCGAAGGGCATACGCTATGGAATGTTGTGCGCTTTCATCTGGTAGGCAGTTTAGTCACTTATTTCATACACACGCTATCTGCCACGTACACGCGTCGACGTTACTACTGAGTGGCGTTTCGCACGGAGAAGGAGTGACCGCAAAAGCGTGCTTTTTTTTACGTAAATTTCTTCGACGAGGATGTGATTCGAACCCACGCGTGCAGAGCACATTGGATTAGCAGTCCAACGCCTTAACCACTCGGCCACCTCGTCTGCTGGAAATACAGTTGTGTCTTTGGCGAGTGCTTGCGGAAAGAAGACATTTGTCGATTCGAAAACACATTCAAAACATGGTACTGGGCCGGTGTTAACGTCTAATGCCAAGCTGCAGTGCGGCCGACCAAGCTCCCACTGGCGAATCGTTTAATGACAGCATCCGTCCATGTGGATATGCGATCGGGTAAAATCATTGGCCCAATTATCTACTGCAGGAATAAGCATTGTATCGACATGCAGTGTCGTCTAATGCAAATGAGAAAGGTGCTGTGCATTCTTTTGCACGACTTACTGCAACGAAACGTACAGCTCGATACGCTACACTGATATTGCTTGCAAGGTTTTGACGTCCCCCCTAGCCCAAGATTGTCCTGCTGTTTGCGATGGAGCTTGGTGTTTGGGCGGCCACTAGCGACGGATGTGTGCAAACTCAAGTCTCTCCAGTAGGCCCTGCCAAATGGCTTCTGTAGATGGCGGCCTGACTTTAAAGAACAAACTGTCGGAAGGCGACAGTTGTCGCTACAGATGGATTATTAAAGGCACGATACGTTAAAATGACTGCGACAGATATGCACTTAAATATAAATAAGAACTCGTCGTTCGCAAATACCAACATACTCTTTGCTGGAGCCGAAATTTGATTGGTTTATAGATCTCGAATTGATGTTTAATTCGAAGGGCATACGCTATGGAATGTTGTGCGCTTTCATCTGGTAGGCAGTTTAGTCACTTATTTCATACACACGCTATCTGCCACGTACACGCGTCGACGTTACTACTGAGTGGCGTTTCGCACGGAGAAGGAGTGACCGCAAAAGCGTGCTTTTTTTTTACGTAAATTTCTTCGACGAGGATGTGATTCGAACCCACGCGTGCAGAGCACATTGGATTAGCAGTCCAACGCCTTAACCACTCGGCCACCTCGTCTGCTGGAAATACAGTTGTGTCTTTGGCGAGTGCTTGCGGAAAGAAGACATTTGTCGATTCGAAAACACATTCAAAACATGGTACTGGGCCGGTGTTAACGTCTAATGCCAAGCTGCAGTGCGGCCGACCAAGCTCCCACTGGCGAATCGTTTAATGACAGCATCCGTCCATGTGGATATGCGATCGGGTAAAATCATTGGCCCAATTATCTACTGCAGGAATAAGCATTGTATCGACATGCAGTGTCGTCTAATGCAAATGAGAAAGGTGCTGTGCATTCTTTTGCACGACTTACTGCAACGAAACGTACAGCTCGATACGCTACACTGATATTGCTTGCAAGGTTTTGACGTCCCCCCTAGCCCAAGATTGTCCTGCTGTTTGCGATGGAGCTTGGTGTTTGGGCGGCCACTAGCGACGGATGTGTGCAAACTCAAGTCTCTCCAGTAGGCCCTGCCAAATGGCTTCTGTAGATGGCGGCCTGACTTTAAAGAACAAACTGTCGGAAGGCGACAGTTGTGCTACAGATGGATTATTAAAGGCACGATACGTTAAAATGACTGCGACAGATATGCACTTAAATATAAATAAGAACTCGTCGTTCGCAAATACCAACATACTCTTTGCTGGAGCCGAAATTTGATTGGTTTATAGATCTCGAATTGATGTTTAATTCGAAGGGCATACGCTATGGAATGTTGTGCGCTTTCATCTGGTAGGCAGTTTAGTCACTTATTTCATACACACGCTATCTGCCACGTACACGCGTCGACGTTGCTACTGAGTGGCGTTTCGCACGGAGAAGGAGTGACCGCAAAAGCGTGCTTTTTTTTTACGTAAATTTCTTCGACGAGGATGTGATTCGAACCCACGCGTGCAGAGCACATTGGATTAGCAGTCCAACGCCTTAACCACTCGGCCACCTCGTCTGCTGGAAATACAGTTGTGTCTTTGGCGAGTGCTTGCGGAAAGAAGACATTTGTCGATTCGAAAACACATTCAAAACATGGTACTGGGCCGGTGTTAACGTCTAATGCCAAGCTGCAGTGCGGCCGACCAAGCTCCCACTGGCGAATCGTTTAATGACAGCATCCGTCCATGTGGATATGCGATCGGGTAAAATCATTGGCCCAATTATCTACTGCAGGAATAAGCATTGTATCGACATGCAGTGTCGTCTAATGCAAATGAGAAAGGTGCTGTGCATTCTTTTGCACGACTTACTGCAACGAAACGTACAGCTCGATACGCTACACTGATATTGCTTGCAAGGTTTTGACGTCCCCCCTAGCCCAAGATTGTCCTGCTGTTTGCGATGGAGCTTGGTGTTTGGGCGGCCACTAGCGACGGATGTGTGCAAACTCAAGTCTCTCCAGTAGGCCCTGCCAAATGGCTTCTGTAGATGGCGGCCTGACTTTAAAGAACAAACTGTCGGAAGGCGACAGTTGTGCTACAGATGGATTATTAAAGGCACGATACGTTAAAATGACTGCGACAGATATGCACTTAAATATAAATAAGAACTCGTCGTTCGCAAATACCAACATACTCTTTGCTGGAGCCGAAATTTGATTGGTTTATAGATCTCGAATTGATGTTTAATTCGAAGGGCATACGCTATGGAATGTTGTGCGCTTTCATCTGGTAGGCAGTTTAGTCACTTATTTCATACACACGCTATCTGCCACGTACACGCGTCGATGTTACTACTGAGTGGCGTTTCGCACGGAGAAGGAGTGACCGCAAAAGCGTGCTTTACGTAAATTTCTTCGACGAGAATGGGATTCGAACCCACGCGTGCAGAGCACATTGGATTAGCAGTCCAACGCCTTAACCACTCGGCCACCTCGTCTGCTGGAACTACAGTTGTGTCTTTGGCGAGTGCTTGCGGAAAGAAGACATTTGTCGATTCGAAAACACATTCAAAACATGGTACTGGGCCGGTGTTAACGTCTAATGCCAAGCTGCAGTGCGGCCGACCAAGCTCCCACTGGCGAATCGTTTAATGACAGCATCCGTCCATGTGGATATGCGATCGGGTAAAATCATTGGCCCAATTATCTACTGCAGGAATAAGCATTGTATCGACATGCAGTGTCGTCTAATGCAAATGAGAAAGGTGCTGTGCATTCTTTTGCACGACTTACTGCAACGAAACGTACAGCTCGATACGCTACACTGATATTGCTTGCAAGGTTTTGACGTCCCCCCTAGCCCAAGATTGTCCTGCTGTTTGCGATGGAGCTTGGTGTTTGGGCGGCCACTAGCGACGGATGTGTGCAAACTCAAGTCTCTCCAGTAGTCCCTGCCAAATGGCTTCTGTAGATGGCGGCCTGACTTTAAAGAACAAACTGTCGGAAGGCGACAGTTGTGCTACAGATGGATTATTAAAGGCACGATACGTTAAAATGACTGCGACAGATATGCACTTAAATATAAATAAGAACTCGTCGTTCGCAAATACCAACATACTCTTTGCTGGAGCCGAAATTTGATTGGTTTATAGATCTCGAATTGATGTTTAATTCGAAGGGCATACGCTATGGAATGTTGTGCGCTTTCATCTGGTAGGCAGTTTAGTCACTTATTTCATACACACGCTATCTGCCACGTACACGCGTCGATGTTACTACTGAGTGGCGTTTCGCACGGAGAAGGAGTGACCGCAAAAGCGTGCTTTACGTAAATTTCTTCGACGAGAATGGGATTCGAACCCACGCGTGCAGAGCACATTGGATTAGCAGTCCAATGCCTTAACCACTCGGCCACCTCGTCTGCTGGAACTACAGTTGTGTCTTTGGCGAGTGCTTGCGGAAAGAAGACATTTGTCGATTCGAAAACACATTCAAAACATGGTACTGGGCCGGTGTTAACGTCTAATGCCAAGCTGCAGTGCGGCCGACCAAGCTCCCACTGGCGAATCGTTTAATGACAGCATCCGTCCATGTGGATATGCGATCGGGTAAAATCATTGGCCCAATTATCTACTGCAGGAATAAGCATTGTATCGACATGCAGTGTCGTCTAATGCAAATGAGAAAGGTGCTGTGCATTCTTTTGCACGACTTACTGCAACGAAACGTACAGCTCGATACGCTACACTGATATTGCTTGCAAGGTTTTGACGTCCCCCCTAGCCCAAGATTGTCCTGCTGTTTGCGATGGAGCTTGGTGTTTGGGCGGCCACTAGCGACGGATGTCTGCAAACTCAAGTCTCTCCAGTAGGCCCTGCCAAATGGCTTCTGTAGATGGCGGCCTGACTTTAAAGAACAAACAGTCGGAAGGCGACAGTTGTGCTACAGATGGATTATTAAAGGCACGATACGTTAAAATGACTGCGACAGATATGCACTTAAATATAAATAAGAACTCGTCGTTCGCAAATACCAACATACTCTTTGCTGGAGCCGAAATTTGATTGGTTTATAGATCTCGAATTGATGTTTAATTCGAAGGGCATACGCTATGGAATGTTGTGCGCTTTCATCTGGTAGGCAGTTTAGTCACTTATTTCATACACACGCTATCTGCCACGTACACGCGTCGATGTTACTACTGAGTGGCGTTTCGCACGGAGAAGGAGTGACCGCAAAAGCGTGCTTTTTTTTACGTAAATTTCTTCGACGAGGATGGGATTCGAACCCACGCGTGCAGAGCACATTGGATTAGCAGTCCAACGCCTTAACCACTCGGCCACCTCGTCTGCTGGAACTACAGTTGTGTCTTTGGCGAGTGCTTGCGGAAAGAAGACATTTGTCGATTCGAAAACACATTCAAAACATGGTACTGGGCCGGTGTTAACGTCTAATGCCAAGCTGCAGTGCGGCCGACCAAGCTCCCACTGGCGAATCGTTTAATGACAGCATCCGTCCATATGTATATGCGATCGGGTAAAATCATTGGCCCAATTATCTACTGCAGGAATAAGCATTGTATCGACATGCAGTGTCGTCTAATGCAAATGAGAAAGGTGCTGTGCATTCTTTTGCACGACTTACTGCAACGAAACGTACAGCTCGATACGCTACACTGATATTGCTTGCAAGGTTTTGACGTCCCCCCTAGCCCAAGATTGTCCTGCTGTTTGCGATGGAGCTTGGTGTTTGGGCGGCCACTAGCGACGGATGTCTGCAAACTCAAGTCTCTCCAGTAGGCCCTGCCAAATGGCTTCTGTAGATGGCGGCCTGAATTTAAACAACAAACTGTCGGAAGGCGACAGTTGTGCTACAGATGGATTATTAAAGGCACGATACGTTAAAATGACTGCGACAGATATGCACTTAAATATAAATAAGAACTCGTCGTTCGCAAATACCAACATACTCTTTGCTGGAGCCGAAATTTGATTGGTTTATAGATCTCGAATTGATGTTTAATTCGAAGGGCATACGCTATGGAATGTTGTGCGCTTTCATCTGGTAGGCAGTTTTGTCTCTTATTTCATACACACGCTATCTGCCACGTACACGCGTCGATGTTACTACTGAGTGGCGTTTCGCACGGAGAAGGAGTGACCGCAAACGCGTGCTTTACGTAAAATTCTTCGACGAGGATGGGATTCGAACCCACGCGTGCAGAGCACATTGAATTAGCAGTCCAACGCCTTAACCACTCGGCCACCTCGTCTGCTGGAGCTACAGTTGTGTCTTTGGCGAGTGCTTGCGGAAAGAAGACATTTGTCGATTCGAAAACACATTCAAAACATGGTACTGGGCCGGTGTTAACGTCTAATGCCAAGCTGCAGTGCGGCCGACCAAGCTCCCACTGGCGAATCGTTTAATGACAGCATCCGTCCATGTGGATATGCGATCGGGTAAAATCATTGGCCCAATTATCTACTGCAGGAATAAGCATTGTATCGACATGCAGTGTCGTCTAATGCGAATGAGAAAGGTGCTGTGCATTCTTTTGCACGACTTACTGCAACGAAACGTACAGCTCGATACGCTACACTGATATTGCTTGCAAGGTTTTGACGTCCCCCCTAGCCCAAGATTGTCCTGCTGTTTGCGATGGAGCTTGGTGTTTGGGCGGCCACTAGCGACGGATGTCTGCAAACTCAAGTCTCTCCAGTAGGCCCTGCCAAATGGCTTCTGTAGATGGCGGCCTGACTTTAAAGAACAAACTGTCGGAAGGCGACAGTTGTGCTACAGATGGATTATTAAAGGCACGATACGTTAAAATGACTGCGACAGATATGCACTTAAATATAAATAAGAACTCGTCGTTCGCAAATACCAACATACTCTTTGCTGGAGCCGAAATTTGATTGGTTTATAGATCTCGAATTGATGTTTAATTCGAAGGGCATACGCTATGGAATGTTGTGCGCTTTCATCTGGTGGGCAGTTTAGTCACTTATTTCATACACACGCTATCTGCCACGTACACGCGTCGATGTTACTACTGAGTGGCGTTTCGCACGGAGAAGGAGTGACCGCAAAAGCGTGCTTTACGTAAATTTCTTCGACGAGGATGGGATTCGAACCCACGCGTGCAGAGCACATTGGATTAGCAGTCCAACGCCTTAACCACTCGGCCACCTCGTCTGCTGGAACTACAGTTGTGTCTTTGGCGAGTGCTTGCGGAAAGAAGACATTTGTCGATTCGAAAACACATTCAAAACATGGTACTGGGCCGGTGTTAACGTCTAATGCCAAGCTGCAGTGCGGCCGACCAAGCTCCCACTGGCGAATCGTTTAATGACAGCATCCGTCCATGTGGATATGCGATTGGGTAAAATCATTGGCCCAATTATCTACTGCAGGAATAAGCATTGTATCGACATGCAGTGTCGTCTAATGCAAATGAGAAAGGTGCTGTGCATTCTTTTGCACGACTTACTGCAACGAAACGTACAGCTCGATACGCTACACTGATATTGCTTGCAAGGTTTTGACGTCCCCCCTAGCCCAAGATTGTCCTGCTGTTTGCGATGGAGCTTGGTGTTTGGGCGGCCACTAGCGACGGATGTCTGCAAACTCAAGTCTCTCCAGTAGGCCCTGCCAAATGGCTTCTGTAGATGGCGGCCTGACTTTAAAGAACAAACTGTCGGAAGGCGACAGTTGTGCTACAGATGGATTATTAAAGGCACGATACGTTAAAATGACTGCGACAGATATGAACTTAAATATAAATAAGAACTCGTCGTTCGCAAATACCAACATACTCTTTGCTGGAGCCGAAATTTGATTGGTTTATAGATCTCGAATTGATGTTTAATTCGAAGGGCATACGCTATGGAATGTTGTGCGCTTTCATCTGGTAGGCAGTTTAGTCACTTATTTTATACACACGCTATCTGCCACGTACACGCGTCGATGTTACTACTGAGTGGCGTTTCGCACGGAGAAGGAGTGACCGCAAACGCGTGCTTTACGTAAATTTCTTCGACGAGGATGGGATTCGAACCCACGCGTGCAGAGCACATTGGATTAGCAGTCCAACGCCTTAACCACTCGGCCACCTCGTCTGCTGGAGCTACAGTTGTGTCTTTGGCGAGTGCTTGCGGAAAGAAGACATTTGTCGATTCGAAAACACATTCAAAACATGGTACTGGGCCGGTGTTAACGTCTAATGCCAAGCTGCAGTGCGGCCGACCAAGCTCCCACTGGCGAATCGTTTAATGACAGCATCCGTCCATGTGGATATGCGATCGGGTAAAATCATTGGCCCAATTATCTACTGCAGGAATAAGCATTGTATCGACATGCAGTGTCGTCTAATGCGAATGAGAAAGGTGCTGTGCATTCTTTTGCACGACTTACTGCAACGAAACGTACAGCTCGATACGCTACACTGATATTGCTTGCAAGGTTTTGACGTCCCCCCTAGCCCAAGATTGTCCTGCTGTTTGCGATGGAGCTTGGTGTTTGGGCGGCCACTAGCGACGGATGTCTGCAAACTCAAGTCTCTCCAGTAGGCCCTGCCAAATGGCTTCTGTAGATGGCGGCCTGACTTTAAAGAACAAACTGTCGGAAGGCGACAGTTGTGCTACAGATGGATTATTAAAGGCACGATACGTTAAAATGACTGCGACAGATATGAACTTAAATATAAATAAGAACTCGTCGTTCGCAAATACCAACATACTCTTTGCTGGAGCCGAAATTTGATTGGTTTATAGATCTCGAATTGATGTTTAATTCGAAGGGCATACGCTATGGAATGTTGTGCGCTTTCATCTGGTAGGCAGTTTAGTCACTTATTTCATACACACGCTATCTGCCACGTACACGCGTCGATGTTACTACTGAGTGGCGTTTCGCACGGAGAAGGAGTGACCGCAAACGCGTGCTTTACGTAAATTTCTTCGACGAGGATGGTATTCGAACCCACGCGTGCAGAGCACATTGGATTAGCAGTCCAACGCCTTAACCACTCGGCCACCTCGTCTGCTGGAGCTACAGTTGTGTCTTTGGCGAGTGCTTGCGGAAAGAAGACATTTGTCGATTCGAAAACACATTCAAAACATGGTACTGGGCCGGTGTTAACGTCTAATGCCAAGCTGCAGTGCGGCCGACCAAGCTCCCACTGGCGAATCGTTTAATGACAGCATCCGTCCATGTGGATATGCGATCGGGTAAAATCATTGGCCCAATTATCTACTGCAGGAATAAGCATTGTATCGACATGCAGTGTCGTCTAATGCGAATGAGAAAGGTGCTGTGCATTCTTTTGCACGACTTACTGCAACGAAACGTACAGCTCGATACGCTACACTGATATTGCTTGCAAGGTTTTGACGTCCCCCCTAGCCCAAGATTGTCCTGCTGTTTGCGATGGAGCTTGGTGTTTGGGCGGCCACTAGCGACGGATGTCTGCAAACTCAAGTCTCTCCAGTAGGCCCTGCCAAATGGCTTCTGTAGATGGCGGCCTGACTTTAAAGAACAAACTGTCGGAAGGCGACAGTTGTGCTACAGATGGATTATTAAAGGCACGATACGTTAAAATGACTGCGACAGATATGCACTTAAATATAAATAAGAACTCGTCGTTCGCAAATACCAACATACTCTTTGCTGGAGCCGAAATTTGATTGGTTTATAGATCTCGAATTGATGTTTAATTCGAAGGGCATACGCTATGGAATGTTGTGCGCTTTCATCTGGTGGGCAGTTTAGTCACTTATTTCATACACACGCTATCTGCCACGTACACGCGTCGATGTTACTACTGAGTGGCGTTTCGCACGGAGAAGGAGTGACCGCAAATGCGTGCTTTACGTAAATTTCTTCGACGAGGATGGGATTCGAACCCACGCGTGCAGAGCACATTGGATTAGCAGTCCAACGCCTTAACCACTCGGCCACCTCGTCCGCTGGAACTACAGTTGTGTCTTTGGCGAGTGCTTGCGGAAAGAAGACATTTGTCGATTCGAAAACACATTCAAAACATGGTACTGGGCCGGTGTTAACGTCTAATTCCAAGCTGCAGTGCGGCCGACCAAGCTCCCACTGGCGAATCGTTTAATGACAGCATCCGTCCATGTGGATATGCGATTGGGTAAAATCATTGGCCCAATTATCTACTGCAGGAATAAGCATTGTATCGACATGCAGTGTCGTCTAATGCAAATGAGAAAGGTGCTGTGCATTCTTTTGCACGACTTACTGCAACGAAACGTACAGCTCGATACGCTACACTGATATTGCTTGCAAGGTTTTGACGTCCCCCCTAGCCCAAGATTGTCCTGCTGTTTGCGATGGAGCTTGGTGTTTGGGCGGCCACTAGCGACGGATGTCTGCAAACTCAAGTCTCTCCAGTAGGCCCTGCCAAATGGCTTCTGTAGATGGCGGCCTGACTTTAAAGAACAAACTGTCGGAAGGCGACAGTTGTGCTACAGATGGATTATTAAAGGCACGATACGTTAAAATGACTGCGACAGATATGAACTTAAATATAAATAAGAACTCGTCGTTCGTAAATACCAACATACTCTTTGCTGGAGCCGAAATTTGATTGGTTTATAGATCTCGAATTGATGTTTAATTCGAAGGGCATACGCTATGGAATGTTGTGCGCTTTCATCTGGTAGGCAGTTTAGTCACTTATTTCATACACACGCTATCTGCCACGTACACGCGTCGATGTTACTACTGAGTGGCGTTTCGCACGGAGAAGGAGTGACCGCAAACGCGTGCTTTACGTAAATTTCTTCGACGAGGATGGGATTCGAACCCACGCGTGCAGAGCACATTGGATTAGCAGTCCAACGCCTTAACCACTCGGCCACCTCGTCTGCTGGAGCTACAGTTGTGTCTTTGGCGAGTGCTTGCGGAAAGAAGACATTTGTCGATTCGAAAACACATTCAAAACATGGTACTGGGCCGGTGTTAACGTCTAATGCCAAGCTGCAGTGCGGCCGACCAAGCTCCCACTGGCGAATCGTTTAATGACAGCATCCGTCCATGTGGATATGCGATCGGGTAAAATCATTGGCCCAATTATCTACTGCAGGAATAAGCATTGTATCGACATGCAGTGTCGTCTAATGCGAATGAGAAAGGTGCTGTGCATTCTTTTGCACGACTTACTGCAACGAAACGTACAGCTCGATACGCTACACTGATATTGCTTGCAAGGTTTTGACGTCCCCCCTAGCCCAAGATTGTCCTGCTGTTTGCGATGGAGCTTGGTGTTTGGGCGGCCACTAGCGACGGATGTCTGCAAACTCAAGTCTCTCCAGTAGGCCCTGCCAAATGGCTTCTGTAGATGGCGGCCTGACTTTAAAGAACAAACTGTCGGAAGGCGACAGTTGTGCTACAGATGGATTATTAAAGGCACGATACGTTAAAATGACTGCGACAGATATGCACTTAAATATAAATAAGAACTCGTCGTTCGCAAATACCAACATACTCTTTGCTGGAGCCGAAATTTGATTGGTTTATAGATCTCGAATTGATGTTTAATTCGAAGGGCATACGCTATGGAATGTTGTGCGCTTTCATCTGGTGGGCAGTTTAGTCACTTATTTCATACACACGCTATCTGCCACGTACACGCGTCGATGTTACTACTGAGTGGCGTTTCGCACGGAGAAGGAGTGACCGCAAGAGCGTGCTTTACGTAAATTTCTTCGACGAGGATGGGATTCGAACCCACGCGTGCAGAGCACATTGGATTAGCAGTCCAACGCCTTAACCACTCGGCCACCTCGTCTGCTGGAACTACAGTTGTGTCTTTGGCGAGTGCTTGCGGAAAGAAGACATTTGTCGATTCGAAAACACATTCAAAACATGGTACTGGGCCGGTGTTAACGTCTAATTCCAAGCTGCAGTGCGGCCGACCAAGCTCCCACTGGCGAATCGTTTAATGACAGCATCCGTCCATGTGGATATGCGATTGGGTAAAATCATTGGCCCAATTATCTACTGCAGGAATAAGCATTGTATCGACATGCAGTGTCGTCTAATGCAAATGAGAAAGGTGCTGTGCATTCTTTTGCACGACTTACTGCAACGAAACGTACAGCTCGATACGCTACACTGATATTGCTTGCAAGGTTTTGACGTCCCCCCTAGCCCAAGATTGTCCTGCTGTTTGCGATGGAGCTTGGTGTTTGGGCGGCCACTAGCGACGGATGTCTGCAAACTCAAGTCTCTCCAGTAGGCCCTGCCAAATGGCTTCTGTAGATGGCGGCCTGACTTTAAAGAACAAACTGTCGGAAGGCGACAGTTGTGCTACAGATGGATTATTAAAGGCACGATACGTTAAAATGACTGCGACAGATATGAACTTAAATATAAATAAGAACTCGTCGTTCGTAAATACCAACATACTCTTTGCTGGAGCCGAAATTTGATTGGTTTATAGATCTCGAATTGATGTTTAATTCGAAGGGCATACGCTATGGAATGTTGTGCGCTTTCATCTGGTAGGCAGTTTAGTCACTTATTTCATACACACGCTATCTGCCACGTACACGCGTCGATGTTACTACTGAGTGGCGTTTCGCACGGAGAAGGAGTGACCGCAAACGCGTGCTTTACGTAAATTTCTTCGACGAGGATGGGATTCGAACCCACGCGTGCAGAGCACATTGGATTAGCAGTCCAACGCCTTAACCACTCGGCCACCTCGTCTGCTGGAGCTACAGTTGTGTCTTTGGCGAGTGCTTGCGGAAAGAAGACATTTGTCGATTCGAAAACACATTCAAAACATGGTACTGGGCCGGTGTTAACGTCTAATGCCAAGCTGCAGTGCGGCCGACCAAGCTCCCACTGGCGAATCGTTTAATGACAGCATCCGTCCATGTGGATATGCGATCGGGTAAAATCATTGGCCCAATTATCTACTGCAGGAATAAGCATTGTATCGACATGCAGTGTCGTCTAATGCGAATGAGAAAGGTGCTGTGCATTCTTTTGCACGACTTACTGCAACGAAACGTACAGCTCGATACGCTACACTGATATTGCTTGCAAGGTTTTGACGTCCCCCCTAGCCCAAGATTGTCCTGCTGTTTGCGATGGAGCTTGGTGTTTGGGCGGCCACTAGCGACGGATGTCTGCAAACTCAAGTCTCTCCAGTAGGCCCTGCCAAATGGCTTCTGTAGATGGCGGCCTGACTTTAAAGAACAAACTGTCGGAAGGCGACAGTTGTGCTACAGATGGATTATTAAAGGCACGATACGTTAAAATGACTGCGACAGATATGCACTTAAATATAAATAAGAACTCGTCGTTCGCAAATACCAACATACTCTTTGCTGGAGCCGAAATTTGATTGGTTTATAGATCTCGAATTGATGTTTAATTCGAAGGGCATACGCTATGGAATGTTGTGCGCTTTCATCTGGTGGGCAGTTTAGTCACTTATTTCATACACACGCTATCTGCCACGTACACGCGTCGATGTTACTACTGAGTGGCGTTTCGCACGGAGAAGGAGTGACCGCAAGAGCGTGCTTTACGTAAATTTCTTCGACGAGGATGGGATTCGAACCCACGCGTGCAGAGCACATTGGATTAGCAGTCCAACGCCTTAACCACTCGGCCACCTCGTCTGCTGGAACTACAGTTGTGTCTTTGGCGAGTGCTTGCGGAAAGAAGACATTTGTCGATTCGAAAACACATTCAAAACATGGTACTGGGCCGGTGTTAACGTCTAATTCCAAGCTGCAGTGCGGCCGACCAAACTCCCACTGGCGAATCGTTTAATGACAGCATCCGTCCATGTGGATATGCGATTGGGTAAAATCATTGGCCCAATTATCTACTGCAGGAATAAGCATTGTATCGACATGCAGTGTCGTCTAATGCAAATGAGAAAGGTGCTGTGCATTCTTTTGCACGACTTACTGCAACGAAACGTACAGCTCGATACGCTACACTGATATTGCTTGCAAGGTTTTGACGTCCCCCCTAGCCCAAGATTGTCCTGCTGTTTGCGATGGAGCTTGGTGTTTGGGCGGCCACTAGCGACGGATGTCTGCAAACTCAAGTCTCTCCAGTAGGCCCTGCCAAATGGCTTCTGTAGATGGCGGCCTGACTTTAAAGAACAAACTGTCGGAAGGCGACAGTTGTGCTACAGATGGATTATTAAAGGCACGATACGTTAAAATGACTGCGACAGATATGAACTTAAATGTAAATAAGAACTCGTCGTTCGCAAATACCAACATACTCTTTGCTGGAGCCGAAATTTGATTGGTTTATAGATCTCGAATTGATGTTTAATTCGAAGGGCATACGCTATGGAATGTTGTGCGCTTTCATCTGGTAGGCAGTTTAGTCACTTATTTCATACACACGCTATCTGCCACGTACACGCGTCGATGTTACTACTGAGTGGCGTTTCGCACGGAGAAGGAGTGACCGCAAACGCGTGCTTTACGTAAATTTCTTCGACGAGGATGGTATTCGAACCCACGCGTGCAGAGCACATTGGATTAGCAGTCCAACGCCTTAACCACTCGGCCACCTCGTCTGCTGGAGCTACAGTTGTGTCTTTGGCGAGTGCTTGCGGAAAGAAGACATTTGTCGATTCGAAAACACATTCAAAACATGGTACTGGGCCGGTGTTAACGTCTAATGCCAAGCTGCAGTGCGGCCGACCAAGCTCCCACTGGCGAATCGTTTAATGACAGCATCCGTCCATGTGGATATGCGATCGGGTAAAATCATTGGCCCAATTATCTACTGCAGGAATAAGCATTGTATCGACATGCAGTGTCGTCTAATGCGAATGAGAAAGGTGCTGTGCATTCTTTTGCACGACTTACTGCAACGAAACGTACAGCTCGATACGCTACACTGATATTGCTTGCAAGGTTTTGACGTCCCCCCTAGCCCAAGATTGTCCTGCTGTTTGCGATGGAGCTTGGTGTTTGGGCGGCCACTAGCGACGGATGTCTGCAAACTCAAGTCTCTCCAGTAGGCCCTGCCAAATGGCTTCTGTAGATGGCGGCCTGACTTTAAAGAACAAACTGTCGGAAGGCGACAGTTGTGCTACAGATGGATTATTAAAGGCACGATACGTTAAAATGACTGCGACAGATATGCACTTAAATATAAATAAGAACTCGTCGTTCGCAAATACCAACATACTCTTTGCTGGAGCCGAAATTTGATTGGTTTATAGATCTCGAATTGATGTTTAATTCGAAGGGCATACGCTATGGAATGTTGTGCGCTTTCATCTGGTGGGCAGTTTAGTCACTTATTTCATACACACGCTATCTGCCACGTACACACGTCGATGTTACTACTGAGTGGCGTTTCGCACGGAGAAGGAGTGACCGCAAAAGCGTGCTTTACGTAAATTTCTTCGACGAGGATGGGATTCGAACCCACGCGTGCAGAGCACATTGGATTAGCAGTCCAACGCCTTAACCACTCGGCCACCTCGTCTGCTGGAACTACAGTTGTGTCTTTGGCGAGTGCTTGCGGAAAGAAGACATTTGTCGATTCGAAAACACATTCAAAACATGGTACTGGGCCGGTGTTAACGTCTAATGCCAAGCTGCAGTGCGGCCGACCAAGCTCCCACTGGCGAATCGTTTAATGACAGCATCCGTCCATGTGGATATGCGATTGGGTAAAATCATTGGCCCAATTATCTACTGCAGGAATAAGCATTGTATCGACATGCAGTGTCGTCTAATGCAAATGAGAAAGGTGCTGTGCATTCTTTTGCACGACTTACTGCCACGAAACGTACAGCTCGATACGCTACACTGATATTGCTTGCAAGGTTTTGACGTCCCCCCTAGCCCAAGATTGTCCTGCTGTTTGCGATGGAGCTTGGTGTTTGGGCGGCCACTAGCGACGGATGTCTGCAAACTCAAGTCTCTCCAGTAGGCCCTGCCAAATGGCTTCTGTAGATGGCGGCCTGACTTTAAAGAACAAACTGTCGGAAGGCGACAGTTGTGCTACAGATGGATTATTAAAGGCACGATACGTTAAAATGACTGCGACAGATATGAACTTAAATATAAATAAGAACTCGTCGTTCGCAAATACCAACATACTCTTTGCTGGAGCCGAAATTTGATTGGTTTATAGATCTCGAATTGATGTTTAATTCGAAGGGCATACGCTATGGAATGTTGTGCGCTTTCATCTGGTAGGCAGTTTAGTCACTTATTTCATACACACGCTATCTGCCACGTACACGCGTCGATGTTACTACTGAGTGGCGTTTCGCACGGAGAAGGAGTGACCGCAAAAGCGTGCTTTACGTAAATTTCTTCGACGAGGATGGGATTCGAAGCCACGCGTGCAGAGCACATTGGATTAGCAGTCCAACGCCTTAACCACTCGGCCACCTCGTCTGCTGGAACTACAGTTGTGTCTTTGGCGAGTGCTTGCGGAAAGAAGACATTTGTCGATTCGAAAACACATTCAAAACATGGTACTGGGCCGGTGTTAACGTATAATGCCAAGCTGCAGTGCGGCCGACCAAGCTCCCACTGGCGAATCGTTTAATGACAGCATCCGTCCATGTGGATATGCGATTGGGTAAAATCATTGGCCCAATTATCTACTGCAGGAATAAGCATTGTATCGACATGCAGTGTCGTCTAATGCAAATGAGAAAGGTGCTGTGCATTCTTTTGCACGACTTACTGCAACGAAACGTACAGCTCGATACGCTACACTGATATTGCTTGCAAGGTTTTGACGTCCCCCCTAGCCCAAGATTGTCCTGCTGTTTGCGATGGAGCTTGGTGTTTGGGCGGCCACTAGCGACGGATGTCTGCAAACCCAAGTCTCTCCAGTAGGCCCTGCCAAATGGCTTCTGTAGATGGCGGCCTGACTTTAAAGAACAAACTGTCGGAAGGCGACAGTTGTGCTACAGATGGATTATTAAAGTAACGATACGTTAAAATGACTGCGACAGATATGAACTTAAATATAAATAAGAACTCGTCGTTCGCAAATACCAACATACTCTTTGCTGGAGCCGAAATTTGATTGGTTTATAGATCTCGAATTGATGTTTAATTCGAAGGGCATACGCTATGGAATGTTGTGCGCTTTCATCTGGTAGGCAGTTTAGTCACTTATTTCATACACACGCTATCTGCCACGTACACGCGTCGATGTTACTACTGAGTGGCGTTTCGCACGGAGAAGGAGTGACCGCAAAAGCGTGCTTTACGTAAATTTCTTCGGCGAGGATGGGATTCGAACCCACGCGTGCAGAGCACATTGGATTAGCAGTCCAACGCCTTAACCACTCGGCCACCTCGTCTGCTGCAGCTACAGTTGTGTCTTTGGCGAGTGCTTGCGGAAAGAAGACATTTGTCGATTTGAAAACACATTCAAAACATGGTACTGGGCCGGTGTTAACGTCTAATGCCAAGCTGCAGTGCGGCCGACCAAGCTCCCACTGGCGAATCGTTTAATGACAGCATCCGTCCATGTGGATATGCGATCGGGTAAAATCATTGGCCCAATTATCTACTGCAGGAATAAGCATTGTATCGACATGCAGTGTCGTCTAATGCAAATGAGAAAGGTGCTGTGCATTCTTTTGCACGACTTACTGCAACGAAACGTACAGCTCGATACGCTACACTGATATTGCTTGCAAGGTTTTGACGTCCCCCCTAGCCCAAGATTGTCCTGCTGTTTGCGATGGAGCTTGGTGTTTGGGCGGCCACTAGCGACGGATGTCTGCAAACTCAAGTCTCTCCAGTAGGCCCTGATAAATGGCTTCTGTAGAAGGCGGCCTGACTTTAAAGAACAAACTGTCGGAAGGCGACAGTTGTGCTACAGATGGATTATTAAAGGCACGATACGTTAAAATGACTGCGACAGATATGCACTTAAATATAAATAAGAACTCGTCGTTCGCAAATACCAACATACTCTTTGCTGGAGCCGAAATTTGATTGGTTTATAGATCTCGAATTGATGTTTAATTCGAAGGGCATACGCTATGGAATGTTGTGCGCTTTCATCTGGTAGGCAGTTTAGTCACTTATTTCATACACACGCTATCTGCCACGTACACGCGTCGATGTTACTACTGAGTGGCGTTTCGCACGGAGAAGGAGTGACCGCAAACGCGTGCTTTACGTAAATTTCTTCGACGAGGATGGGATTCGAACCCACGCGTGCAGAGCACATTGGATTAGCAGTCCAACGCCTTAACCACTCGGCCACCTCGTTTCGCACGGAGAAGGAGTGACCGCAAAAGCGTGCTTTACGTAAATTTCTTCGACGAGGATGGGATTCGAACCCACGCGTGCAGAGCACATTGGATTAGCAGTCCAACGCCTTAACCACTCGGCCACCTCGTCTGCTGGAACTACAGTTGTGTCTTTGGCGAGTGCTTGCGGAAAGAAGACATTTGTCGATTCGAAAACACATTCAAAACATGGTACTGGGCCGGTGTTAACGTCTAATGCCAAGCTGCAGTGCGGCCGACCAAGCTCCCACTGGCGAATCGTTTAATGACAGCATCCGTCCATGTGGATATGCGATTGGGTAAAATCATTGGCCCAATTATCTACTGCAGGAATAAGCATTGTATCGACATGCAGTGTCGTCTAATGCAAATGAGAAAGGTGCTGTGCATTCTTTTGCACGACTTACTGCAACGAAACGTACAGCTCGATACGCTACACTGATATTGCTTGCAAGGTTTTGACGTCCCCCCTAGCCCAAGATTGTCCTGCTGTTTGCGATGGAGCTTGGTGTTTGGGCGGCCACTAGCGACGGATGTCTGCAAACTCAAGTCTCTCCAGTAGGCCCTGCCAAATGGCTTCTGTAGATGGCGGCCTGACTTTAAAGAACAAACTGTCGGAAGGCGACAGTTGTGCTACAGATGGATTATTAAAGGCACGATACGTTAAAATGACTGCGACAGATATGCACTTAAATATAAATAAGAACTCGTCGTTCGCAAATACCAACATACTCTTTGCTGGAGCCGAAATTTGATTGGTTTATAGATCTCGAATTGATGTTTAATTCGAAGGGCATACGCTATGGAATGTTGTGCGCTTTCATCTGGTGGGCAGTTTAGTCACTTATTTCATACACACGCTATCTGCCACGTACACGCGTCGATGTTACTACTGAGTGGCGTTTCGCACGGAGAAGGAGTGACCGCAAAAGCGTGCTTTACGTAAATTTCTTCGACGAGGATGGAATTCGAACCCACGCGTGCAGAGAACATTGGATTAGCAGTCCAACGCCTTAACCACTCGGCCACCTCGTCTGCTGGAACTACAGTTGTGTCTTTGGCGAGTGCTTGCGGAAAGAAGACATTTGTCGATTCGAAAACACATTCAAAACATGGTACTGGGCCGGTGTTAACGTCTAATGCCAAGCTGCAGTGCGGCCGACCAAGCTCCCACTGGCGAATCGTTTAATGACAGCATCCGTCCATGTGGATATGCGATTGGGTAAAATCATTGGCCCAATTATCTACTGCAGGAATAAGCATTGTATCGACATGCAGTGTCGTCTAATGCAAATGAGAAAGGTGCTGTGCATTCTTTTGCACGACTTACTGCAACGAAACGTACAGCTCGATACGCTACACTGATATTGCTTGCAAGGTTTTGACGTCCCCCCTAGCCCAAGATTGTCCTGCTGTTTGCGATGGAGCTTGGTGTTTGGGCGGCCACTAGCGACGGATGTCTGCAAACTCAAGTCTCTCCAGTAGGCCCTGCCAAATGGCTTCTGTAGATGGCGGCCTGACTTTAAAGAACAAACTGTCGGAAGGCGACAGTTGTGCTACAGATGGATTATTAAAGGCACGATACGTTAAAATGACTGCGACAGATATGAACTTAAATATAAATAAGAACTCGTCGTTCGCAAATACCAACATACTCTTTGCTGGAGCCGAAATTTGATTGGTTTATAGATCTCGAATTGATGTTTAATTCGAAGGGCATACGCTATGGAATGTTGTGCGCTTTCATCTGGTAGGCAGTTTAGTCACTTATTTCATACACACGCTATCTGCCACGTACACGCGTCGATGTTACTACTGAGTGGCGTTTCGCACGGAGAAGGAGTGACCGCAAACGCGTGCTTTACGTAAATTTCTTCGACGAGGATGGGATTCGAACCCACGCGTGCAGAGCACATTGGATTAGCAGTCCAACGCCTTAACCACTCGGCCACCTCGTCTGCTGGAGCTACAGTTGTGTCTTTGGCGAGTGCTTGCGGAAAGAAGACATTTGTCGATTCGAAAACACATTCAAAACATGGTACTGGGCCGGTGTTAACGTCTAATGCCAAGCTGCAGTGCGGCCGACCAAGCTCCCACTGGCGAATCGTTTAATGACAGCATCCGTCCATGTGGATATGCGATTGGGTAAAATCATTGGCCCAATTATCTACTGCAGGAATAAGCATTGTATCGACATGCAGTGTCGTCTAATGCAAATGAGAAAGGTGCTGTGCATTCTTTTGCACGACTTACTGCAACGAAACGTACAGCTCGATACGCTACACTGATATTGCTTGCAAGGTTTTGACGTCCCCCCTAGCCCAAGATTGTCCTGCTGTTTGCGATGGAGCTTGGTGTTTGGGCGGCCACTAGCGACGGATGTCTGCAAACTCAAGTCTCTCCAGTAGGCCCTGCCAAATGGCTTCTGTAGATGGCGGCCTGACTTTAAAGAACAAACTGTCGGAAGGCGACAGTTGTGCTACAGATGGATTATTAAAGGCACGATACGTTAAAATGACTGCGACAGATATGCACTTAAATATAAATAAGAACTCGTCGTTCGCAAATACCAACATACTCTTTGCTGGAGCCGAAATTTGATTGGTTTATAGATCTCGAATTGATGTTTAATTCGAAGGGCATACGCTATGGAATGTTGTGCGCTTTCATCTGGTGGGCAGTTTAGTCACTTATTTCATACACACGCTATCTGCCACGTACACGCGTCGATGTTACTACTGAGTGGCGTTTCGCACGGAGAAGGAGTGACCGCAAAAGCGTGCTTTACGTAAATTTCTTCGACGAGGATGGAATTCGAACCCACGCGTGCAGAGCACATTGGATTAGCAGTCCAACGCCTTAACCACTCGGCCACCTCGTCTGCTGGAACTACAGTTGTGTCTTTGGCGAGTGCTTGCGGAAAGAAGACATTTGTCGATTCGAAAACACATTCAAAACATGGTACTGGGCCGGTGTTAACGTCTAATGCCAAGCTGCAGTGCGGCCGACCAAGCTCCCACTGGCGAATCGTTTAATGACAGCATCCGTCCATGTGGATATGCGATTGGGTAAAATCATTGGCCCAATTATCTACTGCAGGAATAAGCATTGTATCGACATGCAGTGTCGTCTAATGCAAATGAGAAAGGTGCTGTGCATTCTTTTGCACGACTTACTGCAACGAAACGTACAGCTCGATACGCTACACTGATATTGCTTGCAAGGTTTTGACGTCCCCCCTAGCCCAAGATTGTCCTGCTGTTTGCGATGGAGCTTGGTGTTTGGGCGGCCACTAGCGACGGATGTCTGCAAACTCAAGTCTCTCCAGTAGGCCCTGCCAAATGGCTTCTGTAGATGGCGGCCTGACTTTAAAGAACAAACTGTCGGAAGGCGACAGTTGTGCTACAGATGGATTATTAAAGGCACGATACGTTAAAATGACTGCGACAGATATGCACTTAAATATAAATAAGAACTCGTCGTTCGCAAATACCAACATACTCTTTGCTGGAGCCGAAATTTGATTGGTTTATAGATCTCGAATTGATGTTTAATTCGAAGGGCATACGCTATGGAATGTTGTGCGCTTTCATCTGGTGGGCAGTTTAGTCACTTATTTCATACACACGCTATCTGCCACGTACACGCGTCGATGTTACTACTGAGTGGCGTTTCGCACGGAGAAGGAGTGACCGCAAAAGCGTGCTTTACGTAAATTTCTTCGACGAGGATGGAATTCGAACCCACGCGTGCAGAGCACATTGGATTAGCAGTCCAACGCCTTAACCACTCGGCCACCTCGTCTGCTGGAACTACAGTTGTGTCTTTGGCGAGTGCTTGCGGAAAGAAGACATTTGTCGATTCGAAAACACATTCAAAACATGGTACTGGGCCGGTGTTAACGTCTAATGCCAAGCTGCAGTGCGGCCGACCAAGCTCCCACTGGCGAATCGTTTAATGACAGCATCCGTCCATGTGGATATGCGATTGGGTAAAATCATTGGCCCAATTATCTACTGCAGGAATAAGCATTGTATCGACATGCAGTGTCGTCTAATGCAAATGAGAAAGGTGCTGTGCATTCTTTTGCACGACTTACTGCAACGAAACGTACAGCTCGATACGCTACACTGATATTGCTTGCAAGGTTTTGACGTCCCCCCTAGCCCAAGATTGTCCTGCTGTTTGCGATGGAGCTTGGTGTTTGGGCGGCCACTAGCGACGGATGTCTGCAAACTCAAGTCTCTCCAGTAGGCCCTGCCAAATGGCTTCTGTAGATGGCGGCCTGACTTTAAAGAACAAACTGTCGGAAGGCGACAGTTGTGCTACAGATGGATTATTAAAGGCACGATACGTTAAAATGACTGCGACAGATATGAACTTAAATATAAATAAGAACTCGTCGTTCGCAAATACCAACATACTCTTTGCTGGAGCCGAAATTTGATTGGTTTATAGATCTCGAATTGATGTTTAATTCGAAGGGCATACGCTATGGAATGTTGTGCGCTTTCATCTGGTAGGCAGTTTAGTCACTTATTTCATACACACGCTATCTGCCACGTACACGCGTCGATGTTACTACTGAGTGGCGTTTCGCACGGAGAAGGAGTGACCGCAAACGCGTGCTTTACGTAAATTTCTTCGACGAGGATGGGATTCGAACCCACGCGTGCAGAGCACATTGGATTAGCAGTCCAACGCCTTAACCACTCGGCCACCTCGTCTGCTGGAGCTACAGTTGTGTCTTTGGCGAGTGCTTGCGGAAAGAAGACATTTGTCGATTCGAAAACACATTCAAAACATGGTACTGGGCCGGTGTTAACGTCTAATGCCAAGCTGCAGTGCGGCCGACCAAGCTCCCACTGGCGAATCGTTTAATGACAGCATCCGTCCATGTGGATATGCGATCGGGTAAAATCATTGGCCCAATTATCTACTGCAGGAATAAGCATTGTATCGACATGCAGTGTCGTCTAATGCGAATGAGAAAGGTGCTGTGCATTCTTTTGCACGACTTACTGCAACGAAACGTACAGCTCGATACGCTACACTGATATTGCTTGCAAGGTTTTGACGTCCCCCCTAGCCCAAGATTGTCCTGCTGTTTGCGATGGAGCTTGGTGTTTGGGCGGCCACTAGCGACGGATGTCTGCAAACTCAAGTCTCTCCAGTAGGCCCTGCCAAATGGCTTCTGTAGATGGCGGCCTGACTTTAAAGAACAAACTGTCGGAAGGCGACAGTTGTGCTACAGATGGATTATTAAAGGCACGATACGTTAAAATGACTGCGACAGATATGCACTTAAATATAAATAAGAACTCGTCGTTCGCAAATACCAACATACTCTTTGCTGGAGCCGAAATTTGATTGGTTTATAGATCTCGAATTGATGTTTAATTCGAAGGGCATACGCTATGGAATGTTGTGCGCTTTCATCTGGTGGGCAGTTTAGTCACTTATTTCATACACACGCTATCTGCCACGTACACGCGTCGATGTTACTACTGAGTGGCGTTTCGCACGGAGAAGGAGTGACCGCAAAAGCGTGCTTTACGTAAATTTCTTCGACGAGGATGGGATTCGAACCCACGCGTGCAGAGCACATTGGATTAGCAGTCCAACGCCTTAACCACTCGGCCACCTCGTCTGCTGGAACTACAGTTGTGTCTTTGGCGAGTGCTTGCGGAAAGAAGACATTTGTCGATTCGAAAACACATTCAAAACATGGTACTGGGCCGGTGTTAACGTCTAATGCCAAGCTGCAGTGCGGCCGACCAAGCTCCCACTGGCGAATCGTTTAATGACAGCATCCGTCCATGTGGATATGCGATTGGGTAAAATCATTGGCCCAATTATCTACTGCAGGAATAAGCATTGTATCGACATGCAGTGTCGTCTAATGCAAATGAGAAAGGTGCTGTGCATTCTTTTGCACGACTTACTGCAACGAAACGTACAGCTCGATACGCTACACTGATATTGCTTGCAAGGTTTTGACGTCCCCCCTAGCCCAAGATTGTCCTGCTGTTTGCGATGGAGCTTGGTGTTTGGGCGGCCACTAGCGACGGATGTCTGCAAACTCAAGTCTCTCCAGTAGGCCCTGCCAAATGGCTTCTGTAGATGGCGGCCTGACTTTAAAGAACAAACTGTCGGAAGGCGACAGTTGTGCTACAGATGGATTATTAAAGGCACGATACGTTAAAATGACTGCGACAGATATGCACTTAAATATAAATAAGAACTCGTCGTTCGCAAATACCAACATACTCTTTGCTGGAGCCGAAATTTGATTGGTTTATAGATCTCGAATTGATGTTTAATTCGAAGGGCATACGCTATGGAATGTTGTGCGCTTTCATCTGGTGGGCAGTTTAGTCACTTATTTCATACACACGCTATCTGCCACGTACACGCGTCGATGTTACTACTGAGTGGCGTTTCGCACGGAGAAGGAGTGACCGCAAAAGCGTGCTTTACGTAAATTTCTTCGACGAGGATGGAATTCGAACCCACGCGTGCAGAGCACATTGGATTAGCAGTCCAACGCCTTAACCACTCGGCCACCTCGTCTGCTGGAACTACAGTTGTGTCTTTGGCGAGTGCTTGCGGAAAGAAGACATTTGTCGATTCGAAAACACATTCAAAACATGGTACTGGGCCGGTGTTAACGTCTAATGCCAAGCTGCAGTGCGGCCGACCAAGCTCCCACTGGCGAATCGTTTAATGACAGCATCCGTCCATGTGGATATGCGATCGGGTAAAATCATTGGCCCAATTATCTACTGCAGGAATAAGCATTGTATCGACATGCAGTGTCGTCTAATGCGAATGAGAAAGGTGCTGTGCATTCTTTTGCACGACTTACTGCAACGAAACGTACAGCTCGATACGCTACACTGATATTGCTTGCAAGGTTTTGACGTCCCCCCTAGCCCAAGATTGTCCTGCTGTTTGCGATGGAGCTTGGTGTTTGGGCGGCCACTAGCGACGGATGTCTGCAAACTCAAGTCTCTCCAGTAGGCCCTGCCAAATGGCTTCTGTAGATGGCGGCCTGACTTTAAAGAACAAACTGTCGGAAGGCGACAGTTGTGCTACAGATGGATTATTAAAGGCACGATACGTTAAAATGACTGCGACAGATATGCACTTAAATATAAATAAGAACTCGTCGTTCGCAAATACCAACATACTCTTTGCTGGAGCCGAAATTTGATTGGTTTATAGATCTCGAATTGATGTTTAATTCGAAGGGCATACGCTATGGAATGTTGTGCGCTTTCATCTGGTGGGCAGTTTAGTCACTTATTTCATACACACGCTATCTGCCACGTACACGCGTCGATGTTACTACTGAGTGGCGTTTCGCACGGAGAAGGAGTGACCGCAAAAGCGTGCTTTACGTAAATTTCTTCGACGAGGATGGGATTCGAACCCACGCGTGCAGAGCACATTGGATTAGCAGTCCAACGCCTTAACCACTCGGCCACCTCGTCTGCTGGAACTACAGTTGTGTCTTTGGCGAGTGCTTGCGGAAAGAAGACATTTGTCGATTCGAAAACACATTCAAAACATGGTACTGGGCCGGTGTTAACGTCTAATGCCAAGCTGCAGTGCGGCCGACCAAGCTCCCACTGGCGAATCGTTTAATGACAGCATCCGTCCATGTGGATATGCGATTGGGTAAAATCATTGGCCCAATTATCTACTGCAGGAATAAGCATTGTATCGACATGCAGTGTCGTCTAATGCAAATGAGAAAGGTGCTGTGCATTCTTTTGCACGACTTACTGCCACGAAACGTACAGCTCGATACGCTACACTGATATTGCTTGCAAGGTTTTGACGTCCCCCCTAGCCCAAGATTGTCCTGCTGTTTGCGATGGAGCTTGGTGTTTGGGCGGCCACTAGCGACGGATGTCTGCAAACTCAAGTCTCTCCAGTAGGCCCTGCCAAATGGCTTCTGTAGATGGCGGCCTGACTTTAAAGAACAAACTGTCGGAAGGCGACAGTTGTGCTACAGATGGATTATTAAAGGCACGATACGTTAAAATGACTGCGACAGATATGCACTTAAATATAAATAAGAACTCGTCGTTCGCAAATACCAACATACTCTTTGCTGGAGCCGAAATTTGATTGGTTTATAGATCTCGAATTGATGTTTAATTCGAAGGGCATACGCTATGGAATGTTGTGCGCTTTCATCTGGTGGGCAGTTTAGTCACTTATTTCATACACACGCTATCTGCCACGTACACGCGTCGATGTTACTACTGAGTGGCGTTTCGCACGGAGAAGGAGTGACCGCAAAAGCGTGCTTTACGTAAATTTCTTCGACGAGGAT
Source organism: Schistocerca serialis cubense (assembly GCF_023864345.2). Taxonomy (NCBI): domain Eukaryota; kingdom Metazoa; phylum Arthropoda; class Insecta; order Orthoptera; family Acrididae; genus Schistocerca; species Schistocerca serialis. Next base: position 511,124,698 of record NC_064639.1, read on the forward strand.
GGAATTCGAACCCACGCGTGCAGAGCACATTGGATTAGCAGTCCAACGCCTTAACCACTCGGCCACCTCGTCTGCTGGAACTACAGTTGTGTCTTTGGCGAGTGCTTGCGGAAAGAAGACATTTGTCGATTCGAAAACACATTCAAAACATGGTACTGGGCCGGTGTTAACGTCTAATGCCAAGCTGCAGTGCGGCCGACCAAGCTCCCACTGGCGAATCGTTTAATGACAGCATCCGTCCATGTGGATATGCGATTGGGTAAAATCATTGGCCCAATTATCTACTGCAGGAATAAGCATTGTATCGACATGCAGTGTCGTCTAATGCAAATGAGAAAGGTGCTGTGCATTCTTTTGCACGACTTACTGCAACGAAACGTACAGCTCGATACGCTACACTGATATTGCTTGCAAGGTTTTGACGTCCCCCCTAGCCCAAGATTGTCCTGCTGTTTGCGATGGAGCTTGGTGTTTGGGCGGCCACTAGCGACGGATGTCTGCAAACTCAAGTCTCTCCAGTAGGCCCTGCCAAATGGCTTCTGTAGATGGCGGCCTGACTTTAAAGAACAAACTGTCGGAAGGCGACAGTTGTGCTACAGATGGATTATTAAAGGCACGATACGTTAAAATGACTGCGACAGATATGAACTTAAATATAAATAAGAACTCGTCGTTCGCAAATACCAACATACTCTTTGCTGGAGCCGAAATTTGATTGGTTTATAGATCTCGAATTGATGTTTAATTCGAAGGGCATACGCTATGGAATGTTGTGCGCTTTCATCTGGTAGGCAGTTTAGTCACTTATTTCATACACACGCTATCTGCCACGTACACGCGTCGATGTTACTACTGAGTGGCGTTTCGCACGGAGAAGGAGTGACCGCAAACGCGTGCTTTACGTAAATTTCTTCGACGAGGATGGGATTCGAACCCACGCGTGCAGAGCACATTGGATTAGCAGTCCAACGCCTTAACCACTCGGCCACCTCGTCTGCTGGAGCTACAGTTGTGTCTTTGGCGAGTGCTTGCGGAAAGAAGACATTTGTCGATTCGAAAACACATTCAAAACATGGTACTGGGCCGGTGTTAACGTCTAATGCCAAGCTGCAGTGCGGCCGACCAAGCTCCCACTGGCGAATCGTTTAATGACAGCATCCGTCCATGTGGATATGCGATCGGGTAAAATCATTGGCCCAATTATCTACTGCAGGAATAAGCATTGTATCGACATGCAGTGTCGTCTAATGCGAATGAGAAAGGTGCTGTGCATTCTTTTGCACGACTTACTGCAACGAAACGTACAGCTCGATACGCTACACTGATATTGCTTGCAAGGTTTTGACGTCCCCCCTAGCCCAAGATTGTCCTGCTGTTTGCGATGGAGCTTGGTGTTTGGGCGGCCACTAGCGACGGATGTCTGCAAACTCAAGTCTCTCCAGTAGGCCCTGCCAAATGGCTTCTGTAGATGGCGGCCTGACTTTAAAGAACAAACTGTCGGAAGGCGACAGTTGTGCTACAGATGGATTATTAAAGGCACGATACGTTAAAATGACTGCGACAGATATGAACTTAAATATAAATAAGAACTCGTCGTTCGCAAATACCAACATACTCTTTGCTGGAGCCGAAATTTGATTGGTTTATAGATCTCGAATTGATGTTTAATTCGAAGGGCATACGCTATGGAATGTTGTGCGCTTTCATCTGGTAGGCAGTTTAGTCACTTATTTCATACACACGCTATCTGCCACGTACACGCGTCGATGTTACTACTGAGTGGCGTTTCGCACGGAGAAGGAGTGACCGCAAAAGCGTGCTTTACGTAAATTTCTTCGACGAGGATGGGATTCGAAGCCACGCGTGCAGAGCACATTGGATTAGCAGTCCAACGCCTTAACCACTCGGCCACCTCGTCTGCTGGAACTACAGTTGTGTCTTTGGCGAGTGCTTGCGGAAAGAAGACATTTGTCGATTCGAAAACACATTCAAAACATGGTACTGGGCCGGTGTTAACGTATAATGCCAAGCTGCAGTGCGGCCGACCAAGCTCCCACTGGCGAATCGTTTAATGACAGCATCCGTCCATGTGGATATGCGATTGGGTAAAATCATTGGCCCAATTATCTACTGCAGGAATAAGCATTGTATCGACATGCAGTGTCGTCTAATGCAAATGAGAAAGGTGCTGTGCATTCTTTTGCACGACTTACTGCAACGAAACGTACAGCTCGATACGCTACACTGATATTGCTTGCAAGGTTTTGACGTCCCCCCTAGCCCAAGATTGTCCTGCTGTTTGCGATGGAGCTTGGTGTTTGGGCGGCCACTAGCGACGGATGTCTGCAAACTCAAGTCTCTCCAGTAGGCCCTGCCAAATGGCTTCTGTAGATGGCGGCCTGACTTTAAAGAACAAACTGTCGGAAGGCGACAGTTGTGCTACAGATGGATTATTAAAGTAACGATACGTTAAAATGACTGCGACAGATATGAACTTAAATATAAATAAGAACTCGTCGTTCGCAAATACCAACATACTCTTTGCTGGAGCCGAAATTTGATTGGTTTATAGATCTCGAATTGATGTTTAATTCGAAGGGCATACGCTATGGAATGTTGTGCGCTTTCATCTGGTAGGCAGTTTAGTCACTTATTTCATACACACGCTATCTGCCACGTACACGCGTCGATGTTACTACTGAGTGGCGTTTCGCACGGAGAAGGAGTGACCGCAAAAGCGTGCTTTACGTAAATTTCTTCGGCGAGGATGGGATTCGAACCCACGCGTGCAGAGCACATTGGATTAGCAGTCCAACGCCTTAACCACTCGGCCACCTCGTCTGCTGCAGCTACAGTTGTGTCTTTGGCGAGTGCTTGCGGAAAGAAGACATTTGTCGATTTGAAAACACATTCAAAACATGGTACTGGGCCGGTGTTAACGTCTAATGCCAAGCTGCAGTGCGGCCGACCAAGCTCCCACTGGCGAATCGTTTAATGACAGCATCCGTCCATGTGGATATGCGATCGGGTAAAATCATTGGCCCAATTATCTACTGCAGGAATAAGCATTGTATCGACATGCAGTGTCGTCTAATGCAAATGAGAAAGGTGCTGTGCATTCTTTTGCACGACTTACTGCAACGAAACGTACAGCTCGATACGCTACACTGATATTGCTTGCAAGGTTTTGACGTCCCCCCTAGCCCAAGATTGTCCTGCTGTTTGCGATGGAGCTTGGTGTTTGGGCGGCCACTAGCGACGGATGTCTGCAAACTCAAGTCTCTCCAGTAGGCCCTGATAAATGGCTTCTGTAGATGGCGGCCTGACTTTAAAGAACAAACTGTCGGAAGGCGACAGTTGTGCTACAGATGGATTATTAAAGGCACGATACGTTAAAATGACTGCGACAGATATGCACTTAAATATAAATAAGAACTCGTCGTTCGCAAATACCAACATACTCTTTGCTGGAGCCGAAATTTGATTGGTTTATAGATCTCGAATTGATGTTTAATTCGAAGGGCATACGCTATGGAATGTTGTGCGCTTTCATCTGGTAGGCAGTTTAGTCACTTATTTCATACACACGCTATCTGCCACGTACACGCGTCGATGTTACTACTGAGTGGCGTTTCGCACGGAGAAGGAGTGACCGCAAACGCGTGCTTTACGTAAATTTCTTCGACGAGGATGGGATTCGAACCCACGCGTGCAGAGCACATTGGATTAGCAGTCCAACGCCTTAACCACTCGGCCACCTCGTCTGCTGGAGCTACAGTTGTGTCTTTGGCGAGTGCTTGCGGAAAGAAGACATTTGTTGATTCGAAAACACATTCAAAACATGGTACTGGGCCGGTGTTAACGTCTAATGCCAAGCTGCAGTGCGGCCGACCAAGCTCCCACTGGCGAATCGTTTAATGACAGCATCCGTCCATGTGGATATGCGATCGGGTAAAATCATTGGCCCAATTATCTACTGCAGGAATAAGCATTGTATCGATATGCAGTGTCGTCTAATGCGAATGAGAAAGGTGCTGTGCATTCTTTTGCACGACTTACTGCAACGAAACGTACAGCTCGATACGCTACACTGATATTGCTTGCAAGGTTTTGACGTCCCCCCTAGCCCAAGATTGTCCTGCTGTTTGCGATGGAGCTTGGTGTTTGGGCGGCCACTAGCGACGGATGTCTGCAAACTCAAGTCTCTCCAGTAGGCCCTGCCAAATGGCTTCTGTAGATGGCGGCCTGACTTTAAAGAACAAACTGTCGGAAGGCGACAGTTGTGCTACAGATGGATTATTAAAGGCACGATACGTTAAAATGACTGCGACAGATATGAACTTAAATATAAATAAGAACTCGTCGTTCGCAAATACCAACATACTCTTTGCTGGAGCCGAAATTTGATTGGTTTATAGATCTCGAATTGATGTTTAATTCGAAGGGCATACGCTATGGAATGTTGTGCGCTTTCATCTGGTAGGCAGTTTAGTCACTTATTTCATACACACGCTATCTGCCACGTACACGCGTCGATGTTACTACTGAGTGGCGTTTCGCACGGAGAAGGAGTGACCGCAAAAGCGTGCTTTACGTAAATTTCTTCGACGAGGATGGGATTCGAACCCACGCGTGCAGAGCACATTGGATTAGCAGTCCAACGCCTTAACCACTCGGCCACCTCGTCTGCTGGAACTACAGTTGTGTCTTTGGCGAGTGCTTGCGGAAAGAAGACATTTGTCGATTCGAAAACACATTCAAAACATGGTACTGGGCCGGTGTTAACGTCTAATGCCAAGCTGCAGTGCGGCCGACCAAGCTCCCACTGGCGAATCGTTTAATGACAGCATCCGTCCATGTGGATATGCGATCGGGTAAAATCATTGGCCCAATTATCTACTGCAGGAATAAGCATTGTATCGACATGCAGTGTCGTCTAATGCAAATGAGAAAGGTGCTGTGCATTCTTTTGCACGACTTACTGCAACGAAACGTACAGCTCGATACGCTACACTGATATTGCTTGCAAGGTTTTGACGTCCCCCCTAGCCCAAGATTGTCCTGCTGTTTGCGATGGAGCTTGGTGTTTGGGCGGCCACTAGCGACGGATGTCTGCAAACTCAAGTCTCTCCAGTAGGCCCTGCCAAATGGCTTCTGTAGATGGCGGCCTGACTTTAAAGAACAAACTGTCGGAAGGCGACAGTTGTGCTACAGATGGATTATTAAAGTAACGATACGTTAAAATGACTGCGACAGATATGAACTTAAATATAAATAAGAACTCGTCGTTCGCAAATACCAACATACTCTTTGCTGGAGCCGAAATTTGATTGGTTTATAGATCTCGAATTGATGTTTAATTCGAAGGGCATACGCTATGGAATGTTGTGCGCTTTCATCTGGTAGGCAGTTTAGTCACTTATTTCATACACACGCTATCTGCCACGTACACGCGTCGATGTTACTACTGAGTGGCGTTTCGCACGGAGAAGGAGTGACCGCAAAAGCGTGCTTTACGTAAATTTCTTCGGCGAGGATGGGATTCGAACCCACGCGTGCAGAGCACATTGGATTAGCAGTCCAACGCCTTAACCACTCGGCCACCTCGTCTGCTGGAGCTACAGTTGTGTCTTTGGCGAGTGCTTGCGGAAAGAAGACATTTGTTGATTCGAAAACACATTCAAAACATGGTACTGGGCCGGTGTTAACGTCTAATGCCAAGCTGCAGTGCGGCCGACCAAGCTCCCACTGGCGAATCGTTTAATGACAGCATCCGTCCATGTGGATATGCGATCGGGTAAAATCATTGGCCCAATTATCTACTGCAGGAATAAGCATTGTATCGACATGCAGTGTCGTCTAATGCGAATGAGAAAGGTGCTGTGCATTCTTTTGCACGACTTACTGCAACGAAACGTACAGCTCGATACGCTACACTGATATTGCTTGCAAGGTTTTGACGTCCCCCCTAGCCCAAGATTGTCCTGCTGTTTGCGATGGAGCTTGGTGTTTGGGCGGCCACTAGCGACGGATGTCTGCAAACTCAAGTCTCTCCAGTAGGCCCTGCCAAATGGCTTCTGTAGATGGCGGCCTGAATTTAAACAACAAACTGTCGGAAGGCGACAGTTGTGCTACAGATGGATTATTAAAGGCACGATACGTTAAAATGACTGCGACAGATATGCACTTAAATATAAATAAGAACTCGTCGTTCGCAAATACCAACATACTCTTTGCTGGAGCCGAAATTTGATTGGTTTATAGATCTCGAATTGATGTTTAATTCGAAGGGCATACGCTATGGAATGTTGTGCGCTTTCATCTGGTGGGCAGTTTACTCACTTATTTCATACACACGCTATCTGCCACGTACACGCGTCGATGTTACTACTGAGTGGCGTTTCGCACGGAGAAGGAGTGACCGCAAAAGCGTGCTTTACGTAAATTTCTTCGACGAGGATGGGATTCGAACCCACGCGTGCAGAGCACATTGGATTAGCAGTCCAACGCCTTAACCACTCGGCCACCTCGTCTGCTGGAGCTACAGTTGTGTCTTTGGCGAGTGCTTGCGGAAAGAAGACATTTGTTGATTCGAAAACACATTCAAAACATGGTACTGGGCCGGTGTTAACGTCTAATGCCAAGCTGCAGTGCGGCCGACCAAGCTCCCACTGGCGAATCGTTTAATGACAGCATCCGTCCATGTGGATATGCGATCGGGTAAAATCATTGGCCCAATTATCTACTGCAGGAATAAGCATTGTATCGATATGCAGTGTCGTCTAATGCGAATGAGAAAGGTGCTGTGCATTCTTTTGCACGACTTACTGCAACGAAACGTACAGCTCGATACGCTACACTGATATTGCTTGCAAGGTTTTGACGTCCCCCCTAGCCCAAGATTGTCCTGCTGTTTGCGATGGAGCTTGGTGTTTGGGCGGCCACTAGCGACGGATGTCTGCAAACTCAAGTCTCTCCAGTAGGCCCTGCCAAATGGCTTCTGTAGATGGCGGCCTGACTTTAAAGAACAAACTGTCGGAAGGCGACAGTTGTGCTACAGATGGATTATTAAAGTAACGATACGTTAAAATGACTGCGACAGATATGAACTTAAATATAAATAAGAACTCGTCGTTCGCAAATACCAACATACTCTTTGCTGGAGCCGAAATTTGATTGGTTTATAGATCTCGAATTGATGTTTAATTCGAAGGGCATACGCTATGGAATGTTGTGCGCTTTCATCTGGTAGGCAGTTTAGTCACTTATTTCATACACACGCTATCTGCCACGTACACGCGTCGATGTTACTACTGAGTGGCGTTTCGCACGGAGAAGGAGTGACCGCAAAAGCGTGCTTTACGTAAATTTCTTCGGCGAGGATGGGATTCGAACCCACGCGTGCAGAGCACATTGGATTAGCAGTCCAACGCCTTAACCACTCGGCCACCTCGTCTGCTGGAGCTACAGTTGTGTCTTTGGCGAGTGCTTGCGGAAAGAAGAGATTTGTTGATTCGAAAACACATTCAAAACATGGTACTGGGCCGGTGTTAACGTCTAATGCCAAGCTGCAGTGCGGCCGACCAAGCTCCCACTGGCGAATCGTTTAATGACAGCATCCGTCCATGTGGATATGCGATCGGGTAAAATCATTGGCCCAATTATCTACTGCAGGAATAAGCATTGTATCGACATGCAGTGTCGTCTAATGCGAATGAGAAAGGTGCTGTGCATTCTTTTGCACGACTTACTGCAACGAAACGTACAGCTCGATACGCTACACTGATATTGCTTGCAAGGTTTTGACGTCCCCCCTAGCCCAAGATTGTCCTGCTGTTTGCGATGGAGCTTGGTGTTTGGGCGGCCACTAGCGACGGATGTCTGCAAACTCAAGTCTCTCCAGTAGGCCCTGCCAAATGGCTTCTGTAGATGGCGGCCTGAATTTAAACAACAAACTGTCGGAAGGCGACAGTTGTGCTACAGATGGATTATTAAAGGCACGATACGTTAAAATGACTGCGACAGATATGCACTTAAATATAAATAAGAACTCGTCGTTCGCAAATACCAACATACTCTTTGCTGGAGCCGAAATTTGATTGGTTTATAGATCTCGAATTGATGTTTAATTCGAAGGGCATACGCTATGGAATGTTGTGCGCTTTCATCTGGTGGGCAGTTTAGTCACTTATTTCATACACACGCTATCTGCCACGTACACGCGTCGATGTTACTACTGAGTGGCGTTTCGCACGGAGAAGGAGTGACCGCAAAAGCGTGCTTTACGTAAATTTCTTCGACGAGGATGGGATTCGAACCCACGCGTGCAGAGCACATTGGATTAGCAGTCCAACGCCTTAACCACTCGGCCACCTCGTCTGCTGGAACTACAGTTGTGTCTTTGGCGAGTGCTTGCGGAAAGAAGACATTTGTCGATTCGAAAACACATTCAAAACATGGTACTGGGCCGGTGTTAACGTCTAATGCCAAGCTGCAGTGCGGCCGACCAAGCTCCCACTGGCGAATCGTTTAATGACAGCATCCGTCCATGTGGATATGCGATTGGGTAAAATCATTGGCCCAATTATCTACTGCAGGAATAAGCATTGTATCGACATGCAGTGTCGTCTAATGCAAATGAGAAAGGTGCTGTGCATTCTTTTGCACGACTTACTGCAACGAAACGTACAGCTCGATACGCTACACTGATATTGCTTGCAAGGTTTTGACGTCCCCCCTAGCCCAAGATTGTCCTGCTGTTTGCGATGGAGCTTGGTGTTTGGGCGGCCACTAGCGACGGATGTCTGCAAACTCAAGTCTCTCCAGTAGGCCCTGCCAAATGGCTTCTGTAGATGGCGGCCTGACTTTAAAGAACAAACTGTCGGAAGGCGACAGTTGTGCTACAGATGGATTATTAAAGTAACGATACGTTAAAATGACTGCGACAGATATGAACTTAAATATAAATAAGAACTCGTCGTTCGCAAATACCAACATACTCTTTGCTGGAGCCGAAATTTGATTGGTTTATAGATCTCGAATTGATGTTTAATTCGAAGGGCATACGCTATGGAATGTTGTGCGCTTTCATCTGGTAGGCAGTTTAGTCACTTATTTCATACACACGCTATCTGCCACGTACACGCGTCGATGTTACTACTGAGTGGCGTTTCGCACGGAGAAGGAGTGACCGCAAAAGCGTGCTTTACGTAAATTTCTTCGGCGAGGATGGGATTCGAACCCACGCGTGCAGAGCACATTGGATTAGCAGTCCAACGCCTTAACCACTCGGCCACCTCGTCTGCTGGAGCTACAGTTGTGTCTTTGGCGAGTGCTTGCGGAAAGAAGACATTTGTTGATTCGAAAACACATTCAAAACATGGTACTGGGCCGGTGTTAACGTCTAATGCCAAGCTGCAGTGCGGCCGACCAAGCTCCCACTGGCGAATCGTTTAATGACAGCATCCGTCCATGTGGATATGCGATCGGGTAAAATCATTGGCCCAATTATCTACTGCAGGAATAAGCATTGTATCGACATGCAGTGTCGTCTAATGCGAATGAGAAAGGTGCTGTGCATTCTTTTGCACGACTTACTGCAACGAAACGTACAGCTCGATACGCTACACTGATATTGCTTGCAAGGTTTTGACGTCCCCCCTAGCCCAAGATTGTCCTGCTGTTTGCGATGGAGCTTGGTGTTTGGGCGGCCACTAGCGACGGATGTCTGCAAACTCAAGTCTCTCCAGTAGGCCCTGCCAAATGGCTTCTGTAGATGGCGGCCTGAATTTAAACAACAAACTGTCGGAAGGCGACAGTTGTGCTACAGATGGATTATTAAAGGCACGATACGTTAAAATGACTGCGACAGATATGCACTTAAATATAAATAAGAACTCGTCGTTCGCAAATACCAACATACTCTTTGCTGGAGCCGAAATTTGATTGGTTTATAGATCTCGAATTGATGTTTAATTCGAAGGGCATACGCTATGGAATGTTGTGCGCTTTCATCTGGTGGGCAGTTTAGTCACTTATTTCATACACACGCTATCTGCCACGTACACGCGTCGATGTTACTACTGAGTGGCGTTTCGCACGGAGAAGGAGTGACCGCAAAAGCGTGCTTTACGTAAATTTCTTCGACGAGGATGGGATTCGAACCCACGCGTGCAGAGCACATTGGATTAGCAGTCCAACGCCTTAACCACTCGGCCACCTCGTCTGCTGGAACTACAGTTGTGTCTTTGGCGAGTGCTTGCGGAAAGAAGACATTTGTCGATTCGAAAACACATTCAAAACATGGTACTGGGCCGGTGTTAACGTCTAATGCCAAGCTGCAGTGCGGCCGACCAAGCTCCCACTGGCGAATCGTTTAATGACAGCATCCGTCCATGTGGATATGCGATTGGGTAAAATCATTTGCCCAATTATCTACTGCAGGAATAAGCATTGTATCGACATGCAGTGTCGTCTAATGCAAATGAGAAAGGTGCTGTGCATTCTTTTGCACGACTTACTGCAACGAAACGTACAGCTCGATACGCTACACTGATATTGCTTGCAAGGTTTTGACGTCCCCCCTAGCCCAAGATTGTCCTGCTGTTTGCGATGGAGCTTGGTGTTTGGGCGGCCACTAGCGACGGATGTCTGCAAACTCAAGTCTCTCCAGTAGGCCCTGCCAAATGGCTTCTGTAGATGGCGGCCTGACTTTAAAGAACAAACTGTCGGAAGGCGACAGTTGTGCTACAGATGGATTATTAAAGGCACGATACGTTAAAATGACTGCGACAGATATGAACTTAAATATAAATAAGAACTCGTCGTTCGCAAATACCAACATACTCTTTGCTGGAGCCGAAATTTGATTGGTTTATAGATCTCGAATTGATGTTTAATTCGAAGGGCATACGCTATGGAATGTTGTGCGCTTTCATCTGGTGGGCAGTTTAGTCACTTATTTCATACACACGCTATCTGCCACGTACACGCGTCGATGTTACTACTGAGTGGCGTTTCGCACGGAGAAGGAGTGACCGCAAAAGCGTGCTTTACGTAAATTTTTTCGACGAGGATGGAATTCGAACCCACGCGTGCAGAGCACATTGGATTAGCAGTCCAACGCCTTAACCACTCGGCCACCTCGTCTGCTGGAACTACAGTTGTGTCTTTGGCGAGTGCTTGCGGAAAGAAGACATTTGTCGATTCGAAAACACATTCAAAACATGGTACTGGGCCGGTGTTAACGTCTAATGCCAAGCTGCAGTGCGGCCGACCAAGCTCCCACTGGCGAATCGTTTAATGACAGCATCCGTCCATGTGGATATGCGATTGGGTAAAATCATTGGCCCAATTATCTACTGCAGGAATAAGCATTGTATCGACATGCAATGTCGTCTAATGCAAATGAGAAAGGTGCTGTGCATTCTTTTGCACGACTTACTGCCACGAAACGTACAGCTCGATACGCTACACTGATATTGCTTGCAAGGTTTTGACGTCCCCCCTAGCCCAAGATTGTCCTGCTGTTTGCGATGGAGCTTGGTGTTTGGGCGGCCACTAGCGACGGATGTCTGCAAACTCAAGTCTCTCCAGTAGGCCCTGCCAAATGGCTTCTGTAGATGGCGGCCTGACTTTAAAGAACAAACTGTCGGAAGGCGACAGTTGTGCTACAGATGGATTATTAAAGGCACGATACGTTAAAATGACTGCGACAGATATGAACTTAAATATAAATAAGAACTCGTCGTTCGCAAATACCAACATACTCTTTGCTGGAGCCGAAATTTGATTGGTTTATAGATCTCGAATTGATGTTTAATTCGAAGGGCATACGCTATGGAATGTTGTGCGCTTTCATCTGGTAGGCAGTTTAGTCACTTATTTCATACACACGCTATCTGCCACGTACACGCGTCGATGTTACTACTGAGTGGCGTTTCGCACGGAGAAGGAGTGACCGCAAAAGCGTGCTTTACGTAAATTTCTTCGACGAGGATGGGATTCGAACCCACGCGTGCAGAGCACATTAGCAGTCCAACGCCTTAACCACTCGGCCACCTCGTCTGCTGGAACTACAGTTGTGTCTTTGGCGAGTGCTTGCGGAAAGAAGACATTTGTCGATTCGAAAACACATTCAAAACATGGTACTGGGCCGGTGTTAACGTCTAATGCCAAGCTGCAGTGCGGCCGACCAAGCTCCCACTGGCGAATCGTTTAATGACAGCATCCGTCCATGTGGATATGCGATTGGGTAAAATCATTGGCCCAATTATCTACTGCAGGAATAAGCATTGTATCGACATGCAGTGTCGTCTAATGCAAATGAGAAAGGTGCTGTGCATTCTTTTGCACGACTTACTGCAACGAAACGTACAGCTCGATACGCTACACTGATATTGCTTGCAAGGTTTTGACGTCCCCCCTAGCCCAAGATTGTCCTGCTGTTTGCGATGGAGCTTGGTGTTTGGGCGGCCACTAGCGACGGATGTCTGCAAACTCAAGTCTCTCCAGTAGGCCCTGCCAAATGGCTTCTGTAGATGGCGGCCTGACTTTAAAGAACAAACTGTCGGAAGGCGACAGTTGTGCTACAGATGGATTATTAAAGTAACGATACGTTAAAATGACTGCGACAGATATGAACTTTAATATAAATAAGAACTCGTCGTTCGCAAATACCAACATACTCTTTGCTGGAGCCGAAATTTGATTGGTTTATAGATCTCGAATTGATGTTTAATTCGAAGGGCATACGCTATGGAATGTTGTGCGCTTTCATCTGGTAGGCAGTTTAGTCACTTATTTCATACACACGCTATCTGCCACGTACACGCGTCGATGTTACTACTGAGTGGCGTTTCGCACGGAGAAGGAGTGACCGCAAAAGCGTGCTTTACGTAAATTTCTTCGGCGAGGATGGGATTCGAACCCACGCGTGCAGAGCACATTGGATTAGCAGTCCAACGCCTTAACCACTCGGCCACCTCGTCTGCTGGAGCTACAGTTGTGTCTTTGGCGAGTGCTTGCGGAAAGAAGACATTTGTTGATTCGAAAACACATTCAAAACATGGTACTGGGCCGGTGTTAACGTCTAATGCCAAGCTGCAGTGCGGCCGACCAAGCTCCCACTGGCGAATCGTTTAATGACAGCATCCGTCCATGTGGATATGCGATCGGGTAAAATCATTGGCCCAATTATCTACTGCAGGAATAAGCATTGTATCGACATGCAGTGTCGTCTAATGCGAATGAGAAAGGTGCTGTGCATTCTTTTGCACGACTTACTGCAACGAAACGTACAGCTCGATACGCTACACTGATATTGCTTGCAAGGTTTTGACGTCCCCCCTAGCCCAAGATTGTCCTGCTGTTTGCGATGGAGCTTGGTGTTTGGGCGGCCACTAGCGACGGATGTCTGCAAACTCAAGTCTCTCCAGTAGGCCCTGCCAAATGGCTTCTGTAGATGGCGGCCTGAATTTAAACAACAAACTGTCGGAAGGCGACAGTTGTGCTACAGATGGATTATTAAAGGCACGATACGTTAAAATGACTGCGACAGATATGCACTTAAATATAAATAAGAACTCGTCGTTCGCAAATACCAACATACTCTTTGCTGGAGCCGAAATTTGATTGGTTTATAGATCTCGAATTGATGTTTAATTCGAAGGGCATACGCTATGGAATGTTGTGCGCTTTCATCTGGTGGGCAGTTTAGTCACTTATTTCATACACACGCTATCTGCCACGTACACGCGTCGATGTTACTACTGAGTGGCGTTTCGCACGGAGAAGGAGTGACCGCAAAAGCGTGCTTTACGTAAATTTCTTCGACGAGGATGGGATTCGAAGCCACGCGTGCAGAGCACATTGGATTAGCAGTCCAACGCCTTAACCACTCGGCCACCTCGTCTGCTGGAGCTACAGTTGTGTCTTTGGCGAGTGCTTGCGGAAAGAAGACATTTGTCGATTCGAAAACACATTCAAAACATGGTACTGGGCCGGTGTTAACGTCTAATGCCAAGCTGCAGTGCGGCCGACCAAGCTCCCACTGGCGAATCGTTTAATGACAGCATCCGTCCATGTGGATATGCGATCGGGTAAAATCATTGGCCCAATTATCTACTGCAGGAATAAGCATTGTATCGACATGCAGTGTCGTCTAATGCGAATGAGAAAGGTGCTGTGCATTCTTTTGCACGACTTACTGCAACGAAACGTACAGCTCGATACGCTACACTGATATTGCTTGCAAGGTTTTGACGTCCCCCCTAGCCCAAGATTGTCCTGCTGTTTGCGATGGAGCTTGGTGTTTGGGCGGCCACTAGCGACGGATGTCTGCAAACTCAAGTCTCTCCAGTAGGCCCTGCCAAATGGCTTCTGTAGATGGCGGCCTGACTTTAAAGAACAAACTGTCGGAAGGCGACAGTTGTGCTACAGATGGATTATTAAAGGCACGATACGTTAAAATGACTGCGACAGATATGCACTTAAATATAAATAAGAACTCGTCGTTCGCAAATACCAACATACTCTTTGCTGGAGCCGAAATTTGATTGGTTTATAGATCTCGAATTGATGTTTAATTCGAAGGGCATACGCTATGGAATGTTGTGCGCTTTCATCTGGTGGGCAGTTTAGTCACTTATTTCACACACACGCTATCTGCCACGTACACGCGTCGATGTTACTACTGAGTGGCGTTTCGCACGGAGAAGGAGTGACCGCAAAAGCGTGCTTTACGTAAATTTCTTCGACGAGGATGGGATTCGAACCCACGCGTGCAGAGCACATTGCATTAGCAGTCCAACGCCTTAACCACTCGGCCACCTCGTCTGCTGGAACTACAGTTGTGTCTTTGGCGAGTGCTTGCGGAGAGAAGACATTTGTCGATTCGAAAACACATTCAAAACATGGTACTGGGCCGGTGTTAACGTCTAATGCCAAGCTGCAGTGCGGCCGACCAAGCTCCCACTGGCGAATCGTTTAATGACAGCATCCGTCCATGTGGATATGCGATTGGGTAAAATCATTGGCCCAATTATCTACTGCAGGAATAAGCATTGTATCGACATGCAGTGTCGTCTAATGCAAATGAGAAAGGTGCTGTGCATTCTTTTGCACGACTTACTGCAACGAAACGTACAGCTCGATACGCTACACTGATATTGCTTGCAAGGTTTTGACGTCCCCCCTAGCCCAAGATTGTCCTGCTGTTTGCGATGGAGCTTGGTGTTTGGGCGGCCACTAGCGACGGATGTCTGCAAACTCAAGTCTCTCCAGTAGGCCCTGCCAAATGGCTTCTGTAGATGGCGGCCTGACTTTAAAGAACAAACTGTCGGAAGGCGACAGTTGTGCTACAGATGGATTATTAAAGGCACGATACGTTAAAATGACTGCGACAGATATGAACTTAAATATAAATAAGAACTCGTCGTTCGCAAATACCAACATACTCTTTGCTGGAGCCGAAATTTGATTGGTTTATAGATCTCGAATTGATGTTTAATTCGAAGGGCATACGCTATGGAATGTTGTGCGCTTTCATCTGGTAGGCAGTTTTGTCTCTTATTTCATACACACGCTATCTGCCACGTACACGCGTCGATGTTACTACTGAGTGGCGTTTCGCACGGAGAAGGAGTGACCGCAAACGCGTGCTTTACGTAAAATTCTTCGACGAGGATGGGATTCGAACCCACGCGTGCAGAGCACATTGGATTAGCAGTCCAACGCCTTAACCACTCGGCCACCTCGTCTGCTGGAACTACAGTTGTGTCTTTGGCGAGTGCTTGCGGAAAGAAGACATTTGTCGATTCGAAAACACATTCAAAACATGGTACTGGGCCGGTGTTAACGTCTAATGCCAAGCTGCAGTGCGGCCGACCAAGCTCCCACTGGCGAATCGTTTAATGACAGCATCCGTCCATGTGGATATGCGATTGGGTAAAATCATTGGCCCAATTATCTACTGCAGGAATAAGCATTGTATCGACATGCAGTGTCGTCTAATGCAAATGAGAAAGGTGCTGTGCATTCTTTTGCACGACTTACTGCAACGAAACGTACAGCTCGATACGCTACACTGATATTGCTTGCAAGGTTTTGACGTCCCCCCTAGCCCAAGATTGTCCTGCTGTTTGCGATGGAGCTTGGTGTTTGGGCGGCCACTAGCGACGGATGTCTGCAAACTCAAGTCTCTCCAGTAGGCCCTGCCAAATGGCTTCTGTAGATGGCAGCCTGACTTTAAAGAACAAACTGTCGGAAGGCGACAGTTGTGCTACAGATGGATTATTAAAGGCACGATACGTTAAAATGACTGCGACAGATATGAACTTAAATATAAATAAGAACTCGTCGTTCGCAAATACCAACATACTCTTTGCTGGAGCCGAAATTTGATTGGTTTATAGATCTCGAATTGATGTTTAATTCGAAGGGCATACGCTATGGAATGTTGTGCGCTTTCATCTGGTAGGCAGTTTAGTCACTTATTTCATACACACGCTATCTGCCACGTACACGCGTCGATGTTACTACTGAGTGGCGTTTCGCACGGAGAAGGAGTGACCGCAAAAGCGTGCTTTACGTAAATTTCTTCGACGAGGATGGGATTCGAACCCACGCGTGCAGAGCACATTGGATTAGCAGTCCTACGCCTTAACCACTCGGCCACCTCGTCTGCTGGAACTACAGTTGTGTCTTTGGCGAGTGCTTGCAGAAAGAAGACATTTGTCGATTCGAAAACACATTCAAAACATGGTACTGGGCCGGTGTTAACGTCTAATGCCAAGCTGCAGTGCGGCCGACCAAGCTCCCACTGGCGAATCGTTTAATGACAGCATCCGTCCATGTGGATATGCGATCGGGTAAAATCATTGGCCCAATTATCTACTGCAGGAATAAGCATTGTATCGACATGCAGTGTCGTCTAATGCAAATGAGAAAGGTGCTGTGCATTCTTTTGCACGACTTACTGCAACGAAACGTACAGCTCGATACGCTACACTGATATTGCTTGCAAGGTTTTGACGTCCCCCCTAGCCCAAGATTGTCCTGCTGTTTGCGATGGAGCTTGGTGTTTGGGCGGCCACTAGCGACGGATGTCTGCAAACTCAAGTCTCTCCAGTAGGCCCTGATAAATGGCTTCTGTAGATGGCGGCCTGACTTTAAAGAACAAACTGTCGGAAGGCGACAGTTGTGCTACAGATGGATTATTAAAGGCACGATACGTTAAAATGACTGCGACAGATATGCACTTAAATATAAATAAGAACTCGTCGTTCGCAAATACCAACATACTCTTTGCTGGAGCCGAAATTTGATTGGTTTATAGATCTCGAATTGATGTTTAATTCGAAGGGCATACGCTATGGAATGTTGTGCGCTTTCATCTGGTAGGCAGTTTTGTCTCTTATTTCATACACACGCTATCTGCCACGTACACGCGTCGATGTTACTACTGAGTGGCGTTTCGCACGGAGAAGGAGTGACCGCAAACGCGTGCTTTACGTAAAATTCTTCGACGAGGATGGGATTCGAACCCACGCGTGCAGAGCACATTGGATTAGCAGTC
Source organism: Schistocerca serialis cubense (assembly GCF_023864345.2). NCBI lineage: Eukaryota > Metazoa > Arthropoda > Insecta > Orthoptera > Acrididae > Schistocerca > Schistocerca serialis. Next base: position 511,142,273 of record NC_064639.1, read on the forward strand.
CAACGCCTTAACCACTCGGCCACCTCGTCTGCTGGAGCTACAGTTGTGTCTTTGGCGAGTGCTTGCGGAAAGAAGACATTTGTCGATTCGAAAACACATTCAAAACATGGTACTGGGCCGGTGTTAACGTCTAATGCCAAGCTGCAGTGCGGCCGACCAAGCTCCCACTGGCGAATCGTTTAATGACAGCATCCGTCCATGTGGATATGCGATCGGGTAAAATCATTGGCCCAATTATCTACTGCAGGAATAAGCATTGTATCGACATGCAGTGTCGTCTAATGCAAATGAGAAAGGTGCTGTGCATTCTTTTGCACGACTTACTGCAACGAAACGTACAGCTCGATACGCTACACTGATATTGCTTGCAAGGTTTTGACGTCCCCCCTAGCCCAAGATTGTCCTGCTGTTTGCGATGGAGCTTGGTGTTTGGGCGGCCACTAGCGACGGATGTCTGCAAACTCAAGTCTCTCCAGTAGGCCCTGCCAAATGGCTTCTGTAGATGGCGGCCTGACTTTAAAGAACAAACTGTCGGAAGGCGACAGTTGTGCTACAGATGGATTATTAAAGGCACGATACGTTAAAATGACTGCGACAGATATGAACTTAAATATAAATAAGAACTCGTCGTTCGCAAATACCAACATACTCTTTGCTGGAGCCGAAATTTGATTGGTTTATAGATCTCGAATTGATGTTTAATTCGAAGGGCATACGCTATGGAATGTTGTGCGCTTTCATCTGGTAGGCAGTTTAGTCACTTATTTCATACACACGCTATCTGCCACGTACACGCGTCGATGTTACTACTGAGTGGCGTTTCGCACGGAGAAGGAGTGACCGCAAAAGCGTGCTTTACGTAAATTTCTTCGACGAAGATGGGATTCGAACCCACGCGTGCAGAGCACATTGGATTAGCAGTCCAACGCCTTAACCACTCGGCCACCTCGTCTGCTGGAACTACAGTTGTGTCTTTGGCGAGTGCTTGCGGAAAGAAGACATTTGTCGATTCGAAAACACATTCAAAACATGGTACTGGGCCGGTGTTAACGTCTAATGCCAAGCTGCAGTGCGGCCGACCAAGCTCCCACTGGCGAATCGTTTAATGACAGCATCCGTCCATGTGGATATGCGATCGGGTAAAATCATTGGCCCAATTATCTACTGCAGGAATAAGCATTGTATCGACATGCAGTGTCGTCTAATGCAAATGAGAAAGGTGCTGTGCATTCTTTTGCACGACTTACTGCAACGAAACGTACAGCTCGATACGCTACACTGATATTGCTTGCAAGGTTTTGACGTCCCCCCTAGCCCAAGATTGTCCTGCTGTTTGCGATGGAGCTTGGTGTTTGGGCGGCCACTAGCGACGGATGTCTGCAAACTCAAGTCTCTCCAGTAGGCCCTGATAAATGGCTTCTGTAGATGGCGGCCTGACTTTAAAGAACAAACTGTCGGAAGGCGACAGTTGTGCTACAGATGGATTATTAAAGGCACGATACGTTAAAATGACTGCGACAGATATGCACTTAAATATAAATAAGAACTCGTCGTTCGCAAATACCAACATACTCTTTGCTGGAGCCGAAATTTGATTGGTTTATAGATCTCGAATTGATGTTTAATTCGAAGGGCATACGCTATGGAATGTTGTGCGCTTTCATCTGGTAGGCAGTTTTGTCTCTTATTTCATACACACGCTATCAGCCACGTACACGCGTCGATGTTACTACTGAGTGGCGTTTCGCACGGAGAAGGAGTGACCGCAAACGCGTGCTTTACGTAAAATTCTTCGACGAGGATGGGATTCGAACCCACGCGTGCAGAGCACATTGGATTAGCAGTCCAACGCCTTAACCACTCGGCCACCTCGTCTGCTGGAGCTACAGTTGTGTCTTTGGCGAGTGCTTGCGGAAAGAAGACATTTGTCGATTCGAAAACACATTCAAAACATGGTACTGGGCCGGTGTTAACGTCTAATGCCAAGCTGCAGTGCGGCCGACCAAGCTCCCACTGGCGAATCGTTTAATGACAGCATCCGTCCATGTGGATATGCGATCGGGTAAAATCATTGGCCCAATTATCTACTGCAGGAATAAGCATTGTATCGACATGCAGTGTCGTCTAATGCAAATGAGAAAGGTGCTGTGCATTCTTTTGCACGACTTACTGCAACGAAACGTACAGCTCGATACGCTACACTGATATTGCTTGCAAGGTTTTGACGTCCCCCCTAGCCCAAGATTGTCCTGCTGTTTGCGATGGAGCTTGGTGTTTGGGCGGCCACTAGCGACGGATGTCTGCAAACTCAAGTCTCTCCAGTAGGCCCTGCCAAATGGCTTCTGTAGATGGCGGCCTGACTTTAAAGAACAAACTGTCGGAAGGCGACAGTTGTGCTACAGATGGATTATTAAAGGCACGATACGTTAAAATGACTGCGACAGATATGAACTTAAATATAAATAAGAACTCGTCGTTCGCAAATACCAACATACTCTTTGCTGGAGCCGAAATTTGATTGGTTTATAGATCTCGAATTGATGTTTAATTCGAAGGGCATACGCTATGGAATGTTGTGCGCTTTCATCTGGTAGGCAGTTTAGTCACTTATTTCATACACACGCTATCTGCCACGTACACGCGTCGATGTTACTACTGAGTGGCGTTTCGCACGGAGAAGGAGTGACCGCAAAAGCGTGCTTTACGTAAATTTCTTCGACGAGGATGGGATTCGAACCCACGCGTGCAGAGCACATTGGATTAGCAGTCCAACGCCTTAACCACTCGGCCACCTCGTCTGCTGGAACTACAGTTGTGTCTTTGGCGAGTGCTTGCGGAAAGAAGACATTTGTCGATTCGAAAACACATTCAAAACATGGTACTGGGCCGGTGTTAACGTCTAATGCCAAGCTGCAGTGCGGCCGACCAAGCTCCCACTGGCGAATCGTTTAATGACAGCATCCGTCCATGTGGATATGCGATCGGGTAAAATCATTGGCCCAATTATCTACTGCAGGAATAAGCATTGTATCGACATGCAGTGTCGTCTAATGCAAATGAGAAAGGTGCTGTGCATTCTTTTGCACGACTTACTGCAACGAAACGTACAGCTCGATACGCTACACTGATATTGCTTGCAAGGTTTTGACGTCCCCCCTAGCCCAAGATTGTCCTGCTGTTTGCGATGGAGCTTGGTGTTTGGGCGGCCACTAGCGACGGATGTCTGCAAACTCAAGTCTCTCCAGTAGGCCCTGATAAATGGCTTCTGTAGATGGCGGCCTGACTTTAAAGAACAAACTGTCGGAAGGCGACAGTTGTGCTACAGATGGATTATTAAAGGCACGATACGTTAAAATGACTGCGACAGATATGCACTTAAATATAAATAAGAACTCGTCGTTCGCAAATACCAACATACTCTTTGCTGGAGCCGAAATTTGATTGGTTTATAGATCTCGAATTGATGTTTAATTCGAAGGGCATACGCTATGGAATGTTGTGCGCTTTCATCTGGTAGGCAGTTTTGTCTCTTATTTCATACACACGCTATCTGCCACGTACACGCGTCGATGTTACTACTGAGTGGCGTTTCGCACGGAGAAGGAGTGACCGCAAACGCGTGCTTTACGTAAAATTCTTCGACGAGGATGGGATTCGAACCCACGCGTGCAGAGCACATTGGATTAGCTGTCCAACGCCTTAACCACTCGGCCACCTCGTCTGCTGGAGCTACAGTTGTGTCTTTGGCGAGTGCTTGCGGAAAGAAGACATTTGTCGATTCGAAAACACATTCAAAACATGGTACTGGGCCGGTGTTAACGTCTAATGCCAAGCTGCAGTGCGGCCGACCAAGCTCCCACTGGCGAATCGTTTAATGACAGCATCCGTCCATGTGGATATGCGATCGGGTAAAATCATTGGCCCAATTATCTACTGCAGGAATAAGCATTGTATCGACATGCAGTGTCGTCTAATGCAAATGAGAAAGGTGCTGTGCATTCTTTTGCACGACTTACTGCAACGAAACGTACAGCTCGATACGCTACACTGATATTGCTTGCAAGGTTTTGACGTCCCCCCTAGCCCAAGATTGTCCTGCTGTTTGCGATGGAGCTTGGTGTTTGGGCGGCCACTAGCGACGGATGTCTGCAAACTCAAGTCTCTCCAGTAGGCCCTGCCAAATGGCTTCTGTAGATGGCGGCCTGACTTTAAAGAACAAACTGTCGGAAGGCGACAGTTGTGCTACAGATGGATTATTAAAGGCACGATACGTTAAAATGACTGCGACAGATATGCACTTAAATATAAATAAGAACTCGTCGTTCGCAAATACCAACATACTCTTTGCTGGAGCCGAAATTTGATTGGTTTATAGATCTCGAATTGATGTTTAATTCGAAGGGCATACGCTATGGAATGTTGTGCGTTTTCATCTGGTGGGCAGTTTAGTCACTTATTTCATACACACGCTATCTGCCACGTACACGCGTCGATGTTACTACTGAGTGGCGTTTCGCACGGAGAAGGAGTGACCGCAAAAGCGTGCTTTACGTAAATTTCTTCGACGAGGATGGGATTCGAACCCACGCGTGCAGAGCACATTGGATTAGCAGTCCAACGCCTTAACCACTCGGCCACCTCGTCTGCTGGAACTACAGTTGTGTCTTTGGCGAGTGCTTGCGGAAAGAAGACATTTGTCGATTCGAAAACACATTCAAAACATGGTACTGGGCCGGTGTTAACGTCTAATGCCAAGCTGCAGTGCGGCCGACCAAGCTCCCACTGGCGAATCGTTTAATGACAGCATCCGTCCATGTGGATATGCGATTGGGTAAAATCATTGGCCCAATTATCTACTGCAGGAATAAGCATTGTATCGACATGCAGTGTCGTCTAATGCAAATGAGAAAGGTGCTGTGCATTCTTTTGCACGACTTACTGCAACGAAACGTACAGCTCGATACGCTACACTGATATTGCTTGCAAGGTTTTGACGTCCCCCCTAGCCCAAGATTGTCCTGCTGTTTGCGATGGAGCTTGGTGTTTGGGCGGCCACTAGCGACGGATGTCTGCAAACTCAAGTCTCTCCAGTAGGCCCTGCCAAATGGCTTCTGTAGATGGCAGCCTGACTTTCTTTGAACAAACTGTCGGAAGGCGACAGTTGTGCTACAGATGGATTATTAAAGGCACGATACGTTAAAATGACTGCGACAGATATGCACTTAAATATAAATAAGAACTCATCGTTCGCAAATACCAACATACTCTTTGCTGGAGCCGAAATTTGATTGGTTTATAGATCTCGAATTGATGTTTAATTCGAAGGGCATACGCTATGGAATGTTGTGCGCTTTCATCTGGTGGGCAGTTTAGTCACTTATTTCATACACACGCTATCTGCCACGTACACGCGTCGATGTTACTACTGAGTGGCGTTTCGCACGGAGAAGGAGTGACCGCAAAAGCGTGCTTTACGTAAATTTCTTCGACGAGGATGGGATTCGAACCCACGCGTGCAGAGCACATTGGATTAGCAGTCCAACGCCTTAACCACTCGGCCACCTCGTCTGCTGGAACTACAGTTGTGTCTTTGGCGAGTGCTTGCGGAAAGAAGACATTTGTCGATTCGAAAACACATTCAAAACATGGTACTGGGCCGGTGTTAACGTCTAATGCCAAGCTGCAGTGCGGCCGACCAAGCTCCCACTGGCGAATCGTTTAATGACAGCATCCGTCCATGTGGATATGCGATTGGGTAAAATCATTGGCCCAATTATCTACTGCAGGAATAAGCATTGTATCGACATGCAGTGTCGTCTAATGCAAATGAGAAAGGTGCTGTGCATTCTTTTGCACGACTTACTGCAACGAAACGTACAGCTAGATACGCTACACTGATATTGCTTGCAAGGTTTTGACGTCCCCCCTAGCCCAAGATTGTCCTGCTGTTTGCGATGGAGCTTGGTGTTTGGGCGGCCACTAGCGACGGATGTCTGCAAACTCAAGTCTCTCCAGTAGGCCCTGCCAAATGGCTTCTGTAGATGGCAGCCTGACTTTCTTTGAACAAACTGTCGGAAGGCGACAGTTGTGCTACAGATGGATTATTAAAGGCACGATACGTTAAAATGACTGCGACAGATATGCACTTAAATATAAATAAGAACTCATCGTTCGCAAATACCAACATACTCTTTGCTGGAGCCGAAATTTGATTGGTTTATAGATCTCGAATTGATGTTTAATTCGAAGGGCATACGCTATGGAATGTTGTGCGCTTTCATCTGGTGGGCAGTTTAGTCACTTATTTCATACACACGCTATCTGCCACGTACACGCGTCGATGTTACTACTGAGTGGCGTTTCGCACGGAGAAGGAGTGACCGCAAACGCGTGCTTTACGTAAAATTCTTCGACGAGGATGGGATTCGAACCCACGCGTGCAGAGCACATTGGATTAGCTGTCCAACGCCTTAACCACTCGGCCACCTCGTCTGCTGGAGCTACAGTTGTGTCTTTGGCGAGTGCTTGCGGAAAGAAGACATTTGTCGATTCGAAAACACATTCAAAACATGGTACTGGGCCGGTGTTAACGTCTAATGCCAAGCTGCAGTGCGGCCGACCAAGCTCCCACTGGCGAATCGTTTAATGACAGCATCCGTCCATGTGGATATGCGATCGGGTAAAATCATTGGCCCAATTATCTACTGCAGGAATAAGCATTGTATCGACATGCAGTGTCGTCTAATGCAAATGAGAAAGGTGCTGTGCATTCTTTTGCACGACTTACTGCAACGAAACGTACAGCTCGATACGCTACACTGATATTGCTTGCAAGGTTTTGACGTCCCCCCTAGCCCAAGATTGTCCTGCTGTTTGCGATGGAGCTTGGTGTTTGGGCGGCCACTAGCGACGGATGTCTGCAAACTCAAGTCTCTCCAGTAGGCCCTGCCAAATGGCTTCTGTAGATGGCGGCCTGACTTTAAAGAACAAACTGTCGGAAGGCGACAGTTGTGCTACAGATGGATTATTAAAGGCACGATACGTTAAAATGACTGCGACAGATATGCACTTAAATATAAATAAGAACTCATCGTTCGCAAATACCAACATACTCTTTGCTGGAGCCGAAATTTGATTGGTTTATAGATCTCGAATTGATGTTTAATTCGAAGGGCATACGCTATGGAATGTTGTGCGCTTTCATCTGGTGGGCAGTTTAGTCACTTATTTCATACACACGCTATCTGCCACGTACACGCGTCGATGTTACTACTGAGTGGCGTTTCGCACGGAGAAGGAGTGACCGCAAAAGCGTGCTTTACGTAAATTTCTTCGACGAGGATGGGATTCGAACCCACGCGTGCAGAGCACATTGGATTAGCAGTCCAACGCCTTAACCACTCGGCCACCTCGTCTGCTGGAACTACAGTTGTGTCTTTGGCGAGTGCTTGCGGAAAGAAGACATTTGTCGATTCGAAAACACATTCAAAACATGGTACTGGGCCGGTGTTAACGTCTAATGCCAAGCTGCAGTGCGGCCGACCAAGCTCCCACTGGCGAATCGTTTAATGACAGCATCCGTCCATGTGGATATGCGATCGGGTAAAATCATTGGCCCAATTATCTACTGCAGGAATAAGCATTGTATCGACATGCAGTGTCGTCTAATGCAAATGAGAAAGGTGCTGTGCATTCTTTTGCACGACTTACTGCAACGAAACGTACAGCTCGATACGCTACACTGATATTGCTTGCAAGGTTTTGACGTCCCCCCTAGCCCAAGATTGTCCTGCTGTTTGCGATGGAGCTTGGTGTTTGGGCGGCCACTAGCGACGGATGTCTGCAAACTCAAGTCTCTCCAGTAGGCCCTGCCAAATGGCTTCTGTAGATGGCGGCCTGACTTTAAAGAACAAACTGTCGGAAGGCGACAGTTGTGCTACAGATGGATTATTAAAGGCACGATACGTTAAAATGACTGCGACAGATATGCACTTAAATATAAATAAGAACTCGTCGTTCGCAAATACCAACATACTCTTTGCTGGAGCCGAAATTTGATTGGTTTATAGATCTCGAATTGATGTTTAATTCGAAGGGCATACGCTATGGAATGTTGTGCGCTTTCATCTGGTGGGCAGTTTAGTCACTTATTTCATACACACGCTATCTGCCACGTACACGCGTCGATGTTACTACTGAGTGGCGTTTCGCACGGAGAAGGAGTGACCGCAAAAGCGTGCTTTACGTAAATTTCTTCGACGAGGATGGGATTCGAACCCACGCGTGCAGAGCACATTGGATTAGCAGTCCAACGCCTTAACCACTCGGCCACCTCGTCTGCTGGAACTACAGTTGTGTCTTTGGCGAGTGCTTGCGGAAAGAAGACATTTGTCGATTCGAAAACACATTCAAAACATGGTACTGGGCCGGTGTTAACGTCTAATGCCAAGCTGCAGTGCGGCCGACCAAGCTCCCACTGGCGAATCGTTTAATGACAGCATCCGTCCATGTGGATATGCGATTGGGTAAAATCATTGGCCCAATTATCTACTGCAGGAATAAGCATTGTATCGACATGCAGTGTCGTCTAATGCAAATGAGAAAGGTGCTGTGCATTCTTTTGCACGACTTACTGCAACGAAACGTACAGCTCGATACGCTACACTGATATTGCTTGCAAGGTTTTGACGTCCCCCCTAGCCCAAGATTGTCCTGCTGTTTGCGATGGAGCTTGGTGTTTGGGCGGCCACTAGCGACGGATGTCTGCAAACTCAAGTCTCTCCAGTAGGCCCTGCCAAATGGCTTCTGTAGATGGCAGCCTGACTTTCTTTGAACAAACTGTCGGAAGGCGACAGTTGTGCTACAGATGGATTATTAAAGGCACGATACGTTAAAATGACTGCGACAGATATGCACTTAAATATAAATAAGAACTCATCGTTCGCAAATACCAACATACTCTTTGCTGGAGCCGAAATTTGATTGGTTTATAGATCTCGAATTGATGTTTAATTCGAAGGGCATACGCTATGGAATGTTGTGCGCTTTCATCTGGTGGGCAGTTTAGTCACTTATTTCATACACACGCTATCTGCCACGTACACGCGTCGATGTTACTACTGAGTGGCGTTTCGCACGGAGAAGGAGTGACCGCAAAAGCGTGCTTTACGTAAATTTCTTCGACGAGGATGGGATTCGAACCCACGCGTGCAGAGCACATTGGATTAGCAGTCCAACGCCTTAACCACTCGGCCACCTCGTCTGCTGGAACTACAGTTGTGTCTTTGGCGAGTGCTTGCGGAAAGAAGACATTTGTCGATTCGAAAACACATTCAAAACATGGTACTGGGCCGGTGTTAACGTCTAATGCCAAGCTGCAGTGCGGCCGACCAAGCTCCCACTGGCGAATCGTTTAATGACAGCATCCGTCCATGTGGATATGCGATCGGGTAAAATCATTGGCCCAATTATCTACTGCAGGAATAAGCATTGTATCGACATGCAGTGTCGTCTAATGCAAATGAGAAAGGTGCTGTGCATTCTTTTGCACGACTTACTGCAACGAAACGTACAGCTCGATACGCTACACTGATATTGCTTGCAAGGTTTTGACGTCCCCCCTAGCCCAAGATTGTCCTGCTGTTTGCGATGGAGCTTGGTGTTTGGGCGGCCACTAGCGACGGATGTCTGCAAACTCAAGTCTCTCCAGTAGGCCCTGCCAAATGGCTTCTGTAGATGGCGGCCTGACTTTAAAGAACAAACTGTCGGAAGGCGACAGTTGTGCTACAGATGGATTATTAAAGGCACGATACGTTAAAATGACTGCGACAGATATGCACTTAAATATAAATAAGAACTCATCGTTCGCAAATACCAACATACTCTTTGCTGGAGCCGAAATTTGATTGGTTTATAGATCTCGAATTGATGTTTAATTCGAAGGGCATACGCTATGGAATGTTGTGCGCTTTCATCTGGTGGGCAGTTTAGTCACTTATTTCATACACACGCTATCTGCCACGTACACGCGTCGATGTTACTACTGAGTGGCGTTTCGCACGGAGAAGGAGTGACCGCAAAAGCGTGCTTTACGTAAATTTCTTCGACGAGGATGGGATTCGAACCCACGCGTGCAGAGCACATTGGATTAGCAGTCCAACGCCTTAACCACTCGGCCACCTCGTCTGCTGGAACTACAGTTGTGTCTTTGGCGAGTGCTTGCGGAAAGAAGACATTTGTCGATTCGAAAACACATTCAAAACATGGTACTGGGCCGGTGTTAACGTCTAATGCCAAGCTGCAGTGCGGCCGACCAAGCTCCCACTGGCGAATCGTTTAATGACAGCATCCGTCCATGTGGATATGCGATCGGGTAAAATCATTGGCCCAATTATCTACTGCAGGAATAAGCATTGTATCGACATGCAGTGTCGTCTAATGCAAATGAGAAAGGTGCTGTGCATTCTTTTGCACGACTTACTGCAACGAAACGTACAGCTCGATACGCTACACTGATATTGCTTGCAAGGTTTTGACGTCCCCCCTAGCCCAAGATTGTCCTGCTGTTTGCGATGGAGCTTGGTGTTTGGGCGGCCACTAGCGACGGATGTCTGCAAACTCAAGTCTCTCCAGTAGGCCCTGCCAAATGGCTTCTGTAGATGGCGGCCTGACTTTAAAGAACAAACTGTCGGAAGGCGACAGTTGTGCTACAGATGGATTATTAAAGGCACGATACGTTAAAATGACTGCGACAGATATGCACTTAAATATAAATAAGAACTCGTCGTTCGCAAATACCAACATACTCTTTGCTGGAGCCGAAATTTGATTGGTTTATAGATCTCGAATTGATGTTTAATTCGAAGGGCATACGCTATGGAATGTTGTGCGCTTTCATCTGGTGGGCAGTTTAGTCACTTATTTCATACACACGCTATCTGCCACGTACACGCGTCGATGTTACTACTGAGTGGCGTTTCGCACGGAGAAGGAGTGACCGCAAAAGCGTGCTTTACGTAAATTTCTTCGACGAGGATGGGATTCGAACCCACGCGTGCAGAGCACATTGGATTAGCAGTCCAACGCCTTAACCACTCGGCCACCTCGTCTGCTGGAACTACAGTTGTGTCTTTGGCGAGTGCTTGCGGAAAGAAGACATTTGTCGATTCGAAAACACATTCAAAACATGGTACTGGGCCGGTGTTAACGTCTAATGCCAAGCTGCAGTGCGGCCGACCAAGCTCCCACTGGCGAATCGTTTAATGACAGCATCCGTCCATGTGGATATGCGATTGGGTAAAATCATTGGCCCAATTATCTACTGCAGGAATAAGCATTGTATCGACATGCAGTGTCGTCTAATGCAAATGAGAAAGGTGCTGTGCATTCTTTTGCACGACTTACTGCAACGAAACGTACAGCTCGATACGCTACACTGATATTGCTTGCAAGGTTTTGACGTCCCCCCTAGCCCAAGATTGTCCTGCTGTTTGCGATGGAGCTTGGTGTTTGGGCGGCCACTAGCGACGGATGTCTGCAAACTCAAGTCTCTCCAGTAGGCCCTGCCAAATGGCTTCTGTAGATGGCAGCCTGACTTTCTTTGAACAAACTGTCGGAAGGCGACAGTTGTGCTACAGATGGATTATTAAAGGCACGATACGTTAAAATGACTGCGACAGATATGCACTTAAATATAAATAAGAACTCATCGTTCGCAAATACCAACATACTCTTTGCTGGAGCCGAAATTTGATTGGTTTATAGATCTCGAATTGATGTTTAATTCGAAGGGCATACGCTATGGAATGTTGTGCGCTTTCATCTGGTGGGCAGTTTAGTCACTTATTTCATACACACGCTATCTGCCACGTACACGCGTCGATGTTACTACTGAGTGGCGTTTCGCACGGAGAAGGAGTGACCGCAAAAGCGTGCTTTACGTAAATTTCTTCGACGAGGATGGGATTCGAACCCACGCGTGCAGAGCACATTGGATTAGCAGTCCAACGCCTTAACCACTCGGCCACCTCGTCTGCTGGAACTACAGTTGTGTCTTTGGCGAGTGCTTGCGGAAAGAAGACATTTGTCGATTCGAAAACACATTCAAAACATGGTACTGGGCCGGTGTTAACGTCTAATGCCAAGCTGCAGTGCGGCCGACCAAGCTCCCACTGGCGAATCGTTTAATGACAGCATCCGTCCATGTGGATATGCGATCGGGTAAAATCATTGGCCCAATTATCTACTGCAGGAATAAGCATTGTATCGACATGCAGTGTCGTCTAATGCAAATGAGAAAGGTGCTGTGCATTCTTTTGCACGACTTACTGCAACGAAACGTACAGCTCGATACGCTACACTGATATTGCTTGCAAGGTTTTGACGTCCCCCCTAGCCCAAGATTGTCCTGCTGTTTGCGATGGAGCTTGGTGTTTGGGCGGCCACTAGCGACGGATGTCTGCAAACTCAAGTCTCTCCAGTAGGCCCTGCCAAATGGCTTCTGTAGATGGCGGCCTGACTTTAAAGAACAAACTGTCGGAAGGCGACAGTTGTGCTACAGATGGATTATTAAAGGCACGATACGTTAAAATGACTGCGACAGATATGCACTTAAATATAAATAAGAACTCATCGTTCGCAAATACCAACATACTCTTTGCTGGAGCCGAAATTTGATTGGTTTATAGATCTCGAATTGATGTTTAATTCGAAGGGCATACGCTATGGAATGTTGTGCGCTTTCATCTGGTGGGCAGTTTAGTCACTTATTTCATACACACGCTATCTGCCACGTACACGCGTCGATGTTACTACTGAGTGGCGTTTCGCACGGAGAAGGAGTGACCGCAAAAGCGTGCTTTACGTAAATTTCTTCGACGAGGATGGGATTCGAACCCACGCGTGCAGAGCACATTGGATTAGCAGTCCAACGCCTTAACCACTCGGCCACCTCGTCTGCTGGAACTACAGTTGTGTCTTTGGCGAGTGCTTGCGGAAAGAAGACATTTGTCGATTCGAAAACACATTCAAAACATGGTACTGGGCCGGTGTTAACGTCTAATGCCAAGCTGCAGTGCGGCCGACCAAGCTCCCACTGGCGAATCGTTTAATGACAGCATCCGTCCATGTGGATATGCGATCGGGTAAAATCATTGGCCCAATTATCTACTGCAGGAATAAGCATTGTATCGACATGCAGTGTCGTCTAATGCAAATGAGAAAGGTGCTGTGCATTCTTTTGCACGACTTACTGCAACGAAACGTACAGCTCGATACGCTACACTGATATTGCTTGCAAGGTTTTGACGTCCCCCCTAGCCCAAGATTGTCCTGCTGTTTGCGATGGAGCTTGGTGTTTGGGCGGCCACTAGCGACGGATGTCTGCAAACTCAAGTCTCTCCAGTAGGCCCTGCCAAATGGCTTCTGTAGATGGCGGCCTGACTTTAAAGAACAAACTGTCGGAAGGCGACAGTTGTGCTACAGATGGATTATTAAAGGCACGATACGTTAAAATGACTGCGACAGATATGCACTTAAATATAAATAAGAACTCGTCGTTCGCAAATACCAACATACTCTTTGCTGGAGCCGAAATTTGATTGGTTTATAGATCTCGAATTGATGTTTAATTCGAAGGGCATACGCTATGGAATGTTGTGCGCTTTCATCTGGTGGGCAGTTTAGTCACTTATTTCATACACACGCTATCTGCCACGTACACGCGTCGATGTTACTACTGAGTGGCGTTTCGCACGGAGAAGGAGTGACCGCAAAAGCGTGCTTTACGTAAATTTCTTCGACGAGGATGGGATTCGAACCCACGCGTGCAGAGCACATTGGATTAGCAGTCCAACGCCTTAACCACTCGGCCACCTCGTCTGCTGGAACTACAGTTGTGTCTTTGGCGAGTGCTTGCGGAAAGAAGACATTTGTCGATTCGAAAACACATTCAAAACATGGTACTGGGCCGGTGTTAACGTCTAATGCCAAGCTGCAGTGCGGCCGACCAAGCTCCCACTGGCGAATCGTTTAATGACAGCATCCGTCCATGTGGATATGCGATCGGGTAAAATCATTGGCCCAATTATCTACTGCAGGAATAAGCATTGTATCGACATGCAGTGTCGTCTAATGCAAATGAGAAAGGTGCTGTGCATTCTTTTGCACGACTTACTGCAACGAAACGTACAGCTCGATACGCTACACTGATATTGCTTGCAAGGTTTTGACGTCCCCCCTAGCCCAAGATTGTCCTGCTGTTTGCGATGGAGCTTGGTGTTTGGGCGGCCACTAGCGACGGATGTCTGCAAACTCAAGTCTCTCCAGTAGGCCCTGCCAAATGGCTTCTGTAGATGGCAGCCTGACTTTCTTTGAACAAACTGTCGGAAGGCGACAGTTGTGCTACAGATGGATTATTAAAGGCACGATACGTTAAAATGACTGCGACAGATATGCACTTAAATATAAATAAGAACTCATCGTTCGCAAATACCAACATACTCTTTGCTGGAGCCGAAATTTGATTGGTTTATAGATCTCGAATTGATGTTTAATTCGAAGGGCATACGCTATGGAATGTTGTGCGCTTTCATCTGGTGGGCAGTTTAGTCACTTATTTCATACACACGCTATCTGCCACGTACACGCGTCGATGTTACTACTGAGTGGCGTTTCGCACGGAGAAGGAGTGACCGCAAAAGCGTGCTTTACGTAAATTTCTTCGACGAGGATGGGATTCGAACCCACGCGTGCAGAGCACATTGGATTAGCAGTCCAACGCCTTAACCACTCGGCCACCTCGTCTGCTGGAACTACAGTTGTGTCTTTGGCGAGTGCTTGCGGAAAGAAGACATTTGTCGATTCGAAAACACATTCAAAACATGGTACTGGGCCGGTGTTAACGTCTAATGCCAAGCTGCAGTGCGGCCGACCAAGCTCCCACTGGCGAATCGTTTAATGACAGCATCCGTCCATGTGGATATGCGATCGGGTAAAATCATTGGCCCAATTATCTACTGCAGGAATAAGCATTGTATCGACATGCAGTGTCGTCTAATGCAAATGAGAAAGGTGCTGTGCATTCTTTTGCACGACTTACTGCAACGAAACGTACAGCTCGATACGCTACACTGATATTGCTTGCAAGGTTTTGACGTCCCCCCTAGCCCAAGATTGTCCTGCTGTTTGCGATGGAGCTTGGTGTTTGGGCGGCCACTAGCGACGGATGTCTGCAAACTCAAGTCTCTCCAGTAGGCCCTGCCAAATGGCTTCTGTAGATGGCGGCCTGACTTTAAAGAACAAACTGTCGGAAGGCGACAGTTGTGCTACAGATGGATTATTAAAGGCACGATACGTTAAAATGACTGCGACAGATATGCACTTAAATATAAATAAGAACTCGTCGTTCGCAAATACCAACATACTCTTTGCTGGAGCCGAAATTTGATTGGTTTATAGATCTCGAATTGATGTTTAATTCGAAGGGCATACGCTATGGAATGTTGTGCGCTTTCATCTGGTGGGCAGTTTAGTCACTTATTTCATACACACGCTATCTGCCACGTACACGCGTCGATGTTACTACTGAGTGGCGTTTCGCACGGAGAAGGAGTGACCGCAAAAGCGTGCTTTACGTAAATTTCTTCGACGAGGATGGGATTCGAACCCACGCGTGCAGAGCACATTGGATTAGCAGTCCAACGCCTTAACCACTCGGCCACCTCGTCTGCTGGAACTACAGTTGTGTCTTTGGCGAGTGCTTGCGGAAAGAAGACATTTGTCGATTCGAAAACACATTCAAAACATGGTACTGGGCCGGTGTTAACGTCTAATGCCAAGCTGCAGTGCGGCCGACCAAGCTCCCACTGGCGAATCGTTTAATGACAGCATCCGTCCATGTGGATATGCGATTGGGTAAAATCATTGGCCCAATTATCTACTGCAGGAATAAGCATTGTATCGACATGCAGTGTCGTCTAATGCAAATGAGAAAGGTGCTGTGCATTCTTTTGCACGACTTACTGCAACGAAACGTACAGCTCGATACGCTACACTGATATTGCTTGCAAGGTTTTGACGTCCCCCCTAGCCCAAGATTGTCCTGCTGTTTGCGATGGAGCTTGGTGTTTGGGCGGCCACTAGCGACGGATGTCTGCAAACTCAAGTCTCTCCAGTAGGCCCTGCCAAATGGCTTCTGTAGATGGCAGCCTGACTTTCTTTGAACAAACTGTCGGAAGGCGACAGTTGTGCTACAGATGGATTATTAAAGGCACGATACGTTAAAATGACTGCGACAGATATGAACTTAAATATAAATAAGAACTCGTCGTTCGCAAATACCAACATACTCTTTGCTGGAGCCGAAA
Source organism: Schistocerca serialis cubense (assembly GCF_023864345.2). Classification (NCBI taxonomy): domain Eukaryota; kingdom Metazoa; phylum Arthropoda; class Insecta; order Orthoptera; family Acrididae; genus Schistocerca; species Schistocerca serialis. The sequence continues at coordinate 511,158,637 of NC_064639.1, forward strand.
TTTGATTGGTTTATAGATCTCGAATTGATGTTTAATTCGAAGGGCATACGCTATGGAATGTTGTGCGCTTTCATCTGGTAGGCAGTTTAGTCACTTATTTCATACACACGCTATCTGCCACGTACACGCGTCGATGTTACTACTGAGTGGCGTTTCGCACGGAGAAGGAGTGACCGCAAAAGCGTGCTTTACGTAAATTTCTTCGACGAGGATGGGATTCGAACCCACGCGTGCAGAGCACATTGGATTAGCAGTCCAACGCCTTAACCACTCGGCCACCTCGTCTGCTGGAACTACAGTTGTGTCTTTGGCGAGTGCTTGCGGAAAGAAGACATTTGTCGATTCGAAAACACATTCAAAACATGGTACTGGGCCGGTGTTAACGTCTAATGCCAAGCTGCAGTGCGGCCGACCAAGCTCCCACTGGCGAATCGTTTAATGACAGCATCCGTCCATGTGGATATGCGATCGGGTAAAATCATTGGCCCAATTATCTACTGCAGGAATAAGCATTGTATCGACATGCAGTGTCGTCTAATGCAAATGAGAAAGGTGCTGTGCATTCTTTTGCACGACTTACTGCAACGAAACGTACAGCTCGATACGCTACACTGATATTGCTTGCAAGGTTTTGACGTCCCCCCTAGCCCAAGATTGTCCTGCTGTTTGCGATGGAGCTTGGTGTTTGGGCGGCCACTAGCGACGGATGTCTGCAAACTCAAGTCTCTCCAGTAGGCCCTGATAAATGGCTTCTGTAGATGGCGGCCTGACTTTAAAGAACAAACTGTCGGAAGGCGACAGTTGTGCTACAGATGGATTATTAAAGGCACGATACGTTAAAATGACTGCGACAGATATGCACTTAAATATAAATAAGAACTCGTCGTTCGCAAATACCAACATACTCTTTGCTGGAGCCGAAATTTGATTGGTTTATAGATCTCGAATTGATGTTTAATTCGAAGGGCATACGCTATGGAATGTTGTGCGCTTTCATCTGGTGGGCAGTTTAGTCACTTATTTCATACACACGCTATCTGCCACGTACACGCGTCGATGTTACTACTGAGTGGCGTTTCGCACGGAGAAGGAGTGACCGCAAAAGCGTGCTTTACGTAAATTTCTTCGACGAGGATGGGATTCGAACCCACGCGTGCAGAGCACATTGGATTAGCAGTCCAACGCCTTAACCACTCGGCCACCTCGTCTGCTGGAACTACAGTTGTGTCTTTGGCGAGTGCTTGCGGAAAGAAGACATTTGTCGATTCGAAAACACATTCAAAACATGGTACTGGGCCGGTGTTAACGTCTAATGCCAAGCTGCAGTGCGGCCGACCAAGCTCCCACTGGCGAATCGTTTAATGACAGCATCCGTCCATGTGGATATGCGATCGGGTAAAATCATTGGCCCAATTATCTACTGCAGGAATAAGCATTGTATCGACATGCAGTGTCGTCTAATGCAAATGAGAAAGGTGCTGTGCATTCTTTTGCACGACTTACTGCAACGAAACGTACAGCTCGATACGCTACACTGATATTGCTTGCAAGGTTTTGACGTCCCCCCTAGCCCAAGATTGTCCTGCTGTTTGCGATGGAGCTTGGTGTTTGGGCGGCCACTAGCGACGGATGTCTGCAAACTCAAGTCTCTCCAGTAGGCCCTGCCAAATGGCTTCTGTAGATGGCAGCCTGACTTTCTTTGAACAAACTGTCGGAAGGCGACAGTTGTGCTACAGATGGATTATTAAAGGCACGATACGTTAAAATGACTGCGACAGATATGCACTTAAATATAAATAAGAACTCATCGTTCGCAAATACCAACATACTCTTTGCTGGAGCCGAAATTTGATTGGTTTATAGATCTCGAATTGATGTTTAATTCGAAGGGCATACGCTATGGAATGTTGTGCGCTTTCATCTGGTGGGCAGTTTAGTCACTTATTTCATACACACGCTATCTGCCACGTACACGCGTCGATGTTACTACTGAGTGGCGTTTCGCACGGAGAAGGAGTGACCGCAAAAGCGTGCTTTACGTAAATTTCTTCGACGAGGATGGGATTCGAACCCACGCGTGCAGAGCACATTGGATTAGCAGTCCAACGCCTTAACCACTCGGCCACCTCGTCTGCTGGAACTACAGTTGTGTCTTTGGCGAGTGCTTGCGGAAAGAAGACATTTGTCGATTCGAAAACACATTCAAAACATGGTACTGGGCCGGTGTTAACGTCTAATGCCAAGCTGCAGTGCGGCCGACCAAGCTCCCACTGGCGAATCGTTTAATGACAGCATCCGTCCATGTGGATATGCGATCGGGTAAAATCATTGGCCCAATTATCTACTGCAGGAATAAGCATTGTATCGACATGCAGTGTCGTCTAATGCAAATGAGAAAGGTGCTGTGCATTCTTTTGCACGACTTACTGCAACGAAACGTACAGCTCGATACGCTACACTGATATTGCTTGCAAGGTTTTGACGTCCCCCCTAGCCCAAGATTGTCCTGCTGTTTGCGATGGAGCTTGGTGTTTGGGCGGCCACTAGCGACGGATGTCTGCAAACTCAAGTCTCTCCAGTAGGCCCTGCCAAATGGCTTCTGTAGATGGCGGCCTGACTTTAAAGAACAAACTGTCGGAAGGCGACAGTTGTGCTACAGATGGATTATTAAAGGCACGATACGTTAAAATGACTGCGACAGATATGCACTTAAATATAAATAAGAACTCGTCGTTCGCAAATACCAACATACTCTTTGCTGGAGCCGAAATTTGATTGGTTTATAGATCTCGAATTGATGTTTAATTCGAAGGGCATACGCTATGGAATGTTGTGCGCTTTCATCTGGTGGGCAGTTTAGTCACTTATTTCATACACACGCTATCTGCCACGTACACGCGTCGATGTTACTACTGAGTGGCGTTTCGCACGGAGAAGGAGTGACCGCAAAAGCGTGCTTTACGTAAATTTCTTCGACGAGGATGGGATTCGAACCCACGCGTGCAGAGCACATTGGATTAGCAGTCCAACGCCTTAACCACTCGGCCACCTCGTCTGCTGGAACTACAGTTGTGTCTTTGGCGAGTGCTTGCGGAAAGAAGACATTTGTCGATTCGAAAACACATTCAAAACATGGTACTGGGCCGGTGTTAACGTCTAATGCCAAGCTGCAGTGCGGCCGACCAAGCTCCCACTGGCGAATCGTTTAATGACAGCATCCGTCCATGTGGATATGCGATTGGGTAAAATCATTGGCCCAATTATCTACTGCAGGAATAAGCATTGTATCGACATGCAGTGTCGTCTAATGCAAATGAGAAAGGTGCTGTGCATTCTTTTGCACGACTTACTGCAACGAAACGTACAGCTCGATACGCTACACTGATATTGCTTGCAAGGTTTTGACGTCCCCCCTAGCCCAAGATTGTCCTGCTGTTTGCGATGGAGCTTGGTGTTTGGGCGGCCACTAGCGACGGATGTCTGCAAACTCAAGTCTCTCCAGTAGGCCCTGCCAAATGGCTTCTGTAGATGGCAGCCTGACTTTCTTTGAACAAACTGTCGGAAGGCGACAGTTGTGCTACAGATGGATTATTAAAGGCACGATACGTTAAAATGACTGCGACAGATATGAACTTAAATATAAATAAGAACTCGTCGTTCGCAAATACCAACATACTCTTTGCTGGAGCCGAAATTTGATTGGTTTATAGATCTCGAATTGATGTTTAATTCGAAGGGCATACGCTATGGAATGTTGTGCGCTTTCATCTGGTGGGCAGTTTAGTCACTTATTTCATACACACGCTATCTGCCACGTACACGCGTCGATGTTACTACTGAGTGGCGTTTCGCACGGAGAAGGAGTGACCGCAAAAGCGTGCTTTACGTAAATTTCTTCGACGAGGATGGGATTCGAACCCACGCGTGCAGAGCACATTGGATTAGCAGTCCAACGCCTTAACCACTCGGCCACCTCGTCTGCTGGAACTACAGTTGTGTCTTTGGCGAGTGCTTGCGGAAAGAAGACATTTGTCGATTCGAAAACACATTCAAAACATGGTACTGGGCCGGTGTTAACGTCTAATGCCAAGCTGCAGTGCGGCCGACCAAGCTCCCACTGGCGAATCGTTTAATGACAGCATCCGTCCATGTGGATATGCGATTGGGTAAAATCATTGGCCCAATTATCTACTGCAGGAATAAGCATTGTATCGACATGCAGTGTCGTCTAATGCAAATGAGAAAGGTGCTGTGCATTCTTTTGCACGACTTACTGCAACGAAACGTACAGCTCGATACGCTACACTGATATTGCTTGCAAGGTTTTGACGTCCCCCCTAGCCCAAGATTGTCCTGCTGTTTGCGATGGAGCTTGGTGTTTGGGCGGCCACTAGCGACGGATGTCTGCAAACTCAAGTCTCTCCAGTAGGCCCTGCCAAATGGCTTCTGTAGATGGCAGCCTGACTTTCTTTGAACAAACTGTTGGAAGGCGACAGTTGTGCTACAGATGGATTATTAAAGGCACGATACGTTAAAATGACTGCGACAGATATGAACTTAAATATAAATAAGAACTCGTCGTTCGCAAATACCAACATACTCTTTGCTGGAGCCGAAATTTGATTGGTTTATAGATCTCGAATTGATGTTTAATTCGAAGGGCATACGCTATGGAATGTTGTGCGCTTTCATCTGGTAGGCAGTTTAGTCACTTATTTCATACACACGCTATCTGCCACGTACACGCGTCGATGTTACTACTGAGTGGCGTTTCGCACGGAGAAGGAGTGACCGCAAAAGCGTGCTTTACGTAAATTTCTTCGACGAGGATGGGATTCGAACCCACGCGTGCAGAGCACATTGGATTAGCAGTCCAACGCCTTAACCACTCGGCCACCTCGTCTGCTGGAGCTACAGTTGTGTCTTTGGCGAGTGCTTGCGGAAAGAAGACATTTGTCGATTCGAAAACACATTCAAAACATGGTACTGGGCCGGTGTTAACGTCTAATGCCAAGCTGCAGTGCGGCCGACCAAGCTCCCACTGGCGAATCGTTTAATGACAGCATCCGTCCATGTGGATATGCGATCGGGTAAAATCATTGGCCCAATTATCTACTGCAGGAATAAGCATTGTATCGACATGCAGTGTCGTCTAATGCAAATGAGAAAGGTGCTGTGCATTCTTTTGCACGACTTACTGCAACGAAACGTACAGCTCGATACGCTACACTGATATTGCTTGCAAGGTTTTGACGTCCCCCCTAGCCCAAGATTGTCCTGCTGTTTGCGATGGAGCTTGGTGTTTGGGCGGCCACTAGCGACGGATGTCTGCAAACTCAAGTCTCTCCAGTAGGCCCTGCCAAATGGCTTCTGTAGATGGCAGCCTGACTTTCTTTGAACAAACTGTCGGAAGGCGACAGTTGTGCTACAGATGGATTATTAAAGGCACGATACGTTAAAATGACTGCGACAGATATGCACTTAAATATAAATAAGAACTCATCGTTCGCAAATACCAACATACTCTTTGCTGGAGCCGAAATTTGATTGGTTTATAGATCTCGAATTGATGTTTAATTCGAAGGGCATACGCTATGGAATGTTGTGCGCTTTCATCTGGTGGGCAGTTTAGTCACTTATTTCATACACACGCTATCTGCCACGTACACGCGTCGATGTTACTACTGAGTGGCGTTTCGCACGGAGAAGGAGTGACCGCAAAAGCGTGCTTTACGTAAATTTCTTCGACGAGGATGGGATTCGAACCCACGCGTGCAGAGCACATTGGATTAGCAGTCCAACGCCTTAACCACTCGGCCACCTCGTCTGCTGGAACTACAGTTGTGTCTTTGGCGAGTGCTTGCGGAAAGAAGACATTTGTCGATTCGAAAACACATTCAAAACATGGTACTGGGCCGGTGTTAACGTCTAATGCCAAGCTGCAGTGCGGCCGACCAAGCTCCCACTGGCGAATCGTTTAATGACAGCATCCGTCCATGTGGATATGCGATCGGGTAAAATCATTGGCCCAATTATCTACTGCAGGAATAAGCATTGTATCGACATGCAGTGTCGTCTAATGCAAATGAGAAAGGTGCTGTGCATTCTTTTGCACGACTTACTGCAACGAAACGTACAGCTCGATACGCTACACTGATATTGCTTGCAAGGTTTTGACGTCCCCCCTAGCCCAAGATTGTCCTGCTGTTTGCGATGGAGCTTGGTGTTTGGGCGGCCACTAGCGACGGATGTCTGCAAACTCAAGTCTCTCCAGTAGGCCCTGCCAAATGGCTTCTGTAGATGGCGGCCTGACTTTAAAGAACAAACTGTCGGAAGGCGACAGTTGTGCTACAGATGGATTATTAAAGGCACGATACGTTAAAATGACTGCGACAGATATGCACTTAAATATAAATAAGAACTCGTCGTTCGCAAATACCAACATACTCTTTGCTGGAGCCGAAATTTGATTGGTTTATAGATCTCGAATTGATGTTTAATTCGAAGGGCATACGCTATGGAATGTTGTGCGCTTTCATCTGGTGGGCAGTTTAGTCACTTATTTCATACACACGCTATCTGCCACGTACACGCGTCGATGTTACTACTGAGTGGCGTTTCGCACGGAGAAGGAGTGACCGCAAAAGCGTGCTTTACGTAAATTTCTTCGACGAGGATGGGATTCGAACCCACGCGTGCAGAGCACATTGGATTAGCAGTCCAACGCCTTAACCACTCGGCCACCTCGTCTGCTGGAACTACAGTTGTGTCTTTGGCGAGTGCTTGCGGAAAGAAGACATTTGTCGATTCGAAAACACATTCAAAACATGGTACTGGGCCGGTGTTAACGTCTAATGCCAAGCTGCAGTGCGGCCGACCAAGCTCCCACTGGCGAATCGTTTAATGACAGCATCCGTCCATGTGGATATGCGATTGGGTAAAATCATTGGCCCAATTATCTACTGCAGGAATAAGCATTGTATCGACATGCAGTGTCGTCTAATGCAAATGAGAAAGGTGCTGTGCATTCTTTTGCACGACTTACTGCAACGAAACGTACAGCTCGATACGCTACACTGATATTGCTTGCAAGGTTTTGACGTCCCCCCTAGCCCAAGATTGTCCTGCTGTTTGCGATGGAGCTTGGTGTTTGGGCGGCCACTAGCGACGGATGTCTGCAAACTCAAGTCTCTCCAGTAGGCCCTGCCAAATGGCTTCTGTAGATGGCAGCCTGACTTTCTTTGAACAAACTGTCGGAAGGCGACAGTTGTGCTACAGATGGATTATTAAAGGCACGATACGTTAAAATGACTGCGACAGATATGAACTTAAATATAAATAAGAACTCGTCGTTCGCAAATACCAACATACTCTTTGCTGGAGCCGAAATTTGATTGGTTTATAGATCTCGAATTGATGTTTAATTCGAAGGGCATACGCTATGGAATGTTGTGCGCTTTCATCTGGTAGGCAGTTTAGTCACTTATTTCATACACACGCTATCTGCCACGTACACGCGTCGATGTTACTACTGAGTGGCGTTTCGCACGGAGAAGGAGTGACCGCAAAAGCGTGCTTTACGTAAATTTCTTCGACGAGGATGGGATTCGAACCCACGCGTGCAGAGCACATTGGATTAGCAGTCCAACGCCTTAACCACTCGGCCACCTCGTCTGCTGGAGCTACAGTTGTGTCTTTGGCGAGTGCTTGCGGAAAGAAGACATTTGTCGATTCGAAAACACATTCAAAACATGGTACTGGGCCGGTGTTAACGTCTAATGCCAAGCTGCAGTGCGGCCGACCAAGCTCCCACTGGCGAATCGTTTAATGACAGCATCCGTCCATGTGGATATGCGATCGGGTAAAATCATTGGCCCAATTATCTACTGCAGGAATAAGCATTGTATCGACATGCAGTGTCGTCTAATGCAAATGAGAAAGGTGCTGTGCATTCTTTTGCACGACTTACTGCAACGAAACGTACAGCTCGATACGCTACACTGATATTGCTTGCAAGGTTTTGACGTCCCCCCTAGCCCAAGATTGTCCTGCTGTTTGCGATGGAGCTTGGTGTTTGGGCGGCCACTAGCGACGGATGTCTGCAAACTCAAGTCTCTCCAGTAGGCCCTGCCAAATGGCTTCTGTAGATGGCGGCCTGACTTTAAAGAACAAACTGTCGGAAGGCGACAGTTGTGCTACAGATGGATTATTAAAGGCACGATACGTTAAAATGACTGCGACAGATATGCACTTAAATATAAATAAGAACTCGTCGTTCGCAAATACCCACATACTCTTTGCTGGAGCCGAAATTTGATTGGTTTATAGATCTCGAATTGATGTTTAATTCGAAGGGCATACGCTATGGAATGTTGTGCGCTTTCATCTGGAGGGCAGTTTAGTCACTTATTTCATACACACGCTATCTGCCACGTACACGCGTCGATGTTACTACTGAGTGGCGTTTCGCACGGAGAAGGAGTGACCGCAAAAGCGTGCTTTACGTAAATTTCTTCGACGAGGATGGGATTCGAACCCACGCGTGCAGAGCACATTGGATTAGCAGTCCAACGCCTTAGCCACTCGGCCACCTCGTCTGCTGGAACTACAGTTGTGTCTTTGGCGAGTGCTTGCGGAAAGAAGACATTTGTCGATTCGAAAACACATTCAAAACATGGTACTGGGCCGGTGTTAACGTCTAATGCCAAGCTGCAGTGCGGCCGACCAAGCTCCCACTGGCGAATCGTTTAATGACAGCATCCGTCCATGTGGATATGCGATCGGGTAAAATCATTGGCCCAATTATCTACTGCAGGAATAAGCATTGTATCGACATGCAGTGTCGTCTAATGCAAATGAGAAAGGTGCTGTGCATTCTTTTGCACGACTTACTGCAACGAAACGTACAGCTCGATACGCTACACTGATATTGCTTGCAAGGTTTTGACGTCCCCCCTAGCCCAAGATTGTCCTGCTGTTTGCGATGGAGCTTGGTGTTTGGGCGGCCACTAGCGACGGATGTCTGCAAACTCAAGTCTCTCCAGTAGGCCCTGCCAAATGGCTTCTGTAGATGGCAGCCTGACTTTCTTTGAACAAACTGTCGGAAGGCGACAGTTGTGCTACAGATGGATTATTAAAGGCACGATACGTTAAAATGACTGCGACAGATATGCACTTAAATATAAATAAGAACTCATCGTTCGCAAATACCAACATACTCTTTGCTGGAGCCGAAATTTGATTGGTTTATAGATCTCGAATTGATGTTTAATTCGAAGGGCATACGCTATGGAATGTTGTGCGCTTTCATCTGGTGGGCAGTTTAGTCACTTATTTCATACACACGCTATCTGCCACGTACACGCGTCGATGTTACTACTGAGTGGCGTTTCGCACGGAGAAGGAGTGACCGCAAAAGCGTGCTTTACGTAAATTTCTTCGACGAGGATGGGATTCGAACCCACGCGTGCAGAGCACATTGGATTAGCAGTCCAACGCCTTAACCACTCGGCCACCTCGTCTGCTGGAACTACAGTTGTGTCTTTGGCGAGTGCTTGCGGAAAGAAGACATTTGTCGATTCGAAAACACATTCAAAACATGGTACTGGGCCGGTGTTAACGTCTAATGCCAAGCTGCAGTGCGGCCGACCAAGCTCCCACTGGCGAATCGTTTAATGACAGCATCCGTCCATGTGGATATGCGATCGGGTAAAATCATTGGCCCAATTATCTACTGCAGGAATAAGCATTGTATCGACATGCAGTGTCGTCTAATGCAAATGAGAAAGGTGCTGTGCATTCTTTTGCACGACTTACTGCAACGAAACGTACAGCTCGATACGCTACACTGATATTGCTTGCAAGGTTTTGACGTCCCCCCTAGCCCAAGATTGTCCTGCTGTTTGCGATGGAGCTTGGTGTTTGGGCGGCCACTAGCGACGGATGTCTGCAAACTCAAGTCTCTCCAGTAGGCCCTGCCAAATGGCTTCTGTAGATGGCGGCCTGACTTTAAAGAACAAACTGTCGGAAGGCGACAGTTGTGCTACAGATGGATTATTAAAGGCACGATACGTTAAAATGACTGCGACAGATATGCACTTAAATATAAATAAGAACTCGTCGTTCGCAAATACCAACATACTCTTTGCTGGAGCCGAAATTTGATTGGTTTATAGATCTCGAATTGATGTTTAATTCGAAGGGCATACGCTATGGAATGTTGTGCGCTTTCATCTGGTGGGCAGTTTAGTCACTTATTTCATACACACGCTATCTGCCACGTACACGCGTCGATGTTACTACTGAGTGGCGTTTCGCACGGAGAAGGAGTGACCGCAAAAGCGTGCTTTACGTAAATTTCTTCGACGAGGATGGGATTCGAACCCACGCGTGCAGAGCACATTGGATTAGCAGTCCAACGCCTTAACCACTCGGCCACCTCGTCTGCTGGAACTACAGTTGTGTCTTTGGCGAGTGCTTGCGGAAAGAAGACATTTGTCGATTCGAAAACACATTCAAAACATGGTACTGGGCCGGTGTTAACGTCTAATGCCAAGCTGCAGTGCGGCCGACCAAGCTCCCACTGGCGAATCGTTTAATGACAGCATCCGTCCATGTGGATATGCGATTGGGTAAAATCATTGGCCCAATTATCTACTGCAGGAATAAGCATTGTATCGACATGCAGTGTCGTCTAATGCAAATGAGAAAGGTGCTGTGCATTCTTTTGCACGACTTACTGCAACGAAACGTACAGCTCGATACGCTACACTGATATTGCTTGCAAGGTTTTGACGTCCCCCCTAGCCCAAGATTGTCCTGCTGTTTGCGATGGAGCTTGGTGTTTGGGCGGCCACTAGCGACGGATGTCTGCAAACTCAAGTCTCTCCAGTAGGCCCTGCCAAATGGCTTCTGTAGATGGCAGCCTGACTTTCTTTGAACAAACTGTCGGAAGGCGACAGTTGTGCTACAGATGGATTATTAAAGGCACGATACGTTAAAATGACTGCGACAGATATGAACTTAAATATAAATAAGAACTCGTCGTTCGCAAATACCAACATACTCTTTGCTGGAGCCGAAATTTGATTGGTTTATAGATCTCGAATTGATGTTTAATTCGAAGGGCATACGCTATGGAATGTTGTGCGCTTTCATCTGGTAGGCAGTTTAGTCACTTATTTCATACACACGCTATCTGCCACGTACACGCGTCGATGTTACTACTGAGTGGCGTTTCGCACGGAGAAGGAGTGACCGCAAAAGCGTGCTTTACGTAAATTTCTTCGACGAGGATGGGATTCGAACCCACGCGTGCAGAGCACATTGGATTAGCAGTCCAACGCCTTAACCACTCGGCCACCTCGTCTGCTGGAGCTACAGTTGTGTCTTTGGCGAGTGCTTGCGGAAAGAAGACATTTGTCGATTCGAAAACACATTCAAAACATGGTACTGGGCCGGTGTTAACGTCTAATGCCAAGCTGCAGTGCGGCCGACCAAGCTCCCACTGGCGAATCGTTTAATGACAGCATCCGTCCATGTGGATATGCGATCGGGTAAAATCATTGGCCCAATTATCTACTGCAGGAATAAGCATTGTATCGACATGCAGTGTCGTCTAATGCAAATGAGAAAGGTGCTGTGCATTCTTTTGCACGACTTACTGCAACGAAACGTACAGCTCGATACGCTACACTGATATTGCTTGCAAGGTTTTGACGTCCCCCCTAGCCCAAGATTGTCCTGCTGTTTGCGATGGAGCTTGGTGTTTGGGCGGCCACTAGCGACGGATGTCTGCAAACTCAAGTCTCTCCAGTAGGCCCTGCCAAATGGCTTCTGTAGATGGCGGCCTGACTTTAAAGAACAAACTGTCGGAAGGCGACAGTTGTGCTACAGATGGATTATTAAAGGCACGATACGTTAAAATGACTGCGACAGATATGCACTTAAATATAAATAAGAACTCGTCGTTCGCAAATACCCACATACTCTTTGCTGGAGCCGAAATTTGATTGGTTTATAGATCTCGAATTGATGTTTAATTCGAAGGGCATACGCTATGGAATGTTGTGCGCTTTCATCTGGAGGGCAGTTTAGTCACTTATTTCATACACACGCTATCTGCCACGTACACGCGTCGATGTTACTACTGAGTGGCGTTTCGCACGGAGAAGGAGTGACCGCAAAAGCGTGCTTTACGTAAATTTCTTCGACGAGGATGGGATTCGAACCCACGCGTGCAGAGCACATTGGATTAGCAGTCCAACGCCTTAGCCACTCGGCCACCTCGTCTGCTGGAACTACAGTTGTGTCTTTGGCGAGTGCTTGCGGAAAGAAGACATTTGTCGATTCGAAAACACATTCAAAACATGGTACTGGGCCGGTGTTAACGTCTAATGCCAAGCTGCAGTGCGGCCGACCAAGCTCCCACTGGCGAATCGTTTAATGACAGCATCCGTCCATGTGGATATGCGATCGGGTAAAATCATTGGCCCAATTATCTACTGCAGGAATAAGCATTGTATCGACATGCAGTGTCGTCTAATGCAAATGAGAAAGGTGCTGTGCATTCTTTTGCACGACTTACTGCAACGAAACGTACAGCTCGATACGCTACACTGATATTGCTTGCAAGGTTTTGACGTCCCCCCTAGCCCAAGATTGTCCTGCTGTTTGCGATGGAGCTTGGTGTTTGGGCGGCCACTAGCGACGGATGTCTGCAAACTCAAGTCTCTCCAGTAGGCCCTGCCAAATGGCTTCTGTAGATGGCGGCCTGACTTGAAAGAACAAACTGTCGGAAGGCGACAGTTGTGCTACAGATGGATTATTAAAGGCACGATACGTTAAAATGACTGCGACAGATATGCACTTAAATATAAATAAGAACTCGTCGTTCGCAAATACCAACATACTCTTTGCTGGAGCCGAAATTTGATTGGTTTATAGATCTCGAATTGATGTTTAATTCGAAGGGCATACGCTATGGAATGTTGTGCGCTTTCATCTGGTGGGCAGTTTAGTCACTTATTTCATACACACGCTATCTGCCACGTACACGCGTCGATGTTACTACTGAGTGGCGTTTCGCACGGAGAAGGAGTGACCGCAAAAGCGTGCTTTACGTAAATTTCTTCGACGAGGATGGGATTCGAACCCACGCGTGCAGAGCACATTGGATTAGCAGTCCAACGCCTTAACCACTCGGCCACCTCGTCTGCTGGAACTACAGTTGTGTCTTTGGCGAGTGCTTGCGGAAAGAAGACATTTGTCGATTCGAAAACACATTCAAAACATGGTACTGGGCCGGTGTTAACGTCTAATGCCAAGCTGCAGTGCGGCCGACCAAGCTCCCACTGGCGAATCGTTTAATGACAGCATCCGTCCATGTGGATATGCGATCGGGTAAAATCATTGGCCCAATTATCTACTGCAGGAATAAGCATTGTATCGACATGCAGTGTCGTCTAATGCAAATGAGAAAGGTGCTGTGCATTCTTTTGCACGACTTACTGCAACGAAACGTACAGCTCGATACGCTACACTGATATTGCTTGCAAGGTTTTGACGTCCCCCCTAGCCCAAGATTGTCCTGCTGTTTGCGATGGAGCTTGGTGTTTGGGCGGCCACTAGCGACGGATGTCTGCAAACTCAAGTCTCTCCAGTAGGCCCTGCCAAATGGCTTCTGTAGATGGCGGCCTGACTTTAAAGAACAAACTGTCGGAAGGCGACAGTTGTGCTACAGATGGATTATTAAAGGCACGATACGTTAAAATGACTGCGACAGATATGCACTTAAATATAAATAAGAACTCGTCGTTCGCAAATACCAACATACTCTTTGCTGGAGCCGAAATTTGATTGGTTTATAGATCTCGAATTGATGTTTAATTCGAAGGGCATACGCTATGGAATGTTGTGCGCCTTCATCTGGTGGGCAGTTTAGTCACTTATTTCATACACACGCTATCTGCCACGTACACGCGTCGATGTTACTACTGAGTGGCGTTTCGCACGGAGAAGGAGTGACCGCAAAAGCGTGCTTTACGTAAATTTCTTCGACGAGGATGGGATTCGAACCCACGCGTGCAGAGCACATTGGATTAGCAGTCCAACGCCTTAACCACTCGGCCACCTCGTCTGCTGGAACTACAGTTGTGTCTTTGGCGAGTGCTTGCGGAAAGAAGACATTTGTCGATTCGAAAACACATTCAAAACATGGTACTGGGCCGGTGTTAACGTCTAATGCCAAGCTGCAGTGCGGCCGACCAAGCTCCCACTGGCGAATCGTTTAATGACAGCATCCGTCCATGTGGATATGCGATCGGGTAAAATCATTGGCCCAATTATCTACTGCAGGAATAAGCATTGTATCGACATGCAGTGTCGTCTAATGCGAATGAGAAAGGTGCTGTGCATTCTTTTGCACGACTTACTGCAACGAAACGTACAGCTCGATACGCTACACTGATATTGCTTGCAAGGTTTTGACGTCCCCCCTAGCCCAAGATTGTCCTGCTGTTTGCGATGGAGCTTGGTGTTTGGGCGGCCACTAGCGACGGATGTCTGCAAACTCAAGTCTCTCCAGTAGGCCCTGCCAAATGGCTTCTGTAGATGGCGGCCTGACTTTAAAGAACAAACTGTCGGAAGGCGACAGTTGTGCTTCAGATGGATTATTAAAGGCACGATACGTTAAAATGACTGCGACAGATATGCACTTAAATATAAATAAGAACTCGTCGTTCGCAAATACCAACATACTCTTTGCTGGAGCCGAAATTTGATTGGTTTATAGATCTCGAATTGATTTTTAATTCGGAGGGCATACGCTATGGAATGTTGTGGGCTTTCATCTGGTAGGCAGTTTAGTCACTTATTTCATACACACGCTATCTGCCACGTACACGCGTCGATGTTACTACTGAGTGGCGTTTCGCACGGAGAAGGAGTGACCGCAAAAGCGTGCTTTACGTAAATTTCTTCGACGAGGATGGGATTCGAACCCACGCGTGCAGAGCACATTGGATTAGCAGTCCAACGCCTTAACCACTCGGCCACCTCGTCTGCTGGAACTACAGTTGTGTCTTTGGCGAGTGCTTGCGGAAAGAAGACATTTGTCGATTCGAAAACACATTCAAAACATGGTACTGGGCCGGTGTCAACGTCTAATGCCAAGCTGCAGTGCGGCCGACCAAGCTCCCACTGGCGAATCGTTTAATGACAGCATCCGTCCATGTGGATATGCGATCGGGTAAAATCATTGGCCCAATTATCTACTGCAGGAATAAGCATTGTATCGACATGCAGTGTCGTCTAATGCAAATGAGAAAGGTGCTGTGCTTTCTTTTGCACGACTTACTGCAACGAAACGTACAGCTCGATACGCTACACTGATATTGCTTGCAAGGTTTTGACGTCCCCCCTAGCCCAAGATTGTCCTGCTGTTTGCGATGGAGCTTGGTGTTTGGGCGGCCACTAGCGACGGATGTCTGCAAACTCAAGTCTCTCCAGTAGGCCCTGCCAAATGGCTTCTGTAGATGGCGGCCTGACTTTAAAGAACAAACTGTCGGAAGGCGACAGTTGTGCTACAGATGGATTATTAAAGGCACGATACGTTAAAATGACTGCGACAGATATGCACTTAAATATAAATAAGAACTCGTCGTTCGCAAATACCAACATACTCTTTGCTGGAGCCGAAATTTGATTGGTTTATAGATCTCGAATTGATGTTTAATTCGAAGGGCATACGCTATGGAATGTTGTGCGCTTTCATCTGGTGGGCAGTTTAGTCACTTATTTCATACACACGCTATCTGCCACGTACACGCGTCGATGTTACTACTGAGTGGCGTTTCGCACGGAGAAGGAGTGACCGCAAAAGCGTGCTTTACGTAAATTTCTTCGACGAGGATGGGATTCGAACCCACGCGTGCAGAGCACATTGGATTAGCAGTCCAACGCCTTAACCACTCGGCCACCTCGTCTGCTGGAACTACAGTTGTGTCTTTGGCGAGTGCTTGCGGAAAGAAGACATTTGTCGATTCGAAAACACATTCAAAACATGGTACTGGGCCGGTGTTAACGTCTAATGCCAAGCTGCAGTGCGGCCGACCAAACTCCCACTGGCGAATCGTTTAATGACAGCATCCGTCCATATGGATATGCGATCGGGTAAAATCATTGGCCCAATTATCTACTGCAGGAATAAGCATTGTATCGACATGCAGTGTCGTCTAATGCGAATGAGAAAGGTGCTGTGCATTCTTTTGCACGACTTACTGCAACGAAACGTACAGCTCGATACGCTACACTGATATTGCTTGCAAGGTTTTGACGTCCCCCCTAGCCCAAGATTGTCCTGCTGTTTGCGATGGAGCTTGGTGTTTGGGCGGCCACTAGCGACGGATGTCTGCAAACTCAAGTCTCTCCAGTAGGCCCTGCCAAATGGCTTCTGTAGATGGCGGCCTGACTTTAAAGAACAAACTGTCGGAAGGCGACAGTTGTGCTACAGATGGATTATTAAAGGCACGATACGTTAAAATGACTGCGACAGATATGCACTTAAATATAAATAAGAACTCGTCGTTCGCAAATACCAACATACTCTTTGCTGGAGCCGAAATTTGATTGGTTTATAGATCTCGAATTGATGTTTAATTCGAAGGGCATACGCTATGGAATGTTGTGCGCTTTCATCTGGTAGGCAGTTTAGTCACTTATTTCATACACACGCTATCTGCCACGTACACGCGTCGATGTTACTACTGAGTGGCGTTTCGCACGGAGAAGGAGTGACCGCAAAAGCGTGCTTTACGTAAATTTCTTCGACGAGGATGGGATTCGAACCCACGCGTGCAGAGCACATTGGATTAGCAGTCCAACGCCTTAACCACTCGGCCACCTCGTCTGCTGGAACTACAGTTGTGTCTTTGGCGAGTGCTTGCGGAAAGAAGACATTTGTCGATTCGAAAACACATTCAAAACATGGTACTGGGCCGGTGTTAACGTCTAATGCCAAGCTGCAGTGCGGCCGACCAAGCTCCCACTGGCGAATCGTTTAATGACAGCATCCGTCCATGTGGATATGCGATCGGGTAAAATCATTGGCCCAATTATCTACTGCAGGAATAAGCATTGTATCGACATGCAGTGTCGTCTAATGCAAATGAGAAAGGTGCTGTGCATTCTTTTGCACGACTTACTGCAACGAAACGTACAGCTCGATACGCTACACTGATATTGCTTGCAAGGTTTTGACGTCCCCCCTAGCCCAAGATTGTCCTGCTGTTTGCGATGGAGCTTGGTGTTTGGGCGGCCACTAGCGACGGATGTCTGCAAACTCAAGTCTCTCCAGTAGGCCCTGCCAAATGGCTTCTGTAGATGGCGGCCTGACTTTAAAGAACAAACTGTCGGAAGGCGACAGTTGTGCTACAGATGGATTATTAAAGGCACGATACGTTAAAATGACTGCGACAGATATGCACTTAAATATAAATAAGAACTCGTCGTTCGCAAATACCAACATACTCTTTGCTGGAGCCGAAATTTGATTGGTTTATAGATCTCTAATTGATGTTTAATTCGAAGGGCATACGCTATGGAATGTTGTGCGCCTTCATCTGGTGGGCAGTTTAGTCACTTATTTCATACACACGCTATCTGCCACGTACACGCGTCGATGTTACTACTGAGTGGCGTTTCGCACGGAGAAGGAGTGACCGCAAAAGCGTGCTTTACGTAAATTTCTTCGACGAGGATGGGATTCGAACCCACGCGTGCAGAGCACATTGGATTAGCAGTCCAACGCCTTAACCACTCGGCCACCTCGTCTGCTGGAACTACAGTTGTGTCTTTGGCGAGTGCTTGCGGAAAGAAGACATTTGTCGATTCGAAAACACATTCAAAACATGGTACTGGGCCGGTGTTAACGTCTAATGCCAAGCTGCAGTGCGGCCGACCAAGCTCCCACTGGCGAATCGTTTAATGACAGCATCCGTCCATGTGGATATGCGATCGGGTAAAATCATTGGCCCAATTATCTACTGCAGGAATAAGCATTGTATCGACATGCAGTGTCGTCTAATGCAAATGAGAAAGGTGCTGTGCATTCTTTTGCACGACTTACTGCAACGAAACGTACAGCTCGATACGCTACACTGATATTGCTTGCAAGGTTTTGACGTCCCCCCTAGCCCAAGATTGTCCTGCTGTTTGCGATGGAGCTTGGTGTTTGGGCGGCCACTAGCGACGGATGTCTGCAAACTCAAGTCTCTCCAGTAGGCCCTGCCAAATGGCTTCTGTAGATGGCGGCCTGACTTTAAAGAACAAACTGTCGGAAGGCGACAGTTGTGCTTCAGATGGATTATTAAAGGCACGATACGTTAAAATGACTGCGACAGATATGCACTTAAATATAAATAAGAACTCGTCGTTCGCAAATACCAACATACTCTTTGCTGGAGCCGAAATTTGATTGGTTTATAGATCTCGAATTGATTTTTAATTCGGAGGGCATACGCTATGGAATGTTGTGCGCTTTCATCTGGTGGGCAGTTTAGTCACTTATTTCATACACACGCTATCTGCCACGTACACGCGTCGATGTTACTACTGAGTGGCGTTTCGCACGGAGAAGGAGTGACCGCAAAAGCGTGCTTTACGTAAATTTCTTCGACGAGGATGGGATTCGAACCCACGCGTGCAGAGCACATTGGATTAGCAGTCCAACGCCTTAACCACTCGGCCACCTCGTCTGCTGGAACTACAGTTGTGTCTTTGGCGAGTGCTTGCGGAAAGAAGACATTTGTCGATTCGAAAACACATTCAAAACATGGTACTGGGCCGGTGTTAACGTCTAATGCCAAGCTGCAGTGCGGCCGACCAAGCTCCCACTGGCGAATCGTTTAATGACAGCATCCGTCCATGTGGATATGCGATCGGGTAAAATCATTGGCCCAATTATCTACTGCAGGAATAAGCATTGTATCGACATGCAGTGTCGTCTAATGCAAATGAGAAAGGTGCTGTGCTTTCTTTTGCACGACTTACTGCAACGAAACGTACAGCTCGATACGCTACACTGATATTGCTTGCAAGGTTTTGACGTCCCCCCTAGCCCAAGATTGTCCTGCTGTTTGCGATGGAGCTTGGTGTTTGGGCGGCCACTAGCGACGGATGTCTGCAAACTCAAGTCTCTCCAGTAGGCCCTGCCAAATGGCTTCTGTAGATGGCGGCCTGAATTTAAACAACAAACTGTCGGAAGGCGACAGTTGTGCTACAGATGGATTATTAAAGGCACGATACGTTAAAATGACTGCGACAGATATGCACTTAAATATAAATAAGAACTCGTCGTTCGCAAATACCAACATACTCTTTGCTGGAGCCGAAATTTGATTGGTTTATAGATCTCGAATTGATGTTTAATTCGAAGGGCATACGCTATGGAATGTTGTGCGCTTTCATCTGGTAGGCAGTTTTGTCTCTTATTTCATACACACGCTATCTGCCACGTACACGCGTCGATGTTACTACTGAGTGGCGTTTCGCACGGAGAAGGAGTGACCGCAAACGCGTGCTTTACGTAAAATTCTTCGACGAGGATGGGATTCGAACCCACGCGTGCAGAGCACATTGGATTAGCAGTCCAACGCCTTAACCACTCGGCCACCTCGTCTGCTGGAGCTACAGTTGTGTCTTTGGCGAGTGCTTGCGGAAAGAAGACATTTGTCGATTCGAAAACACATTCAAAACATGGTACTGGGCCGGTGTTAACGTCTAATGCCAAGCTGCAGTGCGGCCGACCAAGCTCCCACTGGCGAATCGTTTAATGACAGCATCCGTCCATGTGGATATGCGATCGGGTAAAATCATTGGCCCAATTATCTACTGCAGGAATAAGCATTGTATCGACATGCAGTGTCGTCTAATGCAAATGAGAAAGGTGCTGTGCATTCTTTTGCACGACTTACTGCAACGAAACGTACAGCTCGATACGCTACACTGATATTGCTTGCAAGGTTTTGACGTCCCCCCTAGCCCAAGATTGTCCTGCTGTTTGCGATGGAGCTTGGTGTTTGGGCGGCCACTAGCGACGGATGTCTGCAAACTCAAGTCTCTCCAGTAGGCCCTGCCAAATGGCTTCTGTAGATGGCGGCCTGACTTTAAAGAACAAACTGTCGGAAGGCGACAGTTGTGCTACAGATGGATTATTAAAGGCACGATACGTTAAAATGACTGCGACAGATATGCACTTAAATATAAATAAGAACTCGTCGTTCGCAAATACCAACATACTCTTTGCTGGAGCCGAAATTTGATTGGTTTATAGATCTCGAATTGATGTTTAATTCGAAGGGCATACGCTATGGAATGTTGTGCGCTTTCATCTGGTGGGCAGTTTAGTCACTTATTTCATACACACGCTATCTGCCACGTACACGCGTCGATGTTACTACTGAGTGGCGTTTCGCACGGAGAAGGAGTGACCGCAAAAGCGTGCTTTACGTAAATTTCTTCGACGAGGATGGGATTCGAACCCACGCGTGCAGAGCACATTGGATTAGCAGTCCAACGCCTTAACCACTCGGCCACCTCGTCTGCTGGAACTACAGTTGTGTCTTTGGCGAGTGCTTGCGGAAAGAAGACATTTGTCGATTCGAAAACACATTCAAAACATGGTACTGGGCCGGTGTTAACGTCTAATGCCAAGCTGCAGTGCGGCCGACCAAACTCCCACTGGCGAATCGTTTAATGACAGCATCCGTCCATATGGATATGCGATCGGGTAAAATCATTGGCCCAATTATCTACTGCAGGAATAAGCATTGTATCGACATGCAGTGTCGTCTAATGCGAATGAGAAAGGTGCTGTGCATTCTTTTGCACGACTTACTGCAACGAAACGTACAGCTCGATACGCTACACTGATATTGCTTGCAAGGTTTTGACGTGCCCCCTAGCCCAAGATTGTCCTGCTGTTTGCGATGGAGCTTGGTGTTTGGGCGGCCACTAGCGACGGATGTCTGCAAACTCAAGTCTCTCCAGTAGGCCCTGCCAAATGGCTTCTGTAGATGGCGGCCTGACTTTCTTTGAACAAACTGTCGGAAGGCGACAGTTGTGCTACAGATGGATTATTAAAGGCACGATACGTTAAAATGACTGCGACAGATATGCACTTAAATATAAATAAGAACTCGTCGTTCGCAAATACCAACATACTCTTTGCTGGAGCCAAAATTTGATTGGTTTATAGATCTCGAATTGATGTTTAATTCGAAGGGCATACGCTATGGAATGTTGTGCGCTTTCATCTGGTGGGCAGTTTAGTCACTTATTTCATACACACGCTATCTGCCACGTACACGCGTCGATGTTACTACTGAGTGGCGTTTCGCACGGAGAAGGAGTGACCGCAAAAGCGTGCTTTACGTAAATTTCTTCGACGAGGATGGGATTCGAACCCACGCGTGCAGAGCACATTGGATTAGCAGTCCAACGCCTTAACCACTCGGCCACCTCGTCTGCTGGAACTACAGTTGTGTCTTTGGCGAGTGCTTGCGGAAAGAAGACATTTGTCGATTCGAAAACACATTCAAAACATGGTACTGGGCCGGTGTTAACGTCTAATGCCAAGCTGCAGTGCGGCCGACCAAGCTCCCACTGGCGAATCGTTTAATGACAGCATCCGTCCATGTGGATATGCGATCGGGTAAAATCATTGGCCCAATTATCTACTGCAGGAATAAGCATTGTATCGACATGCAGTGTCGTCTAATGCAAATGAGAAAGGTGCTGTGCATTCTTTTGCACGACTTACTGCAACGAAACGTACAGCTCGATACGCTACACTGATATTGCTTGCAAGGTTTTGACGTCCCCCCTAGCCCAAGATTGTCCTGCTGTTTGCGATGGAGCTTGGTGTTTGGGCGGCCACTAGCGACGGATGTCTGCAAACTCAAGTCTCTCCAGTAGGCCCTGCCAAATGGCTTCTGTAGATGGCGGCCTGACTTTAAAGAACAAACTGTCGGAAGGCGACAGTTGTGCTACAGATGGATTATTAAAGGCACGATACGTTAAAATGACTGCGACAGATATGCACTTAAATATAAATAAGAACTCGTCGTTCGCAAATACCAACATACTCTTTGCTGGAGCCGAAATTTGATTGGTTTATAGATCTCGAATTGATGTTTAATTCGAAGGGCATACGCTATGGAATGTTGTGCGCTTTCATCTGGTAGGCAGTTTAGTCACTTATTTCATACACACGCTATCTGCCACGTACACGCGTCGATGTTACTACTGAGTGGCGTTTCGCTCGGAGAAGGAGTGACCGCAAAAGCGTGCTTTACGTAAATTTCTTCGACGAGGATGGGATTCGAACCCACGCGTGCAGAGCACATTGGATTAGCAGTCCAACGCCTTAACCACTCGGCCACCTCGTCTGCTGGAACTACAGTTGTGTCTTTGGCGAGTGCTTGCGGAAAGAAGACATTTGTCGATTCGAAAACACATTCAAAACATGGTACTGGGCCGGTGTTAACGTCTAATGCCAAGCTGCAGTGCGGCCGACCAAGCTCCCACTGGCGAATCGTTTAATGACAGCATCCGTCTATATGGATATGCGATCGGGTAAAATCATTGGCCCAATTATCTACTGCAGGAATAAGCATTGTATCGACATGCAGTGTCGTCTAATGCAAATGAGAAAGGTGCTGTGCATTCTTTTGCACGACTTACTGCAACGAAACGTACAGCTCGATACGCTACACTGATATTGCTTGCAAGGTTTTGACGTCCCCCCTA
Source organism: Schistocerca serialis cubense (assembly GCF_023864345.2). Lineage (NCBI taxonomy): Eukaryota > Metazoa > Arthropoda > Insecta > Orthoptera > Acrididae > Schistocerca > Schistocerca serialis. The sequence goes on from NC_064639.1 coordinate 511,181,443, forward strand.
GCCCAAGATTGTCCTGCTGTTTGCGATGGAGCTTGGTGTTTGGGCGGCCACTAGCGACGGATGTCTGCAAACTCAAGTCTCTCCAGTAGGCCCTGCCAAATGGCTTCTGTAGATGGCGGCCTGACTTTAAAGAACAAACTGTCGGAAGGCGACAGTTGTGCTACAGATGGATTATTAAAGGCACGATACGTTAAAATGACTGCGACAGATATGCACTTAAATATAAATAAGAACTCGTCGTTCGCAAATACCAACATACTCTTTGCTGGAGCCGAAATTTGATTGGTTTATAGATCTCGAATTGATGTTTAATTCGAAGGGCATACGCTATGGAATGTTGTGCGCTTTCATCTGGTAGGCAGTTTAGTCACTTATTTCATACACACGCTATCTGCCACGTACACGCGTCGATGTTACTACTGAGTGGCGTTTCGCACGGAGAAGGAGTGACCGCAAAAGCGTGCTTTACGTAAATTTCTTCGACGAGGATGGGATTCGAACCCACGCGTGCAGAGCACTTTGGATTAGCAGTCCAACGCCTTAACCACTCGGCCACCTCGTCTGCTGGAACTACAGTTGTGTCTTTGGCGAGTGCTTGCGGAAAGAAGACATTTGTCGATTCGAAAACACATTCAAAACATGGTACTGGGCCGGTGTTAACGTCTAATGCCAAGCTGCAGTGCGGCCGACCAAGCTCCCACTGGCGAATCGTTTAATGACAGCATCCGTCCATATGGATATGCGATCGGGTAAAATCATTGGCCCAATTATCTACTGCAGGAATAAGCATTGTATCGACATGCAGTGTCGTCTAATGCAAATGAGAAAGGTGCTGTGCATTCTTTTGCACGACTTACTGCAACGAAACGTACAGCTCGATACGCTACACTGATATTGCTTGCAAGGTTTTGACGTCCCCCCTAGCCCAAGATTGTCCTGCTGTTTGCGATGGAGCTTGGTGTTTGGGCGGCCACTAGCGACGGATGTCTGCAAACTCAAGTCTCTCCAGTAGGCCCTGCCAAATGGCTTCTGTAGATGGCGGCCTGACTTTAAGGAACAAACTGTCGGAAGGCGACAGTTGTGCTACAGATGGATTATTAAAGGCACGATACGTTAAAATGACTGCGACAGATATGCACTTAAATATAAATAAGAACTCGTCGTTCGCAAATACCAACATACTCTTTGCTGGAGCCGAAATTTGATTGGTTTATAGATCTCGAATTGATGTTTAATTCGAAGGGCATACGCTATGGAATGTTGTGCGCTTTCATCTGGTAGGCAGTTTAGTCACTTATTTCATACACACGCTATCTGCCACGTACACGCGTCGATGTTACTACTGAGTGGCGTTTCGCACGGAGAAGGAGTGACCGCAAAAGCGTGCTTTACGTAAATTTCTTCGACGAGGATGGGATTCGAACCCACGCGTGCAGAGCACATTGGATTAGCAGTCCAACGCCTTAACCACTCGGCCACCTCGTCTGCTGGAACTACAGTTGTGTCTTTGGCGAGTGCTTGCGGAAAGAAGACATTTGTCGATTCGAAAACACATTCAAAACATGGTACTGGGCCGGTGTTAACGTCTAATGCCAAGCTGCAGTGCGGCCGACCAAGCTCCCACTGGCGAATCGTTTTATGACAGCATCCGTCCATATGGATATGCGATCGGGTAAAATCATTGGCCCAATTATCTACTGCAGGAATAAGCATTGTATCGACATGCAGTGTCGTCTAATGCAAATGAGAAAGGTGCTGTGCATTCTTTTGCACGACTTACTGCAACGAAACGTACAGCTCGATACGCTACACTGATATTGCTTGCAAGGTTTTGACGTCCCCCCTAGCCCAAGATTGTCCTGCTGTTTGCGATGGAGCTTGGTGTTTGGGCGGCCACTAGCGACGGATGTCTGCAAACTCAAGTCTCTCCAGTAGGCCCTGCCAAATGGCTTCTGTAGATGGCGGCCTGACTTTAAAGAACAAACTGTCGGAAGGCGACAGTTGTGCTACAGATGGATTATTAAAGGCACGATACGTTAAAATGACTGCGACAGATATGCACTTAAATATAAATAAGAACTCGTCGTTCGCAAATACCAACATACTCTTTGCTGGAGCCGAAATTTGATTGGTTTATAGATCTCGAATTGATGTTTAATTCGAAGGGCATACGCTATGGAATGTTGTGCGCTTTCATCTGGTAGGCAGTTTAGTCACTTATTTCATACACACGCTATCTGCCACGTACACGCGTCGATGTTACTACTGAGTGGCGTTTCGCACGGAGAAGGAGTGACCGCAAAAGCGTGCTTTACGTAAATTTCTTCGACGAGGATGGGATTCGAACCCACGCGTGCAGAGCACTTTGGATTAGCAGTCCAACGCCTTAACCACTCGGCCACCTCGTCTGCTGGAACTACAGTTGTGTCTTTGGCGAGTGCTTGCGGAAAGAAGACATTTGTCGATTCGAAAACACATTCAAAACATGGTACTGGGCCGGTGTTAACGTCTAATGCCAAGCTGCAGTGCGGCCGACCAAGCTCCCACTGGCGAATCGTTTAATGACAGCATCCGTCCATATGGATATGCGATCGGGTAAAATCATTGGCCCAATTATCTACTGCAGGAATAAGCATTGTATCGACATGCAGTGTCGTCTAATGCAAATGAGAAAGGTGCTGTGCATTCTTTTGCACGACTTACTGCAACGAAACGTACAGCTCGATACGCTACACTGATATTGCTTGCAAGGTTTTGACGTCCCCCCTAGCCCAAGATTGTCCTGCTGTTTGCGATGGAGCTTGGTGTTTGGGCGGCCACTAGCGACGGATGTCTGCAAACTCAAGTCTCTCCAGTAGGCCCTGCCAAATGGCTTCTGTAGATGGCGGCCTGACTTTAAGGAACAAACTGTCGGAAGGCGACAGTTGTGCTACAGATGGATTATTAAAGGCACGATACGTTAAAATGACTGCGACAGATATGCACTTAAATATAAATAAGAACTCGTCGTTCGCAAATACCAACATACTCTTTGCTGGAGCCGAAATTTGATTGGTTTATAGATCTCGAATTGATGTTTAATTCGAAGGGCATACGCTATGGAATGTTGTGCGCTTTCATCTGGTAGGCAGTTTAGTCACTTATTTCATACACACGCTATCTGCCACGTACACGCGTCGATGTTACTACTGAGTGGCGTTTCGCACGGAGAAGGAGTGACCGCAAAAGCGTGCTTTACGTAAATTTCTTCGACGAGGATGGGATTCGAACCCACGCGTGCAGAGCACATTGGATTAGCAGTCCAACGCCTTAACCACTCGGCCACCTCGTCTGCTGGAACTACAGTTGTGTCTTTGGCGAGTGCTTGCGGAAAGAAGACATTTGTCGATTCGAAAACACATTCAAAACATGGTACTGGGCCGGTGTTAACGTCTAATGCCAAGCTGCAGTGCGGCCGACCAAGCTCCCACTGGCGAATCGTTTTATGACAGCATCCGTCCATATGGATATGCGATCGGGTAAAATCATTGGCCCAATTATCTACTGCAGGAATAAGCATTGTATCGACATGCAGTGTCGTCTAATGCAAATGAGAAAGGTGCTGTGCATTCTTTTGCACGACTTACTGCAACGAAACGTACAGCTCGATACGCTACACTGATATTGCTTGCAAGGTTTTGACGTCCCCCCTAGCCCAAGATTGTCCTGCTGTTTGCGATGGAGCTTGGTGTTTGGGCGGCCACTAGCGACGGATGTCTGCAAACTCAAGTCTCTCCAGTAGACCCTGCCAAATGGCTTCTGTAGATGGCGGCCTGACTTTAAAGAACAAACTGTCGGAAGGCGACAGTTGTGCTACAGATGGATTATTAAAGGCACGATACGTTAAAATGACTGCGACAGATATGAACTTAAATATAAATAAGAACTCGTCGTTCGCAAATACCAACATACTCTTTGCTGGAGCCGAAATGTGATTGGTTTATAGATCTCGAATTGATGTTTAATTCGAAGGGCATACGCTATGGAATGTTGTGCACTTTCATCTGGTAGGCAGTTTAGTCACTTATTTCATACACACGCTATCTGCCACGTACACGCGTCGATGTTACTACTGAGTGGCGTTTCGCACGGAGAAGGAGTGACCGCAAAAGCGTGCTTTACGTAAATTTCTTCGACGAGGATGGGATTCGAACCCACGCGTGCAGAGCACATTGGATTAGCAGTCCAACGCCTTAACCACTCGGCCACCTCGTCTGCTGGAACTACAGTTGTGTCTTTGGCGAGTGCTTGCGGAAAGAAGACATTTGTCGATTCGAAAACACATTCAAAACATGGTACTGGGCCGGTGTTAACGTCTAATGCCAAGCTGCAGTGCGGCCGACCAAGCTCCCACTGGCGAATCGTTTAATGACAGCATCCGTCCATATGGATATGCGATCGGGTAAAATCATTGGCCCAATTATCTACTGCAGGAATAAGCATTGTATCGACATGCAGTGTCGTCTAATGCAAATGAGAAAGGTGCTGTGCATTCTTTTGCACGACTTACTGCAACGAAACGTACAGCTCGATACGCTACACTGATATTGCTTGCAAGGTTTTGACGTCCCCCCTAGCCCAAGATTGTCCTGCTGTTTGCGATGGAGCTTGGTGTTTGGGCGGCCACTAGCGACGGATGTCTGCAAACTCAAGTCTCTCCAGTAGGCCCTGCCAAATGGCTTCTGTAGATGGCGGCCTGACTTTAAAGAACAAACTGTCGGAAGGCGACAGTTGTGCTACAGATGGATTATTAAAGGCACGATACGTTAAAATGACTGCGACAGATATGCACTTAAATATAAATAAGAACTCGTCGTTCGCAAATACCAACATACTCTTTGCTGGAACCGAAATTTGATTGGTTTATAGATCTCGAATTGATGTTTAATTCGAAGGGCATACGCTATGGAATGTTGTGCGCTTTCATCTGGTAGGCAGTTTAGTCACTTATTTCATACACACGCTATCTGCCACGTACACGCGTCGATGTTACTACTGAGTGGCGTTTCGCACGGAGAAGGAGTGACCGCAAAAGCGTGCTTTACGTAAATTTCTTCGACGAGGATGGGATTCGAACCCACGCGTGCAGAGCACATTGGATTAGCAGTCCAACGCCTTAACCACTCGGCCACCTCGTCTGCTGGAACTACAGTTGTGTCTTTGGCGAGTGCTTGCGGAAAGAAGACATTTGTCGATTCGAAAACACATTCAAAACATGGTACTGGGCCGGTGTTAACGTCTAATGCCAAGCTGCAGTGCGGCCGACGAAGCTCCCACTGGCGAATCGTTTAATGACAGCATCCGTCCATATGGATATGCGATCGGGTAAAATCATTGGCCCAATTATCTACTGCAGGAATAAGCATTGTATCGACATGCAGTGTCGTCTAATGCAAATGAGAAAGGTGCTGTGCATTCTTTTGCACGACTTACTGCAACGAAACGTACAGCTCGATACGCTACACTGATATTGCTTGCAAGGTTTTGACGTCCCCCCTAGCCCAAGATTGTCCTGCTGTTTGCGATGGAGCTTGGTGTTTGGGCGGCCACTAGCGACGGATGTCTGCAAACTCAAGTCTCTCCAGTAGGCCCTGCCAAATGGCTTCTGTAGATGGCGGCCTGACTTTAAAGAACAAACTGTCGGAAGGCGACAGTTGTGCTACAGATGGATTATTAAAGGCACGATACGTTAAAATGACTGCGACAGATATGCACTTAAATATAAATAAGAACTCGTCGTTCGCAAATACCAACATACTCTTTGCTGGAGCCGAAATTTGATTGGTTTATAGATCTCGAATTGATGTTTAATTCGAAGGGCATACGCTATGGAATGTTGTGCGCTTTCATCTGGTAGGCAGTTTAGTCACTTATTTCATACACACGCTATCTGCCACGTACACGCGTCGATGTTACTACTGAGTGGCGTTTCGCACGGAGAAGGAGTGACCGCAAAAGCGTGCTTTACGTAAATTTCTTCGACGAGGATGGGATTCGAACCCACGCGTGCAGAGCACATTGGATTAGCAGTCCAACGCCTTAACCACTCGGCCACCTCGTCTGCTGGAACTACAGTTGTGTCTTTGGCGAGTGCTTGCGGAAAGAAGACATTTGTCGATTCGAAAACACATTCAAAACATGGTACTGGGCCGGTGTTAACGTCTAATGCCAAGCTGCAGTGCGGCCGACCAAGCTCCCACTGGCGAATCGTTTAATGACAGCATCCGTCCATATGGATATGCGATCGGGTAAAATCATTGGCCCAATTATCTACTGCAGGAATAAGCATTGTATCGACATGCAGTGTCGTCTAATGCAAATGAGAAAGGTGCTGTGCATTCTTTTGCACGACTTACTGCAACGAAACGTACAGCTCGATACGCTACACTGATATTGCTTGCAAGGTTTTGACGTCCCCCCTAGCCCAAGATTGTCCTGGTGTTTGCGATGGAGCTTGGTGTTTAGGCGGCCACTAGCGACGGATGTCTGCAAACTCAAGTCTCTCCAGTAGGCCCTGCCAAATGGCTTCTGTAGATGGCGGCCTGACTTTAAGGAACAAACTGTCGGAAGGCGACAGTTGTGCTACAGATGGATTATTAAAGGCACGATACGTTAAAATGACTGCGACAGATATGCACTTAAATATAAATAAGAACTCGTCGTTCGCAAATACCAACATACTCTTTGCTGGAGCCGAAATTTGATTGGTTTATAGATCTCGAATTGATGTTTAATTCGAAGGGCATACGCTATGGAATGTTGTGCGCTTTCATCTGGTAGGCAGTTTAGTCACTTATTTCATACACACGCTATCTGCCACGTACACGCGTCGATGTTACTACTGAGTGGCGTTTCGCACGGAGAAGGAGTGACGGCAAAAGCGTGCTTTTTTTTACGTAAATTTCTTCGACGAGGATGGGATTCGAACCCACGCGTGCAGAGCACATTGGATTAGCAGTCAAACGCCTTAACCACTCGGCCACCTCGTCTGCTGGAACTACAGTTGTGTCTTTGGCGAGTGCTTGCGGAAAGAAGACATTTGTCGATTCGAAAACACATTCAAAACATGGTACTGGGCCGGTGTTAACGTCTAATGCCAAGCTGCAGTGCGGCCGACCAAGCTCCCACTGGCGAATCGTTTAATGACAGCATCCGTCCATATGGATATGCGATCGGGTAAAATCATTGGCCCAATTATCTACTGCAGGAATAAGCATTGTATCGACATGCAGTGTCGTCTAATGCAAATGAGAAAGGTGCTGTGCATTCTTTTGCACGACTTACTGCAACGAAACGTACAGCTCGATACGCTACACTGATATTGCTTGCAAGGTTTTGACGTCCCCCCTAGCCCAAGATTGTCCTGCTGTTTGCGATGGAGCTTGGTGTTTGGGCGGCCACTAGCGACGGATGTCTGCAAACTCAAGTCCCTCCAGTAGGCCCTGCCAAATGGCTTCTGTAGATGGCGGCCTGACTTTAAGGAACAAACTGTCGGAAGGCGACAGTTGTGCTACAGATGGATTATTAAAGGCACGATACGTTAAAATGACTGCGACAGATATGCACTTAAATATAAATAAGAACTCGTCGTTCGCAAATACCAACATACTCTTTGCTGGAGCCGAAATTTGATTGGTTTATAGATCTCGAATTGATGTTTAATTCGAAGGGCATACGCTATGGAATGTTGTGCGCTTTCATCTGGTAGGCAGTTTAGTCACTTATTTCATACACACGCTATCTGCCACGTACACGCGTCGATGTTACTACTGAGTGGCGTTTCGCACGGAGAAGGAGTGACCGCAAAAGCGTGCTTTACGTAAATTTCTTCGACGAGGATGGGATTCGAACCCACGCGTGCAGAGCACATTGGATTAGCAGTCCAACGCCTTAACCACTCGGCCACCTCGTCTGCTGGAACTACAGTTGTGTCTTTGGCGAGTGCTTGCGGAAAGAAGACATTTGTCGATTCGAAAACACATTCAAAACATGGTACTGGGCCGGTGTTAACGTCTAATGCCAAGCTGCAGTGCGGCCGACGAAGCTCCCACTGGCGAATCGTTTAATGACAGCATCCGTCCATATGGATATGCGATCGGGTAAAATCATTGGCCCAATTATCTACTGCAGGAATAAGCATTGTATCGACATGCAGTGTCGTCTAATGCAAATGAGAAAGGTGCTGTGCATTCTTTTGCACGACTTACTGCAACGAAACGTACAGCTCGATACGCTACACTGATATTGCTTGCAAGGTTTTGACGTCCCCCCTAGCCCAAGATTGTCCTGCTGTTTGCGATGGAGCTTGGTGTTTGGGCGGCCACTAGCGACGGATGTCTGCAAACTCAAGTCTCTCCAGTAGGCCCTGCCAAATGGCTTCTGTAGATGGCGGCCTGACATTAAAGAACAAACTGTCGGAAGGCGACAGTTGTGCTACAGATGGATTATTAAAGGCACGATACGTTAAAATGACTGCGACAGATATGAACTTAAATATAAATAAGAACTCGTTCGCAAATACCAACATACTCTTTGCTGGAGCCGAAATTTGATTGGTTTATAGATCTCGAATTGATGTTTAATTCGAAGGGCATACGCTATGGAATGTTGTGCGCTTTCATCTGGTAGGCAGTTTAGTCACTTATTTCATACACACGCTATCTGCCACGTACACGCGTCGATGTTACTACTGAGTGGCGTTTCGCACGGAGAAGGAGTGACCGCAAAAGCGTGCTTTTTTTTACGTAAATTTCTTCGACGAGGATGGGATTCGAACCTACGTGTGCAGAGCACATTGGATTAGCAGTCCAACGCCTTAACCACTCGGCCACCTCGTCTGCTGGAACTACAGTTGTGTCTTTGGCGAGTGCTTGCGGAAAGAAGACATTTGTCGATTCGAAAACACATTCAAAACATGGTACTGGGCCGGTGTTAACGTCTAATGCCAAGCTGCAGTGCGGCCGACCAAGCTCCCACTGGCGAATCGTTTAATGACAGCATCCGTCCATGTGGATATGCGATCGGGTAAAACCATTGGCCCAATTATCTACTGCAGGAATAAGCATTGTATCGACATGCAGTGTCGTCTAATGCAAATGAGAAAGGTGCTGTGCATTCTTTTGCACGACTTACTGCAACGAAACGTACAGCTCGATACGCTACACTGATATTGCTTGCAAGGTTTTGACGTCCCCCCTAGCCCAAGATTGTCCTGCTGTTTGCGATGGAGCTTGGTGTTTGGGCGGCCACTAGCGACGGATGTCTGCAAACTCAAGTCTCTCCAGTAGGCCCTGCCAAATGGCTTCTGTAGATGGCGGCCTGACTTTAAAGAACAAACTGTCGGAAGGCGACAGTTGTGCTACAGATGGATTATTAAAGGCACGATACGTTAAAATGACTGCGACAGATATGCACTTAAATATAAATAAGAACTCGTCGTTCGCAAATACCAACATACTCTTTGCTGGAGCCGAAATTTGATTGGTTTATAGATCTCGAATTGATGTTTAATTCGAAGGGCATACGCTATGGAATGTTGTGCGCTTTCATCTGGTAGGCAGTTTAGTCACTTATTTCATACACACGCTATCTGCCACGTACACGCGTCGATGTTACTACTGAGTGGCGTTTCGCACGGAGAAGGAGTGACCGCAAAAGCGTGCTTTTTTTTACGTAAATTTCTTCGACGAGGATGGGATTCGAACCTACGTGTGCAGAGCACATTGGATTAGCAGTCCAACGCCTTAACCACTCGGCCACCTCGTCTGCTGGAACTACAGTTGTGTCTTTGGCGAGTGCTTGCGGAAAGAAGACATTTGTCGATTCGAAAACACATTCAAAACATGGTACTGGGCCGGTGTTAACGTCTAATGCCAAGCTGCAGTGCGGCCGACCAAGCTCCCACTGGCGAATCGTTTAATGACAGCATCCGTCCATGTGGATATGCGATCGGGTAAAATCATTGGCCCAATTATCTACTGCAGGAATAAGCATTGTATCGACATGCAGTGTCGTCTAATGCAAATGAGAAAGGTGCTGTGCATTCTTTTGCACGACTTACTGCAACGAAACGTACAGCTCGATACGCTACACTGATATTGCTTGCAAGGTTTTGACGTCCCCCCTAGCCCAAGATTGTCCTGCTGTTTGCGATGGAGCTTGGTGTTTGGGCGGCCACTAGCGACGGATGTCTGCAAACTCAAGTCTCTCCAGTAGGCCCTGCCAAATGGCTTCTGTAGATGGCGGCCTGACTTTAAAGAACAAACTGTCGGAAGGCGACAGTTGTGCTACAGATGGATTATTAAAGGCACGATACGTTAAAATGACTGCGACAGATATGCACTTAAATATAAATAAGAACTCGTCGTTCGCAAATACCAACATACTCTTTGCTGGAGCCGAAATTTGATTGGTTTATAGATCTCGAATTGATGTTTAATTCGAAGGGCATACGCTATGGAATGTTGTGCGCTTTCATCTGGTAGGCAGTTTAGTCACTTATTTCATACACACGCTATCTGCCACGTACACGCGTCGATGTTACTACTGAGTGGCGTTTCGCACGGAGAAGGAGTGACCGCAAAAGCGTGCTTTACGTAAATTTCTTCGACGAGGATGGGATTCGAACCCACGCGTGCAGAGCACATTGGATTAGCAGTCCAACGCCTTAACCACTCGGCCACCTCGTCTGCTGGAACTACAGTTGTGTCTTTGGCGAGTGCTTGCGGAAAGAAGACATTTGTCGATTCGAAAACACATTCAAAACATGGTACTGGGCCGGTGTTAACGTCTAATGCCAAGCTGCAGTGCGGCCGACCAAGCTCCCACTGGCGAATCGTTTAATGACAGCATCCGTCCATATGGATATGCGATCGGGTAAAATCATTGGCCCAATTATCTACTGCAGGAATAAGCATTGTATCGACATGCAGTGTCGTCTAATGCAAATGAGAAAGGTGCTGTGCATTCTTTTGCACGACTTACTGCAACGAAACGTACAGCTCGATACGCTACACTGATATTGCTTGCAAGGTTTTGACGTCCCCCCTAGCCCAAGATTGTCCTGCTGTTTGCGATGGAGCTTGGTGTTTGGGCGGCCACTAGCGACGGATGTCTGCAAACTCAAGTCTCTCCAGTAGGCCCTGCCAAATGGCTTCTGTAGATGGCGGCCTGACTTTAAAGAACAAACTGTCGGAAGGCGACAGTTGTGCTACAGATGGATTATTAAAGGCACGATACGTTAAAATGACTGCGACAGATATGCACTTAAATATAAATAAGAACTCGTTCGCAAATACCAACATACTCTTTGCTGGAGCCGGAATTTGATTGGTTTATAGATCTCGAATTGATGTTTAATTCGAAGGGCATACGCTATGGAATGTTGTGCGCTTTCATCTGGTAGGCAGTTTAGTCACTTATTTCATACACACGCTATCTGCCACGTACACGCGTCGATGTTACTACTGAGTGGCGTTTCGCACGGAGAAGGAGTGACCGCAAAAGCGTGCTTTACGTAAATTTCTTCGACGAGGATGGGATTCGAACCCACGCGTGCAGAGCACATTGGATTAGCAGTCCAACGCCTTAACCACTCGGCCACCTCGTCTGCTGGAACTACAGTTGTGTCTTTGGCGAGTGCTTGCGGAAAGAAGACATTTGTCGATTCGAAAACACATTCAAAACATGGTACTGGGCCGGTGTTAACGTCTAATGCCAAGCTGCAGTGCGGCCGACCAAGCTCCCACTGGCGAATCGTTTAATGACAGCATCCGTCCATATGGATATGCGATCGGGTAAAATCATTGGCCCAATTATCTACTGCAGGAATAAGCATTGTATCGACATGCAGTGTCGTCTAATGCAAATGAGAAAGGTGCTGTGCATTCTTTTGCACGACTTACTGCAACGAAACGTACAGCTCGATACGCTACACTGATATTGCTTGCAAGGTTTTGACGTCCCCCCTAGCCCAAGATTGTCCTGCTGTTTGCGATGGAGCTTGGTGTTTGGGCGGCCACTAGCGACGGATGTCTGCAAACTCAAGTCTCTCCAGTAGGCCCTGCCAAATGGCTTCTGTAGATGGCGGCCTGACTTTAAAGAACAAACTGTCGGAAGGCGACAGTTGTGCTACAGATGGATTATTAAAGGCACGATACGTTAAAATGACTGCGACAGATATGCACTTAAATATAAATAAGAACTCGTTCGCAAATACCAACATACTCTTTGCTGGAGCCGAAATTTGATTGGTTTATAGATCTCGAATTGATGTTTAATTCGAAGGGCATACGCTATGGAATGTTGTGCGCTTTCATCTGGTAGGCAGTTTAGTCACTTATTTCATACACACGCTATCTGCCACGTACACGCGTCGATGTTACTACTGAGTGGCGTTTCGCACGGAGAAGGAGTGACCGCAAAAGCGTGCTTTTTTTTACGTAAATTTCTTCGACGAGGATGGGATTCGAACCTACGTGTGCAGAGCACATTGGATTAGCAGTCCAACGCCTTAACCACTCGGCCACCTCGTCTGCTGGAACTACAGTTGTGTCTTTGGCGAGTGCTTGCGGAAAGAAGACATTTGTCGATTCGAAAACACATTCAAAACATGGTACTGGGCCGGTGTTAACGTCTAATGCCAAGCTGCAGTGCGGCCGACCAAGCTCCCACTGGCGAATCGTTTAATGACAGCATCCGTCCATGTGGATATGCGATCGGGTAAAACCATTGGCCCAATTATCTACTGCAGGAATAAGCATTGTATCGACATGCAGTGTCGTCTAATGCAAATGAGAAAGGTGCTGTGCATTCTTTTGCACGACTTACTGCAACGAAACGTACAGCTCGATACGCTACACTGATATTGCTTGCAAGGTTTTGACGTCCCCCCTAGCCCAAGATTGTCCTGCTGTTTGCGATGGAGCTTGGTGTTTGGGCGGCCACTAGCGACGGATGTCTGCAAACTCAAGTCTCTCCAGTAGGCCCTGCCAAATGGCTTCTGTAGATGGCGGCCTGACTTTAAAGAACAAACTGTCGGAAGGCGACAGTTGTGCTACAGATGGATTATTAAAGGCACGATACGTTAAAATGACTGCGACAGATATGCACTTAAATATAAATAAGAACTCGTCGTTCGCAAATACCAACATACTCTTTGCTGGAGCCGAAATTTGATTGGTTTATAGATCTCGAATTGATGTTTAATTCGAAGGGCATACGCTATGGAATGTTGTGCGCTTTCATCTGGTAGGCAGTTTAGTCACTTATTTCATACACACGCTATCTGCCACGTACACGCGTCGATGTTACTACTGAGTGGCGTTTCGCACGGAGAAGGAGTGACCGCAAAAGCGTGCTTTTTTTTACGTAAATTTCTTCGACGAGGATGGGATTCGAACCTACGTGTGCAGAGCACATTGGATTAGCAGTCCAACGCCTTAACCACTCGGCCACCTCGTCTGCTGGAACTACAGTTGTGTCTTTGGCGAGTGCTTGCGGAAAGAAGACATTTGTCGATTCGAAAACACATTCAAAACATGGTACTGGGCCGGTGTTAACGTCTAATGCCAAGCTGCAGTGCGGCCGACCAAGCTCCCACTGGCGAATCGTTTAATGACAGCATCCGTCCATGTGGATATGCGATCGGGTAAAATCATTGGCCCAATTATCTACTGCAGGAATAAGCATTGTATCGACATGCAGTGTCGTCTAATGCAAATGAGAAAGGTGCTGTGCATTCTTTTGCACGACTTACTGCAACGAAACGTACAGCTCGATACGCTACACTGATATTGCTTGCAAGGTTTTGACGTCCCCCCTAGCCCAAGATTGTCCTGCTGTTTGCGATGGAGCTTGGTGTTTGGGCGGCCACTAGCGACGGATGTCTGCAAACTCAAGTCTCTCCAGTAGGCCCTGCCAAATGGCTTCTGTAGATGGCGGCCTGACTTTAAAGAACAAACTGTCGGAAGGCGACAGTTGTGCTACAGATGGATTATTAAAGGCACGATACGTTAAAATGACTGCGACAGATATGCACTTAAATATAAATAAGAACTCGTCGTTCGCAAATACCAACATACTCTTTGCTGGAGCCGAAATTTGATTGGTTTATAGATCTCGAATTGATGTTTAATTCGAAGGGCATACGCTATGGAATGTTGTGCGCTTTCATCTGGTAGGCAGTTTAGTCACTTATTTCATACACACGCTATCTGCCACGTACACGCGTCGATGTTACTACTGAGTGGCGTTTCGCACGGAGAAGGAGTGACCGCAAAAGCGTGCTTTACGTAAATTTCTTCGACGAGGATGGGATTCGAACCCACGCGTGCAGAGCACATTGGATTAGCAGTCCAACGCCTTAACCACTCGGCCACCTCGTCTGCTGGAACTACAGTTGTGTCTTTGGCGAGTGCTTGCGGAAAGAAGACATTTGTCGATTCGAAAACACATTCAAAACATGGTACTGGGCCGGTGTTAACGTCTAATGCCAAGCTGCAGTGCGGCCGACCAAGCTCCCACTGGCGAATCGTTTAATGACAGCATCCGTCCATATGGATATGCGATCGGGTAAAATCATTGGCCCAATTATCTACTGCAGGAATAAGCATTGTATCGACATGCAGTGTCGTCTAATGCAAATGAGAAAGGTGCTGTGCATTCTTTTGCACGACTTACTGCAACGAAACGTACAGCTCGATACGCTACACTGATATTGCTTGCAAGGTTTTGACGTCCCCCCTAGCCCAAGATTGTCCTGCTGTTTGCGATGGAGCTTGGTGTTTGGGCGGCCACTAGCGACGGATGTCTGCAAACTCAAGTCTCTCCAGTAGGCCCTGCCAAATGGCTTCTGTAGATGGCGGCCTGACTTTAAAGAACAAACTGTCGGAAGGCGACAGTTGTGCTACAGATGGATTATTAAAGGCACGATACGTTAAAATGACTGCGACAGATATGCACTTAAATATAAATAAGAACTCGTCGTTCGCAAATACCAACATACTCTTTGCTGGAGCCGAAATTTGATTGGTTTATAGATCTCGAATTGATGTTTAATTCGAAGGGCATACGCTATGGAATGTTGTGCGCTTTCATCTGGTAGGCAGTTTTGTCACTTATTTCATACACACGCTATCTGCCACGTACACGCGTCGATGTTACTACTGAGTGGCGTTTCGCACGGAGAAGGAGTGACCGCAAAAGCGTGCTTTTTTTTACGTAAATTTCTTCGACGAGGATGGGATTCGAACCTACGTGTGCAGAGCACATTGGATTAGCAGTCCAACGCCTTAACCACTCGGCCACCTCGTCTGCTGGAACTACAGTTGTGTCTTTGGCGAGTGCTTGCGGAAAGAAGACATTTGTCGATTCGAAAACACATTCAAAACATGGTACTGGGCCGGTGTTAACGTCTAATGCCAAGCTGCAGTGCGGCCGACCAAGCTCCCACTGGCGAATCGTTTAATGACAGCATCCGTCCATATGGATATGCGATCGGGTAAAATCATTGGCCCAATTATCTACTGCAGGAATAAGCATTGTATCGACATGCAGTGTCGTCTAATGCAAATGAGAAAGGTGCTATGCATTCTTTTGCACGACTTACTGCAACGAAACGTACAGCTCGATACGCTACACTGATATTGCTTGCAAGGTTTTGACGTCCCCCCTAGCCCAAGATTGTCCTGCTGTTTGCGATGGAGCTTGGTGTTTGGGCGGCCACTAGCGACGGATGTCTGCAAACTCAAGTCTCTCCAGTAGGCCCTGCCAAATGGCTTCTGTAGATGGCGGCCTGACTTTAAAGAACAAACTGTCGGAAGGCGACAGTTGTGCTACAGATGGATTATTAAAGGCACGATACGTTAAAATGACTGCGACAGATATGCACTTAAATATAAATAAGAACTCGTCGTTCGCAAATACCAACATACTCTTTGCTGGAGCCGAAATTTGATTGGTTTATAGATCTCGAATTGATGTTTAATTCGAAGGGCATACGCTATGGAATGTTGTGCGCTTTCATCTGGTAGGCAGTTTTGTCACTTATTTCATACACACGCTATCTGCCACGTACACGCGTCGATGTTACTACTGAGTGGCGTTTCGCACGGAGAAGGAGTGACCGCAAAAGCGTGCTTTTTTTTACGTAAATTTCTTCGACGAGGATGGGATTCGAACCTACGTGTGCAGAGCACATTGGATTAGCAGTCCAACGCCTTAACCACTCGGCCACCTCGTCTGCTGGAACTACAGTTGTGTCTTTGGCGAGTGCTTGCGGAAAGAAGACATTTGTCGATTCGAAAACACATTCAAAACATGGTACTGGGCCGGTGTTAACGTCTAATGCCAAGCTGCAGTGCGGCCGACCAAGCTCCCACTGGCGAATCGTTTAATGACAGCATCCGTCCATGTGGATATGCGATCGGGTAAAATCATTGGCCCAATTATCTACTGCAGGAATAAGCATTGTATCGACATGCAGTGTCGTCTAATGCAAATGAGAAAGGTGCTGTGCATTCTTTTGCACGACTTACTGCAACGAAACGTACAGCTCGATACGCTACACTGATATTGCTTGCAAGGTTTTGACGTCCCCCCTAGCCCAAGATTGTCCTGCTGTTTGCGATGGAGCTTGGTGTTTGGGCGGCCACTAGCGACGGATGTCTGCAAATTCAAGTCTCTCCAGTAGGCCCTGCCAAATGGCTTCTGTAGATGGCGGCCTGACTTTAAAGAACAAACTGTCGGAAGGCGACAGTTGTGCTACAGATGGATTATTAAAGGCACGATACGTTAAAATGACTGCGACAGATATGCACTTAAATATAAATAAGAACTCGTCGTTCGCAAATACCAACATACTCTTTGCTGGAGCCGAAATTTGATTGGTTTATAGATCTCGAATTGATGTTTAATTCGAAGGGCATACGCTATGGAATGTTGTGCGCTTTCATCTGGTAGGCAGTTTAGTCACTTATTTCATACACACGCTATCTGCCACGTACACGCGTCGATGTTACTACTGAGTGGCGTTTCGCACGGAGAAGGAGTGACCGCAAAAGCGTGCTTTTTTTTACGTAAATTTCTTCGACGAGGATGGGATTCGAACCTACGTGTGCAGAGCACATTGGATTAGCAGTCCAACGCCTTAACCACTCGGCCACCTCGTCTGCTGGAACTACAGTTGTGTCTTTGGCGAGTGCTTGCGGAAAGAAGACATTTGTCGATTCGAAAACACATTCAAAACATGGTACTGGGCCGGTGTTAACGTCTAATGCCAAGCTGCAGTGCGGCCGACCAAGCTCCCACTGGCGAATCGTTTAATGACAGCATCCGTCCATATGGATATGCGATCGGGTAAAATCATTGGCCCAATTATCTACTGCAGGAATAAGCATTGTATCGACATGCAGTGTCGTCTAATGCAAATGAGAAAGGTGCTGTGCATTCTTTTGCACGACTTACTGCAACGAAACGTACAGCTCGATACGCTACACTGATATTGCTTGCAAGGTTTTGACGTCCCCCCTAGCCCAAGATTGTCCTGCTGTTTGCGATGGAGCTTGGTGTTTGGGCGGCCACTAGCGACGGATGTCTGCAAACTCAAGTCTCTCCAGTAGGCCCTGCCAAATGGCTTCTGTAGATGGCGGCCTGACTTTAAAGAACAAACTGTCGGAAGGCGACAGTTGTGCTACAGATGGATTATTAAAGGCACGATACGTTAAAATGACTGCGACAGATATGCACTTAAATATAAATAAGAACTCGTTCGCAAATACCAACATACTCTTTGCTGGAGCCGAAATTTGATTGGTTTATAGATCTCGAATTGATGTTTAATTCGAAGGGCATACGCTATGGAATGTTGTGCGCTTTCATCTGGTAGGCAGTTTAGTCACTTATTTCATACACACGCTATCTGCCACGTACACGCGTCGATGTTACTACTGAGTGGCGTTTCGCACGGAGAAGGAGTGACCGCAAAAGCGTGCTTTTTTTTACGTAAATTTCTTCGACGAGGATGGGATTCGAACCTACGTGTGCAGAGCACATTGGATTAGCAGTCCAACGCCTTAACCACTCGGCCACCTCGTCTGCTGGAACTACAGTTGTGTCTTTGGCGAGTGCTTGCGGAAAGAAGACATTTGTCGATTCGAAAACACATTCAAAACATGGTACTGGGCCGGTGTTAACGTCTAATGCCAAGCTGCAGTGCGGCCGACCAAGCTCCCACTGGCGAATCGTTTAATGACAGCATCCGTCCATGTGGATATGCGATCGGGTAAAACCATTGGCCCAATTATCTACTGCAGGAATAAGCATTGTATCGACATGCAGTGTCGTCTAATGCAAATGAGAAAGGTGCTGTGCATTCTTTTGCACGACTTACTGCAACGAAACGTACAGCTCGATACGCTACACTGATATTGCTTGCAAGGTTTTGACGTCCCCCCTAGCCCAAGATTGTCCTGCTGTTTGCGATGGAGCTTGGTGTTTGGGCGGCCACTAGCGACGGATGTCTGCAAACTCAAGTCTCTCCAGTAGGCCCTGCCAAATGGCTTCTGTAGATGGCGGCCTGACTTTAAAGAACAAACTGTCGGAAGGCGACAGTTGTGCTACAGATGGATTATTAAAGGCACGATACGTTAAAATGACTGCGACAGATATGCACTTAAATATAAATAAGAACTCGTCGTTCGCAAATACCAACATACTCTTTGCTGGAGCCGAAATTTGATTGGTTTATAGATCTCGAATTGATGTTTAATTCGAAGGGCATACGCTATGGAATGTTGTGCGCTTTCATCTGGTAGGCAGTTTAGTCACTTATTTCATACACACGCTATCTGCCACGTACACGCGTCGATGTTACTACTGAGTGGCGTTTCGCACGGAGAAGGAGTGACCGCAAAAGCGTGCTTTTTTTTACGTAAATTTCTTCGACGAGGATGGGATTCGAACCTACGTGTGCAGAGCACATTGGATTAGCAGTCCAACGCCTTAACCACTCGGCCACCTCGTCTGCTGGAACTACAGTTGTGTCTTTGGCGAGTGCTTGCGGAAAGAAGACATTTGTCGATTCGAAAACACATTCAAAACATGGTACTGGGCCGGTGTTAACGTCTAATGCCAAGCTGCAGTGCGGCCGACCAAGCTCCCACTGGCGAATCGTTTAATGACAGCATCCGTCCATGTGGATATGCGATCGGGTAAAATCATTGGCCCAATTATCTACTGCAGGAATAAGCATTGTATCGACATGCAGTGTCGTCTAATGCAAATGAGAAAGGTGCTGTGCATTCTTTTGCACGACTTACTGCAACGAAACGTACAGCTCGATACGCTACACTGATATTGCTTGCAAGGTTTTGACGTCCCCCCTAGCCCAAGATTGTCCTGCTGTTTGCGATGGAGCTTGGTGTTTGGGCGGCCACTAGCGACGGATGTCTGCAAACTCAAGTCTCTCCAGTAGGCCCTGCCAAATGGCTTCTGTAGATGGCGGCCTGACTTTAAAGAACAAACTGTCGGAAGGCGACAGTTGTGCTACAGATGGATTATTAAAGGCACGATACGTTAAAATGACTGCGACAGATATGCACTTAAATATAAATAAGAACTCGTCGTTCGCAAATACCAACATACTCTTTGCTGGAGCCGAAATTTGATTGGTTTATAGATCTCGAATTGATGTTTAATTCGAAGGGCATACGCTATGGAATGTTGTGCGCTTTCATCTGGTAGGCAGTTTAGTCACTTATTTCATACACACGCTATCTGCCACGTACACGCGTCGATGTTACTACTGAGTGGCGTTTCGCACGGAGAAGGAGTGACCGCAAAAGCGTGCTTTACGTAAATTTCTTCGACGAGGATGGGATTCGAACCCACGCGTGCAGAGCACATTGGATTAGCAGTCCAACGCCTTAACCACTCGGCCACCTCGTCTGCTGGAACTACAGTTGTGTCTTTGGCGAGTGCTTGCGGAAAGAAGACATTTGTCGATTCGAAAACACATTCAAAACATGGTACTGGGCCGGTGTTAACGTCTAATGCCAAGCTGCAGTGCGGCCGACCAAGCTCCCACTGGCGAATCGTTTAATGACAGCATCCGTCCATATGGATATGCGATCGGGTAAAATCATTGGCCCAATTATCTACTGCAGGAATAAGCATTGTATCGACATGCAGTGTCGTCTAATGCAAATGAGAAAGGTGCTGTGCATTCTTTTGCACGACTTACTGCAACGAAACGTACAGCTCGATACGCTACACTGATATTGCTTGCAAGGTTTTGACGTCCCCCCTAGCCCAAGATTGTCCTGCTGTTTGCGATGGAGCTTGGTGTTTGGGCGGCCACTAGCGACGGATGTCTGCAAACTCAAGTCTCTCCAGTAGGCCCTGCCAAATGGCTTCTGTAGATGGCGGCCTGACTTTAAAGAACAAACTGTCGGAAGGCGACAGTTGTGCTACAGATGGATTATTAAAGGCACGATACGTTAAAATGACTGCGACAGATATGCACTTAAATATAAATAAGAACTCGTCGTTCGCAAATACCAACATACTCTTTGCTGGAGCCGAAATTTGATTGGTTTATAGATCTCGAATTGATGTTTAATTCGAAGGGCATACGCTATGGAATGTTGTGCGCTTTCATCTGGTAGGCAGTTTTGTCACTTATTTCATACACACGCTATCTGCCACGTACACGCGTCGATGTTACTACTGAGTGGCGTTTCGCACGGAGAAGGAGTGACCGCAAAAGCGTGCTTTTTTTTACGTAAATTTCTTCGACGAGGATGGGATTCGAACCTACGTGTGCAGAGCACATTGGATTAGCAGTCCAACGCCTTAACCACTCGGCCACCTCGTCTGCTGGAACTACAGTTGTGTCTTTGGCGAGTGCTTGCGGAAAGAAGACATTTGTCGATTCGAAAACACATTCAAAACATGGTACTGGGCCGGTGTTAACGTCTAATGCCAAGCTGCAGTGCGGCCGACCAAGCTCCCACTGGCGAATCGTTTAATGACAGCATCCGTCCATATGGATATGCGATCGGGTAAAATCATTGGCCCAATTATCTACTGCAGGAATAAGCATTGTATCGACATGCAGTGTCGTCTAATGCAAATGAGAAAGGTGCTATGCATTCTTTTGCACGACTTACTGCAACGAAACGTACAGCTCGATACGCTACACTGATATTGCTTGCAAGGTTTTGACGTCCCCCCTAGCCCAAGATTGTCCTGCTGTTTGCGATGGAGCTTGGTGTTTGGGCGGCCACTAGCGACGGATGTCTGCAAACTCAAGTCTCTCCAGTAGGCCCTGCCAAATGGCTTCTGTAGATGGCGGCCTGACTTTAAAGAACAAACTGTCGGAAGGCGACAGTTGTGCTACAGATGGATTATTAAAGGCACGATACGTTAAAATGACTGCGACAGATATGCACTTAAATATAAATAAGAACTCGTCGTTCGCAAATACCAACATACTCTTTGCTGGAGCCGAAATTTGATTGGTTTATAGATCTCGAATTGATGTTTAATTCGAAGGGCATACGCTATGGAATGTTGTGCGCTTTCATCTGGTAGGCAGTTTTGTCACTTATTTCATACACACGCTATCTGCCACGTACACGCGTCGATGTTACTACTGAGTGGCGTTTCGCACGGAGAAGGAATGACCGCAAAAGCGTGCTTTTTTTTACGTAAATTTCTTCGACGAGGATGGGATTCGAACCTACGTGTGCAGAGCACATTGGATTAACAGTCCAACGCCTTAACCACTCGGCCACCTCGTCTGCTGGAACTACAGTTGTGTCTTTGGCGAGTGCTTGCGGAAAGAAGACATTTGTCGATTCGAAAACACATTCAAAACATGGTACTGGGCCGGTGTTAACGTCTAATGCCAAGCTGCAGTGCGGCCGACCAAGCTCCCACTGGCGAATCGTTTAATGACAGCATCCGTCCATGTGGATATGCGATCGGGTAAAATCATTGGCCCAATTATCTACTGCAGGAATAAGCATTGTATCGACATGCAGTGTCGTCTAATGCAAATGAGAAAGGTGCTGTGCATTCTTTTGCACGACTTACTGCAACGAAACGTACAGCTCGATACGCTACACTGATATTGCTTGCAAGGTTTTGACGTCCCCCCTAGCCCAAGATTGTCCTGCTGTTTGCGATGGAGCTTGGTGTTTGGGCGGCCACTAGCGACGGATGTCTGCAAACTCAAGTCTCTCCAGTAGGCCCTGCCAAATGGCTTCTGTAGATGGCGGCCTGACTTTAAAGAACAAACTGTCGGAAGGCGACAGTTGTGCTACAGATGGATTATTAAAGGCACGATACGTTAAAATGACTGCGACAGATATGCACTTAAATATAAATAAGAACTCGTCGTTCGCAAATACCAACATACTCTTTGCTGGAGCCGAAATTTGATTGGTTTATAGATCTCGAATTGATGTTTAATTCGAAGGGCATACGCTATGGAATGTTGTGCGCTTTCATCTGGTAGGCAGTTTAGTCACTTATTTCATACACACGCTATCTGCCACGTACACGCGTCGATGTTACTACTGAGTGGCGTTTCGCACGGAGAAGGAGTGACCGCAAAAGCGTGCTTTTTTTTACGTAAATTTCTTCGACGAGGATGGGATTCGAACCTACGTGTGCAGAGCACATTGGATTAGCAGTCCAACGCCTTAACCACTCGGCCACCTCGTCTGCTGGAACTACAGTTGTGTCTTTGGCGAGTGCTTGCGGAAAGAAGACATTTGTCGATTCGAAAACACATTCAAAACATGGTACTGGGCCGGTGTTAACGTCTAATGCCAAGCTGCAGTGCGGCCGACCAAGCTCCCACTGGCGAATCGTTTAATGACAGCATCCGTCCATATGGATATGCGATCGGGTAAAATCATTGGCCCAATTATCTACTGCAGGAATAAGCATTGTATCGACATGCAGTGTCGTCTAATGCAAATGAGAAAGGTGCTGTGCATTCTTTTGCACGACTTACTGCAACGAAACGTACAGCTCGATACGCTACACTGATATTGCTTGCAAGGTTTTGACGTCCCCCCTAGCCCAAGATTGTCCTGCTGTTTGCGATGGAGCTTGGTGTTTGGGCGGCCACTAGCGACGGATGTCTGCAAAGTCAAGTCTCTCCAGTAGGCCCTGCCAAATGGCTTCTGTAGATGGCGGCCTGACTTTAAAGAACAAACTGTCGGAAGGCGACAGTTGTGCTACAGATGGATTATTAAAGGCACGATACGTTAAAATGACTGCGACAGATATGCACTTAAATATAAATAAGAACTCGTCGTTCGCAAATACCAACATACTCTTTGCTGGAGCCGAAATTTGATTGGTTTATAGATCTCGAATTGATGTTTAATTCGAAGGGCATACGCTATGGAATGTTGTGCGCTTTCATCTGGTAGGCAGTTTAGTCACTTATTTCATACACACGCTATCTGCCACGTACACGCGTCGATGTTACTACTGAGTGGCGTTTCGCACGGAGAAGGAGTGACCGCAAAAGCGTGCTTTACGTAAATTTCTTCGACGAGGATGGGATTCGAACCCACGCGTGCAGAGCACATTGGATTAGCAGTCCAACGCCTTAACCACTCGGCCACCTCGTCTGCTGGAACTACAGTTGTGTCTTTGGCGAGTGCTTGCGGAAAGAAGACATTTGTCGATTCGAAAACACATTCAAAACATGGTACTGGGCCGGTGTTAACGTCTAATGCCAAGCTGCAGTGCGGCCGACCAAGCTCCCACTGGCGAATCGTTTAATGACAGCATCCGTCCATATGGATATGCGATCGGGTAAAATCATTGGCCCAATTATCTACTGCAGGAATAAGCATTGTATCGACATGCAGTGTCGTCTAATGCAAATGAGAAAGGTGCTGTGCATTCTTTTGCACGACTTACTGCAACGAAACGTACAGCTCGATACGCTACACTGATATTGCTTGCAAGGTTTTGACGTCCCCCCTAGCCCAAGATTGTCCTGCTGTTTGCGATGGAGCTTGGTGTTTGGGCGGCCACTAGCGACGGATGTCTGCAAAGTCAAGTCTCTCCAGTAGGCCCTGCCAAATGGCTTCTGTAGATGGCGGCCTGACTTTAAAGAACAAACTGTCGGAAGGCGACAGTTGTGCTACAGATGGATTATTAAAGGCACGATACGTTAAAATGACTGCGACAGATATGCACTTAAATATAAATAAGAACTCGTCGTTCGCAAATACCAACATACTCTTTGCTGGAGCCGAAATTTGATTGGTTTATAGATCTCGAATTGATGTTTAATTCGAAGGGCATACGCTATGGAATGTTGTGCGCTTTCATCTGGTAGGCAGTTTAGTCACTTATTTCATACACACGCTATCTGCCACGTACACGCGTCGATGTTACTACTGAGTGGCGTTTCGCACGGAGAAGGAGTGACCGCAAAAGCGTGCTTTACGTAAATTTCTTCGACGAGGATGGGATTCTAACCCACGCGTGCAGAGCACATTGGATTAGCAGTCAAACGCCTTAACCACTCGGCCACCTCGTCTGCTGGAACTACAGTTGTGTCTTTGGCGAGTGCTTGCGGAAAGAAGACATTTGTCGATTCGAAAACACATTCAAAACATGGTACTGGGCCGGTGTTAACGTCTAATGCCAAGCTGCAGTGCGGCCGACCAAGCTCCCACTGGCGAATCGTTTAATGACAGCATCCGTCCATATGGATATGCGATCGGGTAAAATCATTGGCCCAATTATCTACTGCAGGAATAAGCATTGTATCGACATGCAGTGTCGTCTAATGCAAATGAGAAAGGTGCTGTGCATTCTTTTGCACGACTTACTGCAACGAAACGTACAGCTCGATACGCTACACTGATATTGCTTGCAAGGTTTTGACGTCCCCCCTAGCCCAAGATTGTCCTGCTGTTTGCGATGGAGCTTGGTGTTTGGGCGGCCACTAGCGACGGATGTCTGCAAACTCAAGTCTCTCCAGTAGGCCCTGCCAAATGGCTTCTGTAGATGGCGGCCTGACTTTAAAGAACAAACTGTCGGAAGGCGACAGTTGTGCTACAGATGGATTATTAAAGGCACGATACGTTAAAATGACTGCGACAGATATGCACTTAAATATAAATAAGAACTCGTCGTTCGCAAATACCAACATACTCTTTGCTGGAGCCGAAATTTGATTGGTTTATAGATCTCGAATTGATGTTTAATTCGAAGGGCATACGCTATGGAATGTTGTGCGCTTTCATCTGGTAGGCAGTTTAGTCACTTATTTCATACACACGCTATCTGCCACGTACACGCGTCGATGTTACTACTGAGTGGCGTTTCGCACGGAGAAGGAGTGACCGCAAAAGCGTGCTTTACGTAAATTTCTTCGACGAGGATGGGATTCGAACCCACGCGTGCAGAGCACATTGGATTAGCAGTCCAACGCCTTAACCACTCGGCCACCTCGTCTGCTGGAACTACAGTTGTGTCTTTGGCGAGTGCTTGCGGAAAGAAGACATTTGTCGATTCGAAAACACATTCAAAACATGGTACTGGGCCGGTGTTAACGTCTAATGCCAAGCTGCAGTGCGGCCGACCAAGCTCCCACTGGCGAATCGTTTAATGACAGCATCCGTCCATGTGGATATGCGATCGGGTAAAATCATTGGCCCAATTATCTACTGCAGGAATAAGCATTGTATCGACATGCAGTGTCGTCTAATGCAAATGAGAAAGGTGCTGTGCATTCTTTTGCACGACTTACTGCAACGAAACGTACAGCGCGATACGCTACACTGATATTGCTTGCAAGGTTTTGACGTCCCCCCTAGCCCAAGATTGTCCTGCTGTTTGCGATGGAGCTTGGTGTTTGGGCAGCCACTAGCGACGGATGTCTGCAAACTCAAGTCTCTCCAGTAGGCCCTGCCAAATGGCTTCTGTAGATGGCAGCCTGACTTTAAAGAACAAACTGTCGGAAGGCGACAGTTGTGCTACAGATGGATTATTAAAGGCACGATACATTAAAATGACTGCGACAGATATGCACTTAAATATAAATAAGAACTCGTCGTTCGCAAATACCAACATACTCTTTGCTGGAGCCGAAATTTGATTGGTTTATAGATCTCGAATTGATGTTTAATTCGAAGGGCATACGCTATGGAATGTTGTGCGCTTTCATCTGGTAGGCAGTTTTGTCACTTATTTCATACACACGCTATCTGCCACGTACACGCGTCGATGTTACTACTGAGTGGCGTTTCGCACGGAGAAGGAGTGACCGCAAAAGCGTGCTTTACGTAAATTTCTTCGACGAGGATGGGATTCGAACCCACGCGTGCAGAGCACATTGGATTAGCAGTCCAACGCCTTAACCACTCGGCCACCTCGTCTGCTGGAACTACAGTTGTGTCTTTGGCGAGTGCTTGCGGAAAGAAGACATTTGTCGATTCGAAAACACATTCAAAACATGGTACTGGGCCGGTGTTAACGTCTAATGCCAAGCTGCAGTGCGGCCGACCAAGCTCCCACTGGCGAATCGTTTAATGACAGCATCCGTCCATGTGGATATGCGATCGGGTAAAATCATTGGCCCAATTATCTACTGCAGGAATAAGCATTGTATCGACATGCAGTGTCGTCTAATGCAAATGAGAAAGGTGCTGTGCATTCTTTTGCACGACTTACTGCAACGAAACGTACAGCTCGATACGCTACACTGATATTGCTTGCAAGGTTTTGACGTCCCCCCTAGCCCAAGATTGTCCTGCTGTTTGCGATGGAGCTTGGTGTTTGGGCGGCCACTAGCGACGGATGTCTGCAAACTCAAGTCTCTCCAGTAGGCCCTGCCAAATGGCTTCTGTAGATGGCGGCCTGACTTTAAAGAACAAACTGTCGGAAGGCGACAGTTGTGCTACAGATGGATTATTAAAGGCACGATACGTTAAAATGACTGCGACAGATATGCACTTAAATATAAATAAGAACTCGTCGTTCGCAAATACCAACATACTCTTTGCTGGAGCCGAAATTTGATTGGTTTATAGATCTCGAATTGATGTTTAATTCGAAGGGCATACGCTATGGAATGTTGTGCGCTTTCATCTGGTAGGCAGTTTAGTCACTTATTTCATACACACGCTATCTGCCACGTACACGCGTCGATGTTACTACTGAGTGGCGTTTCGCACGGAGAAGGAGTGACCGCAAAAGCGTGCTTTACGTAAATTTCTTCGACGAGGATGGGATTCTAACCCACGCGTGCAGAGCACATTGGATTAGCAGTCAAACGCCTTAACCACTCGGCCACCTCGTCTGCTGGAACTACAGTTGTGTCTTTGGCGAGTGCTTGCGGAAAGAAGACATTTGTCGATTCCAAAACACATTCAAAACATGGTACTGGGCCGGTGTTAACGTCTAATGCCAAGCTGCAGTGCGGCCGACCAAGCTCCCACTGGCGAATCGTTTAATGACAGCATCCGTCCATATGGATATGCGATCGGGTAAAATCATTGGCCCAATTATCTACTGCAGGAATAAGCATTGTATCGACATGCAGTGTCGTCTAATGCAAATGAGAAAGGTGCTGTGCATTCTTTTGCACGACTTACTGCAACGAAACGTACAGCTCGATACGCTACACTGATATTGCTTGCAAGGTTTTGACGTCCCCCCTAGCCCAAGATTGTCCTGCTGTTTGCGATGGAGCTTGGTGTTTGGGCGGCCACTAGCGACGGATGTCTGCAAACTCAAGTCTCTCCAGTAGGCCCTGCCAAATGGCTTCTGTAGATGGCGGCCTGACTTTAAAGAACAAACTGTCGGAAGGCGACAGTTGTGCTACAGATGGATTATTAAAGGCACGATACGTTAAAATGACTGCGACAGATATGCACTTAAATATAAATAAGAACTCGTCGTTCGCAAATACCAACATACTCTTTGCTGGAGCCGAAATTTGATTGGTTTATAGATCTCGAATTGATGTTTAATTCGAAGGGCATACGCTATGGAATGTTGTGCGCTTTCATCTGGTAGGCAGTTTAGTCACTTATTTCATACACACGCTATCTGCCACGTACACGCGTCGATGTTACTACTGAGTGGCGTTTCGCACGGAGAAGGAGTGACCGCAAAAGCGTGCTTTACGTAAATTTCTTCGACGAGGATGGGATTCTAACCCACGCGTGCAGAGCACATTGGATTAGCAGTCAAACGCCTTAACCACTCGGCCACCTCGTCTGCTGGAACTACAGTTGTGTCTTTGGCGAGTGCTTGCGGAAAGAAGACATTTGTCGATTCGAAAACACATTCAAAACATGGTACTGGGCCGGTGTTAACGTCTAATGCCAAGCTGCAGTGCGGCCGACCAAGCTCCCACTGGCGAATCGTTTAATGACAGCATCCGTCCATATGGATATGCGATCGGGTAAAATCATTGGCCCAATTATCTACTGCAGGAATAAGCATTGTATCGACATGCAGTGTCGTCTAATGCAAATGAGAAAGGTGCTGTGCATTCTTTTGCACGACTTACTGCAACGAAACGTACAGCTCGATACGCTACACTGATATTGCTTGCAAGGTTTTGACGTCCCCCCTAGCCCAAGATTGTCCTGCTGTTTGCGATGGAGCTTGGTGTTTGGGCGGCCACTAGCGACGGATGTCTGCAAACTCAAGTCTCTCCAGTAGGCCCTGCCAAATGGCTTCTGTAGATGGCGGCCTGACTTTAAAGAACAAACTGTCGGAAGGCGACAGTTGTGCTACAGATGGATTATTAAAGGCACGATACGTTAAAATGACTGCGACAGATATGCACTTAAATATAAATAAGAACTCGTCGTTCGCAAATACCAACATACTCTTTGCTGGAGCCGAAATTTGATTGGTTTATAGATCTCGAATTGATGTTTAATTCGAAGGGCATACGCTATGGAATGTTGTGCGCTTTCATCTGGTAGGCAGTTTAGTCACTTATTTCATACACACGCTATCTGCCACGTACACGCGTCGATGTTACTACTGAGTGGCGTTTCGCACGGAGAAGGAGTGACCGCAAAAGCGTGCTTTTTTTTACGTAAATTTCTTCGACGAGGATGGGATTCGAACCTACGTGTGCAGAGCACATTGGATTAGCAGTCCAACGCCTTAACCACTCGGCCACCTCGTCTGCTGGAACTACAGTTGTGTCTTTGGCGAGTGCTTGCGGAAAGAAGACATTTGTCGATTCGAAAACACATTCAAAACATGGTACTGGGCCGGTGTTAACGTCTAATGCCAAGCTGCAGTGCGGCCGACCAAGCTCCCACTGGCGAATCGTTTAATGACAGCATCCGTCCATATGGATATGCGATCGGGTAAAATCATTGGCCCAATTATCTACTGCAGGAATAAGCATTGTATCGACATGCAGTGTCGTCTAATGCAAATGAGAAAGGTGCTGTGCATTCTTTTGCACGACTTACTGCAACGAAACGTACAGCTCGATACGCTACACTGATATTGCTTGCAAGGTTTTGACGTCCCCCCTAGCCCAAGATTGTCCTGCTGTTTGCGATGGAGCTTGGTGTTTGGGCGGCCACTAGCGACGGATGTCTGCAAAGTCAAGTCTCTCCAGTAGGCCCTGCCAAATGGCTTCTGTAGATGGCGGCCTGACTTTAAAGAACAAACTGTCGGAAGGCGACAGTTGTGCTACAGATGGATTATTAAAGGCACGATACGTTAAAATGACTGCGACAGATATGCACTTAAATATAAATAAGAACTCGTCGTTCGCAAATACCAACATACTCTTTGCTGGAGCCGAAATTTGATTGGTTTATAGATCTCGAATTGATGTTTAATTCGAAGGGCATACGCTATGGAATGTTGTGCGCTTTCATCTGGTAGGCAGTTTAGTCACTTATTTCATACACACGCTATCTGCCACGTACACGCGTCGATGTTACTACTGAGTGGCGTTTCGCACGGAGAAGGAGTGACCGCAAAAGCGTGCTTTACGTAAATTTCTTCGACGAGGATGGGATTCGAACCCACGCGTGCAGAGCACATTGGATTAGCAGTCCAACGCCTTAACCACTCGGCCACCTCGTCTGCTGGAACTACAGTTGTGTCTTTGGCGAGTGCTTGCGGAAAGAAGACATTTGTCGATTCGAAAACACATTCAAAACATGGTACTGGGCCGGTGTTAACGTCTAATGCCAAGCTGCAGTGCGGCCGACCAAGCTCCCACTGGCGAATCGTTTAATGACAGCATCCGTCCATATGGATATGCGATCGGGTAAAATCATTGGCCCAATTATCTACTGCAGGAATAAGCATTGTATCGACATGCAGTGTCGTCTAATGCAAATGAGAAAGGTGCTGTGCATTCTTTTGCACGACTTACTGCAACGAAACGTACAGCTCGATACGCTACACTGATATTGCTTGCAAGGTTTTGACGTCCCCCCTAGCCCAAGATTGTCCTGCTGTTTGCGATGGAGCTTGGTGTTTGGGCGGCCACTAGCGACGGATGTCTGCAAAGTCAAGTCTCTCCAGTAGGCCCTGCCAAATGGCTTCTGTAGATGGCGGCCTGACTTTAAAGAACAAACTGTCGGAAGGCGACAGTTGTGCTACAGATGGATTATTAAAGGCACGATACGTTAAAATGACTGCGACAGATATGCACTTAAATATAAATAAGAACTCGTCGTTCGCAAATACCAACATACTCTTTGCTGGAGCCGAAATTTGATTGGTTTATAGATCTCGAATTGATGTTTAATTCGAAGGGCATACGCTATGGAATGTTGTGCGCTTTCATCTGGTAGGCAGTTTAGTCACTTATTTCATACACACGCTATCTGCCACGTACACGCGTCGATGTTACTACTGAGTGGCGTTTCGCACGGAGAAGGAGTGACCGCAAAAGCGTGCTTTACGTAAATTTCTTCGACGAGGATGGGATTCTAACCCACGCGTGCAGAGCACATTGGATTAGCAGTCAAACGCCTTAACCACTCGGCCACCTCGTCTGCTGGAACTACAGTTGTGTCTTTGGCGAGTGCTTGCGGAAAGAAGACATTTGTCGATTCGAAAACACATTCAAAACATGGTACTGGGCCGGTGTTAACGTCTAATGCCAAGCTGCAGTGCGGCCGACCAAGCTCCCACTGGCGAATCGTTTAATGACAGCATCCGTCCATATGGATATGCGATCGGGTAAAATCATTGGCCCAATTATCTACTGCAGGAATAAGCATTGTATCGACATGCAGTGTCGTCTAATGCAAATGAGAAAGGTGCTGTGCATTCTTTTGCACGACTTACTGCAACGAAACGTACAGCTCGATACGCTACACTGATATTGCTTGCAAGGTTTTGACGTCCCCCCTAGCCCAAGATTGTCCTGCTGTTTGCGATGGAGCTTGGTGTTTGGGCGGCCACTAGCGACGGATGTCTGCAAACTCAAGTCTCTCCAGTAGGCCCTGCCAAATGGCTTCTGTAGATGGCGGCCTGACTTTAAAGAACAAACTGTCGGAAGGCGACAGTTGTGCTACAGATGGATTATTAAAGGCACGATACGTTAAAATGACTGCGACAGATATGCACTTAAATATAAATAAGAACTCGTCGTTCGCAAATACCAACATACTCTTTGCTGGAGCCGAAATTTGATTGGTTTATAGATCTCGAATTGATGTTTAATTCGAAGGGCATACGCTATGGAATGTTGTGCGCTTTCATCTGGTAGGCAGTTTAGTCACTTATTTCATACACACGCTATCTGCCACGTACACGCGTCGATGTTACTACTGAGTGGCGTTTCGCACGGAGAAGGAGTGACCGCAAAAGCGTGCTTTACGTAAATTTCTTCGACGAGGATGGGATTCGAACCCACGCGTGCAGAGCACATTGGATTAGCAGTCCAACGCCTTAACCACTCGGCCACCTCGTCTGCTGGAACTACAGTTGTGTCTTTGGCGAGTGCTTGCGGAAAGAAGACATTTGTCGATTCGAAAACACATTCAAAACATGGTACTGGGCCGGTGTTAACGTCTAATGCCAAGCTGCAGTGCGGCCGACCAAGCTCCCACTGGCGAATCGTTTAATGACAGCATCCGTCCATGTGGATATGCGATCGGGTAAAATCATTGGCCCAATTATCTACTGCAGGAATAAGCATTGTATCGACATGCAGTGTCGTCTAATGCAAATGAGAAAGGTGCTGTGCATTCTTTTGCACGACTTACTGCAACGAAACGTACAGCGCGATACGCTACACTGATATTGCTTGCAAGGTTTTGACGTCCCCCCTAGCCCAAGATTGTCCTGCTGTTTGCGATGGAGCTTGGTGTTTGGGCGGCCACTAGCGACGGATGTCTGCAAACTCAAGTCTCTCCAGTAGGCCCTGCCAAATGGCTTCTGTAGATGGCAGCCTGACTTTAAAGAACAAACTGTCGGAAGGCGACAGTTGTGCTACAGATGGATTATTAAAGGCACGATACATTAAAATGACTGCGACAGATATGCACTTAAATATAAATAAGAACTCGTCGTTCGCAAATACCAACATACTCTTTGCTGGAGCCGAAATTTGATTGGTTTATAGATCTCGAATTGATGTTTAATTCGAAGGGCATACGCTATGGAATGTTGTGCGCTTTCATCTGGTAGGCAGTTTTGTCACTTATTTCATACACACGCTATCTGCCACGTACACGCGTCGATGTTACTACTGAGTGGCGTTTCGCACGGAGAAGGAGTGACCGCAAAAGCGTGCTTTACGTAAATTTCTTCGACGAGGATGGGATTCGAACCCACGCGTGCAGAGCACATTGGATTAGCAGTCCAACGCCTTAACCACTCGGCCACCTCGTCTGCTGGAACTACAGTTGTGTCTTTGGCGAGTGCTTGCGGAAAGAAGACATTTGTCGATTCGAAAACACATTCAAAACATGGTACTGGGCCGGTGTTAACGTCTAATGCCAAGCTGCAGTGCGGCCGACCAAGCTCCCACTGGCGAATCGTTTAATGACAGCATCCGTCCATGTGGATATGCGATCGGGTAAAATCATTGGCCCAATTATCTACTGCAGGAATAAGCATTGTATCGACATGCAGTGTCGTCTAATGCAAATGAGAAAGGTGCTGTGCATTCTTTTGCACGACTTACTGCAACGAAACGTACAGCTCGATACGCTACACTGATATTGCTTGCAAGGTTTTGACGTCCCCCCTAGCCCAAGATTGTCCTGCTGTTTGCGATGGAGCTTGGTGTTTGGGCGGCCACTAGCGACGGATGTCTGCAAACTCAAGTCTCTCCAGTAGGCCCTGCCAAATGGCTTCTGTAGATGGCGGCCTGACTTTAAAGAACAAACTGTCGGAAGGCGACAGTTGTGCTACAGATGGATTATTAAAGGCACGATACGTTAAAATGACTGCGACAGATATGCACTTAAATATAAATAAGAACTCGTCGTTCGCAAATACCAACATACTCTTTGCTGGAGCCGAAATTTGATTGGTTTATAGATCTCGAATTGATGTTTAATTCGAAGGGCATACGCTATGGAATGTTGTGCGCTTTCATCTGGTAGGCAGTTTAGTCACTTATTTCATACACACGCTATCTGCCACGTACACGCGTCGATGTTACTACTGAGTGGCGTTTCGCACGGAGAAGGAGTGACCGCAAAAGCGTGCTTTACGTAAATTTCTTCGACGAGGATGGGATTCTAACCCACGCGTGCAGAGCACATTGGATTAGCAGTCAAACGCCTTAACCACTCGGCCACCTCGTCTGCTGGAACTACAGTTGTGTCTTTGGCGAGTGCTTGCGGAAAGAAGACATTTGTCGATTCCAAAACACATTCAAAACATGGTACTGGGCCGGTGTTAACGTCTAATGCCAAGCTGCAGTGCGGCCGACCAAGCTCCCACTGGCGAATCGTTTAATGACAGCATCCGTCCATATGGATATGCGATCGGGTAAAATCATTGGCCCAATTATCTACTGCAGGAATAAGCATTGTATCGACATGCAGTGTCGTCTAATGCAAATGAGAAAGGTGCTGTGCATTCTTTTGCACGACTTACTGCAACGAAACGTACAGCTCGATACGCTACACTGATATTGCTTGCAAGGTTTTGACGTCCCCCCTAGCCCAAGATTGTCCTGCTGTTTGCGATGGAGCTTGGTGTTTGGGCGGCCACTAGCGACGGATGTCTGCAAACTCAAGTCTCTCCAGTAGGCCCTGCCAAATGGCTTCTGTAGATGGCGGCCTGACTTTAAAGAACAAACTGTCGGAAGGCGACAGTTGTGCTACAGATGGATTATTAAAGGCACGATACGTTAAAATGACTGCGACAGATATGCACTTAAATATAAATAAGAACTCGTCGTTCGCAAATACCAACATACTCTTTGCTGGAGCCGAAATTTGATTGGTTTATAGATCTCGAATTGATGTTTAATTCGAAGGGCATACGCTATGGAATGTTGTGCGCTTTCATCTGGTAGGCAGTTTAGTCACTTATTTCATACACACGCTATCTGCCACGTACACGCGTCGATGTTACTACTGAGTGGCGTTTCGCACGGAGAAGGAGTGACCGCAAAAGCGTGCTTTACGTAAATTTCTTCGACGAGGATGGGATTCTAACCCACGCGTGCAGAGCACATTGGATTAGCAGTCAAACGCCTTAACCACTCGGCCACCTCGTCTGCTGGAACTACAGTTGTGTCTTTGGCGAGTGCTTGCGGAAAGAAGACATTTGTCGATTCGAAAACACATTCAAAACATGGTACTGGGCCGGTGTTAACGTCTAATGCCAAGCTGCAGTGCGGCCGACCAAGCTCCCACTGGCGAATCGTTTAATGACAGCATCCGTCCATATGGATATGCGATCGGGTAAAATCATTGGCCCAATTATCTACTGCAGGAATAAGCATTGTATCGACATGCAGTGTCGTCTAATGCAAATGAGAAAGGTGCTGTGCATTCTTTTGCACGACTTACTGCAACGAAACGTACAGCTCGATACGCTACACTGATATTGCTTGCAAGGTTTTGACGTCCCCCCTAGCCCAAGATTGTCCTGCTGTTTGCGATGGAGCTTGGTGTTTGGGCGGCCACTAGCGACGGATGTCTGCAAACTCAAGTCTCTCCAGTAGGCCCTGCCAAATGGCTTCTGTAGATGGCGGCCTGACTTTAAAGAACAAACTGTCGGAAGGCGACAGTTGTGCTACAGATGGATTATTAAAGGCACGATACGTTAAAATGACTGCGACAGATATGCACTTAAATATAAATAAGAACTCGTCGTTCGCAAATACCAACATACTCTTTGCTGGAGCCGAAATTTGATTGGTTTATAGATCTCGAATTGATGTTTAATTCGAAGGGCATACGCTATGGAATGTTGTGCGCTTTCATCTGGTAGGCAGTTTAGTCACTTATTTCATACACACGCTATCTGCCACGTACACGCGTCGATGTTACTACTGAGTGGCGTTTCGCACGGAGAAGGAGTGACCGCAAAAGCGTGCTTTACGTAAATTTCTTCGACGAGGATGGGATTCGAACCCACGCGTGCAGAGCACATTGGATTAGCAGTCCAACGCCTTAACCACTCGGCCACCTCGTCTGCTGGAACTACAGTTGTGTCTTTGGCGAGTGCTTGCGGAAAGAAGACATTTGTCGATTCGAAAACACATTCAAAACATGGTACTGGGCCGGTGTTAACGTCTAATGCCAAGCTGCAGTGCGGCCGACCAAGCTCCCACTGGCGAATCGTTTAATGACAGCATCCGTCCATGTGGATATGCGATCGGGTAAAATCATTGGCCCAATTATCTACTGCAGGAATAAGCATTGTATCGACATGCAGTGTCGTCTAATGCAAATGAGAAAGGTGCTGTGCATTCTTTTGCACGACTTACTGCAACGAAACGTACAGCGCGATACGCTACACTGATATTGCTTGCAAGGTTTTGACGTCCCCCCTAGCCCAAGATTGTCCTGCTGTTTGCGATGGAGCTTGGTGTTTGGGCGGCCACTAGCGACGGATGTCTGCAAACTCAAGTCTCTCCAGTAGGCCCTGCCAAATGGCTTCTGTAGATGGCAGCCTGACTTTAAAGAACAAACTGTCGGAAGGCGACAGTTGTGCTACAGATGGATTATTAAAGGCACGATACATTAAAATGACTGCGACAGATATGCACTTAAATATAAATAAGAACTCGTCGTTCGCAAATACCAACATACTCTTTGCTGGAGCCGAAATTTGATTGGTTTATAGATCTCGAATTGATGTTTAATTCGAAGGGCATACGCTATGGAATGTTGTGCGCTTTCATCTGGTAGGCAGTTTTGTCACTTATTTCATACACACGCTATCTGCCACGTACACGCGTCGATGTTACTACTGAGTGGCGTTTCGCACGGAGAAGGAGTGACCGCAAAAGCGTGCTTTACGTAAATTTCTTCGACGAGGATGGGATTCGAACCCACGCGTGCAGAGCACATTGGATTAGCAGTCCAACGCCTTAACCACTCGGCCACCTCGTCTGCTGGAACTACAGTTGTGTCTTTGGCGAGTGCTTGCGGAAAGAAGACATTTGTCGATTCGAAAACACATTCAAAACATGGTACTGGGCCGGTGTTAACGTCTAATGCCAAGCTGCAGTGCGGCCGACCAAGCTCCCACTGGCGAATCGTTTAATGACAGCATCCGTCCATGTGGATATGCGATCGGGTAAAATCATTGGCCCAATTATCTACTGCAGGAATAAGCATTGTATCGACATGCAGTGTCGTCTAATGCAAATGAGAAAGGTGCTGTGCATTCTTTTGCACGACTTACTGCAACGAAACGTACAGCTCGATACGCTACACTGATATTGCTTGCAAGGTTTTGACGTCCCCCCTAGCCCAAGATTGTCCTGCTGTTTGCGATGGAGCTTGGTGTTTGGGCGGCCACTAGCGACGGATGTCTGCAAACTCAAGTCTCTCCAGTAGGCCCTGCCAAATGGCTTCTGTAGATGGCGGCCTGACTTTAAAGAACAAACTGTCGGAAGGCGACAGTTGTGCTACAGATGGATTATTAAAGGCACGATACGTTAAAATGACTGCGACAGATATGCACTTAAATATAAATAAGAACTCGTCGTTCGCAAATACCAACATACTCTTTGCTGGAGCCGAAATTTGATTGGTTTATAGATCTCGAATTGATGTTTAATTCGAAGGGCATACGCTATGGAATGTTGTGCGCTTTCATCTGGTAGGCAGTTTAGTCACTTATTTCATACACACGCTATCTGCCACGTACACGCGTCGATGTTACTACTGAGTGGCGTTTCGCACGGAGAAGGAGTGACCGCAAAAGCGTGCTTTACGTAAATTTCTTCGACGAGGATGGGATTCTAACCCACGCGTGCAGAGCACATTGGATTAGCAGTCAAACGCCTTAACCACTCGGCCACCTCGTCTGCTGGAACTACAGTTGTGTCTTTGGCGAGTGCTTGCGGAAAGAAGACATTTGTCGATTCCAAAACACATTCAAAACATGGTACTGGGCCGGTGTTAACGTCTAATGCCAAGCTGCAGTGCGGCCGACCAAGCTCCCACTGGCGAATCGTTTAATGACAGCATCCGTCCATATGGATATGCGATCGGGTAAAATCATTGGCCCAATTATCTACTGCAGGAATAAGCATTGTATCGACATGCAGTGTCGTCTAATGCAAATGAGAAAGGTGCTGTGCATTCTTTTGCACGACTTACTGCAACGAAACGTACAGCTCGATACGCTACACTGATATTGCTTGCAAGGTTTTGACGTCCCCCCTAGCCCAAGATTGTCCTGCTGTTTGCGATGGAGCTTGGTGTTTGGGCGGCCACTAGCGACGGATGTCTGCAAACTCAAGTCTCTCCAGTAGGCCCTGCCAAATGGCTTCTGTAGATGGCGGCCTGACTTTAAAGAACATACTGTCGGAAGGCGACAGTTGTGCTACAGATGGATTATTAAAGGCACGATACGTTAAAATGACTGCGACAGATATGCACTTAAATATAAATAAGAACTCGTCGTTCGCAAATACCAACATACTCTTTGCTGGAGCCGAAATTTGATTGGTTTATAGATCTCGAATTGATGTTTAATTCGAAGGGCATACGCTATGGAATGTTGTGCGCTTTCATCTGGTAGGCAGTTTTGTCACTTATTTCGTACACACGCTATCTGCCACGTACACGCGTCGATGTTACTACTGAGTGGCGTTTCGCACGGAGAAGGAGTGACCGCAAAAGCGTGCTTTTTTTTACGTAAATTTCTTCGACGAGGATGGGATTCGAACCTACGCGTGCAGAGCACATTGGATTAGCAGTCCAACGCCTTAACCACTCGGCCACCTCGTCTGCTGGAACTAATGTTGTGTCTTTGGCGAGTGCTTGCGGAAAGAAGACATTTGTCGATTCGAAAACACATTCAAAACATGGTACTGGGCCGGTGTTAACGGCTAATGCCAAGCTGCAGTGCGGCCGACCAAGCTCCCACTGGCGAATCGTTTAATGACAGCATCCGTCCATATGGATATGCGATCGGGTAAAATCATTGGCCCAATTATCTACTGCAGGAATAAGCATTGTATCGACATGCAGTGTCGTCTAATGCAAATGAGAAAGGTGCTGTGCATTCTTTTGCACGACTTACTGCAACGAAACGTACAGCTCGATACGCTACACTGATATTGCTTGCAAGGTTTTGACGTCCCCCCTAGCCCAAGATTGTCCTGCTGTTTGCGATGGAGCTTGGTGTTTGGGCGGCCACCAGCGACGGATGTCTGCAAAGTCAAGTCTCTCCAGTAGGCCCTGCCAAATGGCCTCTGTAGATGGCAACCTGACTTTAAAGAACAAACTTTCGGAAGGCGACAGTTGTGCTACAGATGGATTATTAAAGGCACGATGCGTTAAAATGACTGCGACAGATATGCACTTAAATATAAATAAGAACTCGTCGTTCGCAAATACCAACATACTCTTTGCTGGAGCCGAAATTTGATTGGTTTATAGATCTCGAATTGATGTTTAATTCGAAGGGCATACGCTATGGAATGTTGTGCGCTTTCATCTGGTAGGCAGTTTTGTCACTTATTTCATACACACGCTATCTGCCACGTACACGCGTCGATGTTACTACTGAGTGGCGTTTCGCACGGAGAAGGAGTGACCGCAAAAGCGTGCTTTTTTTTACGTAAATTTCTTCGACGAGGATGGGATTCGAACCTACGCGTGCAGAGCACATTGGATTAGCAGTCCAACGCCTTAACCACTCGGCCACCTCGTCTGCTGGAACTACAGTTGTGTCTTTGGCGAGTGCTTGCGGAAAGAAGACATTTGTCGATTCGAAAACACATTCAAAACATGGTACTGGGCCGGTGTTAACGTCTAATGCCAAGCTGCAGTGCGGCCGACCAAGCTCCCACTGGCGAATCGTTTAATGACAGCATCCGTCCATGTGGATATGCGATCGGGTAAAATCATTGGCCCAATTATCTACTGCAGGAATAAGCATTGTATCGACATGCAGTGTCGTCTAATGCAAATGAGAAAGGTGCTGTGCATTCTTTTGCACGACTTACTGCAACGAAACGTACAGCTCGATACGCTACACTGATATTGCTTGCAAGGTTTTGACGTCCCCCCTAGCCCAAGATTGTCCTGCTGTTTGCGATGGAGCTTGGTGTTTGGGCGGCCACTAGCGACGGATGTCTGCAAACTCAAGTCTCTCCAGTAGGCCCTGCCAAATGGCTTCTGTAGATGGCGGCCTGACTTTAAAGAACAAACTGTCGGAAGGCGACAGTTGTGCTACAGATGGATTATTAAAGGCACGATACGTTAAAATGACTGCGACAGATATGCACTTAAATATAAATAAGAACTCGTCGTTCGCAAATACCAACATACTCTTTGCTGGAGCCGAAATTTGATTGGTTTATAGATCTCGAATTGATGTTTAATTCGAAGGGCATACGCTATGGAATGTTGTGCGCTTTCATCTGGTAGGCAGTTTTGTCACTTATTTCATACACACGCTATCTGCCACGTACACGCGTCGATGTTACTACTGAGTGGCGTTTCGCACGGAGAAGGAGTGACCACAAAAGCGTGCTTTTTTTTACGTAAATTTCTTCGACGAGGATGGGATTCGAACCTACGCGTGCAGAGCACATTGGATTAGCAGTCCAACGCCTTAACCACTCGGCCACCTCGTCTGCTGGAACTACAGTTGTGTCTTTGGCGAGTGCTTGCGGAAAGAAGACATTTGTCGATTCGAAAACACATTCAAAACATGGTACTGGGCCGGTGTTAACGTCTAATGCCAAGCTGCAGTGCGGCCGACCAAGCTCCCACTGGCGAATCGTTTAATGACAGCATCCGTCCATATGGATATGCGATCGGGTAAAATCATTGGCCCAATTATCTACTGCAGGAATAAGCATTGTATCGACATGCAGTGTCGTCTAATGCAAATGAGAAAGGTGCTGTGCATTCTTTTGCACGACTTACTGCAACGAAACGTACAGCTCGATACGCTACACTGATATTGCTTGCAAGGTTTTGACGTCCCCCCTAGCCCAAGATTGTCCTGCTGTTTGCGATGGAGCTTGGTGTTTGGGCGGCCACTAGCGACGGATGTCTGCAAACTCAAGTCTCTCCAGTAGGCCCTGCCAAATGGCTTCTGTAGATGGCGGCCTGACTTTAAAGAACATACTGTCGGAAGGCGACAGTTGTGCTACAGATGGATTATTAAAGGCACGATACGTTAAAATGACTGCGACAGATATGCACTTAAATATAAATAAGAACTCGTCGTTCGCAAATACCAACATACTCTTTGCTGGAGCCGAAATTTGATTGGTTTATAGATCTCGAATTGATGTTTAATTCGAAGGGCATACGCTATGGAATGTTGTGCGCTTTCATCTGGTAGGCAGTTTAGTCACTTATTTCATACACACGCTATCTGCCACGTACACGCGTCGATGTTACTACTGAGTGGCGTTTCGCACGGAGAAGGAGTGACCGCAAAAGCGTGCTTTACGTAAATTTCTTCGACGAGGATGGGATTCGAACCCACGCGTGCAGAGCACATTGGATTAGCAGTCCAACGCCCTAACCACTCGGCCACCTCGTCTGCTGGAACTACAGTTGTGTCTTTGGCGAGTGCTTGCGGAAAGAAGACATTTGTCGATTCGAAAACACATTCAAAACATGGTACTGGGCCGGTGTTAACGTCTAATGCCAAGCTGCAGTGCGGCCGACCAAGCTCCCACTGGCGAATCGTTTAATGACAGCATCCGTCCATATGGATATGCGATCGCGTAAAATCATTGGCCCAATTATCTACTGCAGGAATAAGCATTGTATCGACATGCAGTGTCGTCTAATGCAAATGAGAAAGGTGCTGTGCATTCTTTTGCACGACTTACTGCAACGAAACGTACAGCTCGATACGCTACACTGATATTGCTTGCAAGGTTTTGACGTCCCCCCTAGACCAAGATTGTCCTGCTGTTTGCGATGGAGCTTGGTGTTTGGGCGGCCACTAGCGACGGATGTCTGCAAACTCAAGTCTCTCCAGTAGGCCCTGCCAAATGGCTTCTGTAGATGGCGGCCTGACTTTAAAGAACATACTGTCGGAAGGCGACAGTTGTGCTACAGATGGATTATTAAAGGCACGATACGTTAAAATGACTGCGACAGATATGCACTTAAATATAAATAAGAACTCGTCATTCGCAAATACCAACATACTCTTTGCTGGAGCCGAAATTTGATTGGTTTATAGAACTCGAATTGATGTTTAATTCGAAGGGCATACGCTATGGAATGTTGTGCGCTTTCATCTGGTAGGCAGTTTAGTCACTTATTTCATACACACGCTATCTGCCACGTACACGCGTCGATGTTACTACTGAGTGGCGTTTCGCACGGAGAAGGAGTGACCGCAAAAGCGTGATTTACGTAAATTTCTTCGACGAGGATGGGATTCGAACCCACGCGTGCAGAGCACATTGGATCAGCAGTCCAACGCCTTAACCACTCGGCCACCTCGTCTGCTGGAACTACAGTTGTGTCTTTGGCGAGTGCTTGCGGAAAGAAGACATTTGTCGATTCGAAAACACATTCAAAACATGGTACTGGGCCGGTGTTAACGTCTAATGCCAAGCTGCAGTGCGGCCGACCAAGCTCCCACTGGCGAATCGTTTAATGACAGCATCCGTCCATATGGATATGCGATCGCGTAAAATCATTGGCCCAATTATCTACTGCAGGAATAAGCATTGTATCGACATGCAGTGTCGTCTAATGCAAATGAGAAAGGTGCTGTGCATTCTTTTGCACGACTTACTGCAACGAAACGTACAGCTCGATACGCTACACTGATATTGCTTGCAAGGTTTTGACGTCCCCCCTAGCCCAAGATTGTCCTGCTGTTTGCGATGGAGCTTGGTGTTTGGGCGGCCACTAGCGACGGATGTCTGCAAAGTCAAGTCTCTCCAGTAGGCCCTGCCAAATGGCTTCTGTAGATGGCGGCCTGACTTTAAAGAACATACTGTCGGAAGGCGACAGTTGTGCTACAGATGGATTATTAAAGGCACGATACGTTAAAATGACTGCGACAGATATGCACTTAAATATAAATAAGAACTCGTCGTTCGCAAATACCAACATACTCTTTGCTGGAGCCGAAATTTGATTGGTTTATAGATCTCGAATTGATGTTTAATTCGAAGGGCATACGCTATGGAATGTTGTGCGCTTT
Source organism: Schistocerca serialis cubense (assembly GCF_023864345.2). Lineage (NCBI taxonomy): Eukaryota > Metazoa > Arthropoda > Insecta > Orthoptera > Acrididae > Schistocerca > Schistocerca serialis. Next base: position 511,224,322 of record NC_064639.1, read on the forward strand.
CATCTGGTAGGCAGTTTAGTCACTTATTTCATACACACGCTATCTGCCACGTACACGCGTCGATGTTACTACTGAGTGGCGTTTCGCACGGAGAAGGAGTGACCGCAAAAGCGTGCTTTTTTTTACGTAAATTTCTTCGACGAGGATGGGATTCGAACCTACGCGTGCAGAGCACATTGGATTAGCAGTCCAACGCCTTAACCACTCGGCCACCTCGTCTGCTGGAACTACAGTTGTGTCTTTGGCGAGTGCTTGCGGAAAGAAGACATTTGTCGATTCGAAAACACATTCAAAACATGGTACTGGGCCGGTGTTAACGTCTAATGCCAAGCTGCAGTGCGGCCGACCAAGCTCCCACTGGCGAATCGTTTAATGACAGCATCCGTCCATATGGATATGCGATCGGGTAAAATCATTGGCCCAATTATCTACTGCAGGAATAAGCATTGTATCGACATGCAGTGTCGTCTAATGGAAATGAGAAAGGTGCTGTGCATTCTTTTGCACGACTTACTGCAACGAAACGTACAGCTCGATACGCTACACTGATATTGCTTGCAAGGTTTTGACGTCCCCCCTAGCCCAAGATTGTCCTGCTGTTTGCGATGGAGCTTGGTGTTTGGGCGGCCACCAGCGACGGATGTCTGCAAAGTCAAGTCTCTCCAGTAGGCCCTGCCAAATGGCTTCTGTAGATGGCCGCCTGACTTTAAAGAACAAACTGTCGGAAGGCGACAGTTGTGCTACAGATGGATTATTAAAGGCACGATACGTTAAAATGACTGCGACAGATATGCACTTAAATATAAATAAGAACTCGTCGTTCGCAAATACCAACATACTCTTTGCTGGAGCCGAAATTTGATTGGTTTATAGATCTCGAATTGATGTTTAATTCGAAGGGCATACGCTATGGAATGTTGTGCGCTTTCATCTGGTAGGCAGTTTAGTCACTTATTTCATACACACGCTATCTGCCACGTACACGCGTCGATGTTACTACTGAGTGGCGTTTGGCACGGAGAAGGAGTGACCGCAAAAGCGTGCTTTACGTAAATTTCTTCGACGAGGATGGGATTCGAACCTACGCGTGCAGAGCACATTGGATTAGCAGTCCAACGCCTTAACCACTCGGCCACCTCGTCTGCTGGAACTACAGTTGTGTCTTTGGCGAGTGCTTGCGGAAAGAAGACATTTGTCGATTCGAAAACACATTCAAAACATGGTACTGGGCCGGTGTTAACGTCTAATGCCAAGCTGCAGTGCGGCCGACCAAGCTCCCACTGGCGAATCGTTTAATGACAGCATCCGTCCATATGGATATGCGATCGGGTAAAATCATTGGCCCAATTATCTACTGCAGGAATAAGCATTGTATCGACATGCAGTGTCGTCTAATGCAAATGAGAAAGGTGCTGTGCATTCTTTTGCACGACTTACTGCAACGAAACGTACAGCTCGATACGCTACACTGATATTGCTTGCAAGGTTTTGACGTCCCCCCTAGCCCAAGATTGTCCTGCTGTTTGCGATGGAGCTTGGTGTTTGGGCGGCCACTAGCGACGGATGTCTGCAAACTCAAGTCTCTCCAGTAGGCCCTGCCAAATGGCTTCTGTAGATGGCGGCCTGACTTTAAAGAACATACTGTCGGAAGGCGACAGTTGTGCTACAGATGGATTATTAAAGGCACGATACGTTAAAATGACTGCGACAGATATGCACTTAAATATAAATAAGAACTCGTCGTTCGCAAATACCAACATACTCTTTGCTGGAGCCGAAATTTGATTGGTTTATAGATCTCGAATTGATGTTTAATTCGAAGGGCATACGCTATGGAATGTTGTGCGCTTTCATCTGGTAGGCAGTTTAGTCACTTATTTCATACACACGCTATCTGCCACGTACACGCGTCGATGTTACTACTGAGTGGCGTTTCGCACGGAGAAGGAGTGACCGCAAAAGCGTGCTTTACGTAAATTTCTTCGACGAGGATGGGATTCGAACCCACGCGTGCAGAGCACATTGGATTAGCAGTCCAACGCCCTAACCACTCGGCCACCTCGTCTGCTGGAACTACAGTTGTGTCTTTGGCGAGTGCTTGCGGAAAGAAGACATTTGTCGATTCGAAAACACATTCAAAACATGGTACTGGGCCGGTGTTAACGTCTAATGCCAAGCTGCAGTGCGGCCGACCAAGCTCCCACTGGCGAATCGTTTAATGACAGCATCCGTCCATATGGATATGCGATCGCGTAAAATCATTGGCCCAATTATCTACTGCAGGAATAAGCATTGTATCGACATGCAGTGTCGTCTAATGCAAATGAGAAAGGTGCTGTGCATTCTTTTGCACGACTTACTGCAACGAAACGTACAGCTCGATACGCTACACTGATATTGCTTGCAAGGTTTTGACGTCCCCCCTAGACCAAGATTGTCCTGCTGTTTGCGATGGAGCTTGGTGTTTGGGCGGCCACTAGCGACGGATGTCTGCAAACTCAAGTCTCTCCAGTAGGCCCTGCCAAATGGCTTCTGTAGATGGCGGCCTGACTTTAAAGAACATACTGTCGGAAGGCGACAGTTGTGCTACAGATGGATTATTAAAGGCACGATACGTTAAAATGACTGCGACAGATATGCACTTAAATATAAATAAGAACTCGTCATTCGCAAATACCAACATACTCTTTGCTGGAGCCGAAATTTGATTGGTTTATAGAACTCGAATTGATGTTTAATTCGAAGGGCATACGCTATGGAATGTTGTGCGCTTTCATCTGGTAGGCAGTTTAGTCACTTATTTCATACACACGCTATCTGCCACGTACACGCGTCGATGTTACTACTGAGTGGCGTTTCGCACGGAGAAGGAGTGACCGCAAAAGCGTGATTTACGTAAATTTCTTCGACGAGGATGGGATTCGAACCCACGCGTGCAGAGCACATTGGATCAGCAGTCCAACGCCTTAACCACTCGGCCACCTCGTCTGCTGGAACTACAGTTGTGTCTTTGGCGAGTGCTTGCGGAAAGAAGACATTTGTCGATTCGAAAACACATTCAAAACATGGTACTGGGCCGGTGTTAACGTCTAATGCCAAGCTGCAGTGCGGCCGACCAAGCTCCCACTGGCGAATCGTTTAATGACAGCATCCGTCCATATGGATATGCGATCGCGTAAAATCATTGGCCCAATTATCTACTGCAGGAATAAGCATTGTATCGACATGCAGTGTCGTCTAATGCAAATGAGAAAGGTGCTGTGCATTCTTTTGCACGACTTACTGCAACGAAACGTACAGCTCGATACGCTACACTGATATTGCTTGCAAGGTTTTGACGTCCCCCCTAGCCCAAGATTGTCCTGCTGTTTGCGATGGAGCTTGGTGTTTGGGCGGCCACTAGCGACGGATGTCTGCAAAGTCAAGTCTCTCCAGTAGGCCCTGCCAAATGGCTTCTGTAGATGGCGGCCTGACTTTAAAGAACATACTGTCGGAAGGCGACAGTTGTGCTACAGATGGATTATTAAAGGCACGATACGTTAAAATGACTGCGACAGATATGCACTTAAATATAAATAAGAACTCGTCGTTCGCAAATACCAACATACTCTTTGCTGGAGCCGAAATTTGATTGGTTTATAGATCTCGAATTGATGTTTAATTCGAAGGGCATACGCTATGGAATGTTGTGCGCTTTCATCTGGTAGGCAGTTTAGTCACTTATTTCATACACACGCTATCTGCCACGTACACGCGTCGATGTTACTACTGAGTGGCGTTTCGCACGGAGAAGGAGTGACCGCAAAAGCGTGCTTTTTTTTACGTAAATTTCTTCGACGAGGATGGGATTCGAACCTACGCGTGCAGAGCACATTGGATTAGCAGTCCAACGCCTTAACCACTCGGCCACCTCGTCTGCTGGAACTACAGTTGTGTCTTTGGCGAGTGCTTGCGGAAAGAAGACATTTGTCGATTCGAAAACACATTCAAAACATGGTACTGGGCCGGTGTTAACGTCTAATGCCAAGCTGCAGTGCGGCCGACCAAGCTCCCACTGGCGAATCGTTTAATGACAGCATCCGTCCATATGGATATGCGATCGGGTAAAATCATTGGCCCAATTATCTACTGCAGGAATAAGCATTGTATCGACATGCAGTGTCGTCTAATGGAAATGAGAAAGGTGCTGTGCATTCTTTTGCACGACTTACTGCAACGAAACGTACAGCTCGATACGCTACACTGATATTGCTTGCAAGGTTTTGACGTCCCCCCTAGCCCAAGATTGTCCTGCTGTTTGCGATGGAGCTTGGTGTTTGGGCGGCCACCAGCGACGGATGTCTGCAAAGTCAAGTCTCTCCAGTAGGCCCTGCCAAATGGCTTCTGTAGATGGCCGCCTGACTTTAAAGAACAAACTGTCGGAAGGCGACAGTTGTGCTACAGATGGATTATTAAAGGCACGATACGTTAAAATGACTGCGACAGATATGCACTTAAATATAAATAAGAACTCGTCGTTCGCAAATACCAACATACTCTTTGCTGGAGCCGAAATTTGATTGGTTTATAGATCTCGAATTGATGTTTAATTCGAAGGGCATACGCTATGGAATGTTGTGCGCTTTCATCTGGTAGGCAGTTTAGTCACTTATTTCATACACACGCTATCTGCCACGTACACGCGTCGATGTTACTACTGAGTGGCGTTTGGCACGGAGAAGGAGTGACCGCAAAAGCGTGCTTTACGTAAATTTCTTCGACGAGGATGGGATTCGAACCTACGCGTGCAGAGCACATTGGATTAGCAGTCCAACGCCTTAACCACTCGGCCACCTCGTCTGCTGGAACTACAGTTGTGTCTTTGGCGAGTGCTTGCGGAAAGAAGACATTTGTCGATTCGAAAACACATTCAAAACATGGTACTGGGCCGGTGTTAACGTCTAATGCCAAGCTGCAGTGCGGCCGACCAAGCTCCCACTGGCGAATCGTTTAATGACAGCATCCGTCCATATGGATATGCGATCGGGTAAAATCATTGGCCCAATTATCTACTGCAGGAATAAGCATTGTATCGACATGCAGTGTCGTCTAATGGAAATGAGAAAGGTGCTGTGCATTCTTTTGCACGACTTACTGCAACGAAACGTACAGCTCGATACGCTACACTGATATTGCTTGCAAGGTTTTGACGTCCCCCCTAGCCCAAGATTGTCCTGCTGTTTGCGATGGAGCTTGGTGTTTGGGCGGCCACCAGCGACGGATGTCTGCAAAGTCAAGTCTCTCCAGTAGGCCCTGCCAAATGGCTTCTGTAGATGGCCGCCTGACTTTAAAGAACAAACTGTCGGAAGGCGACAGTTGTGCTACAGATGGATTATTAAAGGCACGATACGTTAAAATGACTGCGACAGATATGCACTTAAATATAAATAAGAACTCGTCGTTCGCAAATACCAACATACTCTTTGCTGGAGCCGAAATTTGATTGGTTTATAGATCTCGAATTGATGTTTAATTCGAAGGGCATACGCTATGGAATGTTGTGCGCTTTCATCTGGTAGGCAGTTTTGTCACTTATTTCATACACACGCTATCTGCCACGTACACGCGTCGATGTTACTACTGAGTGGCGTTTCGCACGGAGAAGGAGTGACCGCAAAAGCGTGCTTTACGTAAATTTCTTCGACGAGGATGGGATTCGAACCTACGCGTGCAGAGCACATTGGATTAGCAGTCCAACGCCTTAACCACTCGGCCACCTCGTCTGCTGGAACTACAGTTGTGTCTTTGGCGAGTGCTTGCGGAAAGAAGACATTTGTCGATTCGAAAACACATTCAAAACATGGTACTGGGCCGGTGTTAACGTCTAATGCCAAGCTGCAGTGCGGCCGACCAAGCTCCCACTGGCGAATCGTTTAATGACAGCATCCGTCCATGTGGATATGCGATCGGGTAAAATCATTGGCCCAATTATCTACTGCAGGAATAAGCATTGTATCGACATGCAGTGTCGTCTAATGCAAATGAGAAAGGTGCTGTGCATTCTTTTGCACGACTTACTGCAACGAAACGTACAGCTCGATACGCTACACTGATATTGCTTGCAAGGTTTTGACGTCCCCCCTAGCCCAAGATTGTCCTGCTGTTTGCGATGGAGCTTGGTGTTTGGGCGGCCACTAGCGACGGATGTCTGCAAACTCAAGTCTCTCCAGTAGGCCCTGCCAAATGGCTTCTGTAGATGGCGGCCTGACTTTAAAGAACAAACTGTCGGAAGGCGACAGTTGTGCTACAGATGGATTATTAAAGGCACGATACGTTAAAATGACTGCGACAGATATGCACTTAAATATAAATAAGAACTCGTCGTTCGCAAATACCAACATACTCTTTGCTGGAGCCGAAATTTGATTGGTTTATAGATCTCGAATTGATGTTTAATTCGAAGGGCATACGCTATGGAATGTTGTGCGCTTTCATCTGGTAGGCAGTTTTGTCACTTATTTCATACACACGCTATCTGCCACGTACACGCGTCGATGTTACTACTGAGTGGCGTTTCGCACGGAGAAGGAGTGACCGCAAAAGCGTGCTTTACGTAAATTTCTTCGACGAGGATGGGATTCGAACCCACGCGTGCAGAGCACATTGGATTAGCAGTCCAACGCCTTAACCACTCGGCCACCTCGTCTGCTGGAACTACAGTAGTGTCTTTGGCGAGTGCTAGCGGAAAGAAGACATTTGTCGATTCGAAAACACATTCAAAACATGGTACTGGGCCGGTGTTAACGTCTAATGCCAAGCTGCAGTGCGGCCGACCAAGCTCCCACTGGCGAATCGTTTAATGACAGCATCCGTCCATATGGATATGCGATCGGGTAAAATCATTGGCCCAATTATCTACTGCAGGAATAAGCATTGTATCGACATGCAGTGTCGTCTAATGCAAATGAGAAAGGTGCTGTGCATTCTTTTGCACGACTTACTGCAACGAAACGTACAGCTCGATACGCTACACTGATATTGCTTGCAAGGTTTTGACGTCCCCCCTAGCCCAAGATTGTCCTGCTGTTTGCGATGGAGCTTGGTGTTTGGGCGGCCACTAGCGACGGATGTCTGCAAACTCAAGTCTCTCCAGTAGGCCCTGCCAAATGGCTTCTGTAGATGGCGGCCTGACTTTAAAGAACAAACTGTCGGAAGGCGACAGTTGTGCTACAGATGGATTATTAAAGGCACGATACGTTAAAATGACTGCGACAGATATGCACTTAAATATAAATAAGAACTCGTCGTTCGCAAATACCAACATACTCTTTGCTGGAGCCGAAATTTGATTGGTTTATAGATCTCGAATTGATGTTTAATTCGAAGGGCATACGCTATGGAATGTTGTGCGCTTTCATCTGGTAGGCAGTTTTGTCACTTATTTCATACACACGCTATCTGCCACGTACACGCGTCGATGTTACTACTGAGTGGCGTTTGGCACGGAGAAGGAGTGACCGCAAAAGCGTGCTTTACGTAAATTTCTTCGACGAGGATGGGATTCGAACCCACGCGTGCAGAGCACATTGGATTAGCAGTCCAACGCCTTAACCACTCGGCCACCTCGTCTGCTGGAACTACAATTGTGTCTTTGGCGAGTGCTTGCGGAAAGAAGACATTTGTCGATTCGAAAACACATTCAAAACATGGTACTGGGCCGGTGTTAACGTCTAATGCCAAGCTGCAGTGCGGCCGACCAAGCTCCCACTGGCGAATCGTTTAATGACAGCATCCGTCCATGTGGATATGCGATCGGGTAAAATCATTGGCCCAATTATCTACTGCAGGAATAAGCATTGTATCGACATGCAGTGTCGTCTAATGCAAATGAGAAAGGCGCTGTGCATTCTTTTGCACGACTTACTGCAACGAAACGTACAGCTCGATACGCTACACTGATATTGCTTGCAAGGTTTTGACGTCCCCCCTAGCCCAAGATTGTCCTGCTGTTTGCGATGGAGCTTGGTGTTTGGGCGGCCACTAGCGACGGATGTCTGCAAACTCAAGTCTCTCCAGTAGGTCCTGCCAAATGGCTTCTGTAGATGGCGGCCTGAATTTAAACAACAAACTGTCGGAAGGCGACAGTTGTGCTACAGATGGATTATTAAAGGCACGATACGTTAAAATGACTGCGACAGATATGCACTTAAATATAAATAAGAACTCGTCGTTCGCAAATACCAACATACTCTTTGCTGGAGCCGAAATTTGATTGGTTTATAGATCTCGAATTGATGTTTAATTCGAAGGGCATACGCTATGGAATGTTGTGCGCTTTCATCTGGTAGGCAGTTTAGTCACTTATTTCATACACACGCTATCTGCCACGTACACGCGTCGATGTTACTACTGAGTGGCGTTTCGCACGGAGAAGGAGTGACCGCAAAAGCGTGCTTTACGTAAATTTCTTCGACGAGGATGGGATTCGAACCCACGCGTGCAGAGCACATTGGATTAGCAGTCCAACGCCTTAACCACTCGGCCACCTCGTCTGCTGGAACTACAGTTGTGTCTTTGGCGAGTGCTTGCGGAAAGAAGACATTTGTCGATTCGAAAACACATTCAAAACATGGTACTGGGCCGGTGTTAACGTCTAATGCCAAGCTGCAGTGCGGCCGACCAAGCTCCCACTGGCGAATCGTTTAATGACAGCATCCGTCCATGTGGATATGCGATCGGGTAAAATCATTGGCCCAATTATCTACTGCAGGAATAAGAATTGTATCGACATGCAGTGTCGTCTAATGCAAATGAGAAAGGTGCTGTGCATTCTTTTGCACGACTTACTGCAACGAAACGTACAGCTCGATACGCTACACTGATATTGCTTGCAAGGTTTTGACGTCCCCCCTAGCCCAAGATTGTCCTGCTGTTTGCGATGGAGCTTGGTGTTTGGGCGGCCACTAGCGACGGATGTCTGCAAACTCAAGTCTCTCCAGTAGGCCCTGCCAAATGGCTTCTGTAGATGGCGGCCTGAATTTAAACAACAAACTGTCGGAAGGCGACAGTTGTGCTACAGATGGATTATTAAAGGCATGATACGTTAAAATGACTGCGACAGATATGCACTTAAATATAAATAAGAACTCGTCGTTCGCAAATACCAACATACTCTTTGCTGGAGCCGAAATTTGATTGGTTTATAGATCTCGAATTGATGTTTAATTCGAAGGGCATACGCTATGGAATGTTGTGCGCTTTCATCTGGTAGGCAGTTTAGTCACTTATTTCATACACACGCTATCTGCCACGTACACGCGTCGATGTTACTACTGAGTGGCGTTTCGCACGGAGAAGGAGTGACCGCAAAATCGTGGTTTTTTTTACGTAAATTTCTTCGACGAGGATGGGATTCGAACCTACGCGTGCAGAGCACATTGGATTAGCAGTCCAACGCCTTAACCACTCGGCCACCTCGTCTGCTGGAACTACAGTTGTGTCTTTGGCGAGTGCTTGCGGAAAGAAGACATTTGTCGATTCGAAAACACATTCAAAACATGGTACTGGGCCGGTGTTAACGTCTAATGCCAAGCTGCAGTGCGGCCGACCAAGCTCCCACTGGCGAATCGTTTAATGACAGCATCCGTCCATATGGATATGCGATCGGGTAAAATCATTGGCCCAATTATCTACTGCAGGAATAAGCATTGTATCGACATGCAGTGTCGTCTAATGCAAATGAGAAAGGTGCTGTGCATTCTTTTGCACGACTTACTGCAACGAAACGTACAGCTCGATACGCTACACTGATATTGCTTGCAAGGTTTTGACGTCCCCTCTAGCCCAAGATTGTCCTGCTGTTTGCGATGGAGCTTGGTGTTTGGGCGGCCACTAGCGACGGATGTCTGCAAACTCAAGTCTCTCCAGTAGGCCCTGCCAAATGGCTTCTGTAGATGGCGGCCTGACTTTAAAGAACAAACTGTCGGAAGGCGACAGTTGTGCTACAGATGGATTATTAAAGGCACGATACGTTAAAATGACTGCGACAGATATGCACTTAAATATAAATAAGAACTCGTCGTTCGCAAATACCAACATACTCTTTGCTGGAGCCGAAATTTGATTGGTTTATAGATCTCGAATTGATGTTTAATTCGAAGGGCATACGCTATGGAATGTTGTGCGCTTTCATCTGGTAGGCAGTTTTGTCACTTATTTCATACACACGCTATCTGCCACGTACACGCGTCGATGTTACTACTGAGTGGCGTTTCGCACGGAGAAGGAGTGACGGCAAAAGCGTGCTTTTTTTTACGTAAATTTCTTCGACGAGGATGGGATTCGAACCTACGCGTGCAGAGCACATTGGATTAGCAGTCCAACGCCTTAACCACTCGGCCACCTCGTCTGCTGGAACTACAGTTGTGTCTTTGGCGAGTGCTTGCGGAAAGAAGACATTTGTCGATTCGAAAACACATTCAAAACATGGTACTGGGCCGGTGTTAACGTCTAATGCCAAGCTGCAGTGCGGCCGACCAAGCTCCCACTGGCGAATCGTTTAATGACAGCATCCGTCCATGTGGATATGCGATCGGGTAAAATCATTGGCCCAATTATCTACTGCAGGCATAAGCATTGCATCGACATGCAGTGTCGTCTAATGCAAATGAGAAAGGTGCTGTGCATTCTTTTGCACGACTTACTGCAACGAAACGTACAGCTCGATACGCTACACTGATATTGCTTGCAAGGTTTTGACGTCCCCCCTTGCCCAAGATTGTCCTGCTGTTTGCGATGGAGCTTGGTGTTTGGGCGGCCTCTAGCGACGGATGTCTGCAAACTCAAGTCTCTCCAGTAGGCCCTGCCAAATGGCTTCTGTAGATGGCAGCCTGACTTTAAAGAACAAACTGTCGGAAGGCGACAGTTGTGCTACAGATGGATTATTAAAGGCACGATACGTTAAAATGACTGCGACAGATATGCACTTAAATATAAATAAGAACTCGTCGTTCGCAAATACCAACATACTCTTTGCTGGAGCCGAAATTTGATTGGTTTATAGATCTCGAATTGATGTTTAATTCGAAGGGCATACGCTATGGAATGTTGTGCGCTTTCATCTGGTAGGCAGTTTACTCACTTATTTCATACACACGCTATCTGCCACGTACACGCGTCGATGTTACTACTGAGTGGCGTTTCGCACGGAGAAGGAGTGACCGCAAAATCGTGCTTTTTTTTACGTAAATTTCTTCGACGAGGATGGGATTCGAACCCACGCGTGCAGAGCACATTGGATTAGCAGTCCAACGCCTTAACCACTCGGCCACCTCGTCTGCTGGAACTACAGTTGTGTCTTTGGCGAGTGCTTGCGGAAAGAAGACATTTGTCGATTCGAAAACACATTCGAAACATGGTACTGGGCCGGTGTTAACGTCTAATGCCAAGCTGCAGTGCGGCCGACCAAGCTCCCACTGGCGAATCGTTTAATGACAGCATCCGTCCATATGGATATGCGATCGGGTAAAATCATTGGCCCAATTATCTACTGCAGGAATAAGCATTGTATCGACATGCAGTGTCGTCTAATGCAAATGAGAAAGGTGCTGTGCATTCTTTTGCACGACTTACTGCAACGAAACGTACAGCTCGATACGCTACACTGATATTGCTTGCAAGGTTTTGACGTCCCCCCTAGCCCAAGATTGTCCTGCTGTTTGCGATGGAGCTTGGTGTTTGGGCGGCCACTAGCGACGGATGTCTGCAAAGTCAAGTCTCTCCAGTAGGCCCTGCCAAATGGCTTCTGTAGATGGCGGCCTGACTTTAAAGAACAAACTGTCGGAAGGCGACAGTTGTGCTACAGATGGATTATTAAAGGCACGATACGTTAAAATGACTGCGACAGATATGCACTTAAATATAAATAAGAACTCGTCGTTCGCAAATACCAACATACTCTTTGCTGGAGCCGAAATTTGATTGGTTTATAGATCTCGAATTGATGTTTAATTCGAAGGGCATACGCTATGGAATGTTGTGCGCTTTCATCTGGTAGGCAGTTTTGTCACTTATTTCATACACACGCTATCTGCCACGTACACGCGTCGATGTTACTACTGAGTGGCGTTTCGCACGGAGAAGAAGTGACCGCAAAAGCGTGCTTTTTTTTACGTAAATTTCTTCGACGAGAATGGGATTCGAACCTACGCGTGCAGAGCACATTGGATTAGCAGTCCAACGCCTTAACCACTCGGCCACCTCGTCTGCTGGAACTACAGTTGTGTCTTTGGCGAGTGCTTGCGGAAAGAAGACATTTGTCGATTCGAAAACACATTCAAAACATGGTACTGGGCCGGTGTTAACGTCTAATGCCAAGCTGCAGTGCGGCCGACCAAGCTCCCACTGGCGAATCGTTTAATGACAGCATCCGTCCATGTGGATATGCGATCGGGTAAAATCATTGGCCCAATTATCTACTGCAGGAATAAGCATTGTATCGACATGCAGTGTCGTCTAATGCAAATGAGAAAGGTGCTGTGCATTCTTTTGCACGACTTACTGCAACGAAACGTACAGCTCGATACGCTACACTGATATTGCTTGCAAGGTTTTGACGTCCCCCCTTGCCCAAGATTGTCCTGCTGTTTGCGATGGAGCTTGGTGTTTGGGCGGCCACTAGCGACGGATGTCTGCAAACTCAAGTCTCTCCAGTAGGCCCTGCCAAATGGCTTCTGTAGATGGCGGCCTGACTTTAAAGAACAAACTGTCGGAAGGCGACAGTTGTGCTACAGATGGATTATTAAAGGCACGATACGTTAAAATGACTGCGACAGATATGCACTTAAATATAAATAAGAACTCGTCGTTCGCAAATACCAACATACTCTTTGCTGGAGCCGAAATTTGATTGGTTTATAGATCTCGAATTGATGTTTAATTCGAAGGGCATACGCTATGGAATGTTGTGCGCTTTCATCTGGTAGGCAGTTTTGTCTCTTATTTCATACACACGCTATCTGCCACGTACACGCGTCGATGTTACTACTGAGTGGCGTTTCGCACGGAGAAGGAGTGACCGCAAAATCGTGCTTTTTTTTACGTAAATTTCTTCGACGAGGATGGGATTCGAACCTACGCGTGCAGAGCACATTGGATTAGCAGTCCAACGCCTTAACCACTCGGCCACCTCGTCTGCTGGAACTACAGTTGTGTCTTTGGCGAGTGCTTGCGGAAAGAAGACATTTGTCGATTCGAAAACACATTCAAAACATGGTACTGGGCCGGTGTTAACGTCTAATGCCAAGCTGCAGTGCGGCCGACTAAGCTCCCACTGGCGAATCGTTTAATGACAGCATCCGTCCATATGGATATGCGATCGGGTAAAATCATTGGCCCAATTATCTACTGCAGGAATAAGCATTGTATCGACATGCAGTGTCGTCTAATGCAAATGAGAAAGGTGCTGTGCATTCTTTTGCACGACTTACTGCAACGAAACGTACAGCTCGATACGCTACACTGATATTGCTTGCAAGGTTTTGACGTCCCCCCTAGCCCAAGATTGTCCTGCTGTTTGCGATGGAGCTTGGTGTTTGGGCGGCCACTAGCGACGGATGTCTGCAAACTCAAGTCTCTCCAGTAGGCCCTGCCAAATGGCTTCTGTAGATGGCAGCCTGACTTTAAAGAACAAACTGTCGGAAGGCGACAGTTGTGCTACAGATGGATTATTAAAGGCACGATACGTTAAAATGACTGCGACAGATATGCACTTAAATATAAATAAGAACTCGTCGTTCGCAAATACCAACATACTCTTTGCTGGAGCCGAAATTTGATTGGTTTATAGATCTCGAATTGATGTTTAATTCGAAGGGCATACGCTATGGAATGTTGTGCGCTTTCATCTGGTAGGCAGTTTAGTCACTTATTTCATACACACGCTATCTGCCACGTACACGCGTCGATGTTACTACTGAGTGGCGTTTCGCACGGAGAAGGAGTGACCGCAAAAGCGTGCTTTACGTAAATTTCTTCGACGAGGATGGGATTCGAACCTACGCGTGCGGAGCACATTGGATTAGCAGTCCAACGCCTTAACCACTCGGCCACCTCGTCTGCTGGAACTACAGTTGTGTCTTTGGCGAGTGCTTGCGGAAAGAAGACATTTGTCGATTCGAAAACACATTCAAAACATGGTACTGGGCCGGTGTTAACGTCTAATGCCAAGCTGCAGTGCGGCCGACCAAGCTCCCACTGGCGAATCGTTTAATGACAGCATCCGTCCATGTGGATATGCGATCGGGTAAAATCATTGGCCCAATTACCTACTGCAGGAATAAGCATTGTATCGACATGCAGTGTCGTCTAATGCAAATGAGAAAGGTGCTGTGCATTCTTTTGCACGACTTACTGCAACGAAACGTACAGCTCGATACGCTACACTGATATTGCTTGCAAGGTTTTGACGTCCCCCCTTGCCCAAGATTGTCCTGCTGTTTGCGATGGAGCTTGGTGTTTGGGCGGCCACTAGCGACGGATGTCTGCAAACTCAAGTCTCTCCAGTAGGCCCTGCCAAATGGCTTCTGTAGATGGCGGCCTGACTTTAAAGAACAAACTGTCGGAAGGCGACAGTTGTGCTACAGATGGATTATTAAAGGCACGATACGTTAAAATGACTGCGACAGATATGCACTTAAATATAAATAAGAACTCGTCGTTCGCAAATACCAACATACTCTTTGCTGGAGCCGAAATTTGATTGGTTTATAGATCTCGAATTGATGTTTAATTCGAAGGGCATACGCTATGGAATGTTGTGCGCTTTCATCTGGTAGGCAGTTTTGTCTCTTATTTCATACACACGCTATCTGCCACGTACACGCGTCGATGTTACTACTGAGTGGCGTTTCGCACGGAGAAGGAGTGACCGCAAAATCGTGCTTTTTTTTACGTAAATTTCTTCGACGAGGATGGGATTCGAACCTACGCGTGCAGAGCACATTGGATTAGCAGTCCAACGCCTTAACCACTCGGCCACCTCGTCTGCTGGAACTACAGTTGTGTCTTTGGCGAGTGCTTGCGGAAAGAAGACATTTGTCGATTCGAAAACACATTCAAAACATGGTACTGGGCCGGTGTTAACGTCTAATGCCAAGCTGCAGTGCGGCCGACTAAGCTCCCACTGGCGAATCGTTTAATGACAGCATCCGTCCATATGGATATGCGATCGGGTAAAATCATTGGCCCAATTATCTACTGCAGGAATAAGCATTGTATCGACATGCAGTGTCGTCTAATGCAAATGAGAAAGGTGCTGTGCATTCTTTTGCACGACTTACTGCAACGAAACGTACAGCTCGATACGCTACACTGATATTGCTTGCAAGGTTTTGACGTCCCCCCTAGCCCAAGATTGTCCTGCTGTTTGCGATGGAGCTTGGTGTTTGGGCGGCCACTAGCGACGGATGTCTGCAAACTCAAGTCTCTCCAGTAGGCCCTGCCAAATGGCTTCTGTAGATGGCAGCCTGACTTTAAAGAACAAACTGTCGGAAGGCGACAGTTGTGCTACAGATGGATTATTAAAGGCACGATACGTTAAAATGACTGCGACAGATATGCACTTAAATATAAATAAGAACTCGTCGTTCGCAAATACCAACATACTCTTTGCTGGAGCCGAAATTTGATTGGTTTATAGATCTCGAATTGATGTTTAATTCGAAGGGCATACGCTATGGAATGTTGTGCGCTTTCATCTGGTAGGCAGTTTAGTCACTTATTTCATACACACGCTATCTGCCACGTACACGCGTCGATGTTACTACTGAGTGGCGTTTCGCACGGAGAAGGAGTGACCGCAAAAGCGTGCTTTACGTAAATTTCTTCGACGAGGATGGGATTCGAACCTACGCGTGCGGAGCACATTGGATTAGCAGTCCAACGCCTTAACCACTCGGCCACCTCGTCTGCTGGAACTACAGTTGTGTCTTTGGCGAGTGCTTGCGGAAAGAAGACATTTGTCGATTCGAAAACACATTCAAAACATGGTACTGGGCCGGTGTTAACGTCTAATGCCAAGCTGCAGTGCGGCCGACCAAGCTCCCACTGGCGAATCGTTTAATGACAGCATCCGTCCATGTGGATATGCGATCGGGTAAAATCATTGGCCCAATTACCTACTGCAGGAATAAGCATTGTATCGACATGCAGTGTCGTCTAATGCAAATGAGAAAGGTGCTGTGCATTCTTTTGCACGACTTACTGCAACGAAACGTACAGCTCGATACGCTACACTGATATTGCTTGCAAGGTTTTGACGTCCCCCCTTGCCCAAGATTGTCCTGCTGTTTGCGATGGAGCTTGGTGTTTGGGCGGCCACTAGCGACGGATGTCTGCAAACTCAAGTCTCTCCAGTAGGCCCTGCCAAATGGCTTCTGTAGATGGCGGCCTGACTTTAAAGAACAAACTGTCGGAAGGCGACAGTTGTGCTACAGATGGATTATTAAAGGCACGATACGTTAAAATGACTGCGACAGATATGCACTTAAATATAAATAAGAACTCGTCGTTCGCAAATACCAACATACTCTTTGCTGGAGCCGAAATTTGATTGGTTTATAGATCTCGAATTGATGTTTAATTCGAAGGGCATACGCTATGGAATGTTGTGCGCTTTCATCTGGTAGGCAGTTTTGTCTCTTATTTCATACACACGCTATCTGCCACGTACACGCGTCGATGTTACTACTGAGTGGCGTTTCGCACGGAGAAGGAGTGACCGCAAAATCGTGCTTTTTTTTACGTAAATTTCTTCGACGAGGATGGGATTCGAACCTACGCGTGCAGAGCACATTGGATTAGCAGTCCAACGCCTTAACCACTCGGCCACCTCGTCTGCTGGAACTACAGTTGTGTCTTTGGCGAGTGCTTGCGGAAAGAAGACATTTGTCGATTCGAAAACACATTCAAAACATGGTACTGGGCCGGTGTTAACGTCTAATGCCAAGCTGCAGTGCGGCCGACTAAGCTCCCACTGGCGAATCGTTTAATGACAGCATCCGTCCATATGGATATGCGATCGGGTAAAATCATTGGCCCAATTATCTACTGCAGGAATAAGCATTGTATCGACATGCAGTGTCGTCTAATGCAAATGAGAAAGGTGCTGTGCATTCTTTTGCACGACTTACTGCAACGAAACGTACAGCTCGATACGCTACACTGATATTGCTTGCAAGGTTTTGACGTCCCCCCTAGCCCAAGATTGTCCTGCTGTTTGCAATGGAGCTTGGTGTTTGGGCGGCCACTAGCGACGGATGTCTGCAAACTCAAGTCTCTCCAGTAGGCCCTGCCAAATGGCTTCTGTAGATGGCAGCCTGACTTTAAAGAACAAACTGTCGGAAGGCGACAGTTGTGCTACAGATGGATTATTAAAGGCACGATACGTTAAAATGACTGCGACAGATATGCACTTAAATATAAATAAGAACTCGTCGTTCGCAAATACCAACATACTCTTTGCTGGAGCCGAAATTTGATTGGTTTATAGATCTCGAATTGATGTTTAATTCGAAGGGCATACGCTATGGAATGTTGTGCGCTTTCATCTGGTAGGCAGTTTAGTCACTTATTTCATACACACGCTATCTGCCACGTACACGCGTCGATGTTACTACTGAGTGGCGTTTCGCACGGAGAAGGAGTGACCGCAAAAGCGTGCTTTACGTAAATTTCTTCGACGAGGATGGGATTCGAACCTACGCGTGCGGAGCACATTGGATTAGCAGTCCAACGCCTTAACCACTCGGCCACCTCGTCTGCTGGAACTACAGTTGTGTCTTTGGCGAGTGCTTGCGGAAAGAAGACATTTGTCGATTCGAAAACACATTCAAAACATGGTACTGGGCCGGTGTTAACGTCTAATGCCAAGCTGCAGTGCGGCCGACCAAGCTCCCACTGGCGAATCGTTTAATGACAGCATCCGTCCATG
This sequence comes from Schistocerca serialis cubense, assembly GCF_023864345.2. Lineage (NCBI taxonomy): Eukaryota > Metazoa > Arthropoda > Insecta > Orthoptera > Acrididae > Schistocerca > Schistocerca serialis. Next base: position 511,242,290 of record NC_064639.1, read on the forward strand.
TGGATATGCGATCGGGTAAAATCATTGGCCCAATTACCTACTGCAGGAATAAGCATTGTATCGACATGCAGTGTCGTCTAATGCAAATGAGAAAGGTGCTGTGCATTCTTTTGCACGACTTACTGCAACGAAACGTACAGCTCGATACGCTACACTGATATTGCTTGCAAGGTTTTGACGTCCCCCTAGCCCAAGATTGTCCTGCTGTTTGCGATGGAGCTTGGTGTTTGGGCGGCCACTAGCGACGGATGTCTGCAAACTCAAGTCTCTCCAGTAGGCCCTGCCAAATGGCTTCTGTAGATGGCGGCCTGAATTTAAACAACAAACTGTCGGAAGGCGACAGTTGTGCTACAGATGGATTATTAAAGGCACGATACGTTAAAATGACTGCGACAGATATGCACTTAAATATAAATAAGAACTCGTCGTTCGCAAATACCAACATACTCTTTGCTGGAGCCGAAATTTGATTGGTTTATAGATCTCGAATTGATGTTTAATTCGAAGGGCATACGCTATGGAATGTTGTGCGCTTTCATCTGGTAGGCAGTTTAGTCACTTATTTCATACACACGCTATCTGCCACGTACACGCGTCGATGTTACTACTGAGTGGCGTTTCGCACGGAGAAGGAGTGACCGCAAAATCGTGCTTTTTTTTACGTAAATTTCTTCGACGAGGATGGGATTCGAACCTACGCGTGCAGAGCACATTGGATTAGCAGTCCAACGCCTTAACCACTCGGCCACCTCGTCTGCTGGAACTACAGTTGTGTCTTTGGCGAGTGCTTGCGGAAAGAAGACATTTGTCGATTCGAAAACACATTCAAAACATGGTACTGGGCCGGTGTTAACGTCTAATGCCAAGCTGCAGTGCGGCCGACCAAGCTCCCACTGGCGAATCGTTTAATGACAGCATCCGTCCATATGGATATGCGATCGGGTAAAATCATTGGCCCAATTATCTACTGCAGGAATAAGCATTGTATCGACATGCAGTGTCGTCTAATGCAAATGAGAAAGGTGCTGTGCATTCTTTTGCACGACTTACTGCAACGAAACGTACAGCTCGATACGCTACACTGATATTGCTTGCAAGGTTTTGACGTCCCCCCTAGCCCAAGATTGTCCTGCTGTTTGCGATGGAGCTTGGTGTTTGGGCGGCCACTAGCGACGGATGTCTGCAAACTCAAGTCTCTCCAGTAGGCCCTGCCAAATGGCTTCTGTAGATGGCGGCCTGACTTTAAAGAACAAACTGTCGGAAGGCGACAGTTGTGCTACAGATGGATTATTAAAGGCACGATACGTTAAAATGACTGCGACAGATATGCACTTAAATATAAATAAGAACTCGTCGTTCGCAAATACCAACATACTCTTTGCTGGAGCCGAAATTTGATTGGTTTATAGATCTCGAATTGATGTTTAATTCGAAGGGCATACGCTATGGAATGTTGTGCGCTTTCATCTGGTAGGCAGTTTTGTCTCTTATTTCATACACACGCTATCTGCCACGTACACGCGTCGATGTTACTACTGAGTGGCGTTTCGCACGGAGAAGGAGTGACCGCAAACGCGTGCTTTACGTAAAATTCTTCGACGAGGATGGGATTCGAACCCACGCGTGCAGAGCACATTGGATTAGCAGTCCAACGCCTTAACCACTCGGCCACCTCGTCTGCTGGAGCTACAGTTGTGTCTTTGGCGAGTGCTTGCGGAAAGAAGACATTTGTCGATTCGAAAACACATTCAAAACATGGTACTGGGCCGGTGTTAACGTCTAATGCCAAGCTGCAGTGCGGCCGACCAAGCTCCCACTGGCGAATCGTTTAATGACAGCATCCGTCCATGTGGATATGCGATCGGGTAAAATCATTGGCCCAATTATCTACTGCAGGAATAAGCATTGTATCGACATGCAGTGTCGTCTAATGCAAATGAGAAAGGTGCTGTGCATTCTTTTGCACGACTTACTGCAACGAAACGTACAGCTCGATACGCTACACTGATATTGCTTGCAAGGTTTTGACGTCCCCCCTAGCCCAAGATTGTCCTGCTGTTTGCGATGGAGCTTGGTGTTTGGGCGGCCACTAGCGACGGATGTCTGCAAACTCAAGTCTCTCCAGTAGGCCCTGCCAAATGGCTTCTGTAGATGGCGGCCTGACTTTAAAGAACAAACTGTCGATTATTAAAGGCACGATACGTTAAAATGACTGCGACAGATATGCACTTAAATATAAATAAGAACTCGTCGTTCGCAAATACCAACATACTCTTTGCTGGAGCCGAAATTTGATTGGTTTATAGATCTCGAATTGATGTTTAATTCGAAGGGCATACGCTATGGAATGTTGTGCGCTTTCATCTGGTAGGCAGTTTTGTCTCTTATTTCATACACACGCTATCTGCCACGTACACGCGTCGATGTTACTACTGAGTGGCGTTTCGCACGGAGAAGGAGTGACCGCAAACGCGTGCTTTACGTAAAATTCTTCGACGAGGATGGGATTTAGACCCACGCGGGCAGAGCACATTGGATTAGCAGTCCAACGCCTCAACCACTCGGCCACCTCGTCTGCTGGAACTACAGTTGTGTCTTTGGCGAGTGCTTGCGGAAAGAAGACATTTGTCGATTCGAAAACACATTCAAAACATGGTACTGGGCCGGTGTTAACGTCTAATGCCAAGCTGCAGTGCGGCCGACCAAGCTCCCACTGGCGAATCGTTTAATGACAGCATCCGTCCATGTGGATATGCGATCGGGTAAAATCATTGGCCCAATTATCTACTGCAGGAATAAGCATTGTATCGACATGCAGTGTCGTCTAATGCAAATGAGAAAGGTCCTGTGCATTCTTTTGCACGACTTACTGCAACGAAACGTACAGCTCGATACGCTACACTGATATTGCTTGCAAGGTTTTGACGTCCCCCCTAGCCCAAGATTGTCCTGCTGTTTGCGATGGAGCTTGGTGTTTGATTATTAAAGGCACGATACGTTAAAATGACTGCGACAGATATGCACTTAAATATAAATAAGAACTCGTCGTTCGCAAATACCAACATACTCTTTGCTGGAGCCGAAATTTGATTGGTTTGTAGATCTCGAATTGATGTTTAATTCGAAGGGCATACGCTATGGAATGTTGTGCGCTTTCATCTGGTAGGCAGTTTTGTCACTTATTTCATACACACGCTATCTGCCACGTACACGCGTTGATGTTACTACTGAGTGGCGTTTCGCACGAAGAAGGAGTGACCGCAAAAGCGTGCTTTACGTAAATTTCTTCGACGAGGATGGGATTCGAACCCACGCGTGCAGAGCACATTGGATTAGCAGCCCAACGCCTTAACCACTCGGCCACCTCGTTTGCTGGAGCTACAGTTGTGTCTTTGGCGAGTGCTTGCGGAAAGAAGACATTTGTCGATTCGAAAACACATTCAAAACATGGTACTGGGCCGGTGTTAACGTCTAATGCCAAGCTGCAGTGCGGCCGACCAAGCTCCCACTGGCGAATCGTTTAATGACAGCATCCGTCCATGTGGATATGCGATCGGGTAAAATCATTGGCCCAATTATCTACTGCAGGAATAAGCATTGTATCGACATGCAGTGTCGTCTAATGCAAATGAGAAAGGTGCTGTGCATTCTTTTGCACGACTTACTGCAACGAAACGTACAGCTCGATACGCTACACTGATATTGCTTGCAAGGTTTTGACGTCCCCCCTAGCCCAAGATTGTCCTGCTGTTTGCGATGGAGCTTGGTGTTTGGGCGGCCACTAGCGACGGATGTCTTAAACTCAAGTCTCTCCAGTAGGCCCTGCCAAATGGCTTCTGTAGATGGCGGCCTGACTTTAAAGAACAAACTGTCGGAAGGCGACAGTTGTGCTACAGATGGATTATTAAAGGCACGATACGTTAAAATGACTGCGACAGATATGCACTTAAATATAAATAAGAACTCGTCGTTCGCAAATACCAACATACTCTTTGCTGGAGCCGAAATTTGATTGGTTTATAGATCTCGAATTGATGTTTAATTCGAAGGGCATACGCTATGGAATGTTGTGCGCTTTCATCTGGTAGGCAGTTTTGTCTCTTATTTCATACACACGCTATCTGCCACGTACACGCGTCGATGTTACTACTGAGTGGCGTTTCGCACGGAGAAGGAGTGGCCGCAAACGCGTGCTTTACGTAAAATTCTTCGACGAGGTTGGGATTCGAACCCACGCGTGCAGAGCACATTGGATTAGCAGTCCAACGCCTTAACCACTCGGCCACCTCTTCTGCTGGAGCTACAGTTGTGTCTTTGGCGAGTGCTTGCGGAAAGAAGACATTTGTCGATTCGAAAACACATTCAAAACATGGTACTGGGCCGGTGTTAACGTCTAATGCCAAGCTGCAGTGCGGCCGACCAAGCTCCCACTGGCGAATCGTTTAATGACAGCATCCGTCCATGTGGATATGCGATCGGGTAAAATCATTGGCCCAATTATCTACTGCAGGAATAAGCATTGTATCGACATGCAGTGTCGTCTAATGCAAATGAGAAAGGTGCTGTGCATTCTTTTGCACGACTTACTGCAACGAAACGTACAGCTCGATACGCTACACTGATATTGCTTGCAAGGTTTTGACGTCCCCCCTAGCCCAAGATTGTCCTGCTGTTTGCGATGGAGCTTGGTGTTTGGGCGGCCACTAGCGACGGATGTCTGCAAACTCAAGTCTCTCCAGTAGGCCCTGCCAAATGGCTTCTGTAGATGGCGGCCTGACTTTAAAGAACAAACTGTCGGAAGGCGACAGTTGTGCTACAGATGGATTATTAAAGGCACGATACGTTAAAATGACTGCGACAGATATGCACTTAAATATAAATAAGAACTCGTCGTTCGCAAATACCAACATACTCTTTGCTGGAGCCGAAATTTGATTGGTTTATAGATCTCGAATTGATGTTTAATTCGAAGGGCATACGCTATGGAATGTTGTGCGCTTTCATCTGGTAGGCAGTTTTGTCTCTTATTTCATACACACGCTATCTGCCACGTACACGCGTCGATGTTACTACTGAGTGGCGTTTCGCACGGAGAAGGAGTGACCGCAAACGCGTGCTTTACGTAAAATTCTTCGACGAGGATGGGATTTGGACCCACGCGTGCAGAGCACATTGGATTAGCAGTCCAACGCCTCAACCACTCGGCCACCTCGTCTGCTGGAACTACAGTTGTGTCTTTGGCGAGTGCTTGCGGAAAGAAGACATTTGTCGATTCGAAAACACATTCAAAACATGGTACTGGGCCGGTGTTAACGTCTAATGCCAAGCTGCAGTGCGGCCGACCAAGCTCCCACTGGCGAATCGTTTAATGACAGCATCCGTCCATGTGGATATGCGATCGGGTAAAATCATTGGCCCAATTATCTACTGCAGGAATAAGCATTGTATCGACATGCAGTGTCGTCTAATGCAAATGAGAAAGGTGCTGTGCATTCTTTTGCACGACTTACTGCAACGAAACGTACAGCTCGATACGCTACACTGATATTGCTTGCAAGGTTTTGACGTCCCCCCTAGCCCAAGATTGTCCTGCTGTTTGCGATGGAGCTTGGTGTTTGATTATTAAAGGCACGATACGTTAAAATGACTGCGACAGATATGCACTTAAATATAAATAAGAACTCGTCGTTCGCAAATACCAACATACTCTTTGCTGGAGCCGAAATTTGATTGGTTTGTAGATCTCGAATTGATGTTTAATTCGAAGGGCATACGCTATGGAATGTTGTGCGCTTTCATCTGGTAGGCAGTTTTGTCACTTTTTTCATACACACGCTATCTGCCACGTACACGCGTTGATGTTACTACTGAGTGGCGTTTCGCACGAAGAAGGAGTGACCGCAAAAGCGTGCTTTACGTAAATTTCTTCGACGAGGATGGGATTCGAACCCACGCGTGCAGAGCACATTGGATTAGCAGCCCAACGCCTTAACCACTCGGCCACCTCGTTTGCTGGAGCTACAGTTGTGTCTTTGGCGAGTGCTTGCGGAAAGAAGACATTTGTCGATTCGAAAACACATTCAAAACATGGTACTGGGCCGGTGTTAACGTCTAATGCCAAGCTGCAGTGCGGCCGACCAAGCTCCCACTGGCGAATCGTTTAATGACAGCATCCGTCCATGTGGATATGCGATCGGGTAAAATCATTGGCCCAATTATCTACTGCAGGAATAAGCATTGTATCGACATGCAGTGTCGTCTAATGCAAATGAGAAAGGTGCTGTGCATTCTTTTGCACGACTTACTGCAACGAAACGTACAGCTCGATACGCTACACTGATATTGCTTGCAAGGTTTTGACGTCCCCCCTAGCCCAAGATTGTCCTGCTGTTTGCGATGGAGCTTGGTGTTTGGGCGGCCACTAGCGACGGATGTCTGCAAACTCAAGTCTCTCCAGTAGGCCCTGCCAAATGGCTTCTGTAGATGGCGGCCTGACTTTAAAGAACAAACTGTCGGAAGGCGGCAGTTGTGCTACAGATGGATTATTAAAGGCACGATACGTTAAAATGACTGCGACAGATATGCACTTAAATATAAATAAGAACTCGTCGTTCGCAAATACCAACATACTCTTTGCTGGAGCCGAAATTTGATTGGTTTATAGATCTCGAATTGATGTTTAATTCGAAGGGCATACGCTATGGAATGTTGTGCGCTTTCATCTGGTAGGCAGTTTTGTCTCTTATTTCATACACACGCTATCTGCCACGTACACGCGTCGATGTTACTACTGAGTGGCGTTTCGCACGGAGAAGGAGTGACCGCAAACGCGTGCTTTACGTAAAATTCTTCGACGAGGATGGGATTCGAACCCACGCGTGCAGAGCACATTGGATTAGCAGTCCAACGCCTTAACCACTTTTTTTTTTTTTTATTGTAATCTTTATGATGGAACAAACGGAGAGTACATATATACACTCCTGGAAATGGAAAAAAGAACACATTGACACCGGTGTGTCAGACCCACCATACTTGCTCCGGACACTGCGAGAGGGCTGTACAAGCAATGATCACACGCACGGCACAGCGGACACACCAGGTACCGCGGTGTTGGCCGTCGAATGGCGCTAGCTGCGCAGCATTTGTGCACCGCCGCCGTCAGTGTCAGCCAGTTTGCCGTGGCATACGGAGCTCCATCGCAGTCTTTAGCACTGGTAGCATGCCGCGACAGCGTGGACGTGAACCGTATCTGCAGTTGACGGACTTTGAGCGAGGGCGTATAGTGGGCATGCGGGAGGCCGGGTGGATGTACCGCCGAATTGCTCAACATGTGGGGCGTGAGGTCTCCACAGTACATCGATGTTGTCGCCAGTGGTCGGCGGAAGGTGCACGTGCCCGTCGACCTGGGACCGGATCGCAGTGACGCACGGATGCACGCCAAAACCGTAGGATCCTACGCAGTGCCGTAGGGGACCGCACCGCCACTTCCCAGCAAATTAGGGACACTGTTGCTCCTGGGGTATCGGCGAGGACCATTCGCAACCGTCTCCATGAAGATGGGCTACGGTCCCGCACACCGTTAGGCCGTCTTCCGCTCACGCCCAAACATCGTGCAGCCCGCCTCCAGTGGTGTCGCGACAGGCGTGAATGAAGGGACGAATGGAGACGTGTCGTCTTCAGCGATGAGAGTCGCTTCTGTCTTGGTGCCAATGATGGTCGTATGCGTGTTTGGCGCCGTGCAGGTGAGCGCCACAATCAGGACTGCATACGACCGAGGCACACAGGGCCAACACCCGGCATCATGGTGTGGGGAGGGATCTCCTACACTGGCCGTACACCACTGGTGATCGTCGAGGGGACACTGAATAGTGCATGGTACATCCAAACCGTCATCGAACCCATCGTTCTACCATTCCTAGACCGGCAAGGGAACTTGCTGTTCCAACAGGACAATGCACGTCCTCGTGTATCCCGTGCCACCCAACGTGCTCTAGAAGGTGTAAGTCAACTACCCTGGCCTGCAAGATCTCCGGATCTGTCCCCCATTGAGCATGTTTGGGACTGGATGAAGCGTCGTCTCACGCGGTCTGCACGTCCAGCACGAACGCTGGTCCAACTGAGGCGCCAGGTGGAAATGGCATGGCAAGCCGTTCCACAGGACTACATCCAGCATCTCTACGATCGTCTCCATGGGAGAATAGCAGCCGCATTGCTGCGAAAGGTGGATATACACTGTACTAGTGCCGACATTGTGCATGCTCTGTTGCCTGTGTTTATGTGCCTGTGGTTCTGTCAGTGTGATCATGTGATGTATCTGACCCCAGGAATGTGTCAATAAAGTTTCCCCTTCCTGGGACAATGAATTCACGGTGTTCTTATTTCAATTTCCAGGAGTGTATATACACAAAGCAAAAGTTCTTCAAGGTACCAGTTAAACATATACAATGGAGGGTTAGGTAAATAAATTATTAGAATAACATGAAATACAACAAATTAGAACATATCCTGTTTTCCTTGTTTTTGTTTTTGTTTTTGTTTAAAAATTTGTATTGAACAAACTAAAAGTACATATATATTCACTATGCAAGAGTTCTTCAAGGTACCATTTAAAAATATACAAATGACTGTTAGTTAAACAAAAAAAAATATTAAAAAAGAAAAACATTAAATACAACAAAATATAACATATTCTGTCTTCTTCCTTTTTTAAAAAAAAAAAATAAAATAAAATAAAATTGTGTTTGTTTTTGGTCGATGCATGAGAACGTGGATAAGGGTGTTGCATCATGTGACAGGTAGGCATGGTACACCCCAACTTTGAGGGGGGTCAAGGAAGACGCTGCGGAGATAACCGGCAAAAGTTTGTCGGTAAGAGGTTTTCGGGTGAGGGTGCTATGCGCGGTCACAACTTTGTACCAGAAGTCAAGGACTGTATGCGGACCACTCCGAAAGAGATATTCTAAAGCCTGTCCTCGAAACCAGATTAGGGTATGGTGCTTAGCAAGAGGGTAGTGAAATGTCTGGGGCAACAACAGGAAATCCGGGGTTACCGTCGTTGGCGGGGCACGGAGGTAAAAGCCCACGATTCGTTGGATGAGGAGCCATACGTTTTGTTTCAGGGGGCACGTAAGACGGTGCTCGTCGGTGTCTTCGAGCTGACAGTCAGGGCAGAGTGGGGAGGTGGCCAGTCCTATGCGATAAAGTCGACTATTAGTCGGGAATTTTCCATAGACTATAACATACCAGAGTGCAGACACAGACGACGGTAAAAAGGGTGCATGCACACACCCCCAAACCGTGCGCCAGTTAAAGTCAGGATGCTGTAGCACCATGGGGTCGCAAGGGTTGGACACCATAAACAAACGATAATAATCTTTTGTACGGGGAGGACGGGTGACTGGAAGATCGGCCCGAACGTAGCTGAGTTCTATGAAACAATTGGCGACGTAGTACAATAATGGAGAAATAGGTGCCACATTGATCGGTGGATCGAGAGAAGCTGGTCGGAGGATATCTAAGAGACAGCGTGTTAAAGACGGGACCGGCCCCTGCCAGTGCCGCAACAGAGTGTGGACAAAGAGTGCAGAAGAGCGTGCCCGCACGTTGATGAGTCCGAGGCCACCTTTTGCAGGAGGCAGTGTTAGAGTGTTGTAGCGGACTTTGAAAAGTGCCCCTGCTGACACGAAATATCCAAAGGCTGATTGGATGCGGCAGCCAAGGAGTAACGGCAGTGGGAGGATCTGGGCGACGTGTACCAGTTTAGGGGCGACATAGATGTTTACATAGGACACACGTTGGAGTTGGTTTAAGTTACGGTGCACTTGACCGCGGACATGGTGCCGAATCGACTGCAAAAGCCGCCGGTAAGCCAGGGCCACTGTGCGGTGTGTGGAGCTCGTAAATTCGATACCCAAGTAACGAAGGGTGGCACTAACTGGGAGTGGGGTCGGCACCATAGCCGGGAGGCCGCGCCCAATGTGCATCATAGTCGATTTACGGACATTAAGAATGCTACCAGAAAGACGTCCATACTGCTGGATCCATTGGATGGCGTCATTGAGTTCCGTGGAGGAGCAGGTGAGAAAGAGGAGATCGTCCGCATAAGCCCTACAGTGAAAGGTGTGGTCACGCAAAGTGAGGCCCTGCAGTCTAGAGGTAAGTCCAGTGATGAGGGGCTCAAGTGCAATGGCATACAGTAAAGTAGACATAGGGCATCCTTGACGCACAGAGCGGCGTATAGGAATCGGTCCTACAAGCCTCCCATTGACTTGTACCACCGAGACCGCGGGAAGGAGTAACCGGCGAATGGCATCGACAAAAAGCAATGGGAACCCCATACGTGTCGCCACCATGAGGAGGAAAGGGTGTCGAACGCGATCAAAGGCACTCGTGAAATCGACGGATACCAGTGCTGCACGAAGGCGACAAACCGACGCCAGTGCAATGAGGTCACGGCATTCTCCCAGGGCTGTTTGTAAGGTGGCCCCACAACCACGTGCAGTCTGCTCAAGAGAAAGGACCGTAGGTAAGACGGTGCGTATGCGCGCTGCTAAGAGGCGTGCATAGATTTTATAGTCTGCATTCAGTAGTGAAAGGGGGCGATATGCAGAGACATGAGACCCTCCCTTCGGTTTAGGCACAGGTAGAAGAATGCCAGTGACGAATTCAGGTGGAATTGGGAAGGACGGAGTAAAGAGTTCCTGAATCATTTCCGTCCAGCGAGGAAGCATTAACGTGGTGAACGCCCGGTAAAACTCCACTGGGAGACCATCTGGTCCGGGTGATTTGTTCTTGGCCCCTTTGTTGATCGCTTCTACCACCTCTTCTGCGGTGATTGCAGACATCATGGACGTTGACTCCGCTAAGGTGAGGGTCCGTTCAGGGGAAGGACGGAGATCATCAGGAATGGGCGTCGCCATCGCTTCATCATCATAAAATTGGCGATAATGTTCAGCAAAGGCGGACACGACCGCCGCCTGTGTTGTGTGGTGAACACCATCGGAGGTCGTGATGTTGGGGACGAAAAGCCGACGTCGACGACTATGGTCGGATGCGGCATGGATTGTGGATGGGGTTTCGTCGTGGAGGAGGTCTTGTCGTCGGGAACGCACCACGACACCATGCAGTCGTGCACGTTGAAGAGAGAGGAGACGAGCTTTAGTACGTTGTCGTTCCCTGTGGGTGTCAGGTGATGGAGGGAGCGCATCGAGCTCACGGAGGACGGCGTAGTGAAAATTTGTGGTGTCTCGATGCCATGCTGCTGCTTCCTTGCCACATTGTATGAAGGCCTTTTTGATCGCAGGTTTGGCACATTTGAGCCACCAATGGAACGTGGATGTGTACTGCGGAAGGTGTCTTTCGCAAGACGCCCATGTAGCGGCAATACATTGTCGGCAGTGTGGATCATTAAGGAGGGAGGTATTAAGCTTCCAGTAACCTCTGCTGCGCCACACTGACTGAGGTGGCAGAGCCAGGGAGCAAATGACGGCGCAATGGTCCGAAAATGCAAGGGGCCATCGTTCAGCTTGGGCGACTTCATTGCCGAGGTGAGCAGAGACATAAAACCGGTCCAGTCTGCTCGCAGAATGTGCTGTATAATGGGTAAAACCGGGGGTATTGCCATGAATTTTCTCCCAAACGTCCACTAGATGAAAATCTTCGATTAAGGTGAGCAGCGCCGGGCATGGCGAATAACCAGGTACTTGGTCCTGCGGATGGAGGACACAGTTGAAATCGCCTCCCATGATAAGGCGATCATAGCGTCCAGAAAACAGGGGCGCCACGTCATGTCCGAAGAAAGTGGACCGCTGCCGACGGTTTGTGGAGCCAGACGGAGCGTAGATATTGATGACGCGCGTGTCGAAGATGGTAACAGCCATGCCTCTTCCACAGGGAAGGATTGTCGTGTCCGTGAGTGGGATTCCTTCGCGTATGTAGAAAGCCACTCCACGCCCTGATTCATCACATGTGGACGTGTATGAGTCGTAGCCGTAGACTGGTGGTAGTGTGGCAACGCGTACTTCCTGAAGAAGGGCGACGTCGACGTCAGAGGCCCGAAGCATGTCACATAGGAGTTGCAGCTTGGGTGCAGTGCCGATCATGTTGATGTTCAGTGTGGCAAACCGGTATGTTTGTTTCAGTGGTGGTGGACGCGCATCTACCATCACCAAGGGAAGTAAGAGGAGGGCACCGACAGGAAGTCCCGTCCCATCAGCTGCAATGCCTCGCTTTTGATGTTAACAGGCAGCCTCGTCCGGCGGAGGTAACTCATCCGGAGGAGGGGGCGTACCTTCCTCAATGTCGTCGGCCCATGCTCCTGTGCCGTGGGTCTGTCCAATGTCCATGGGAATTGCGTCGTGGTGAGAGAGATCTGGAGTTGTCGGCGGGGAGACAGGCGTCTCAACCGGCGCACCGATCGTTACATTGTGCGTGGCGACCTCCATAGTGGTCCCGTCCTGCGAAACGTCTTGTTCATCGTGAAAGTTGTCCGCCGACCTCTGCGTGGAAATGTCGGCTGCTTGGGTGTCGTCTTCGTCGTCGCGGGTGGCAACGCTCTGAGAGCCCGTGGGGGAACGGCGACGGCGTTTGCGCCTACGTGGCGAGCGTTGTTTGCGCACGTGTTCCTCAGTGTCGGACGACGGCAAGGAGGAGCGTCGACCTGGTTCGAAGGCGTCGGTGGGTACAATGAGATTGTCAAACAGGTGTTGTGAAGATGTACTGGTCTCCTCAGCGTCCGGTGCGGGAGCCTGTTCGGCGACAAGATTGTCAGGTGGGACGTCTGTACCGTCCGTTGGTGGCTGGGACGGTGGGACGTGCCGATCGGAAGGACCGGGCGACGGACTGGACGAAACTGTAGACGTGGCAAGAGCCGCTGCGTAAGTGACCGGTAGGGCGGTCATCGTGGGTGTGACGGACGCTTCCGACAACGGGAGCTGCGCGACACGTCGTTGAATGCATTCAGACCGTAGGTGACCTTCTTTCCCGCAACCGGAACAGGTCCGAGGTTGGCCGTCGTACATTATAATGGCACGGCAGCCTCCGATACGTAGATAGGAAGGCACGTGTTTCTGCAACTCGATGCGGACCTGTCTAACACCGTTTAAAACTGGATAGGTCTGAAATTGGACCCATCGTTCGGCAACATGTTCCAGGACGTTGCCATAGGGACGGAGCGCCTCGATGACGAAGTCTGCAGGTAGTTCGAACGGCAGTTCGAAGATCCTTATCGTCCGTGTGCCGAGACCTGCGTGATCGACGGTAACGGGTCCGACGTTGCCGTCGGAATGACAGAAGCGCAGTCCACGTTTTGCCTCTTGAAGCACCTTGTCGCACGACGCATCGTTGATCATTTTGACGTAGACGGTACTGCTAACTATGGACAAGTGGATACCAATTAGATCCGTTGGTGGTATTTTAACTTCATGGCGTATAAATCGTTCTACCTCCAGGGCCTTGGGTCGAGCGAAGTCGGAACAAAAGTTGAAACGTAATGTCTTCTTCCGATAGTTGTGCGCCATGGTGGTCTAGAAGGAAAACAGCACTTACAGCGGCCGAAGTAAACACAAACACACCGTGCGCGCCTCGCCCGCAGCGCTCTGGCGCGTGACCGCCTCGCAGCACTGCCGGCGGCAGACTGAACCACTCGGCCACCTCGTCTGCTGGAGCTACAGTTGTGTCTTTGGCGAGTGCTTGCGGAAAGAAGACATTTGTCGATTCGAAAACACATTCAAAACATGGTACTGGGCCGGTGTTAACGTCTAATGCCAAGCTGCAGTGCAGCCGATCAAGCTCCCACTGGCGAATCGTTTAATGACAGCATCCGTCCATGTAGATATGCGATCGGGTAAAATCACCGGCCCACTTATCTACTGCAGGAATAAGCATTGTATCGACATGCAGTGTCGTCTAATGCAAATGAGAAAGGTGCTGTGCATTCTTTTGCACGACTTACTGCAACGAAACGTACAGCTCGATACGCTACACTGATATTGCTGGCAAGATTTTGACGTGCCCCCTAGCCCAAGATTGTCCTGCTGTTTGCGATGGAGCTTGGTGTTTGGGCGGCCACTAGCGACGGATGTCTGCAAAGTCAAGTCAAGTCTCTCCAGTAGTGGATTATTAAAGGCACGATACGTTAAAATGACAGCGACAGATATGCACTTAAATATTAATAAGAACCCGTCGTTCGGAAATACCAACATACTCTTTGCTGGAGCCGAAATTTGATTGGATTATAGATCTCGAATTGATGTTTAATTCGAAGAGCATACGCTATGGAATGTTGTGCGCTTTCATCTGGTAGGCAGTTTTGTCTCTTATTTCATACACACGCTATCTACCACGTACACGCGTCGATGTTACTACTGAGTGGCGTTTCGCACGGAGAAGGAGTGACCGCAAACGCGTGCTTTACGTAAAATTCTTCGACGAGGATGGGATTCGAAACCACGCGTGCAGAGCACATTGGATTAGCAGTCCAACGCCCTAACCACTCTGCCACCACGTCTGCTGGAGCAACAGTGGTGTCTTTGGCGAGTGCTTGCGGAAAGAAGACATTTGTCGATTCGAAAACACATTCAAATCATGGTACTGGGCCGGTGTTAACGTCTAATGCCAAGCTGCAGTGCGGCCGACCAAGCTCCCACTGGCGAATCGTTTCATGACAGCATCCGTCCATGTCGATATGCGATCGAGTAAAATCACCGGCCCACTTATCTACTGCAGGAATAAGCATTGTATCGACATGCAGTGTCGTCTAATGCAAATGAGAAAGGTGCTGTGCATTCTTTTGCACGACTTACTGCAACGAAACGTACAGCTCGATACGCTACACTGATATTGCTGGCAAGATTTTGACGTGCCCCCTAGCCCAAGATTGTCCTGCTGTTTGCGATGGAGCTTGGTGTTTGGGCGGCCACTAGCGACGGATGTCTGCAAAGTCAAGTCAAGTCTCTCCAGTAGTGGATTATTAAAGGCACGATACGTTAAAATGACTGCGACAGATATGCACTTAAATATAAATAAGAACTCGTCGTTCGCAAATACCAACATACTCTTTGCTGGAGCCGAAATTTGATTGGTTTATAGATCTCGAATTGATGTTTAATTCGAAGGGCATACGCTATGGAATGTTGTGCGCTTTCATCTGGTAGGCAGTTTTGTGTCTTATTTCATACACACGTTATCTGCCACGTACACGCGTCGATGTTACTACTGAGTGGCGTTTCGCACGGAGAAGGAGTGACCGCAAACGCGTGCTTTACGTAAATTTCTTCGACGAGGATGGGATTCGAACCCACGCGTGCAGAGCACATTGGATTAGCAGTCCAACGCCTTAACCACTCGGCCACCTCGTCTGCTGGAGCTACAGTTGTGTCTTTGGCGAGTGCTTGCGGAAAGAAGACATTTGTCGATTCGAAAACACATTCAAAACATGGTACTGGGCCGGTGTTAACGTCTAATGCCAAGCTGCAGTGCAGCCGATCAAGCTCCCACTGGCGAATCGTTTAATGACAGCATCCGTCCATGTCGATATGCGATCGGGTAAAATCACCGGCCCACTTATCTACTGCAGGAATAAGCATTGTATCGACATGCAGTGTCGTCTAATGCAAATGAGAAAGGTGCTGTGCATTCTTTTGCACGACTTACTGCAACGAAACGTACAGCTCGATACGCTACACTGATATTGCTGGCAAGATTTTGACGTGCCCCCTAGCCCAAGATTGTCCTGCTGTTTGCGATGGAGCTTGGTGTTTGGGCGGCCACTAGCGACGGATGTCTGCAAAGTCAAGTCAAGTCTCTCCAGTAGGCCCTGCCAAATGGCTTCTGTAGATGGCGGCCTGACATTAAACAACAGTTGTGCTACATATGGATTATTAAAGGCACGATACGTTAAAATGACTGCGACAGATATGCACTTAAATATAAATAAGAACTCGTCGTTCGCAAACACCAACATACTTTTTGCTGGAGCCGAAGTTTGATTGGTTTATAGATCTCGAATTCATGTTTAATTCGAAGGGCATACGCTATGGAATGTTGTGCGCTTTCATCTGGTAGGCAGTTTTGTCTCTTATTTCATACACACGCTATCTGCCACGTACACGCGCCGATGTTACTACTGAGTGGCGTTTCGCACGGAGAAGGAGTGACCGCAAACGCGTGCTTTACGTAAAATTCTTCGACGAGGATGGGATTCGAACCCACGCGTGCAGAGCACATTGGATTAGCAGTCCAACGCCTTAACCACTCGGCCACCTCGTCTGCTGCAGCTACAGTTGTGTCTCTGGCGAGTCCTTGCGGAAAGAAGACATTTGTCGATTCGAAAACACATTCAAAACAAGGTACTGGGCCGGTGTTAACGTCTAATGCCAAGCTGCAGTGCAGCCGATCAAGCTTTCACTGGCGAATCGTTTAATGACAGCATCCGTCCATGTCGATATGCAATCGGGTAAAATCACCGACCCACTTATCTACTGCAGGAATAAGCATTGTATCGACATGCAGTGTCGTCTAATGCAAATGAGAAAGGTGCTGTGCATTCTTTTGCACGACTTACTGCAACGAAACGTACAGCTCGATACGCTACACTGATATTGCTGGCAAGATTTTGACGTGCCCCCTAGCCCAAGATTGTCCTGCTGTTTGCGATGGAGCTTGGTGTTTGGGCGGCCACTAGCGACGGATGTCTGCAAAGTCAAGTCAAGTCTCTCCAGTAGTGGATTATTAAAGGCACGATACGTTAAAATGACTGCGACAGATATGCACTTAAATATAAATAAGAACCCGTCGTTCGCAAATACCAACATACTCTTTGCTGGAGCCGAAATTTGATTGGTTTATAGATCTCGAATTGATGTTTAATTCGAAGAGCATACGCTATGGAATGTTGTGCGCTTTCATCTGGTAGGCAGTTTTGTCTCTTATTTCATACACACGCTATCTCCCACGTACACGCGTCGATGTTACTACTGAGTGGCGTTTCGCACGGAGAAGGAGTGACCGCAAACGCGTGCTTTGCGTAGAATTCTTCGACGAGGATGGGATTCGAAACCACGCGTGCAGAGCACATTGGATTAGCAGTCCAACGCCCTAACCACTCGGCCACCACGTCTGCTGTAGCTACAGTGGTGTCTTTGGCGAGTGCTTGCGGAAAGAAGACATTTGTCGATTCGAAAACACATTCAAATCATGGTACTGGGCCGGTGTTAACGTCTAATGCCAAGCTGCAGTGCGGCCGACCAAGCTCCCACTGGCGAATCGTTTAATGACAGCATCCGTCCATGTCGATATGCGATCGGGTAAAATCACCGGCCCACTTATCTACTGCAGGAATAAGCATTGTAATGACATGCAGTGTCGTCTAATGCAAATGAGAAAGGTGCTGTGCATTCTTTTGCACGACTTACTGCAACGAAACGTACAGCTCGATACGCTACACTGATATTGCTGGCAAGATTTTGACGTGCCCCCTAGCCCAAGATTGTCCTGCTGTTTGCGATGGAGCTTGGTGTTTGGGCGGCCACTAGCGACGGATGTCTGCAAAGTCAAGTCAAGTCTCTCCAGTAGGCCCTGCCAAATGGCTTCTGTAGATGGCGGCCTGACATTAAACAACAGTTGTGCTACATATGGATTATTAAAGGCACGATACGTTAAAATGACTGCGACAGATATGCACTTAAATATAAATAAGAACTCGTCGTTCGCAAACACCAACATACTTTTTGCTGGAGCCGAAGTTTGATTGGTTTATAGATCTCGAATTCATGTTTAATTCGAAGGGCATACGCTATGGAATGTTGTGCGCTTTCATCTGGTAGGCAGTTTTGTCTCTTATTTCATACACATGATATCTGCCACGTACACGCGCCGATGTTACTACTGACTGGCGTGTCGCACGGAGAAGGAGTGACCGCAAACGCGTGCTTTACGTAAAATTCTTCGACGAGGATGGGATTCGAACCCACGCATGCAGAGCACATTGGAGTAGCAGTGCAACGCCTTAACCACTCGGCCACCTCGTCTGCTGGAGCTACAATTGTGTCTCTGGCGAGTCCTTACGGAAAGAAGACATTTGTCGATTCGAAAACACATTGAAAACATGGTACTGGGCCGGTGTTAACGTCTAATGCCAAGCTGCAGTGCAGCCGATCAAGCTCCCACTGGCGAATCGTTTAATGACAGCATCCGTCCATGTCGATATGCGATCGGGTAAAATCACCGGCCCACTTATCTACTGCAGCAATAAGCATTGTATCGACATGCAGTGTCGTCCAATGCAAATGAGAAAGGTGCTGTGCATTCTTTTGCACGACTTACTGCAACGAAACGTACAGCTCGATACGCTACACTGATATTGCTGGCAAGATTTTGACGTGCCCCCTAGCCCAAGATTGTCGTGCTGTTTGCGAAGGAGTTTGGTGTTTGGGCGGCCACTAGCGACGGATGTCTGCAAATTCAAGTCAAGTCTCTCCAGTAGTGGATTATTAAAGGCACGATACGTTAAAATGACTGCGACAGATATGCACTTAAATATAAATAAGAGCCCTTCGTTCGCAAATACCAACATACTCTTTGCTGGAGCCGAAATTTGATTGGTTTATAGATCTCGAATTGATGTTTAATTCGAAGAGCATACGCTATGGAATGTTGTGCGCTTTCATCTGGTAGGCAGTTTTGTCTCTTATTTCATACACACGCTATCTGCCACGTACACGCGTCGATGTTACTACTGAGTGGCGTTTCGCACGGAGAAGGAGTGACCGCAAACGCGTGCTTTACGTAAAATTCTTCGACGAGGATGGGATTCGAACCCACGCATGCGGAGGACATTGGATTAGCAGTCCAACGCCTTAACCACTCGGCCACCTCTTCTGATGGAGCTACAGTTGTGTCTTTGGCGAGTGCTTGCGGAAAGAAGACATTTGTCGATTCGAAAACACATTCAAAACATGGTACTGGGCCGGTGTTAACGTCTAATGCCAAGCTGCAGTGCAGCCGATCAAGCTCCCACTGGCAAATCGTTTAATGACAGCATCCGTCCATGTCGATATGCGATCGGGTAAAATCACCGGCCCTCTTATCTACTGCAGGAATAAGCATTATATCGACATGCAGTGTCGTCTAATGCAAATGGGAAAGTTGCTGTGCATTCTTTTGCACGACTTACTGCAACGAAACGTACAGCTCGATACGCTACACTGATATTGCTGGCAAGATTTTGACGTGCCCCCTAGCCCAAGATTGTCCTGCTGTTTGCGATGGAGCTTGGTGTTTGGGCGGCCACTAGCGACGGATGTCTGCAAAGTCAAGTCAAGTCTCTCCAGTAGTGGATTATTAAAGGCACGATACGTTAAAATGACTGCGACAGATATGCACTTAAATATAAATAAGAACCCGTCGTTCGCAAATACCAACATACTCTTTGCTGGAGCCGAAATTTGATTGGTTTATAGATCTCGAATTGATGTTTAATTCGAAGAGCATACGCTATGGAATGTTGTGCGCTTTCATCTGGTAGGCAGTTTTGTCTCTTATTTCATACACACGCTATCTGCCACGTACACGCGTCGATGTTACTACTGAGTGGCGTTTCGCACGGAGAAGGAGTGACCGCAAACGCGTGCTTTACGTAAAATTCTTCGACGAGGATGGGATTCGAACCCACGCATGCAGAGCACATTGGATTAGCAGTCCAACGTCTTAACCACTCGGCCACCTCGTCTGCTGGAGCTACAGTTGTGTCTTTGGCGATTGCTTGCGGAAAGAAGACATTTGTCGATTCGAAAACACATTCAAAACATGGTACTGGGCCGGTGTTAACGTCTAATGCCAAGCTGCAGTGCAGCCGATCAAGCTCCCACTGGCGAATCGTTTAATGACAGCATCCGTCCATGTCGATATGCGATCGGGTAAAATCACCGGCCCACTTATCTACTGCAGCAATAAGCATTGTATCGACATGCAGTGTCGTCTAATGCAAATGAGAAAGGTGCTGTGCATTCTTTTGCACGACTTACTGCAACGAAACGTACAGCTCGATACGCTACACTGATATTGCTGGCAAGATTTTGACGTGCCCCCTAGCCCAAGATTGTCCTGCTGTTTGCGATGGAGCTTGGTGTTTGGGCGGCCACTAGCGACGGATGTCTGCAAAGTCAAGTCAAGTCTCTCCAGTAGGCCCTGCCAAATGGCTTCTGTAGATCGCGGCCTGACATTAAAGAACCATATGGATTATTAAAGGCACGATACGTTAAAATGACTGCGACAGATATGCACTTAAATATAAATAAGAACTCGTCGTTCGCAAATACCAACATACTCTTTGCTGGATCCGAAATTTGATTGATTTATAGATCTCGAATTGATGTTTAATTCGAAGGGCATACGCTATGGAATGTTGTGCGCTTTCATCTGGTAGGCAGTTTTGTCTCTTATTTCATACACACGCTATCTGCCACGTACACGCGCCGATGTTACTACTGAGTGGCGTTTCGCACGGAGAAGGAGTGACCGCAAACGCGTGCTTTACGTAAAATTCTTCGACGAGGATGGGATTCGAACCCACGCGTGCAGAGCACATTGGATTAGCAGTCCAACGCCTTAACCACTCGGCCACCTCGTCTGCTGCAGCTACAGTTGTGTCTCTGGCGAGTCCTTGCGGAAAGAAGACATTTGTCGATTCGAAAACACATTCAAAACAAGGTACTGGGCCGGTGTTAACGTCTAATGCCAAGCTGCAGTGCAGCCGATCAAGCTTTCACTGGCGAATCGTTTAATGACAGCATCCGTCCATGTCGATATGCAATCGGGTAAAATCACCGACCCACTTATCTACTGCAGGAATAAGCATTGTATCGACATGCAGTGTCGTCTAATGCAAATGAGAAAGGTGCTGTGCATTCTTTTGCACGACTTACTGCAACGAAACGTACAGCTCGATACGCTACACTGATATTGCTGGCAAGATTTTGACGTGCCCCCTAGCCCAAGATTGTCCTGCTGTTTGCGATGGAGCTTGGTGTTTGGGCGGCCACTAGCGACGGATGTCTGCAAAGTCAAGTCAAGTCTCTCCAGTAGTGGATTATTAAAGGCACGATACGTTAAAATGACTGCGACAGATATGCACTTAAATATAAATAAGAACCCGTCGTTCGCAAATACCAACATACTCTTTGCTGGAGCCGAAATTTGATTGGTTTATAGATCTCGAATTGATGTTTAATTCGAAGAGCATACGCTATGGAATGTTGTGCGCTTTCATCTGGTAGGCAGTTTTGTCTCTTATTTCATACACACGCTATCTCCCACGTACACGCGTCGATGTTACTACTGAGTGGCGTTTCGCACGGAGAAGGAGTGACCGCAAACGCGTGCTTTGCGTAGAATTCTTCGACGAGGATGGGATTCGAAACCACGCGTGCAGAGCACATTGGATTAGCAGTCCAACGCCCTAACCACTCGGCCACCACGTCTGCTGTAGCTACAGTGGTGTCTTTGGCGAGTGCTTGCGGAAAGAAGACATTTGTCGATTCGAAAACACATTCAAATCATGGTACTGGGCCGGTGTTAACGTCTAATGCCAAGCTGCAGTGCGGCCGACCAAGCTCCCACTGGCGAATCGTTTAATGACAGCATCCGTCCATGTCGATATGCGATCGGGTAAAATCACCGGCCCACTTATCTACTGCAGGAATAAGCATTGTAATGACATGCAGTGTCGTCTAATGCAAATGAGAAAGGTGCTGTGCATTCTTTTGCACGACTTACTGCAACGAAACGTACAGCTCGATACGCTACACTGATATTGCTGGCAAGATTTTGACGTGCCCCCTAGCCCAAGATTGTCCTGCTGTTTGCGATGGAGCTTGGTGTTTGGGCGGCCACTAGCGACGGATGTCTGCAAAGTCAAGTCAAGTCACTCCAGTAGTGGATTATTAAAGGCACGATACGTTAAAATGACTGCGACAGATATGCACTTAAATATAAATAAGAACCCGTCGTTCGCAAATACCAACATACTCTTTGCTGGAGCCGAAATTTGATTGGTTTATAGATCTCGAATTGATGTTTAATTCGAAGAGCATACGCTATGGAATGTTGTGCGCTTTCATCTGGTAGGCAGTTTTGTCTCTTATTTCATACACACGCTATCTGCCACGTACACGCGTCGATGTTACTACTGAGTGGCGTTTCGCACGGAGAAGGAGTGACCGCAAACGCGTGCTTTGCGTAAAATTCTTCGACGAGGATGGGATTCGAAACCACGCGTGCAGAGCACATTGGATTAGCAGTCCAACGCCCTAACCACGCGGCCACCACGTCTGCTGGAGCTACAGTGGTGTCTTTGGCGAGTGCTTGCGGAAAGAAGACATTTGTCGATTCGAAAACACATTCAAATCATGGTACTGGGCCGGTGTTAACGTCTAATGCCAAGCTGCAGTGCGGCCGACCAAGCTCCCACTGGCGAATCGTTTAATGACAGCATCCGTCCATGTCGATATGCGATCGAGTAAAATCACCGGCCCACTTATCTACTGCAGGAATAAGCATTGATCGACATGCAGTGTCGTCTAATGCAAATGAGAAAGGTGCTGTGCATTCTTTTGCACGACTTACTGCAACGAAACGTACAGCTCGATACGCTACACTGATATTGCTTGCAAGATTTTGACGTGCCCCCTAGCCCAAGATTGTCCTGCTGTTTGCGATGGAGCTTGGTGTTTGGGCGGCCACTAGCGACGGATGTCTGCAAAGTCAAGTCAAGTCTCTCCAGTAGGCCCTGCCAAATGGCTTCTGTAGATGGCGGCCTGACATTAAACAACAGTTGTGCTACATATGGATTATTAAAGGCACGAGACGTTAAAATGACTGCGACAGATATGCACTTAAATATAAATAAGAACTCGTCGTTCGCAAACACCAACATACTTTTTGCTGGAGCCGAAGTTTGATTGGTTTATAGATCTCGAATTCATGTTTAATTCGAAGGGCATACGCTATGGAATGTTGTGCGCTTTCATCTGGTAGGCAGTTTTGTCTCTTATTTCATACACATGATATCTGCCACGTACACGCGCCGATGTTACTACTGACTGGCGTGTCGCACGGAGAAGGAGTGACCGCAAACGCGTGCTTTACGTAAAATTCTTCGACGAGGATGGGATTCGAACCCACGCATGCAGAGCACATTGGAGTAGCAGTGCAACGCCTTAACCACTCGGCCACCTCGTCTGCTAGAGCTACAATTGTGTCTCTGGCGAGTCCTTACGGAAAGAAGACATTTGTTGATTCGAAAACACATTGAAAACATGGTACTGGGCCGGTGTTAACGTCTAATGCCAAGCTGCAGTGCAGCCGATCAAGCTCCCACTGGCGAATCGTTTAATGACAGCATCCTTCCATGTCGATACGCGATCGGGTAAAATCACCGGCCCACTTATCTACTGCAGCAATAAGCATTGTATCGACATGCAGTGTCGTCTAATGCAAATGAGAAAGGTGCTGTGCATTCTTTTGCACGACTTACTGCAACGAAACGTACAGCTCGATACGCTACACTGATATTGCTGGCAAGATTTTGACGTGCCCCCTAGCCCAAGATTGTCCTGCTGTTTGCGAAGGAGTTTAGTGTTTGGGCGGCCACTAGCGACGGATGTCTGCAAAGTCAAGTCAAGTCTCTCCAGTAGTGGATTATTAAAGGCACGATACGTTAAAATGACTGCGACAGATATGCACTTAAATATAAATAAGAACCCGTCGTTCGCAAATACCAACATACTCTTTGCTGGAGCCGAAATTTGATTGGTTTATAGATCTCGAATTGATGTTTAATTCGAAGAGCATACGCTATGGAATGTTGTTCGCTTTCATCTGGTAGGCAGTTTTGTGTCTTATTTCATAGACACGCTATCTGCCACGTACACGCGTCGATGTTACTACTGAGTGGCGTTTCGCACGGAGAAGAAGTGACCGCAAACGTGTGCTTTACGTAAAATTCTTCGACGAGGATGGGATTCGAAACCACGCGTGCAGAGCACATTGGATTAGCAGTCCAACGCCTTAACCACTCGGCCACCACGTCAGCTGGAGCTACAGTGGTGTCTTTGGCGAGTGCTTGCGGAAAGAAGACATTTGTCGATTCGAAAACACATTCAAATCATGGTACTGGGCCGGTGTTAACGTCTAATGCCAAGCTGCAGTGCGGCCGACCAAGCTCCCACTGGCGAATCGTTTAATGACAGCATCCGTCCATGTCGATATGCGATCGAGTAAAATCACCGGCCCACTTATCTACTGCAGGAATAAGCATTGTATCGACATGCAGTGTCGTCTAATGCAAATGAGAAAGGTGCTGTGCATTCTTTTGCACGACTTACTGCAACGAAACGTACAGCTCGATACGCTACACTGATATTGCTTGCAAGATTTTGACGTGCCCCCTAGCCCAAGATTGTCCTACTGTTTGCGATGGAGCTTGGTGTTTGGGCGGCCACTAGCGACGGATGTCTGCAAAGTCAAGTCAAGTCTCTCCAGTAGGCCCTGCCAAATGGCTTCTGTAGATGGCGGCCTGACATTAAACAACAGTTGTGCTACATATGGATTATTAAAGACACGATACGTTAAAATGACTGCGACAGATATGCACTTAAATATAAATAAGAACTCGTCGTTCGCAAACACCAACATACTTTTTGCTGGAGCCGAAGTTTGATTGGTTTATAGATCTCGAATTCATGTTTAATTCGAAGGGCATACGCTATGGAATGCTGTGCGCTTTCATCTGGTAGGCAGTTTTGTCTCTTATTTCATACACATGATATCTGCCACGTACACGCGCCGATGTTACTACTGAGTGGCGTTTCGCACGGAGAAGGAGTGACCGCAAACGCGTGCTTTACGTAAAATTCTTCGACGAGGATGGAATTCGAACCCACGCATGCAGAGCACATTGGAGTAGCAGTGCAACGCCTTAACCACTCGGCCACCTCGTCTGCTGGAGCTACAATTGTGTCTCTGGCGAGTCCTTACGGAAAGAAGACATTTGTCGATTCGAAAACACATTGAAAACATGGTACTGGGCCGGTGTTAACGTCTAATGCCAAGCTGCAGTGCAGCCGATCAAGCTCCCACTGGCGAATCGTTTAATAACAGCATCCGTCCATGTCGATATGCGATCGGGTAAAATCACCGGCCCACTTATCTACTGCAGCAATAAGCATTGTATCGACATGCAGTGTCGTCTAATGCAAATGAGAAAGGTGCTGTGCATTCTTTTGCACGACTTACTGCAACGAAACGTACAGCTCGATACGCTACACTGATATTGCTGGCAAGATTTTGACGTGCCCCCTAGCCCAAGATTGTCGTGCTGTTTGCGAAGGAGTTTGGTGTTTGGGCGGCCACTAGCGACGGATGTCTGCAAAGTCAAGTCAAGTCTCTCCAGTAGTGGATTATTAAAGGCACGATACGTTAAAATGACTGCGACAGATATGCACTTAAATATAAATAAGAACCCGTCGTTCGCAAATACCAACATACTCTTTGCTGGAGCCGATATTTGATTGGTTTATAGATCTCGAATTGATGTTTAATTCGAAGAGCATACGCTATGGAATGTTGTGCGCTTTCATCTGGTAGGCAGTTTTGTCTCTTATTTCATACACACGCTATCTGCCACGTACACGCGTCGATGTTACTACTGAGTGGCGTTTCGCACGGAGAAGGAGTGACCGCAAACGCGTGCTTTACGTAAAATTCTTCGACGAGGATGGGATTCGAACCCACGCATGCGGAGCACATTGGATTAGCAGTCCAACGCCTTAACCACTCGGCCACCTCTTCTGATGGAGCTACAGTTGTGTCTTTGGCGAGTGCTTGCGGAAAGAAGACATTTGTCGATTCGAAAACACATTCAAAACATGGTACTGGGCCGGTGTTAACGTCTAATGCCAAGCTGCAGTGCAGCCGATCAAGCTCCCACTGGCGAATCGTTTAATGACAGCATCCGTCCATGTCGATATGCGATCGGGTAAAATCACCGGCCCTCTTATCTACTGCAGGAATAAGCATTATATCGACATGCAGTGTCGTCTAATGCAAATGGGAAAGGTGCTGTGCATTCTTTTGCACGACTTACTGCAACGAAACGTACAGCTCGATACGCTACACTGATATTGCTGGCAAGATTTTGACGTGCCCCCTAGCCCAAGATTGTCCTGCTGTTTGCGATGGAGCTTGGTGTTTGGGCGGCCACTAGCGACGGATGTCTGCAAAGTCAAGTCAAGTCTCTCCAGTAGTGGATTATTAAAGGCACGATACGTTAAAATGACTGCGACAGATATGCACTTAAATATAAATAAGAACCCGTCGTTCGCAAATACCAACATACTCTTTGCTGGAGCCGAAATTTGATTGGTTTATAGATCTCGAATTGATGTTTAATTCGAAGAGCATACGCTATGGAATGTTGTGCGCTTTCATCTGGTAGGCAGTTTAGTCACTTATTTCATACACACGCTATCTGCCACGTACACGCGTCGATGTTACTACTGAGTGGCGTTTCGCACGGAGAAGGAGTGACCGCAAACGCGTGCTTTACGTAAAATTCTTCGACGAGGATGGGATTCGAACCCACGCATGCAGAGCACATTGGATTAGCAGTCCAACGTCTTAACCACTCGGCCACCTCGTCTGCTGGAGCTACAGTTGTGTCTTTGGCGATTGCTTGCGGAAAGAAGACATTTGTCGATTCGAAAACACATTCAAAACATGGTACTGGGCCGGTGTTAACGTCTAATGCCAAGCTGCAGTGCAGCCGATCAAGCTCCCACTGGCGAATCGTTTAATGACAGCATCCGTCCATGTCGATATGCGATCGGGTAAAATCACCGGCCCACTTATCTACTGCAGCAATAAGCATTGTATCGACATGCAGTGTCGTCTAATGCAAATGAGAAAGGTGCTGTGCATTCTTTTGCACGACTTACTGCAACGAAACGTACAGCTCGATACGCTACACTGATATTGCTGGCAAGATTTTGACGTGCCCCCTAGCCCAAGATTGTCCTGCTGTTTGCGATGGAGCTTGGTGTTTGGGCGGCCACTAGCGACGGATGTCTGCAAAGTCAAGTCAAGTCTCTCCAGTAGGCCCTGCCAAATGGCTTCTGTAGATGGCGGCCTGACATTAAACAACAGTTGTGCTACATATGGATTATTAAAGGCACGATACGTTAAAATGACTGCGACAGATATGCACTTAAATATAAATAAGAACTCGTCGTTCGCAAATACCAACATACTCTTTGCTGGATCCGAAATTTGATTGATTTATAGATCTCGAATTGATGTTTAATTCGAAGGGCATACGCTATGGAATGTTGTGCGCTTTCATCTGGTAGGCAGTTTTGTCTCTTATTTCATACACACGCTATCTGCCACGTACACGCGCCGATGTTACTACTGAGTGGCGTTTCGCACGGAGAAGGAGTGACCGCAAACGCGTGCTTTACGTAAAATTCTTCGACGAGGATGGGATTCGAAC
Source organism: Schistocerca serialis cubense (assembly GCF_023864345.2). NCBI lineage: Eukaryota > Metazoa > Arthropoda > Insecta > Orthoptera > Acrididae > Schistocerca > Schistocerca serialis. Next base: position 511,269,834 of record NC_064639.1, read on the forward strand.
CCACGCGTGCAGAGCACATTGGATTAGCAGTCCAACGCCTTAACCACTCGGCCACCTCGTCTGCTGCAGCTACAGTTGTGTCTCTGGCGAGTCCTTGCGGAAAGAAGACATTTGTCGATTCGAAAACACATTCAAAACAAGGTACTGGGCCGGTGTTAACGTCTAATGCCAAGCTGCAGTGCAGCCGATCAAGCTTTCACTGGCGAATCGTTTAATGACAGCATCCGTCCATGTCGATATGCAATCGGGTAAAATCACCGACCCACTTATCTACTGCAGGAATAAGCATTGTATCGACATGCAGTGTCGTCTAATGCAAATGAGAAAGGTGCTGTGCATTCTTTTGCACGACTTGTAAGTAGGCTGTTTATGTTTTCTCTATGTAAGTAGGCTGTTTATGTTTTCTTATTGGCAACGTTACGTAGCGCTCAATATGAAAATCACTGGCTGTGCTGTGTGCAGTCTGTCGCTAGTTTGCATTGTTGTCTGCCATTGTAGTGTTGGGCAGCGGCAGCTGGCTGTGAACAGCGCGTAGCGTTGCGCAGTTGGAGGTGAGCCGCCAGCAGTGGTGGATGTGGGGAGAGAGATGGCGGAGTTTTGTAATTTTTCATGAACTGGTATATTTATACATGATGATATCAAGGTAAATACATTGTTTGTTCTCTATTAATATCTTTCATTTGCTAACTATCCCTATCAGTAGTTAGTGCCTTCCATAGCTTGAATCTTTTATTTAGCTGGCAGTAGTGGCGCTCGCTGTATTGCAGTAGCTTGAGCAGCGAAGATTTTTGTGAGGTAAGTGATTTGTGAAAGGTATAGTTTAATGTTAGTCAGGGCCATTCTTTTGCAGGGATCTTTGATAGTCAGATTGCGTTGCGCTAAAAACATTGTGTGTCAGGTTAAGGTCAGTCGTGTATAATTGTTCAAAGGGGACGTTTCATATGTCGACCCTTAGCCTAGGATACTTCACTGGAATCTTCTGATTTTTCTTGTAGTTTGTGTATTTAGTGTAGCTTTTGTTTATTACTAGCGCGTAATTGTAGAGAGAATCTCCTTTGTAGTTGTAGTTTTTCATTGTTGTAGAGTAAAACAGTTGTGGCATGCATGTAGATTTGCACCAAGTATTTCGCAGCTGCAATTAACTAGACATTATTTCCATTGCTACGTTATTTTATTTTGCTTTTCAAATTGTGTTTTTCTGTGTTGTCGTGTGAAATACTGTGACAATAATGGCGTGTGAAAAACGTAATACTAGGCTCCAAAGTAAACTGAGAAATGACAGTGAAGACGAAGGCAGTGTGTTAGCGCCGCAGAGTAATGAATTAACTGATGTTCAAAGTAGTAATTTGGTAATCGTGTATAGGGAAATGGAGCGGGCGGCAAACAATGGCACGGTCAGTGAAACAATTAGTGAAGAGGGAAGCATTATCGATCGATCGGTCGGCAACAGCTCGCCTCAGGAATCCGAAATGACAGGACACAATTTCGCAAATACTGTAGATTCAGGTTTTGGGTCATCACCGTTTTCTCAAATAAGTCAAGACACATTTTCTGCTTGTCAAAATGTGAATGTTGTCGGTGCAAATGCACTGCCGAAAAGCGTAGAGAAACAGATTCCAGACACTAATACATTATTATTGCAATTAATGCAACAAATGGAACAAAATCAGAGACAAACACAGCAAAAGCTTCAAAAGTTAGACACAATGGAACAAAATCAGAGACAAACACAGCAAAAGCTTCAAAAGTTAGACACAATGGAACAAAATCTTCAAAAGTTAGACACCACACTTGAACAAACACGTGAAGATTTAACTACTGAGTTGCATAAAATCGAATCGAAATGTCAAAAAGTCTGTAACGACGTAAAAACACAAATTTGTGAGCATTTTCAACCTATTTTTTCGCGGCATGAAAATGCATTACAGAATCACGAAGCAGCCATAAAAGAACTGCAAATTATTGTTCATGAAAATCATGAGACCTTGCAAGCTAAAATTGACTCAGTTGCATCTACCGATTCGGTTACGCAACTTGCAAAAACTCAGGAAAACTTAAAGGACACAGTAGAAAGACACATGGAGGAAATTAGTTCATTATCAGAGAAAGTAGTTGAACTTTCGGATCAGCTAAATAATTTATCTACGAAGGTAGACGATAATCTGAATGACACAAAACCGGTAGTCTTTAATAACACAGAAGAGAGCGAACAAATTAGGAAATTCAAACAAAATCAAAATCAAATCAATACACAGTACAAAAGAGAAATCCGGGAAGTGCAAGATCAGTTGGCACAAGTAGTACAAGAATTACGTATTTCAGAGGACACTCGCGCCCCAATACGGGAAGAGGGACATACAAATACGGAACAGACACAAAATAACACAGGGCATTTCGGAAGTAATGAAAGAAATTGGGAATGTGCACCGAATTTTGAGAGGGAACGGCCGACACGACCTAACAATGACCGATATGCGACTCGCCGACATGATGATTTTGACTATAAGCTGTTCATTACTACACGTAAATTCAAAACATTTAAGAATTCTGGCAACGACATTCATCCACAAGCATGGCTCCATCAATTCTCTCATTGTTTTCCTCCCAACTGGTCGTTGGAACACAGATTAGAATTTATGTGTGGCTACTTAGAGAATGAACCAGCTGTAAGAATGCGATCGGTCATTCACGATTGCCACAGTGAAGGAGAATTTTACCATGCCTTCCTCTCAGCATATTGGTCTCAAGCCACACAAGACCGGGTAAAACATGGTATCATAATGATGAAACATTTCGAACAATCTGAATTCTCCAGTCTTGTGAAATATTTTGAAGACATGTTGCACAAGAATCAGTACCTGTCAAACCCATACAGCCCCTCAGAACTCATCCGCATTTGCTTAATCAAACTGCCTGAACATTTACGACATATTATTTTGGCCGGACGTTGCAAAGACGACATTGAAGCATTTCAGGGACTCTTACAAGAATTAGAAATTGACACTGACTATCGCGGAACGCGAAACCAGGAACACAGCAATTACAGGTCACATCCGTCGCAATTCCGCGATGAAAGAAGTAATAACTTTACACGACAAGGCTATTCTCACAACACAAATCGTGACCAAAACAGACACCACCCGTATGACAACCGTTGGCAGAGTAGTAATAACTACAGGGAAAGATCACCTCTCCGTGGTAGTGACTATCACAGAGACAATAAGAGAAACAGACAATATGGGAACCAAAATAAATACTATCAAGGGAGACAGAATAACTTTAGACGCAACGGACCAGCGCGCAGTTGCGATTCAGGGAGAAATTCTCCACCATGTGACCGACAAGAAAGAAACTATGGAATCTACCGACATGACGACAGACGATATGATCGTAACGACAGACCTGAATTACATCAGAACTGGCGGGATTCAAACAGAGCAGGGCCCTCTCGTCACGGTGAATTTGTAGAAGTTAGGTCTCCAAATCCCAATAACGACGCGCGCCAACAAAGAGACAATAGGCAATGACTCATACCGCAGGCAGCCACAAAACGCACGTATGAAACTAACGACGCAGCTGCCGTAGCTAGTAATTACGTAAAAATGGAAGACATTAGGGACATTTTACTCCAAGAACACGACGTAAAACATAACAACATTGCATATCCTGTGATTCACATTACAGTAAATGACGTAAAATTTACGGCAGTACTTGACTCTGGCAGTCCCATCTCAGTAATCAGTGAAACAGCCTTTAGCAAATGCAACAAATCGAACGATTGCCCCACACTTCCGTTACGTAAGATTAAATTACAAGGTGCAATCTTTGGAAAAAGTGTAGATGTACGCCAACAAACCAACTTAGAATTCTATTGTCAAAGCCACAGCTTCTCTATGAGCTTTCTCATTGTTCCATTATTGTCGACGGAAATTATATTGGGAGTAGACTTTTTGAATGAATACAAAGCAATCTTAAACTTTCACGATGCTGAAATAAGTTTAGAGAAAGAAGGTAAGTCAATAGCTTTGAAATTTGAAGACTGGCTCTCAAACCATGATGAGGAAATTAATCGGCTTTACCTTCTGTTAGACAACAGTTCGGACTTTTCTACGGAACTAGACACTAACAATCAATCTGCAAGTACTGACAGGGATGATATCGACGGCGCATTTGACACTAATAAGTTAATTCAGAATAAAATTCAAACAATTGAGAATTGTAATGACAATGATAGGCAAGACCTTTTTGAGATTTTACAAGCACATTCCACAGTTTTTACTCACAAAACAGGAACAATCAAGGGATTTCAATACCAATTTCGTGTTCGTGAGCATACTAAATTTTGTGTTAGACCATATGTAATTCCAGCACATTATAGGGACCGTGTTAGAACAGAAATACAATCTATGCTTAATGAGGGCATTATTGAGCCTGCAGTAAGCTCATACAACAATCCATTACATGTTGTTGAGAAGAAAAATGGATCGATCAGGCTTGTCTTAGATTCGAGACAAATCAATACGATCATTATTCCTGAAACAGACAGGCCGCAAACGTTAGAAGAACTTCTTCAAAATTTTAATGGTGTAAAAGTGTTGTCTTCCATTGATCTCAGATCCAGCTTTTATCAGATCGAACTTCATCCAGAATGTAGAAAATACACAGCTTTCCTTTGTTTCGGCGTTTGTTATCAGTTTCGGAAACTTCCCTTTGGTTTGAACATTTCTTCGGCAGCATTCATTCGCGGGCTAAATTCCATATTACCTGAGTTCTTAAAACGTCACATCACCTTATATGTGGACGATATTCTGATAGCAGAAGCCTCATGGGAACAACACAATCGCATCCTCAACAGCGTGTTACATATTTTTGCAGAATCTGGAATTACAGTTAACTTGGAAAAGTCTGAATTCGGTAGGACAAAGGTGAAGTTTTTGGGACATATTATTTCTTCTGAAGGCATTCAGCCGGATCCTGAAAAGTTAGAAGCAATCAGAGCCATTCCAGTTCCATCCACAAAAAGACAAGTCCGCAGTTTTCTAGGTCTCGTAAATTTTTACCGTCGGGAAATATTCGTACATCTGCAAACCCGATAATGACAAGTGTCTTTCTATGAGAGTTGAGAGCTACTAACTTATGAAATGTCACATGACTACTGAATGATATTTTTATGCTTTGCTTTTCATAGTTGCTTATTTCATTTGATATCTGTTTTCCAGCTGTGTTACAGCATTAGTTTTATAAAATAAACTTAGATGCATTTGCTAATGTGAACACTTTCTGTCAACAGATCTATTAAATAATTATTTTATGATCCACATTCTTTAAAAAAGGAGCACTTGGAAAGGAAAGAACAATAAGAAGGAACTAGTAACTGCATTCATAATTTTCTTTTCAAGTAATTGGTAACTTTTTGGTAGAATAACTTCTTGTGGTGCACCACTTTAATTACTTAGACATTAAGATGTGAATATACATTTCCCTTATCTGTGTTGTTGTCTTTAGTGTACTATTTTTTCTGCTTGTGCGTTTGTCATGTTTAGATATAAGCTGCTGTTTGCCAGGCATAGTGCTACTGAACTTTAATTTGTGTTACTCTGCTAAGCCAATTTTACTACTCATTGATTTTTCATGTTGCTGCACATTGGCTCATATTAGTTGTAATTTTGCATTTTATCTGTAAATTAGATTCACTGCTGCTTGCTTTGCACTCTGCATTTTTTTGGTCATTGCTGTTTGTGTTACATGTTTTGTGCTGCTGCATTGCCTCGTCCCTTAGTTTAGCATCTGAGCTCAGTAGATTTAAGTTAGCTTAAGAGGGGGTAGCCTCTAAGAGAATGAGTTGCGATGAATTGGAAGAAATGCATTGAGAAAACAGGTTTAGGTAGGATTTTCTTGGAAATAAATGATGAGGTAAGATAATGGAAAATAAAAATGTTGAGGTAAGAAATGAGTGAACATATAAATACAGAAAGCATGCTTAGATAGAATTTTTTTGGTGGAAACAAAGGATGAAATGAGAGGAAAGATATATGAAGTTTTGGGTTGGACTGCAGTACCACATGTTACACTGAAAACGAACCCTGTCCTTTCCCATTGGTGTTATCCCACTATGTGTTTGTGTACCCTTGTGTATTTGTTTCCTTCCTGTCTCTGTGTACTGTTTCATAGAATTTTTTTCTCTTCTAATACTAAGCTATATTCACTATGAGGAGGAATACTGTTATCCTCAAATATAAGTTGCATTAATAATATGTTATTTTCTTTGTAAAGTTGTTTACAATTCCGTTCTGTTTAATGCTCATGTGTGAAGTTGATGTTTCGAAAGTTATTCTGATCTTTTATGTATTTACTAATGTCATAATTCCTGTAACACTGATGTATATGTTAGTTCGATTCTTTTGTAAAGCCTGTACTACAAATGTTATCTGTATTGTTATGTTCTTTAATGATGTATTTTGTACCTTTGTTATTGTATTCTTATGTTATAAAATTGTAATTGTCAACAGTTCATGATATTATTAACTTGTAAGTTACATTTCACTGCACACGTTTCTGTTGGTCGTAGTATATGGACAGTATGTGCGAAGTTGGGACTGTTAGTGTTTGCACGTGTGTTACTAATTCAGCAAGGGACAGGATAACAGCATTGCTTGTTCTAAGGACAATTTCAAAAACTTTGTGAGTGCACAAGTGGTGGTTTATGGACTTGCTATATCATCCGCAAGACTCTTCGATGGTGAATGTGCACCTGCACAATCGCAACAGATGGCTGCTGGCCATCTCTACAAGGACTACAGTGGGTCTGCACCTCTGGTGGCCCACCAATACCATTATCTCTGCAAGGACTACAGTGGTTCTACATCTTTGATGATCAATCAATACCATTATTTCTACAAGGACTGCAGTGGGTCTGCACCTCTGGTGGCCCACCAATACCGTAATCTCTACCAGGACTACAGTGGGTCTGCTCTGTGATGACCTACCTACCAATATTCATCAAAACTTCGACTGACTCTGCTGTGGGTTTGCTGTGTTGTGACCCAATACTTGTCAGCATGTCGAGAGTCAGCACTGTCTTTCCATTGGAAGGACAACACTACTTCTTCAAGACTGCATGGAAATCCACTACTTCCATGTGCATTTTCTTTTACTGCTCAGACTTTGAGAAAAACTCTGCATTTTTACTGTGATGAACAATGTGGACTGTCTTTATGGACTGTGAGAAATTTTTAGCTTTTGACCAACATTGTATCAATAAGTGTGTGCATTTGATTTCTTTGTTATTGTAATTATGAAAAATTTTTTTCAAATCTGTATTGGCCACTGCCCCATCCAATTTGTAAAAATTTTTGTGGGGAGCATGGGGGCTATGTAAGTAGGCTGTTTATGTTTTCTCTATGTAAGTAGGCTGTTTATGTTTTCTTATTGGCAACGTTACGTAGCGCTCAATATGAAAATCACTGGCTGTGCTGTGTGCAGTCTGTCGCTAGTTTGCATTGTTGTCTGCCATTGTAGTGTTGGGCAGCGGCAGCTGGCTGTGAACAGCGCGTAGCGTTGCGCAGTTGGAGGTGAGCCGCCAGCAGTGGTGGATGTGGGGAGAGAGATGGCGGAGTTTTGTAATTTTTCATGAACTGGTATATTTATACATGATGATATCAAGGTAAATACATTGTTTGTTCTCTATTAATATCTTTCATTTGCTAACTATCCCTATCAGTAGTTAGTGCCTTCCATAGCTTGAATCTTTTATTTAGCTGGCAGTAGTGGCGCTCGCTGTATTGCAGTAGCTTGAGCAGCGAAGATTTTTGTGAGGTAAGTGATTTGTGAAAGGTATAGTTTAATGTTAGTCAGGGCCATTCTTTTGCAGGGATCTTTGATAGTCAGATTGCGTTGCGCTAAAAACATTGTGTGTCAGGTTAAGGTCAGTCGTGTATAATTGTTCAAAGGGGACGTTTCAGACTTACTGCAACGAAACGTACAGCTCGATACGCTACACTGATATTGCTGGCAAGATTTTGACGTGCCCCCTAGCCCAAGATTGTCCTGCTGTTTGCGATGGAGCTTGGTGTTTGGGCGGCCACTAGCGACGGATGTCTGCAAAGTCAAGTCAAGTCTCTCCAGTAGTGGATTATTAAAGGCACGATACGTTAAAATGACAGCGACAGATATGCACTTAAATATTAATAAGAACCCGTCGTTCGGAAATACCAACATACTCTTTGCTGGAGCCGAAATTTGATTGGATTATAGATCTCGAATTGATGTTTAATTCGAAGAGCATACGCTATGGAATGTTGTGCGCTTTCATCTGGTAGGCAGTTTTGTCTCTTATTTCATACACACGCTATCTACCACGTACACGCGTCGATGTTACTACTGAGTGGCGTTTCGCACGGAGAAGGAGTGACCGCAAACGCGTGCTTTACGTAAAATTCTTCGACGAGGATGGGATTCGAAACCACGCGTGCAGAGCACATTGGATTAGCAGTCCAACGCCCTAACCACTCTGCCACCACGTCTGCTGGAGCAACAGTGGTGTCTTTGGCGAGTGCTTGCGGAAAGAAGACATTTGTCGATTCGAAAACACATTCAAATCATGGTACTGGGCCGGTGTTAACGTCTAATGCCAAGCTGCAGTGCGGCCGACCAAGCTCCCACTGGCGAATCGTTTCATGACAGCATCCGTCCATGTCGATATGCGATCGGGTAAAATCACCGGCCCACTTATCTACTGCAGCAATAAGCATTGTATCGACATGCAGTGTCGTCTAATGCAAATGAGAAAGGTGCTGTGCATTCTTTTGCACGACTTACTGCAACGAAACGTACAGCTCGATACGCTACACTGATATTGCTGGCAAGATTTTGACGTGCCCCCTAGCCCAAGATTGTCCTGCTGTTTGCGATGGAGCTTGGTGTTTGGGCGGCCACTAGCGACGGATGTCTGCAAAGTCAAGTCAAGTCTCTCCAGTAGTGGATTATTAAAGGCACGATACGTTAAAATGACTGCGACAGATATGCACTTAAATATAAATAAGAACTCGTCGTTCGCAAATACCAACATACTCTTTGCTGGAGCCGAAATTTGATTGGTTTATAGATCTCGAATTGATGTTTAATTCGAAGGGCATACGCTATGGAATGTTGTGCGCTTTCATCTGGTAGGCAGTTTTGTGTCTTATTTCATACACACGCTATCTGCCACGTACACGCGTCGATGTTACTACTGAGTGGCGTTTCGCACGGAGAAGGAGTGACCGCAAACGCGTGCTTTACGTAAATTTCTTCGACGAGGATGGGATTCGAACCCACGCGTGCAGAGCACATTGGATTAGCAGTCCAACGCCTTAACCACTCGGCCACCTCGTCTGCTGGAGCTACAGTTGTGTCTTTGGCGAGTGCTTGCGGAAAGAAGACATTTGTCGATTCGAAAACACATTCAAAACATGGTACTGGGCCGGTGTTAACGTCTAATGCCAAGCTGCAGTGCAGCCGATCAAGCTCCCACTGGCGAATCGTTTAATGACAGCATCCGTCCATGTCGATATGCGATCGGGTAAAATCACCGGCCCACTTATCTACTGCAGGAATAAGCATTGTATCGACATGCAGTGTCGTCTAATGCAAATGAGAAAGGTGCTGTGCATTCTTTTGCACGACTTACTGCAACGAAACGTACAGCTCGATACGCTACACTGATATTGCTGGCAAGATTTTGACGTGCCCCCTAGCCCAAGATTGTCGTGCTGTTTGCGAAGGAGTTTGGTGTTTGGGCGGCCACTAGCGACGGATGTCTGCAAAGTCAAGTCAAGTCTCTCCAGTAGTGGATTATTAAAGGCACGATACGTTAAAATGACTGCGACAGATATGCACTTAAATATAAATAAGAACCCTTCGTTCGCAAATACCAACATACTCTTTGCTGGAGCCGAAATTTGATTGGTTTATAGATCTCGAATTGATGTTTAATTCGAAGAGCATACGCTATGGAATGTTGTGCGCTTTCATCTGGTAGGCAGTTTTGTCTCTTATTTCATACACACGCTATCTGCCACGTACACGCGTCGATGTTACTACTGAGTGGCGTTTCGCACGGAGAAGGAGTGACCGCAAACGCGTGCTTTACGTAAAATTCTTCGACGAGGATGGGATTCGAACCCACGCATGCGGAGCACATTGGATTAGCAGTCCAACGCCTTAACCACTCGGCCACCTCTTCTGATGGAGCTACAGTTGTGTCTTTGGCGAGTGCTTGCGGAAAGAAGACATTTGTCGATTCGAAAACACATTCAAAACATGGTACTGGGCCGGTGTTAACGTCTAATGCCAAGCTGCAGTGCAGCCGATCAAGCTCCCACTGGCGAATCGTTTAATGACAGCATCCGTCCATGTCGATATGCGATCGGGTAAAATCACCGGCCCTCTTATCTACTGCAGGAATAAGCATTATATCGACATGCAGTGTCGTCTAATGCAAATGGGAAAGTTGCTGTGCATTCTTTTGCACGACTTACTGCAACGAAACGTACAGCTCGATACGCTACACTGATATTGCTGGCAAGATTTTGACGTGCCCCCTAGCCCAAGATTGTCCTGCTGTTTGCGATGGAGCTTGGTGTTTGGGCGGCCACTAGCGACGGATGTCTGCAAAGTCAAGTCAAGTCTCTCCAGTAGTGGATTATTAAAGGCACGATACGTTAAAATGACTGCGACAGATATGCACTTAAATATAAATAAGAACCCGTCGTTCGCAAATACCAACATACTCTTTGCTGGAGCCGAAATTTGATTGGTTTATAGATCTCGAATTGATGTTTAATTCGAAGAGCATACGCTATGGAATGTTGTGCGCTTTCATCTGGTAGGCAGTTTTGTCTCTTATTTCATACACACGCTATCTGCCACGTACACGCGTCGATGTTACTACTGAGTGGCGTTTCGCACGGAGAAGGAGTGACCGCAAACGCGTGCTTTACGTAAAATTCTTCGACGAGGATGGGATTCGAACCCACGCATGCAGAGCACATTGGATTAGCAGTCCAACGTCTTAACCACTCGGCCACCTCGTCTGCTGGAGCTACAGTTGTGTCTTTGGCGATTGCTTGCGGAAAGAAGACATTTGTCGATTCGAAAACACATTCAAAACATGGTACTGGGCCGGTGTTAACGTCTAATGCCAAGCTGCAGTGCAGCCGATCAAGCTCCCACTGGCGAATCGTTTAATGACAGCATCCGTCCATGTCGATATGCGATCGGGTAAAATCACCGGCCCACTTATCTACTGCAGCAATAAGCATTGTATCGACATGCAGTGTCGTCTAATGCAAATGAGAAAGGTGCTGTGCATTCTTTTGCACGACTTACTGCAACGAAACGTACAGCTCGATACGCTACACTGATATTGCTGGCAAGATTTTGACGTGCCCCCTAGCCCAAGATTGTCCTGCTGTTTGCGATGGAGCTTGGTGTTTGGGCGGCCACTAGCGACGGATGTCTGCAAAGTCAAGTCAAGTCTCTCCAGTAGGCCCTGCCAAATGGCTTCTGTAGATCGCGGCCTGACATTAAAGAACCATATGGATTATTAAAGGCACGATACGTTAAAATGACTGCGACAGATATGCACTTAAATATAATTAAGAACTCGTCGTTCGCAAATACCAACATACTCTTTGCTGGATCCGAAATTTGATTGATTTATAGATCTCGAATTGATGTTTAATTCGAAGGGCATACGCTATGGAATGTTGTGCGCTTTCATCTGGTAGGCAGTTTTGTCTCTTATTTCATACACACGCTATCTGCCACGTACACGCGCCGATGTTACTACTGAGTGGCGTTTCGCACGGAGAAGGAGTGACCGCAAACGCGTGCTTTACGTAAAATTCTTCGACGAGGATGGGATTCGAACCCACGCGTGCAGAGCACATTGGATTAGCAGTCCAACGCCTTAACCACTCGGCCACCTCGTCTGCTGCAGCTACAGTTGTGTCTCTGGCGAGTCCTTGCGGAAAGAAGACATTTGTCGATTCGAAAACACATTCAAAACAAGGTACTGGGCCGGTGTTAACGTCTAATGCCAAGCTGCAGTGCAGCCGATCAAGCTTTCACTGGCGAATCGTTTAATGACAGCATCCGTCCATGTCGATATGCAATCGGGTAAAATCACCGACCCACTTATCTACTGCAGGAATAAGCATTGTATCGACATGCAGTGTCGTCTAATGCAAATGAGAAAGGTGCTGTGCATTCTTTTGCACGACTTACTGCAACGAAACGTACAGCTCGATACGCTACACTGATATTGCTGGCAAGATTTTGACGTGCCCCCTAGCCCAAGATTGTCCTGCTGTTTGCGATGGAGCTTGGTGTTTGGGCGGCCACTAGCGACGGATGTCTGCAAAGTCAAGTCAAGTCTCTCCAGTAGTGGATTATTAAAGGCACGATACGTTAAAATGACTGCGACAGATATGCACTTAAATATAAATAAGAACCCGTCGTTCGCAAATACCAACATACTCTTTGCTGGAGCCGAAATTTGATTGGTTTATAGATCTCGAATTGATGTTTAATTCGAAGAGCATACGCTATGGAATGTTGTGCGCTTTCATCTGGTAGGCAGTTTTGTCTCTTATTTCATACACACGCTATCTCCCACGTACACGCGTCGATGTTACTACTGAGTGGCGTTTCGCACGGAGAAGGAGTGACCGCAAACGCGTGCTTTGCGTAGAATTCTTCGACGAGGATGGGATTCGAAACCACGCGTGCAGAGCACATTGGATTAGCAGTCCAACGCCCTAACCACTCGGCCACCACGTCTGCTGTAGCTACAGTGGTGTCTTTGGCGAGTGCTTGCGGAAAGAAGACATTTGTCGATTCGAAAACACATTCAAATCATGGTACTGGGCCGGTGTTAACGTCTAATGCCAAGCTGCAGTGCGGCCGACCAAGCTCCCACTGGCGAATCGTTTAATGACAGCATCCGTCCATGTCGATATGCGATCGGGTAAAATCACCGGCCCACTTATCTACTGCAGGAATAAGCATTGTAATGACATGCAGTGTCGTCTAATGCAAATGAGAAAGGTGCTGTGCATTCTTTTGCACGACTTACTGCAACGAAACGTACAGCTCGATACGCTACACTGATATTGCTGGCAAGATTTTGACGTGCCCCCTAGCCCAAGATTGTCCTGCTGTTTGCGATGGAGCTTGGTGTTTGGGCGGCCACTAGCGACGGATGTCTGCAAAGTCAAGTCAAGTCACTCCAGTAGTGGATTATTAAAGGCACGATACGTTAAAATGACTGCGACAGATATGCACTTAAATATAAATAAGAACCCGTCGTTCGCAAATACCAACATACTCTTTGCTGGAGCCGAAATTTGATTGGTTTATAGATCTCGAATTGATGTTTAATTCGAAGAGCATACGCTATGGAATGTTGTGCGCTTTCATCTGGTAGGCAGTTTTGTCTCTTATTTCATACACACGCTATCTGCCACGTACACGCGTCGATGTTACTACTGAGTGGCGTTTCGCACGGAGAAGGAGTGACCGCAAACGCGTGCTTTGCGTAAAATTCTTCGACGAGGATGGGATTCGAAACCACGCGTGCAGAGCACATTGGATTAGCAGTCCAACGCCCTAACCACGCGGCCACCACGTCTGCTGGAGCTACAGTGGTGTCTTTGGCGAGTGCTTGCGGAAAGAAGACATTTGTCGATTCGAAAACACATTCAAATCATGGTACTGGGCCGGTGTTAACGTCTAATGCCAAGCTGCAGTGCGGCCGACCAAGCTCCCACTGGCGAATCGTTTAATGACAGCATCCGTCCATGTCGATATGCGATCGAGTAAAATCACCGGCCCACTTATCTACTGCAGGAATAAGCATTGTATCGACATGCAGTGTCGTCTAATGCAAATGAGAAAGGTGCTGTGCATTCTTTTGCACGACTTACTGCAACGAAACGTACAGCTCGATACGCTACACTGATATTGCTTGCAAGATTTTGACGTGCCCCCTAGCCCAAGATTGTCCTGCTGTTTGCGATGGAGCTTGGTGTTTGGGCGGCCACTAGCGACGGATGTCTGCAAAGTCAAGTCAAGTCTCTCCAGTAGGCCCTGCCAAATGGCTTCTGTAGATGGCGGCCTGACATTAAACAACAGTTGTGCTACATATGGATTATTAAAGGCACGAGACGTTAAAATGACTGCGACAGATATGCACTTAAATATAAATAAGAACTCGTCGTTCGCAAACACCAACATACTTTTTGCTGGAGCCGAAGTTTGATTGGTTTATAGATCTCGAATTCATGTTTAATTCGAAGGGCATACGCTATGGAATGTTGTGCGCTTTCATCTGGTAGGCAGTTTTGTCTCTTATTTCATACACATGATATCTGCCACGTACACGCGCCGATGTTACTACTGACTGGCGTGTCGCACGGAGAAGGAGTGACCGCAAACGCGTGCTTTACGTAAAATTCTTCGACGAGGATGGGATTCGAACCCACGCATGCAGAGCACATTGGAGTAGCAGTGCAACGCCTTAACCACTCGGCCACCTCGTCTGCTAGAGCTACAATTGTGTCTCTGGCGAGTCCTTACGGAAAGAAGACATTTGTTGATTCGAAAACACATTGAAAACATGGTACTGGGCCGGTGTTAACGTCTAATGCCAAGCTGCAGTGCAGCCGATCAAGCTCCCACTGGCGAATCGTTTAATGACAGCATCCTTCCATGTCGATACGCGATCGGGTAAAATCACCGGCCCACTTATCTACTGCAGCAATTAGCATTGTATCGACATGCAGTGTCGTCTAATGCAAATGAGAAAGGTGCTGTGCATTCTTTTGCACGACTTACTGCAACGAAACGTACAGCTCGATACGCTACACTGATATTGCTGGCAAGATTTTGACGTGCCCCCTAGCCCAAGATTGTCCTGCTGTTTGCGAAGGAGTTTAGTGTTTGGGCGGCCACTAGCGACGGATGTCTGCAAAGTCAAGTCAAGTCTCTCCAGTAGTGGATTATTAAAGGCACGATACGTTAAAATGACTGCGACAGATATGCACTTAAATATAAATAAGAACCCGTCGTTCGCAAATACCAACATACTCTTTGCTGGAGCCGAAATTTGATTGGTTTATAGATCTCGAATTGATGTTTAATTCGAAGAGCATACGCTATGGAATGTTGTTCGCTTTCATCTGGTAGGCAGTTTTGTGTCTTATTTCATAGACACGCTATCTGCCACGTACACGCGTCGATGTTACTACTGAGTGGCGTTTCGCACGGAGAAGAAGTGACCGCAAACGTGTGCTTTACGTAAAATTCTTCGACGAGGATGGGATTCGAAACCACGCGTGCAGAGCACATTGGATTAGCAGTCCAACGCCTTAACCACTCGGCCACCACGTCAGCTGGAGCTACAGTGGTGTCTTTGGCGAGTGCTTGCGGAAAGAAGACATTTGTCGATTCGAAAACACATTCAAATCATGGTACTGGGCCGGTGTTAACGTCTAATGCCAAGCTGCAGTGCGGCCGACCAAGCTCCCACTGGCGAATCGTTTAATGACAGCATCCGTCCATGTCGATATGCGATCGAGTAAAATCACCGGCCCACTTATCTACTGCAGGAATAAGCATTGTATCGACATGCAGTGTCGTCTAATGCAAATGAGAAAGGTGCTGTGCATTCTTTTGCACGACTTACTGCAACGAAACGTACAGCTCGATACGCTACACTGATATTGCTTGCAAGATTTTGACGTGCCCCCTAGCCCAAGATTGTCCTACTGTTTGCGATGGAGCTTGGTGTTTGGGCGGCCACTAGCGACGGATGTCTGCAAAGTCAAGTCAAGTCTCTCCAGTAGGCCCTGCCAAATGGCTTCTGTAGATGGCGGCCTGACATTAAACAACAGTTGTGCTACATATGGATTATTAAAGACACGATACGTTAAAATGACTGCGACAGATATGCACTTAAATATAAATAAGAACTCGTCGTTCGCAAACACCAACATACTTTTTGCTGGAGCCGAAGTTTGATTGGTTTATAGATCTCGAATTCATGTTTAATTCGAAGGGCATACGCTATGGAATGCTGTGCGCTTTCATCTGGTAGGCAGTTTTGTCTCTTATTTCATACACATGATATCTGCCACGTACACGCGCCGATGTTACTACTGAGTGGCGTTTCGCACGGAGAAGGAGTGACCGCAAACGCGTGCTTTACGTAAAATTCTTCGACGAGGATGGAATTCGAACCCAAGCATGCAGAGCACATTGGAGTAGCAGTGCAACGCCTTAACCACTCGGCCACCTCGTCTGCTGGAGCTACAATTGTGTCTCTGGCGAGTCCTTACGGAAAGAAGACATTTGTCGATTCGAAAACACATTGAAAACATGGTACTGGGCCGGTGTTAACGTCTAATGCCAAGCTGCAGTGCAGCCGATCAAGCTCCCACTGGCGAATCGTTTAATGACAGCATCCGTCCATGTCGATATGCGATCGGGTAAAATCACCGGCCCACTTATCTACTGCAGGAATAAGCATTGTATCGACATGCAGTGTCGTCTAATGCAAATGAGAAAGGTGCTGTGCATTCTTTTGCACGACTTACTGCAACGAGACGTACAGCTCGATACGCTACACTGATATTGCTGGCAAGATTTTGACGTGCCCCCTAGCCCAAGATTGTCCTGCTGTTTGCGATGGAGCTTGGTGTTTGGGCGGCCACTAGCGACGGATGTCTGCAAAGTCAAGTCAAGTCTCTCCAGTAGTGGATTATTAAAGGCACGATACGTTAAAATGACTGCGACAGATATGCACTTAAATATAAATAAGAACCCGTCGTTCGCAAATACCAACATACTCTTTGCTGGAGCCGAAATTTGATTGGTTTATAGATCTCGAATTGATGTTTAATTCGAAGAGCATACGCTATGGAATGTTGTGCGCTTTCATCTGGTAGGCAGTTTTGTCTCTTATTTCATACACACGCTATCTGCCACGTACACGCGTCGATGTTACTACTGAGTGGCGTTTCGCACGGCGAAGGAGTGACCGCAAACGCGTGCTTTGCGTAAAATTCTTCGACGAGGATGGGATTCGAAACCACGCGTGCAGAGCACATTGGATTAGCAGTCCAACGCCCTAACCACGCGGCCACCACGTCTGCTGGAGCTACAGTGGTGTCTTTGGCGAGTGCTTGCGGAAAGAAGACATTTGTCGATTCGAAAACACATTCAAATCATGGTACTGGGCCGGTGTTAACGTCTAATGCCAAGCTGCAGTGCGGCCGACCAAGCTCCCACTGGCGAATCGTTTAATGACAGCATCCGTCCATGTCGATATGCGATCGAGTAAAATCACCGGCCCACTTATCTACTGCAGGAATAAGCATTGTATCGACATGCAGTGTCGTCTAATGCAAATGAGAAAGGTGCTGTGCATTCTTTTGCACGACTTACTGCAACGAAACGTACAGCTCGATACGCTACACTGATATTGCTTGCAAGATTTTGACGTGCCCCCTAGCCCAAGATTGTCCTGCTGTTTGCGATGGAGCTTGGTGTTTGGGCGGCCACTAGCGACGGATGTCTGCAAAGTCAAGTCAAGTCTCTCCAGTAGTGGATTATTAAAGGCACGATACGTTAAAATGACTGCGACAGATATGCACTTAAATATAAATAAGAACCCGTCGTTCGCAAATACCAACATACTCTTTGCTGGAGCCGAAATTTGATTGGTTTATAGATCTCGAATTGATGTTTAATTCGAAGAGCATACGCTATGGAATGTTGTGCGCTTTCATCTGGTAGGCAGTTTTGTCTCTTATTTCATACACACGCTATCTGCCACGTACACGCGTCGATGTTACTACTGAGTGGCGTTTCGCACGGAGAAGGAGTGACCGCAAACGCGTGCTTTACGTAAAATTCTTCGACGAGGATGGGATTCGAACCCACGCATGCAGAGCACATTGGATTAGCAGTCCAACGTCTTAACCACTCGGCCACCTCGTCTGCTGGAGCTACAGTTGTGTCTTTGGCGATTGCTTGCGGAAAGAAGACATTTGTCGATTCGAAAACACATTCAAAACATGGTACTGGGCCGGTGTTAACGTCTAATGCCAAGCTGCAGTGCAGCCGATCAAGCTCCCACTGGCGAATCGTTTAATGACAGCATCCGTCCATGTCGATATGCGATCGGGTAAAATCACCGGCCCACTTATCTACTGCAGCAATAAGCATTGTATCGACATGCAGTGTCGTCTAATGCAAATGAGAAAGGTGCTGTGCATTCTTTTGCACGACTTACTGCAACGAAACGTACAGCTCGATACGCTACACTGATATTGCTGGCAAGATTTTGACGTGCCCCCTAGCCCAAGATTGTCCTGCTGTTTGCGATGGAGCTTGGTGTTTGGGCGGCCACTAGCGACGGATGTCTGCAAAGTCAAGTCAAGTCTCTCCAGTAGGCCCTGCCAAATGGCTTCTGTAGATCGCGGCCTGACATTAAAGAACCATATGGATTATTAAAGGCACGATACGTTAAAATGACTGCGACAGATATGCACTTAAATATAAATAAGAACTCGTCGTTCGCAAATACCAACATACTCTTTGCTGGATCCGAAATTTGATTGATTTATAGATCTCGAATTGATGTTTAATTCGAAGGGCATACGCTATGGAATGTTGTGCGCTTTCATCTGGTAGGCAGTTTTGTCTCTTATTTCATACACACGCTATCTGCCACGTACACGCGCCGATGTTACTACTGAGTGGCGTTTCGCACGGAGAAGGAGTGACCGCAAACGCGTGCTTTACGTAAAATTCTTCGACGAGGATGGGATTCGAACCCACGCGTGCAGAGCACATTGGATTAGCAGTCCAACGCCTTAACCACTCGGCCACCTCGTCTGCTGCAGCTACGGTTGTGTCTCTGGCGAGTCCTTGCGGAAAGAAGACATTTGTCGATTCGAAAACACATTCAAAACAAGGTACTGGGCCGGTGTTAACGTCTAATGCCAAGCTGCAGTGCAGCCGATCAAGCTTTCACTGGCGAATCGTTTAATGACAGCATCCGTCCATGTCGATATGCAATCGGGTAAAATCACCGACCCACTTATCTACTGCAGGAATAAGCATTGTATCGACATGCAGTGTCGTCTAATGCAAATGAGAAAGGTGCTGTGCATTCTTTTGCACGACTTACTGCAACGAAACGTACAGCTCGATACGCTACACTGATATTGCTGGCAAGATTTTGACGTGCATCCTAGCCCAAGATTGTCCTGCAGTTTGCGATGGAGCTTGGTGTTTGGGCGGCCACTAGCGACGGATGTCTGCAAAGTCAAGTCAAGTCTCTCCAGTAGTGGATTATTAAAGGCACGATACGTTAAAATGACTGCGACAGATATGCACTTAAATATAAATAAGAACCCGTCGTTCGCAAATACCAACATACTCTTTGCTGGAGCCGAAATTTGATTGGTTTATAGATCTCGAATTGATGTTTAATTCGAAGAGCATACGCTATGGAATGTTGTGCGCTTTCATCTGGTAGGCAGTTTTGTCTCTTATTTCATACACACGCTATCTCCCACGTACACGCGTCGATGTTACTACTGAGTGGCGTTTCGCACGGAGAAGGAGTGACCGCAAACGCGTGCTTTGCGTAGAATTCTTCGACGAGGATGGGATTCGAAACCACGCGTGCAGAGCACATTGGATTAGCAGTCCAACGCCCTAACCACTCGGCCACCACGTCTGCTGTAGCTACAGTGGTGTCTTTGGCGAGTGCTTGCGGAAAGAAGACATTTGTCGATTCGAAAACACATTCAAATCATGGTACTGGGCCGGTGTTAACGTCTAATGCCAAGCTGCAGTGCGGCCGACCAAGCTCCCACTGGCGAATCGTTTAATGACAGCATCCGTCCATGTCGATATGCGATCGGGTAAAATCACCGGCCCACTTATCTACTGCAGGAATAAGCATTGTAATGACATGCAGTGTCGTCTAATGCAAATGAGAAAGGTGCTGTGCATTCTTTTGCACGACTTACTGCAACGAAACGTACAGCTCGATACGCTACACTGATATTGCTGGCAAGATTTTGACGTGCCCCCTAGCCCAAGATTGTCCTGCTGTTTGCGATGGAGCTTGGTGTTTGGGCGGCCACTAGCGACGGATTTCTGCAAAGGCAAGTCAAGTCTCTCCAGTAGGCCCTGCCAAATGGCTTCTGTAGATCGCGGCCTGACATTAAAGAACCATATGGATTATTAAAGGCACGATACGTTAAAATGACTGCGACAGATATGCACTTAAATATAAATAAGAACTCGTCGTTCGCAAATACCAACATACTCTTTGCTGGATCCGAAATTTGATTGATTTATAGATCTCGAATTGATGTTTAATTCGAAGGGCATACGCTATGGAATGTTGTGCGCTTTCATCTGGTAGGCAGTTTTGTCTCTTATTTCATACACACGCTATCTGCCACGTACACGCGCCGATGTTACTACTGAGTGGCGTTTCGCACGGAGAAGGAGTGACCGCAAACGCGTGCTTTACGTAAAATTCTTCGACGAGGATGGGATTCGAACCCACGCGTGCAGAGCACATTGGATTAGCAGTCCAACGCCTTAACCACTCGGCCACCTCGTCTGCTGCAGCTACAGTTGTGTCTCTGGCGAGTCCTTGCGGAAAGAAGACATTTGTCGATTCGAAAACACATTCAAAACAAGGTACTGGGCCGGTGTTAACGTCTAATGCCAAGCTGCAGTGCAGCCGATCAAGCTTTCACTGGCGAATCGTTTAATGACAGCATCCGTCCATGTCGATATGCAATCGGGTAAAATCACCGACCCACTTATCTACTGCAGGAATAAGCATTGTATCGACATGCAGTGTCGTCTAATGCAAATGAGAAAGGTGCTGTGCATTCTTTTGCACGACTTACTGCAACGAAACGTACAGCTCGATACGCTACACTGATATTGCTGGCAAGATTTTGACGTGCCCCCTAGCCCAAGATTGTCCTGCTGTTTGCGATGGAGCTTGGTGTTTGGGCGGCCACTAGCGACGGATGTCTGCAAAGTCAAGTCAAGTCTCTCCAGTAGTGGATTATTAAAGGCACGATACGTTAAAATGACTGCGACAGATATGCACTTAAATATAAATAAGAACCCGTCGTTCGCAAATACCAACATACTCTTTGCTGGAGCCGAAATTTGATTGGTTTATAGATCTCGAATTGATGTTTAATTCGAAGAGCATACGCTATGGAATGTTGTGCGCTTTCATCTGGTAGGCAGTTTTGTCTCTTATTTCATACACACGCTATCTCCCACGTACACGCGTCGATGTTACTACTGAGTGGCGTTTCGCACGGAGAAGGAGTGACCGCAAACGCGTGCTTTGCGTAGAATTCTTCGACGAGGATGGGATTCGAAACCACGCGTGCAGAGCACATTGGATTAGCAGTCCAACGCCCTAACCACTCGGCCACCACGTCTGCTGTAGCTACAGTGGTGTCTTTGGCGAGTGCTTGCGGAAAGAAGACATTTGTCGATTCGAAAACACATTCAAATCATGGTACTGGGCCGGTGTTAACGTCTAATGCCAAGCTGCAGTGCGGCCGACCAAGCTCCCACTGGCGAATCGTTTAATGACAGCATCCGTCCATGTCGATATGCGATCGGGTAAAATCACCGGCCCACTTATCTACTGCAGGAATAAGCATTGTAATGACATGCAGTGTCGTCTAATGCAAATGAGAAAGGTGCTGTGCATTCTTTTGCACGACTTACTGCAACGAAACGTACAGCTCGATACGCTACACTGATATTGCTGGCAAGATTTTGACGTGCCCCCTAGCCCAAGATTGTCCTGCTGTTTGCGATGGAGCTTGGTGTTTGGGCGGCCACTAGCGACGGATTTCTGCAAAGGCAAGTCAAGTCTCTCCAGTAGGCCCTGCCAAATGGCTTCTGTAGATCGCGGCCTGACATTAAAGAACAAACTGTCGGAGGCGACAGTTGTGCTACATATGGATTATTAAAGGCACGATACGTTAAAGTGACTGCGACAGATATGCACTTAAATATAAATAAGAACTCGTCGTTCGCAAATACCAACATACTCTTTGCTGGAGCCGAAATTTGATTGGTTTATAGATCTCGAATTGATGTTTAATTCGAAGGGCATACGCTATGGAATGTTGTGCGCTTTCATCTGGTAGGCAGTTTTGTCTCTTATTTCATACACACGCTATCTGCCACGTACACGCGCCGATGTTACTACTGAGTGGCGTTTCGCACGGAGAAGGAGTGACCGCAAACGCGTGCTTTACGTAAAATTCTTCGACGAGGATGGGATTCGAACCCACGCGTGCAGAGCACATTGGATTAGCAGTCCAACGCCTTAACTACTCGGCCACCTCGTCTGCTGGAGCTACAGTTGTGTCTCTGGCGAGTCCTTGCGGAAAGAAGACATTTGTCGATTCGAAAACACATTCAAAACATGGTACTGGGCCGGTGTTAACGTCTAATGCCAAGCTGCAGTGCAGCCGATCAAGCTCCCACTGGCGAATCGTTTAATGACAGCATCCGTCCATGTCGATATGCAATCGGGTAAAATCACCGGCCCACTTATCTATTGCAGGAATAAGCATTGTATCGACATGCAGTGTCGTCTAATGCAAATGAGAAAGGTGCTGTGCATTCTTTTGCACGACTTACTGCAACGAAACGTACACCTCGATACGCTACACTGATATTGCTGGCAAGATTTTGACGTGCCCCCTAGCCCAAGATTGTCCTGCTGTTTGCGATGGAGCTTGGTGTTTGGGCGGCCACTAGCGATGGATGTCTGCAAAGTCAAGTCAAGTCTCTCCAGTAGTGGATTATTAAAGGCACGATACGTTAAAATGACTGCGACAGATATGCACTTAAATATAAATAAGAACTCGTCGTTCGCAAACACCAACAACTTTTTGCTGGAGCCGAAGTTTGATTGGTTTATAGATCTCGAATTGATGTTTAATTCGAAGGGCATACGCTATGGAATGTTGTGCGCTTTCATCTGGTAGGCAGTTTTGTCTCTTATTTCATACACACGCTATCTGCCACGTACACGCGCCGATGTTACTACTGAGTGGCGTTTCGCACGGAGAAGGAGTGACCGCAAACGCGTGCTTTACGTAAAATTCTTCGACGAGGATGGGCTTCGAACCCACGCGAGCAGAGCACATTGGATTAGCAGTCCAACGCCTTAACCACTTTTTTTTTTTTTCATTAAAACATTTATTAAAAAAAACAATGTTACACATTCCAAATACATACTAAGTTATACATACATGAAGTTATTTAAACAAAACAGTTTGATCATTTCAATTATGCTGACGTTAAGGAAAGACAACAGAAGATTGTGTTACTGACTAAATTACCAGAAAGAATTACGTTAAACATCAAGAAAAAAAAAATTTTTTTTAAGACATTTAAACTTCAACCTGAAGAAGTAAAATCTGCACTTTGAATTACATGAGCTGCAATCTTTACAGAAGCATAATTTCTTTATGATGGATATCAACATGTTCGTGGGATAATTTTAAATATAAAACAATTTAATAATCATATTAGGCAATTTCTGAAATACTTGAGAATGGCGGAAAGGAGATATATATTACATTTATCAGATAGAATCTCATGGTTTTAACCAATCGATAAAGATATTTCTATAAAAACTGTCTATTTCCAAATTTCTAGTATAACCAATAATGCACCTTCAAGGTATTGTGTTTTGACACTATTAGTCACACATCTCAATGTCACATAAGTTCTGTACATTAGCTTATAAATTTCAAACACTACTCTCTGAAGTAGAAAAAGCACACATCATAAATATACTGTAAAATCGTAAATAGTATCCTTAAGGTAACTACAATACATCATTGTCAACACAGCCTTCTTTTTTATATTAACCAATGCCCATTCTTTCAAATACAATTTTTAACATATTGCCGAACTTTTTCTTGTGATTCGAATAGCTTCTAATTTTGTGGAACTCACACAGCATGTATACCTTGAACTCTATGAGGCTATCGGATCCTAATTTGTTAAGGACGTAGTTAATAAAGTTTCCCAGCAACCAGTACACAGCGTTATTTTTTGCTTCTGGGAAATAGCGTGCTTCAGGCCTGTGTATCAATGACAGCGATACATACTCAGGGGATGTTCTTGTAATCAGAGCTATTTGCTCCCGGATCCACTTCCAACTATTCATGTGACCACTGCAAGTATATCTATGAATTACTGTGTCAACTAGATGGCATTGTTGACATAAATTTGTTTCACAGAGTCCGATTGCATGCAGTCTTTCATTGGTGCAAACTATGTTGTTAACCGTCTTGTACCATGACGTTTTTATATTAGACGTGAGCACATTAGAACTAATGTTCTTCCAAATCTCAGTGCACTCAATGTTTGGAAATTGTCGTTCTATTTTGTTCCTTCCTTCGCTTTTCTTTCGTTCCCGCATTATGGCTCTCGATGTTAAGTGTCGGGACTGCCTGAGTTCGGCACTGACATAACTAAACTCAACATAGAAAATCCTCACGTGCTGTAAGCGACTGTTGATATTCTGCACGTCAATGGGGGGAAGCAGGCTTGGAGGTTTAATGATCTCGAAAAGTTGGCTGGTTATGCTTTCTCGCGAGTCTCTTATTAAATTAACTTGCCTTTTGATAAAAAGAGCAGAGGCTTTATCCGTTATATCAGTTAATCCTAGTCCACCATTTTTAGGATCTAAAGTGGCTACTTTAGCAGGTACTCTGAACACTTCACCTCTCCACAAAAAGTTGGTGATTTTAGACATTATTCTCCTCGCTATCATTCTCGGTATTGAAAACAGCTGGGCAGTATAATAAGCCTTAGCAAGGATGCATGAGTTGATATACTGTGATCTTTGAACTTGGTTCATATAACGAGTTAAATTCTCTACAATGGCTCCTTGCACTTTATCTGCTGCAACTTTCCAATTTAAAGCCGTCATTTTCATAGGGCATGCTGTCAGGGTGATCCCAAGTGTTTTATGTTGTGGGACTAATTTTGCCCACTCGACGTTTATATTATCAAAACCTCTGAGATTTAACATCTTACTTTTTTTTCGTTTGTATTGGCTCCAGATGCTCTACAGTACGAATCAATCACTGTTGCTAGCGTGGTTACCTCATCATTGTTCCTTATAATGACCCCTATATCGTCAGCATAGGCTCTTATAACGGTTTTATTTCCTGATAATGTTAAGCCTTTTAATCTAGCATGGACATGGCGGAGGAAAGGTTCCAGCGAAATGGCGAAGAGCGACATGGACAGAGGACTTCCTTGAGGAACACCTCGTTGTATTTGCATCGGCCTGGATTGTTGACAATTCACCGCTATTTTAGCATTTATTCCAGTTGCTATATTCTTAATCAACTGTATGACCCTATCGTTGAAACCTATTTTCTTCAATGTCTGTAGAAGATATTCATGATTTACTACATCGAACGCTTTATAAAAATCTAAAAACAATAAATCACACTTTATGTTTGTTACCGAAGTTATAGCAATGATATCCCTGAATTCCGCTAGATTTTGAAAAATGGTTCTGCCTTGCGCACAGTCCTGATGTTGACTAATAATTTTATCTGTAAGGCATGAAATTCTCTTGTTTATTATTCTAGCTATTAATTTATAATCAGAATTCAGCAGTGAAATTGGACGAAAATTATTTAAATCTTTTTTTCCATTATTTTTGGGCACCAGAACAATTTTACTCTCCTTAAACTCAGCGGGAATCATTTTACCCTGAATAACCTCATTTACAATGTCCGTGATTTTCGCACCTACTATTGGCCAGTAACGGATGTAAAACTCTGCTGGCAGACCATCCGGTCCTGGGGATATTTTTGGTGGTGAGGCGCACAGAGTCTCATACACGTCTTCTTCACTGAGAACCTCTAGAAAATTTTCGTTGTCATCTTCTGTCAGCTGTGGGGCTAGGATGTCAAGGAATTCTTCCAAGGAAGCATCACTACTTTGATGTACAGAATATAGCTCGCAATAGTAGCGATAAATCTCGTTCATGATATCGTGCTGGGTTCTGAGAGTCGTACCGTGTTTTGTTCGAATTTCATCAATAAAAGTCCTTCTCCCGTTTTTCATATGCTTCACTAAATGATATAGGGAAGTAATTTCATCTTCTGACACCGAATTTGCCTTCGATTTTATTTTCAACCCTTCCATTTGACTTCTCTTGATATTAAGTAACTTGGCTTTGACTTTTTTGATGTCTGCTATCCGAAGTGAGGAACCTGCGGAGACTTGATCATATAGATCTCTTAAAACGGAACAGTAATACTCTATAGTGCATTTCATTTCCCTTGCGGTCTGGGCACTGTATTGAATAAGAACTTTCTTCAACTTTGGCTTTGCCATTTTAACCCACCAGTCAATAGCAGTGGCATATCTACTACTGGCTCGCAGGCATATTGCCCATGTTTCTTTAATCAGATCTTCTAAATCATGATTTACTAACAAGGAAGTGTTCAAATTCCACTGATTCTTGAATCGGTGAACCGGCTGTCTTGTTAGATTTATGCAAGCTAAGACACTTGAATGGTCTGAAAAGTACGTAGGAATGGTTTTTATACTTTTGTCACGGAAGTTTCAAGATTTTTAGAAATATATAGTCTATCAATCCTGCTACGTGATGTTGCCGTGACATAAGTGAACTCAACAGTGGAGGGGTATTTGATTTCCCATGTATCTTTTAATTCTAAACCAGTAACTAGTAGTTTTAGTTCACTTGAGAAATTAAAATTAGGTAACTGATCTTTTCGATTTAAAACACAATTAAAATCACCTCCTAGTAATAACTGTCTTGGCGATTTCCTTAACAAGTATATCAGGTCATCTTTGAAGAAACGTGCCCTGTCAGCTCGATGAGAACTTCCTGAACCCGTACAAGTTGATGATAGCCACATCATAGATATTTAGTCCTATTCCCCTTCCGGATTCCAGTCGTTCCACCTCGCTTACTGTAATCCCTTCCCTCACCAAAATAGCTGTTCCAGCACTTGTTTCGGGAGACACATTTATGTAACTGACAAAGCCGGGAATTACCAACTCCGAAACTAGAACTTCTTGTAATAGGGCAATATCAGTCGCGGATTCGTACAGAAATTCCTTAAGGGCCGATAATTTCAAACCGGTCGTGATTTTATTTATGTTTATAGTGGTGACAGAATAAGATTGCGTCATTGTGTTTTCACTATGTAGTTGTTTTGATGAACTAAATAGTTTCCTTTGGTTCAGGGTTCAGCTAAGCTTTAACAGTTTTCTCGGAAGGCTGAACATGGAATAACACTTCCATCTGTTTATTAGTTACTGTCCCGTTTTTTTCTGCTTCTGATGTTTTCTCTTGTAACGCAAGCAGAATGATTTCCTGGTAAACTTTCTGATTTTTCCTCCAGTGATTCGTGTACGACCGTTTCGGACTGAACATTCTTTGGGCTTGGGTCGCCCCTACCGGATTTTCCCTTCCCTTGGTTACGAGCTACATTCTCATTTGGTTGCGTCGGTATTTTACTTCGCGGCTTATCTGGAGCAGCAGCAGACGCTTTCGCAATTTCGGTTGCCGGCGCCTGCCCTGAGGTGTTGACCGTGATTTCAGTTTGGCCACCACTTCCTCGTTCTTTATGAATTTCACTCACTTTCTGATCGAGGGAAACAAATGGAGACTGCAGTTTTGCAACCTCTCCCTGAATTTGTTTATTATCAGATAGATTCTGATCTTTGCAATCGCCTACTGCACCTGTTGTTCTTGCAAATTAATGCTGTTTACACCCACTTCATTTTCTTATTGTATCGACATGCAGTGTCGTCTAATGCAAATGAGAAAGGAGCTGTGCATTCTTTTGCACGACTTACTGCAACGAAACGTACAGCTCGATACGCTACACTGATATTGATTGCAAGATTTTGACGTGCCCCCTAGCCCAAGATTGTCCTGATGTTTGCGATCGAGCTTGGTGTTTGGGCGGCCACTAGCGACGGATGTCTGCAAAGTCAAGTTTCTCCAGTAGGCCCTGCCAAATGGCTTCTGTAGATGGCGGCCTGACTTTAAACAACAAACTGTCGGAAGGCGACAGTTGTGCTACAGATGGATTATTAAAGGCACGATACGTTAAAATGACTGCGACAGATATGCACTTAAATATAAATAAGAACTCGTCGTTCGCAAAAACCAACATACTCTTTGCTGGAGCCGAAATTTGATTGGTTTATAGATCTCGAATTGATGTTTAATTCGAAGGGCATACGCTATGGAATGTTGTGCGCTTTCATCTGGTAGGCAGTTTTGTCTCTTATTTCATACACACGCTATCTGCCACGTACACGCGCCGATGTTACTACTGAGTGGCGTTTCGCACGGAGAAGGAGTGTACGCAAACGCGTGCTTTACGTAAAATTCTTCGACGAGGATGGGATTCGAACCCCCGCGTGCAGAGCACATTGGATTAGCAGTACAACGCCTTAACCACTCGGCCACCTCGTCTGCTGGAGCTACAGTTGTGTCTTTGGCGAGTGCTTGCGGAAGGAAGACATTTGTCGATTCGAAAACACATTCAAAACATGGTACTGGGCCGGTGTTAACGTCTAATGCCAAGCTGCAGTGCAGCCGATCAAGCTCCCACTGGCGAATCGTTTAATGACAGCATCCGTCCATGTCGATATGCGATCGGGTAAAATCACCGGCCCACTTATCTACTGCAGGAATAAGCATTGTATCGACATGCAGTGTCGTCTAATGCAAATGAGAAAGGTGCTGTGCATTCTTTTGCACGACTTACTGCAACGAAACGTACAGCTCGATAGGCTACACTGATATTGCTTGCAAGATTTTGACGTGCCCCCTAGCCCAAGATTGTCCTGCTGTTTGCGATGGAGCTTGGTGTTACAGATGGATTATTAAAGGCACGATACGTTAAAATGACTGCGACAGATATGCACTTAAATATAAATAAGAACTCGTCGTTGGCAAATACCAACATACTCTTTGCTGGAGCCGAAATTTGATTGGTTTATAGATCTCGAATTGATGTTTAATTCGGAGGGCATACTCTATGAAATGTTGTGCGCTTTCATCTGGTAGGCAGTTTTGTCTCTTATTTCATACACACGCTATCTGCCACGTACACGCGTCGATGTTACTACTGAGTGGCGTTTCGCACGGAGAAGGAGTGACCGCAAACGCGTGCTTTACGTAAAATTCTTCGACGAGGATGGGATTATAACCCACGCGTGCAGAGCACCTTGGATTAGCAGTCCAACGCCTTAACCTCTCGGCCACCTCGTCTGCTTGAGCTACAGATGCGTCTTTGGCGAGTGCTTGCGGAAAGAAGACATTTGTCGATTCGAAAACACATTCAAAACATGGGACTGGGCCGGTGTTAACGTCTAATGCCAAGCTGCAGTGCGGCCGACCAGGCTCCCACTGGCGAATCGTTTAATGACAGCATCCGTCCATGTCGATATGCGATCGGATAAAATCACCGGCCCACTTATCTACTGCAGGAATAAGCATTGTATCGACATGCAGTGTCGTCTAATGCAAATGAGAAAGGTGCTGTGCATTCTTTTGCACGACTTACTGCAACGAAACGTACAGCTCGATACGCTACACTTACATTGCTTGCAAAGTTTTGACGTCCCCCCTAGCCCAAGATTGTCCTGCTGTTTGCGATGGAGCTTGGTGTTTGGGCGGCCACTAGCGACGGATGTCTGCAAAGTCAAGTCTCTCCAGTAGGCCCTGCCAAATCGCTTCTGTAGATGGCGGCCTGACTTGAAACAACAAACTGTGCTACAGATGGATTATTAAAGGCACGAGACGTTAAAATGACTGCGACAGATATGCACTTAAATATAAATAAGAACTCGTCGTTCGCAAATACCAACATACTCTTTGCTGGAGCCGAAATTTGATTGGTTTGTAGATCTCGAATTGATGTTTAATTCAAAGGGCATACGCTATGGAATGTTGTGCGCTTTCATCTGGTAGGCAGTTTTGTCTCTTATTTCATACACACGCTATCTGCCACGTACATGCGTCGATGTTACTACTGAGTGGCGTTTCGCACGGAGAAGGAGTGACCACAAACGCGTGCTTTACGTAAAAGTCTTCGACGAGGATGGGATTGGAACCCACGCGTTTAGAGCACATTGGATTAGCAGTCCAACGCCTTAACCACATTTTTTTTTTTTTTTTTTTTAGGGCCTCCCTTCTCCCCTTACAGCCCTCCTTGCGCTCTCCATGAATGCCGCCCTTGGCGAGCTTCATCAGCTATAGTCAAAAGAAATCAAAGTCTCCAGATTCACTGGCGTCGTACAACAGTACGCAAAAAGAATACTGGTTCTTCCGGATTACAAGGAGTTCATTGCCTCGTCTTCTTTGTAATATAAGTGCAACGAAAAATAGAAATCTCTCTCAAAACCAAGGAAAAAAATGTCTCTTCCCTCAAAAACAAATAATTAGGAATAAGAAGGAAAAGAAAACTTCAGGTCCTCAAGCGCCATAGTCGAAATGATAACGAAAATATTCTTCAGTCTTGACTTGTACTTGGGAACTTCACCGTGGAAATGTTGACAGTAATTGCGGATTTACTTTAGAATCACCCAATTCCCTGTTTCTCAAACAGTATTTTTAACATATTCCCAAAATCCGTCTTAACGTGCGGGAGCTGGTTTCTTCGCCAATATGCTGTTTCCATATAAGCAATAAAGGCAGTAATATTGTCTTCTCCGTGGTTAGTTATGACGTAATTGACAAAATGTCCCAGCATCCACATAACAGTATTGTTTTTCGTTTTGGGGTAATACCGTGTATCAGGCCACAGGAGGATATCAGTTGTATAAAGACTTTCAGTGCTACGTGTAAGCAGCGCCAATCGTTTCCGCACCTAATGCCAGTTGAACTGATGCCCGCAGCAAGTAAACCTGTGCCTCAGAGTGTCTACTAATCCACATTTGAGGCAGTTGTCAGTAGCACTTAAGCCAATGCGGTTGAGTTTTTCGTTGGTTGGAATAAGATTGTGGACAACTTTATACCAGGCGGAAAGCACATCGGAGGAATGAATTTTTAGAGTAATATTGGTCCACACTGCCGTCCAGACGACTCTTGGGTAGTGTATTTCAATTGTATTTGGAGCTTCGTACTTCTGCCACTGAGCAATTAAGAATTCTGTCGTGAGACAAGGACCTGGGAAAACACTGTCACCTAAGTAACTCATTTCGAGGTAATAAACACCGACATGTTGCAATTGGAAGTTGAGTTTCCCGATGTCAATTGGCGGTTTCATACATTTAGGGCGAACAATGCGAAACAGCTTCGATGTGATAGTATGGGGCATCGTGGTAATTATCACAGTTGTTCGTTTTATATAGAGTGCTGTCGCCTTTCGACGGATATCATTGAGTTGCAGGCCCCCAGCTTGCACTGACTTAGACAGTGTGGTATAGGTTAACTTAAAAATATGACCGAGCCACACAAACCTGCTGGACAAACGCATGATCTTATGGGCTTGCATTTTGGGAAGAGGGAACACCTGAGCGACATAATAAGCTTTACAGAGTATGTATGTATTCATAATCCTGATCTTCTGGAGGATATTTGTCGATCGCCAGGCGTTTACCACTATAGCTCCCTGTATTCGATTGGCAGTAAGTTTCCAGTTTTTAGCTGCCATACGTAAGGGACACCTATCGATGATGATTCCCAGAGCAACATGTTGTTCGACGATCTGTGCCCACGGTATAGCAAGAGATTCGAAGCCCCGTAAGCTTAGAACCTTAAATTTACCCTCACTGAGTTTCGCTCCAGAAGCAGTGCTGTAAGTATCAATCTCAGCCCG
Organism: Schistocerca serialis cubense; assembly: GCF_023864345.2. Classification (NCBI taxonomy): domain Eukaryota; kingdom Metazoa; phylum Arthropoda; class Insecta; order Orthoptera; family Acrididae; genus Schistocerca; species Schistocerca serialis. The sequence continues at coordinate 511,301,810 of NC_064639.1, forward strand.
CAATTGGGCCACTTCAGACTCATGACGTAGGATAACAGCAACATCATCGGCGTAAGCCCTCACAGTAAGATTGCTCCCTAAGACAGAAAGGCCAGTTAATGTGATACACAATCTCTTCAGAAATGGCTCGAGCGACAAAACAAAGATCGACATCGACAACGGACTGCCTTGCGGTACACCTCGTCGTATACTGACAGCTTGTGTCAGCTGACCGTTAACGGTGATCCTAGCAGTAATGCCTGTTATCATATTCCGAATGACTGCCACAGCTCGTTCGTCGAGTCCAATTCGTTGCAGGATACGTTCTAAATAGTGATGACTAACGCGGTCAAAAGCTTTGCAAAAGTCAAGAAAAAGGAAAGCACATTTGATGTTGGTTACGGCCGCTACTGAAATAACGTCTCTGTACTCCGCAACCGGAGTCATAATGGATCTCCCTGGAAGGCAAGACTGATGTGAATGAATAACTTTCCCAAGGATGGGGGTCATTCTGCTATTAATCGCTCGGGCAATCGTTTTATAATCAAAGTTCAATAATGTGATAGGACGGAGATTATCAACTCGCTTGTGACCAGTTCTCTTCGGGACTAAAACAATTCTACCCACCTTGAACTCGGCAGGAAGAGGACCACCACTCATGACTTCATTAACAATTTCAGTAAAAGTACCACCAAGGACATTCCAGAATTTGATATAAAATTCCTTGGGCAAACCATCAGGACCAGGCGATTTAAAGGAAGGCGACTTGGAGATCAAGGCTAAAACTTCCTCGGGAGTGAAATCCGATAAAAAGTCGACATTGTCAGCAGGAGTAATCGCCCTATCAAAAACATTGACCATTGCACTGACAGCAGGTTCATTGACAATCTCACTGGAATACGGTCGTTGGAAATGTTGGTGAATTTCACTAATAATGGCCGCTTGAGTAGAGAGTAATTCCCCATTATCTCTTTCCAAAACATCAATGAAAGCCCGGCGGCGGCGTGATAAATGCTTGAATAAATGGTACATAGATGTCATTTCGTCTGCTAAAACAGATTTAGGTTTGGATTTAACTTTCAGACCTTCCAATTGTTGACGCTTCAAGCTGACAAGTTTAGACTTGACACGTTGAATTGATGGAAAGTTAGTGTTGGACGCAGTGGATGAATCATACAGTTGTCGCAGCACAGTGTAGTAAAACTCAAAGGTCCTCTTGAAGGCGCGTGCTTTCTGAGCACTATAATAAATGAGACTTTTTCGAAGCTTTGGTTTCGCAACAGCGGTCCACCACATCGCTTTAGTCGGATAAAAAGTGATGGAACGCAAACAAGTTTCCCACACATGCCTGATAACGTCAAATAATTCAGCGACCGCCAGATGCGATATGTTTAACATCCACGGGGAACGAAATAATTTGGTAGGCTGTCGATTTAAGTGAACCGTTGCCGTAAAAGCGCAATGGTCGGTAAAACTAGCCGGGATTACGTCAACCGCTAGGAGTCTGTCACTGATACAGTCCGATAGATAAATTCTATCCAGACGGCTGCATGAAGTAACGGTGAAAAAAGTGAATTTAACTAAAGTAGGATACTTCAGTTCCCAAGCATCTTTCAGCTTAATATTCTTAACGAGCTCGTGCAGTTCTTTACAGTAGTTAAAATTAGGGGACTGATCGTTCCTACGTAGAACACAGTTGAAGTCACCTCCTATTATCAGGTTTTGAGGACTTCTCCTCAACAGATACGTAACATCCTCCTTATAGAAACGTGACCGTTCGAATTTGTTGCTGTTGCCTGACGGGGCATATAAGTTAACAAGGGTTACATCAAAAACTCTACAGCTCACTCCTCGACCGGAATCTAAAAACTCGATCTCCCCAACTGGAATACCTTCCCGTAATAAAAGTGCGGTACCTGTACTTTCCTCAGGAGCAACGTTTGATATGGTTTTAAAACCAGAGATGAAGAGATTCAAAACAGTAACTTCCTGCAACAACACAATATCAGCGTCAGATTCGTATAGAAACTGCTGTAGGGCCGCAATTTTGAGATCAGATCGAATCTTATTTACGTTCAGGGAGACGAATTTGTACGCTTGTGCCATTATTACAGTGAGGTACGTAAAGGGTCACTAAACAACACTGGTCGCATTACAATGTCATAGAAACTTCGGAATGGGCTGCATTGTCAGGAGGATCACGAACAGTCACTTGGGTGTCGTTGGGTTTGTTTTTCTTCCGTACTGCGTTGACGTTCGGTTGAACTTTGGTCCTACTACGTGCTCTGCTAGGGAACACATCGGCAGACGGAGGTGTGGGAGGGTCCTGAGTGACTTCGTAATCCATAACGGGATGTGACGCCTCAGCCATCTGATCTGCAGAAAGAACCAACTCAGAAGGGGGACAAGTTTGTTTGTTGTCACTAGCACGAACTTCGTGTTTGTTTGTAGACGGACGTTGACTTCCTTCAGTTTGTACACAAGTACTGCCTTCCTCGTTATGCTTATCGGAAGCACGCGCTTGTTGTGATTCGGCCTGTGGTGACGTCGCGACTTCAGGCGGCGTGCTCGGCTGTTGTGGTGCCAAAGCTGCCTGTACGTCACTCGGAATGACGTCAATAGCCGCAGCGTCGACAGCTGCGTGCGACGGTTCAGAAAAACTTGAGTCAGTAACCGTTACCGGCATCTCTTTTGGGACGTCGTGTTCTAATTCCTGGAGATCCTCGTCCGGACTATCATCATCACACGTTCTTCGCCGTTTGTGGCTCAGCAGCTGCACGTCAGATTTGGAAGCAGGCGTATCTGTAACCGGTTTTGAAGGAAAGGGTGGAAAGTCGGCAACAGGCAAACCAGGCTCCGGGGGCAATATTTCACTATCACTAGGGCGTTCGATGTCCGTGAGTGGTGCCTCCCTAACAAGATCGGCCAATGTCAATTTTTTACGCTGTTCCAAAGTACTTTTGAGAACAAATACACGTTTAGGGCAGTTCGTACGCAAGTGGCCAGTTTCATTACAAATAAAGCATGTGCCTGGTTGCGCACTGTACGTGACATGCACTTTATACCCACAAACAATAAGATGGGAGGGGATATCTTGCTTGACGTGCATTTCGACTGACCGGACGCCACTAAAACACTGTAACCGATGTTGGCTAGACCAACGTTCGTTACGGATTTGCTTGACCTCCCCATACTTCGTCAAAATCTCACGTAAATAACAGTTTTCAACTTCCGGCGGCAGGTTGTACACACGGACATTTTTGTATTCTACATCAGCATTGGATATGAGAACAGTACTCACCGAGGCGTCACGATGACGGAACTCAGCTCTGCTACCATGTTTTAACAGAATCCTCTCCAGTAACACAGGGTTTAACAACTTGACGAAGAAACAGTAGAGGTCGGTGTCGTAATAGGCAGTATGAACCTGGTCAGACGTAATACCAATGACATCCACTATGAAATCGTGAACTTCCACGGAACTCGGTTGAACATGACGTGTAGACTTGTCAAATTCGAAACACAGAGTACAGTTCCTTGGGAACAACCTGGACGACATATCCACTTATTAAACGGTCGAGACCGCTAACACAAAACGACACAAAACACTAAAGGCGAAGTGACGTGACGGAAGCACAAGACAGCAAATCTAGCAAACAACGTAAACAAAGAAAGTAGTCACGGCTTGCACACGCTATTGCGGAGCGAGGGCACAACACGTGCGACCTGCACGGCGTCGCAAGCGGAACTACCACTCGGCCACCTCGTCTGCTGGAGCTACAGTTGTGTCTTTGGCGAGTGCTTGCGGAAAGAAGACATTTGTCGATTCGAAAACACATTCAAAACATGGTACTTGGCCGGTGTTAACGTCTAATGCCAAGCTGCAGTGCAGCCGACCTAGCTCCCACTGGCGAATCGTTTAATGACAGCATCCGTCCATGTCGATATGCGATCGGGTAAAATCACCGGCCCACTTATCTACTGCAGGAATCAGCATTGTATCGACATGCAGTGTCGTCTAATGCAAATGAGAAAGGTGCTGTGCATTCTTTTGCACGACTTACTGCAACGAAACGTACAGCTCGATACGATACACTGATATTGCTTGCAAGGTTTTGAAGTGCCCCTAGCCCAAGATTGTCCTGCTGTTTGCGATGGAGCTTGGTGTTTGGGCGGCCACTAGCGACGGATGTCTGCAAAGTCAAGTCTCTCCAGTAGGCCCTGCCAAATCGCTTCTGTAGATGGCGGCCTGACTTTAAACAACAACTACAGATGGATTATTAAAGGCACGATACGTTAAAATGACTGCGACAGATATGCACTTAAATATAAATAAGAACTCGTTGTTCGCAAATACCAACATACTCTTTGCTGGGGCCGGAATTTGATTGGTTTATAGATCTCGAATTGATGTTTAATTCGAAGGGCATACGCTATGGAATGTTGTGTGCTTTCATCTGGTAGGCAGTTTTGTCTCTTATTTCATACACACGCTATCTGCCTCGTACACGCGTCGATGTTACTACTGAGTGGCGTTTCGCACGGAGAAGGAGTGACCGCAAACGCGTGCTTTACGTAAAATTCTTCGACGAGGATGGGATTCGAACCCACGCGTGCAGAGCACATTGGACTAGCAGCCCAACGCCTTAACCACTTTTTTTTTTTTTTATTTTTTTTATTTAGGGCCTCCCTTCTCCCCTCACAGCCCTTCCAAACGCTCACCTAGCTTTGCCTTCTTCGGCTAGCCTCTTTGCTTTTGTCGTTTTTATTATTATTATCATTGTTATTATGAGTCCATCATTCTACCAACTTTTTTTTTCCTTTTTTTTATTGTATGTACTTTTTTATGTTTTTGATGCCAAGTCCTCATTTTTCTTACTTTTTGCGAGTGCTCGGCCACTTTTTCTTGTTTTGTATTTTTTTGTTTTATTTTACTTTTTTATTTTATTTTTTTTTATTTCGGCTTCTTAATTTTTTTTCTGTAAGCTGGATGTCTAAATTACCTTAGCTAACAGAAATGAGAAATAAATGTTTCTTCTTAATATTAGTTAAAGGTAATGAATCTTCCTCTTGCTAATGGAAAGATAAGTATATTAAAATAAACTGATACGTGAAGTCTCTCATCTTCATAAGGAAAACATAAAATCTTGCAACCCCTTGAAGAACGTTTTTTTTTTTAGAACTTAAAACTTCTCCGTGTATGGCATAAGATAATTAAAAAAAAAAAAAAAAATACAATACATAAAACTTGATGTCTAATTTCTTCATGAGGATATAGTCCTGTGCGTCTTGCCACGGACTTGATTTCTTTTCTGCTGTGTCTCGTGAAAGAATCGAAGACATTCCGGTTCCAGGTATCTGTAATCGTGCAAGGCTGACATCTCTGAATTCCGTACCAATCTTAATCTGTCTGTTGTTCTCTGTTTAATTTTATTCCATGATTCTATTCAGGAAGCATGCGTAATTTTTTTTGTAGTCTTTTGTCCGCATGAGATGATGGTGCTGAGTCGTTAGATACACCCAATAATCTTCTTTGCTTTTATTTTATGCCTTCAAGATATAGTGCACAGTGTGCCCTTTTAGCCAGTTAACAGCATTTCTTTTCGTATCAGGGTATGGCACTGCGTCTGGAGTCAGAAAATCTGCGGCGGTGAAAACGGTTGGAGATGTTCTGTTAACGGTCGCTAATTTCTGCTTAACTATATGCCATATGTCTCTTACTCTTTCACACACGAATCGGTGTTCTTCAGTGTCAAGAAGGTTACATGACGCGCACAAGGGCGAATTTGTGAGATGTATAGCGTGTAATTTGGAATTAGTTGAAATTTTCCTGTTGACTGCATTATACCAAGTTGCTTTCACCTTAGAGGGTAAGTTCCGATCGTCGATATTTTTCCAAATTGCAGACCAATCGTTGTTGGGGTATTTTCTTTCAATAATATTTCCGTCCTTAGCTTCCATCAAATATGTATAGATGTCCTTTACTCTCTTCAACTGCTGTTCTGAGAGCCTCGAGGAGATATAACTGTACTCAACGAGAAAAGTTTTCAGGTGACAAAGACCAGCTGGTATATGCTTCACATCTATAGGCGGCTGCATGCTTGTTGGAGCAATTTCATTCAGCAAGTGGGCCGTTAAGCTGTCGGGCATCTGTTTCCATTGCTTGCACATTCGACACACATATAACGCTCGTGACCTGTAACTGACATCAACAAGGTTTAAACCTCCTTTCCTTGTTGGGAGTGTTAGTGTATTGAACTTCACTTTGAAAATGTTGCCTTGGCATACAAAGCTTCCTATCGCGGATAAAATTCTTCTGGCTGTTTCTAATGGCATCGGAAAAGCTTGGACAACATAGTTAAGTTTGGATGTTATATACACATTTACTAGTTTAATTTTCTGTATCTCGTCCAGTTGCCTCATACTGTTTCCTTGTACAGATGCTCGTATGCTTGCAAGAATTTTTTTATAATTGACGGCAATAGTGTGTTGGATGTTGCTCCTAAATTCAATACCCAAACATTTCAATGTGGATACTTCCGTCAATTGTCCCCGATTTTGCATGGATATTCCTCTGCCTAGGTTCATGATGCCTGACTTCCTTTTATTTAGTTTGGCGCCAGAAGCAAGTTCATATGTGTGTACAATCTGAAGAGCTTTCGCCACTTCATCTTCATTTATGACCAGGACGCCCACATCATCTGCGTAGGCGTTGCACACTATTTTCTTGCCGTGTATATGCAGTCCTTGCAGGTGATGCGTGAGTGTCGCGAGGAGAGGTTCTATTGCTATTGCGAAAAGGGCCATTGACATTGGGCAACCTTGACGTACGGATCCAGTCAATTCAATCTCTCTACTTAGTTGTCCGTTTATCATTATTCGTGCTACACTGTTTTTCAGAATTTGTTGAATAATCCTCACGAATCGTGGTGGGAATCCCATTACTTCCATGATACCAAGAAGATACTTATGATCGACCCTATCAAACGCCTTCTCGAAGTCTAATGACACTAAAGCACATTTTATTCGGCATACATTTGCGGTTGATATTATATCCCTATATTCGCATATATTCTGATAAATGTTTCTGTCTTTGCCTACACATGTTTGGTACGTGCCAGTTACAGAGTTAATAACCATTTTTATTCTTCTTGCTAATACGCGGGCCATAATTTTGTAATCACTGTTGAGTAATGTTACTGGGCGAAGGTTTTCAATCGCTTTGCTAAGTGAGTTTTTAGGAATTAGAACTATGATCCCTTCAGGAAATTCTTTGGGAGCGGCAACAGTGCCACTCATGATTTCGTTGTACATACATAGCAACTTGCTTTTCATTTGTGGCCAGAACACTTGGTAGAATTCCACGGGGATACCGTCAGGTCCTGGAGACTTATTTTTAGGACTCTGTGCTATTGCGTCTTTCAATTCGTCCTCTTCTATTTCGGCCATGAGATTTTCTACTTGATCTGTACTAATTCGTCCTGATACGTTTCTAACAAGATCACGCCGCGCCTCGTCGACGGTAGGTTTGGTGGACATCATATCTGAGATATATTTATGAACAGCGTTTTGAATTTCATGCTGTTTTGTGTGCCTGGTCCCATCAGGTAACGTAACTTCTGTCAGTATTTTTCTGTTTCCTCTCTTATTCTCACGCATTACATGGTACATAGCCGTTTCTTCCCCTTCTACAATGTTGTGTAGTCTCGCTCTGACTTTAAAACCTTCTGACTGTCGCCGCTTCAGCGCCAAAAGTTTTGCTTTGACTTTCTGAATCCGGCTAAAGTTCTCCATTAATCGTGTGTCCAAGGTGTACAGGTCTCTAAGGCAGCTAAAATAAAATTCAGTCGTCTTTTTAATCCAGAAACTTTTCTGTCGCGAGTAATCCATCAGCATTCTACTTATTTTAGGCTTCGCACATTGTAACCACCAAGCTATGGCAGAACTGTATCGCGGGAATCGTTTCTCGCATTCTTGCCACACATTAGTAAATGCTACGCGACATTCCTCATCTTGGAGATGTGTAATGTTGAGTTTCCATATGCCCCTCGCTCGGTAAGTCTCTTGTTTTTCCAAATTTACTGTGGTGATGTACGCGGCATGGTCAGAAAACATAGTGGGCCAGACCTCAGACTGGAGTACATGGTTCTTAAGGTTGGACGACACGTAAATTCTGTCTAGCCTGCTTGCTGAGTGACTGTTAAAATATGTGAAACCGGCCTGTGCGCCATGGGTATGTTCCCAGGTATCGGTTAACTGCATTTGGTGGACTATTCTTTCCAGTTCTACGGACTTGTTGAAATTCGGTGTCTGGTCTTTCGGGCTAAGTACAGAATTAAAATCGCCGGCTAGGATTATATAATCTTGACGTGTACCGAAGAGATGAACGATTTCCCTTCTAAAAAAATCCGCTCTAGCACGCCTGTTATTGTTGCCTGACGGTGCATAAACGTTGATGATGCGGGCATTGTTAACAGTCACTGCAACCCCTTTGCTGTTTTCAAGTTTTGCTATTTGTGTGACACGGATGCCTTCTTTCGTGAGAATTGCGGTTCCCAGCTCTGCACCGTAACCGGGGTTTATTGTGGCGTTGTATCCACGTATCTTCTCTAATTTAATATCTGTTACTTCCTGTAACAGTAGTATATCAACGTCAGCAGCGTATAGAAAGTCTTGCAGATGTTGTAAATGCAGGGAGGAGCGTATCTTATTAATGTTCAACGTAGCGATTTTGTAGGCTTGCGCTGCGTTCATATTGTCCTATTCATTACCGAAGTCAGTATTCGTCATACGAAGTGCTGTCGGAGGAAAATCCTTTTTCACATGTATGTTCCGGCAATGATGTATTCATCGCCTTCAATTGATCTCTTGGGGCAGAAGTCTGTTCCGTTCCTCCAGTTTCGTTCAATTCTTCATCTTGATGCATTTCATCCGATTCATCAGCCCAGGTTTTGTGTTGATTAGCTTTCGATGTCTCTTTTTCTGCATTTCTAGTATCAGGGAAAACCTTGTCTGCATCGAAATTTACTATCTGCTTCAACCTCTCGTTTGACGACTGCTCCGTTGACATGGGGCATGGTGTATTTGATTTGGCTTGCAAGGGGTCAGGTGCCTGCATACTCAGAACCGGATTACGATGTTGTTCTTCATGCAGTTTGTTGCTAATCTGCTTTGCTTTTTCTCGCAAAGGGGGTGCCAGTTGTTCAGCTCCCTTATGAGCTAGTCTCCTCTTTTTATGTTTCCTTGGAGGACTGACTCTTGGGGAGGTTTCATCGTTTTCCATTACATCTTGGGTTTCTTGCGCTCGGTCTTGTTCTCTGGCAAGTGATGGGTTGATTTCCTTGTGGTTTTCTGGAGACTGCTCATTCTGAAGGACTATAACCGGTTCAGGAGTGTGTTCTATTTGAACAGAGATATTTGGTTCTTTTTCTTGACTCTTTGGCTGTGTTGTCCCCGTCGAGTCGCTAACCTCCATTATCACTTCATTGTCGCGAGCTGCATCATCCTGGGTAGCGTCCCGAGTAGCGTCAGGAGCGTCACGCGTATGGAGTTGTCCAGCGGCTGCCGCTGCGTAAGTTAAAGGCAACGTTGACATGGCCGGGGGTCTCACTGCTTCGCCCGCAGGTAGCTGGGCCACTCGGCGTTGTATACACTGCGAGCGGACATGGCCTGTGCCGCCGCAAGACGCGCAGGTTCTTGGCTGCCCATCATATATTACTATAGCCCGATAACCACAAACACTTACATACGAGGGTATGTGCTTGTGTAAATCCACTCGCAGTTGCCTGATACCATTCAAGACGGGGAACTTGTGAGCAGCAGACCACTTTTCTGCAAAATTGCTAATTATCCTCCCATAAGGAGCTATCACGGAATTGATCTGCTCAGCGGTGATTTCAAATGGTAGCTCAAAGATACGGACAGTTCTTAATCCAAAGCCAGCATGCGTAACACGAACTTCACTAACATTGCCATCGTGATGTTTGAACTTAAATGTTCCGCCACTAGATTCAACAATTTTGTCACACAATTCCGTGTTTTTAAGCTTGACATACACAATACTAGTCACAATTGAAAGGTGAATACCTATAATATCCTCAAACGAAATTTTCACAACTTCTTCTAACCACGTCTCAATTTCGAACGAATTCGGTCTCTGCCCTTTCTGGTCAAAAACAAATTTCAATGTGTCTCTCCTATTAGGCTGATCCATCTCTCCTTCTAATATGAATCCATCAAGAGTCTCAAATAACGCAGTAACTACTGCAACAGGCGCTTGACTTACCGAGCGGAGCGCAGCAGACCGCAGCGCACAGCACACGCCGGAGGTCCGCACACCACGGCCGCCAAAAGCTGACTATTCCCACTCGGCCACCTCGTCTGCTGGAGCTACAGTTGTGTCTTTGGCGAGTGCTTGCGGAAAGAAGACATTTGTCGATTCGAAAACACATTCAAAACATGGTACTGGGCCGGTGTTAACGTCTAATGCCAAGCTGCAGTGCAGCCGACCAAGCTCCCACTGGCGAATCGTTTAATGACAGCATCCGTCCATGTCGATATGCGATCGGGTAAAATCACCGGCCCACTTATCTACTGCAGGAATAAGCATTGTATCGACATGCAGTGTCGTCTAATGCAAATGAGAAAGATGCTGTGCATTCTTTTGCACGACTTACTGCAACGAAACGTACAGCTCGATACGCTACACTGATATTGCTTGCAAGGATTTGAAGTGCCCCCTAGCCCAAGATTGTCCTGCTGTTTGCGATGGAGCTTGGTGTTTGGGCGGCCACTAGCGACGGATGTCTGCAAAGTCAAGTCTCTCCAGTAGGCCCTTGGTGTTTGGGCGGCCACTAGCGACGGATGTCTGCAAAGTCAAGTCTCTCCAGTAGGCCCTGCCAAATCGCTTCTGTAGATGGCGGCCTGACTTTAAACAACAACTACAGATGGATTATTAAAGGCACGATACGTTAAAATGACTGCGACAGATATGCACTTAAATATAAATAAGAACTCGTCGTTCGCAAATACCAACATACTCTTTGCTGGAGCCGGAATTTGATTGGTTTATAGATCTCGAATTGATGTTTAATTCGAAGGGCATACGCTATGGAATGTTGTGTGCTTTCATCTGGTAGGCAGTTTTGTCTCTTATTTCATACACACGCTATCTGCCACGTACACGCGTCGATGTTACTACTGAGTGGCGTTTCGCACGGAGAAGGAGTGACCGCAAACGCGTGCTTTACGTAAAATTCTTCGACGAGGATGGGATTCGAACCCACGCGTGCAGAGCACATTGGACTAGCAGCCCAACGCCTTAACCACTTTTTTTTTTTTTTTTTTTTTTTATTTAGGGCCTCCCTTCTCCCCTCACAGCCCTTCCAAACGCTCACCTAGCTTTGCCTTCTTCGGCTAGCCTCTTTGCTTTTGTCGTTTTTATTATTATTATCATTGTTATTATGAGTCCATTCTTCTACCAACTTTTTTTTTCCTTTTTTTTATTGTATGTACTTTTTTATGTTTTTGATGCCAAGTCCTCATTTTTCTTACTTTTTGCGAGTGCTCGGCCACTTTTTCTTGTTTTGTATTTTTTTGTTTTATTTTACTTTTTTATTTTATTTTTTTTTTATTTCGGCTTCTTAATTTTTTTTTCTGTAAGCTGGATGTCTAAATTACCTTAGCTAACAGAAATGAGAAATAAATGTTTCTTCTTAATATTAGTTAAAGGTAATGAATCTTCCTCTTGCTAATGGAAAGATAAGTATATTAAAATAAACTGATACGTGAAGTCTCTCATCTTCATAAGGAAAACATAAAATCTTGCAACCCCTTGAAGAACGTTTTTTTTTTTTAAAACTTAAAACTTCTCCGTGTATGGCATAAGATAATTAAAAAAAAAAAAAATACAATACATAAAACTTGATGTCTAATTTCTTCATGAGGATATAGTCCTGTGCGTCTTGCCACGGACTTGATTTCTTTTCTGCTGTGTCTCGTGAAAGGATCGAAGACATTCCGGTTCCAGGTATCTGTAATCGTGCAAGGCTGACATCTCTGAATTCCGTACCAATCTTAATCTGTCTATTGTTCTCTGTTTAATTTTATTCCATGATTCTATTCAGGAAGCATGCGTAATTTTTTTTGTAGTCTTTTGTCCGCATGAGATGATGGTGCTGAGTCGTTAGATACACCCAATAATCTTCTTTGCTTTTATTTTCTGCCTTCAAGATATAGTGCACAGTGTGCCCTTTTAGCCAGTTAACAGCATTTCTTTTCGTATCAGGGTATGGCACTGCGTCTGGAGTCAGAAAATCTGCGGCGGTGAAAACGGTTGGAGATGTTCTGTTAACGGTCGCTAATTTCTGCTTAACTATATGCCATATGTCTCTTACTCTTTCACACACGAATCGGTGTTCTTCAGTGTCAAGAAGGTTACATGACGCGCACAAGGGCGAATTTGTGAGATGTATAGCGTGTAATTTGGAATTAGTTGAAATTTTCCTGTTGACTGCATTATACCAAGTTGCTTTCACCTTAGAGGGTAAGTTCCGATCGTCGATATTTTTCCAAATTGCAGACCAATCGTTGTTGGGGTATTTTCTTTCAATAATATTTCCGTCCTTAGCTTCCATCAAATATGTATAGATGTCCTTTACTCTCTTCAACTGCTGTTCTGAGAGCCTCGAGGAGATATAACTGTACTCAACGAGAAAAGTTTTCAGGTGACAAAGACCAGCTGGTATATGCTTCACATCTATAGGCGGCTGCATGCTTGTTGGAGCAATTTCATTCAGCAAGTGGGCCGTTAAGCTGTCGGGCATCTGTTTCCATTGCTTGCACATTCGACACACATATAACGCTCGTGACCTGTAACTGACATCAACAAGGTTTAAACCTCCTTTCCTTGTTGGGAGTGTTAGTGTATTGAACTTCACTTTGAAAATGTTGCCTTGGCATACAAAGCTTCCTATCGCGGATAAAATTCTTCTGGCTGTTTCTAATGGCATCGGAAAAGCTTGGACAACATAGTTAAGTTTGGATGTTATATACACATTTACTAGTTTAATTTTCTGTATCTCGTCCAGTTGCCTCATACTGTTTCCTTGTACAGATGCTCGTATGCTTGCAAGTAGTTTTTTATAATTGACGGCAATAGTGTGTTGGATGTTGCTCCTAAATTCAATACCCAAACATTTCAATGTGGATACTTCCGTCAATTGTCCCCGATTTTGCATGGATATTCCTCTGCCTAGGTTCATGATGCCTGACTTCCTTTTATTTAGTTTGGCGCCAGAAGCAAGTTCATATGTGTGTACAATCTGAAGAGCTTTCGCCACTTCATCTTCATTTATGACCAGGACGCCCACATCATCTGCGTAGGCGTTGCACACTATTTTCTTGCCGTGTATATGCAGTCCTTGCAGGTGATGCGTGAGTGTCGCGAGGAGAGGTTCTATTGCTATTGCGAAAAGGGCCATTGACATTGGGCAACCTTGACGTACGGATCCAGTCAATTCAATCTCTCTACTTAGTTGTCCGTTTATCATTATTCGTGCTACACTGTTTTTCAGAATTTGTTGAATAATCCTCACGAATCGTGGTGGGAATCCCATTACTTCCATGATACCAAGAAGATACTTATGATCGACCCTATCAAACGCCTTCTCGAAGTCTAATGACACTAAAGCACATTTTATTCGGCATACATTTGCGGTTGATATTATATCCCTATATTCGCATATATTCTGATAAATGTTTCTGTCTTTGCCTACACATGTTTGGTACGTGCCAGTTACAGAGTTAATAACCATTTTTATTCTTCTTGCTAATACGCGGGCCATAATTTTGTAATCACTGTTGAGTAATGTTACTGGGCGAAGGTTTTCAATCGCTTTGCTAAGTGAGTTTTTAGGAATTAGAACTATGATCCCTTCAGGAAATTCTTTGGGAGCGGCAACAGTGCCACTCATGATTTCGTTGTACATACATAGCAACTTGCTTTTCATTTGTGGCCAGAACACTTGGTAGAATTCCACGGGGATACCGTCAGGTCCTGGAGACTTATTTTTAGGACTCTGTGCTATTGCGTCTTTCAATTCGTCCTCTTCTATTTCGGCCATGAGATTTTCTACTTGATCTGTACTAATTCGTCCTGATACGTTTCTAACAAGATCACGCCGCGCCTCGTCGACGGTAGGTTTGGTGGACATCATATCTGAGATATATTTATGAACAGCGTTTTGAATTTCATGCTGTTTTGTGTGCCTGGTCCCATCAGGTAACGTAACTTCTGTCAGTATTTTTCTGTTTCCTCTCTTATTCTCACGCATTACATGGTACATAGCCGTTTCTTCCCCTTCTACAATGTTGTGTAGTCTCGCTCTGACTTTAAAACCTTCTGACTGTCGCCGCTTCAGCGCCAAAAGTTTTGCTTTGACTTTCTGAATCCGGCTAAAGTTCTCCATTAATCGTGTGTCCAAGGTGTACAGGTCTCTAAGGCAGCTAAAATAAAATTCAGTCGTCTTTTTAATCCAGAAACTTTTCTGTCGCGAGTAATCCATCAGCATTCTTCTTATTTTAGGCTTCGCACATTGTAACCACCAAGCTATGGCAGAACTGTATCGCGGGAATCGTTTCTCGCATTCTTGCCACACATTAGTAAATGCTACGCGACATTCCTCATCTTGGAGATGTGTAATGTTGAGTTTCCATATGCCCCTCGCTCGGTAAGTCTCTTGTTTTTCCAAATTTACTGTGGTGATGTACGCGGCATGGTCAGAAAACATAGTGGGCCAGACCTCAGACTGGAGTACATGGTTCTTAAGGTTGGACGACACGTAAATTCTGTCTAGCCTGCTTGCTGAGTGACTGTTAAAATATGTGAAACCGGCCTGTGCGCCATGGGTATGTTCCCAGGTATCGGTTAACTGCATTTGGTGGACTATTCTTTCCAGTTCTACGGACTTGTTGAAATTCGGTGTCTGGTCTTTCGGGCTAAGTACAGAATTAAAATCGCCGGCTAGGATTATATAATCTTGACGTGTACCGAAGAGATGAACGATTTCCCTTCTAAAAAAATCCGCTCTAGCACGCCTGTTATTGTTGCCTGACGGTGCATAAACGTTGATGATGCGGGCATTGTTAACAGTCACTGCAACCCCTTTGCTGTTTTCAAGTTTTGCTATTTGTGTGACACGGATGCCTTCTTTCGTGAGAATTGCGGTTCCCAGCTCTGCACCGTAACCGGGGTTTATTGTGGCGTTGTATCCACGTATCTTCTCTAATTTAATATCTGTTACTTCCTGTAACAGTAGTATATCAACGTCAGCAGCGTATAGAAAGTCTTGCAGATGTTGTAAATGCAGGGAGGAGCGTATCTTATTAATGTTCAACGTAGCGATTTTGTAGGCTTGCGCTGCGTTCATATTGTCCTATTCATTACCGAAGTCAGTATTCGTCATACGAAGTGCTGTCGGAGGAAAATCCTTTTTCACATGTATGTTCCGGCAATGATGTATTCATCGCCTTCAGTTGATCTCTTGGGGCAGAAGTCTGTTCCGTTCCTCCAGTTTCGTTCAATTCTTCATCTTGATGCATTTCATCCGATTCATCAGCCCAGGTTTTGTGTTGATTAGCTTTCGATGTCTCTTTTTCTGCATTTCTAGTATCAGGGAAAACCTTGTCTGCATCGAAATTTACTATCAGCTTCAACCTCTCGTTTGACGACTGCTCCGTTGACATGGGGCATGGTGTATTTGATTTGGCTTGCAAGGGGTCAGGTGCCTGCATACTCAGAACCGGAT
Source organism: Schistocerca serialis cubense (assembly GCF_023864345.2). Lineage (NCBI taxonomy): Eukaryota > Metazoa > Arthropoda > Insecta > Orthoptera > Acrididae > Schistocerca > Schistocerca serialis. Next base: position 511,317,595 of record NC_064639.1, read on the forward strand.
TACGATGTTGTTCTTCATGCAGTTTGTTGCTAATCTGCTTTGCTTTTTCTCGCAAAGGGGGTGCCAGTTGTTCAGCTCCCTTATGAGCTAGTCTCCTCTATTTATGTTTCCTTGGAGGACTGACTCTTGGGGAGGTTTCATCGTTTTCCATTACATCTTGGGTTTCTTGCGCTCGGTCTTGTTCTCTGGCAAGTGATGGGTTGATTTCCTTGTGGTTTTCTGGAGACTGCTCATTCTGAAGGACTATAACCGGTTCAGGAGTGTGTTCTATTTGAACAGAGATATTTGGTTCTTTTTCTTGACTCTTTGGCTGTGTTGTCCCCGTCGAGTCGCTAACTTCCATTATCACTTCATTGTCGCGAGCTGCATCATCCTGGGTAGCGTCCCGAGTAGCGTCAGGAGCGTCACGCGTATGGAGTTGTCCAGCGGCTGCCGCTGCGTAAGTTAAAGGCAACGTTGACATGGCCGGGGGTCTCACTGCTTCGCCCGCAGGTAGCTGGGCCACTCGGCGTTGTATACACTGCGAGCGGACATGGCCTGTGCCGCCGCAAGACGCGCAGGTTCTTGGCTGCCCATCATATATTACTATAGCCCGATAACCACAAACACTTATATACGAGGGTATGTGCTTGTGTAAATCCACTCGCAGTTGCCTGATACCATTCAAGACGGGGAACTTGTGAGCAGCAGACCACTTTTCTGCAAAATTGCTAATTATCCTCCCATAAGGAGCTATCACGGAATTGATCTGCTCAGCGGTGATTTCAAATGGTAGCTCAAAGATACGGACAGTTCTTAATCCAAAGCCAGCATGCGTAACACGAACTTCACTAACATTGCCAACGTGATGTTTGAACTTAAATGTTCCGCCACTAGATTCAACAATTTTGTCACACAATTCCGTGTTTTTAAGCTTGACATACACAATACTACTCACAATTGAAAGGTGAATACCTATAATATCCTCAAACGAAATTTTCACAACTTCTTCTAACCACGTCTCAATTTCGAACGAATTCGGTCTCTGCCCTTTCTGGTCAAAAACAAATTTCAATGTGTCTCTCCTATTAGGCTGATCCATCTCTCCTTCTAATATGAATCCATCAAGAGTCTCAAATAACGCAGTAACTACTGCAACAGGCGCTTGACTTACCGAGCGGAGCGCAGCAGACCGCAGCGCACAGCACACGCCGGAGGTCCGCACACCACGGCCGCCAAAAGCCGACTATTCCCACTCGGCCACCTCGTCTGCTGGAGCTACAGTTGTGTCTTTGGCGAGTGCTTGCGGAAAGAAGACATTTGTCGATTCGAAAACACATTCAAAACATGGTACTGGGCCGGTGTTAACGTGTAATGCCAAGCTGCAGTGCAGCCGACCAAGCTCCCACTGGCGAATCGTTTAGTGACAGCATCCGTCCATGTCGATATGCGATCGGGTAAAATCACCGGCCCACTTATCTACTGCAGGAATAAGCATTGTATCGACATGCAGTGTCGTCTAATGCAAATGAGAAAGGTGCTGTGCATTCTTTTGCACGACTTACTGCAACGAAACGTACAGCTCGATACGCTACACTGATATTGCTTGCAAGGTTTTGAAATGCCCCCTAGCCCAAGATTGTCCTGCTGTTTGCGATGGAGCTTGGTGTTTGGGCGGCCACTAGCGACGGATGTCTGCAAAGTCAAGTCTCTCCAGTAGGCCCTGCCAAATCGCTTCTGTAGATGGCGGCCTGACTTTAAACAACAACTACAGATGGATTATTAAAGGCACGATACGTTAAAATGACTGCGACAGATATGCACTTAAATATAAATAAGAACTCGTCGTTCGCAAATACCAACATACTCTTTGCTGGATCCGAAATTTGATTGGTTTATAGATCTCGAATTGATGTTTAATTCGAAGGGCATACGCTATGGAATGTTGTGTGCTTTCATCTGGTAGGCAGTTTTGTCTCTTATTTCATACACACGCTATCTGCCACGTACACGCGTCGATGTTACTACTGAGTGGCGTTTCGCACGGAGAAGGAGTGACCGCAAACGCGTGCTTTACGTAAAATTCTTCGACGAGGATGGGATTCGAACCCACGCGTGCAGAGCACATTGGACTAGCAGCCCAACGCCTTAACCACTCGGCCACCTCGTCTGCTGGAGCTACAGTTGTGTCTTTGGCGAGTGCTTGCGGAAAGAAGACATTTGTCGATTCGAAAAAACATTCAAAACATGGTACTGGGCCGGTGTTAACGTCAAATGCCAAGCTGCAGTGCAGCCTACCAAGCTCCCACTGGCGAATCGTTTAATGACAGCATCCGTCCATGTCGATATGCGATCGGGTAAAATCACCGGCCCACTTATCTACTGCAGGAATAAGCATTGTATCGACATGCAGTGTCGTCTAATGCAAATGAGAAAGATGCTGTGCATTCTTTTGCACGACTTACTGCAACGAAACGTACAGCTCGATAGGCTACACTGATATTGCTTGCAAGGTTTTGAAGTGCCCCCTAGCCCAAGATTGTCCTGCTGTTTGCGATGGAGCTTGGTGTTTGGGCGGCCACTAGCGACGGATGTCTGCAAAGTCAAGTCTCTCCAGTAGGCCCTGCCAAATCGCTTCTGTAGATGGCGGCCTGACTTAAAACAACAAAATGTCAAAAGGCGACAGTTGTGCTACAGATGGATTATTAAAGGCACGATACGTTAAAATGACTGCGACAGATATGCACTTAAATATAAATAAGAACTCGTCGTTCGCAAATACCAACATACTCTTTGCTGGAGCCGAAATTTGATTGGTTTATAGATCTCGAATTGATGTTTAATTCGAAGTGCATACGCTATGGAATGTTGTGCGCTTTCATCTGGTAGGCAGTTTTGTCTCTTATTTCATACACACGCTATCTGCCACGGACACGCGTCGATGTTACTAGTGAGTGGCGTTTCGCACGGAGAAGGAGTGACCGCAAACGCGTGCTTTACGTAAAATACTTCGACGAGGAAGGGATTCGAACCCACGCGTGCAGAGTACATTAGATTAGCAGTCCAACGCCTTAACCACTCGGCCACCTCTTTTTTTTTCTTTTTTTTTTTTTTTATTTACTGATTTAATACATTCTTAATGTGGCTTTACTTTATACCACAACACAAATAAATGTATCTAGCACCGAATTGTGCTCTGAGAAAAAGAAAACAATATCTCGGCACGTTCCTACACAGAGGTAATGTATATGGGGAAAACGAAAAAAAAGTGCTTCATACAGGATACAGAAGGGTGTGTCGCTACTCTCCTTACGCTTCATCATCTAGGTACGTCTTCACGTATATCATGTTGTTCCACCGAGAATCGAACTTAGTCATGTCAGCTCACTCAATGGGTATCTTCTCCTACCTGTTGATGATCCAGCTGCGTGGAGGGTCGCGTAGGGCACTCCCTAAGTAATTAGAAAAATACTGTCTGTATTTTGGGTTCCGTACGATCTTGCAATGACGTTCTTGTAGGTAGTTCCAAAAGTCTAATACATCTTTAGGTCCATCGTGAAATAAGTAGTGTACCGCATGCGCTCGGATCCACGTGACAGCGTTGGTCTTGGCGCGCGGGAAATACTGTTGATCCGGAAATAGTAGAAACCGAGGTGTAATGTGTTCCGGAGTCACTCGTAGAAAATACGACAAAATTTGTCGCACCAAGCGCCATACGTCTTCTGCCGCGCCACATGTGAGACGGTGTTCGTCCGTGTCTGGTATCCCGCAGTCTACCCAGAGAGGCGATTCCGCCATGTTTATCTTGTGGAGGCGTGATCGGGTGATCTGTTTACCATTGACTGTGATGTACCATGTGGATCGGACGGCTGTGTCCAGTGGAATTGCGTGAATCGTCTTCCGCACCACCTTCCAATTAACCTGAGGGCTTTTCGTCTCCACGATGTTTGGTGGGCGCCTCTGCTGTAGGACATGATATATATCCCGCGCCGACGCCTGTTTCGTCGGTGGTACTGCGATACGGAAATAGCTGTGTTCAATGTAAAAGTTCCAGAAGTAGTAGAAGGGTGGGGGTATGTCTTGCGTCGTCAGTGGGGGCATAATGGACGGCGGAGCGAAGGACTCCAACAGCAAACCTGTCGAACTTTCCGGGTGGTGGCGCCACAGCTTGATGTGTGAGCTGACATACAGGGACACAGCTCTGTCGTGGACATGGACTAGGCCAAGACCTCCCCTTTCTGGGGGAAGGGTCAGTGACTCATAACTGACTTTGAAGAGCATGCCTGTACTGACGTAGGCTCCGAATGCCGCTAATAGACGTCGAGCCATCAGTAACGGTATTGGGAGAACACGCGCTATGTGTGGAAGGCGCGATGCGAGGTAAACATTAACGAAGTGTGTCCTTTGGAGAATGTCGAGTGTCCGCAGACGAAGGTTGAAGATCTGGACCCGAATTTGTTGTAATAAGCGGCGGTAGTTAAGAGCCGCGGTGCGCCGTATGTCGTCGGGAAACTCTATCCCGAGACATTTGATAGTGCCACGAAGCTGTAGGGGTTCGACACACGCTGGGGTCAACCCGTCTCCTATGGCCATGGCGACCGATTTGGCGACGTTGAGACAGCTGCCGGAAGCCACACCGTACGTGGTAATCCATTCTAGTGCTCTGTTGACATCATCGCGATTGCGGAACACGAGAACCAGGTCGTCTGCATATGCTGTACAGCGAAATGTGACGTCACGTAGGGTAAGACCGGTGAGGCGTTGACGGAGACCACAGAGGAGCGGTTCCAGTGCCAGAGCATATAGTATCGTCGACAAGGGGCAGCCTTGACGGACGGAGCGGAAAATCGGGAGGGACTGCGAGAGACGCCCGTTAACGAGCACTTTGGAAGTCGCTCCTCGGAGTAGGCGCATCACGACGGCTGTGAATTGCTGTGGGTACTGCATGTGCTGGAGAACGGACGTTAGGTATGCGTGATCCACTCGATCAAACGCTTGGCTAAAATCTAGTGATGCCAGCGCTCCCGGGACGCGGCGTGCCCTGGCTAGGGCTATTAAGTCACGGTATCGACACAGTGCTGTGTGGGTGTTGTTGATACCCCCTAGGGAAGTCTGATCTGGCGAGATGACGTAAGGTAGGGTCGGTCGTAGACGGTTTGCTAATAGTCTGGTGAATAACTTCATGTCCCAGTTGACGAGTGTTAGCGGGCGGTAATCTTGTATTCGAGCCCCACCTTTAGGCTTGTGAACCGGTATAATTATTCCTTCTACGAAGGTCGCAGGGAGCGGCACCGCGGGGGACATAAGCTCCCGACAGATGTCTGTTAACTTGGGAGCCAGTAAATACTGAAAAGTTCTATAAAACTCCACAGGGAGCCCGTCGGGGCCAGGAGACTTATTCGCCGCTCCTTTACCGATGGCGTCGATAACTTCGTCTTCCGTAATGTCGTTCAATAATTCAGTTTGTAAATCCTGTGGGACAATGCCGTAAACCAGTTGTGAGACTGCTGTCACCGTCATCGGGTCGGAACATTGAGCAGAATAAAGTCGTGCGTAATGGTCGAAGAAGGCTGCAGCAATATCGCGTTGTGTGGTGTGATGAAGGCCGTCCTCAGTGGTGATGGCATGTATCAGCGCCCGTCTTCGCAGTGTACGTTCTCGGATGACGTGGTACATGGTGGGTCGTTCCGTTGCGAGTCTGTCTTGTGTCCGCGCTCGGACGATCGTCCCTTCGAGGTGTCGGCGCATATGGGCTACGATCTGTGCTTTCGCACGCTGAACTGTCAGCTGTCGTTCCGGTGTGGGTGGCAAGGAGGCGCATTCGCGAAGGACGGTGAAGTAAAAATCAAGGGTCTGCCGCCTCCAAGCAGCAGTCTCACGACCATACCTAATAAAGGTTCGCCGTAGGGCCGGCTTGGCGCAGGTTAACCACCAACTAATCGACGTAGGATACGTTGGGAGGCGGCGGACGCACAAACTCCACGTGTCTTCGATGGCGCGTCGACAATCCGGAGAAGCGAGATGAGCAAGGTTTAATTTCCAGGGATGTCGGCTGCGCCACACCCGTTGGCGACGAAGGGTGACGGCACATATATAGGCCTCGTGATCAGAGAAGGCTACTGGCCACACCTCCGCGTCACTCACCGTTGCCGCGAGAGAACGGGAGACGTAAATCCTATCGATGCGACTAGACGAGTGACTCGTGAAATGGGTGTATCCCGGTCTATTTCCTCGGACATGTTCCCATGTATCTACTAGCTGGAGATCGCCGATGAGTGTCCGAAGTTCGGGGCACGGTGAATGGCGTGGCAGCTGATCTTTAGGTGCTTGGGTGCAATTGAAATCGCCCCCTAATATCAAGTCATCGTGCCTGCCCTGAAAAAGCGGTGCTATTCCTTCTGCGAAGAAGAGCGATCGGTCACGACGGCGATTCGTTCCGGAAGGGGCGTACACATTGATAAACCGGACGCCTTGCACCGTTACGACCATTCCTCTAGCGTCGGGGAGATATCGGACTTCGTCCGCCTCGAGGCCCTCTCCGAGGAGAATGGCGACTCCACTGTTAGTTGGCGAGGCGTGGGACACATGAGCCGTATAACCATACATACCCGGGAAATCTTCGACGAAGACTTCTTGGAGAAGGACAATGTCAACGTCTGCTGCATTGAGCATGTCTTGGAGCAGCGACAACTTCGTACGTGTCCGAATGGTGTTAATGTTGATGGTCGTTAAGCGATAGGTTTGTAGATCGTCTCCTGCGGTGGGGGTTGCCGTCAGTGTCGCCGTAAAAGGTGGGGCCTGTGATCTGCTGGCCGCGTCCGCGCCGTCATCTGTTGCTACTCGGGAGGGGCCGAGGTGTGGGAGGAGAGACTCCTCTCCTCATCCACCACAGCGGCCGTAGAATCGACTTCAATGTCATCCGCCCAAGGTCCGCAAGTTAACGGTGGCTGCGGCAGAACACTTGTGGGCTGAGTGACTAAGGGTCAATCCGCAGTTGTTTCCGGTTGTGTACCAACGGCGGGCGCTGTGCTGGCCATCCGTTTGTCCGAGGGAGCGGAAACGGATTTGTCAAAATCAGACAAAGTGACAGGTGAGGGCGATCTCGTGTCATCCATTCTCCTCGTCGTTTCGTCGGCCGTCCGGTCGTCAACTGGAGAAGACGTCCGCTGGAGGCAATCGTCTGAGGGTGTGCGACGTCGCTTTTTATGTTTTCTCGGTGACCTTTGTTTGCGGACGTGGGTTTCTGAGTCCGAAAGAGTTTGTGGTTCCCGTATAGCATCCCCCTCAGGGAGAAAGGCAGAGGTCGGTACAACCCTAGCGTCGAGTTCCATTCTCTCGTCCGAATCTTCTTGTGGAGTCGATGGGCGGCGTTCTTCAACCCCTGCAGACACCGTAATGGTGTTGGTCAATCCAGGACCGGCGACAGGTGCGCATTCTAACGCTTCCTGTCTTCCGGGGGGGTTGTCGTCTGTCATGACGGTCGATCGTGTTACCTCTGCGTAATTGAGGGGGAGGGCCGTGAGCGTAGGAGGTGGTGTCGTGTTATGCAATGGAAGTTGTTTAATCCGACGTTGAATACACGCCGAGCGGACATGACCCTCCTGGCCGCAACCAGAACAAGTACGAGGTTGGCCGTCGTACATTATTATTGCTCGACAGCCACCTATGACTAAGTAGGACGGCACATGTTTTTTTAATTCAATTTTCACTTGTCGGACGCCGTTGAGGACTTGGTACGTCTCGAAGGTGTTCCATTTTTCGGCCAAGTGGCTAATTACCGTCCCATAAGGGCGGAAAGCTGGGGTAACGACGTCCGGTGGTACTTCGAAAGGGAGTTCGAAGACTCTTAGTGTGCGTAATCCTAGTCCAGCATGGTCAACAGTAACCTCTCCGATGTGACCATCGGAGTGTTTGAACTTGAGAGTGTTTGCGCATCTGTTCACAACTGCGTGACATAACTCGTCATCGACCATCTTGACGTAAACGACGCTGCTTGTGATGGATAGGTGGATACCGATGATGTGCTGTGTTGGTATTTGAACTTCGTCACTGATAAATCGTTCGACTTCAAAGGCTCGTGGTCGTGCGTAGTCGGGCTGGAAGCTGATCTTGATGGTAGCTTTTCTGTACGAATGAGCCATGGCGACTCAGTGTTAACGGACGCGAGTATTAGCTGCGGCGAGGAAGTAAACAAACTACGCGCGCTCGCGACTCTGCCGACGGGACCGCGACACTGCGGACGGGACGTAAACAAGACGTCCTCGCCGCTCACCGGCCGAAAGCAGACTGCCACCTCGTCTGCTGGAGCTACAGTTGTGTCTTTGGCGAGTGCTTGCGGAAAGAAGACATTTGTCGATTCGAAAACACATTCAAAAAATGGTACTGGGCCGGTGTTAACGTCTAATGCCAAGCTGCAGTGCAGCCGACCAAGCTCCCACTGGCGAATCGTTTAATGACAGCATCCGTCCATGTCGATATGCGATCGGGTAAAATCACCGGCCCACTTACATACTGCAGGAATAAGCATTGTATCGACATGCAGTGTCGTCTAATGCAAATGAGAAAGGTGCTGTGCATTCTTTTGCACGACTTACTGCAACGAAACGTACAGCTCGATACGCTACACTGATATTGCTTGCAAGGTTTTGACGTGCCCCCTAGCCCAGGATTGTCCTGCTGTTTGCGATGGAGCTTGGTGTTTGGGCGGCCACTAGCGACGGATGTCTGCAAAGTCAAGTCTCTCCAGTAGGCCCTGCGAAATCGCTTCTGTAGATGGCGGCCTGACTTTAACCGACAGTTGTGCTACAGATGGATTATTAAAGGCTCGATACGTTAAAATGACTGCGACAGATATGCACTTAATTATAAATAAGAACTCGTCGTTCCCAAATACCAACATACTCTTTGCTGGAACCGAAATTTGATTGGTTTATAGATATCGAATTGATGTTTAATTCGAAGGGCATACGCTATGGAATGTTGTGCGCTTTTATCTGGTAGACAGTTTTGTCTCTTATTTCATACACACGCTATCTGCCACGTACACGCGTCGATGTTACTACTGAGTGGCGTTTCGCACGGAGAAGGAGTGACCGCAAACGCGTGCTTTACGTAAAATACTTCGACGAGGATGGGATTCGAACCCACGCGTGCAGAGCACATTGGATTAGCAGCCCAACGCCTTAACCACTTTTTTTTTCAGTCGAATGCTCTACGACTTTTTTTTGTTTTTTTTTTTTTACTAAGTTCGGCGAGTGATAGAGCAGCAATTAAAAAACGGATGTCCCTCCCCGGCGGGGAATCGAACCCCGGTCTCCCGCGTGACAGGCAGGGATTCTAACCACTATACTACCCTTTTTTTTATGTTTTCCAGTTACTTTTGACGCCTTAACCACGTTTCTTTTGCTTTTTTATTTTTGTTTGTTTTTTTTGTTTTTTTTTTTGTTTGATGAAAAACGAATCCCTTAATCTTCTATGAAAATAAATTGGAATGGTGAAAATGACAACGAAAAGACTTCGCCCTTGGGCATAGTAGAAGTGATGCTCGAAGAATAAACGTAACATAAAGACAGCTTCTTATCTCACTCAATGAAAGGTCCTGTTGCCAGTGCCCAGCGAGTCAGTGATGGCCGCAGTGTGAGGGGGAGTCCGGACGCGACACAGAAGCAGTGGGGCCGCGGCACTACTGGTGTCCCGCGGCCCGGCCTCACCCCGTCACACTCAGTTGACCTATCCGATACCCATGCGATGAAACGCTATTTTAAGCATATTGCCGAAGAGTTTCCCATGATTCGGGTACGTGCAGGTTTTGGCGAATTCGATAGCCATAAACATCTTGAATTCCAAATAAGTGTCACCGCCAAAATTATTAAAGATGTAGCTGGAATAGGTACCCAGCAACCACAAAACTGCATTGTTCTTCGTCTGCGGATAAAAATGCACATCGGGACGAAACATTGGCGGTTGTAGTCCTGGTAATAAGAGCTATTTTTTCTCGAAGCCAAACCCAGTTCTGGAGACGTTCCCCGCAGGTGTAACGGTGGATAACTGTATCCGTCAGTTGGCAGCGACGACAGAGAGGGGTGTCACTGAGCCCGATTTTATGTAACCTCTCGTTCGTGCTAACCACATCATTGATGGCTTTGTACCAGGCAGTGCGAGCATCGGAACTGAGGACACGGGAACTGACATTGCGCCATACGATATCCCAGTTCATGCCACCGAGCTTCGTTGCCAATGGATTCTTTCCTTCGTGTTGTCTCCAGTCCGCTATTATGGCTTGTGCAGTTAAATGTTGAGAGTTTATGACCTCTTTACTGATGTAGCTCCGTGAAAGGTAATAATCTCTGATATGTTTTAGCCGATAACTGATGGGCTGAATATTCAGCGGTGGGTCAAGACTTTGCGGCCTGACGGCAGTGAATAATTGCGCTGTAATGCCGGAAGGATCATTGTTAATTATAGCGGCCGTCCTTGTAACATAGAGAGCCATCGCTTTCACCTTGATATCTACTAATCCCATCCCTCCATTCTGGGGGTGGAGTGTCGCAGTTTTGGCAGACACGCGAAAAATTTCCCCTCTCCAAATAAAATTGGTTACCTTCGACATAATTTGCTTAACAATGACTGCAGGCAGTGGCAGGAGCTGCGCCATGTAGAAGGCTTTGGATAAAATACAGGAGTTGACTAGATGAATCCGATCAAATTGATTGAGGCTTCTGTGGGAATTGTCAATGAGAGCACCGTGAAGTTTACGCACAGTTTCCCTCCAGTTTGCCGCCGCCATCTTTAAAGAGGACGCCGTCAATATGATGCCGAGAGCCTTGTGGACGCTGACTTCCTGAGCGTAGCCAACTCGCAAATGCTGGAGGCCACAGAGGTTAATAAATTTACTTTTCTTGTCATTCAATTTAGCCCCCGACGCCAAACAGTATTGCTGGAGGTGAGCCGCTAAAGTGGTGACATCATTCTCATTGCGGACAACAACACCCACGTCGTCGGCATAGGCGCCTACGACAGTTTTTTCTCCTGAAAGTGTTAGCCCTGTGAGTTTCGCCTGCAGTTGGAGTAACAGAGGTTCGAGTGAAAGAACAAAAAGTAACATGGACAAAGGGCTGCCTTGTGGAATCCCTCTGTTGATTTGAATCGGTTAGGTTAGTTGCGAGTTGACAGAAAGTCTTGCGTTGATCCCCAGTGCCATGTTTTTGATCATGTCAATCGCGTTCTGCAAGAAACCGAATCTTTTCACGGTTTCAAGGAGGTACTCGTGAGTGACGAGGTCAAAGGCTTTAAAAAAGTCCAGAAAGATCAACCCACACTTCACGTTAGTGGCGTTCGTTAAAGCAATGATATCCCGGTAGAAAGCTGCCGTTTGCAATACATTTCTCCCGAAGGCACATGTCTGCTGACGTCCAATGAATTTTGCAGTGAGGGGCATCATTCGCGTGTTGATTGCACGGGCGACTATTTTATAATCGGAGTTTAACAATGAAATGGGGCGGAAGTTGGCGATATTTTTGGTACCTCTGCTTTTAGGGAGAAGCACAATTGTGCATTCCTTAAAGGCAAGTGGTACAGGCTGCCCTTGAAAAACTTCGTTCAATAATTGGGTGATTTTGTCCCCGATGATGTGCCAATACCTCCTGTCAAATTCAATGGGTAATCCGTCAGGACCAGGGGACTTCCTGATCGGCGAGTGGCAGACAATCTCCAAAACATCTTTATTACTAAATTCCAAAGAAATGGTGTCATTGTCTTCTCTAGTTATAGTAGAGGAAATGGCACTAAACAGTTCGTCATAGCAGTCTTCATGAGTAGCCGCTGACGTGTAGGTGTCAACAAAATAGTCGTGTAGTGCCTTTATAATCTCTCGCTGGGTGTCGACAGTCGTGCCATCACCGAGTTTCAGGGCCTCAATAAAAGTCCTCCTTCTGTTCTTAGCATGTTTGACAAGGTGGTATAGAGCGACTGTTTCATCGTCCCTGACCGACTTCACTTTAGATTTGCTCTTAAGACCTTTCAGTTGCATCCTCTTAAGATTGATTAATTTCGCCTTTATTTTTCGAATGTCGTCTATTCTGGTGTTCGCGGCGTCGGCTCTATCACAGAGGTCGCGTAGGATAGTGTAGTAGAACTCCATCGTCTTCTTTATCGCGGCTGCTCTGTCAATACCGAAGAATATAACAGCTTTTCGCAGTTTGGGTTTTGCATGCTGAGTCCACCACGCTATGGTGTTACGAAAGTTTGTGGTAGCGCGCAAGCACTGCTCCCAAGCGCGTCGCACCGCCGCCTCTAGGTCAGCATCCGTTAATAAGGAGACGTTCAAGTTCCATTGATTTTTATACCAACGCGTTGGTTGTGGGACCAAATTCAGGCACGCAACGACACCACTGTGATCAGAGAAGCTGGAGGGTATCGTTTCAATTTGTAACAAGACATTCTCCAAAACGTCGGAAACATAAATCCTGTCAATTCTGCTGCAGGAATTCGCGACAATATGTGTGAATCGTACCAAGGTCGGGTACCTAATTTCCCACGCGTCTTTCAGTTTGAGGTCGGTCACGAGACGCTTTAATTCAGGCGAATAATTAAAATTCGGGGACTGATCTTTCTGGGATAAAACACAATTAAAATCACCTCCAATGATAACACGTTCGGGATTTTTCCGTAACAAATAGATGATTTGTTCCTTAAAAAAGTTTGCTCGTTCCACTCTATAGGTACTGCCAGAAGGCGCGTACAAGTTAATGATGGTGACGCCAAAAACGGTGACACCCACACCTCTAACGGAATCTAACTTGTCAACCTGAGTGGCGGGAATGCCTTCTCGAAGTAAGATGGCAGTCCCCACGTTCGAATCGGGGTAAAAATTTGTAATAGCAACAAAACCAGGAAGAGTTAAGTGTGGCATGGCCACCTCCTGCAAAAGAGCGATATCTGTTCCCGACTCATAGAGATATTGTTTTAAGGCACTCAGTTTCACCTCCGACCGGATTTTATTAATATTTAATGTCGTGATCGTATATGCCTGCGACATAATGACAGTACGTTGGAGAGGCGGAAGGAGCAAATATCTTTAAAGGGCAACATCTTCATGCCATTCCATATTTGTGGCCGGGAAATTCGTGTCTGTGACGTCACTGAGTTGTATTCTTGCGTCTTTGTTCTTACTCTTTTTACGCACAGCATTTACATTAGGTTGCACTCGGATCCTGGGGCGGACACTGTGGAGCACCTCCGCAGCTGGCGGCGTGGAAGGGTCGTGGGTGATGTCAAGCTGCTCTCCCGGCACATCCCGCGAAGGGATCGCACGCGGCGACACCGCCGGCGAGCGAGCAGCTGAACTATCACCCGCACTATCAGCCTGTTTGGCAACATTCTCTGCCCGCAACTGTTTGTTGTCACCGACAGACCCGGACAGCTGTGTTTGTATTATTTCCTGGAGTTGTTGACATTCCCCTTGTTGTGAGTCCTGAACCGAAGCGGCTGCCACGTGATGTGTACCGTCGGCGCTCAGAGATGTTTGTATACCACCATCACAGGCCTCTGTGTGTTTACTTCCTGCAGGAATGTGAGCCACACGTACAGGTTGGTCGGCCTGAGTTGGCTGTCGCGGAAGTTCTAAGGCACTAGCCAGCGGTAACTGCTTAACTTCCACGGAAGTATCGGCACATGAAATTGTGGGAGGAGAAACGTCCACAATAGCCTCACCGATTGGAGCTTTCGCTTCCGAGCCGGATTCCTGATCGTCCTTTTTCGCGGTCTCATGCGCACTAGAGGTGTCGTTATCAGAGCCACTGCTGTCACAAGTCCTGCGCCTCTTATTGGTCGCGGCATCGAGTTTTGCAGGGGGGCAACGCACCTTTTTCTCTCCGAACCAGAACCGGAAACTCCTCAGAGCGAATTTCCTGTTGCTGTTCCGAAGGCATTTCAGAACTAGGGAGCCCAATCTCTGTCATCGGCTTGGCTGCCACTACATCCACAAAAGTAAGCCTTTTACACTGCTGGAGGGAATTCTTTAACACAAACATGCGCCTGGGGCAGTCTTGACGCAAGTGACCACTCTCATTACAGATATGACAGGTCGGTGTTTGGCCAATGTAAGTAACGTGAGCCTTATAGTCACAAACAAGTATATGGGATGGAATATTTTGCTTGACATGCATTTCTACAGATCGAACGCCACTGTAACATTGCAACCTATGTTGACTTGACCACCGTTCATGTCGAATCTGTTTAACGTCACCGAATTTAGATAACAATTTTCTACTTCAGGGGGTAAGTTAAAAATACGCACGTTCGTGTAGTCTACATCGGCATTGGAAATGAGCACTGTACTTACAGAGTCGTCCCGGTGTCGGAAAATAGCACTTCCTCCGTGCTTCGTCATGATCTTCTCCAGTAATACAGGATTCAGTAATTTAACAAAGAAACAATACTGCTCGGTATCATAATAGGCGGTGTGCACTTGGTCAGATGTAATCAGAATAACATCAACGATCCAATCATGTATCTCCAGTGAACTCGGTTGCACAGATCGGGTGGACTTGTCGAAATCAAAACGGAGTGTACACTTTCGCGGAAATAACCTGGACATTGCAGCAGATAGCGAGCGGTAAACCCGCAACAATAAGACCGCAACAAAAATACAAATGGAAAACGATATAAACTGCAGAATAACACAACACTTGCAAACAGAAATATGAGTGTAAACACGCCTTGTGAACACGCGGCGGAGCGGAGCACTGATACGTCCGACCGGCACGATGTCGCAAGCGCGACTCGCCACTTGGCCACCTCGTCTGCTGGAGCTACAGTTGTGTCTTTGGCAAGTGCTTGCGGAAAGAAGACATTTGTCGATTCGAAAACACATTCAAAACATGGTACTGGGCCGGTGTTAACGTCTAATGCCAAGCTGCAGTGCGGCCGACCAAGCTCCCACTGGCGAATCGTTTAATGACAGCATCCGTCCATGTCGATATGCGATCGGGTAAAATCACCGGCCCACTTATCTACTGCAGGAATAAGCATTGTATCGACATGCAGTGTCGTCTAATGCAAATGAGAAAGGTGCTGTGCATTCTTTTGCACGACTTACTGCAACGAAACGTACAGCTCGATACGCTACACTGATATTGCTTGCAAGATTTTCACCAGCCCACTTATCTACTGCAGGAATAAGCATTGTATCGACATGCAGTGTCGTCTAATGCAAATGAGAAAGGTGCTGTGCATTCTTTTCCACGACTTACTGCAACGAAACGTACAGCTCGATACGCTACACTGATATTGCTTGCAAGGTTTTGACGTGCCCCCTAGCCCAAGATTGTCCTGCTGTTTGCGATGGAGCTTGGTGTTTGGGCGGCCACTAGCGACGGATGGATTATTAAAGGCACGATACGTTAAAATGACTGCGACAGATATGCACTTAAATATAAATAAGAACTCGTCGTTCGCAAATACCAACATACTCTTTGCTGGAGCCGAAATTTGATTGGTTTATAGATCTCGAATTGATGTTTAATTCGAATGGCATACGCTATGGAATGTTGTGCGCTATCATCTGGTAGGCAGTCTTGTCTCTTATTTCATACACACGCTATCTGCCACGTACACGCGTCGATGTTACTACTGAGTGGCGTTTCGCACGGAGAAGGAGTGACCGCAAACGCGTGCTTTACGTAAAATTCTTCGACGAGGATGGGATTCGAACCCACGCGTGCAGAGCACATTGAATTAGCAGTCCAACGCCTTAACCACTCGGCCACCTCGTCTGCTGGAGCTGCTGTTGTGTCTTTGGCGAGTGCTTGCGGAAAGAAGACATTTGTCGATTCGAAAACACATTCAAAACATGGTACTGGGCCGGTGTTAACGTCTAATTCCAAGCTGCAGTGCGGCCGACCAAGCTCCCACTGGCGAATCGTTTAATGACAGCATCCGTCCATGTCGATATGCGATCGGGTAAAATCACCGGCCCACTTATCTACTGCAGGAATAAGCATTGTATCGACATGCGGTGTCGTCTAATGCAAATGAGAAAGGTGCTGTGCATTCTGTTGCACGACTTACTGCAACGAAACGTACAGCTCGATACGCTACACTGATATTGCTTGCAAGGTTTTGGCGTGCCCCCTAGCCCAAGATTGTCCTGCTGTTTGCGATGGAGCTTGGTGTTTGAACGGGCACTAGCGACGGATGTCTGCAAAGTCAAGTCTCTCCAGTAGGCCCTGCCAAATCGCTTCTGTAGATGGCGGCCTGACTTTAAACAACAAACTGTCGGATTATTAAATGCACGATACGTTAAAATGACTGCGACAGATATGCACTTACCAACATACTCTTTGCTGGAGCCGAAAATTGATTGGTTTATAGATCTCGAATTGATGTTTAATTCGAAGGGCATACGCTATGGAATGTTGTGCGCTTTCATCTGGTAGGCAGTTTTGTCTCTTATTTCATACACACGCTATCTGCCACGTACACGGGTCGATGTTACTACTGAGTGGCGTTTCGCACGGAGAAGGAGTGACTGCAAACGCGTGCTTTACGTAAAATTCTTCGACGAAGATGGGATTCGAACCCACGCGTGCAGAGCACATTGGATGAGCAGTCCAACGCCTTAACCACTCGGCCACCTCGTCTGCTGGAGCTACAGTTGTGTCTTTGGCGAGTGCTTGCGGAAAGAAGACATTTGTGGATTCGAAAACACATTCAAAACATGGTACTGGGCCGGTGTTAGCGTCTCATGCCAAGCTGCAGTGCAGCCGACCAAGCTCCCACTGGCGAATCGTTTAATGACAGCATCCGTCCATGTCGATATGCGATCGGGTAAAATCACCGGCCCACTTATCTACTGCAGGAATAAGCAATGCATCGACATGCAGTGTCGTCTAATGCAAATGAGACAGATGGATTATTAAAGGCACGATACGTTAAAATGACTGCGACAGATATGCACTTAAATATAAATAAGAACTCGTCGTTCGCAAATACCAACATACTCTTTGCTGGAGCCGAAAATTGATTGGTTTATAGATCTCGAATTGATGTTTAATTCGAAGGGCATACGCTATGGAATGTTGTGCGCTTTCATCTGGTAGGCAGTTTTGTCTCTTATTTCATACACACGCTATCTGCCACGTACACGCGTCGATGTTACTACTGAGTGGCGTTTCGCACGGGGAAGGAGTGACCGCAAACGCGTGCTTTACGTAAAATTCTTCGACGAGGATGGGATTCGAACCCACGCGTGCAGAGCACATTGGATTAGCAGTCCAACGCCTTAACCACTCGGCCACTTTTTTTTTTTTTCGTTTTTTTTTTTTATTTTAGTGGTCCGGTGGGGGCCCGGGGGGCAAAGTGGGCAGGGGTCGAAACCTGAGGCCTGGCCACAGTGTCCCCCGCACCACCACCGAGCCTGTGGTGCTTAGGGAAGTGGGAGAAACAGGAATCAACAGTAGTGGAAGGCGTTGTTATTTATTTATTTGCATGTGTTTTTGTAATATTCACTAATAGCATGAAATTATGGGAACACATATGCGAAAGATAAAGAAATATAAATTCTATGTAAAGAAAAAGAAAGGAAAAAGGAAAAGCAAAAAGAAATAAAATCCGCGCAATCTGCGCCGCGCTCTCCCATCCGCGGAGGTCAGAAGTAGAATAGATCGTAGGCGGTTGAAACTCAGACACCGCCGGGGGAGGAGGGGAGGGTGCCCTCTGTGCCAGGCACCCCGCAACTCAGTGGAGGTCTAACAAGGACCGCTCGAAGATAATTAGCAAATAATGTTCGGTAACGTGACGTGTTTTCGAGAGCTGCTTGGGCTGTTCGTAAATAGGTCCAGAAGTCGAGGCGGGATTTAGGTCCCTCATTAAAGAGATAAGCGACCGCCCACCCTTTGACCCACGTAATAGCATGACATTTGGCGGCGGGAAAATGTCGGTCCTCCGGGTATAGAAACATTCGAGGCTCGACTGTGTCTGGTGGCACCCGGAGATAGCAGGCAATGATTTGCTGCACGAAGCGCCATACATCTTGCGATGAGGCGCATGTCAGACGGTGTTCATCAGTGTCCAGTTGCTGGCAAAGGAGACAAAGAGGGGATTCTGACGAGCCAATGTTGTGCAGGCGCTGCTTCGTGGCAAATTTCCTGTTGACTATGTGATACCACAGCGCCCGGACGTTCGTAGGGAGGAAGGGCTGGTGGACGGTAGTCAATACTATGGGCCACTGGATGGAGGGGTGTTTGGTCTCCATCACATTCCGGGGAACACAGCGCAGCAACAGGCTGTAAAAATCCTTAGTCCTAGGTGGGCGTGTATCTGGGAGACTGGTATGTATATAACTGTAGTCGACGAAAAAGGTCGAAAGATGGGACAAATGAGGCACGATATGGCCGACAGACACTGGTGGTGAGGTGGAAGCTGGTAGGAGGACCTCAAGCAAGCTGCGTGTTAGAGATGTACCCTGGCCCATCCACTGTTTTCTCATGGTACTCATGTACAAGGCTGCAGATCGCATACGGACATTGACGAGCCCGACGCCACCATACCGTGTGGGCAGGGTAAGTGTCTCATAACGGGCTTTAAACATTGAACCAGCCTTGAGGTAATAGCCAAAAGCCACCTGAAGGTTGCGCCCAATTGTAGTTGGCAGAGGGAGAACTTGCGCGATGTGAACCAATTTTGATGCCACATAAAGATTAATAAACGCAACCCTTTGAAGTGTGTCCTGGCGGCGCAAGAGGTTCTGGCGGACGTCGTTGCGGATGACGTGTAACAGACGACGGAAATTCGTTGCCGCCGTGCGTGTGACCGTGGGGGTAAAGGTAATGCCCAGGTACCGGAAAGTCCGCACAAGCGGCAGTGGTGCCACTTCACTCTCCTGGAGGCCTCGTCCAATGTGCATTGCAGAAGATTTGGCGACATTCATGGCACTGCCAGCGGCAGCCCCATAACGGGTAATCAAATCGAGGACATCCCGAATCTCAGAGCCGGAGCGAATGAGGAGGAGGAGGTCATCAGCATATGCCCGACAGCGAAAAGTGTGTTGGCGTAGGGTGAGGCCAGAAAGCTTGGTCGTCAAGCCCCCAATAAGGGGCTCAAGGGCAATAGCATACAGGAGGGTAGAGAGGGGGCACCCCTGCCGTATCGAACGGCAGATAGGTACCGGCCCTGCTATACGTCCATTGACTTGGACACGTGAAACGGCACTGTCGTAAAGACGCCGGATGACGTCGAGAAACGGAGGGGGGATGCCCATTCGGGCTGCCACCGAAAACAGGAAACGATGACGCACTTTGTCGAAGGCGCTGTCGAAGTCTATACGACCGCTGCCCGGAGCCTGCAGGCCGCCGCTATCGCAATTAAGTCGCGGCATTCCCCCGTGGCAGTCTGTATGTTAATCTGTCCGCCAGGCGTCGTTTGTTCTGGCGAGAGGATATGAGGGAGTGTAGTTCGGAGCCGCATTGCCAGTAAGCGCGCGAAAATCTTGTAATCGGCATTGAGGAGGGTGAGCGGTCTGTAACTCGTGACCATCGAACCACGGGCTGGTTTGTGGACTGGTATAATGATGCCCTCAGCAAAGGCGGGTGGGATTGCTTGGTCAGATGTTATCAGTTCTTGATACATAGTCGTCCACCGTGGGGCCATGAGGTCCCGAAAGGTACGGTAAAACTCAATCGGTAAGCCGTCAATGCCGGGCGATCTGTTGACTGCACCTTTGGCGATTGCGTTGTTGACTTCGTCTAGCGTGACCGCCACTGTCAAAGCATCCGCCTCCGTGTGGGGGAGGGTGCGCGTGACGTAATTCAAAATGGAGTCGTCTGCTGCAGTTTCAGAGTCGTCATCACTATAAGTACGACGGTAGTGCTCGACGAATGCGCGGACGATGTCATTCTGAGTGGTCACCTGCGTTCCATGAGGCGTTGTCAACGTGCTGATGATCTGCCGACGACGCCTTCGGTTGTCGGACACTATATCATGCATGGATGGAATTTCTAAATCCGCGTGATCGTGGCGCCGCGTCCGTATCACGACCCCTTGCAATTTCCGGCGTTCCAGCGCAATTATCTTCGCCTTAGTTCTTTGCCGTTCCAACTGGTTGGCGGTTGAGCATCCAGATCTCGGAGAATCGCGTAATAGAAGTCAACAGTGGTGCGATGCCAGTCGGCCATGTCCTTCCCGTATCTCATCAGTGTCCTCCGGATCGCCGGCTTGGCGCAGTCCAACCACCATGTCAATGTCGAGCGGTAGCGGGGAAGGCGTCGTTCGCAGGCTGTCCACGTGTCAGTGACTTGTTGGCGACACGCCTGGTCATGCAAGTGTGAGGTATTGAGTTTCCATGGCGCACGGCTGCGCCATACTGATTGCGGCGGAAGGAGGACCGTACAGATGTAAGCGCAATGGTCGGAAAAGGCCAGCGGCGCCCCGTATCGCAGATCTAAGAGTTTGTGAGACATATATCCTGTCTAGTCCGCTTGCGGAATGACTTGTAAGAAAGGTATGGCCAGAAAGGTCGCCGTGTTGTACTTCCCAGGTATCGTGAAGCAGGAGGTCTCGCACCACTATACGTAGCTCCTGGCATGTAGTATAGTGGGGAATCTGATCTTTAGGATGCAGAACGCTGTTAAAGTCACCTCCTAGTAGGCAATGGTCATAACGCCCTAAAAACAGGGGAGCGATTTCCTCGGAATAAAACTGGGCTCTTTCATGCCGTCGTTCGGTGCCTGAGGGAGCGTAGACATTAATGATGCGTGTCCCCATGGCAGTGAGTGCCATGCCCCTAGCTGATGGAAGGAAGGCGACATCGGTCACAGAAATCCCGTGGCGGACGTAGATGGCCACCCCGCGGCCCATAGGATCACTCGCAGAGGCGTGGGCGGTATAGCCATTAATATCCGGGAGACTAGCCAAGTGAACTTCCTGCAGAAGGGCGAAATCAATATCCGAAGCCCAGAACATCTCCTGCATAAGGCGGATTTTCAGCCTGGAACGGATGTTGTTGGTGTTGATGGTTGCTATCCGGTAGGCCTGGTGTCGGATTGCTGGTGGCTGGTCCACTCCGCCGTCCGCGCAAGGGTGTGGGCGTCGCAGCGGAACGGTATCCCGCTGGGCCACAGGGGAGTCTGGGGAGAGTATGACTAGTGGTGCGGCCGTGACGGCGCAGGGTCCCGTAACGGCTCCTGCTCCGTGACCTCCTCCTCGTGCCACGCCGTGGAAGCGGAAACTGGTGTATCGTCCATTTTGTCTTCAGAAGATGTTGTAATTGTGCGTGGTGTCGTGTCGCCTGTGAGACGTTCATGATTTAGTTCAGCGTCAGCACGGGGCGCAGGCACACCGATAGATGTCTCCGCGCTCATGACGTCTTCGTCAGCAGTAGCGGGTTCTGAGGCTTCGTGCTGGTCGACGGGTACGTCCTCCTCGACTTGTAACGTCTCCTCTTGGCCGGAAACGGTGCGACGTCTTCGCTTGCGACGTTTCGGGGAACGTTGTTTCCTTGTGCGACCCTCCGTGTCCGACGACGGAAGGGAGTCACGTCGTTCTGGCAGAAAGGCCGCCGTAGGAACGATGAGCGAGTCGATCTCCATCGTGTTTCCGAGATCAGGGTCAGCGTCTGGTTGCGTCGACATCTTCGGAGCGGCGTCAATGGCCGGCCGAGGCGGCGGGTCGTCCGAGGCGCTCTCCGTCAGTGTCTGGTCGGGCTCGTTGGTGGCGTCGTTTGTGGTGACCGGGCGACGTTGCAAAGTGGTAGGAGAAGCCAGAGCAGCGGCATAGGTCACCGGTAGCACTGTAGGTTGCGACGTGGGTGGTTTTTCGGCAGCTGGAAGTTGCGTAATACGCCGTTGTAGGCATTCGGATCTAAGGTGGCCTTCTTTGCCGCACCCGGAACAGGTCCGAGGCTGGCCATCGTATATAATTATGGCACGGCATCCGCCGATCTGTAAGTAGGACGGGACGTGGCTTCGGAGATCAATGGTGACCTGTCGGACCCCGTTTAGGACAGGGTACGTCCGAAACTGTGTCCACTTCTCCGCAGTGTGGCCGTGGACTGTGCCGTATGGGCGTAGTGCCGCGACGACTTCCTCAGCTGGAAGTTCGAATGGCAATTCGAAAATGCGTATCGTTCGCATACCTAAGCCTGCGTGGTCGACGGTTACCTCTCCCACATTGCCATCAGCGTGACAGAAGCGGAGCCCCTGTTTGGTCTCACGTAGTATGCGTTCGCACGCCGCGTCGTTAATGATTTTCACATAGACCGTGCTGCTCACGATGGACAAATGTATGCCTATAATATCGGTCGCCGGGATCTTCACTTCCTCTCGCAGAAAACGCTCCACCTCAAGTGCTTTGGGTCTGGCATAATCGTTGCAGAAAGTAAATCGGAATGTTGATTTACGGTAACGGCTCGCCATGGATCGTACAAGGTAAGCCGGCACTTAAGCAACGGCCGTCAGAAAGTAAACAAGGCGAGCTCGCGCGCCGCACGAAGTCAACACGTACGCGTCCGCTCTGTTGCCCTGCCGAAGGCAGACTGCCACCTCGTCTGCTGGAGCTAGAGTTGTGTCTTTGGCGAGTGCTTGCGGAAAGAAGACATTTGTCGATTCGAAAACACATTCAAAAAATGGTACTGGGCCGGTGTTAACGTCTCATGCCAAGCTCCAGTGCAGCCGACCAAGCTCCCACTGGCAAATCGTTTAATGACAGCATCCGTCCATGTCGATATGCGATCGGGTAAAATCACCGGCCCACTTATCTACTGCAGGAATAAGCATTGTATCGACATGCAGTGTCGTCTAATGCAAATGAGAAAGGTGCTGTGCACAGTTGTGCTACAGATGGATTATTAAATGCACGATACGTTAAAATGACTGCGACAGATATGCACTTAAATATAAATAAGAACTCGTCGTTCGCAAATACCAACATACTCTTTGCTGGAGCCGAAATTTGATTGGTTTATAGATCTCGAATTGATGTTTAATTCGAAGGGCATACGCTATGGAATGTTGTGCGCTTTCATCTGGTAGGCAGTTTTGTCTCTTATTTCATACACACGCTATCTGCCACGTACACGCGTCGATGTTACTACTGAGTGGCGTTTCGCACGGAGAAGGAGTGACCGCAAACGCGTGCTTTACGTAAAATTCTTCGACGAGGATGGGATTCGAACCCACGCGTGCAGAGCACATTGGATTAGCAGTCCAACGCCTTAACCACTCGGCCACCTTTCTTTTTTTTTTGGTTAAGCCACTATATGTGATGTGGGAAGGAACGCAAATGAAATCTTCTGGAGGAATGTGAGAAAACTCATCACTATCCGACGGAGACTGAATGTGTGAAAATAAACTTGTGATGCTGGATTCTTCCACAGCAAGAAGGAACAACTCTTCTCTTCCTCTGACAGGAGAAGGTCAAACGTAACGTAAATACGTCTTCTTTTCAATAAACGAATCTTACTAATTAAATAAACAAGAAAAGAATAAGTTATAATTTGGATATTAGATCTACAAATTTCGACTGGGATCTTGTAGAACAGTCTCGCGTTGCTCTCGACAGGAGAGGCATCATCCCCCAAAGCGTCACCCCTGTCGGGGTCGTCCGTTGCATATTCGTGGCCGTTCGACCGCCGCAATCCGAATCCTAATTGCGACTAACATAGTTGTGAAAGGGCCATCCTTCAGAATTTTCTGACTGCGACGGCGCCCTGGAGGAATATCTCTCTACGTCAACATTCGGAGGAGAAAGAAAGCATATTTTTCTCTATATTTGTCTATTCGTTGAAGTTGCTGGTGTTGAGTTATTAGGTATAGCCAATAGTCTTCTTTATTTTTTTCTGGCGCCGATAATATATAATACACCGTCTGACTTTGAAGCCAATTGACTGCTCGTCGTTTTGCCGGGGGGTATGGAACGGCATCAGGAGTGAGGAGTCCAGCTGGAGTAATCATCCTAGGTGCAGTACGCAGCATACTTGAGAGCTTCCGTGCAAATAGAAGCCAGATGTCCTTCACATTTTCGCATAGAAAGCGATGTTCGATGGTATCGAGGAGAGTACAGTGAACGCAGTTCGGAGTGTCTGCCAAGTGGATCATGTGTAGTTTTGAATTTGTTGGTATGATCCTATTGACCGCCATGTACCATGTAGACCGCACCTGCGATGGTAAGTGTGCGTCATGAATGTTTTCCCAGATCTTGGCCCAGTTGCAGTCTCTATACTTCACTTCTATTCTGTTGCGCGGCTTACTGTCCGTCAGGCAGCTGTAAAGTGCTTTGACCCTGTAAAGATCATTCTCAGGTATGTTGCTTTGAATATAGCTGTATTCGAGGAAAAAAGTACTAAAGTGGCAAAATGCAGTCGGGATGTGACTTACGTTTACCGGAGGCGTCATGCTGGCAGGTGCAATTTCATTGAGAAGGTGGGCCGTTAAGGAATTTGGTGATCGTTGCCATTGTTTGTACATGTTGCTGATATATAATGCTTTCGCTTTGTGGTAAACATCAGTCAGATTTAGCCCGCCCTTTCCCAAGGGGAGCGTCAAGGTTGCAAATGGGACTTTGAAAATGTGTAGCCTAGTGACAAAGTGTCCGAGCGCTGCAAGCATTCGTTGTGCTATGACCTTTGGTATGGGTAGGATTTGCGCGACATAATTCACTTTAGAAACAATGTAAGTATTGACTAAAATCACTCTTTGGACGGCGTTGAGATTTCGCAAATGATGTTGCCGTATGCCGGCCCGAATTTGTGCCAATAATTTTCGATAATTAAGAGCAGACGTGCAGCGGATGGTGCGCGTGTATTCAATGCCGAGACATTTAAATGTTGTCATTCTTTTTAGTGCTTGGCTATTGCCAAGTTCGAGTCCTCTACCAAGTTCCATAATGCCAGACTTTTTACTGTTGACTTTCGCTCCTGATGCGGCTGCATAAGTGGATATCAGCTGAAACGCGCGTTCCAAATCTTCATCTTTCGTCACCACGAAACTGACGTCATCCGCAAATGCCTGGCATACGATCTTCTGGCCATGTATGCGTATTCCCGGAAGGTCTTGCGCCAGGGAGAACAGTAAGGGTTCAAGAGCAACTGCAAACAAAGCCATTGACATCGGGCAACCTTGTCGTACCGACCGAGTGATGTGAATAGGTTTACTGAGTTGTCCGTTGAGACAGATCTTGGACGTACCGTTTCGCAGCAGGAGTGTAACAGTGTCAATAACTTTCCGTGGAAAGTTCATTGCTGCCATCGCGCACAGAAGATATGAGTGACTGATTTTATCGAATGCTTTCTCAAAATCTAACGAGACTAGAGCGCATCGCATGTCACAAGCGGCGGCTGTAGCTATGATATCTCTATATGCACTTAACGTCTGCTGTATGTTTCTAGAGTTCCCAACGCTTGTCTGGTAGGGCCCCGTGACAGTACTAAGTACCGTACTGAATCGCTGCATCATGACCCGCGCGAATATCTTATAATCGGTATTAAGTAACGTAAGCGGTCGGAAATTGTCGACTGTCTTTCCCGCTGGGGTTTTGGGTACCAATACCACTATGCCTTCACAAAATTCCCTTAAGATATCACTTCCAGCCTTTAAGATATCATTACAGACCAAGGTCAACTTTGGAACTAAATGGTGACGAAAGGTTCGATAAAACTCAGCCGGTAATCCGTCGGGGCCAGGCGATTTATTCTGTGGGCTCCCTCGAATGGCGTCCTCTACTTCATCTTCAGTTATGATTGCGGCTAGGCCGTCTGCTTCTGCCGTGGTCAATGTCGCAAAACGGCGTGCCAGAAGGGCTTGCTGCGCCGCCATATCCACTGGGTGTTCCGTTAACTGTGCTGTGAAATGTTTATAAATCTCGTTTCGTATGTCGCGCTGTTGGTTTAAGAGTCGACCATCTGCAGTGTACAGTTCTGTCAATATCTTTCTGCGCCCCCTTTTCTGTCGTTTCGTCCCGTACAGCGTTTTGCAGACGTGTCCTGACTTTACAGCCTTCCAATTGCTTCCGTTTGAGGGCTAGAATCGTAGCCTGTATTCTTTTAATATGCGTACGATTTGCTATTACTGTTGCATCTTCTCGATATAAATCTCTTAAACACTGAAAGTAAAATTCCAGGGTTTTCTTCTGCCAGGCACATCGATCTCGGGAATAATTCTTCATCGCTTTTGTTAAGGCGGGTTTCGCACATCTTACCCACCACGTAATGGCAGAATCGTACGCGGGAAACTTTCGTTCGCATGCTGCCCACGTATTGCGGAAGACTGTGTGAAACCCGGGTTCTGGTAAACACGCTACATTTAGTTTCCAGGGTCCCCTTGCCCTGTACGTCCCTTGTTTGGCTAAATTGACGGTACATATATATGCCACATGATCTGTAAAGACAGTCGGCCATAGCTCTGCCTGCAAAACATGTTCCCTCATATTTGATAATGCGTAGATTCTATCGATGCGGCTAGCTGAGTGGCCAGTAACGAATGTGAATCCGGGCCTGTCACCGTGTCTAAGCTCCCACGTGTCTATTAAATTCAACTCTTCAATGAGAGTGCGAAGCTCGGCGGACGGATTGAAGTTCGGCATCTGGTCTTTGGGACTGAGGACACAGTTAAAGTCACCAGCGAATATAAGTTGTTCCGAAGGTGGTGTAAAAAGTGGCACAATGTCATCTTTAAAAAACTCTGCTCTCTGTCGGCGTCTCCCAGAGCCGGATGGGGTGTAGAGATTGATAAATCTAGTAGTATTGATAGTAGTCGCTATACCTCTGCCAGACGCCAGGCGCTCGACATGTGACATCACTATCCCTTCCTTAGCCATGATCGCGGTCCCTGGATCAGTGCCATGTCCAGGATTAGCGACGGCATTGTAGCCTGTGATACGGTCAAGGTTAATATTGGTCACTTCCTGCAGCATGATGAGATCAATGTCAGCGGCATAGAGAAAATCTTGAAGATTTTTTAAGTTTAGTGGGCTACTGATCTTATTGATGTTCAATGTCGCAATTCGGTAAGCTTGCAAGGACGGCATGAGAAACAGAGATCTAGTTGACAATAAGCCGAGTATGGATGTTAATGGCGAACATCATCTAAAAGAAGTCTACGTCATCAGCCACTGCGCCGACGCCGGCGGTAGCCGTTTGTTGCTGGTGGGACACATCAGCTTGAGCTTCCGATAACGGACTATCTGGACGTCGCCGATCCTTTACGAAATCTTCTGCCCGACCACCCTCTTCCACGTCCTCCGACCAATCACACACGAACCTGTCCGCTTGCATACCGCAATCCGAGAGCTTGGATACGTCAGATACAGGGTTCTGATCCATTGCATCCGTTATCGCAGGGTCGCCTGAGGGTAATCGCCCGTGATCAGTGTCCGATTCGTCCGTCCGGGATTTTTTTGTCGTTTTGCTGGTTGCCGACGACGGTGGTTCAGTCACTTCAGTCAGTTTCTGTCGTACGTGGTTCGCTTTTTCACGCAATATTGGCGCCTTTGCTTCTGCCCCTTGATGTGCTAGCCGGCGTTTCTTCTGTGATTTGGGAGACCGCGGGGGCTGGTGGCCAGCCAGCTCGTTCGACTCCACCCGGTCCACGTCGGACTTGTCGTCTCGAACCGGAACGCCCGCCGGAATACTGTCGGTGTCCGGTTGGTGCCCCTGCTCCGAGTGAGTATTGCCCCCCTTCGAGGTGTGTGAAGAAGGAACAGTTGGTACGTCGTTCGTATTCATCGGCGTGACGCCTTCCTGCACTTCGCGCAGACTCTCTAGCGAAACATCGAAACTCGGTTCCGAGGAAACGTTAGCCCGGGCGGCGGCGACGTATGATATAGGCAACGTAGACGTCGGGCCCTGCTGCTCACGCTCACCGGCCGGTATTTGCGCCACGCGCCGTTGGACACATTGAGCACGGATATGTTCGGTGGAACCACATCCCGCACAGGTTCTCGGCTGCCCATCATAAATCACAATGGCTCTGTAGCCACACACAGTGACGTAGGACGGAATGTGCTTCAACATATCAATCTTCACCTGCCGGACACCGTTTAACACCGGGAAAATGTGCATATTCGACCACTTTTCTGCCGTATTGCTGATGACCGTTCCATATTCCCTCAATTTAGCATTAATTTGGTCAGCGGATATTTCAAAGGGCAATTCGAATATTCGAACAGTTCTGACTCCAAGACCGGCAAGCGAAACTCTGACATCACCAACATTGCCGTCAGAATGGTTAAACTTTAAAACTCCTCCACAAGATTGAATGACCTGCTCGCATTTCTCGGGTCTCAACAATTTTAGGTAGACCGTACTGCTGACGATAGATAGGTGAATGCCAACCATATCATCAATAGTGATTTTCATAACGTCTCTAATGAATAACTCAACTTCAAAGGACTTCGGTCGTGCATAGTGCGGGTCAAAACTCAATTTCAATGTGTCTTTCCGTATAAGTTGATCCATTATAATCGATGGCAATTCATCACTCCACACTACAACAACGCAGCAAAGCGCCCACTTACCAAACAGCACGCGACCGCCACAGGCGAGAGCGTAAACAACCTGCGTCCGACCGCTACGGCGCTGCCGGCTGACTGTGCCACCTCGTCTGCTGGAGCTACAGTTGTGTCTTTGGCGAGTGCTTGCGGAAAGAAGACATTTGTCGATTCGAAAACGCATTCAAAACATGGTATTGGGCCGGTGTTAGCGTCTCATGCCATGCTGCAGTGCAGCCGACCAAGCTCCCACTGGCGAATCGTTTAATGACAGCATCCGTCCATGTCGATATGCGATCGGGTAAAATCACCGGCCCACTTATCTACTGCAGGAATAAGCATTGTATCGACATGCAGTGTTGTCTAACGCAAATGAGAAAGGTGCTGTGCACAGTTGTGCTACAGATGGATTATTAAAGGCACGATACGTTAAAATGACTGCGACAGATATGAACTTAAATATAAATAAGAACTCGTCGTTCGCAAATACCAACATACTCTTTGCTGGAGCCGAAATTTGATTGGTTTATAGATCTCGAATTGATGTTTAATTCGAAGGGCATACGCTATGGAATGTTGTGCGCTTTCATCTGGTAGGCAGTTTTGTCTCTTATTTCATACACACGCTATCTGCCACGTACACGCGTCGATGTTACTACTGAGTGGCGTTTCGCACGGAGAAGGAGTGACCGCAAAGGCGTGCTTTACGTAAAATTCTTCGACGAGGATGGGATTCGAACCCACGCGTGCAGAGCACATTGGATTAGCAGTCGAACGCCTTAACCACTCGGCCACCTCGTCTGCTGGAGCTACAGTTGTGTCTTTGGCGAGTGCTTGCGGAAAGAAGACATTTGTCGATTCGAAAACACATTCAAAACATGGTACTGGGCCGGTGTTAACGTCTAATGCCAAGCTGCAGTGCAGCCGACCAAGCTCCCACTGGCGAATCGTTTAATGACAGCATCCGCCCATGTCGATATGCGATCGGGTAAAATCACCGGCCCACTTATCTACTGCAGGAATAAGCATTGTATCGACATGCAGTGTCGTCTAATGCAAATGAGAAAGGTGCTGTGCATTCTTTTGCACGACTTACTGCAACGAAACGTACAGCTCGATACGCTACACTGATATTGCTTGCAGCCGGCCGAAGTGGCCGTGCGGTTTAAGGCGCTGCAGTCTGGAACCGCAATACCGCTACGGTTGCAAGGTTCGAATCCTGCCTCGGGCATGGATGTTAGTGATGTCCTTAGGTTAGTTAGGTTTAACTAGTTCTAAGTTCTAGGGGACTAATGACCTCAGCAGTTGAGTCCCATAGTGCTCAGAGCCATTTAAACCATTTTGAAATTGCTTGCAAGGTTTTGACGTGCCCCCTAGCCCAAGATTGTCCTGCTGTTTGCGATGGAGCTTGGTGTTTGGGCGGCCTCTAGCGACGGATGTCTGCAAAGTCAAGTCTCTCCAGTAGGCCCTGCGAAATCGCTTCTGTAGATGGCGGCCTGACTTTAAACAACAAACTGTCGGAACAGATGGATTATTAAAGGCTCGATACGTTAAATGGCTGCGACAGTTATGCACTTAAATATAAATAAGAACTCGTCGTTCGCAAATACCAACATACTCTTTGCCGGAGCCGAAATTTGATTGGCTTATAGATCTCGAATTGATGTTTAATTCGATGGGCATACGCTATGGAATGTTGTGCGCTTTCATCTGGTAGGCAGTTTGGTCTCTTATTTCATACACACGCTATCTGCCACGTACACGCGTCGATGTTACTACTGAGTGGCGTTTCGCACGGAGAAATAGTGACCGCAAACGCGTGCTTTAATTAAAATTCTTCGACGAGGATGGGATTCGACCCCACGTGTGGAGAGCACATTGGATTAGCAGTCCACGGCCTTAACCACTTTTTTTTTTTTTTTTGTTTTTGGTCACAGGCTCTGGGTAATAACAATATCACTTTGTCTAAGTGACTTACGTCAATAAATTTCCTCATTTGCGGACCGCGTCGTCGCTAGAATGATTCCCCATCCGTCTTTGATCTACTTACATACTTTCCTTACCGTGTCAAGTTCCCGCAACGCCCCCAGACATCCAGCCTCGCGGTGGGGAGTGGTTGTAATGTTTTGGTTAATCAGTGTATGTCACACATTAAATAGTGAGCCTAGTCAAAAAGCTTAACTGTGACTCCGGGATAGTGAAGCAATTATCTACGGTATCATCCTATCAAATTATCTATCGACTCCTATTAAATAGAAAATCCAACAAGAAACGTTAGAAAGTAAAAATTATCAAAAGCCAGAGCCCAGAATCAAACTTGTTCATAGCACCATTTTACTGTTAATGAACTAAAAAAAAAAAAAAAAAAAAAAAAAAAAAAAAAAAAAAAAAGACTCTGAGCACTATAGGACCCAACTTCTGAGGTCATCAGTCCCCTAGAACCTAGAACTACCCAAACCCAACCAACACAAGGACATCACACACATCCATGCCCGAGGCAGGACTCGAACCCGCGACCGCAGCGGTCGCGCGGTTCCAGACTGTAGCGCCTAGAACCGCTTTTTTTTTTTTTTTTTTTTTTTATGGGCAAGTGCTCTACCGACCTTTTTTTTTCGGTGTAACAGTAACAAACATAAACTGCTTCTAGCATTTTTTTTTTAAATATATAAGACGATAAGTTTATAAAATAAAATTTTCTGGGAAACGTAAATAAGTGGACTTCCTTTTTTTTTGTTACATAATAGTGAAAAAAATAAAATAAAATATCCTTCTTCTGTCAGTACAAAACAATAACGTTCTACGTTCCTCTTTTAGGCGCGTACCTCACTAATCCCGTCATACTTCGCGTTGGTGTCGGGTACGTCTTCACGTGTGTTTGTGGATCCTCTCCACTGTCCTGGTCCTTTCGTGTTCTGATACTTATAGACAATAATTACATTCTCCTACCCGGGACACCCCAACTGGGTGGAGGATCAAGCAAGGCACTCCCTAAAAAATTTGCGTAATATGTTCGATATCTCGGATGTCTCATAAGCTGTGAGTGATGTTCCTGTAGTAAGGCCCAAAAGTCAAGCACATTCTTACTGCCGTCTCGGAAAAGATAACGCACAGTCAAACCTCGAATCCAAGTCACTGCGTTTGTCTTCGTTCGGGGATAATATGTCCTATCTGGGAGAAGTAGTGTGCGTGGTTCTATTGTTTGCGGCCCCACCCGAAGGAGGAAGGCGATCATTTTTTTGACCAAACACCATACGTCCGCCGAAGGACCGCATATCAGGCGATGCTCCTCAGTGTCTATAACATTACACTGCGGACACAGTGGCTCGTCCGCCATATGAATTTTATGCAACCTGGAACGAGTCACGTACTTCCCATTTACCACCTGATACCACAGTGCGCGCGTTCCCGTATCAAAGTGTGGGTGGTGCACTGTACGCCATACCACTGACCACGTAACTGTTGGTTGGCGGCGCTCTACGGCGTTATTCGGCCGTCGTCGAGTCAAGATGTGATATATATCACGTGCCGTCGCCGTCCTGGTAGTCGGTAGTTCCATATGTACATAACTGTGTTCCACAAAGAAGGTTCGCATATGGGCAAGCGATGGTGAGATGTGAGCCACCGCTACCGGAGCCGAAAGCGAAGTTGGAGCGAGTTCGTCTATCAAGCTGCCCGTCAGACTTGTCTGGTGTCGTGTCCACATCTTTATCATTGTGGTTACATAAATAGCCACTGCTCGGTCGCGTACGTGGACGAGTCCAAGACCTCCACGACTACGAGGAAGGGTGAGGGTTTCGTATCCTACCTTAAAAAGCAGACCTGTGCTCACAAAATATCCTAGTGCTGCCAGGATTCGGCGGGCCAACACCACCGGCATAGGAAGAACTTGTGCCAGGTGGGGGATGCGAGAGGCTAGATAAGTGTTGACAAAGGTGACCCGTTGTACCATATCCAGTGCCCTTAACCTGTGACTTCGGACACTCGCACGAATTGTTTGCAGAAGATGTCTGTAACTCAGTGCCGCCGTGCGTCGAACGTCTGTAGTGAAGATAATTCCTAGGCATTTCATCTTGTTGATCGGCTGTAATGGTGCTACACTTCCTGTCGGGAGTCCTCTCCCGATGTTCATCGCTCCTGACTTTGCCATGTTCAGGCGACTTCCCGTAGCCATACAATACAAATTAATCCAATGCAAGGCCACTCTTGCCTCGTCGCCTGACCTTGCTAAAAACACTAGGTCATCTGCGTATGTTCGGCATATAAACGTGTTGTGCCTTATCGTCATTCCTTGGAGTCGATTCCGGAGCCCGCAAAGCAGCTGCTCGACAGCGATGGCATACAATATCGTTGACAGCGGGCACCCTTGTCTGACCGATCGTGAGATGGTGATGGGCCCCACCAAGCGTCCATTGATGAGCACTTTGGATGCGGCTCCGTGGAGTAGTCTCATGACGACGGTGACAAAACTTTCCGGAAACTTCATTTTCGTCATCACGTCCGTGAGATAGGCATGACTCAGCCTGTCAAATGCGCGATCGAAGTCTATCGATACCAATACAACCCGGAGACGACATGTTGAAGCCAGTGCGATAACATCGCGGTAGTCGCTGAGTGCCGTTTGTATATTGCTAGCTCCTTCTAGCTGGGTTTGGTCGAGTGAAATCACTTGGCGTATCACGCGTTTAAAGCGTGCTGCAAGTATCCTGGCGTAGATCTTGTAGTCGCAATTAAGAAGGGTCAGTGGCCGGTAGGCCTGTATCCCTGTGCCGCCAGATGGTTTGTGGATGGGGATGATCATTCCTTCCACGAAGGAGGGTGGAAGAGTCACGTCGGGAGACATCAATTCGCAGTACATGGCAGTCCATCGTGGAATCATGAGATCTTTAAATGTACGATAGAACTCTAACGGAACCCTGTCGGGCCCCGGCGATTTGTGCGACGCTCCCTTATCAATCGCTTCCATTACGTCGTCAACTGTGATTTCACCTGTTAACTCCAGGTTGGCCGACTCGTCGAGACACGCGGAGAGCGTTCGTCGGACCTCATGAAAGGCTGCCTGATCGTGTTCCGCTTCTTGATAGAGATGACCGTAGTGTTCCACGAAAGCGTTGGCAATGTCTTTTTGCGTTGTCATGCGGCGACCATCTGGCAGTACGACCGTCTGTATTAAGGTTCTGCGGCTACGTTGTTTTTCTCTGATAACGTGATACATCGACGGGGATTCTCCACGGACTCGTTCAAAGGCCCTTGCACGGATTGCGACACCCTCCAGTCGGCGGCGGGTTATGGAAATTATTTGGGCCTGTGCTCGTTTTATACCGGCACGACGCTCCTGTGAAGGTGCTTGTACAGAAAGTTCGCGCAGCATCGTGAAATAAAATTCCGTCGTGTGTCGCCTCCACATCATCTGCTCTCTTCCGTATGCATTTAACGCTCGGCGCAATGCAGGCTTAACGCATTCCAGCCACCACTGCAACGTCGTCGGATATGTCGGGAGGCGTCGTTCACACACGTGACAAGTGTCTTCGACTAAGTGTCTGCACTCAGGTTCCCTAAGATGTGCTGTATTCAGTTTCCAAACACTGCGACTCCTCCACACTTGTTGACGACTCAGGGAGACCGTGCATATATATGCTATGTGATCTGAAAAGGCGACAGGCCACAATTCCGCATCGAGGATCGCAGGTTCGAGACGACGTGTTACGTAAATGCGATCGAGACGACTTGCAGAGTGACTCGTGACGTAGGTGTATCCACGTCTGTCGCCATGTATCTTCTCCCATGTATCAATGAGATTCATGTCCTGTATGAGTTGCCGCAGCTCCGGGCACGAAGTATAACGTGGGTGTTGATCTTTTGGTGCGAGCACGCAGTTGAAGTCGCCTCCAAATAAGACATGTTCATACCGACCTAAGAATAGTGTTGCTATCTCCTCTGCGTAAAATCGGGATCGGTCGCGCCGTCTGTCTGACCCCGACGGTGCGTAAATGTTAACTACCCGTACTCCCAGCACTGTGAGCGCCAGTCCTCGCGCTGACGGCAGGTACACCACGTCCTCGGCTACTATGCCGCTACGTAGAAGTATCGCTGTTCCGCTGACGCCGTCGGTAGTAGGTGTAATGTACGTATCGTACTCATAGAGGTCGGGGAAGCTCTCAACATATACTTCCTGCAGCAGAACGATGTCGACTTCTGACGCATGCAACATGTCTCGTAATAATTGCAATTTGACAGGCGTTCTGATCGTATTAATATTAATAGAGCCCGTTCGATATGCCTGCCGCTGGTCCTCAGTGCGTAAAGCGCACATGAACGCTTATGTTAATTTGTGTGCTGCTGCCCGGTGACATGCTGTCCGTGCGTCAGTCTGCATCTTCTGCGCGGTTAACATCCGGTGGACGCAGCACTCGCCATGGCGGGTGCGTCGTCGGTGTGGGGGTCAGTATCGGATTCGTCGGCCCAGTTCCTGTGCTGGAGGTCCAGCTCCCGTCGTGTCTCTCCGGCCGGGCTAACCGAAGGCTGTGGCGTTGCTGCGGTGGGTGGAGGGACTCCTTCCGTCGGCTTTCCGTCCGGTGTGTCTGTATTTAACCCCAGTGTAGCATGATCCGCGTCGTACTGCTGTGTGGGAGGTAGAACCTCCCGTTGCGCATCCGGATGCACTGTATCGACGTTACACCCAAGTTCGTCTGCCGTGGACTGCAGTAAGCAGGTATCCGACGGCGCTAGTCGTCGTTTCTTGTGGCGCTTCGGCGATCGCTGTTTGCGCGTGTGCGCCTCCGTATCCGAGTGCGGAAGTGACTCCCGGTGCTCAGGGACGAAAGCAGCTGCCGACACAACAGCAGGATCAATTTCCATTTCTCCTAACGATCCTTTCCGCTCGGTGAAGTGCGTCGTCGGCGCCGGAGCGGCCGAGGTGCGCGTCGTTTCGTCACTGGAGGCGGTCTCTGCCGCAGTCGGTTGCCGTAAACTGTCAGGATTCTGTAGCTGGTCATTCTTCGGGATGGGATCCGTTCGAAACGCGTCCGCATACGTTAGTGGCAACGGCGTCAACGTGGACGGAGGTACGGGTTCGCCGTTTGGAACTTGCACTATCCTCCGCTGCATACATTCGGAACGGACGTGGCCCTCTTTCCCGCAGCCTGAGCATGTTTTGGGTTGTCCATCGTATATGACTATAGCTCTGCATCCGCCGATGAACAAGTACGAGGATACATGTTGTGTCAGTTCTATTCTGATTTGACGCACCCCATTGAGAACGGGGTAAGTCGTGAAGTTGGACCATTTTTCTTCAACGTGGCTAAGCACTCTTCCATATGGGCGTAAGGCGTCAACGACCAAGTCAGACGGAACCTCGAAGGGAAGTTCGAAAATACGTATGTTTCGTAAGCCAAGTCCTGCATGATCAATAGTGACTTCTCCAACATGTCCATCAGAGTGACGAAATTTGAGTCCATGTTTAGTATCTCGGATGATTCTGTCACATACTGCATCGTTAATCAGCTTGACGTAAACGACACTGCTCACTATGGAGAGGTGGATTCCGATAAGTTCGTTGTAGTCGGGTTTAACTTCGTCTCGTAGGAACCGTTCTATTTCGTAGGCTTTCGGTCGCGCATATTCATTCGAAAAACTAATCTTGAGAGTCGACTTTCGGTATGCATGTGCCATTCTATATCGAGTCGCCTAAACGCACGAGTACGCCGAAGAGGTAAACAACTGCGCGAGCGCGAACTTCTCCGGCAGGGACGTAAACAGACGTCCGTGCCGTAGCACCGCCGAAGGCAGACTGTCCACTCGGCCACCTCGTCTGCTGGAGCTACAGTTGTGTCTTTGGCGAGTGCTTACGGAAAGAAGGGATTTGTCGATTCGAAAACACATTCAAAACTTGGTACTGGGCCGGTTTTAACATCTAATGCCAAGTTGCAGTGCAGCCGACCAAGCTCCCACTGGCGAATCGTTTAATAACAGCATCCGTCAATGTCGATATGCAATCGGGTAAAATCACCGGCCCACTTATCTACTGCAGGAATAAGAATTGTATCGAAATGCAGTGTCGTCTAATGCAAATGAGAAATGTGCTGTGCATTCTTTTCCACGACTTACTGCAACGAAGCATACAGCTCGATACGCTACACTGATATTGCTTGCAAGGATTTGACGTGCCCCCTGGCCCAAGATTGTCCTGCTGTTTGCGATGGAGCTTGGTGTTTGGGCGGCCACTAGCAACGGATGTCTGCAAAGTGAAGTCTCTCCAGTAGGCCCTGCCAAACTGTCAGATGGATTATTATAGGCTCGATACGTTTAAATGACTGCGACAGATATGCACTTAAATATAAATAAGAACCCGTCGTTCGCAAATACCAACATACTCTTTGCTGGAGCCGAAATTTGATTGGTTTATAGATCTCGAATTGATGTTTAATTCGAAGGGCATACGCTATGGAATGTTGTGCGCTTTCATCTGGTAGGCAGTTTTGTCTCTTATTTCATACACACGCTATCTGCCACGTACACGCGTCGTTGTTACTACTGAGTGGCGTTTCGCACGGAGAGGGAGTGACCACAAACGCGTGCTTTACGTAAAATTCTTCGACGAGGATGGGATTCGAACCCACGCGTGCAGAGCACATTGGATTTGCAGTCCAACGCCTTAACCACTTTTTTTTCATAAAAACATTTATTAAAAAAACAATGTTACACATACATGAAGTTATTTAAACAAAACTGTTTGATCATTCCAGTTACGCTGACGTTAAGGACAGACAACAGAAGATTGTGTTACTGACTAAATTACCAGAAAGAATTACGTTAAACATCAAGAAATTTTTTTAAAAGACAATCAAACTTCAACCCGAAGAAGTAAAATCTGCCTTTTGAATTACGTGAGCTGCAATCCATACAGAAGCATAATTTCTGTATGATGGTTATCAGCAAGTTGGTGGGATAATTTTAAATATAAAACATTTTAATAATCATATTAGGCAATTTCTGAAATACTTGAGAATGGCGCAGAGGAGGTA
This sequence comes from Schistocerca serialis cubense, assembly GCF_023864345.2. Classification (NCBI taxonomy): domain Eukaryota; kingdom Metazoa; phylum Arthropoda; class Insecta; order Orthoptera; family Acrididae; genus Schistocerca; species Schistocerca serialis. Next base: position 511,355,070 of record NC_064639.1, read on the forward strand.
TATAATAAAGTTGACTAGCCTTCCAACTACACTTTCTGGACGTTAATTGAATCTTAGTATCTGAAGTGATCAGATCTATATAATCAGTCTTTCACTGCGAAATTGACTTACACATCACAGTACAAAAGTGAACGGGGCAATGTGCCAGCCATTGAATATTACATTTCTCAGATAGAATCTTATGGTTTTAACCAATCGATAAGGACATTTCTATAAAAACTGTCTATTTCCAAATTTCTAGTATAAGCCAGCAATGCACCTTTAATGTTTTCTGTTTTGACACTGTTAGACACACAATCTCAATGTCACATAAGTTCTGTATATTAGCATATAAATTTCAAACACTACTCTCTGAAGTAGAAAAAACACACATCATAAATATACTGTAAAATGGTAAATAGTATCCTTAAGGTAACTACAATACATCATTGTCAACACAATCTTCTTTTTTATATTAACCAATGCCCATTCTTTCAAATACAATTTTTAACATATTACCGAACTTTTTCTTGTGATTCGAATAGCTTCTAATTTTGTGGAACTCACACAGCATGTGTACCTTGAACTCTATGATGCTATCGGATCCTAATTTGTTAAGGACGTAGTTAACAAAATTTCCCAGCAACCAGTACACAGCGTTACTTTTTGCTTCTGGGAAATAGCGTGCTTCAGGCCTGTGGATCAACGACAGAGATATATACTCAGGGGATGTTCTTGTAATCAGAGCTATTTGCTCCCGGATCCACTTCCAACTATTCATGTGACCACTGCAAGTATATCTATGGATTACTGTGTCAACTAGATGGCATTGTTGACATAAATTTGTTTCACAGAGTCCGATTGCGTGCAGTCTTTCATTGGTGCAAACTATGTTGTTAACTGCCTTGTACCATGACGTTTTTATATTAGACGTGAGCACATTAAAACTAACGTTTCACCAAATCTCAGTCCACTCAATGTCTGGAAACTGTCGTTCTATTTTGTTCCTTCCTTCGCTTTTCTTTCGTTCCCGCATTATGGCTCTCGATGTTAAGTGTCGGGATTGCCTGAGTTCGACACTGACATAACTAAACTCAACATAGAAAATTCTCACGTGCTGTAAGCGACTGTTGATATTCTGCACGTCAATCGGGGGAAGCAGGCTTGGTGGTTTAATGATCTCGAAAAGTTGGCTGGTTATGCTTTCTCGCGAGTCCCTTATAAAATTAACTTGCCTTTTGATAAAAAGAGCAGAGGCTTTATCCGTTATATCAGTTAATCCTAGTCCATCATTTTTAGGATCTAAAGTGGCTACTTTAGCAGGTACTCTGAACACTTCACCTCTCCACAAAAATTTTGTGATTTTGGACATTATTCTCCTCGCTATCATTCTCGGTATTGGAAACAGCTGGGCAGTATAATAAGCCTTAGCAAGGATGCATGAGTTGATATACTGTGTTCTTTGAACTTGGTTCATATATCGACTTAAATTCTCTACAATGGCTCCTTGCACTTTATTTGCTGCAACTTTCCAATTTAAAGCCGTCATTTTCATAGGGCATGCTGTCAGGGTGATCCCAAGTGTTTTATGTTGTCGGACTAATTTTCCCCACTCGACGTTTATATTACCAAAACCTCTGAGATTTAACATCTTACTTTTTTTTTCGTTTGCATTGGCTCCAGATGCTCTACAGTACGAATCAATCACTGTTGCTAGCGTGGTTACCTCGTCATTGTTCCTTATAATGACCCCTATATCGTCAGCATTGGCTCTTATAACTGTTTTATTTCCTGATAATGTTAAGCCTTTTAATCTAGCATGGACATGTCGGAGGAAAGGTCCCAGCGAAATGGCGAAGAGCGACATGGACAGAGGAGTTCCTTGAGGAATACCTCGTTGTATTTGCATCGGCCTGGATTGTTGACAATTCACCGCTATTTTAGCATTTATTCCAGTTGCTATGTTCTTAATCAACTTTATGACCCTATCGTTGAAACCTATTATCTTCAATATCTGTAGAAGATATTCATGATTTACTACATCGAACGCTTTATAAAAATCTAAAAACAATAAAGCACACTTTATGTTTGTTACCGAAGTTATAGCAATGATATCCCTGAATTCCGCTAGATTTTGAAAAAAGGTTGTGCCTTGGGCACAGTTCTTATGTTGACTAATAATTTTACCTGTAAGGCATGAAATTCTCTTGTTTATTATTCTAGCTATTAATTTATAATCAGAATTCAGCAGTGAAATTGGACGAAAATTATTTAAATCTTTGTTTCCATTATTTTTTGGCACCAGAACAATTTTACTCTCCTTAAACTCAGCCGGAATCATTTTACCCTGAACAACCTCATTTACAATGTCCGTGATTTTCGCACCTACTATTGGCCAGTAACGGATGTAAAACTCTCCTGGCAGACCATCCGGTCCTAGGGATTTTTTTGGTGGTGAGGCGCACAGTGTCTCATACACGTCTTCTTCACTGACAACCTCGTGAAAATTTTCGTTGTCATCTTCTGTCAGCTGTGGGGCTAGTATGTCAAGGAATTCTTCCAGGGAAGCATCACTACTTTGATGTACAGAATATAGCTCGCAATAATAGCGATAAATTTCGTCCATGAGAATCGTGCCGTGTTTTGTTCGAATTTCATCAATAAAAGTCCTTCTCCTGTTTTTCGTATGCTTCACTAAATGATGTAGGGAAGTAGTTTCATCTTCTGACACCGAATTCGCCTTCGATTTTATTTTCAACCCTTCTCTTGATATTAAGTAACTTGGCTTTGACTTTTTTGACGTCTGCTATCCGAAGTGAGGAACCTGCTGAGACTTGATCATATAGATCTCTCAAAACGGAATAGTAATACTCTATAATGCATTTCATTTCCCTTGCGCTCTGCGCACTGTATTGAATAAGAACTTTCCTCAACTTTGGCTTTGCCATTTTAACCCACCAGTCAATAGCAGTGGCATATCTACTGCGGGCTCGCAGGCATATTGCCCATGTTTCTTTAATCAGATCTTCTAAATCATGATTTACTAACAAGGAAGTGTTCAAATTCCACTGATTCTTGAATCGGCGAACCGGCTGTCTTGTTAGATTTATGCAAGCTAAGACACTTGAATGGTCTGAAAAGTACATAGGAATGGTTTCTACTTTTGTCACGGAAGTTTCAAGATTTTTAGAAATATATAGTCTATCAATCCTGCTACGTGATGTTGCCGTGACATAAGTGAACTGATCAGTGGAGGGGTATTTGATTTCCCATATATCCTTTAATTCTAAACCAGTAACTAGTTGTTTTAGTTCACCTGAGAAATTAAAATTAGGTAACTGATCTTTTCGATTTAAAACACAATTAAGATCACCTCCAAGTAATTTCTCTCTTGGCGATTTCCTTAACAAGTATATCAGGTCATCTTTGAAGAAACGTGCCCTGTCAGCTCGATGAGAACTTCCTGAAGGGGCGTACAAGTTGATGATAGTCACATCATAGATATTTAGTCCTATTCCCCTTCCGGATTCCAGTCGTTCCACCTCATTTACTGTAATCCCTTCCCTCACCAAAATAGCTGTTCCAACACTTGTTTCGGGAGACACATTTATGTAACTGACAAAGCCGGGAATTACCAAATCCGAAATTAGAACTTCTTGTAACAGGGCAATATCAGTTGCGGATTCGTACAAAAATTCCTTAAGGGCCGATAATTTCAAACGGGTCGTGATGTTTATAGTGGTGACAGAATAAGATTGCGTCATTGTGCTGTCACTATGTAGTTGTTTTGATGAACTAATTTAGTTTCCTGTGGTTCAGGGTTCAGTTAAGCTTTAACAGTTTTCTCGGAAGGCTGAACATGGAATAACACTTCCATCAGTTTATTAGTTACTGTCCCGTTTTTTTCCACTTCTGATGTTTTCTCTTGTAACGCAAACAGAATGATTTCCTGGTAAACTTTCTGATTTTTCCTCCAGTGATTCGTGTACGACCGTTTCGGACTGAACATTCTTTGGGCTTGGGTCGCCCCTACCGGATTTTCCCTTCCCTTGGTTACGAGCTACGTTCTCATTTGGTTGCGTCGGTATTTTACTTCGCGGCTTATCTGGAGCAGCGGCAGACGCTTTCTCAATTTCGGTTGCCGGCGCCTGCCCCGAGGTGTTGACCGTGATTTCAGTTTGGCCACCACTTTCTCGTTCTTTATTAATTTCACTCACTTTCTGATCGAGGGAAACAAATGGAGACTGCAGTTTTGCTACCTCTCCCTGAATTTGTTTATTATCAGGTAGATTCTGATCTTTGCAGTCGGCTACTGCACCTGTTGTTTCTTGCAAATTAATGCTACTTACACCTCCTTCATTTTCTGGTACCGTATGTGTATTATCTTTCTGTTCATTAGTTTCCTTTCGCATTTTGCCTTCACGTTCCTCTGCCTCCTCATCGCACTGTTTTTGCTTGCGAAGTGAGGGAGTGGGACAAGACAGCTCGTCATCTGAACAACTATCAGTTTTCACCAGAGGTCGTTTTTTCGGCTGCGTTTCAGATTCGTGAGTAGCGGCAACAGGGTTTCCTTTTGTTGTTAACGGAGGAAATTGACTGTTATAGTGAAGGGACACATCAGCTTGGCCCGCTGCGTTAACATCCTCAACCAGTTGTTTCGGGCTATTCTTTGGTAACACATCATTTAAGGTAAGTTCCTGACTCTGTATCAAATTACTTTTAAGAACAACACTTCGCCGCGGACATTCCTGTCTGAAGTGGCCGGTTTCGTTACATATATGACATGTAGCTTCCTGACCTGTATAAACAATTTGTGCCTTTTAGCCACAAACAGTTATGTGAGACGGAATATTCGTCTTAACGTCCATCTCTACACAGCGGACCCCGTTAAAACACTGCAGTTTAAAGCGAGGCGACCATCTTTAATTTGCAATTGATTTAACGTCTCCGTAGTTTGAAAGAGCTTACTTAATCTTATCATTTTCAATTTCAATGGGAAGATTCAACACACGATCGGTTTTGTAATGAATGTCTGCTCTATAGATGGCAACCTTACTTTTATAACCATTTCTATGCACAAAATCTACTTCATAGCCCCACTTTCGTAAAACTTTATCAACAGTCGAAGCACTGATTAACTTGACAAAAACACAGTATTTTTCCTGATCCAGTTGCCAGATATGAACGGTTTCAGAATTTAGACCAATTACCTGTGTAATCCAGTCATCTATTTCCAGGGATGTCGGCTGACAAGGACGGGATTCGTTGTCAAAAGCAAATACCAGAGTATTCTTCCTGAGGATTGTGGCCATGGTTAATCCAGCGAAGCAATTTCGGTTAAACAACCGAAATTCCATGTAGCAGCAGGAAGACCAGAAAGAGCGATCAGATCACAAGGAACAGGAACGAACACGGAGATTAACGGACGGACGGCACTCGGCGAAGCACAAGTACAGCGATGTAAATACTGAAGTGCAGCGCAACAGTTAACAGCGGCCACTCGCGAGCGAGGCTGAAACGGAACTAACCACTCGGCCACCGCGTCTGCTGGAACTACAGCTGTGTCTTTGGCGAGTGCTTGCGGAAAGAAGACATTTGTCGATTCGAAAACACATTCAAAACATCGTACTGGGCCGGTGTTAACGTCTAATGCCAAGCTGCAGTGCAGCCGATCAAGTTCCCACTCTCGAATCGTTTAATGACAGCATCCGTCCACGTCGATATCCGATCGGGGCAATATCACCGACCCACTTATTTACTGCAGGAATAAGCATTGTATCGACATGCAGAGTCGCCTAATACAAATGAGAAATGTGCTGTGCATTCTTTTCCACGACTTACTGCAACGAAACGTACAGCTCGATACGCTACACTGATATTGCTTGCAAGGTTTTGACGTGCCCCTAGCCCAAGATTGTCCTGCTGTTTGCGATGGAGCTTGGTGTTTGGGCGGCCACTAGCGACGGATGTCTGCAAAGTCAATTCTCTCCAGTAGGCCCTGCCAAATCGCTTGTGTATAAGGCGGCCTGACGCAAACCAACAGATGGATTATTATAGGCTTGATACGTTAAAATGACTGCAACAGGTATGCACTTAAATATAAATAAGAACTCGTCGTTTGCAAATACCAACACACTCTTTACTGGAGCCGAAATTTGATTGGTTTATAGATCTCGAAATGATGTTTAATTCGAAGGGCATACGCTATGGAATGTTGTGCGCTTTCATCTGGTTGGCAGTTTTGTCTCGTATTTCATACATACGCTATCTGTCACTTACACGCTTCGTTGTTATTACTGAGTGGCATTTCGCACGGAGAAGGAGTGACCGCAAACTCCGCGGTGGCCGTGCGGTTCTAGGCGCTCCAGTCCGGAGCCGCGCTGCTCCTACGGTCGCGGGCTCGAATCCTGCCTCGGGCATGGGTGTGTGTGATGTCCTTAGGTTAGTTAGGTTTAAGTAGTTCTAAGTTCTAGGGGACTGATGACCACAGCAGTTGAGTCCCATAGTGCTCAGAGCCATTTGAACCATTTTGACCACCAACGCGTGCTTTACGTAAAATTCTTCGACGAGGATGGAATTCGAACCTACGCGTGCAGAGCATATTGGATTTGCAGTGCAATCCCTTAATCACCTTTTGCTTTGTTTTCTCCTTTGTTTCATTTTTTTTAGATCGTCTTGGCTCCAGGTTTTTTGCTGCTTCCAAAAATGAGCTTCAATCCTATTCAATGTTAATTGACTCCGAGTGGCATCAAATCTGCTTGAATTGTTACGTGGCTAGCTGCATCATTATTCAACATACATGCTCGACTGTGGCGTAGCTCTTGGATCTTGAATCAGATGAGCCTTGTTCCTTCCAAAACTCTGGTGGACGGCACTGTGCCGAAAATTTCTCTAGAGATCACCATTGTCTTGCCTGTGCTTCAGGTAGACGCCGGTTTGCAGCCATGAAACAGACCGCAGCAACTTTCAGCATGTTTTGTAGTAGTCAAACACCACAGTTCAATAGCATGCATCTTTTGCAGAACACGACCGTGACAGGTTTCGTACCTGCAATCTTCGGATCCGAAGTCCGACGCCTTATCCATTTTGTATTGTTTTTTTAGGCCTTAACCACTTTTTTTCCTGTCAGCTTTTGGCTAATTTTTTTCTTCTTTACTCTTTTTGACTTGTTGCGGTCGCCGGGTATCGAACGTGGATCAACTGTTTTTTTTTGCCTTAACCACTTTTTTACATTATTTATTTATTTATTTACATTTTTATTCGCAATGAAGTTAGGGAACCGGACGTGCAGGAAATGCAGTGGGGCCTCTTCGCGGCACTGCGATTGCGTCACGACGCAAATCTCCTCCCCGACCACGACTTTGGATTCCATTGACGTGTGAAGTCTTGCAAGTGTTTTGTAACCATATGTGGCATTCCTTCTGCTGGATGGAAGTTCTCCAGGAAGAAATCTTCAGTTTACGTGATGCTGCCAGTTCTTGAACGGTAGGAAGTCACCAAAAGTATAGCTGTCTTGGAAACGGTAAGACTGTGCCTCCTGGATGACGTGGGACAATGCGCAAGAAAATTAGCCTATACCATGTTTTTCAAATGTGATATCTAACATATTGCCGAATAATGTTTAATGTTCGGCAGGCTTTTGATCTTCCAGTAGGCGACGTCCATGTAATTCATGAAGCAGATGAAACCGTCTTGACCTCTGACGTGAATTACGTAGTAAACATAATTACCCAGTACCCACATAACTGTTTTATTTTTCTTGACTAGGTAGAATTGTTTGTCAGGGCGCAGTAAGATGTCCGTCGTGATGGTGCCTTCAGAGTTACTTGACAACAGTGCGACCCTATTCCTGACGCATCGCTAGGTGCGTACGAGTCCACCACAAGTGAAACGATGACTCAGAGAGGCAACGAATCCATAAGTGAGACACTGATCCGTATCGCTCAAACATATTGCATGGAGTTTGTCGTTCGTTGCTATTGTATTGTTCACGACCCTGTACCATGTTGATGCGACATCAGAAGTGTGGATTTGTTAGCTGATGTCTGACCACACCACCTGCCTGTTGGTGAGGTGATATTTGGTTTCCACGTTGTTTGGCGATTCCGTCTCTGCCCACTCACGCTGCAAATCGCGTGTGGCGAGAGGGGTTCGCCGTAGCACTGTCACATCGGTTTAGCTGACATGGAGGAAGAACTCACGAATATGTTTCAGATTGCCGACATCTATGGGAGGACGCATACTTGCGGGGCGCACTGCGCTGAAGGGCGCTTTTGTGATGCTCCCATGACTATCTTGCATCAAGCTTGTGATTCTCTTGACATACAAGGCCATTGCTTAATTCTTAATATCAACTAATTCGAGTCCACGACGGTCCTCGGTTTGGAGAGCTTGTCGAATGGAAGCTTAAAAAGGCTGCCCTTCCAGGCATATTTGTTTGCAGTTCGCATGATCTTGACTGCCTGCAGTTTCGGGATGGGGAAGAACTCTGCTACATAATACGCCTTAGAGAACACGTATGTATTTATTATTATAATTTTTTCTACGATGTTCACGGCTCGCCAGTTGCACTCTACTACTGCCCCTTGAATTTTGTGTGTCACTGCTCTCCAATTAACAGCTGCCATGTTGAGTGGGCACCTGTCCAAGGTGAGGACTAGCATTCTGTTTGTCTCCACAGCGTTTGCCCATGGAACATCCAAGCTGTCGAAACCCTGGATATTCAACAATTTACATTTCCGTTCACTCTGTTTTGCCCCAGACGCTGCACTATAAACATAAACCGCAGTTTTCACGGTTGCATCCTCATCGAGCATCGTGGACAACGGATTGCCCTGAGGTACACCCCGCTAATAACGTAACGCCTACAGGATGTATGCAGAACACTTCGACATTGATTTTCTTAGAGGCTGTTGTACGAAAAGCCGCTAACCAGGTACTGAGGACATGTCGCTCTACAGCAGACCTAAGACTCATAAAAATCCTTGACTAATATGTCTGATCGTCTTCGTGTAAGCCAAGACACAATCGTAAATAGGATTTTATAGCATCGAGACAGCCGTTGTTTACTCCAGAAGTCTCGCGCTGTCGCCACACGTCCTTCCCGCTCTGCTACATAGCCTTACTAACATCTCGACCACATCGTCGTCTGAAGCTGTAAATGAAAGTGTCGCGAGACATACCATTTCGAAAACGCATTCAGCATATTGTATTCTACCTGCTCTTAATGTCGTAATGCCCTACGGCAGTGCAGCTGACCAAACTCCCTCTCTCGAATCGTATAATGACAGCATCCGTCCACGTCAAGACCGTATCGGGGGCGAATCATCGGGTCACTTACTTGCTGCAGAAATATGGTTTGTATCGTCCAGCAGTGTCGTCTAACGGAGCTGAAAAATGGCCCGTGCATACAGTATCACGAGCTATTGCAACGCCACGTGTATCACGACCTCTCGATGCGCAACGCTTATTCCTCACATTGATACTGCCAGCAAATTTCTTGACAAGAACAAAACATGTTCTTCCTACCTGAGGGTGAATGCGACATCCTAAACAAGTATTCTTATATCTGCAAGTACGCCTGTGACGGAAACATTACGACGAAATATCGAAACAGCATTTTAAATTGTGGAGTGATGTGATCTTCGAACATTCGATCTCGTCGTTGCGTACTAGGCTGCGCATATGTGAGTAGAGTCTCCTACTACGGAGGTATCCAAGACTGTGTTCGTTAAAACGAAATTCAATAGGATTATAGATCCGTAGAGGTGCTGACAGTCGAACGGCATAGGTTGTGGAATATGATGTGTTTCCATCTGGTAATCCGTTTTGTTCGATGTATCTTACGGACGCTAGCTGCCACTTACGGGTTCATTATACTTCTGAGTGGCTTTTCGGTGTAGAGGGGCTATTTCAAACGTTAGCTTTATGTAAAATTCTCCGATGAGGATAGCATTCGAACCCACGAGTGCAGAGCACACTGGATTAGCAGCGAATGCCTTAACCACTTTTCTTTTAAGTTGTGTTTTTCATTGTTAATTGAAATTTCTGTTTATTTGATGAACGGATGTAAACATCGTTTCCTGAAATGGAAAGCAAAACAACATAATAGGAGTCTGCAGCCGAATCAAATGATGTAAAAGAGGCACCTGTGATTAAAATGAAAACCCATCGTCTACTCTCAGGAGAGCTGCATCAGTTGTGGCATTTCCTCTTCCCTTCCGCCACTGAACTAAATAGTAATTGGTTGTTAAATCTCTTTATATGATAAACTTCGCTAAGTATTCGTATATCTTCTTCTTCGATGGCACCAGAGAAACTGTGAAATCCGTTAAATTAAATCTTCTTTTTGGTCGAGAGATTTGTGTATAAAGATAATCTGGAGGTTGCATGGATAAAACAAAGTACATGCAATAAAATTAAAAGTAGACTTTCCACGTTGACACCATGTTTGTAGTTTCATTATCTATGCACTTTTTAGTTAAAAAGTATTGTCCTGTCTAATAAAATTTACAAACTGTTATTTATGCTTCTTTCTCAGCCTGAGGAAGTTAAGTTGTGCTGTTAACTGTTGATGGAAATTATACTCAGTTTTGTTGTCTTTTGTAAAATGGTAGAACATTGCATTTACTTTTAACCAATTTATCGCGTTTCTTATGGCCCCAGCGTACGGTATGTCGTCTGTTCATCAACAGGTGTTATGTATCTGGCTGTGGTCTTATTTGTAATCACAACTCTTTGTTTCATGAAATCCCATACCTCTTTCAAGTTTCTACTTGGATCCTATGTTCGTCGCTGTCTATAAGGCAACAAGTGGTGCAAATCGGTCATACTACTAGGCGAGTCTCATGGGGTTTGCCATTTATTGGAATTTTCCTATTCACTTCGACGTGTCATTGTACCCTCACTAAAGTGGGAGATGTTGGTTGTGTATGTTTTCCTATATTGCTGACCACTCATTGCGTCCATATTTCCGATCTACCACTTTCCTTGTCGTAAGTTCTGGAAAGATGCTTATAGGCTTTGTTGACTTTCACAATCCGTTTCTCAGATGTTCTCATATAATGAAAACGTACTCCAACGATAATCATTTCAAATGGTACAATCATTGTGAATACGTCGCACAGTTATCAGTGGAATTATGTCCATAGGAGCGCTTTCGTTGAGTACTTGTGAGGGTATATTGTTATTAACTGATCGCTACTGTTTATACGTGGTGAGATTGGAAAGAGCTTGTGCTTTGCTTAACTCAGACCACTAGGATACATTAGTAGGATGTCAGTGGGCATCCTGAATAAAATTTACACTTAAATGGCCTTAAAAAGGCAAAAGTGTATCAGAATGCCCCTTACTATGTCATCATTCCTAACAGTGACGTCGTGCACGAGATAAACCACGACCCTGAACACTAGATGTCACAAACCTTATCAGCGATGTCATCATCGTTTACAGTGTGCCTTCTTTAACCCTCTCTCTCCATACCGCCAGCCAATCATAGCGCAGAATTAAAATGATACAGCCCATGAAAAATCCAAGAGGGGGAAAATAGCCAAATCGTGTTCATATAAAATTTAAAAAATCCTTCCCCTTCCTCTATTTCCAGCCAATCACAGTGCAATATTCCTTATCGCCATTTGATTATAGTGCAGTATTAAAAATGAGAAATCCAAGATGCCGGAAACAGCCTAATTGTGTTAATACATGGGACATAATCGAGATGTCAATTTGGGCAGAAAATCCTTCACAGGGAACGTTTTGGCAATTATGGACGGCTATAAAGGCAACATGGCTCAATATTTCTGCAGAGAACTTCCAACGAGATGTTGAGCCCATGGTATGTCGAGTTACTGCACTAAACGGGTAAAAGGAGGGCCTAGAGGGCCTGCACGATATTAGGAGGTGTCTCATGCCTTTTGTTACCTTAGTGTCGACTAAATTTCTCTTCCTACTGAATAGATTCAGCTGGGAATATTCGAAAAAATAATGTGTACAGTATGCAACACTCTGAGCACGAGAGCATGGAAATAGGAGGAGCAGAAGAGCAGTATGAAGGAAAAATGTTCCAAGTAGTTCCATTGCATGTGTCGAAACATTATGGACACGAGATGCATGTGAATATTATAGTGCTGCTGTGGCAAACACAGAAATCTACCTTTTCTGTTACATTAAAAACCTTTCAAGTCTAGCACGTAGTACTAATTCCGCTAATTATCATTCACTTGAAATATGCGTAGGATGTTTATCCTAGTTCCATTCTAAACAGAAATTGGCAGCGCACTTTGTTCTCCGTTCACCATTCACAGTTTAAACTAATGGGAAGTATAATGCCCCAAGCAGAGAAACAGTTAATTAATTTCGAATCGTATAACAATTAAAATCAGCATTCGTCATTATGCAGGCATCGAATGCTCGCTAGAACCAGATGTTAGTAGTTAAATTTATGGACATACGTGCATGGAGAACACGGAAATACTGTGGCATAAATCCTTTAGGAAAGAAATAAATAACAAGCAAAGCACAGCCAAGGCGAATGGTGCAGGAAAAATATGAAGAAATCGAAACACTGACTCAGAATATAGAAGAGTCAAAACCACGTTCAGTGTATTGAAAAACAATGGCGATAATATTAAGAGTGCAATGAGATATTCATTATTCACCGCAGAAAAGACACCGGATAGGTGTACTGATGACTTGATAAAGAAAAACCTAGAGTCGATGAGGAAGAGATAGGGAACACAGTATTGCAGTCAGAATTTAAAAGATTTCTGTAAGTCTTGAAACCAAATAATGCAGAAAAGATTGATATCATTCCATCGAAATCTCTAAGGTCAACTATTCCCGTTGGTGTTTGGAGTCTATGAGACTGACGACGTGCCATTAGACTTTCTGAAACATATCACCCACACAATTCGGAAAATAGCGAAAGCAGATAGGTGTGAAGACTATCCCAAAATCAGCTTAACATCTCATGCAGTCAAGCTGCTGTCATGAATAATATACAGCTGAATGAACAAGAAAAATGAGGATTTGTTACATGACGCTCAGTTTGTCATTAGGAAAGGTGAACGCGTCAGAGAAGCAGTTCTGACGTTGCGCCCGATAGTGGAAGCAAAAGTGAAGAAAACTCAAGATACGCTCATAGGTTTTGTCGATCCAGAAAAAGCGTTCGACAATATGAAATGGTGAAGGGTGTTAGGAATTCTGAGAAAAATAGCAGTAAGCTACAGGGAAGGACAGGCGATGTACAATAGGCACAAAAACTACGAGGAAACTATAACATTGGAATGTTAAGAACGAATTGCTCCCTTTAAAAAGATGTAAGACACGGAGGCAGTGTTTCTTCCACACTGTTTAGTCTATAACAGAAATAAAAGAAAGTTTCGAGAATGGAATTAAAATTCAGAGTGAAGCGATATAAGTGATAAAGTTCGTTAATGATATCTGTATCCACAGCGAAAGTGAAAAAGAACTACAGGATCCCTCGAATGAAATGAACAGAATTTTGAATACATTATGATCTAAGAGTAAACAGAAAAAAAAGTAATGTGACGTAGCACAAATGAGAATAGCGAAAAAGTTGGCATGAGAAATGGTGGTCATCAATAAGACCAAGTTAGGGAATTTTGCTACCTTGGAAGCAAAATAGCCCATGAGGGACAAAGTAAGGAGGGCATAAGAAGCAGAGCGGCACAGACAAAGAGGGCATTCCTGAACAAGCGAAGTCTGCTGGTATCAAATATAGACCTTAATTTGAGGAATAAATTACTGAAAATGCACGTTTGGAGCACACCATTGTACGGTAGAAAATCATGGAGAATGGGAGCAAAGGAAGAAAAGTGAATCGAAGTGTTTGAGATGTGGTACTACATAGGAATGTTGAAAATCAGTTGAATTGATAAGATAAGGAATGGCGAAGTTCTGCACAGAATAGCTGAGAAATGACCATATGGAAAACATTGATACGAATGTAGGACAGGATGATAGAACATGTGTTAAGGCATCAGAGAGTAATCTCCGTCGTATTAGGGAGAACTGTGGAGGGTAATAACTGTGGGGGAAGTTAGAGACTGGAATAAATCCATCAAATAACTGCTACTTTGAAATGAAGAGTATGACACAGGAGGGGAAATCTTTGCGGGCGGCATCAAACAAGTCGGAAATCTGAAGACAAAATGAAAAAAAGAAAACCTTTTAGCATAGCTTTCTACGTACACTGCAGTTTAGTGACGAAACTTCAGAGTCTCAGCTGTCTCAGGTGCAGATTGCAAGGAATGGCTTACTAAAGTATTGTAACAGACTGCCGAGAGAATAAAAAATTATTTGTTGTAGAAAAAGCAAAAGATTGTTAGCGCAGAAAAGAAAGAAGCGTTTGAAGCACAGAAATGTTTCTCGTCTGCAAAGAACGTTTAATGAAAGAGAAGTGAAACACAGAGTTGACTGACACGCACATGTAATCAAATGGTTCAAATGGCTCTGAGCACTATGGGACTCAACTGCTGAGGTCATTAGTCCCCTAGAACTTAGAAATAGTTAAACCTAATTAACCTAAGGACATCACAAACATCCATGCCCGAGGCAGGATTCGAACCTGTGACCGTAGCGGTCTTGTGGTTCCAGACTGCAGCGCCTTTAACCGCACGGCCACTTCGGCCGGCACATGTAATCATGAAGGTCTATAAACGAGGAGTAGAATCTGATAAAATGAATCCAGATCATGATTCTGTGGTTGCAGAGAATATGGAAAACCATAAAACCGTCACTAAATCTATCGTAGTGACATAAAATTTCATTTTATGAATTACCTCTACTTCCAGGTGTGCTCTCTGGAAAAATGCGTATCATATTTAAAGACAAAAGAGTTGAAGATTGTTTTAGAGCAGAGAGGGCTGTGAAGAAGACGTCAGCCAATAGCACGCTGACCGACCCCTCTCCAGTACGACAACGCGACGGTTGCACCCTCTGCACGAAGAGGACATAAGCGCCGCGCTGACTGCTCGCGGTCCAGTTCTACGTGTTCTACAGAAGCGTCAAGGCCAGCAAAATGGGCAGAAGCAACCGCTGTATTACTTCACTTCCATTAGGACTCGTATATACTGGAGAGATTTGTTATTTGTATGTCGCCCTTTGCTTGTGACACTTCTGTGTTACTGTCAAAGTTAAGTATTGTCATTGATTCAGTGTGTAATAAAATTCATTAATATGATTTGCTTGAATTGTTGTCTAGCGATCAGAGAAAGCAGGTTTCCTAGACTCCCTCTATTCGACGAGTAGGCTGGATACAACAAAGTTAACAAGAGAGCCTTTCCCTGACAGTGAACGGTTTAATTTAATCGAGAAGAAAGGCGTCTTCCCTTACGAGCATGTAACTGATGAATCCATTTTGTTGGAGGAACAGCCGCCGCGATTGAGGCCTTCAAAAGCTTGCTTACCGGTGGGACATCAATCAAAGAACAGTAGTACCAAAGGGCGTGTAATGTACGGAGCTCATGTGAATGCAAGACCTTGGAAGATACCTTCTACACATTTAAAATGTGAACTATTTCTGCTGGCCGATGTGTCTGTAAACTTCCGCACATACTAACTCAATCAGTCCTATTATGAGGCCATGGGACACATTGCTGGAAACCACCAAAGACAAATTGCAACTTATTTTTCATATTTAACAATTACAATTTGTTGAGTAAGGCGTCAGAGGCGGTACTATTCACTGTTCCTACAGACATGCAGTTGCAAACAAAATGTTCATGACTGGGTCTGTACAGCACAATACATGCACGTTTGCATGCTTGCATTCAACATTCTGACGGTTACATCGGTTGTTAATATATCAGCATTTCATATTTGCAACGGCTTGTACCACATTTATATTAACTTGTGATCTTGCGCTGATAATCACTTATATATGTTACCTAGACAAACATATTTGCGAAATTCCATTATCATACAGTAATTATGTTTTGCTATTGCGATTTTTTTCCGTCAGTGTATAAGTCGTACGACTTAGTATATAGCAGCATTCGTTGACAAACCGTAAAAAAGGCTATTCGATGAAAATTGCAATTATTAAGGTTAGGGCAGTTGCAAGGGGATTAATCGCGCTAGGAAACTTTCAAACCAGACTCTGACAGTCTGAAAAGGCCGTCATAACCTTTGGATGGAAGTCTAAAGAAAGAAGAAGAGGGAGGAGGAGAGGGAGTATATGCTATTACTGATTTCGTGAACAGTCACAGTAATACTGAGTAAAAGAGAACACCAAGAGTCAACAAGAAGAACTAATATTCTTAAACACTACGACTGTTAAATAGTAATTCCAGAAAAAATAAAAGCATGTGGTGTAATGCTAAGAGTCACTAACGCACATAGGAAGGACAACACTTGAAAAGGACCAATGAAACCCTGAAAGAGTGACAAATACAAGAATATAATTGAATTAGTGTTAACAGCTGCACAGAGCCCAGGCAAAAGGGTTGAATTACAGCATCAAAGATTGAATAATTTGCTTCTGGCGTATGTATGCTGTATTGGAAGTGGAAGATTCGCGAAGGTAAACCTTCCCTACTGGATGCACACCATCACTAAAATGATCAGTGAGAGCTTCTTATAATCTGAAAGAAACACATCCACTAGTGAAGGTGAACCATCACTGTACTCGACTCGGGAAGTGTACAGTAGCATATTATCCCCTAGTGAAGGTGTATCATCGCTGCTTCCAGGCTATTAACGGTGCGTCCAACATGCTACCATGCATCTGCTTGAATGTAATTGTCGTCAGCTCGTTACTGATATGTTATACAGCTGTGCAGTTGTGGTTAACAGTAGCGCAGTTACGGTTCACATCAGTGCAGCTATGGTTGAGTCAGTGAAGTTCTACGAATATCTTAGAGTGGAACGGGGAAATCTCAGTTATAATTCTGTCTTCATGGACAGAGAGAAGTACGAGTTACTTATCAGCAAGGGTAAATCACTAAAGCTTTTGAAGAGATATGAAGTGCTGGAAGTGAATCACTCCGTCTTCAGGCTACGAGTGGTCTCCCGGGACCATCCGACCGCTGTGTCATCCTCCGAAGTGAATGCAGATAGGAGGGGCGTAGGGTCAGCACACCGATCTGCCAGTCGTTATGCTGGTATTCTTTACCGAAGCCGCTACTAGTCGATCGAATAGCTCCTCAATTGACATCACGAGGCTGAGTGCACCCCGAAAAATGGCAACAACGCATGGCGGCCCAGATGGTCACTCATCCAAGTGACGGTCACGCCCAAAAGCGCTTAGCGTCGGTGATCTCACGGAAACCGGTGTATCCACTGCGGCAAGGCCGTTGCCCACTGGAAGTGAATGGAGTAACCAAATTAATACAACCTGTAACTGAAGAAGGTAAGATGTTTATGATGAAGAACTATATGATATTCTGAATGATACTCATGTAATGACTGGCCTCGGTGGGCGCGACTTAATGATGAAATGCTTGAAGTCAAAGTTCTATAATATAACATACAGAGATGCCCGACTTTATCTTAGTTTGTGTGAACCTTGTTTACAAAAGCAAAAATGTCAAAAAAAGGAATAGTAGTGAAGCAAATGCTGTTCAAGGAGCTAAATTCCAGATGTCAAGTTGACCTCATCGACTTCCACCAGCATCCAGATGGAGATCACAAATTCGTAATGGTTTATCAGGACTACCTCACTAGTTTCGTTGTTCTCAGTCCACTGAAGTCCAAAACAGCTGGCGAGGTATTATTGACATTTTTACGTTGCTGGCCGTTTCCTAGGTACTGCAGTCTGATATTGGTAAAGATTTCGTTAGCAAAATAATGAGCAGCTTAACTGAACTATGGCCTCTTTTTGAGATTGTCCACGGTGAACCGAAACACACTCAGACGCCAAGGCAACGTAGGGCGATCAAATCAAAACACAGAAAATATGCTAACTACATGGATGCAGGAGCACAACACCGCGGAGTGGAGCCGTGCATTAAGATTTGTGCAGCTAGTGGAGAAAAGCGCTGTACATTTTGGAATTTAAAGATCGTACTAAGCGATGTTTGGCTGCCCTCCCAAACATGGTTTGTCTCCAACAAGCTTAACTCCTGAAGCACTGATAAACGTTCACTCTGAGGATGACCTTGGAAATATAATTAATCAAGTGGGTGTTAGCAGTGAGACAGGGACTGATACGTTGCAGGATAATGATCACACTAAGTCTCCATTGCAAGAGGACAACATACCGACAGGAACAGAGGTTGAGAGCAGAGAGAAGGAAAGTATTTCTGACAACAATGCCTACTGCCTTACTGATTTAGACGAGTCAACTCGTGCTATTAAAAAACACAGAACTTAAGAATACAAGTGCTTAGAAGAACAGGCGGAAAGAACGCGACAGTGTTCAGATCGCTTCTTTCCAACAGTGGAAAGGCCTGATGGTGTGTTGAGCCAAGTCTATACACAGTAATAAATTATTTGTCTTTAAATATTTATGGACGGGACGATATAATATGCCACTGCGGCTACAACTAAAACAATTTGTTTCAGGTTCCAGTCCAGTACTTTGCCTCCAAGAAAAATCTCAGAGGAGGAATTTCCAGCAGAGAAAACTGTTGCTCTGAGGACAGTTGCAACGTCTCAGTCGATGGGAAGCGGCCAGGGAGTCTTCAAATGCAATTGCCAGCAAAAATGTCAGACTCTGAGATGCTTTTGCAAAAGTAAAAGTGTTTTGTGCTACTCCAAATGCCACGGTGTACGTCCTTGCTGCAATAAATGAATTTTACATAATATGACAATGTTTTGAAACTACAAGTGATAATGCAACTGTTTTGTTATTACAGCCATGGTTCACATTCCTTATCTCTTGGCAGTACAGGTATACATTCACTAATGATAGTGCACTATCCCTAGTCAATGTATATTGTTTCACAGAACTGGAATCTTTAACCCACTTTCACTAAATGGGCCAGTGAAGGTGCACTATCACCAGTGACGGTATACATTCCCTGAAACTTCCACTTCCACTATAACATGTATATTACCATGACCGGAATGATATTACACATCGATTACGACTACTCACAGCATCATCTGCCACAGGGAATACAGTCACTCCTGAGCTTTGAGAAAGACACAACATCGAGTAATTTTGGAGACGGTTGTTCATGAGCTCCACAGGCCGACACCCAAAACATTTATTTACATGCAGACATGATAACATGGGGATTCTATGATTTACGGTAACCTGATCTCAAAAATATGTGAGAATATTCACGAACGAATAAAGGTGTCAAGTACTTTCTAATAGTTGGGTATACGCATTCCAAATTTGCCTTGGCTCTGCCTGTGAAGGTAAAGAAAGGGGGAGAATGGGACGAATCGCTGTCCTGACAACCTACAAATCTACTATTTAGGTGAATTTTACAATAGGCATTCCAAAGCAGTTATAGAACTATATGGAATAAACCAGAAGTCGAAATTCTCCCTGTGCTGGCGTAACCTGTCGCCAGCAGGCCGGTCGGCAAAGATGAAGCGAAGATCGATTAGTAGCCACAGGATCAAGAGCGTCTATGACGAGAGAGGCCAGAGACACACTCACAAGCAACATGCTGACAACGCCCTCTCGACAACATGTATTTAGGCCACCGTCGCTGACTGGAGCGCCTCACTGACTCATTCTTCCGGTTGGGAGTCTGTCATTCACTCGCATTACGGGTGTCGTTCATCACAGGCTATGAGAGTACATAGCGACCAAATTAGTGACCATAGCGGGACTTGTACTTCCCATCAGTGAGGCTTAAGTTTGTTAGTAGCAAGGATATCGATATTCTCTGCAAGATGACTACCGCTGATGAGCTCGTACCACAACACATGTACTCTATTTCAGTTAAGTAAATGTTTGCAGTCCAAGTAAATAAAGAACCATGTTAATCCACGTGTGCATTTGTGTTGTAGAAATAGGATACCGACCACCCATAATAACATCCTCTCCCTTACTTTCTTGTGGTAGAAGACTGTACACTCCCAATGAAAGTTAGTCTCGTTCAATGGCTGAACAGGACGATCAAGGACCGGATGTTTATTCATATTAATCCTGAAGGGTCATAGAAATGGCTACACATTCTACCACAAATCATTGGTGAGAATTAGTTGAGACCTACTGACGTCCGTGATAATGGGTTTCTAAATAGAGTATACAATCGTATTAAGATGGTGCGTTTGTGTGTGCAGAAATTTGACATAAGTGATTTGGTACGTATGTCGAAATACAAAACTGTATTTTAGGAGTCCGACCTACCGAACTGTGAAACGGAGATATTTATATTTTCCAAAGTGCAGTGCATAAACGCACAAACCCAAGAACTTATATTTTAAAGGACAGCGACATTGAAGAAATTGCAGGGAGTTTTTGCACAGAGGAATTACAGAGAATCTCCGAACTGGACATTTTCCTCGTAGGGCGGGTCATAAGACATCGAGGGAGCAAGGCATTAGTGAAATGTTCGAGAATCCCATTAAAGCGCAACAGCTAGCTGAACGTTCACAATTTGCTATATAACAGGATACACGAATCTCAAACCGCGCAGCAGCATGACACGTGTGCTATGAATCACATTCACAGTCGTGGGGCGGTGTTCTAGAGAACCAGTTAGTTGACTTCATATCAATGCAACAGTTTTTGTGGGCCCAAGTGCTGCGTTGCGTTGCGTTGATTTTGGGGAAGAGGCCAAACAGCGAGGTCATCGGTCTCATCGGATTAGGGAAGGAAGTCGGCCGTGCCCTGTCAAAGGAACCATCCTGTCATGCCTAAAGTGATTTAGGGAAATCACGGAAAACCTAAATCAGATTGGCCGGGTCCGGAATTGAACCCTCGTCCTCCCGAATGCGAGTCCAGTGTGCTAACCATTGCGCCACCTCGCTCGGTGGCCAAGTGTAGGAACGTAATGCTGATAAAGTTTATGAGTCGAATTAGCAAGTGGATATTTTGACAGTCGGTACGATTCATGCTGAGTGTAATATCACGACCACTTCATATCTTAATGACAGTTTAGTCCATACCATATACGGATTTTTTTCTACAGTGGGTCCAGGTTATGAAACTGTGGAGGTTACTAGCAATCCAATGAATTTTCCAGTGTGTGGTAAGACGTTAGACTGTCTCGAGCTGAATATCGTGGAGTGATTTTCATGATGAAGACATTATAGTATATTTTCATGTGAGTATTATAGGTAAGGAGTTAACATAAGCAATCATCAGAAGAACGCTTTGCTGCAAAAGCAAGTTTCTCAAAACCACAGCATTCAAGCGTCACAATGACATCACCCGATGTATCAACTCCAGTCAGGAATATTTTTCTCGCAAATCATTTGCCTCAGAAACGTTTAATAATAATGATAAGACATGTTATTCGACATCAAGATAGTTTGCTGTTCTAAGCAAGAATTTCCTATATTTGGAAGTGTTATTTACACCTAAGAAAAGTCCGGTAGCAGCAATGGTGACATTGAACATTACATATAATGCATTCGCCTTTCTATTTCAAAAAATAAGATACGAACTTAATGGTGTTGAAATCGACCTCACCAGACACGTTGTAATCACATCGACTTTTGAAACATATGTCTCTGTATCAACATCAGATCTTAATGCTCTACAGAACACTGAATGATTCATCAGTGGATCGATACGTAACTCGTTTGGTGTGTGTATACCACTCAAAATATTAATGTGCTTCTTTGAAAACAAGATATGTGCTATTATGAATGTGAAACAGGAGCTGATTCTAATTCAAAGTACTGCTAATAATAACTGTTACTTTCTAGAAGACAGACAGGAACATAAAACTGTGCTTCATAAATTGACATAAAAAGTGTGGAATCCTGAGCACTCGTCGCTTATAGGGTCCCTAAATGATGCAGCGTTCTCTGAATGGTATACAACAATTCAAACAAACATTAGTAGTTTTATTTCAAATAAGCAGATTGACAATACTTAATTTTGAGATTTACAAGTAGTAGTCGCAACGAGGGACAACATGCAATATAATTTTGAGCCTTTGGCTACATGTGATGTTCCCGGAAGTTGTCACACGTCACTAATACTGCTCGGCGAATCCCGTCCACTATTGTCCGTATACGGAGCCGGTCTGGGCCGCAGGACCGGAGCTTATATTCACTTCGTGCAGGGGGCGCTCCTGGCGCGGCTCGCCCCTTGTCAGCGCGCTATTGGCTGACGTTTCCTCACCGCCTTCTCTGGTTTTCCGTTCTCCGTCTTCGTTCCGGCACTCGTGGTTACGCCAGAACAGAAAGTACCATATCTTATCAGACAAAGAGAATTTAAAACTCTTACATGTACTGAGCTCTGGAGGCCACTTGCCATTACCTCTCCATTTATGGGAGTTTTTGGGTATCCTATCGTTCCATAGTCGTCTTGACAAGCATGTCTGATTAACACCTCTATACAGCTAGAACCTGTCTTTATTATTCTAGTGCTGTAAAAAAGCAATAACGCAAATCTGAAAAAGGATTCGATCAGATTTGACAACAGTTAATTAACCAGTGCTATCGTTTACCCAAGCTCGCACTTTTTCCATACGATAATTTACAGCTTAACTGAGTAAAAATTCATATGAACTACTGTATGACATGTATGCAAAGTTTACCCATCATACTGTGAGACGATAATGGCTTCAGATGCACACTCAATGCACAGATGTTTATAGGAGTAGCCCCCATGCAACGACAGTTTTTAAAATCATTATCAAGTGATGAAGACTGGAAATATGGACATATGTGCTGAATTCGAATCATTTCAAAACTTCCCTGGAGGTTCTGTAGCGTATGGATTATTACTACGTGACCATCCTGTAAATTACTCATTGCTTACAGAAACTACACAACGTACAGTATAAATGTAGTGGTGTTACCCAACATATGGAGAATTTTGCAGTGATGCAGTGCAAATATCATTCTACATCTACATGGATACTCGGCGAATCACATTTAAGTGCTTGGCAGAGGGTTCATCGAACCACCTTCACATAATTCTCCATTATTCCAGTCTCGAACAGCACGCGGAATAAATGAACACCTATATTTTTCCATGTGAGCTCTGATTTTCTTTATTTTGTTATGATGATGGTTTCTGTCTATGCAGGTCGGCTTCAAAACAATATTTTCGCATTCGGAGGAGAAAGTTGCTGATTGAAATTTCGTAAGACGATTCCGCCTCAACGAACAACGCCTTTTTTTAATGATGCCCACCCCAAATCCTGTATCATGTCAGTGACACTCTCTCACCTATTTTTCGATAATTCAAAACGTGCTGCTCTTCTTCGAACTTTTTCGGTGTACTCCGTTAATCCTATCCGGTAAGGATCCCACATCACGCAGCAGTACTCTAAAAGAGGACGGACGTAGTTAAGGCAGTCTCTTTAGTAGATCTGTTACATTTTCTATATGTTCCACAATAAATCGCAGTCTTTGGTTCGCTTTCCCCACAACATTTTCTGTGTTCTTTCCAATTTAAGTTGTTTGTATTTGTAGTTCCTAGGTGTTTAGTTGAATTTACAGCCTTTAGATTTGCCCGCTTTACGTGTAACCGCAGTTTACGGATTCCTTTTAGCACCCATGTGGATGACCTCACACTTTTCATTATTTAGGGTCAATCGCCAACTTTCGCACCATACAGACACCTTTTATAAATCGTTTTGCAATTTCTTTTGATCTTCACATGACTTTACTAGACGATAGATGACAGCATCATCTGCAAATAACCTAAGACGGCTACTCAAATTGTCTTCGAAACCGTTTTTATAGACAAGGAACAGCAGAGGGCCTCTAACACTGTCTTGGGGAACGCCAGAAATCACTTCCGTCTTACTCGATGACTTTCCGTCAGTTATTACGAAATGTGATCTCTCTGACAGGAAATCACGAATCCTGTCACATAGCTGAAACGATATTCCGTAAGCACGCCATTTTATTACAAGCCGCTTGTGAGGCACGGGGTCAAAGGTCTTCTGGAAATCTAGAAACATGGAATCAATTTGAAATCCCCTGTCAACATCACTCAGCACTTCGTGTCAGTAAAGAGCTACTTGTATTTCACAAGAACGATGTTTTCTAAATCCGTGATGACTATGTGTCAATAGACCGTTCCGTTAGAGGTAATTCATAATGTTGGAAAACAATATGCGTTCCAGAATCCTGCTGCGTATCACCGTTAATGATATAGGCCTGTAGTTTATGGATTACTCCTACTGCCTTTCTTGAATGTTGATGTGACATGTGTATCCGTCCAGTCTCTGGATACGGATCTTTCGCCGAGCGAACGGTTGTATATGACTCTTAAATGTAGAGCTATTGCATCAGCATACTGTGAAGGGCAGTCTGGGCCAGAAGACTTGCTTTTATTAAGTAATTCGAGTTGCTTCACCACTCTCACTTCTGAGTTACTCATGTTGGCAGCTGTTCTCGATTCGAATTCTGGAATATTTGCTTCGTCTTCTTTGATGAAGGAATTTTAGAAGGCTGTGTTTAGTAACTCTGCTTGAGTAGCACTGTCATCGATAGTATTTTGCCGACACACAAGGGTATTACAGCAGTATTGTTGACATTATATTACTAGGCAAATAGTTTAAATGATTATCGAGTTGCGTATGATGTGATCACTCTGAACGTATGGTCATAGAGACAATGTAGTTTATGTAGGAGTCATCAGATGATGTTATGGTTTCAAGAAATTTGTAGTGTATGTCTACTGAGAATCAGGAAACTCAACCACCTTAAGAAGAGATACGAACAACATGAGTTTATGAATGCTTCAGGAAATGAAAACTACTGTTAAATTTGTTTACCAATAAATAGTTTATTCTGAAAAGCTTTGTATTCATTTATTCAGTTCCTATTTTCTACCTCTTAACCCACATGCTTAAGGTTAGTGTTGAACATATGCCGTCTGTGCTGCTCTTGAAGAACAGAAGAAATAGTTTTCGAGAAATAGTCCATGCGGCGATGGAAACGTGGGCAATCGATTGCTACTTGCATTCAGGGCCCTTGCGAGCCTCTCTGTATATGGTAAAATGCCAATTACTCAATATTTGAATGATGTACACATATTGTCTGGAAAGTTAACTTTCTGACGTCCATGTCTCTTGCAGACATCGTGCTGTGCAGCCTTAGTTGGTAAAGAGAAAAACTTGTCCTAGTGGGCACGTTATTGCTGTCGACTCAGGTTGCGCCAGTACATGCAATGCAGCTTTGGTTGATAAGCAGGAGACCTTGTAGATCTGTCCCTTCTCAGACTGTGCCAGTAGCCGCGTTGTCGCTGATAACGGCATTTTTTTTTACGAGAATCACTTTCCACATGGTTTCGAGAGGGAATGATGATTTCTGCTCACACACTATTATCACAGAAAATTACATGAGAATGAGTGACAGCTCTTGGTCACAGCAGAAACAGCAACACTCGTGCAGAATGAAGCACCACGGAAGCAGTTTACATTGGAAGATAATTTCCCTCGGTACATGTGTACCTGCAACCGGATGTGCACACATCCTGCCCACTGCATTTGTATAATCAGGTCTGAACAGCTCTTATTCCTTTCAGTATGATCAGCGTCAGCCATAAAACAATCTCCACAAGCTGATCGTGATGGAGCTAATAAGCACCCCTGCTTTGATGATTATGGGATTCTGGCATCCCCTGCTCTAAGTGATGCGTTATATGCAGAGTTAATGCAAGCCCAGGATATTGCACGTAAGTAGCGATTACATTATGTGTGTGCGTGGTGAGCGATGTATTCATATACATAGCAAACATCCTTGTTTGTTGGCTCTAGCGAGTCAACCACGCATTGATGATGCAGTTTCTATTACTGCTTTGCCTCCATCCGTAACACCTCCAGTGAGTATCTCAGTTGAAGAGAAGGTTGTGGATGAGGCAGAATGTTTTAGTAAGTATCTGTCTAAATACACTTGTGAGTGTGGGTAAGTTGACATGATATATATAGATTATTGTGATTGTGTTACAGCATTGCTTGACAACGTGGATTGCTACCTTTTGGAGATATGTCCAGAGGCGAACTGGCTGCTGGTCTCGAATTCCGTGGGCGACAACAATTCCGCTATTGAACCAGTCATTTATGCGACCATTTACATCTACACTACTGGCCATTAAAATTGCTACACCAAGAAGAAATGCATATGATAAACGGATATTCATTGGAAAAACATATCATACTATAACTGACATGTGATTACATTTTCACGCAATTTGGGTGCATAGATCCTGATAAATCAGTACCCAGAACAACCACCTCTGGCCGTAATAACGGCCGTGATACGCCTGGGCATTGAGTCAAACAGAGTTTGAATGACTTGTATAGGTTCAGCTGTCCATGCAGCTTCAATACGATACCACAGTTCATCAAGAGTAGTGACTGGCGTATTGCGACGAGCGAGTTGCTAGGCCGCCATTGGCCATATGTTTTCAATTGGTGAGAGACCTGGAGAATGTACTAGCCAGGGCAGCAGTCGAACATTTTCTGTATCCACAAAGGCCCGTACAGGACCTGCAACATGCAGTCGTGCATTATCCTGCTGAAATGTAGGGTTTCGCAAGGATCGAATGAAGGATAGAGCCACGGGTCGTAACACACTGTTCAAAGTGTCGTCAGTGCAAAGAAGAGGTGACCGAGACGTGTAACCAATGGCACCTCATACCATCAGTCTGGGTGATACGCCAGTATGGCGATGACAAATACACGCTTCCAATGTGCGTTCACCGCGATGTCGCCAAACACGGATGCGACCATCATGATGCTGTAAACAGAACTTGGATTCATCCGGAACAATGATGTTTTGCCATTCGTGCACCAGGGTTCGTCGTTGAGTGCACCATGACAGGCAGCGTCAAGGGTAACCGCAGCCATGGTCTCCGAGCTGATAGTCCATGCTGCTGCGAACGTCGTCGAACTGTTCATGCAGATGGTTGTTGTCTTGCAAAGGTCCCCATGTGTTGACTCAGGGATCGGGACGTGGCTGCACAATCCGTTACAGCCATGCGCATAAGATGCCTGTCATCTCGACTGCTAGTGATACGAGGCCGTTGGCTTCCAGCACGGCGTTCCGTATTACCCTTCTGAACCCACCCACCGATTCCATATTCTGGTAACAGTCATTGGATCTCGACCAACGCGAGGAGCAATGTCGCGATACCATAAAGCGCAATCGCGATAGGCTACAATCCGATCTTTATCAAAGTCGGAAACGTGATGGTACGCATTTCTCCTCCTTACACAAGACATCACAAGAACGTTTCACCAAGCAACGCCGGTCAACTGCTGTTTGTGTATGAGAAATAGGTTGGAAAATTTCTAATGTCAGCACATCGCGGGTGTCGCCACCGGCGTCAACCTTGTGTGAATGCTCTAAAAAGCAAATCATTTGCATATCACAGCATGTTCATCCTGTCGGTTAAATTTCGCGTCTGTAGCACGTCATCTTCGTGGTGTAGCAATTTCAATGGCCCGTAGTGTGTCACCTTGTCCAGGCCCGTCTGGCTACCATCCCCAGCCTAGTGGTAGCAGGGTGGTACCACCGATGCCTGTGTCACCTCGTCTGGGCCCATTTCAATATCGTTCCCAGGTTCTCTATCTAGTTGTAGCATGATGGTACTTTCGATGTCTATGTCACCTCATCTCCGCCCATCTGGCTACCATCCCTGACCTAGCAGTAGCAAGTCGAAGTTGTCAACATCTACGATATCGTTATCTCTTCTCTGCTGTAGCAGTAGCAGCCCCACAGCCCATCTTGTTTACCGTGAGGTAAATGAAGCGGTCCCATAAGACTACTTTCAGGTATAGGATATCGAAGTCTCGCGCTGCTATGCGAATGCAGGATTTCGAGATTCATGTAACCACCTTTGTGCATATAAAGCACCGTTGGAAAGGGAGCGTTCTGAAATAATGAAGAGTCAGCTGTGTCCCACTATCAGGTGCAAAGCACTTCTCTGCTGCGAGCTGACACACCTAAAGAAGGCAGTAATTATTTGGGTGGAAATAATGGGGTGATATCAAATGATTCCAGTTGCAACAAATCTGAATCATATATCGGGAATAATCCTGACAGATTGTTCCTCTCTGAACTCGAGAAACTTATGCGGAATTTTGATGGGCTGTAAGCTAAAACATGCCAATGACCAGCTGGCAAGAGAATAATTCCTTATCAAGACAGGCAGTTAAATGTCATATTTGTGGGCGCCTTTAAAAGCAGAAAATCCAGTTAGAGACCACTGTCATGTAATGAGGAATTTCCACAGTCTAGCCCACAGTGCATGCAACTTGAAGTACAAATTGCCATGTCGCACCCGTCTTCTTCTATTATTTGAGCGGTCATGATGCACACTTCCTTACTGAGTATTTGGGGGGTATTTGGATTGAACAATGATAAGGTCAGTGTCATGACCGACAATGTAGAAAAATACATTTTATTCTCTAGGAAAATCACGTCAATAATAGCACTATGCGTCCTGGATTCTTTGCGATTTATGCAGGCACCTCTTCAAAACTTTGCTGAGACAATGCGTTAGGAGTATATGCGTATGACTCGTCCTACATTTATCAATGTTGCAAAATTCAGTTTGTAACGAAGAAGGATGTCTTCTCATATCTGGATTCAGTGGAAAGACTCTGAAACCGCATTGCTCTATGTAACGGCGTTCACCGACAAACTCACATGCACTGCTATTTGGATATGGAGTACAGGCATGTGGTAAATGTTTGTCGGGGCTTCAGTGTCTTCGATTTGGAGGGATATGTTAAACTGTACATTGAGATAGATGTCCGATTCATCGCAGACGTTTCTGAGTAATTCCTTGATATATACCTGGGCAAATACACATTGGATCCTGCCTTTTGTTACACTACTCCTGGGCTGTAGTGGGATGCAATCACAGCTCGCTTAGTCTTAGTGAAAGATGATCGTGCTTCAGAAGGCCTGGTGTCTATAAGATTCCCTACAACTGCGGGAAGTCATACACTGGATAAACTTGTCGCACCGTCGAGGACTGATGTGTCGAACATCGACGACACCCACGTCAGGACCAGCCAGAGAAATTTGCAGTGGCCGTCGTCTTCGTACTGGAAATGCGTTATTAAAGCAGCAGTGGAAATTCGCGGTTCGAGTGATCTGCTGAACAGGGACACAGGATAGCAATTTAGTACAGCATAGGATCCAGAACTGGCCATGTTGAAGTCACAGCGACCACAAGGAAGAACTGTTGGTCGTAAAAGGTGTGACGCTGGGGTGCCGACTTAGATATTCAGTTGACGATGACGAGGATGCGCGCACGGCAGCGTGAACACGTGGCTCGTTTGGCGCTAAGCGATAGAGGACGCAGTGTGCGTTCATCGTCCAACACGTGACTTGCTGTCTCCCTCGCTACCGATCAGCATGTGGTCATGGAAGAGGGCGCGTTCACGCCTGCGTAGTTTCTTCTCAGATTGCGATAAAAAGGAGGATTTGGTTGCAGCCTTAGCAGTGTGTCCACTGCATCTGAAGATGTCGATCAGTTGCTTTGAGGAAATATTGTGGAAATTTGACGACGACGTTCTTCGACTCTGCCGGCAACTATATTACGATTATTCCATCGCGAAAGCCTCAAGAAACACAGAAAGAAGAATACTTTTTTCGCTAATTTCCGTCTCTGCTCTCTCAAATTGCGACTGACCACAAACCTGATTATTTCGAGAGATGTTCATAGCTCTGAAGATTTAGCAGGAATGAATTATGAGAGTCGATGCTGTGCGCTGAAACAGAGACTACTGGAAACGCCATTTTCCTACCGAGCGTGAGGAAACAGATAAACCTAATCAAACATACACTTGTTTTCCGAGACAAGAAACACATGAATTTAGGTTTATCTCCAGAGTGCAGAAACGTCCTTACTTTCTGTTTGGAAGGAGAGGAGTTGTTCACCGTTATAATTTCTTTCAAATAACCGGTTCAAAGCAATTTTTAAGACATTAGCGTATTTTGTATTATCAATAAAAGCGCAAGGCTTAGAATCCGAAAAACAATCTAGGGGGAAATACAAAAAAATGGTTCAAATGGCTCTGAGCACTATGGGACTCAACATCTTAGGTCATAAGTCCCCTAGAACTTAGAACTACTTAAACCTAACTAACCTAAGGACATCACACACACATGCCCGAGGCAGGATTCGAACCTGCGACCGTAGCAGTCCCGCGGTTCCGGACTGCAGCGCCAGAACCGCTGGACCACCGCGGCCGGCGGGGAAATACATGTGAAATAGCGGGCAAGATTATTAGAAGAAAAAACGCCCTTGGACGGGATTCGCCGAAATTTATTATGAATCACAGTGAGTGCTTGTGCCGTCTCCAAAATAAAATATCGTGTCGAACCAACAGTATTTGTTTGTAAACCACTTGCAATCGGAGACAGACAATGACTCCATTATGAATAAAAGCCTGTTAGGAAAATAACGTTGTGAACGCAAGTATTGTATAAGAGGCCTAGAGTGACTTGTCCTCGTCAACTTGAAAGCCGAGCGAGTAACAGTGTTAAAATAGATGGTAGTTCTTTCACAGTAATGATTATACACAGCATTATTATAAGCTCTACATATTGCACCTCATAGTTGCTGATGTCGAATGAACCAGGCATTATCCATTTGGTTTATGTTTCAGATCATGGCTCACTGCAAACGACTTTAAAAAGAAGGGAGCGCCATAGTCGACTTCCTTCTGCAGTCAGCGCTAAGCACCGCTGGAGGTGGCGTAAACAGCAACGCCACCCGGCAGTGTAGTGCTGGAAACGAGTCATCTGGAGCTGTGTATACTGTGCTGTCGTCAGCGAAGTAAGGACTCTATTATGGTGTTACATTATGGGGCTGTTTATCGTGATTAGGGATTGGTTCCGTTATTGCTCCTACGAAGATGCTAAATAAGAAAGGACATGAAGACACTTTACAGTGTCGTGTACTACGTATAGTAGAGGAACAGTTCGCAGACAATGAATACTTTTATCAACATGACAATGCACCCTATCATAACACAGCGTCTGCGAAACGATGGTCTGTGGACAATAATATTGCGCGACTACTACGGTCACAGTTTCGCATCCTGCCTCGGGCGTGGATGTGTGTGATGTCCTTAGGTTAGTTAGGTTTAAGTAGTTCTAAGTTCTAGGGGAGTGATGACCGCAGATGTTAAGTCCCATAGTGCTCAGAGCCATTTGAACCATTTGACAATAATATTAATGAAATGCATTATTCTGCCTTGCGTCCTGATTCGAACCTGACGAAACACCTCAGAGGTAAGTTAGGAAGCCGACTTCGCTACAGACCTGACCATCCAACATCATTGATTTCGGGTGTTGCAGGAGAATATTCTACCGTTTCTGCACAGATATTCAGATGTGTCATTGAAAGTTTTCCAAGCTGAATATAAGTCATCGTAGATGCTTTTTTTTTTTTGCTATGAAATTGACTGTAATATGAACCGAACCGAAGCAGCTGATAATAACATCTTCGATGAGAGGAAATTCGGTTATTATCACCTTAAATTTACATTATTGTTGTGGTCTTCAGTCCGAAGACTGGTTTGATGCAGCTCTCCATGCGACTGTATCCTGTCCAAGCCTCTTCATCTCCGAATCAATACTGCAACTTACATCTGTCTATACATGCTTACTGTATTCATCTCTTGGTCTCCCTCTATGATTTTTATCCTCCCTCCCCCCCGCCCCACTTTTCCATCAGTCTTAAATTGGTGACCCTTGATGTCTCAGAAAGTGTCCTATCAACCGATTCCTTCTTATAGTCAGGTCTGCCACAATTTTCTTTCGTCTTAAAAAAAAAAATTAAAAATGGTTGAAATGGCTCTGAGAACTATGGGACTTAACATATGTGGTCAGCAGTCCCCTAGAACTTAGAACTACCTAAACCTAACTAACCTAAGGACGTCACACACATCCATGCCTGAGGCAGGATTCGAACCTGCGACCTTAGCGGTCACGCGGTTCCAGACTGACGCACCTAGAACCGCACGGCCACACCGACCGGCAAGACACTGTCAATTCCGATCATCTTCTCTTCTAAGTCGTAAGATAGGCTACAACCCAGTCCCCTTACCTGGTCAATCACTGCTTCCTTTTCATGCCCGTCGATTCTTATAACTCTCGTGTGGTTTCTTTACAAGTTCTAAATAGCCATTTTTTCACCTGTATTTTACCCCAGGTACCTTCATAATTTCACAGGGAGTGTTCCAATGGACACTGTCAAAAGATTTCTCTACAAATGCTATATATGTAGTTTTTTTCTTTCCTTAACCCATTTTCTAAGATACATCGGAGGATCAGTATTGCCTCTTGAATTCCTACATTACCCCGGAATCCAAACTGATCTCCCCTGAGGTCGGCTTCTACCAGTTTTTGTATTCTTCTGTAAGGAATTCATGTTAGTATTTTGCAACCATGACTTATTAAACTGAAGATTCGGCAATATTCACACCTCTCAACTCCTGTTTTCTTTGGAACTGGAATTACTACATTCTTCTAGAAGTCTGACAGTATTTCGCCTCTTTCATACATCTTGCACACCAGAAAGAATTTTATCATGGCTTGCTTTCCCTAGGCTATCAGAAGGTATGACGGAATGTTGTCTACTTCCGGGGCTCAGTTTCGACTTAGGTCTTTCACTTCTCTATCAAATTCTTCTCACAGTATCATGTATCTCTATCTTCTCTTCACGTATGTCCTCTTCCAGTTCTATAATATTGCCTGCAAGTTCATCTTCCTTGTATAGATCCTCTACATGCACCTACCAGCTTTCAACTGTTCCTTCTTTGCTTAAGACTGGTTTTTCGTCTGAGCTCTTGATATCCCTATAACTGCTTCTCTTTGTCTCACGAAAATACGAGTGTGAAAGTCTGGGATGTATCATATGGAGACATTCCATCGATTGAGAAACATCTGCTACAAGTTAATTTGAATACAATCGATATATTTATTGACTTATATATAACAGCACACATTGGATTATGGCCGAGAGATTGTATTCACTTCTGTGGAAGAATTAAAAACAATAGGGCCCATATTACCAAGAGGGTGCGCAACGCAGGAAACAAGAGAGTCGCATGTGTCTGTGTGAGATAACGTAATCTAACTCCACAAAGCCACAGCGAGTGCTACCGTTGTTTTACGGTTCCGTAGAACACGCCGCTGCCTTGAGTTGTTATAATGCACACTAAAAGAGTGGTTTTGACACCATACCTTTTCACGTAAAATTGCAGGATTTCTCCCAACAAAAGATCAGTTTATTGATACCGTCACTGAATAATGTTTCATCTTGTTGATGGAGCCACAATCTCAGCTTTGCTTGCATCACTTCATCATTGTTAAAGTGAAGTCCTCGAGGTGTTTTTTAAGTTTTAGAAATAGATGGAATTCAGATGGGGGCAAGTGGGGACTGTATCGAATTCGAAACTCGATTACAGCACACGTTTCTCATGCACTGACACGGTTACGTAATACTGCGTTGTGTTACATGGTACACTTCGGAGCCCTCTAATGACAGAGGGCTGCAAATATGTAGATACGAAGAATGAAACTGTAGAATGTTGATAACGGTTTTACTTAAAATGCTTTAAAGGCTTTACGTCATAAATTTGGAGACACTACTTTTCAGCACAACCTCGTATTTTATCTCTTGATTTGGGAGTTTGTTTCTGTTCATTATACTCCTCTTGCTTTTGGAATATAATTTAATTTCAAGTAGATGTTGTTGTTATGTTATTTGGCTGCAGCTGAACCTCTGATATCGGGTGTTGCACACAAGCACAGAAGTTGAGATCCACCCACGTATGAAGGGAGAGAGACATCTCAACAGTAAACGAACATAGGTTAGATTAGATCAGAATATGGAAAGTTGAAGGATGCCTCACCATCAGTGACCACAGCGTTGTATTCTTCACAGTTGGCTCCTGCAAAATGGTATCCGTAAAGTCGATACATTAAACGCATTAAAGACACGGTACAAAATAAGGAAAGCCGACTGGAACCCCATTTGAAGACTATTGTCCGCTTTCAGGACTCGGTTTGCAGTAGATGACAAAGTAGACACAAATGCCCAGGAACTTGTCACTGGAGTAGAAGAGGTCATGAAAGGTGCAATACCAGTCATAACATAAACGAGCTACAGTTCACAAGTACCATGGACCGAGGGTCTCCAAAAACTGCGTGGCCAGAAGGGCTGGAAGATTCTACAAGAAAGGCCTCACATTAGTAAAAAGAGCTGGCCTATAGCGCAGATGCAGATACCTTAAGCAGCAATTTAAAGACTGTTTGCGGCAAGAAAGAGCAGAGATCTGCAACAGATCGTTGCACAGAACTTAAAACTTGTCCCACGGCGTACGCTATATAAAATCGTCTGTCAAAAGATAAAACGTGCGATGACTTTATCAACTCTAAAACCAACAGAAGGCAGCATGACAAAGATGCAGAGGATGAATTTGATTAAAACCGACAATAGACTAACAAAAGTAGTGAAGAATACTGTGAAGATTGGATAGTTTGCACTTTTTGAGAACAGAAGATGAGGAAAGAAATCCTGAACCTGAAGAGGGCGGCACCCCTGCTAGAGATCTACATGCCCTCAATATGCACATAAGTTTATATCCGTGACAACTCTATCAGATACATAGAAGAAGGTCAGTTTCTTGAAAAAGTGTGAAGGCAAGGATCCTCTACGTCCAAAGCCCCATAGACTAATTCACCGTCTCAATGTCTCAGGGAAAATTCTGGACAAGCTGCTATGAGGTGAATTGCAGGAGAAACGAGATCTTTATGGAACGAATTCCACAACGGTAAGGTTTCCGAACGGGGAAGTCAAAATGTGACGCTGTAAATGAGGAGGAAAAACTGTACACATAAATACATTGTTGCCATAATTGTGAACATCGCCGGGGTTTTCGATACTTGTTGTGGACAGCACTCTTTGACCGCCTGGAGGGACTCCGAGTGCCCGTGAGCGATATACAGCTGCCTTACGAACCATTGTGAACGTATAGAAGCAAAGCTATCGAGTCCGGGAGAGACCCCAGCAGTAGAAATTGCAAAACGCTTACCACGGGGATATTTTCTGGAATTTGGTACTCGACCTGGTACAGTATTAGGAAAGCTACACGATAATGATGAGGTCGTAGGAGTAGTGGCGCATGCCGACGACCTGATGATCATTGTGAAAGGAAGCTTCAGATGCAGTCTGGAGACTGGGTGTAACGTAGTCCTTCAGCAATTGCATGATTGGGGTCAAGCAGGCCACTTGTCAGTTGGTACTGAAAAGACCATATATGTGCTGTTAAAAGGGTACCTTTTACGAGATACGATCATGAAATTAAGCAACAAGTCCATAAAGAGAGTATCAAATGGTTCAAATGGCTCTGAGCACTATGGGACTTAACTGCTGTGGTCATCAGTCCCCTAGAACTTAGAACTACTGAAACCTAACTAACCTAAGGACATCACACACATCCATGCCCGAGGCAGGATTCGAACCTGAGACCGTAGCGGTCACGCGGTTCCAGACTGAAGCGCATAGAACCACTCGGCCACTCCGGCCGGCAAAGAGTATCTGTCACCTGATACGTAGGCATCTTCTTCGACGAATGAAAAAATTACATTGCATGTATTGAAGATATAAGCAAGAGAAGAGGAACCTGACGAACATAAATATTAGTCTAGCCACTTACAATTCTAAGCCACCAATGCAAACAATAAGAACGTATCATAACCTTATCTTAACTGTGATCATAGCATACTGTGCGCTTGTTTGGGTGCACAGACTTCTGCTCATAACAGCAGCATGGATAGTTAACAGGGTGAAACGTCGTATAGTTCTTCGGTCGACGGGAATTTTTGGCGCAGTGCTGGTGAGGCTTTCCAAATAGTACTTCGAACACAAACAGTGATACACAAAGATAGTTTTCTACCAAACATAAGAAAGAGACTGGGAATGATGCATTTGAATCCCACAAGACGCTTGGTAGTCGGGTCGCTCGGGGTGGAGTTGGACGGTGGGGGGGGGAAGGGGGTGGAGCGTTGGCACTGGTGAGGTAGATTGGAAGTGGGGGAGGGGGTGGAGGTGTTAGAGAAAGACGTTGAAATAATATCAAACCAATGTTAAGTTTATAGCTAATTTCGTTTATGCTACTCCTCATTACTTTTGTCTTTCTTCCGCTTGCTCCCAATCTATACTCTGCACACATTACACAATTCATTCCATTCAACACGTCCAGAAAATTTTCTATTCTTTCACAACGGAGTCTTCGGTGACGGTACTACTGCATAAAACATTGTCAGACTTCTTCAGGGTAAAACCTCGAGGTTTCAACGATTATCTCCATCGTCTTCGTCAGTATAAAACTGACTGTCCAGTTGCTGTCATGGAGGCCTTATATAACCCATAGGCTGATTTTGATTGGTAAATAACAAAGTAATGCTATCGCAGACGACGTCAATGTCTGCGCTGGTAACAATAACGCTTCTGTCGTAGCGTAAACATTCCGGGGAATATCTCTGCCTCTTCTCTGAATCAAGAGCTCACTTCCATGCACATTAAGATTACATCCGCTCTCACGGTTCAAGTTTTTCTCGCACTTTCTTATTCCTACAGCCTCTTTAATTACGGAATCCCAGTATGTAGGAGGCTGGGACATAACTTTTGTTTCTTCAGACAAATGTTCAACACTCACGTTATGAACCATCGATTGTAGTCCTTTCTTTCTGCGGCCCTACATCCAGAAAAATAGACAAGAGTCCTGGGAAGACGAGGTATAAGAGCTATTTTCTGACGTCCTAAGATGGTACGCCCTGTCAAGGACAGGGATTTATTACACCACTTATGAGTTCGGCATCAGTTAAATTGGCCATCCATCTGCACCGTTTCCGACAGTATGCAGAATACTGAAGACAAATTAAAAATCGAATACTGGAAGAATCTGCGGTTGCTAAGCACAGCCTCACAAACAAATACAAAATACTGTTTTACGAAACAAAAGTTTTGTCCCATGCTCCTACATACTGGAATGCTGTTATTCAAGAGGCTGTAGAAATAAGAATGTCGGAGAAAAACTTCAGCCGTGACAGGGGATATAATCTTAGTGGTGCGTGGAAGCGAGCTCCTTGTTATCGAAGGAAGCAGAGATGTTTGTCACAATGTTTATGCTACGATAGAGGTGTTGGCGCCGTCAGCGCATACGTTGGCGTCATGTACGAAAGCATTACATAATTAACGACCAATCAGAAGTCGTCTATGCGCTATATAAGATCACCACAGCAGAATTCTTGCAATCAGTTGCTCTCGACGATGATGATGGAAGAACTAGTCGGAAGGTCTTATTGATATTCATTCACAATGAACACTAATCTCGCATTTAAATGTTTCTATTATATCGAGCATTGCTTTTTTTATGTGTAGATCAAAGAGGAGAGACGAAAGACAGTATCAATTTCTCACACTATTTGTAATCCGAGGACTTCTTTCTTGGTCATCGATTCTTATTCTTCCCTCCTGGTAACTTACCTTATGTCATCAAAAGTATCCGGACACCCAGCTGAAAATGACTTACAAGTTCGTGTCACCCTCCATCGGTAATGATGGCATTCAGTATGGTGTTGGCCCACCCTTAGCTTTGATGACAGCTTCCACTCTTGCAGAAAGTCAGGTGCTGGAAGGGTTCTTGGGGAATGGCAGCCCATTCTTCACGGACTGCTGCACTGAGGAGAGGTATCGATGTTGGTCGGTGAGGCCTGGTACGTAGTCGGCTCTCCAAAACATGCCAAAGGTGTTCTGTAGGATTCAGGCCAGGACTCTGTGCAGGCCAGTTCATAACAGGGATTTTATTGTTGTGTAACCACTCCGCCACAGGCCGTGCATTATGAACAGGCGCTCGATCCCGTTGAAAGATGGGAAGTGGCACAGCAGTTTACCCTACGTCTAGGCCAGGAAGGTTTTGGGGTAAAGGATATGCTGTAAGGATAGCTCGCATCTGCGCAGCTCTGAGAACCTGGTGGTGGTGGGGAGGACCTTCCCATACAACCTGGCCATCTGTGGTAGATGCATCTGCAGTGATGATAACTCCTTTGCCCAATATGCTGAAGGCCACACAAAGACCTATGTCAACAGGTAGCCCTAATTCACAAACACATTTCTTGTGCTATAACCTCACACATACCTGATCCTCATATCCATCCCAAGAGCCAGACACATAGAAGCGGCCCCCTAGTCACTCAATACCACACCAGGTGGGAAGGTTTGAACCATGTCCTTCATCAGGGATTTGATTTTCTATCAAGCCACGAAATTAGGCACATACTACTCAAGATTCTTCCAACCCCTCCCCAAATAATGTTATGCTGCTCACCCAACATTCACAACATCATAGTCCACCCTTATGCCACTTCCACCCCCAATCCCATGCCACAGGATCATACACTTGTGGAAAACAAACACGCAAGATCTGCCCAATCCATCCATACAGCACCATTTACTCCAATCCCATCACAGGCTCATCCTAACCCATCAGAGGCTGGGGCACTTGTTCAAGCAGCCATATTATATACCAACTTTGCTGCAACAACTGCACAGCATTTAACGTTGGTAAGAGAACCAACATCTGTCAACTACAATGATGGCCACTGCCAGACGGTCACCAAAACCAAGATGGACTACCCAGTGGCACAACATTCAGCAGAGAACAACATGTGATATTTCAATGGCTGCTTCACAACCCATGCCATTTGGATTCTCCCCACCACAACCAGTTTTTCTGAGCTGCCCAGATCAGAACTGGCTTTATGGCTCTTTCTTTGTGCCTGTAACCTTCCTGGCCTAAACCAAAGGCAACTCGCTGCACCCCCATCCGCACCCAATAGTGTGTATGTGTGTGTGTGTGAGTGTGCGTGTGTGTGTGTGTGTGTGCGCGTGTGCGTGTGTGTACGCCATGCCCTGCTCGAGTACCACCATCCAATATGAGTCTCAGCTGGTTGTGTGCCGTTATCTCATGCCCTAGTCTATGAAACTGTGTGTCCAGTTGTCTGCCACCTACCCCTCTCTATGTGCACCACCACCTAGCTGACAGATGAATCCCAACTCTCCCATAAGCTGCTAGATGCTTCCCTCAACCCGCTCCCTGCCTCCCAAATCAGTCCATCCCACACCACATCTCACTCTGTACCTCCAACTCAACCCGGTACAGTGGTTGTGGGCCAGTAAAGAGCAGGCAGTCGACTGAGCACAATATAGGGAGCCAGGTGTGTGCATGCAAGTTTGTGTGTGTGTGTGTGTGTGTGTGTTTGTGTTTGTTTGCATGTTTTCCCTACAGCTAGAAAAAGAAGTGCATTCCAAAAGCTAGCCAAGTTCCATACCTTTTGTTTGCGCACATATCGATACAACACTTCTGCCTTTTGGTGAGTGATCTCTTCAACTATATGGCCTACTGTGGTATTCGTTATCACAGTATTTATAGTCTCAGATATATCCAAATGCAGCTCATCATTCCTCAGCACTTCAGTATCCCAGTTCCTTGCACACTGATTCCTTCAGACGATTCTCTTTAACCCCAGACCCTTCATGATTATAAAATTGTGATCTCAGTCTGTATCTGCTCCTAGGTACGCCTTACAGTTCAATATCTGATTTCGGAGTCTCTGCCTGACCACAATGTAATCCAACTGCGCTCTTTTCGTATGTCCAGACGGTTACTAAGTACACCTGCTTCCCTTGTCACCTATTAACAGTGTATTCGCTATTACTACCTGAAATTTGTTACAGAACGCAATTATTAGTGTTTGTCTTCGCTCATTACAGATACCAACCCTTGTTACCCCATAAATCTTTCTTATATTCCTTCCCCTTCTAATGCGTTCCATTCCCCAATGATTATCAGATTATCGCCTCCTTTCACATACTAAATCACCAGCTCAATAATCCCATGCGTTTTCCGTACGTTTTCATCTTCTGCTTGTTATGTCTGAACTTTTGTTGTAGGCGTTGGTTTGCTGTTAAAAGTGATGAGAACAAAACCTATCACTGAATTTTTCGCAGTAACTCAATCTGTACCCTACTTTCCTTCTCCTAACAAATCATACTCCATTTATGCGATTTTCTTATGCAGTTGATATTACCCTGCATTCATCCCACTAGAAATCCTTGTCTTTTTTCCATTTGACTTCACTGAGCACCACTATACCAACCTGAGATTATACGTATTTGCGAAAAGCATTATTATGTGAGTGCTCACGGCTTCACTGCAAAACCATTCGCCATTTTAACTACAGCTGCAGGTTCTACGTTCATAATGGATAACATTCTTCGTTTCCATTAGTTCCCTTTTAGCTGGTTGCTTTCAGGTACTTACGAAGGAGGTCAGTATTTTAGTGCAATATATTCTTAAATTACGTACACTACTTTCAACGAAACTTCTTATGGTTGGATGTATGATTCATGTTGTAATATTGATTACTATTTCCATCGGTATCGCATACACTCTTCAGGGGAATGGCAATATTAATAAGTTTATAAGTCTGAAAGTGGAAGAAACAGTAGTTCACATGACGTAATGACGCGGTCACGCTTATGACAATTTTGTTTATACCTGACAAATCCGCGGAAACCAAATTTTCATGCACGTGGTTCTGGTTTTGACAGCGAATTTCATTTAAAGTAACTTACTACCACCATTCACTGGAATAAAATTGATGAAGTTCTATGACTATCATACAAACTTTGGCTTCTTTTCCTCGTTCCCTCTGAATAAGGACGACATAAATGGCTGTCTCCTTTTGTCTGTCTGCTGTGCTGTGTGCTTCTCCCCGCATTGCGATGCGTGTATTAGGAATCATGTGGCTCCCATTGTAGAGGCATACACTTCTTCTTGATAGAACTTCAAGAGAAGTCTCTCCGAATGATCTCGGAGAAAGTCTTTCTAAACCCTCTGCAAAGAAATCCTCTTTCTGAGATATCGGGAAACTTTGGAGGACTGGCTTTAGTCCTTCTGGCGGGGACGAATGTATAAAATGCCAGCGCCGCCGATATAAGATCCGCCGCTTGCAGACTCCCGCCACCAGCCTATGTCCATCGAGTGGAAACCTCGTCTCCAGTGGTCTCCAGTGAAAATTCTACTGCTCCATCTTTACAGAAAAGCAATGCGGCCTTTCTACACTACTGCAACAGAATTCTTTTAGGCCTACTATAGCTTATGTTACACAGAATGCCAAGGAATTTCCACACCGCTCAACGTGTTTGAAGTGAAGTACAACTTTCATACCCTACATATTCCGGAAATGTTTCAAAGAACCTAATATTTCATTGGGCCAGTACTTACGGGCTAAGATTCGTCGCTCATTTACATACAGGTACAGTATATTGAAAGACATACGGTTCTTAATTAAAAATGTAAGAAGGATTTTAAGAACATTAGAGTGTAATCATAGAGAACAGCACAGCTGCATAGAAGTTTAGGAAGTTTTAAGAGAAAGGTGAGAATTACGCTAAACTTGAAGAGCGTGACTGTCAAGAGAGTGTAACATCCTTCATTTTGTCAGACGTTCGCTGCGAAAGGTACGAGGGAGAGTGCTGAGTGAAAAATCTTATCCTTAACACTTAACAGATTAAGTGACTCTTCGTGAAAAGATGCACACCTGGAAACTCTTTTTCTAGAGACGTTGAAGGCCATTACAGAGACTACATAGGTCATTGAAAAAAAAATTATTTGCTGTGGTATCTCGGTTGTTGTTGTTGTGGTCTTCAGTCCTGAGACTGGTTTGATAAGGAAATTAGATTGACACTGAAAGCAAAATATCTTCCCTTTATTCATCGAAGTTTTCTCTCTCTATGCAAGTAAATGAAGGCAGTTTGCTTTTTTCCATACGCGTTTTGATTCTTTTTTTTGTGAAGCATCTTCAGTGGCCTGTAATATATGTTCATTTTTATACGTATAACAAATGTATTATGTAGTAGCTGCAATGTGTTACCATGTTAAATTTTGTCATGCTTTTCTCTTGTTTATTTAAATCACAAACAACGTTTGTAGCGCAAATACCGTGATGTTAAATTATCTTTAGGTGTTACTTACGATTTCCAGTGTGATTATTCCAAATTAGTCCATGTGTGTGGTTCTGAAGATATGTTCATTCCGACCTTATGCTCCAGCTGACCGATTTCTTCCTTATTTCACCCTCATTTATTATAACATATCACTTGCATTTTTATTTTGTAATCTGTATGTGTGTGCTTACAGAGTGAACGGTTGCCAACTGTCGCTGTGTTTTTGTCTTCCGTCTTTTGTTTGTGTTGTGTTTTGTGTGCACTGACAGTTATCATTAAAACGAATGTCAGTATCAGTACAGAAATGCTGGCTAAACACTGGCATATAACCTGTGCTCGAAATGAATACATAGTTTTAGATAATAAATTTTTTTTATGAATTGTAGTGGTAGGTTTGATTATTAATATTCCCAATCGGATACCTCTGTTTTACTTTTTAGTTGTTTAAAAATGTATATAGTTTAGAATAGAACTTTCAGATTAGTTCAATGTGCCTTTTGCTAATAGCTGTCTAAATTGCATGAAATTGGAATATTAATTATTAGTAACACGAGCGAATCCGTAACAACCAGATACGCTTCGAAACACGCACAAGTTGTTGTTTTTATAATTTTTTAGACGGGTCCGCATTATAAAACTCATGCATTGGGCTCACAAAAATTTGGAAGATTTGCACATGACGAGCTGATAAACGACGTAGTAAGCGAATTTAAGTAAAAGTACCGCTGTCTGGCATTCTGCAACAACATTAAGGTAGACAGTCGCCGGAAATTCGCTGTCATTATTACGATAAAGACGGAAATATAAATAATGCACCGTTGACACAAGACGGAGAGCAAAGTGCTACTCGACCTGATTCTGAATCGAATGAACGCAGTTGGTCACGTGTGGGAAACTAAGGCTCGTCTATGAGGAAACTGGCACTCACCAGGCGGAAACAGTAACACCGACAGTAACAAAAACACAGAACACAGTCAACACACGCAAATCGATAACAGGGATAATGAAATAGGAACAGGCAGTAACAG
The DNA here is from genome assembly GCF_023864345.2 of Schistocerca serialis cubense. Lineage (NCBI taxonomy): Eukaryota > Metazoa > Arthropoda > Insecta > Orthoptera > Acrididae > Schistocerca > Schistocerca serialis. The sequence continues at coordinate 511,398,183 of NC_064639.1, forward strand.
TAATGTGTTAAACCGCTCTCATCATTTAGTTGACAGAATTTTGGACACATCACAAAAATGGGACAAGAAGGAGAAAGAAACCGCTACAGATAATAGGGAAGAATAAACTAATTGATTTAGATCAGATGAGTACGAAGATGAAGTAAAATCTTCGATGATAATGGTAGTCAGAAGGCTAAAGTTTCGGCAGAGGAAGTGGAGTCAGTTTTGCAAAGTTTTGAGGAGGAGGGGCAGTTGTTAGATGAAGGGGTTAGCAATAATAATGAGTTCAGGGAACCTGTTAGCTGTACTGACTTGCCACAAACTGTAAAAGCAGACGACAGTATTATATACAGCAATGTTTCAAAGGGACACAGCTGCTCAGTGTTAGAGAGTAATTTAGCTGACGTGCAACAAACGACAGAATCGTTCTCATTAAAGTCAGTACCGTCATTAGACTGTTTTTTTATTTGCAGAGTTACATTTACACGATCATGATTTCAACTTTACAGCCCCATTATCAAGTGTTTTAATGTTATACAGTGCCTAAGATGGCATATTGTAGTATTAAAAAATACACTACTAGACACATTGTCTAAGGGTCAATAGTTCTGGTAAAAGCCTTCTGCTTTGTTTTATCACTGAGTATACCATGTTGACTGAAATACTTAGCCAACTGTCATTCAGTCAAGATGGTATACTCAGTGATAAAACAAAGCAGTAGGCCTTTACCAGAAATATTGACCCTTAGACAATGAGTCTAATAGTATATTTGAAATACTACAGTATTTAATCTTAGGCAGTGTATAACATTAAAACACTTGATAATGGCACTGTAAAGCCGAAATTATGATCGTGTAAATGTAACACTGCAAATAAAAAACATTACAATGGCGGTACTGACTTTAAACAAATATATTATGTCTGTGGCTCCACATTTTGAAAAAATTATTAGACAGTAGACGTATTCGTCAAGTACTTTGATTTAAAATTGATGGATAGGCTGGAAAAGGCAGCTGCGGGTGTAGAGATTGATAACCTCGTAAATTTGAGCATAAATGTCCCTGCTACTGAACAAAATTATTGCAGTTGGAGACAGACTAAAAAAGACTTATTAGAAAACTTTCATGATGAACCTGTTCAAACTAGAAAAACTCACACTATTATAATAAGTAACTTCTCAGGAATAACATTGCGTTGTCTTCTTGATAGTAGCAGCGAAGGAAATGCTTTGTCACAAGCATTCTTCGACTTTATTGCTAATAAGGATACGTTCACTGGCATGAAAGTAAGTGGTTTAAGAATAATAGATGCTAATGAAACATTTTCTAGACCAGTACAGCACGAAGCTTTGACACCAATTGGTATATATAACATACTAATACACCACCTTTGTTTAATCATGTTCATTTTAAGTGTTGAAATGTTGATTGGTACAGACCGTTTAACTAAATATCAAGGGAAAACTGACTTTAGCAGAGCCACTTAGTATTAACTTTACTAGACTCTCGAGCAATTGCAGAATCTTTCATTACAAATTATGTAGGCAGTAATAATGAAGCAGGGGAACTAACTATTAGAGTAGTGAGGAATAAGGGATACTTGCACGAAGATACTGAACTGGGGAATAATGTACAAGATGCTAATGCGAGAGACAATTACATCCTGGAAGAAATAGATCAAGTGCCACGCAGGATGACAGGTAAGCCTCATGCAAACGCATTCCGATTGGAATACCCGAAAGGTAAGAGAGATCTAGGTCTAAGAAACATTGTAGATCTGAAGTCTTTTAAAACTGGCAGTAGTTAGATTCTGTATAAGTAAGAACGATTCCATAAAAAGACTATGCCTAAATGATGATGTATAATAGAATACGAGAGGTAGTTTGCAATAGTAAATTCTAATTGTTAAAGTAACAATAGGTAACGTATGAGCTACGATGAGAAAAAAATGGCTAAGTTAACAAATAATAAACGATATCCACAAAAACGATTACTAACAACAAAATACACATATTTTGGTTAAAAAAAAATGAAGCTGAAAATTCGTTGAATCTAAAAGAATAAACTCTGCACAAATGGGTATTTTTCATGTTGGAAGTAAGGTTGTCTACAGGTAAGGGAGAGTAATAATATCGTGCCAAAAGAGGTAAGCCGAAGCGTTTTGATATTAATTAAAGGAGACATGTGGAAGTGGTGTGAGGATGACACCAAAAATATGTCTATATAATGAGGTCAGTAGGCTGACGAAGATAAAAGGGAGAAAGAGGCGCCGAAATAAGAAGTTAATGTACATATATAATATATATAAAAGTGGAGTTCAGAAGTTTACACCATATTTATAGTTTCTCAGGGATATGGAGGCTTCATGAAAGCCAACCTACAAGCAGTATGGAGAAAGAAGGGAGGTCACCAACCATAGTGATTTCCACCCCGTATCTTAAATGTTTTAGTGAAAGTGTTTCATAAGAACACACACCACAATGCCTATGGCTGTAATTAAATGAGTGAGTACTGAAAAGCGAAATGTTTCGTGTGTTTCTATTTCGGCTAAGGACAAAACTTTAAATTACAAAAGTAACTTTATAATAATCGAAACTTTTATTTCATGTTTCTATGTTATTTTATGTACATGATTTGTAAAAAATCATTAAATTATGTTTTCCATGTATTTGCATACAGCTAATGTTGTGGTTTTCCAATCTCCGTCAATGTACGCTTCAGTATGTTGTCAACATTGGAAGGTCTCAGAATGATCAAATGAACATATTACTCAAAATATGGAACTTAAGAAAAAGTACATGTTGTGCTAAATAAAAAAGCTAGAAAGCTAAAAGGTAATCGGATTATGCAAATATATGTCACAATCAAAAGTTACAAGTTTCAACATGATCAAAGTAATATTTTGGTCAAAATCGGCGTTCTTACGATAATTTTTAGCCTCAGTCACATGTAAAAAGCTTATATATATATATATATGGCAACAATATGTTACTTCTATTAGTTTTCAGAAACCAGATTTGGAATGAAAATGTTCTTATTCGTGATAGATCAAGAATCATGTTTATTTGTACCAAAGAGTTATAATTACAGCACTCGAATACATTCAGGTAATTATACATCTGTGCCAAGTTTCAAGACAATATTGTGAATAATAATCATTACAAGGAATCTTAAAGAGGCAGTTCAGTGGTCATGTTCCACTGTTGGTTCCTTTCTAAACATTCTAGCTGGCAAAGTTTAAATGAAGTCCACCTAAACTTTTTTCAGTAACTACAGCAAACTTTACACTATGTATATAAAACTGAAGAGGATCGTAAGTTGTTAAACGACAGAGCAGTATGTCTGAGAAGGCGGCCATTTAGATACTGCTACCTGTGCCTAGGGCGGTTGACATCAGATGTTCCATTTGGCGGTCCACTGCACCCATATATAAATACGACCAGAGAGGCCGTTGAAAGAGACATTTCACACCAAGATATCAATTTATCTGCGCCAGTCAAACGCCAGCGTGCTCTGTGCCTCTGATGGCGTCAGAGACGGGCAGCTACCATTGGCGTTTGCCGTAAAAGCAGGGAGTGAACTCACGAGGACAGTACAGCGTCCTGGATCGCTTAGATTTCACGGAAGTAGCTTTCTGTGTGCCGCCCGTAGAGTCGACAAAACAGCGTGGCATATTGCGAGATTATTTTTCGATTTTAAAGCGAGCGATTAACTTTTAGTGATTAGAAGTCAGGACGATAAATCGTTTTACTTGGAACTTCCCGTAGAGGTCGCCTCTGAACTGTTAATAGGTGTATTTCAGATAGGGGTAGTATAATTGACTTTACTTCGGAATTGACATTTATATTATATTGCTGTTCATTGTGTGCCCCAAGATACAACAGTATGCTTGATGTGGACGTGGGGATCTACATTTTTCAAGCAAATGAACTATCTCCGTGTTTCTTATTGTCTCATTCACAGCATCAATCAGATACCGGCAAATTTCCAGAGGCACGTTAGACGGTGAACATCTGTGTCAGTAGTTAATATGAACGAACTTATGTTCACAACGTAAACAGTTTAATATCACTAAGTCATGATCCCTTGATTTCCTAGGTCAAATGTTACAATATCGCCTATCCCTTGTTGTAAGCCATTTCCACCTCCTGTCACAACAGATCGAAGTATGCTGCCAGGAGCGCAGTCCTTACTGACGTCAGCACGCCCATGTTCAGCCTAAGGCAGATCTGATAATACACACATCAAAAAAAGTCTTGCATCACTTCGGTTCCGAGAGTTCCGGAACTTATACAGTAAATGGGAATAGAGATCAACATAAACATCATTTCCGCTCTTTTTATTGCATATGTAAACCACACATTATACATCAGTGATAATTGCAAATTTTATAATGAGATGTTTATCTAATAATGCGAAAAAAAATTTCCGTTCTAATCCCCCTTAAACGACGACTCTACGAATCACATAGTGATCGTGAGGACAATATTGGATTAATTACAGCATGCACGGAGGCATTTATATGGTCATTTTTCCCATGCTCCATTCGTGAACAGAATGAGGAAAAGTCCTAATAACTGGTACAGAGAGACCTACCCTCTGGCATGCACTTCACAGTGGTTTTCAAATGATGCTGATGTAAACATTTGTCATGTATGTTGGCGAGCGCAACTAAACACATCAAAAAGCGTTTTGCATCACCGCGGTTCCCACAAGTCCTGAAGATAGACTTGACTGTGGATATTGTATCACTCTTTGACTGTTCAAAGATGTCACTAAACCCAGTCAAAGATGTAAACAACCATGCATGAGCAGCGCCTATTAGACGGAGGGGGTCCGACAGCCGATCAGTTCCACTGATTCCACCAGGAACAAGGTACATGGCTGGTGTTGTCTGTAGTTCACCCATGTCTAGACGGTCAACACCGCAGTTAAATCGCGTCCGAATTATTACCTTGTGCCAGGAAGGGCTCTCAACAAGGGAAGTGTCCAGGCGTCTAGGAGTGAATCAAAGCGATGTTGTTCGGACATGGACGAGATACAGAGAGACAGGAACTGTCGATGAAATGCCTCGCTCAGGCCGCCCAAGGGCTACTACCGCAGTGGATGACCGCTACCTAATGATTATGGCTCTGAGGGACCCTGACAGCAACGCCACCAAGTTGAATAATGCTTTTCTTGCAGCCACAGGACGTCGTGTGACGACTCAAACTGTGCGCAGTAGGCTGCATGATCCGCAACTTCACTCCCGACGTCCATGGCGAGGTCCATCTTTGCAACCACGACACAATGCAGCGCTTTACAGATGGGTCCAACAACATGTCTCATGGACCGCTCAGGATTAGCATCAGGTTCACTTCACCGATGGGTGTTGCATATGCCTTCAACCGGACAATCGTCAGAGACCTGTTTGGAGGCAACATGGTCAGGCTGAACGCCTTAGACACACTGTCCAACGAGTGCAGCAAGTTGGAGTTTCCCTGATGTTTTGGGGTGGCATTATGTGGGGCCGACATACGCCGCAGGCTGTACGATACGTGAATGCCATCCTCAGACCGATAGTGCAGCCATATCGGCAGCATATTGGCGATGCTTTCTTCTTCATGGACGACAATTAGCGCCCCCATCGTGCACATCTTGTGAATGACTTCCTTCAGGATAACGAGATCGCTCGACTAGAGTGGCCAGCATGCTTTCCAGGCATGAACCATATCGCGAACATGCCTGGGATACATTGAAAAGGGCTGTTTATGGACGACGGGACCCACCAAGCACTCTCAGGGATTTACGCAAAATCGCCGGTTAGGATTGGGACAATCTGGACCAACAGTGCCTTGATGAACTTATGGGTTAGTATGCCACGACGAATACAGGCATGCATCGATGCATGAGGACGTGCTACTAGGTGTTAGAGGTTCCGGTGTGTAAAGTAATCTGGACCACCACCTCTGAAGGTCTCACTGTGTGGTGGTACAACATGCAATTACTGCAATGCCCAGTACTAAAACATTTCATACAGCCATAAACATTCCATCTGAACAGCGGTCATGGACATCGCAGAACCTATTTACAGAGAATTACTGAGAAGTGTCTGCATGGTCCGGCTCAAACTCCCAATGAGTCGTTCAGTAAACTTATATGGACTCGCTCACCAAAAACTGTTGGAATGAAGACACTAAAGTGGGGGTGAATGGTGCTGTTATTGCTTTTAATAATGATAACATTTGTAGGGTGAAAGTGCTACAGCATATGGGAATTAATCCTGGAGCAAACTGCATCAGAGAACTTGAACAGCAAGTGTGATGTGCTGGGAATGCGCTGTGACCGGTACGGAGGCCTATATAGGACGTCAATTTGCAGACTTGGCATCAGTTTTCAGCGGGACTTAGCAGCAGAAGCAGCGTTCTCTTGCAGATGGCGAACAGTTGGATCGCCGAAATATTGAATCTGATTTATTTCAGTATCCGACAGCAAACACGAAGAGACATACAAGATACTAATTCTCGTTAACTGAATCTTTCGTTGGTTCTTGGTGGAACAAATTTTTAATAAATGAAAAGCACTAGTTTGCTTCTGTTCTATGGTACTGCACAACAAAAGTAAATTAGTGATTTCATTTATTAAATTAATTCTTGTTTTTTGACTGTTGTGGATATAAGCTGAAATGGCAAGCGAAGAGAACAAGGGAAAAAAAGAGGTCTGCGCTACTGATGGATGACTAATGTTTTAGTTACAGAGGTATTAGACATTACAGCGAAAAGTAATGTACGATCTTGTTACGTTTCTTTCGCTTGTAAAACACCGATCTACTCTGAAAACGATGCCTCCTTGTTGAGTATATCTGCCTGTCAGATCTTGTTGTGCATCGAAACATTTGTAGATAGTAAATTCTAAGGATTTTTCCTTTCTTTTGAGGGAGATATGTGTCCTCAACCACCTTTTATGAGTTTTGTGGGGAGGAATTAGATAGATGTAATTGTTTTGGAGTTCTTACACACGCAGAATTGCTCATCGTAAGCTTAACAATTAATTTAATTGATGAAAAAGTTGAATTCCTTATCATTCCACCTCTGTAAAATCCGTTTTCATTTGTATTTGGGTCCAGCACAACGACTGATTAGGTTTAAATAGAAGGGAAGTCACGTATTAATTGTATTAGATCTAAAGTTCAGGGGAAAGCAGGACGTTTTTCTTCTCCAGCCGTTTCTTTCTGTTTGATTTGATTCAACTAATTGATGAATCAAATCAGTAACAAATTAAAAAATGTCAGTACGTAAATCTCTTTTGCCACGTTTCTGCTTTCAACTCAAGCTATTTCACAGGATTAACTTTGAGGGTGCAGAAAGTAAGAAACGATGTATGGTCCTTAGACGAGTTTTCAATGTGTTTCGGGAGGACACAGCACTCAGCAGCAGCTGGAAGAGAGACTTACCGGGACGCCTGTTTTGAAGGTCAGCAGAAAATGGTGACACCTGCTTGGCCTTTCTACTTGGGTCTTAATACCAGCGGGAGCCAGGCAGAGACAAGCGCTGCCTCACACCTGCGGGGCCCGCAAACGCTCTGGCGGAAGGCTGTTTCTAAGTGAGCAGCTCCCATCTTTCCGGCACCTCTTCGGGGCGAAGAACTGGTTTTTCCACGCGACCACTATCAGCAGTCATGTACCCTCTGAGACAAAAATGGTTCAAATGGCTCTGAGCACTATGGGACTTAACTGCTGAGGTCATCAGTCCCCTAGAACTTATAACTACTTAAACCTAACTAACCTAAGGACATCACACACATCCATGCCCGAGACAGGATTCGAACCTGCGACCGTAGCGGTCGCGCGGTTCCAGACTATAGCGCCTAGAACCGCTCGGCCACTCAGGCCGGCCCTCTGAGACAGTCTTTTAGAAAAGTACCGCTGCAACACGTTCATACTCCTTCACATTTTGTTAATTTCACACTGCAACCTGACATGAATAACAGCACACAGCAACCATTTTTAAAATAATTCCTTGCAATATATAATTTTTTTGAAATGTAAAGAGCCTTCGGCGTTCAAATAAAGTTATATTTAGTCAGTAAGTTTGCAATTTTAACAGATTACCAAGATGCCCCCTTTGTCTAATGAGACAAAATTTTAATGAGTTACATTTTTGAAATAATTCTCAAAGAAATAGAAATTTTAAATATTGTGTAGGGAGCATATTTAGACTTTAATGATTACATCACATTAATCAATAAGATCACAAAAAATTCGTAATCACTGGTATGCACATGTTTTGTTAAATCTCATTGCTTACCATAATCCAGTTACACAAATCCTGCTATGAAAAGCGAAATCTGTGCTACAGGGCAAAGTATTTGTAATGTTACTACGATTTAGGGACAAAGATTCCATTTGTGATTCGATGTCTTGCAAATATTGCTCGTCGTTGCAGAAGAGGTATAAATTACACTCTCGTCTGTGAAATTAATAAAATACAAGGATTGAGTTTCCCACAGTAAATTCTTTTGCTCACAGAATACTTCCTGAGAGATCGAATCTGTGCCAATTCCACACTGTTGTAATTTTTAAATCATACTACTTAATTATTTTTCGTTGATAGAAACAGTCACTAGATCTTTATATTTCGAATCTTCTGTTCAGATGCGAACTTAATTTTGAGAAGAGTTGCTCTTTGCTTACCTTGCCGCTCAGCCACAGTGATTTAGAATGGATTACAATGGAGCTTTATTCTTCTGAATTTCAGGTAGACCAGGGGTTAATCTGAGAATACTGATTAGTCACATGCGAATATGCGATCTTTAATAATTGTGTTATGTGCTGTACTGACCAGCACGTTCAGGGAGGAGGACAGGGCAGGTACAGCCGAACTTCTGCGTTCGCTAAAATTCTCCGCTGGTGTCTCGAGGGACGCGTGGCGACCCACACACATGAGGCTTCCTGTGAATAGCGGCGTTTCGAGACGTTCCCAGAATTTTTCGCATAGGCGAATTAAGCGGTGTGAGACAACCGGCCGAGAGGGCTATCCTCTGGCTCGTGGTGCCGCTGGCCAACTTCCTGCAGTGTGGCGGGCTGTTCTTGAGGTGGCTCGTGAAGACCCTGACAAACGCAGATGGGCGTTTCCTGGAGGCATACCGGATAGGAAGGCACCGCCATATTTAAGCACACAGCTTGGAAAATGGGCGTCTTTTCACACAGTAAACTTGCAGCCAGTAAAGAAGGAGAGCGTCTCCTATTGCTAACTTTGGGCTAATTAACAGCAATGCATCAGGCGCGAACTGGAAAATTTAGGCAGACCTTTCCTGCAAAGTGGTGTGGAAAAAGGAATTCACGCTTGTCGTGGTGGCAAACCCGAAGATTGTCTTTCTCCGTGTATGAGAGCAAAGTAAACTGAGTTGGTGAGGAGTCGGGGAAGAAGAAGGTTGCTGGACTGTGGTATGTAGCACCGCAGAGCAGCGTCTTTTCCGCGCAGTTACGACTACGAGCCTAGATCGGCCCAGTCCGGCACTTGGTATTGCTGTTACGAGTGGCGCGAATAGCGTTCGCACTACTGGTAGTCAGTGCAGTTCTCAACGTGCTGTTGCTATTCGGTTCGGAGTTTGTATTATGAAGATCGGGTTCCGAGCTTCGCTAGTATACCTGCGTTTGTGAACTACCCAAGCTTCGATAAGTAGTTTTGCCAGGAAGTTAACAGTCTTCCAAACAGCTGTCAGGTGCCTTCAGCGTTCAGGCATTAATTCCGAAATCAGATTTTAATCAATTTCCCTGAATAACTGGAATTTATTATAATATTTCATTCTCAGTGATTTTAACTGATTGAGAAAAGACCTTGTAATTGCCAACACTCGGTGTTTGAAACAAATTAATTTCAGTGAAGAAATTCACTATCATTTAAATGATTATTTTCACTTGAGCTGTCTTACAAGTACTTTGATGAGGTGACCCTCCCTTAATTTGATACAAATATCGTCAGGTGGTTTTATATCTCTCAATTGTATGCTCACTATTTCGGCATATCCAGAGTAACACAAGTGATACTACGTGGAACGTTATTGATTCACCAGGGGAAGATAAATCTTCATTTCCGATTTGTACATACTTTGATGAATTTTTCTTTTTGATAAATTGAAATTCTCCTGCTTCTGCACATAGCAGAGACATTTAACTGCTTTTTCAGTAACATTCCGTGGTTTGATGATTTTACGGAGTACTAATTTCCTGGTGGAATAAATTGTGTTCCGAGTTCTCGTGTGCGGCAGACAGATTACACTAATTACTGCTGAACTCCGAGAGTCATACCAGTTCCACTACTTAGCTTATTACGTCAGTATTCTGGTAAATTTAATAGTTCTTTAATTTCTCGGGGGTGGCAGGCAGACTGCATTGACCTCTGTTGAACGTGGAGTGATCAGAAACACACACAAAAAAAGGACAAGCAACCAAGTGGGAGTTTTCACCACATCCAGTTAAAGCCATTCATGGTTAGATCGTTAACCCTGCCGAAGTGCGCGGATGCTGAATGTAGCATTTCACCTGCTATTCTCAAGAGTTCTAGACATTATCTATGTCACTGATATGGAGACCACATGGCAATCGCACTTTTGTAATTTTCTTTAATATGTTACCTGTTTAATGTGTGAATTTGTTGTGGTAGGTCATTGTGCGACATTTTTTGTAGTAGTGCAGGTTGTATGTGTTGGTGTGTTTTCTTTAGGTATTTCATTATTTGTGTCTTTATTTTTTGTTTAGTTTGTGTCCATTTTTAATGCTATATATTTTATAATGTCTTGCTCTCCCTGGTAATCATAAGTGTTTAGGGGGATTCTGTTCAATCTGTTTTCACACATAAAACAGGTAACATATTCAGAAAACAAGGCATAAACATTGCTTCCGAAACTAACAACTCAATACAAAAGCGCATCGCAATTACCTGTAAGCTCAGTTGCAGACATTCTGAGAAGATATACACTAGAATTACTGGCAGAACATTCGACACAAGACGGAAAGAATACATCAGAGCATTGAAATAAGGTGTAAACCATTCAACATTTGCAGATCATCTAAAACAAGAGCACCACAGATCAATCAATATTGAAAAAGTTGTGAACATCATGAGAATCAGTAAGGGCAGTAAGGGCCTTCCAAGAAAATTTCCACTTACACAAAGCATTAACACACAATAAACAGTTGCTCAATAATCAACTAAATATTCGAAACAAGACTCCATATAAAATAACAGATGAAATTACATGAAAAAGGAAAGAGCCTATTCCATTCTTCATCCTCTCCCATTCTCCCACAAAAGCACCCTCCCTCCCAATTCCTTTTCACTTGTAGCTTCACACCTTCTCCTCCAACTCACGCTCCATAACACAACTATACACTTATGTTCACCCATCATAACTCCTCCCTCCCCACCCCAAAATATCTGCATCACTATTCCTTCACTACTCTTACGCAGTATATAAATACACAAAAACATAATAAAATGGAGTTACACACATACAATAATAGTATAAGTCAAAGACAAACTAGTGGCAATGTTATATTATCAACACTACAAAACACCAACCACAATATGTACTTAGAAGTATAAAAACAAACACAAAACAGTGGAGTGCGAAAACGTGTACTGTGCAAAACATAAAAACTGCTTAGTTTTGCAGAGCAAGTAAAAATTAGACCACAACTATCAGTGTCTAAAGAAGAAAAACATCAACGATGTGCTAGCAGACGGCATTTCCAGACGTAGGCTAGAAATCAAGCGGAAATCACCGCAAGTAAAAACCAATATATTGCTAACGAACTGTTCTTCGACCTTATATCAAATCAAAATGTTAATAAATTAATTACAAGCCACGAAAGATGCTTTACCTCAATAAAGCGACGGGCGCCTGTTGGAAAAATACGCATTTTTTGTAGCTGCAACGACAGAAAGGAAATACCCTCAAAAATTGGATAGTAACTACGGGGAACATGGTCACACAAATGAATAATTCGTCTAAATCTAAATAAACATTCTGTAAACCACTGCAAAGTGCATGGCAGGGGATACTGATCGTGATACCACATGTTTGAGTTTCTTCTAGTTCCAAACACGTACAGAGCGCGGAAATAATGGACGGAATCCCTTTGTGTGTCTTGTAGTAACGGTACTTTAATCTTGTGTTAACGGTCCGTACGAGAGCAATAAATAAGGTCCTGAAGAAAATCTCTGGATTATTCACTTAGTACTTGATCACGCAACTATGAAAGCAGGATTTCGTGGAATAATTGGCGATTATGTTCAAGCGTCTACCAATTCAAGTTTTCTTAATATTTCTTGCTCTCGCATGATTGAAACAAACCTGTGAGCACTGGTAGAACCCTTCTTTGTATATGTCATTCTCCACCCTGTCAGTCCTTTCTGGTGTGGATCTCACACACTTGAGCAGTTTTAGAAGATGGGTCACATAAATGGTTTTTAAGTAGTCTCTTTTCTGGACTGACTGCATTTTCCCAGTGTCATGAGAATGAACTAAAGTCTGCCACCTGACTTACCTGTGACTGAACCTATGTGGTCAAACCATTTCATAATAATACAAACTATTATCCCCAGTAAATTTTACAACTCGAATGAATCCAGTTGTGGCTCATCGATGTTGCAGTGTTGCGCTGTTACTATCCTTTCTCTTGTGAAGCGCTCAGTTTTAAATTTATGAACGTTTAAAAAAATTTACAATCTCGTCATCTCTTCGAAGTCTTAGCACGATCTCACAATATATTTGTACATTTTGCACCTAGTACTACATGTCTGTAGTTATTATTTACATTGTCTGCCTGACCATTATCACACAATTTAAATAAGAAGAGTTCCCTCACGTGTCCATGGGACACGCTTAAATTATTTCCACTTCTTCAGATGACTCTCGTTTCAAGATAAAATGTTGTGTCCTCTGTGTCAAGAAATGCTCAATCCAGTCATAAACCTGGTTTGATACCTCATATAATCGCACTTTTCCAATAACTGTTGGAGTCATACAAAACGAAACTCTTTTCGAGAGTCAAGAAATATTGCATCTACGGCATCGTCTTGATCCATGGCTTTCGAAATCACATGTGAAAAAAGCGCAAGTAGCGTTTCGCATTATTGTTTTCTTTTTTCGGTTCGTGTTGGCTGACATGGTGGTCGTCATTCTGTTCGAGATGCGTCATTACATTTGAGTTCCGAATATGTTCTCAGATCCTGAGCAAATAGGGAGCATCATGACGGTTTAGTGAACTCATGGCCGCTGTAGCGGGACTGACTACCATACCAGTCTAAATCACCAAGAATAAACGCAAAATACACCTGTTTTAAAAAAAAAAAGCAAATATAAATTTGCTTCCACCTCGCTGAGAGACGGTCTCAGTTCCTTCAAAATTAACTCCACAAGCATAGACTACATGTGGCTTAAACTTGGAAAATAGTGTCGGCGGCAGTTGAAGATTCATACGGAATAAATTAATAATCATCTATGCTACACAAAGCAGTTCAGAAAACTTTTGCAGAAGCAACGAGCAAGTCTCCTAGATTGCATATGTACTGCAGAAACACGAAATTCAGCACGGACTTCAAAGCGAGACGTTTCAATATTTTCAACAACGAAACCCCGTCTCGAAAATACAAACAGCTTCTGGTCGTATGTATCAGTGGCGAGACACTATCAACACTTTACTGCACGTTGGCAGTTGTAGTGCCACTGAAGCAGAGTTACTAAAGACAGTTTTTCCGAAATTCCTTCACTGAAGAAGACGAATCAGATGTACCAAAACTGAAATCAAGAACAGCTGTCAACATGATTAACTCAGACGTACATACCGTCAGTGTAGTGACGCACCATAAATTACTCAATAGAGGTAAGTTTTCCGGTCCAGATCGCGTACCCGTTAGGTTCCTTCAGAGTGTGGTGATATAATATCTCCATACCAACAAATCGTACACAACCGCTTGCTCGACGAAAGATCATTACCTAAAGACTGGAAATCCGCACAGGACACACTAATACCTAAGAAGTGTAAATAATCCTCTGAAATACAGGCCCATATCAGTGACCTCGATTTGAAGCAGAATTTTGTAACATAGAGTGTGTTCGAATATTACGAATCAACTCGAAGGAAAACGATCTATTGATACATAAACAGTACGGATTCAGGAAATACCGTTCTTGTGAAACACAACCAACTCTGTAATCAGATGAAGTAATGAGTGAAATCCGCAAGATCACATATTCATTCCAGAAAGCTTTTGACACCGTGTCAAAGTCGTATGGTCTCAGTTGTGCGTCTGAATTCATGAGATCCTGTCCCAAGGACCACAGTTCGTAGTGGCGGAGGGAGAAAACAGAAATGATACCGGGTATTACTCAAGGAAGTGTAAGCCCTCTGCTATTCCTAATCTACGTAAACTATAGAGGAACCGTCTTAGACTGTTAGCACATGATGCTGTCTTTTACCGCCGCTAAAATCATCAGAATATTAAAACAAACTGAATTATAATTTAGACAATATATTTATGGTGCGAAAAGTGGCAATCGACTGAAAAGAATAAAAAGTCAGACGATAACTACGTGTGCACTAAACGAAGCCCGTTACATTTCGGTTACAGGACAAATTGTACGAATATAAAGGCTGTAAATTCAACTAAATACCTGTGGTTTACAGTCACCAACGACTTAAGTTGGAACTAGCACGTACGAAATGTCGTGGGGAAGGAAACCAAAGACTGCGTTTTATTGGCAGAACACATACAAGATGTAGTCTATCTACTAAAGAGACTGCCCACACTGCGCTTATCCGTCCTCTTCTGCACTGTTTCTGGGCGGTATGGGATCCTTACCAGACAAGGTTGACAGAGTACATAGTAATAGTTAAAAGAAGGGTAACTCGTCTTGTACGATCATGAAATAGGGGAGAGAGTGTTGCGGATATGATACACGAGTCGGGGTGGCAATAATGGAAACAAGGCGTTTTTCGTAACTTCGAAATCTTTTCACGATACTTGAATCATCACTTTGTCCTCTGAAAGTGAATATATTTCGTTGACGTCCACCTGCAGAGAATAAAATGATCATCGTAATAATATAAGAGAAGTGAGAGCTACAACGGAAATATTTACGTGTTTGTTTTCCCCGCGCGGTGTTCGAGAGTGCGACTGTGGAGAAATCGTCTGAAGATGATTCGATGAACAATCTGTCAAGAACTTAAGTGTGATTAGCAGGGTAGTGATGTAGACGTAAATTCTACATCTGATGTACATCAGTGAGACAGGACTGTAGTCTTATGGACCACTTTTGCTGCCTCTCGTGTAAATGGGAATAGCTTGTGCATAGTTATAATCGTTATGCAACATTACGGCTTGATTCTGTTTACGTTGCGATGTTATGGAACGATGAAGGTCAAACCAAGAACCACTACTGTGAAATGTTTTGGGTACCCAAGCAGCAGAATCTCACCAAACTGTCTTCTTCTCATAACCGTCCCGTCAGTTGCTAGGCAGGCGGACTTCCTTTTGACTATGGTACTGAGCCACGTTCAACAACATAACATCTGCTTACTTGGACAGCTGGCGTTTGAGACTCATTTATTAATCCCGTTTGATCAGCCACATACTTCTCTTCACTCCATCTTCGTATCTCTGTGCCCCATTCTGATTTTTTTTTTTCAATTCCAACGATAGGTACTACAGTTCTAGATAACTATCAGACTTTCAATATAACACGAAAATTTAGAGATTACATTTAGGAACACGAAAAGAAGAAACTCCAAATCAGCAGGGGAAGTTTTATGCCCCACACATGTGTACACGTGAGTTGTGAACTCTTTGACTCCTTTTACTTATCCTCTCTTTATCTCCTATTAATTGACCCTTTGCATATCTCAAAAATGTTCAGGATTTCCACCCGTATCTCACAAAATCTTTCTGCTACTCGTCCACATCCTTGTTTTCCACTACAATTGCAGACAATTTTCCGCTAACGTTACGTCCTTCCTCTCTAATTTGGCTGCTCATTCTCATCTTCCTCTTCACTGATTCCATGAATCCCTCAGATGAGAGCACATCCTCACCCTTACTGCCCGTCTTCGAGCATCTCCAGAAAAACTGCTCTACTCACACAATTCCGTCTTCTTCTGACACCTCGGTTCACATTTTTTTTTTTAACATCTATCATTGAAAACTGCTGATCGTCTACCACATGTATGAACTAAGTTCCTGTTGGTCGTAACCGCTGCTTTGAACTGCGTTAAATGAACTTGCTACTCGAATCACTGTCGCCTCTTATACATCGCCTTGGAATTCGCTTCTCTGCATTCACTTTGTCCGTAAGGCATTTATTTCGACAATTTCCTCTCATACTTGCCCCATTCCGTTCATCGTCTCGCCAACATCATCTAAATCAAGAGTTGCTACGTTTGAACTATTTGGGATTCTACCGGATTTTCTTGATGGGTCGCTTCACATTCAGTTTTTTGGACACATTCAGACTTTACTTTCATCTTAAGGTCCTAACATTCTCTATTCACTATTCACATTTTGTATTCACTAAATAAAAATTAAGGTTCATTACATTATTCATATTTACCCTCTCATATGCCGTTTTTAAAATCTCATTTTTCAGATTTAATATTAAATTCCTTTAGTTCCACTTTCCCTTAGATTTTAACTTGGCCTACTACCTGCGCAATTTTTAGGTTTCTCTGTACTGTTTACATCTATTGCCCGTCTTTCTAAAGTTTATTTCTGCTTTTGTGAAAACTCCTTCTTGTCTTTCACCTTTGTCATTTTTGTCTTTTCTATACGCCATAATTCTGACCTTGCGCAGCCCATGCCACTGAGTTAGTGTTTATGGATCTCCCTTCTCTATTCGATGTTAAAATTCCAAAAAAATGTGTCTAATTAGGATCTGTTGTTAATAGGAGGGACATAATTTTTTAACTCGACCTGCCACGAGCGTTGCGGCCCTTTTAACACTACAGCATGATTTTATCTAGGGCGGAATGATATGGAATAAAGATTGTCCAAACCAGCAGTTCCTAAAGTCAGTTCTCTGGCTTACCGAAGAAATAAAATGTTGCTAAATTATCTTCTTCTTATAATGGTCGCCGCGACAGTTTGGGAGTTGGTTACGGTAGTGATTACAATGTTGAGATAATGTTTTCCATTAGAGTCTGGACACTAATTTCGGTGGCACTACATATGAACAGAGTTCATTTGGGTTTTTTGAGAAATCTTTCGATAACTTTCAGCTATGGTAGTCACTGAATTCCCTCTTGACAGTCGAATTCCACATCTCTCTACCTATATCCCTACGCGTTGTTTTACACCTGTTACGGAGTGGACAATGTCTCTTTAGAAATTTCTTCACAGAGATAATACAGTATGCTGTAAGTGTATCCTCTTATCATAAAATGTTCTACTAGTTACTTAATTACCTAGCCAGTGCATGGTCAATCATTCTTTTAAGCTTGAGTCATAGTTCTACAAGCATCTGCCAAGAGTTAAATGTTTTTATATCCGCTTTGAGATGTGGCATGTCTGGCTCTTTACGCTTACTGAAGCATATTTTAGCTACCATTTGTGCTGTAGTTATCTTTGGTGCCACAACAGCCTCATGGTTCAAATGGTTCAAATGGCTCTGAGCACTATGGGACTTAACATCTGAGGTCATCAGTCCCCTAGAACCCAGAACTACTTAAACCTAACTAACCTAAGGACATCACACACACCCATGCCCGTGGTAGGATTCGAACCTGCGACCGTAGCGGTCGCGCGGTTCCAGACTTAAGCGTCTAGAAGCGCTCGGCCATACCGGCCGGCACCTCGTGGTAATTGATATTCTTTTCACATCGTTATCCTCAAGGAGGTGAGGTTTGTTCGTTGCCATAAATTCTAATATGAGTGGACTTCCAAACCATATGTTCTACGTAGTTTTCAGAATGGGGATTTAGTAATGTTTCGGAAGATGTATTTTCATGTCAACTGTTTACAAAACTGTATTCATCCCAATCGATTGTTGAATGATGAGTACGGTAAGAGGAAGCTCGTATGAGTACATTGAAGTTTCTTATAAATGTTCTGGTTGTGTTGGAGGTCTCTCTGTTAGTTTATATGCATATGGAGTTACATGTTTATGTTAACTGTTGATATAAGTCTAGCACAATCAGGACGGTGCAAATGAAACTGCAGCAAAACGTCGAAATAAACTTCGTTTATCTTCAAAGTAGCCTAAATGAGTAGGTCCACGTCATGGTACGAAAAAGACCCTCGAAAATCATGGAACCAAATCCGGCTTGAAATATATCCTCCAGGCACTGATCATTAAACGTCTCATTGGACCGTCGATGATCACGATGGACTTTATTATTTGGAACTAGACAAAATCTCTACTCGTCGGACCAAACTAAACGCCTCCAGTCGTCAAATGTCCCGTTCCTGCATTGTCTGGCTAATTAAAGGTGTGTAGATTCATCTGTCCATGTGGACCACTGCTTTTATGAGTTGCCTGACGCCAAATGTGTGGTGTCACCACCAGACACCACACTTGCTAGGTGGTAGCCTTTAAATCGGCCGCGGTCCGTTAGTATACGTCGGACCCGCGTGTCGCCACAATCAGTGATTGAAGACCGAGCGCCGCCACACGGCAGGTCTAGAGAGACTTCCGAGCACTCGCCCCAGTTGTACAGCCGACTTTGCTAGCGATGGTTCACTGACAAATTACGCTCTCATTTGCCGAGACGATAGCATAGCCTTCAGCTATGTCATTTGCTACGACCTAGCAAGGCGCCATTATCATTTGCTATTTATCTTGTGATGCATGTACCGTCAGATCGATGTTCACCAATTATGGATTAAAGTTAAGTATTCCAGAAGCTCCGTACTTTTTTTACTAGACTCAATTCCTTTAACTGTTCCAGACCTCACGCCCGCCTGCGTGAGCTTAAAAGCGTGCCTTTCGGCTTCTTCTATTGTGGGTTGGCGCTCTGGCCAATCCACAACAAAAGTCCTTTTACATGCATTTCCTAGGAAATTAATTAAGTTTCGCTAACAGTTGAAATTCTTATCAGGTCATTGACAAGGTAAGACACTCGTGTCTGATCGCCATCAATTAAGATCTCCTTACTAACATTGCTTTTATGTCGTGTTACAGAGGTGCGAATAGCACATCACTCCATGGATACACGTTGAAGAGCCCGCCTTCTTACTCCAACCTAACCATACACAGCCTACTAGACGAATACCAGTAATGTTTCTGTAAACATCGCAGTACATATTGTGCCTTTAAAGGAAACAGATGACCTAAAGCTTGCCATGGACGTACAAAGGGGTGACCATCATGTGCTTCTTAGGTTTTATCAAAGCCTTTGACACTGTCGAATTCGACATTTTACTTGCCAAACTTAGGAGCCTAAATTTGTCACCAAAATTAATACAATGGTTTCGATTCTACCTGAGATCTCGCCAGTAATGCGTTATGTACGACACCATAAAGTCACAATGGAGACAGATGGTATGAGGCACCCCCAGTATTCCATATTAGGTCCTACTCTATTTCATTGTATGTCAATGATGTGTCATCGGTTTTGTCCTACTGCCAGAACAATATGTACGCTGATGACCTTCAGTTGTATTTAAGTGCAAAACCAATAAACGTGAAGACAGTTATCGTGAATTTCAATACCGACCTGTGTGCAATATCAAAATAGGCGCAGGGTGTAAAGTTAAAGCTCAACCCATCCAAAACCAAAGAGGTACTGGTTTGTCATTCTACGCTCATTAGCTGGAACTATCGAAATCTCTACCACTTTTAACCCCAGATGGGATAAATATCGACTTTTGTCCCACAGCAAAGAATGTAGAGTAATAGGAGATGAAAATCCAAAGTGAACTGAGCACGTAACTGCAGTGTGCAACAAGGCCTCAACACTTCTCCATGCCCTACAGAAATAGGAAAACCTCTTCCCTCTCGACCTGAAAGAGAAACTTGTACAAAGACTTATACTGCCAATTATTGATTACAGCGACGTTATCATGCAAGGTATTTCTCAGGAAAGCTCATGGTACCCGGTTATGGACGCCTGTGTCCATTATGTCTGCGATGTTCAAGTTTTTGATCATATTTCCCCATCGTATGTGCAGCTATGCTGGCTTGGTGAAGACAAGCGCAGAGATTTCCACACCCTCTGTCTTCTCTACGGTCTGGGTAACGTACGCTGCCCCTCATACCTTACCTGGACCTTAACACTCTGGTCTGAACAATGTTGCAGAAGCACCCGTTCCCATTACAGTAGAATCATTTCTGTCCCGCTCCATCGTTAGGCACGTTTTCGAAGTCCTCCTCAGTAACAGGAACTCGACTTTAGAAAAATCTCCTGCATTATGTTAGACAACTGAATAATGCCCCCGCTTAAGAAGACAGTTACTGACACATCGACTTAAGCAATAATAATTATTACCATTATCCCTCTATGCACTTGTTACCTTGTACATCCTCCTTCACAAACAAAATCTTCTAATTTCCCAACATGCTTAGCAGGCGCAGCTCTTTAAATTTCCTTTCTTCGTTACAGGCTATACCAGGAAACTTCTATTTTGTACATGTGTAAACCATTTTTATATGTGCCACTATCATTATTATTATTGTCCTTATATTATTATTATTGCTACAATTATCACCACTAGGCACAGCAGCAGCAGTAGTACAAGAACTTCCAGTGTTAAACTCCATCAGTTCGTAGTCTGCATTTTTCACTGACAATGTCACTACCGACATTACAATCATTCTAATACAATTTTTACATTCAAATTGTTATTTCTTAAGTGACTAAGATGTACAAAAGTCACTGTATGTGTGGAACTCTGGTCCGATATAATAGAGGGCCTAATGTCCCAATGAGATCAGGTTAAATAAGTGAAATAAATAAAGTAACTTCATTCACGGTGCGGTCATGCGCACGTCCTAGAACGACAGTGCCTTTCTTCCACTCTACCACATCACCCCATCTACACGAATGATTACGTGCAACAGATTTGCACATAGGCCTACACATTACTTCTCTACGTCGCAATTACAGATTTACATGATGTCCTCGTGCTATACACCACTACACAGCTCCGAAGTGACCAGTACGCTATTTTAGTGGGGCAGACATTATTTCCTCCTGTGAATATAGGCATGCCGATAGAAGTCCCGCCGCTCAGTCAGAACATGTACTGGCACGTACTACCGTTGTTTGCTCGGCAGTCATAGTTATTCCTGCCGTGTGCTTACTAGTCATAGCTGCATCCATTAGACCACAATAAGCTTTCCCGGAATTACATTTAACTGCATGAATTGTGTTCATCAGTGACATCCCCACATCTCTACAACATTTATGAATCCTGCAGAGAGCTCATTCAGTACGCTAAATACTGCTGTTATTGGCTGAGTATCTGTACGGTCAGTGCATCGCATGTGCATGTTTTGCAGTCACCATGCAAATATGCTTCTTGTATTTAGTAGTATTCATCTTTTCGTTTGTCAGCAGCGTAAATATTTCATAAACTGAGTTATGCATTTCGAAAAGTATGCCTCGTGATCCCCATTATATTGTTAGTTGTCTTAAACACATTCTTTTTGTAAAGCACTGAATGAAGAGACTGTAGTCAGAAAGAATGCGAAATGTGGGCGGCACGTAATGGGATTAAACTGGCCATAAAACACGAACACTGTTTTGCAATGCTTCGTTAATCCCCCAGCAGTTAATTATGGAACACGCTGACAAAAACAAATGCTTCCCCGATTTTGTTAATTATGGCTCAGAGGGCAAACAAGCACAGTAATGCCAGCGTACACTGGGTGACGTCGGTTATTCTAATTCAGCGACGCCAAAACAGAAAGAGGAACGACAATCGGAAATTCGCTAGTGAGAAAGTTAGAAATGCTTTTTAATCTTTGGGGCCTTTCATGTAAATGTCCTTAAGTGATATTCACGTACACAGTAACAAACTTTACTTGATGTTACTTGAATTTTCCGTCATTACTCGATATAATCTGATAAAAGTTGCAAAAATAGATGTCAGAAAAAGTCCTGGCAAATAAATCTCCATTATGAGGTATAGGAAGTTTGAAAAAACGGAGTATGACTGCAGTTCCCAAACAAATTCTTGTCATGTTCATGTACCAAAGTTTTGGATTAATTGGCAAAAAACTTGTGAAATCTTATCGGACTTAACTGCTAAGGTCATCAGTCCCTAAGCTAACACACTACTTAATCGAAAGTATCCTAATGACAAATACACACACCCGTGCCCCAGGGAGGACTCGAACCTCCGCCGGGACCAGCCGTGATTAATTGTCATTACGGGAAAAGCAGCGATAATTTTATAGAAAGTTATTCATTGTAATAGTGAGTGTTGATGCACAAGTGATATGAGCTGTATAAAGGCAGTGTATTGTCGTCACTGCCATCCTTCCTTTCGTTTCAAGCGATTTCTCATACCGTTATGAATTCTACGTAACTAGAAACACCTAGGAAATTTTGTTTGGGCACATCTGACTGCTGTTAATGCTGTGAAATGTGACACAACACACACTTACAGCGCTTCGGATAAACACTGCAAAAAGCTTTGATAAAGTGTTCTTGTGCCACATGATGAAGAAAAGTTTACTTTGTGATTACAAAGATGGAAACTAACTGCATGAGAAATACCCTGAGAGCATTGTAGCGATGAATGGTTCATATGGTTCAAATGGCTCTGAGCACTATGGGACTTAACATCTGAGGTCATCAGTCCCCTATAACTCAGAACTACTTAAACCTAACTAACCTAAAGACATCACACACATTCATGCCCGAGGCATGATTCGAACCGTAGCGGTCGCGCTGTTCCAGACTGAAGCACTTAGAACTGCTCGGCCACCCCGGCCGGCAACGATGGATATTTATACTTAAATAATAACGTTTTCCACAAAGCTTCATGTACTTGTTTGTGTATATGCTGGTCTCTGATGCCGTTGCAATGGTACTCAGCGTTCTGACGCAGTGCTTTCTGACACAGCCTAGTCAACGGTCAACAGCTAGTAACAATTTAGAACTATGGTTCAAATGGTTCAAATGGCTCTGAGCACTATGGGACTTAACAGCTGTGGTCATCAATCCCCTAGAACTTAGAACTACTTAAACCTAACGAACCTAAGGACATCACACACATCCATGCCCGAGGCAGGATTCGAACGTGCGACCGTAGTGGTCACGCGGATCCAGACTGAAGCGCCTAGAACCGCACGGCCACACTGGCCGGCTAACTATGGAGTTTACTTGATACCTGTTGCCACTATCTTTATTGAATTGCTGTATGATTACTTTAGTAAACTGCTTCTTTGAAAGCCTACTAAGAAGTGAATTTGACACAGACAACATTTAACTACTCTCTAAGCTACAGCCAGCACGAATAAGAGATTGAGCCACCTCCTAAGTACTGATTCTCCACTTTATAAAGAGTATACACTCAAACATACCATAAGCACATCCAATAAATCTGTTATGAAAAATTAACTGTTGGCATAAATATGTCATAAGCTGTGGACGTACCTGCAAATCGAAAATACAATCTCTGTTTTCGTATTAACGACATCGGTAGGGGCAGCTTAATCATACCGCAATTTATTTGTATAATTCAACTATAACTGAAACTAGCTAACAGCACTGCTTGTGATACAATCGGAAAAGCTTGCTCTTTTGCAGTGTGGTTTGTGGTTTGTAATTGCGGCTCTTCCATGACCAGCAATTTGTTTATCGTAGCCTCCTACCTTTGTGACGTCACCGGTAGCGGCTGGTTGCTGCGTAATCTCTGATCTTCTCCCGGTGTAGCTGATTGCCATTGTCTGTTACAACTGGGTGCCCTTGGTGTTCAACAGAGAGAAGTTTGTTGAAAATTTGTGAATACAGAACTTGCTTCAGAAGATTGTCCTTTCACAACTTACGTAAATAGAAGTCTTAAACAACAAGTCTTAAACAAACCTATTGGATAGTTTTGATGAGGGATAGCAGCGAAAGCAGAATCTTACAGTTTTAAACACTACACACTTTTTAAATTTATATGTTAGACTACATTAAAATTTATTTACACTTTGTTTACACAATGTTCATGCTATGTTGTTCCATTCGTTTAACAGTTCTAACTTTATTCTCGTACTCAAATATTTACTTAACGTTTTAATCTTTCCGACAACACAGGTCATTAATACACACAGTATTACATACGTTTGTCCTCTCACTAAGGAGATTATTAATTTTTACTTTAGTTATTTCTTTTAGCCTTTTCATCTACCCATCTTAATTCACTATTCATCAGTCACCACAATCATTTCACTTGACACAGACGATATCCGCCGTTGAATGCTTCCAAAACACCTTCGACCTTTCTCTTCTTGCTCGCACATTTTTAAGACTAAATACGTCTGTCACTCTTTAACTTATCTCATCTCTGACTTCCTTCTGTACATCCGCAGTCCTTGTATACTTTAGGTAAATGATACTTCAATACTGAGTTCACCAAACAACTCTTAACTCATCGACCTTCACTCAGCGACACGAAATCGGTATTTTCTACTCCATTGTATCTCTCAGATCCAACTTCACCTTATCCCGTGCAGTTAAAGTACTTCTTTTGACACGCTTATCCTCAAATCACATCCCCAATACTACTTCAGAGTATATCCTACATACTAATGTTTTTAATCGTGCACATTAGACAACTTCCCATTACAATTATAAACTATCATCGCCCTTCCCGTCGCTTAAAAGCACAGATTATATTGATTTATCTTAGAATATCACTCATTGTTCAAAAACTTTTACTTCATGTAATTACACACAACGGAAAACATATTCATAGATAATGCATACTCGTGTGAAAAAGGAAATGAGATTAATTTCCACTAATAAGAGTAATAATAATAATAATAATAATAATAATGATAATAAACAAATAGAGTACAGAGAATAGCATCCAACGAGAACAGGTAAGTATCTAACAACGTTCAGCACAGGGTAATGTATAAATAGTTATGGAAATGCATAGTTTTGTTGGTAGAGCCTGTAATTTACAGTTGACCCCCTGTTGTCACGCGGCTTACAGGTGATATTCGAAGTTGCCAGCGTAGAACTCAAAGCCCAAAGCACACTTTGCAGAACGGACTGGCATACTTCTACCAATACAACAACCTGGAATCGCATATAATGTCTTTACGTGTCTAAGAGATTCACTTTTCACATGCCATCAGAAGCACCAGTAGGTGGTCTGATCCGGCGACCAAGGGGACCATGCAACTAGTCCGCTTAGCACAGTCCACTGACAGCGGAAGATGTGGAGATACCTCCACACATTGACTTTGAAATGACCCGAAGCACCATTATGCAGCAATCTCATGACCTTTAGGACTATCAAGGATAATTGTTTGAGTGTAAAATCAGTGCGTCGAACGAGAAGAGGAGCCTCACGGTACGTCGACCTGGTCCTAGAAGTCGGATGTTACGGACCCTGGACCACCAAGCCATACAGCACTAATGGTTTTCTACCTCCATTTTTTGAAAACTACTGTGAAGCGTACGGCAGAAAGGACATCTCGCTCTGTAACATTCTGAGATTTTGCTTCGTTCCTTTCACGTTTGGAAAGTAGTTAAGAATGAGTGTTTCAATTCGCTTTGTAATTAACATAACTTTTTGTTTTCCTCTACGGGAGCTGTACATAGGGGACTGTAATACGTTACAACTTTCTTCACAGAGTACTGGTTCTTGAAGCTTTGAGAGCAGACTCAACTGGAGGTTAAACCTCATCTTCTTTCCTACTTTTTGAGAGAAAATTTTCTTGGAAATATGTCGTCTAAATTCAAGTGTCAGATTTTTTTGCATTTAAGATGAGTCAAAAAAATCCGTGACTATCCATGCAGCTTTTATTTCAATGTCCTCTGTAAGTTCCATTTATTATGGGTCCTACTGCTTGAGCAACATTGGAGGGAAAGTTGCCCTAGTGGTTTGCCCGACTGTATTTGCTCAGTATCCCATTACTGAACCGGAACTTACGACCTGGCTGACCCACTATTGAACAAACGTGATCATTTCATTTCGTGTTCAGAATAATTGTTACATCTAGATTTAATATGAGTTCAGTAATTCAAACTGGCACTCGCTGGCCTTTTAGTCATATGATATTACTTTTCTGCCTTTTGTAGACTGTACATTTAATCCCCAGAGTGCTGCTGATGAGTTTAGGCACACCGTCTGGGTTTTCCTTGGGCAATATTGATGACTTAGCTCGAATTTTCTTGCCGACCACTGAACGTCGCTGAAGAGCGTGAATGAAGCGCCACCGTTCGAGTACCTGCGTGCGAATGAATTTAAACTCACCGACTATCTTCCACCACGTATTTCACCCGGTTTTCACAGTTCGTGGTGATATGTTATGTTCCGGTACTTATCATCTTGTGATTTCGTTTTGCTGTGTTGGACTTAGTTTTACGCCTTAGAGGCGGTTCACACTGAGATGACATCGTGCGATGCGACACATTGCAATAATGGTCGCGCGACGCATTGCTTATCGGTGCGACACCCGTCTTCCCACCGGGATTGTGCGATATGCGATGCAATACGCAACGCTACTCTCCGTACGACAAGCAACAAGAGACTACAAATCACATTTTTGTTTCAGTTTCAGTTGCAATCATGAGCTCTTTTGAAGAGGAGTTTGTTATGGCTTATCGTTATTTAAAGCTCAAAAAACCGAAAAAGGAAAGGAAGTAGTGGGAGTACTCTTACAATGTTATAATTATCAAGCATAGTTGGGCTGTGGTTTCTCGCGACGTTTCTCAACACGAATAATTCCACGTATACTACAGGATGAGTCAAGACAGTTTCCACGTTTGTGAGCAACCTGTATCAGCTACTCTGACAAAACAGGACACAAATTTTCAACTTGCTATTTCTTCTGCTGAGAAGGTACTCATTATAGAACGGTAAGTTGACGTAAATTACGTTAAATAGCCGGAAGTTAATTTCACGTAGGACAACGTAGTATGGTACATTATTCGATGTGGTACATGTATGAATAATGATTGCAAATTATTGAAACTTGGGTAATATTTCAACATTTGTTCAGTTTCGCAAAGTGGTATGTGATTCAAATTGAGGAATATGCAGAAGAAAGGTTGCTGAGTTTGACGTGAGACCACTCTCCATCCATGGCGTACGAGTGGGTGGTAAACACTGCATAGGGGCAGACAATGTGTTTGAAGAAATAGAGAAAGCCGATGACGATAAGAAAAATCCTAACTTTTCCTCCTCCGTTTCGTTCAGATATTCACTGTGAAGTAACGGGAACTCAGGTTTGTAACCTCCCTGAAATCATGGAATACAGACTGAACAAATATTCAGGCGGTATTAGATGATGACCCCCGGCGTCTTTCAATTTCAGTAAGGTTTCATTTCCAGCTTCGGAATGTATTGGCAAAAACGAGACAGATTTGCACTCCACACAGAAGGCCATACCAAGCAGCAATAGCGTAGCGAGTGACGCATAGCTGCCAACCTACATCTACATCTACATCTACATTTATACTCCGCAAGCCACCCAACGGTGTGTGGCGGAGGGCACTTCACGTGCCACTGTCATTACCTCCCTTTCCTGTTCCAGTCGCGTATGGTTCACGGGAAGAACGACTGCCGAAAAGCCTCCGTGCACGCTCGAATCTCTCTAATATTACATTCGTGATCTCCTCAGGAGGTATAAGTAGGCTGAAGCAATATATTCGATACCTCATCCAGAAACGCACCCTCTCGAAACCCGGACAGCAAGCTACACCGCGTTGCAGAGCGCCGCTCTTGCAAAGTCTGCAACTTGAGTTCGCTAAACACCTCCATAATGCTATCACGCTTACCAAATAACCATGTGACGAAACGCGCCGCTCTTCTTTGGATCTTCTCTATCTCCTCTGTCAACCCGACCGGGTAAGGATCCCACACTGATGAGCAATACTTCACACAGAGAGAAGAGTAGATTCTCTAGGGATATTTCCAAACGTCAGATTTATACGCACTGGGCTACAGATTAACTATACTTAACAGTCAGCCAGAAAATCGGTAATTTGCAGAGGTATTCACGATTTCGGAAATACGGTAAAGAGAGAAGCATCTGAATAAAGATAATTTGGCACACGATATAGGATTTATATTAAACAACGAACTTAAATACACCAGCAAGTAAGAAACCCTGAACTGATTATACTGCTTTGAAATGTCACTGCGATTCGAGAACCCATGTACACAAATGCAAATCACTGAACTCACAAAAAATAATAAATAAATAAAAAATAAATAAAAAAATCGGATTAAATGGGATGACAATCCCTCAGAAGAGTATTACAAAGGTTACAGCAAAACGAGGTGGATTTCCAGGGCTGAAGGTTCAATACACCACATGAACAACGCGTGTGTGCAATCAATTAGTCGCTCAAGTGACAAGAAACGCGAAATTCGTGAAATAAAATAATGATGGAAGGAAAAAGAATTCTAGTACGAAGATACGGGAGCAGACAACCTTCAATAAATCTCACGCACTTTCTCGAGCATGGAATGAGGTATCGCTCTCCTTGCACCGTTAAACACCATTTCAGTATGTTAACCGTATTTTGTATGCAGTAATCTTTGATCTAAAACCCAAAGAACATGAACTTTCCACCGACTACATCCTTCACTACATACTCCTCAAAATATCCCCCGTGTTTTATTTATGTATGAACTGTGAGAACTATGGGCAATGATGAAAATAAGAACATTGCATTATCAAGCTATGTTGTCAGACAATAAGACGAAGACTTTTTTTGTCGTACGAGAATGACTGCATAACGGAGAACAAGCGCAAATCCCAAAACTGTGGTCTTTAATTTTTTACGAGAAAAGTTAAAGTTTTTACTGAGCAAGTAACTACAGAGGCGGACGTAACTTTGGTTCTTCTACATAAAAAAATATACAGCGTGTTTCACAATATTAATCTTACAAGCTTCTAGAAGTTGTAGAGAGCAATTAGTAGATCAAGTCTTACGTAGGAACCCATGTCCGCAAACGTCACCCAACGACTCTACAGAGCGCCAAAGTTATAGGCGCCGGCGCCTCTAAATGTATGTATGTGTAGCACACACGGTGATCCTGTGATGATGTTACAAACTTTCTAGGATGATGGGGAAAGATAAATGTATCAGTTTGACGTGACGGTCTCTGGACCGGAAGCGAACAAGTCTAAGGTTATAAGTAAAAACTGTGCTGATTCCTCTGACAGTAGAATACATGTACTGGTACTGTTGTTGCTAAGACTGTAGGGTAGGCAACTTTTAGAAGTTGTAGTATAAACAAAAACCGGGATAAATTTCCAATAAACAGGGGCTCTAGAATGAGTACCTGAGAAGCTATGGGCACTTGTTCACCTTCCTTAGTGTGGAACACATCTTCTTCCTGCAGTAGACCTTGTCAGACGCTATATTTACACACATTCTTAGCAGGACCATATATCCTCACTGTCTCACCCTCCCCCCACAGGCCCTATTCCCTCTTCAACAATCCCATCGCATGTACTGCTGCTTCCTGAGCACTCGTGACGTGCATACACTCACATGTCACTGGCAAATACAGAGACACATCAGCAATTTTTTCAATGCTAAAAGCTCTGAGATTAATGCCAGGTCTGCACCAGACTTAACACTAAACTGCCCATAAACTCTTCTAAGTAATGGAAAGCATTCCATTGACTCGCAGGCAGTAAACTCATACCTCCCTTCCTGCTCCTCCACATCAATCATTCCTTCTCTGATAACCTGAGCAAAACTGACAGCTTAGCATCCTCTCTCTCCAACGTCTTCTCCATCCTTGATGACCCTCATTTTGATTACTCCCTATTCCTTAACATCCACAAACATATCCCCTGGTCATCACTGCATCAGCTATTGAAACCTTAAAGACTGCCCCCTCTCCTTTCTCGTCAGCTTTGCGACCCTTTATACAACTATTCTTTCCATAGGTTACTATCCTGAACTCTGGAAAACCTCCAGAATCCTAATTTTCCGCAAACCCCACAAACCATGTACAGATGCCACCACCTACCACCCAATCCGCGTCAATCTCAGTGTTCAACAAGGTCTTCGAATCCATCCTCTCCCAATGCTTTCATCAACACCTGAACCAATGCCACCTTATTCCAATTAAGCAGTGTGACTTTCATTTCAATTGCTCCTGTGAAGATCTGCTTCTGCTATTAACCCATCTCCTATTCTACCTGCTCAACTCCAGTATATCAGATATTTTTGTGCTCCTCGATCTAGAGAAAGCCAACAACAGCGTATGGTACTCCAATCTCCTTTCCAAACTCCAGACATAAGCACTTCCAACCAACTATGTCGTCTTATTGTATCTTTCCTATCTAATCGCCTGTCCTGTGTCACTGTTAACAATACTAATTCCCGTACCTTCCATCCCACTGGAGGAGTGTCCCAAGGCTCCATTCTCTCTCCTCACCTTTGTCTCCTTTACGCTGCTGATATGTCCAAACCACCTCCATCTGTCCACTTCCTTCAGTATACTGATTTCACCACTTTCCTCGTCCTCTGTCCTACAATCCGGAAATCCCAACGAACCCTCCAAATCCAGCTCGGTCAATTTACCTCCTGGTGTACCCAACAGCTCCTCAAGATCAACCCCTCCAAAACCCAGCAGTAACTATAGGACAAACAACCTGCACCTTCTGTCTCCATGACTTCTACTCACCATTTATGACCATCCTATCTAGTTAATTAATACACTAAAATATCTAGGACTATCCCTCAGCCAGTAAATATCGTGGAAACCTCAACTACTGACCATCCATCAGAAAGCTCACTACAGACTAAAACTACTAACAGGCCGAAATTGGGGATTATATTCCTCCACTATTCTCTACACCCACAGAAACTGACCTGACCCATCCATTGCTATGCAGATGTTGCATAGATAGCCATCTGAGTAAAGTTCTATAAATTCCTTCAGATTCTCGAAAGCCATGCACTCCATCTTACTTTTTGCATCCATTTGCCTTCCCCCACATGGATCCTCTACCGTCTTATCAAATTCTCACCCCTCCTCAGCCACATAGAACACCTCTGCATCTGCCATACTATCCGCAAACTAGATTCCAATACCAGTTGTCTCACCTCTTATCACCAATCCTGGGATGCTGCCGCGCCCTCACAAACACATCCCTTCATCCCTACACCTACACATACTCCATATTCTATCTCAACGCAACTTCAACCAACTTCCTCTCCCAGACAATGAGATCCATCCTGATATTTATCCCTCCTACCAACTGCAGCCGTTTCCCACCTGTCTCACTCCACATCAGTGTCCCTCTCTGTTCTCCCTCTCCACTCACACTTATCCCTTTCTTGTTGTACCACTATCATCCACACACACCATTACTCCTCCTCTCGTTGGGTCCTTTCACCCTCTGTTTCCCACTATCTGCTTCACCTTCTACCTATTGTCTCCATAGTTTTCCCAGTTATTGGACCCCTATCTCTTTACCCACATCTCTCAATCTCTGTCGAACATATTATCTCCTTCCCCAATCCTTCTCCTTCAGTGTAGGTCCTCCAGATGTTCAGTGAATCTGAAGTGTTCCAGTGCTCTCTTCATAGAACAAAGAAATACCAAAGACTGAATAGCTTTCCATTGATTTCAAGTGTTCATTCCATTTCTTATCGCTTTATACATAATAATACCTGTATGCGTTTCAACGATGTGGCAGGCTACGGAAGTTTGCCAGTGCTCTTGCAATCCGATACTACTCGTTTCTCGCTCCATCCAATCTTGCATTTAAGTTTATAGAGAGTGGCCAGTCATGAAACAACGTAGAAATACTAAGTCGTTCTACTGTATCTCAAGACCACTACATAGACAACCGCATCGTCAACAGGAACTCTGAAAGTACTACTGACCCCACTTAATAAATTGTTTATATATATTGAGGATGTAAGCAGTCATTTATACGTCTTTCCCATACGCATAATGTTACATCTGTCACTCTTTGCAACGTACGCAGTACTCTTAACTTTTAATTTTAGACTCAGTCACAAATTTGTGAAACTACTCCACACGAATTATTCTACTCTAAAGTCAGTAATGTGGTACAGCGTCGAACACTTAACAGAAATCTAGGAGGGTGTCATGTACCAAATTACCTGCTTCTGCTGCTTGCAAGACAACGTGTATGAAATGAGCGAGTTATGATTCACATGGGTGGTCTTCCCTGAACCGCTGTTGATTGTTCAAGTGAAGCCTCTTTTCCTGCAGGAGCGTCATAATCTTCAACTTTAAAATCCTCTCCCCAAGAGAAGCACTTTAGTGACATTAATCCAAAACTCTGTGCATCCGTCCCCTTGCTCTTTCGTAAACTGTCCCTGACCTTTGTGTCTAGCTAGTCACATAGGACCTATTTCCTTCATTAGAGGTTCTCTAAAAATATGAGCTAGGGAGAAAGCTCACTTGTCAGCGTTTTCTTTGAAAAACCTAATAATAATTCAGTCTCTCAGCTGTACACGAGCCGCGGCAATTACGAATAACGTTTCTAGCGATGTAGTCTGCCGATGCCATGTGAACAGCTACTGTGTACATACAAAATTCAGCGGGTTGGAGACCTGGCCCTGAACGACTACAGTACTCTGTACGTGAGGTACGCCTATTCTATGAGTTGCTGCCTGTATATTTCCCAGATGATATTGGTTTTCGAGTTAATGTGTTATTCACTGACGAGACAGTGCTCTGCAAACAGATGCATTTGTAGTGATACGAACCCAAACAGTGGTGTTCACGCACCCAAATATTTTATGAAGTCTTAGTGAACAGCGCCAGTTTTCAGTCCAGTCGTGTGATTGAAAGGATTACTCGGTAGGACATTGAATACGGCTGCGTTAAGAAGCTTGCACTTAAATAGCTAGAGACCAGTTTCAACATAAATTTCGACGCGATGAACATAGAATACTTATTCTACTGAAGACCTTCACCCTTTTCCCTAGGACGTATGCCCAAAATTTGTCACCATACGTTGCTCACATCCTGCATTTACTAATAATTTATATTCCCAATTCAGGTCGATATTCCTTACGGTATTTCTCTTACAGTTAACTAAATTTTATTTTCTGCTCTTTATAGTACTTTGATGCTTTGTTAATTCATGTAAAATTGTATTTGTCGAATCATTGAAGCCATAATGGAGTTTTAGATGGAAATTATGTCATTTTGATAGGCCTGTAAGTAAAGAAGCATATTGTCATAAAGACCGCCAATCTTCGCATGTACGTCGTGTCAAAAAGAGAATGTGATATGTAAAAACGGGAACACGCCTACTCGTCGTCGCCGGTTTCGCCGATGTTTATGGTAGGCCCTATATCCAGAGCTGGGCCAGACAGAAGTGGGAGCTCCAGATGGGCAAGTGTTTAGGAAAAATAGCGTTTTCAGCACGAGTAGGCTGAGGCGTCAGCCACGTTAGATTAGTGTCCAGGCACCGGGTGCTGCAACGGAAAGAGTACATAATGGTAATCCAAAGGTCGTGGGCTCCAGTCGCTGTATGGAAACATTGTTTTATTTACAATATTTTACGTTACGTATAATGCAAGGAAACCGAGGTTATTCTCAATATATTGTACCTCATCTTATGGAGCCCTATGTGCCACAGAAGAGATTTCTTCTGGTAACTGAATCATGGAGAAGACATACATATCGATAAATATACGAAAAGATTTTTCACGGTGAAGAAAGGTTGCCATTATACAATTATATGGTGATTTCCCACAAATGCAGCTAAAGAATTTGATCACAAAACTTCTAAACTGCTTGTATCTCGTAGAGAGAAATGGTTCAAATGGTTCTGAGCACTATGGGGCTTAACATCTGAAGTCATCAGTCCCCTAGAACTTAGAACTACTTAAACCTAACCAACCTAAGGACATCACACACATCCATGCCCGAGACAGGATTCGAACCTGCGACCGTAGCGGTCGCGCGGTTCCAGACTGAAGCACCTAGAACCGCTCGGCCACAGCGGCCCTCCGAGAGAGAAAAAATTAAGTGATATCTAGACAGGACTGAATAAAAATACATTCCATAGGGCATCGCAAGCTATTGTCACCATTGTTTGGTGATATGGTGCATTAAGCATTGTTTACTGTGAATCAATACGGTAAGAGAGAAGTTTCCACAAATATAAACCAAGTTTGTTTTTGGGTAGAAACTATAAACAACCATGTAATTCTAAAAATTCATCGTATCTTACGTGTGCAATATTCCAAGAAAATTACAGCTTTCCCTATTATTTGCAGTGTAAATAACAAAAAAAAATGCTAAACAAAACCAGTACCCGTCATAGAAACTCGAACTTTCGACCTTGAGATCATCCTTCTGTACTCTTTCTAATTTGTCAAGCGCTGCCCGGAATCTATACTAAGGCAAATGGCTCAGGTAGCACCAGACCGTTTTGGAACGGAATCGGTGATTACAAGTGGACGCGGTCCACTTGTAAATAAACATCCGTCATGATATATGATCTTTCTCCACGTATCTGTCACAATCAAAATGCAATACTGAACAAAGTCTCTAGTCAGAAAACTGCCAGAGGGTAACCAAAATCTCCAATAATTATACTGCGGGAAGAAGACTCTGTGCAGCTCACAGTTTTAAGTATGAAGTCAGTTTGTACGCCCAAGACGTGATTATCGGAATCCATATCTATCATAAGAATCGCTCTATGTATGCGTGTATGTCCCGTATATCCTCCTAAATCATTTGACCGATTTCTATCAAACTTGGTACACATATCCCTCACTGACATGCAATAACAGCTATGGAGGTAAGAACCACCTACCTATCATAGTTCAGAAGATATGACGTCATTAACACTCAAATGCTTGATAAACTGTCGCATTGTACTTTACGTTTAAATTTACTTCTTTGCTATTAATTCTATCCGAAACAAAATTTTGTACACAGTATCAGAATGTACCGCTGACTGTGCCTAGAAAGTTATGTCTTTTTATGGCACATAAATGAAGAAGTATAATGTCCTAAGCACTGAGATACGTGAAAAACTGCCACATCATGCATGACGTTGAAATTTATTACTTCTTTGCTGCTAAGTATTTTCACAACATATTTCCCAAGCAGTATTCACATATACGGTTGAAGGTACCTAAGAAATATATTTTAAGTCTCATAGGTAAAGAGATAAGACGATATTAACAGTGAGAAGTGTGAAAAAAAATTGCCGCCTAATGCATAAAGTTTTAATACATTTACTCATATTTTTTACTACTCACTGTAAGACACTTCTACAGTCAAGTCGACTTAAGGAAATCCTTGACAGGTCGTAGCGTTTTTGACAGCTTTCAACCTCAAAGCCCAAACGGCATTAAGCTAAAACAATAGGCGTCTACAGAGATATGCAGAGGCGTTGCCACAGAGATGTTTACAAGATCGCATTGTAAACATGCTAAGCAGCTGCGCCTAGTGTAGAGAAACTGTACACTACAAACACAGTTCACTTTTTAGTTTTAGTTTCCAGTAGCAAATTGGCAAAATGAATGCCCGGGCAATGCCGGGTTTGTCAGCTAGAATGAATATAAACAGGTAAATATGTATGTGGTGTTTCACCTTTTCATTTCACTCTCTTGCGCTCTTGGAAGGAACATGAGCAAATAGTGAAAGATATTTGTGATGAGGTTCTGCGAAAGAAAATTAATAAGAAATAAGCTTTAATGGTGGTTGGATACAGATATACAGGGTGAGTCACCTAACATTACCGCTGGATATATTTCGTAAACCACATCAAATACTGACGAATAGATTCCACAGACCGAACTTGAGGAGAGGGGCTAGTGTAATTGGTTAATACAAACCACAAAAAAATGCAAGGAAGTATGTTTTTTAACACAAACCTACGTTTTTTTAAATGGAACCCCGTTAGTTTTGTTAGCACATCTGAACATATAAACAAATACGTAATCAGTGTCGTTTGTTGCATTGTAAAATGTTAATTACGTCCGGAGATACTGTAACCTAAAGTTGATGCTTGAGTACCACTCCTCCGCTGTTCGATCGTGTGTTTCGGAGAGCACCGAATTACGTAGGGATCCAAAGGGAACGGTGATGGACCGTAGGTACAGAAGAGACTGGAACAGCACATTACGTCCACATGCTAACACCTTTTTATTGGTCTTTTTCACTGACGCACATGTACATTACCATGAGGGGTGAGGTACACGTTCGACGGGCGTTTCATAGGACGTGGAGGACGCATAAATTGGCCAGCCCATTCTCCTGATCTTACACTTCTGGACTTCTTTCTGTGGGCTACGTTAAAGGAGAATGTGTTCCGTGATGTGCCTACAACCCCAGAGGATATGAAACAACGTATTGTGGCAGCCTGCGGCGACATTACACCAGATGTACTGCGACGTGTACGACATTCATTACGCCAGAGATTGCAATTGTGTGCAGCAAATGATGGCCACCACATTGAACATCTATTGGCCTGACATGTCGGGACACGCTCTATTCCACTCCGTAATTGAAAACGGAAACCACGTGTGTACGTGTACCTCACCCCTCATGGTAATGTACATGTGCGTCAGTGGGAAAGACCAATAAAAAGGTGTTAGCATGTGGACGTAATGTGCTCTTCCAGTCTCTTCTGTACCTAAGGTCCATCACCGTTCCCTTTGGATCCCTACATAATTCGGTGCTCTCCGATACACACGATCGAACAGCGGAGGAGTGGTACTCAAGCGTCAACTTTAGGTTGCAATATCTCCGGATGTAATTAACATTTTACAATTCAACAAACGGCACTGATTACTTATTTGTTTATATGTTCAGATGTGCTAACAAAACTAACGGGGTTCCACTTTTAAAAAACGTAGGTTTGTGTTAAAAAACATATTTCCGTGCATTTTTTATGGTTTGTATTAACCAATTACACGAGCCCCTCTCCTCACGTTCGGTCTGTGGAATCGATTCGTCAGTATTTGATGTGGTTTACGAAATATATCCAACGGTAACGTTAGATGTCTAACCCTGTATATTGCTAACGGAAACAAGACATTTCGGAATTTAGATGGAAAAGTAAAGCAACTGGTATATTCCAGCAGAAATTGTAAACTAATCAGAGCAGCGTCAGGTTATCCAGGAAGAGAAGAGATAGTCTACATCGCAGTTGTACAAAATTTGAGACCAAAATTTTCCACGCGCACTATATTACAGTGTTGAAGAAATGTTCTCCCGCCACTGCCGAGTACACCAAGTCATGTACGTAGTCTGTTTTAAAAAGAGTTACAACAGCAGAAAGCTTTGCGTAACTGGCGTGACTAAAAATCCATTTGGTGCTTTTTCCACTTAAATTATTTAAAGGAATTAAATAAAATCAATCAGAATTATGCTAAAAATCGACGACCAAATAGAACTAAATTTATCAGATGAAATTCCCCAACCTCGCGCGCACAGCGAACACTTAGTTTCCCCCCTACAGTCTGATCTCTGTACCGCGAACCAAGAGCAAGTTTCCGCATGGAGTGGCGGCTAATTGCAAGCTACCAGCCTTTGCTGTCCCACTCTTCCCTCTCCGCAGAACTACGTTCGCGGCGCCACTTACACATCTCTTCCATTGTGCATAAAGTATTGAGTGCGTTGACGTCACTTTTCTCTTCACGAATTCAACCGGCAGATAACGGGTCCTCTGATACGCCGTTAGCTATTACGGAAAGGACTTGCTTCAACACTAGCCGCATTAATTGTCAGGTATTGGACTAATCGGAGGAAATTACTAACTTCAAGGCTCAAAAACACACTCCATGTGTGTTCTACTAATATTTGCTCATTCCGAACCGGTTTTCGGTTTATTGCGTCATCGTTAGGTAACAGCGGACAATGCTCCAAACACAAGTGCGTCAGGCTGGACGTGAGTAATAACTAAACTAATAACACAAGAAGAAGCTTTGCTCACAACACTGTGTGAGAAATTTCAAATCGAGGGCTCAGGACTGATGTCATGCTACAGGCACGTTAATTTACAGTCTTATATCACAATTTAGAAGATGCATAGTATCAAAACACAGAACGTAATTTTATCGCAGTAAATTTAAATATACAAAATGTTTGAAGGTAAAACTGGAGGTTGTACGGGAAAACGAAGGAAGATATAATGAAAATTGTTTTGTGGTATAAGTTCGTGGAGATTGTGATTGTTTGGACTGAAGCCTGAGAGTGTGTGACTGACTGATCTGATCAAGTGAAGTTTGAGAGTGGACTGTGCTCTGCTACACCTAATCATTTGTAGCCAGGCCGGCCGGGATGGCCGAGCGGTTCTAGGAGCTACAGTCTGGAACCGCGCGACCGCTACGGTCGCAGATTCGAATCCTGCCTCGGCCATGGATGTGTGTGATGTATTAGGTTGGTTAGGTTTAAGTAGTTCTAAGTTCTAGGGGACTGATAACCTCAGAAGTTAGGTCCTATAGTGCTCAGAGCCATTTGAGCCATTTGTAGGCAGATAGGTTTTTTTAAGTAAATAATTACGTACCTCAAGTGCTTCTAGTAAGGTAAATTTTTGTCCTTTTTGGTTAAACGCAGCACTTCTGCGTTGATTTTTGTATCTGTGACCTTCCTTCCCCACACGTACAGCAACAGGCTGTGCTAATGCTTCGTCAGCCTGATTGCAATGGCTTTGTCTGTTTGACCAATATGCAATTTATTGCACTCAGTGCAAATATTACTATAATGCCACTGTGAGTTAATACATGTCCTTCGTCGTTGCTATCGTACAAGACGTAGCTTGTCGTGTCTCTTACACAACATGAACTTTTGTAGTTCTATCGGACTTTTGACTAATTTATGTAAATTGAAGGGGAAGTGAGGAGAAAAGAAAGGAAAGGGAAGGAAATGATGATATCTGCTGAATCGGGACTTAATACATAATTAGCGGTGACGAATGAAAATGTGTGCCAGACCGGGAATCAAACCCGGGATCTCCTAACTGCTACGATGCTGCATTAATCACTGCATCACCTGGACACCAAATGCGCCAACTATATCTGGACGCTCGCCGATCGACTCTCATTCTCACTTAGCGTCACCTATCTGCAGTCCCTGTCCTTGTGCTCTGTGCTCGCTAGTTTTGGATTCTGGCTACAGGTCGAACATAAATGTGCATCCGCACCGAAGGTCGTGGATTCATTGAGCATCGAGGAGAATCAGTTACATAAATACGGGGTGTCTTTATAGAAGAACAAACGCCACACATTCATATAATTTGACTAATTTGAAGGAAGACTGCAGTATCTGGGTACATAGGCTACAGCCATGACAGCGCAGTATCACGGGTAGCCCAAACCGGCTCACATGAGGGCCTCGGCAGCGAAACCCAAAATAATAATACTTATTTGACGATGTCTCTTCCTTCAGTCATGCATGCATGCTTAAGGAACAGACATTGTCAAGAAAGTATTACGATCTTAAACTGGCCAAACGACAGTAATAATACTGAATTTGAACACATTTTCTCCTTAACCCTGTTGTAGAGATCCTAGTCATCTTGTGAACAATAGGTGCTTAGTGAATGTGGGATATGGGAGTTTGGATCAAGCCGGGAAACGTGCACAGGCAGCCGAGAGGATTAATGGTACCTCTAGCGATAAGAGGGAAGTCCGGCATAAATTTTCATCTATAACCAATAGGTAATATTTCCATACCTTATACATCTGATTCCTAGAGAATTCGCAATTGCGAATAAATTTCGTAAAATAATAATAGTTGCAAATGACAACAGCAACAATGGAGTATTGTCAAGGACAACTCTGGATGTTGTCAGGGCATGTTTGCAAATAGACTGCTACATATCGATTCACAGGCATGGTATTTAAAAGACCACATGGCCATTGCCCATAATCGATACCAATGCACCGAGAGAGATCGTCAACGTATGGAGCCAAAGTTGAGCTGCCAGCCATCCACCACAAAGTAACGCCACGACTTTACCCCCTTGGAACTCACTGATTTCTTATCATGTCATAGCTACTGAATAGCCGCCTAGAAACAGAGCTCCTCCTCTGTACACAGATATTTACCCGTTTGACATTCACTACATTATTTTTTTTTTTTGCTTACATAGAGCTAACATAAACTTTACACAGACTGCTTACAACTAGACAATAGCCAGTTTAGTGTTTCAACAAGAGTTGTAGTGACCTATCCTGGTGTCTAAATTATTTGGAATTCACAGGGCATTGTGAAATATTATTTTATGTTGTTTAAAATAATTGTTTTTAATGATTTAAAATCCATAGAACATGTCTGTTGGAGGAGCGCCTTCGTCTTATCTTGGAGGCCTTGCTGGCAGGTGGGAGACCAGGCCCATTTGATGTTTCTGTGTGATGGTGGTGGTAAAGTTGGAACGGAAGGAGGGGGGGGGGGAATTGGTCCAGAGACTGAAGCGGTGTGGGGGATGAACTTGCAGTAATAACTGATTTATCAGAAAATTGACTTCCACTGGTTGACGCCATTTGGCTCCAGCAAGTTTTGAGTCACTTCTGCGTGATGTGGAGTGGGAAAGATGCCAGGAGGACTGAAAATGTGACCTAAATAATCTACATGAGGGACAAAGAAGATGCATTTACTCTTGTAGAATTTCAAGTTGGCTATTTGTAAAGCACGGGAGAGGGCTTTCAGAGTTGCGACGAGGTCCTTGGCACTTCTGCCCATTACTTAAGTGTCGGTGAGGTAGTCATCTGTACTCTCAACTCCCTGAGTGGCTGCTCCAAGTACTGTTGAAAAATGGCCTGTACACTGAATAAGCCAAAAGGAAGGTGATTCTATGGAACTGGTCAAAGGGGAGTTAATCACCAGCATGTACCGGAATTCCCCATCCAACGGTAAATGCGAGTAAGCCAAAGGGAGGTCGATCTTCGGAAACAGAATGTGTCCAACAAGTTTTTACACGATTTCCCCCACCTTTGGAGTGGGATGTACACGACTGAATATGAATTCACCGTTTCCTTGAATTCTCCACAAATCCGCAAAGACCGGTAAGATTTGCTAGTAAAACAATCGCAATAGCTGATGGACTCCTTAAGGCCATTCTCAGAATCCGTTCATCATGTGACAGTTAAGAGTCCTACGTAAAGTTTTTCCCGCAGGATGAAAGGTACATTGCCCGCTGTAAAGGCTTGGATGTCGCAGCAGACTTCGAAGTTATGGGTGCTTCATAGTAAGTGATACACGTTAGTCTGCTGATAATCCTGAAGCATACTTCATCAAAAATTCTTGGAGGTCGGTATGAGGTGGATTGAAGGCTGTATCCGATTAGTCGAATCGTACACCTCCAAGCCGAGCTTATGAAAAAGGTTCATTCCTGAGTTATTTGAAGCCCCTGTGTGACGATGACCAACAAACAATCCGTCAGGAAGGACTTGAACGTGAAACAAAATTGTCCCATCACCTTGGTTTGTTGTTACAGTAAATTTTTAGTTGTTTCGCATAATATTGACCGGCAGTAGGACAACCTGTTTGTAAGTCACCAAATTAATGATCGATAGTCGTGGAGGAGCCAGTGTCAATTTGGAATGTGATAGGAACGTCGTTAAGGGCCACTTCAAACGTTAATAATCTATCTGAAATAGATAACAAAGCTTGAACCTGGAGAACATCTGGTCCTACCGAAGTTCGTCGGCTTTGGTGAGTTATAGAACAGCTCCTACATGACTGCACTTCTGGGTAAGTTCCCCCTTCCCAAAAAATCCCTGTGGAGACAGAGCTGTCAAACCGGCACGGTGGACTCGGGCATGAGTTTTACAGTGGGGTCAGACGGAGAAAACCTGGGAATCATAATGTAGGGCCGCCGAACGCCGTACTGTCCGTTAAGACGTCACATAAATGAGCAGAATACACGTTAGAAGCCGGCCGAAGTGGCCGTGCGGTTAAAGGCGCTGCAGTCTGGAACCGCAAGACCGCTACGGTCGCAGGTTCGAATC
Organism: Schistocerca serialis cubense; assembly: GCF_023864345.2. NCBI lineage: Eukaryota > Metazoa > Arthropoda > Insecta > Orthoptera > Acrididae > Schistocerca > Schistocerca serialis. The sequence goes on from NC_064639.1 coordinate 511,440,240, forward strand.
CTGCCTCGGGCATGGATGTTTGTGATGTCCTTAGGTTAGTTAGGTTTAACTAGTTCTAAGTTCTAGGGCACTAATGACCTCAGCAGTTGAGTCCCATAGTGCTCAGAGCCATTTGAACCATTTGAACACGTTAGAATGAGGATCATTAAGTAACGTAAGAATATTTCTGAGCTCTTCATCACGGAAATGCTTCAAGTTCATGTTGTTCACCAACGAGTCAGTGTGAAATAGTTTAGACATGGAATTAGTGCACTGAAAATTACTGTCTCTGGTAAGTCCTCGTAAATACACAATCCATCCCCAGTAAGATTGTCTGTTTTTTGTGAGATCTAAAAGGTTTTTGTCGAGCATGCGGTATCGGCCCCCATAATGTCAGGCGCACTTTCTAATACGCGAGCCGCAGTTACGCCCCTGCGCTTCCTACAGCCGCTATCACGGTAAGAGGGCGCCGTCACCAGCGAATACGCCACTGCCAATGTGATGCAAGAACTCCCTTTTCAGAGCTCCAGTAATGTCCTATAAAACGGCAACTGCGTTCTTTTAACTTTCTGCCATCTTTTTTTAACCATCCTTCAATGAACGTCCCAGTGTCAACGTATATTTTAACTTACATTGTCTCCATTTACTGAGTTTTTTATATCCTCCTTTTTTCCACCATTTTTATGTATAGTTTCTACTTTTTATTTTCAATTATGCCTCTCGGCTGAACAGTGGCAGAATGTGCTGCTGCCAGCCCTCCCCTGCCCATATGGGGCAAAAAAGAAAAAAAACTATCGGTCTCCAGTGGTAGGCACTCACCTAAAAATGGCTGGATGGTTGCCAGCCGAAATATTGTTGCCAGAAGTCAACATGATCGTCTGAAATTCCGAAACCTCATGGAATATGAGTGTCTGTTGTTCATTTATTAAAACCATTAGATGCTCCTCAGCGCCTCCAGTTTTATGAGTGGCTGTTCACTGAGATAACAATGAATGGTTTGGTATGAATCTGTTCTTTATGTCTGATAAAACTGGTTTAATCTGAGTGGTTATGTCAAGCCCAAGAATCAAAGGTTCTGGGCAGCAAAGAATCCACATAACTTCCACAAAACGCCATTGCATGATCAAAAGGTTGGGGTTTGGTGTACAGTGTCTGCATGCAACATTTTTGGTCCCATCTTTAATCATCAGACGCTGCCTTTTGGACGTTATATTCGCAATATTCTGAAACCTTAATGGCAGCAGTAACGGATGAAGAAAAGCCATATAGTTACTTCCAACAGGATGGAGGAACTGCCCATATGGCCAGCCATCCTTGGAGCACATGTACACAATTTTCACGTGTAACAGAGTTCTTAGCAGAGTTCCGTCTGGTCCCGGCCCTAGCTGGCCATCCAGGTCACCTGATCTGTCATGTGTGCGATTACTTTGTATTGAGAGCCCTCATGTCTAAGGCATATACCAGCAATCCTCATAGTCTTCAAGAACTGCAGCAGGACATTTTGGACGAGACTGCTGCAGTTCAAGCTGTCCAGCTTCAATTCGCCTTCAGTAACTTGCTGACTAGGTCCCAAAAGTGGCCACTTCCAACATCTGCTATAGTCAGATTAGTACTGTATTTTCATTCCTCCCGTGCGTTTCTTTGCCGGCCAGAGTGGCCGATCGGTTATAGGCGCTTCAGTCTGGAACCGCGCGATCACTAAGGTCGCAGGTTCGAATCCTGCCTCGGGCATGGATGTGTGTGATGTCCTTAGGTTAGTTAGGCTTAAGTAGTTCTAAGTTCTAGGGGACTGATGACCTCCGCTGTTAAGTCCCATAGTGCTCAGAGCCAGTTGCACCATTTTTCGTTTCTTTGTGCCCTGGAACTCCGTTCTCCAGGCCACTTTTATTTGCCCCACACTATATCACTGTATATATATATATATATATATATATATATATATATATATATATATATATATATATATACGAATAATGTTAACTCGGTTTGTTCGTCAAGTTTCAAGATCAAAGAAATCTAAATAATCGAGATATTTTGGTCTTAAAGTTTTTCGTAATAATGTTTTAGTCCGAAAGCTCAGATTTAAATATTCAGTCATTTTAATACTGAAGTTTCATAATCATAATGGTGAGTTGTTTTAAGTTTAAGAGAGAATCGTTCCACATAATTTAGAGTCTGCAACTTACAGCGTCTTAGCAAGATGACTTTCGCTTGCCCCCTGCCATCTGTGGCAGGCGCCAGAAAATGTACCGTCGTTGACGCTTTCAGTTAACGGCCTGCGACTTCTACGGATCTCTGCTTCAGAATACATTTCTGTCCCTTGTTGCGAGAGTCAATAACAGCTGACTTGATAATGGTGCAGTTACGCCCTCGAAGAAGATGCGCCCGTAGCTCAGACGTACATTCTGATGTTCTTACGAAATTTGAAAAAAGGAAATTCAGCTGAACCATATCAATCAAATAAACAAATCCCTCCTTTCCTTATTGATATACTAGCCATAACTTCTTACTGTGAAACCAGAAATTTCAATTTATAAGCATTTCAGAATTTTTTAGGTTCTTGAGAGAGCCAACCGTGACAAGACTGTTCCAGCAGGTCTGTAACATATATCAGACAAGCGAAATACCCCATTACTTCAAGAAAAGTATAATAAATAGTTCCAGTTCTAAAAAAGGAAGTGGCGTCGACGCTGTTATCTGTGCCAAAGGTCGACATGCCGGCTGTAAGTTAGGTGGTCATAATTTACTGGCTGATCAGTGTACATAATGGTCGAAAAATACTGACATGAATTATTTGTATAAGAATGGACAAAGCGATCGAATCTGAAGTCGGAAAAGACCAGTCTGGGTTTTGGGGAAATGTAGGAAAACGTAACTCGAAACTGACATACGATTTATTTTAGGTTAAAGAAAGGGAAGATATGTTTACAGCTTTTAAAAACATAGGGAAAGTTCCTTTTATCTACATCAATCCTCTCTTGTTCCAAACTCTTCATCTCTAAATAGTAGCACTTGCACGCTACGTCCTCAGTTATTCTATGTTCGGAAGTATTCCAATCTCTGTCTTCGATTCTACAGCCCCCGCTAATACCGTCAAAGATTCCGTGATGTTTTAACGTATGTCTTATCGTGCAGTCCCTTCTTCGTGTCAGTGTCTATCATACATTCCTTTTCTCGACGATTCTTCAAAGAACCTCCTCTTTCCCTACTTGTGAGTCCACCTAATTTTCAACCACATCTCATATGGTTCGATTCTCTTCCCTTGTGGTTTTCCCACTGTCCATGTTTCACTACCGTACAATGCTGTGATCCAAGCGTACATTCTCAGAAATTTCTTTTTCAAATTAAGGCCTACGGTTAATACAATTATATTTCTTTTCACCTAGACTGTCCTCTTTTCCAGCGTTTGTCTGCTTGTTATGTGTTTCTTGATTCGTCAGTCATGTGCTATTATGTCTATGACAGCAGAACTGCTTCACTTCATTTACTTTGTGTCACTAGTTTGATGTTATGTTTATCATGAACCTCATTACTGCTTTCCTCATTTCTTCTTTCTTCAATTTACTTTCAGTTCATATTCTGACTGTGCATTCCATTGGACAGCTCCTGTAATTCTCCTCCATATTCACTGAGGGCAGCAATATCTTCAGGGATTTGTACCTTGATATGCTTTCACTCTCAATTTTAATACCACTCTTAAAATTTTTATTTTAATTGCATCACACTTTCTTCGAATAGTAGGGGCGAAAGACTGCATCCCCGTCTTACATTCCTTTTTAATCGGAATATTTCATTCTTGTTCTTCTATTCTTATTGTTCCCTCTATTTTCCTGTAACTTTTGTACTTTACCAGTCTTTCATTGTGGCCTATTCCTTATATTCTAAGGTTTTTGGACTTGTTGCACCATTTTACACTGTCCAACGGTAGATCGACGAGTCCAATGTACATGTATTGGTTTTTCGAAAGGCTTGCTTTCATTATCAAGGGCAATGTCAGAATTTTACCTTTCGCAAGCCAGGCTGATTGTTATCTAAGAGATCCTCAATTTTATTTTCCACTCGTCTTTATATAATTGGGTTTATGAGCTGTTAAGGCGAATATAGGTAGTTTTCGCAGTTATCCGACCTTGCTATCTTTGAAAGTGGAAATTTAATTTCCTTAGGTACCAGTAATAGATTACTCTATAGTAGAGAGTTATGGTGAACTAAGGTCTGACTTCCCTACAAGACGTTTCCTGTAGACTACTGAGAAGAAACTGTTATTAATACCATATTAAATGTTCAGGAATCGTCAAAAGCGAGAAACGAACAGCTTTACTAGTACTTTTAAACAATAAATTGGATATTGTTTATTGACGTTTCTGTCACAGTTTCGTACAATTGCTTGGTAAAGACTGGTTTCGAATTCTCGACTCAAACCATTGCTTCTTTGATAATCAAATATGATTTGTTGGTCATTTTACCAACCAAATGCCTGAATTACATTAATAAAGTAATTTTTACGGACGGCCATTGGCGAAGCTTGCTGCGATCTGCTCCGCGTTTGCTGCATATTCTCTGCCACCAAGGAGTTTCCCCGTATCTGGCTACTTTCTTTCTTTTCCCCCAACGATGTATTAGTAGAAACATTTACATCACAGAAACCAAAAATGTATCTCATAATTATTCAATTAGCTTGTCGTTATTCACTTACGGTTAATCGGCAAGCAATATTGTCGAAATATTTTTTTTTTGAGCTCTGACATGCAAATTTTGGCATGTTTCAACTGAAGTACTTTTAATAAAAATGACGTGTTTAATGGCATTTCATTCCTCCAACATCTCAGTTTGCACAGTCTGTCAGTGGCTTTTAACTGCTTTCCAGTTATTAACTCTGCAATATTTTCCTAAATCCACCATCGGCTGAACGAGAAACATTCGAACAGCGTTGAAAACAAAGCCGCTGACTCGTTGGCAAGCGTAAATGGCTAACCATCTTCGCTCTCTTTGGATGACCAGTGCGCATTGCTCTGCGCAGTGCTCTGGCCTAAAATCACTATCTGACCACCCAGTTTTGGATTCGGCCACGGAAATCTCCACAATACCCCACTCTTTCTTCAACAAAGTTTGTGCTGGTAATTGACGACTGAACAGCCCTCCTCATGCAAGGGAGAAAAGCAAATGGTTCAAATGGCTCTGAGCACTATGGGACTTAACATCTATGGTCATCAGTCCCCTAGAACTTAGAACTACTTAAACCTAACTAACCTAAGGACATCACACACATCCATGCCCGAGGCAGGATTCGAACCTGCGACCGTAGCAGTCACTCGGTTCCGGACGGAGCGCCTAGAACCGCTAGACCACCGCGGCCGGCGAGAAAAGCAAGTATAATACTGGGGTGTTAATATAAATACGTAGGTCTCTGGAAGAAACAATGTTCTGTGACTTTTCGTGATTAAGGTCACCGAATTTCAGGTTTATTTTTCACAATTACCAGTTACTTGTTACGATATTTATCACCTAATTATTCTTTAGTATAGCATTCACAGCTGAAATTAAGGAGATATCAAATTTGGAGCCTTTTCTCTCTTATTTTCGATGAAAACACGATATTTCTTGTTATCTTTTTGCAAAATGCACCACCTCGTTATACGACCGATAACAAATTTTTTAAGTCAAGCAAAAAAGAAAAAAAGTGAAAGAATTATGAAAAATTGAACACTACTGATTAAAAGAAGGAAAAGCATTCATTTTTTATTTAAAAAATTCATCAGCAGCATGTGTTACGCTTTTTCCTTTCATTTCATATGTGTATTTCGAGGAGGAGTCCATATACTTTTTTCGATAGCACATTTTATTTGTCAGTGTGTATTTCTTAGGACAGATGTCGGATGATATCGCTGAAGATTATGATGTAGGTGAAATGGACGTATATCTGGGAGAGACTGTAGCACATTTTCAATTGAAAATCACAAAATTACGGTAGAATATATGCAGAGATACACTGAGGTCACAGAAATCATAGGATAGCGGCATGTACATATGCAGGCGGAGGCATTATCTCGTACGCAAGGTATAAAAGGACAGTGAATTGGCAAAGCTTTTATTTGTACTCAGGTTATTAAAGTGATAAGGTTTCCAACGTCATTATGGCCGCACGATGGGACTTAACAGACTCTGAATGCGGAATGGTAGTTGGAGACATTCCATATCTAAAATCGTTAGGGAATTCAATACTCCGAGATCCACAGCATTAAGAGTGCGTCGAGATTACCAAATTTCAAGCATTACCTCTCACCAGACCACGCAGTGGCTGACGGCCATGTCTTAATTAACGAGAACAGCGCCTTTGCATAGAGTTGTCAATGCTAACAAACAAACAGTACTGAGCAAAATAACAGCAAAAATCAATGTACGGCGAACGTATCCGTTAGGACAGTGCTGCAAAACTTGCCGTTAATAGGCTACATCAGCAGACGAACCATGCGACTGCCTTTGCTAATAGCAAGAAGACACCTGCAGAGCCTCTCCTGGGTTCGTGACCCTTTCGATTGGACCCTACATGGTATGGTTCGAGTGTGGCACAGACCCCCACGAGGCCGTGGACATAGGTTGTCAACAATGCACTGTGCTAGCTGGCGGTGAATCCATAATGGTGTGACTGTGTTTACACAGAATGGACTGGGTCCTCTGGTCCAGCTGTACCGACAATTGACTGGAAATGTTTATGTTTAGCTGCTTGGTGTTCCAAACCAACGACGGAATTTTTATGGATGACAGTGCGCCATGTCACCGGGCCAAAATTGTTGGCGACTGGTTAGAAAAACATTCTGAATAATTCGGGCAAATGATTTTGCCACCGAGATCGCCCGACATTAATGTCATCGAACATTTATGGGACGCAATCAGGGGGAGGGGGGGGGCAGCTCGTGCACAAAATCCGGCACCGGAAACACTCTCACAATTATGGACAACTATAGAGGCAGCATGGCTCTGCAGGGGACTTCCAACGACTTGTTGAGACATGCCACGTCGAGTTGCTGCACTACTCCGGTCAAAAGCAGGTCAGCACGATATTGGAAGTTATTCCACGACTTTTGTCACCTCAGTTTCTTTGCCGGTTGTGGTCGACTCTTCGTACACCCTATATGAATACTGTAAGTTGTTTCGGTTTTCTTCTGACAGTAGTAATTCCCTTAAATTGGTGTAAAAAAGGAAATACCGGTCATGAATCACATAGTTTACAGAAAACAATTGAAATGTAGGAAACAACTGTTCATCTGAAGTGGATTTAGTGAGGTTTACCAGATACAGCCATTATGATTTAGGATTTATGTAATTTCAAAAACAATTCCAGGTGAATGTTTTGATAATTCCTACTAATGCGCCGTAGCTGACACCAAATCCATTTATTTCCTGGTATAAAGCACAATACATTTACAAAATTTTTATTCAAAAAATGGTGCTGCATGTCAGTGCCAAGGAGGTGCTGCAGATCCTGGAGTTTTTTTTTTTTTTTTTTTTTTTTTTTTTTTTTTTTTTTTTTTTTTTTTTTTTTTTTTTTTTTGTCATCAGTCTACTGCCTGGTTTGATGCGGCCCCCCACGAATTCCTTTCCTGTGCTAACCTCTTCATCTCAGAGTAGCACTTGGAACCTACGTCCTCAATTATTTGCTTAATGTATTCCAATCTCTGTCTTCCTCTACAGTTTTTGCCCTCTACAGCTCCCTCTCGTACCATGGAAGTCATTCCCTCATGTCTTAGCAGATGTCCTATCATCCTGTCCCTTCTCCTTATCAGTGTTTTCCACATATTCCTTTCCTCTCCGATTCTGCGTAGAATCTCCTCATTCCTTACCTTATCAGTCCACCTAATTTTCAACATTCGTCTATAGCACCACATCTCAAATGCTTCGATTCTCTTCTGTTCCGGTTTTACCACAGTCCATATTTCACTACCATACAATACTGCACTCCAGACGTACATCCTCAGAAATTTCTTCCTCAAATTAAGGCCGGTATTTAATATTAGTAGACGTCTCTTGGCCAGAAATGCCTTTTTTGCCATAGCGAGTCTGCTTTTGATGTCCTCCTTGCTCCGTCCGTCATTGGTTATTTTACTGCCTAGGTAGCAGAATTCTTTAACTTCATTGATTTCGTGACCATCAATCCTGATGTTAAGTCTCTCGCTGTTCTCATTTCTACTACTTCTCATTACCTTCGTCTTTCTCCGATTTACTCTCAAACCATACTGTGTACTCATTAGACTGTTCATTCCGTTCAGCAGATCATTTAATTCTTCTTCACTTTCACTCAGCGAATCGTATCATTGAGATCCTTTCACCTTGTATTTTAATTCCACTCCTGAACCTTTCTTTTATTTCCGTCATTGCTTCCTCGATGTACAGATTGAAGAGTAAGGGCGAAAGGCTACAGCCTTGTCTTACACCCTTCTTAATACGAGCACTTCGTTCTTGATCGTCCACTCTTATTATTCCCTCTTGGTTGTTGTACGTGACCCGTCTCTCCCTATAGCTTACCCCTACTTTTTTCAGAATCTCGAACAGCTTGCACCATTTTATATTGTCGAACGCTTTTTCCAGGTCGACAAATCCTATGAAGGTGTCTTGATTTTTCTTTAGCCTTGCTTCCATTATTAGCTGTAACGTCAGAATTGCCTCTCTCGTCCCTTTACCTTTCCTAAAGCCAAACTGATCGTCACCTAGCGCAATCTCAATTTTCTTTTCCATTCCTCTGTATATTATTCTTGTAAGTAGCTTCGATGCATGAGCTGTTAAGCTGATTGTGCGATAATTCTCGCACTTGTCAGCTCTTTCCGTCTTCGGAATTGTGTGGATGATGCTTTTCCGAAAGTCAGATGGTATGTCGCCAGTCTCATATATTCTACACACCAACGTGAATAGTCGTTTTGTTGCCACTTCCCCCAATGATTTTAGAAATTCTGATGGAATGTTATGTATCCCTTCTGCCTTATTTGACCGTAAGTCCTTCAAAGCTCTTTTAAATTCCCGTTCTAATACTGGATCCCCTATATCTTCTAAATCGGCTCCTGTTTCTTCTTCTATCACATCAGACAAATCTTCACCCTCATAGAGGCTTTCAATGTATTCTTTCCACCTATCCGCTCTCTCCTCTACATTTAACAGTGGAATTCCCGTTGCACTCTTAATGTTACCACCCTTGCTTTTAATGTCACCAAAGGTTGTTTTGACTTTCCTGTATGCTGAGTCTGTCCTTCCGACAATCATATCTTTTTCGATGTCTTCACATATTTCCTGCAGCCATTTCGTCTTAGCTTCCCTGCACTTCCTATTTATTTCATTCCTCAGCGACTTGTATTTCTGTATTCCTGATTTTTCCGGAACATGTTTGTACTCCCTCCTTTCATCAATCAACTGAAGTATTTCTCCTGTTACCCATGTTTCTTCGCAGCTACCTTCTTTGTACCTATGTTTTCCTTCCCAACTTCTGTGATGACCCTTTTTAGAGATGTCCATTCCTCTTCAACTGTACTGCCTACTGCGCTATTCCTTATTGCTGTATCTATAGCGTTAGAGAACGTCAAACGTATCTCGTCATTCTTTAGTACTTCCGTATCCTGGAGTACTGGTTACTTTTCGTCTTGTACTGTCGAACGAATATCGCACTAGATTAACTTTGGTTAGCGCTATCGAAGGGAGGCGTAAAATTTTGTTTCAAAAATAATTTTTTTCGCAGCAAGAAACAAACCGACGCTTTCTGTGTTTGTGTGTGTGCGTGTGTGTATGTGTGTGTGTGTGTGTGTGTGTGTGTGTGTGTAGGTACATTAAGACTCTGCAGTCAGGAAGAAAAACCGAAGTCTGGAGATTTAAGAGAACGAGTGGAAAGATTTTTTTATTACATTTTAGTTCTCTTATATTGTGTGTCCTGCTGACAATGAGCCATATTATTCCCCTTCCGTGTAATTTACACGTTATTTTTTATTTGATAGAAGAATCATAATAAGAAGTTAGTTATATCAATATTTACACTTGGTTAATTCAAAATTAACAACTGTAACCTCAAATTTCTAATGTGATCGTCATTGCTTTGTTCTGAAATGTATACGTACGGTGGACATGAACTTCCTCACTCGTCGTGAAGTGGGTAGATCTCCAATTAACTTGCAATACAGTTTAGAAATCGATTTCCTTTTCTTCGATTAATTATTGAACATCAGAGCAGTAAGCCAGAAATGTATTGAATCCGTATTGCATACACTCGTCACAGTCTTCTATCTTACACCGCACAGTAGATCGTGGGGACTGTCGATGTAATTAATAAGAGGAGTCTACGCATGCCCTCCTTCTTCTCTGAATGAGCAGTGGCTAACGTTCTGTCTGTTCCGGTTCAAATTCGTAATACGATATACTTGAGAGACGTGTATTTTGTACACCTTTAGTGCCTGTTTTCGTTCCGGCGCCATTGCTCCTGCTGCTGGGAGCTCACTCACTATCAGTTCCAAACTAATTTCGGAGTTCGAATTCCAACACCTCCGTCTAAGGTAGCAACAGTCGCGTGAATACTGTAAATACTCATGGGGAAAGCGAGACAAGAAGTGACGTACGTTTGTTTAGAATGATGACCCCGTATCCACTCCTCAAACTATGAAGATGAACTACTTTTACTCTTACTAACTGCTGGTCTTGGAAACACACATATCAATCTCCTGGCATATTCCCTCTCAATAATATCTTAGGGAATAATTTTCAGGGGTAACTGATCACTATGAAAGGCAGTATTGATTGTACAAAAACGAGCAGTTAGAATAATATTCTATCATCACCCGTGGTGATCATGTAGGTATCTAGGTACCTAATGAAATATATGGAGAATGGTGGTGTCTATATCTACAACACTAGAGGAAATGACCTTTCTTACTCTTTATTAAACCTATTAGTGGCTCATAAATGAGTACAATATGTTGGAACGTGACCCTAGATGGGTGTTCTAATCAACATTTGAAGAAAATGTACTTGCGGCAGCATGTACATTTAATTAATGAAATATTCGCGCAACTACATCGTTCCTTCAGAATATTCGGCGATAAACAGACTGGTGTTACATATAAAAATATTTCTTTTTCGGAAATCAATTTTGATGCATACCGCGCATACGATATAACATTGTCTGAAAAATCTGTGCTGAAACTTTGTCATGAATTAGGCTGTGCACGGTTATTGGATCTGCGCGGTTGTGCAATTCCTGCTAGGATTCCAGAAGCAGATTGCAATTTTCAAGCCACGAAATAATTTTTTTATTTGGACGATAAAAATAAACATCACATGCTTGGCACACAGGTGTGCAGTTTAGCAGTATTATTTCTTTCAAGTAGCTTTACCCTCATCGTCTATAAACTTGGTGTCATATACGGTGATACTGTAAGTAGGCTGTCTAGGTTTTTATATTGGTAACGCCACGTAGCGCTCTGTATGAAAATCACTGGGTCGCCATATGAAACGTCCCCTTAGAACAATTATACATGACTGTGCTTAAACTGACATACAATATTTTTAGCGCAACGAAATCTGACTTTCAAAAATCCCTACAAAAGAATGACCCTGACTAACATTAACCTATACGTTTCACAAATCACTTACGTCACAAAAATCTTGGTTACTCGAACTACTGCAATACAGCAAGCGCCACTACTGCCAGCTAAATGAAAGATTCAAACTACAGAAGGCACTAACTACTGATTGGCATAGTTAGCAAATGAAAGATTTTAATAGAGAACAAACAATGTATTTACCTTAATAGTGTTGAAAAATCATAATATACATAGCAGTTCATGACATCCAGTCTTACAAATTTCAAAACTCCGCCATTTCTCTCCCCACATCCACCACTGCTGGCGGCTCACCTCCAACTGCGCAACGCTACGCGCTGTTAACATCCAACAGCCCAACACTACAATAGCGAATATTACAACAATGCCACCCAGCCACAGACTGCACACAGCACAGCCAGTGATTTTCATACAGAGCGCTACGTGGCGTTACCAATATAAAAACCAAGACAGCCTACTTACAATATTAGTTTCTCGAAGTCAGGAATCCAATATCAGAAAAAAAACTTGTTATCAGCAAGGTATGGCTTTAAAATGTTTGGAAGAAAGTAAAGTGAATTTGTCAATTTTCCGGGAAAGGAACAAGTGATGCAAACTTTTCGTAACGAGTCGGTTAAATGGTTGACCTCTTATAACCCCGCGGACAAAATGAATCATTAATTTCTTATAAGCACAGGAAAACTTCAGGCACCTATTTTACGATGTTATGATGGAATATTTCGATGTGTACGAATGCGTTATTTGATGTACAGTATCAAGTGTGAGGAGGGTTCGTTTTTCTCCCTTACGTGACAACGTGCGTCGAATGGTCGTCTTCGCAGCAGTCTTATCTGGAGTTGTTTCCATAGAACGTGGCTTGAAATTTGTGTACTAATCCAGGCCGTTTGAAAACTTATTTCCCTATTTTGCTATTACTCATTATTGATTTACCTACCTTGTTTTCCATCCTATTCCTGCTAATTCCCATGTGGAAAAAATGCAAATAAAAAAAGAAAAATTGCTGCGTGCACCTGGGACCCGGCCAGACGTTTCCACTTTCCAGTCACATGCCCTCGTCGCTACTTCAGCTGCGCTTTGGCTGAATAGTGTTTACTTTGTGGGTACATAAGCGGCAGTCAAGGAACATTCTTTCCTAGATTTATAGGGAAATATTTAATTACGGACCGCATAGGTGATCATGAAACCACCCTGTTTTCAATTATCTAAGGATCGAGTCAATTTTGACTCGATTATGCGTCATGAAGTTTAGAAGGGGGACTCTTAAAATGGGCGGAGGGGGCGGGGAGCATGCGGGGTGTTGAGCCACAATATCTTAGAGTCTTTCTGTTTTCAGCTGCACACAAGCGTTCTAGTAAATATTAGGAGAATCGTTTGGCTTATCTGAGACCTTCCCCTTGTTACTAATGTACAATGAGGTGATAAAAGTCATAGGATAGCATCACGCACATATACAAATGGTGGTTGTAACGCGTAAACGGGATAGAAAAGGGCAGTGCATTGGTGGAGCTGTCATGTATACCCGGGTGATTCATAAGAAAAGCTGTCCGCATGATTATGACCCCACGACGGGAATTAACAGACAGCGAACGTGGGTGGTAGTCGGAGCTACTAGACGCATGGGACATTCCATTTCTGAAATCGTTCGGGAATTATTATTTCGAGATCCACAGTGTCAAGAATGTGTACTCTCACCACGGACACCACACTGGCCAACGGTCTTCACTTTACTGCCGAGAGCAGCGACGTTTGCGTAGGGTTGTCAGTGCTAACAGAGAAGCAACACTGTAAAATAACGGCAGCGATCAAGGTGGATCGTAAGATGAGCGTATCCGTCAGGAAAGTCGGGTCAAATTTGGCGTTTATGGTCTTGGTAGCAGACGAGCGACGCGAGAGCCTTTACTAGCAGCACGACGTCGCCTGCAGTGCCTGTCCTAGTCTCGTGACCAAATTGGTTGGACTCTATACTACTGAAAAGCCATGGTCTGTTCAGATGAGTCCCGTTTTCAGTTTGTAACAGCTGATAGTAGGGCACGAGGGCGACGCTGACGACTTGTAGCCACAGATCCAAATTGTCAACAAGGCACTGTGCTAGCTGGTGCTGGCTTCATAATGATGTGGGCTGTATTTAGATGAAACGGACTGGGTCCTCTGGCCCAAATGCGCCGATCATCGACTGAAATGTTTATGTTTGGCTACTTGGAGACCATTTGCAGCTTGTCATAACTTCAACTTCATAAACAACGGTTGAATTTTATAGATGACAACGCCCCGTGTCACGAGACACAACTGTTCCCCAGCCAGATCACCGGATATGAATCCAATGGAATCGTGAACCACATCTTGCGCCGACAACATTTTCGCAATTATGAACGTCTATAGAGATTTTAAAAATGCCTATGATAGTATACACCGACAGACACTCCTAAATATAATGAAGGAATTTAAAATACCTTCAAAATTAATCAGATTAGTTAAAATGTGTATAGATGAAACTTTATGTCGCATAAAGACACTGATAGGAAAAATTGATGATTTTAAGGTGTAAACTGGACTGAGACAAGGGGATGCCATTTCACCTATTTTATTTAACCTTGTCCTAGAGAAGACCGATAGAGAATTTTGTAAAACCAGTCCACAAGGGATCCAGCTACAGGATGTGACCATTACAAGACTTGCCTATGCAGATGATGTAGCACTAATAAGTAGTTCCAAAAGAGAGTTAATCAGAATGATGCAAAATTACTACAAAATTGCTGACAAAACAGGATTACATTTTAATGAAGAAAAAACAGAATACCTGCCCATAAGTAAGAAAACCAGAAAAGATACACCTCTGACTGTAGATGGATTCAATTTCAAGACTGTTGACCACTTCAAGTATGGTTCAAATGGCTCTGAGCACTATGGGACTTAACATCTGTGGTCATCAGTCCCCTAGAACTTAGTACTACTTAAACCTAACTAACCTAAGGACATCACACACATCCATGTCCGAGGTAGGATTCGAACCTGCGGCCATAGCAGTCCCGCGGTTCCGGACTGAGCGCCTGAACCGCTAGACCACCGCACTTCAAGTATCTAGGAAGTGTTTTTAGTAATAAAAACAGAACAGATATAGAAATTGAGCCCGTTTATCAAAAGCAAACAGGACACTTTTCAGTTTCATAAAAATTCTAAGAAAAAGATCACTTAGGAGTAACTTCAAAATCCGCTTATATCAATCGACCATTATACCTGTGATGTTTATGGATGTGAAACATTAATATTTAGAAAGAAAGACGAAGAAAAACTTTTAATATTCGAAAGGAAAGTACTAAGGAAAATTTTAGGACATGTATACGACGAAAATAGCATGGAATGGAGAATAAGAAGAAATGAAGAATTAAGAGGGCTGTACAAACGCCATAACATCGTCGAAGTGCTCAAGAGGAGAAGGCTGAATTGGGCAGGCCATGTAGCAATAATGACAGAATAGACTACCTAGAATGGCATTCAGCAGAACAATTGATGGATGAGAGGAAGAGGGAGACGCAGAATCAGATGGCGGGATAACATTCGGGAGGACACAACTAGGATGAACAGCAACAGCAACTGGACGAACAGCGCATTGGACAGGCAGAAGTGAAAGAGGCTCATGGAGCAGGCGTATGGTCGACAAGGCCCTAGCCACATATAAAGTAAAGTAAAGTATAGAGGCAGCGTGGCTCACTATTTCCGAAGAGGACCTCCAATGGCTTGTTGAGTCCATGCCACGTCCGGTTGCTGCACTAAATCGAGCAAAAGGAGGTTCGACACCATGCTAGGAAGTATCCCATGACTTTTGTCACTTTGATGTAGATGATGGTTGTTAGGCCGAATGGCAGGTGTACGGAACGGCAACAAAAAGAATTGAAAACTTTAGCGGTTGAGATAATAGCCTTCGTAAACACAGATGGTGGGTTCTTTTATGAAGTAGTAACACGGATATGAAGTTACGCTCTTGATTTCGAAAATTTGCCTGATGCGAAGTGCAGCAAATTAGCGACACTGTAGTGCGAGGGCACACCACATTCTGCAACGACCTTTATTTCCGTCGTTTTCACAGCCACGAAGACTCGGAACACACAGATACGTCTTCAGAAAACACACTTCCGCCGTAATTCTGCTCTTTTCAGTAGATATTGTTCCGCAGACGTTTCGAACAGAGAAAGGCAAACGAGAATAAAAAGAGAGCTGTAGACAACAAAGGGTGAGCTGGAACTACACGTCTTCTCGAAAGGGTCTGAACGAAATAACACGAGAGGCGGGTCGGCTCAAAAACAAATTTACGGGAAAAGACAGTCGCTTGTGCATGTAAGGAGCGCAAAGCCCCGCAGATGAAAGTAATTGGCGGATCTCTCTCTCTCTCTCTCTCTCTCTGTGTGTGTGTGTGTGTGTGTGTGTGTGTGTGTGTAGCGCTCAGCTGTACAGGCGTTCTCGCTTTTCAGACCAGCCTCGCGCTTGTGTCCCTGGCGCTTTTTCTGCTGCCTCGTCTTTTTGTTTACGAGACTTTCATTTATGACGAGTTATGAAACTTTTCAGGGCACTAAGTGGAAGTGGTAATAATTTCTTGACGTTGGCTAGTTTATTGCAGACGCCAGTTAGCGGAGCTCATTTCGCACACTGAGCCGCGCCGCGCCGAGAGTAGTGGCGAGTCGGAAGAGAAATTGCCAGCAAGGGCAACACACAAAGGGGCTACTGGTTAGGAGGTTGGGGGCGGAGGGGAGCTGGGAGAGCGCATTCAGAGCGCCGCGGCCGGAATGAGCCCGCGACACACTGGTGCCACCGCCGCTGCGCGGCCTTGCTCCCTCCCGCTCCTGTGCCGGCTTTCTGCCTGCAGTCATTTTTTGCGACTTTTTATTTTTTGCGCCGCAAGCGATACAGTTGTGAGGGCAGCACATTCGCGCGTTTTTTGCTCTCGGTGCGGCCATTGTGCGGCCGTGATGTACGGCGGGCGAGGCTTCGCCCTCCCCCCGCGCGCCTGCCGAGATTCGGAGCCCCGCGCCGCGCCGGCACGTCACTCAGCTCGGCTGCGCTAACTACTCCCGTGGCGCAACAGCAGCGGCAGCGGCAACCGCCACAGTCTTAAAAGGGAGAAATTTGTCTCAAGTGGGACCTACACAGGGGGCCCCGCTACATGCCAGGCTCTGAACGTCCCAAGCAAACGCGACGAGAGATCCGCACCAAAAGACTGGGAAGTTGCACAGGTCACACTAATATTCAGGAGCAATTCTCTGCATTACAGAAACATACAAAGAGCCTATTTCTAATGAATACATAAGGAATCCTTTCAGATTACGCTGATACAATAGCTCCCTACTTAGCAATCATATACAACCGCTCGCTCATCGATAGATCTGTACCTACAGATTGGAAAATTGCGCAGGTCGCACCAGTGTTTAAGAAGGATAGTAGGAGTAATCCATCGAACTACAGACCAATATAATTGACGTCGGTTTGCAGTAGGGTTTTGGAGCATATACTGTATTCAAACCTTATGAATCACCTCGAAGGAACGATCTATTGATACGTAATCAGCATGGTTTCAGAAAACATCTTTATTGCGCAACGCAGCTAGCTCTTTATTCGCACGAAGTAATGGCGTCTATCGACAGGGGATCTCAAGTTGATTCCGTATTTCTAGATTTCCGGAAAGCTTTTGACACCGTTCCTCACAAGCGACTTCTAATTAAGCTGCGGGCCTCTGGGGTATCGTCTCAGTTGTGCGACTGGATTCGTGATTTCCCGTCAGGAAGGTTGCAGTTCGTAGTAATAGACGGCAAAGCATCGAGTAAAACTGAAGTGATATCAGGTGTTCCCCAGGAAAGCGTCCTGGGACCTCTGCTGTTCCTGATCTATATAAATGACCTGGGTGACAATCTGAGCAGTTCTCTTAGGTTGTTCGCAGATGATGCTGTAATTTACCGTCTAGTAAGGTCATCCGAAGACCAGTATCAGTTGCAAAGCGATTTAGAAAAGATTGCTGTATGGTGTGGCAGGTGGCAGTTGACGCTAAATAACGAAAAGTGTGAGGTGATCCACATGAGTTCCAAAAGAAATCCGTTGGAATTCGATTACTCGATAAATAGTACAATTCTCAAGGCTGTCAATTCAACTAAGTACCTAGGTGTTAAAATTAGGAACAACTTCAGTTGCAAAGACCACATAGATAATATTGTGGGGAAGGCGAGCCCAAGGTTGCGTTTCATTGGCAGGACACTTAGAAGATGCAACAAGTCCACTAAAGAGACAGCTTACACAACACTCGTTCGTCGTCTGTTATAATATCGCTGCGCGGTGTGGGATCCTTGCCAGGTGGGATTGACGGAGGACATCGAAAGGATGCAAAAAAGGGCAGCTCGTTTTGTATTATCACGTAATAGGGGAGAGAGTGTGGCAGATATGATACGCGAGTTGGGATGAAAGTCATTAAAGCAAAGACGTTTTTCGTCGCGGCGAGATCTATGAGAGATAGTATGATTGTGGTTCGATGATCCCTCTGCCAAGCACTTAAATGTGAATTGCAGAGTAATCATGTAGATGTAGATGTAGAATATCTTGTGTGACGTCATGGAATATTCCAGTTTCAGTCCCCATACTGTCACAAAGTTCCGATAGGTGGCGGCGCTTCCAACTGTCAGCTGTAACGGAGGTCCGTTACAAAAGCACGTTGAGTCGTTAGGCGAGGCGTCTGTCATCATCACAACAAGGTCCCGCAAACCATCCCGATCTCCCGCGTGCCTGTTAGCCGCACACAGCCGTCATTACTCAGTGTCGGAACGTGCGGACCCTCTCATTCGAGGTGACTGACGGATCACAATCAAACACCTCGCTTCTCAATACAAGTCTGCGCACCCAGAGTAGACCACAAAACTTCAATGGCTGTTCTTCCTCATCCTCCCTACATCCCGGGTGACGTGTAATTTTCGCGCTACTACTATCTGCTGTGTAAAGACATCCAAGATTTGCTAACTAGTGAGGATGGAGAGAGGCTCATTGTTCTATTTGCTGTCTCCTGAGCCACACTGTAATGTGCGTTTGTAGTTAACTAAAACATTCCCATAGCCAACATGGCATCGAGTGGAGCCAAACTGTTGCTGCTGCCTCGGCAAGGCGGGGTAGCACAGACACTATGTACTCATATTGGAACAAACGTTTGGGTGCAATTTCTCTAAACAAGGGATGAATTACACTGCCTCCGCAACCGCGTGGCTTCAACTTAAATCTAACTGCAATGCTCCCGAAACTTTACTGATAGATAAATTAACGGAATTTTGAATGTGAAAATAACTCATACCAGCGACCGATGTTCCTCCGTGCAGGCAAACCATCCGTAGTAATAATTGGCTGGAGAAAATTAATCTAATTAAGTTAAATGATTTGTTTAGTTAGATAGCTTTTTAAATGTTCAACAGTTTGGTCGGAGATAAGTATCAATAAACTTGGAATATTGCAAGCAACTTGAGTTTGTGACTGAAATTACGAAATTTATTTTATTTGGCTCTCTTGCTTTTTGATAGGTACTGCCCTCGACAGCCTTCATGGCCACCCGGGATGCGTTGTACGCCTTCAGATAAAATAAAAATATCTCCTTGTTACGAACTGTGCTGTTGAATATTAAAACCTTTAATGTAAAAGGGATCGTATAGGTAGTATTGCAAATCACTGAAAAAGCAATATTACAGAAAACTGAATTAGCTGTGAAATGATTTTATTAATATAAAAGTAATTTCAACAAGAGATACGTAGTGAACGGTTAATCATACTGCTTCGTTTTACGACGATATTAACAAAGACTGCCATCAATAACAAAACTTATATAAATAAAGATTTCATAAATAATACTTCGGCTGAAGATCGTAATCTTCGGAATATACACGTCAGCATAGTTACGGTACTGATGCAGCGAAAATAATTTTCTTTAAACACAAGAAAGATTCTTCTCCTATTAGCCTAATTCTGCGTGAGCTCAAGAACAATCTTTCAGTACTGGGTGAAGAGAATGAGTCATAAATATTATTATGAGAGACGATTATATTAAAGAATATCTACATCTACATCTACATCTACATTGATACTCCGCAAGCCACCCAACGGTGTGTGGCGGAGGGCACTTTACGTGCCACTGTCATTACCTCCCTTTCCTGTTCCAGTCGCGTATGGTTCGCGGGAAGAACGACTGTCTGAAAGCCTCCGTGCGCGCTCTAATCTCTCTAATTTTACATTCGTGATCTCCTCGGGAAGTATAAGTAGGGGGAAGCAATATATTCGACACCTCATCCACAAACGCACCCTCTCGAAACCTGGCGAGCAAGCTACACCGCGATGCAGAGCGCCTCTCTTGCAGAGTCTGCCACTTGAGTTTATTAAACATCTCCGTAACGCTATCACGGTTACCAAATAACCCAGTGACGAAACGCGCCGCTCTTCTTTGGATCTTCTCTATCTCCTCCGTCAACCCGACCTGGTACGGATCCCACACTGATGAGCAATACTCAAGTATAGGTCGAACGAGTGTTTTGTAAGCCACCTCCTTTGTTGATGGACTACATTTTCTAAGCACTCTCCCAATGAATCTCAACCTGGTACCCGCCTTACCAACAATTAATTTTATATGATCATTCCACTTCAAATCGTTCCGTACGCATACTCCCAGATATTTTACAGAAGTAACTGCTACCAGTGTTTGTTCCGCTATCATATAATCATACAATAAAGGATCCTTCTTTCTATGTATTCGCAATACATTACATTTGTCTATGTTAAGGGTCAGTTGCCACTCCCTGCACCAAGTGCCTATCCGCTGCAGATCTTCCTGTATTTCGCTACAATTTTCTAATGCAGCAACTTCTCTGTATACTACAGCATCATCCGCGACTATTGACTATGAATGAACGTAGTAAATACATGATCAGAGGTTGTCATATAATCCTCCTACAACCGTAAATATTTGAGACACTAATCAACGGTAGAGAAAATGTAATAATCCATGTCATATACGTTACAAATCGGAGACTTGATCAGTCTACATTCTCAGAGATCGTTTCATGGCGTGGTTGCTATGTTTTATCATTTACACAAGGATATTCATTTTCTCTCTCCTTGAGAACGTCAGACGCGTAAGCAGCAATAATGACCTTAACACAACTATAACGCATATCTCTGATTCCTTATTAGGTGAGGCGACGTGATGTTCAAAGGATATAAAACGCCACAACAAGCGTGAACGAACTTGAGAGGTGATCAACAGAATTCGCACCAGCGGAAGGGCAGCGAAATACACAGAATCAGTCAAAAAGCAAAAACTTGAACTAGTTCTGCAGGATGGAAGGTAAATGTAATATATCTAATGCGAGCAGTTGGGAAACAGTAATTAATTTCATTTATTCTCTTTGGTTACATATTACAGCTATAGTTGTTCACTTCCGTATTACTTTGCCGGCCATTTATCATCCCTAACAGGCCGGATTTTCGCCCCCTCTAGAGTTAAGAGGCTCTCGTGCTGGTAATTTACGACTTCACTGTTGAGCGAACTAGAGCACTCCTTCAAAAGCTGTTCTGTTACACAGACCGCAGCTTGGAAGTACAACGAGCGTTTCTGGTCTGGAGCTGGAGTCCAGAAAACCTGTGTTCGGTGACAGCAGCATATTGTTGCAGAGATCTCATCATTACAAGTACGATAAGCGACCCGAACCGAATTGAACTACAAGGTAATTACTCCGCCGTTTATTTCGTTACGCTTGAATGCTGAAACTTATACAAAGTAACGGTGGAACAATAAATTATGCGAGAAACAAGGTCGGATTTCGCGTGAATCTGTCAACGACTTTTTTTTTTTTTTTTTTTTTTTTTTTTTAGGAATGACAGTAGACTGACTGAAATTGTATGTTGTATGTTAACATGAAGTTAAAATCGACAGTACATAGTATTTCAGGATGTAGGTGTTTGATATACGTTGGAATCTGAACTAAATTTGCTCTCTCTTTGTTTATTTCGCTAGTATTTTTTCTGACACTTTTAACAGAAATTCCAGAAATATTCTAACAAGATTCGTAAACGAAATACGTCACAAAGTCAAATAGATTACTGATAGCGACCCCATCTCTAGGAAAGTAGTTGGCAGGAACTTTCATTTCATTCAGCCTCTTGTTTAAAACGAATGAACCAAAAGAATTATTTTGCTGGCCGAATTAATTAGGAAAGATTTTCGTTGTCGTGTTCAGTCTGAAGACTAGTTTGATGCAACTCTACATTTCAGTCTAACCTATGGTACTCTCCTTCATTCTGCATACCCTCTCGAATCTCCATAAAGTTGAAACTGTTTACTGTAGTTAAGCCTTTGTCTGCCTCTACAGGTCATAATCCCCACGCATCACTTCCTTAGAAAATTAACTATTCCTGGACGCATCAGGCTGTTACCAATCAATCGGTTCCTTCTCTTAGTGAAGTCATGTCATAAATGTGTATTCTCCCCGATTTCATGAAGTATCTCTTCATTACTTGTCCGACATACCTAACTAACCTTCGTCTGTAACACTATATTTCAAATGCTCACTCCCAAGAAACACTTTCGGAAAAGAGTCTGTAGGACCTGAATTTATCTTAACCGTCACAAAATTTTGTTTCTTCAGAAAATCTGTCCTTTTCAGAAAACCTTGCTATTGTACTTTTACTGTGTGGTCTAAAAACGGAAACATATGGAATAAATAATATGCTAATACGTGGCTATATATAGCGACGGCAGTCTGTCAAGGCTTAGATCTGGGAAGTAGTGATTCGAAATTAACGTTGCGCCTGATTTCATATTGGTGCTGTGGAGGAGATTTAGAATATTTATTTATTTTTTGCTGATTTAGCCTGAAATCATTAGGGCCTTACGGCCCCCTCTTTCATCTTACCACAAATAACACATACCGAAGATATTACAAAAACATTGATAAGAAATGTCATAATAATAATAATAATATGATAATAATATTAATTGACACTAATAATAGTAATAATAAGAGTCTGTATTGACAGCAAGAAACAAGACAAAAGCTATAAATACTTATGTTATACCAATATTGACCTACTCATTTGGAGTAGTGAAATGGAGCAACACAGACCTAGAAGCACTCAATACACTTACACGATCACAATGCCACAAATATAGAATACATCACATACATTCAGCGAAAGAAAGATTCACATTAAGGGGATACGGAATCGGATTTTGGGTTAAAAAATCGAATTTTTTTTTATTGGCGTATTATATTCTGCCATGTTTCCTCTTTAAAATGACGTATCATACATAGCTCTACTACAATTATAACTATTTTATTTTTATATATTTGTGAGATCGGGTATTGCGCTTTAGTTATACACGTCTCTCGTGGCTGACCATGAACTTTTTGGCAGTACCTTTAAAGTGACATGAATTCAAATATCCCGGTTTCCAGCGACTATTTATACACTAGTTGCCCGAAAATGTTTCTCTCTGGTTTCCTCAAGTTACTCTTTGACTTTGTGGCGGGACTGTTTTGTAAACAGTGTGATATAAGAAAGTAGTTGTTGTTGAGTTATTTCGTATTTAGTGCTTCATTTTTCGCAGTGAAAATGCCTAGAGCTAAAGCAAAAGTATTTAAAAAGCGTGTGAACCGGCAAAAGAAAAGAAATAATGATTCATTAGCAAAGCAAAGCAGTTCATCATCATCACTGTTGGAAAATGTGAATCCACTTATTACTGATTTGCCGAACGAACTTACACCAAATGAAAACAGTGCTTCTCATAAAAAACTAAGAGATTTGGAAGAGAAATATAATTTACTTGACAGAGGGAATGAAGTTTTTGAACTCATTGATACGAATATATTGTGTGAAGCTCTTGAAAACAGTTTGTGCTGCAAAAAATGTCATGGAAACGTTTCTCTGAAAGTAGAATCCCATGTTGGCCTGGCTGCCCAGTTTAATTTAATATGCAGTGTTTGTAAATACAGCTGTAAGTTTCCAAGTTCGGTTTCAGTAACTGTAAATAATGGATACAAGAAAACTGAACTTTATAGTGTAAATATTAGGTTAGTTTATGGATTGCGAGCAATTGGTAAGGGCAAAGCAGCTGGTGATATGCTATGTGGTGTTCTAAATCTTCCAAGTGCACCTTCAAAGTTTGAAGCTTACAATTATGTACTAGGATCTGCAGTTGAAGATGTAGCACAGAAGTCAATGCAGGTTGCTGTGGAAGAAGCAGTGGAAGAAAATGACGGCAGTCGTGACCTCACAGTGGCGTTTGATGGCACGTGGCAGAAAAGGGGCCACACCTCCAACAATGGTGTTGTAACAGCAACTAGTGTTGATACTGGCAAGGTTATTGATGTTGCAATAATGTCTAAATACTGTAGGTGCACAGGCAGGCTGAAAAATGAACACAGTGATGACTGTATTGCTAATTATTATGGTAGTAGTGGTGGCATGGAGGTTGCTGGGGTGAAGAAAATTTTTCATCGCTCTTCACAGTAGTATAATGTTCGCTATGTCAAATATCTGGGAGATGGTGACTCTAAAGCATTCAAAGAAGTTTTGGAAAGAAAACCATATGGGAACAGTGTAAATATAAGCAAACTTGAATGTATAGGACATGTGCAGAAGAGAATGGGTGCCAGGCTGAGAAGGTTAAAATCAGTTATGAAAGGGAAAAAACTAGATGATGGGAAAACCTTGGATGGCAGAGGAAGATTGACTGATTCCATAATAGACCACATTCAGAACTGCCATGGCCTTGCAATCAGGCAAAATACAGGCAATCTTGAAGAAATGAGGAGAGCTATATGGGCTTTATATTTCCACACCGCATCCACGGATGAGCATCCACAACAAGGTTTGTGCCCCAAAGGTGAAAACAGCTGGTGTAAATACAATAGGGGACTAACAACAGGAGAGAAATACATTCACCACCACAGTCTACCATCAGCCATCATGGCAGAAATAAAGCCCATTTTCAGAGATCTGGCTGACAGAAGTCTTCTGATGAAATGTCTTCACGGAAAAACGCAGAACCCCAACGAGTGCGTGAATAGTGTGATATGGCATCGTCTCCCAAAAACAGTGTTTGTCGGAATTAATACACTACATTTTGGTGTGTATGATGCTGTGGCAACCTTCAATCTTGGAAATATAACTAAATGCCAGGTCCTTCAAAAGTTGGGTATGTGTGTTGGTTCCCGTACGGTACGTGCTATGTTCTTTTTAGATCAGCACAGACTAAGGCATGCTGATAATATAATCAAGACATTAGTGAAAAAAGCAAGACAGGTGCAGAGGGGTGCCAAAAGAAGACTTGATTATGAAGACTGTGAAGGGGGTATTAGCTACGGATCAGGAATGTTTTAATCTTCTTTCTCCGTTTCCCGTAAGTTTACTTTTTACTTCATCTAGGAACATTATCTCAGGTACTGGTCAAACTAGAAGTCTGAAATTTTTATGACGTAGTGACATAGGTCCCTATTACATACTGAAACAACGATTTTTTAATTACTTGATTTACAAAAGACTTAGGGGTGATAGTCTAGTAAAAAGCGATGGAAAAAATTTACTTAAAAATAAATGTACAATATCTCTGTAAGAAAATACTTTGACAATAAACTGTTGTTTCAATATTGTTGTAACATATGAATGCACATACAGTAAAATTTTTACCTCTCTGTCTCCAGTAGTTTGTGAGAAAATGTTCCCTATAATAGGCATATATTAACATTGCAGGGATAGGTGATTCCGTATCCCCTTAAGCAGAAAAGAAGGAGGAAGAGGATTTATCGACATAAAAATCCTACATTATGAACAGGTAGACAATTTAAGGAAATTCTTTCTAGAACGAGCAGAAAGTAGCAAAATACACAAAGAAACCACTCATATAAATACATCGGCTACACCATTGCAGTTTCATAACCACTTCTACAACCCTTTAGATCACATAACATCAACAGATACGAAGAAAGCAAACTGAAAAAAGAAAACACTACATGGCAAGCACCCATATCATCTAACACAGCCACACATCGACCAAGACGCATCCAACACATGGGTAAGAGAAGGCAATATATACAGTCAGACGGAAGGATTCATGATTGCAATACAGGATCAAACAATAAACACCAGATATTACAGCAAGCATATCATTAGAGATCCCAATACCGCAACAGATAAATGCAGACGTCGCAAACAACAAATAGAAACAGTAGATCACATCACAAGCGGATGTACAATACTAGTAAATACAGAATACCTCAGAAGACATGACAATGTAACAAAAATAATACATCAACAACTTGCCATACAGCATAAACTAATAAAACATGTTCCCACATACAAGTATGCACTACAAAATGTACTGGAGAATCATGAATACAAATTGTACTGGAACAGAACCATTATAACAGATAAAACAACACCACATAACAAACTTGACATCATACTCACCAATAAAAAGAAGAAATTAACACAACTAATCGAAATATCCATACACAATACAACAAATATACAGAAGAAAACAGTAGAAAAAATTGAAAAATACATCGAACTGGCTGAGGAAGTCAAAGACATGTGGCACTATGAACTACAGGAGTCATACCACACAATATCCACCACTACATCAACGCAATACAGCTACATCAAAACGTATATATACAACTACAGAAATCTGTAATTATTGATACATGTTCAATTACCCGAAAGTTCCTAAATGCAATGCAACATATACCATACAGTTAAAAGGAAGTCACGCTTGATCAAGGTCCGCGTCGCTTTCCATTTTTAACCAGACATAACGTCTGAGACAGGAAAGAGAAATAATAATAAAAGACATGAGAATGGTATGGGTTAGTTTAGTACATTTGAAACCATGTTTAATGTTGTCAGAATCAGATGTAATAAAGAAAGAAGAGAATATTGAAATGACAGTGACAGTGGCTGAACAGAATTTAAATAAAAAACTTTGCCGGCTACTGAGGTTAGAATTATATGGGGCTGGGGGAGGGGGGGGGGGGAGGGGAGTGGGCGGCAGGATAGAAAATTATGTTGCTATTTTGATAGAAAGAGAGCTATTAGCTGTCTTCAAGTTTAGAGGAATTTATTTTTTCTGGCAGTTTGAGAAAGATTGTTTTAACGTCGGGTTCCTGACACAGAAAATGATATAGAAAACAGGGCAGTGTTATATGGAGATAGAGAGAGGATTTCGCTTTTTGAGAACGAGTACTTCTGCTGTGGTTTCCAGATAGTAATCTGAGACTTGAAGATTGATACGAGGAAGTGCAATGATTGACAGGACGACAGACTGTGCAGAAACTATATTACTCTCTACGATTATCACTACGTAGCTGTGATAACTGTCCGTAGCAAGGAATGGCATGGTCAAAACAACGTACGTCACAAATGCATCGTGAACAATCATTCGTTACCATTCGTAGCCCACGTAAGCTTTCGTACGAAAGTCCTTAGAGAACAGAGTCATTATAGCCAGTATGTATAGTATTAGTGATTCTGCAAGCTTCTTTTCAACTTCAAACGGAAATACTTATTTATAGTGCTGTAGTGAATGATGTGACGCTGACATCTTCTTACAGACTGCAATTGTGTGTTAAGCCCAGTGCTACTCTTGGCCCAGAATAATTCCCAATTTTTCGGAAGAAGAAAAGGTAGTTTCTGTGCCGCTTATGATAAAAGATGGGAGAGAGTCTCGTAAATGTGTGGTAATACGTCTTTCGAGAGCTACTAAAATCACTTGCGTCTCGTATGAATTAAGTTTCAAATTATATCCTGCTGTTCAGATCCCATTCCGATAAGGCAAGCAAATTAACATTTACATGCTGCATGGCTGGACTTGCAGTTAGATATGACTGAAAGGTCATCGGCGTATATTTCTAGTGTGAGAGAATAGCTAAACATCATTACCACGTTGTTGTTGTGGTCTTCAGTCTCAAGATTGGTTTTATGCAGCTCTCAATCCTACTCTATCCTGTGCGAGTATCTTCACCTCTGGATAACTACTGAAACCTATATCTTACAGTATCTGCTTTCTGTAATCATCCATTGCTCTCCCTCTATGATTTTTATCCCTCATCATACTTCCCTCCAATACTAAATTGATGATCCATTGACGTCGCAGAACATGTCCTATCAACCTATCCCTTCTTTTGGTCAAGCTGTGCGACAAATTTCTTGTCTCCCCTATTCCTTTCAGTACCTCCTCATTATTACGTAATCTACTCATCTAATATTCAGAATTCTACCGTAGCACCACATTTTAAAGGCTTCGATTCTCTTCTTGTCCAAAACTGTTTATTGTCCGTATTTAACTTATACATTTTCCACATAAATCTACACTTGGTGCCAACAAATTTCTCTTCTTCAGAAACGCCTTACTTGCCATTGCCAGTCTACATTTTATATCTTTTCTACATACGCCATAATGAGTTATTTTGTTGCCCAAACAGCAAAACTCATCTACTACTTTAAGTGTCTGGTTTCCTAATTAAATTCCCTGGGCATCACCTATTTCAACAACATACCATTAGCCATGTTTTGATTTTGTTGATGTTCATCTTTACTTCTCAGCAAGCTTTACATTTCTGTCCGGAAATGGAACTTTCTCATTGCATGCAAGTGTCACACGCTGATGGAATGTCCACAGTTCATCATATTTTCCAGTCCTCGAGTACAATGACGTGAATCATTGTGTATTAATGCCTTTAAACCGGTCTTGTCAAACCCCGTTCAACTGCTCTTCCAAGTCCTTTGCTGTCTCTGACAGAAGTAAAATGCCATCGGCAAACCTTCAATTTACATAACTTCTCTACGCACTTTAATTCCTACTCCAAACGTTTTTTTTATTCATTTACTGCTTGCTCAATGTACACATTGAATAACATCGTGGATAGTCTACAACCCTGTCTCTCTCCCTTCTCAACCACTGTTACCCTTTCACGGTTCACTTGTAACTTACATCTGGTTTCTGTATAAGCTGCTAGTAGCCTTTCACTCCCTGTATTTCATTCCTGACGCCTTCAGAATCTCAAAGAGAGTATTCTACTTTAGACTATCAAAAGCTTTTTCTAAGTCTAAAAATGATATAAACGTAGGTGTGCAGTCCCTTAACCCATCTTTTGAGAGAAGTTGTAGAGTCAGTATTGCCACCCGTGTTAATACATGTCCCCTCAATCCAAACTGATCTTACTCAACGTCGCCTTCTACCAGTCTTTCCATTATTCTGTAAAGAATTTGTTAGTATTTTGCAAGCATGTCTTATAAACTGGTAGTTCGGTAATATTCAAACCCGTAAACACCCGCTTTCTTTGGAACTGGCATTACTGTACTCTTCTTGAAGTATGACGATATTTCGCCTGTCTCATACAACTTGTTCACCAGATGGAAGAGTTTTGTCATGGTTGGTTCTTCCAAGGCTATCAGTAGTTCTAAAGTGATGTCGTCTACTCCTGAAGCCTTCTTTCGACTCATGTCTTTCAGCGCTCTGTGGTATTCTACGCGCTTTATTATTTCTCCCATCTCATCATCTACGTTCTCTTCCATTTCTAGAATATTGCCCTCAAGTACATTTCCTTTGTATAGACTATGTACTCCTTCCACCTTTCAGATTTCCCTTCTTTGGTTAGTATTGGTTTCCATCTGAGCTGTTCTCTTTTCTCCAAACGTGTCTTTAATTTTTCTGTAGGCGACATACATCTTACCCCTAGTAATATATGTTTCTACATCCTTTCATTTGTCCTCTAGCCATCCTTGCTTAACCATTTTGCACTTTCTGACGATCTCATTTTTGAGACGTTTGTAGTTCTTTTCGCCTGCTTCAATTACTGCATTTTTATATTTTCTCCTTTCATCAATTGAATCCAGTATCATTTTGTTACCCAAGGATTTCTACTAGTCCTCCTCTATTTACTACTGGGTCCTCTGCTGACTTCACTATTTCGTCTCTCAAAGCTACCCATTCTTCCTGTACTGTATTCCTTTCCCATGTTCTTGTCAATTATTCCCTAACACTCCCTCTGAAACTCTCCACAACCTCTGGTTCTTTCAGTTTATCCAGACCCCATCTCCTTAAATTCCTACCATTCTTTTGTTTTAATATACAGTTCATAACCAATAAATTGTTCTCAGAGTCCACATCTGTCCCTGGAAATGTCTTAAAAATTAAAACCTGGTTCCTAAATTTCTTTCTTACAATTATGTTATCAATCCGGAACCTTCCGGTGTGTACAGATCTCTTCCACGTATACAACATTCTCTCTTGGTTCTTAAACCAAGTGTTAGCTATGATTAAATTATGTTCTGGGAAGTTTCTACCAGGCAGCTTCCTCTTCCGTTCCTTTTCCCGAGAAAAAATTCACCTACTATCACAATAGTGCTTCTCCATGGTCAGGAAGACCTTCGGGGTTTGACAAGACCGGTTTAAAGGCATTAATACACAATGATCCACGTCATTGTACTCGAGGACTGGAAAATATGATGAACTGTGGACATTCCATCAGCATGTGACACTTGCATGCAATGAGAAAGTTCCAAAATAGAGTTTGTCGGTACGACATGCTGTAAGCCAAAAGTCACAAAAATCAGCTCATGGCCATATGTGCATCTCTACTTGCTCGTCATCAATTGGCTCGTGAACAACACCGACCGTTCCTGTCCTGTATCGTTACTGGTGTCGAGAAAAGGAGTCTTTATGCTAACATAAGGAAAAGAAATGAATTATTTATTTATTTTGGTGAGAGAACACCGCCGCTGTTCTCGTAAATTGCACTGTAGCCAGCGACAAGCTTTTTCAAATGATTTTATTGTACTGTTACTAGTGTCGGGTCTGTGCACATTGTCAGACATTAGCATTGACTTCTCAGCAAGCTTTACATTTCTGTCCGGAAATGAATCATACTTTTTGAGATTGCATAACTTACAAAAGGTTTTACATCTGAGTCCAAAAACATAATATCATTTTTGTGATTACATCGTTTTACACATACACATGTTCTAAACGTTGAACATACTTCATGGAAGGCTCTCCTTTACTTATTACAAGACAGAGGTTTGATTTTCTTATACGATCCATTCTGATCAGTGAACTAAACTCAAGCACTTTCACACGCTCTCGGGCAAGCGTATATCTGAATATGAAGCTTTCCCGAGCGTGTATTCTCTTGCATCTACCAGTCTGCTTTCACATCTGGGAGCTCTCTCCAATCCCCCACCGCACCCACAAGGCACTGGGTCATGCCTACACTAGCAGAGCAATCTCTCCGACCTGACAACTTCTAGGTTGGTGCCTAAGTTTGTAGCTTTATCCAGAAGTTTAATAAACACAACAGATACACGTAACAGACTCTTCAGTCATCAGTAATACATTCTCCTTCTCTATTTACAGCAATCTGCCAACACTGGGTATATTTCCGATTCCGTAACTGTAGAAATCACGTCCTCTTGAGGCGAAGAACTCGTCGAGACATGTTCGCAGCCCATATTCATCCGCAAAGGAGGTTCCTTGCGAGCTCTACGATAGAGTGCGGAACAGGTGAAAATCTGTGTGCGCAAGAGCAGTTGAATTAGGTGAATGAGGAAGTACTTCCCAACGCAACGCCTGAATATTGCTTTTTTGTCAGTCTAATAGAATTCAGGCAGGCGTTATCGTGGAGTAGAATCACTTCGCGCAGTTTTCTTGGTCGTTGTTCATGGACTGCGTCTGCAAGACATCTCAGTTGTTTCAATAAATGTCATGTACGATGGTTACACCTCGGCGAAGCGATTCGTAATACATCACATTGTCGCTGTTCTACCAGATGCATAACATTGAGGATGTGCGCAGGTCTTTGTATGGGAAGATGCTGCTTTGTTTGGGCTCAACCATTCCTTTCTTTAAATTACACTATAAGAAATACTACAACCAGTCACAAGTTTATTAGAATTGATTTTATTGTACCGTTACCAGTTTCGGGCCTGAGTCCATTGTCAGACAGTAGTGTTGACTTCTCTGCAAGTTTTATATTTGCGTCTTTAAAATGTAACATAGTTCTTGTGATTACATTTTTCTACATACATGTATGCACTAAACATTGTAATTACTTCATGCAAATCCATCCTTTACATATTACAAGTCAGAGGTCTGATTTTCTGTTACGATCCATGCTGATCAATGAACTAAACTAAATACAAGATGGCGGATACGTTTGTTTACATCGGTGCTGATTTGATGTGCCACAGAACATAATACGTGTACAGATATAGTACACTTCTGGAGTTACTGCAAATACACCTCTTCGTAGTACAGATAATTTTATAGAGTTATATACTTAATTATTTAGGTTTGAAAGATGCTGGTAATGGGAAATGAAGAATTCTGCCTCTGTCAATTAATTATAATTTCTGTCATTTCAGTTTAAAGGAACTGCATGAAATTTCGGAGACACATTTAGTTTTTAAATTCTAGTTTATCATTCTGTATGTTGTCAGGTTTATTGTGGCTCTGGTTGTTAATTTCTTATTCCTCTAACATACTCATTTCTTCGCTTTTATAGGGAAAATGTGATATCTCTAAGTTTTCTTTGATAATTATCTCTGTGGTTCCGTGTTGGGCCAAGAGAACAGTGGAGGTTGAATTATTTAGGTTTTTGAGCCTGAGGGCAACCATGTGTTTACGGTATCACACAGTGTAACATCTACCAGTTTGTTCAATGTAAAAACTTCCGTTAACGAAAGTAATTCTTGTGATGCAGTTTAACAAAAGGTGTCGAGCTGAACAATTGATTCCAAAGTATACCAAAGTGAACACGAAGAACAAAGTTAAAAGTGCGCAAATTGTGCTGGTAATGTGTTGACTTTATTGGTTACGTAGTGAAATAAGAGCTCAGTACAAACAAAAAGAGCTTCTGAGCATACGAATAATGTACTCAATTTAAAACAAGTAACCTGCAGTTTTCTGTACTTTTCATTTAGTGTTTTCTTTAGGAGAGAACATCATATCATATCATAAAGGCATAAGAGGAAATTAACAACCCTAACTCCAAGCAAGAAATCGTACAATAACCAACTATCTGATGAAAATCGTTTCTTTGATAGAATTATGAATTCCATGACGATTCATTGGCACATCAGATCAGCATTACTTTGTCCGTATATTTTGTAGGCCAAATCTCGAGACTGTACCGTTTACAATCTTACGTCTTTCAGAAGTTAACATCCTTGTATACAGGGTGGCCCATTGATGGTGACCGAGCCAAATATCTCACGAAATAAGCGTCAAACGATAAAACTTGTCAGCTTGAAGGGGGAAACCAGATGGTGCTATGGTTGGCCCACTAGATGGCGCTGCCATGTCAAACGGATATCAACTGCGTTTTTTAAAAATAGGAACCCCCATTTTTTATTGCATATTCGTGTAGTACGTAAAGAAATATGAATGTTTTAGTCGGACCACTTTTTTCGCTTTGTGATAGATGACGCTGTAATAGTCACAAACATATGGCTCACAATTTTAGACGGTCGGTTGGTAACAGGTAGGTTTATTAAATTAAAATACGGAACGTAGGTACGTTTGAATATTTTATTTCGGTTGTTCCAATGTGATATATGTACCTCTGTGAACTTATCATTTCTGAGAACGCATGCTGCTACAGCGTGATTACCTGTAAATACCACATCAATGCAATAAATGCTCAAAATGATGTCCGTCAACCTCAATGCACTTGGCAATACGTGTAACGACATTCCTCTCAACAGCGAGTTTTTCGCCCTCCGTAATGTTCGTAAATGCTTTGACAATGCGCTGACGCATGTTGTCAGGCGTTGTCGGTGGATCACGATAGCAAATATCCTTCAACTTTCTCCACAGAAATAAATCTGGGGACCTCAAATCCGGTGAACGTGCGGGCCATGGTATAGTGCTTCCTCGACCAATCCACCTGTCATGAAATATGCTATTCAATACCGCTTCAAACGCACTCGAGCCATATGCCGCACATCCATCATGTTGGAAGTACATCGCCATTCTGTCATGCAGTGAAACATCTTGTAGTAACATCGGTAGAACATTACGTAGGAAATCAGCATACATTGCACCGTTTAGATTGCCATCGATAAAATGGGGGCCAATTATCCTTCCTCCCATAATGCCACACCATACATTAACTCGCCATGGTCGCTGATGTTCCACTTGTCGCAGCCATAGTGGATTTTCCATTGCCCAATAGTGCATATTATACCGGTTTACGTTACCGCTGTAGGTGAATGAAGCTCCGTCGCTAAATACAACGCGTGCAAAGAATCTTTCATCGTCCCGTAATTTCTCTTGTGCCCAGTGGCAGAACTGTACACAACGTTCAAAGTCGTCGCCATGCAATTCCTGGTGCATAGAAATATGGTACGGGTGCAATCGATGTTGATGTAACATTCTCAACACCGACGTTTTTCGCGCAATTTGTCTGCTACTGATGTGCGGATTAGCTGTGACCGCAGCTAACACCTACTTGGGCATCATCATTTGTTGCAGGTCGTGGTCGTTTCACATGTGGCTGAACACTTCCTGTTTTCTTAAATAACGTAACTATCCGGCGAACGGTCCGGACACTTGGATGATGTCGTCCAGGATACCGAGCAGCATACATAGCACACGCCCTTTGGGCATTTTGATCACAATAGCCATACATCGACACGATATCGACCTTTTCCGCAATTGGTAAACGGTTGATTTTAACACGAGTAATGTATCACGAAGCAAATACCGTCCGCGCTGGCGGAATGTTACGTGATATCACGTACTTATACGTTTGTGGCTATTACGGCGCCATCTATCACAAAGCGAAAAAAGTGGTCCAACTAGAACATTCATATTTCTTAACGTACTACACGAATATGTAACAAAAAATTGGGATTCCTATTCAAAAAAATGCAGTTGATATCCGTTTGACCTACGGCAGCGCCATCTAGCGGGCAACCATAGCGCCATCTGGTTTCCCCCTTCAAGCTAGACGAGTTTCGTTCTTTGTAGTTTTTTTTGTTTGATGCTTATTTCGTGAGATATTTGGCCCGGTCACTATCAATGCACCGCCCTGTATTGTGAAATCTGACTCCCCAGTTTCTTCTCCTCTCTCTCCTCTATGACACAATGTTCACTATTATTGGTCTGTGTTTGGTAGATCCTGGTGTCTTGCATCTCATTTGATAACTTTTGTGACTGTCATTCAGTGTCACCTGCACGCCCAGATTTCCTTGGAGAAGTTTAATTCGTATTCATTCTGTCTTTTCCCCTGAAGAGCTTGAGATTATTGAATTTATGAGATTAATCAAGGTCGTCAGATTTCTCGATCATTTCCTGTTCGAGCTATTGTCCGCCGTCCTCAACTTTTTTTTTTTTCAAAAATTTGTTCGTCACCTGAGCCTGCTACATTTTGGCCGTCGCTGCTAAGTGAAAGCACCAGTGATGGTCTGTATAGCGAGCTAGAGTATGCCTTACGACTGGAGCGCTGCACTCGCCTCATCTTTCACGAGTGCTC
This sequence comes from Schistocerca serialis cubense, assembly GCF_023864345.2. Taxonomy (NCBI): domain Eukaryota; kingdom Metazoa; phylum Arthropoda; class Insecta; order Orthoptera; family Acrididae; genus Schistocerca; species Schistocerca serialis. The sequence goes on from NC_064639.1 coordinate 511,475,344, forward strand.
TGACGTCCGGGATAACGGTCGGTGCGACCGCAGTCCACGGCGCCGTTCACCATCAATCGCTCTCACCTGCCTGGCCGTTGGCGATGCTGCACGTTGTTCGACGATATTCCATTTCAAATTCAGTTGCAATTAACAAATTATCAAAACCAAAGGCTAGTGTGACATTAGACACTAATCAAAAGCCTTGTCACACGCCGGCCAGGGTGGCCGAGCGGTTCTAGGCGCTACAGTCTGGAACCGCGCGACCGCTACGGTCGCAGGTTCGAATCCTGCCTCGGGCATGTGTGTGTGTGATGTTCTTAGGTTAGTTAGTTCTAAGTAGTATGGGACTGATGACCTCAGAAGTTGTCCCATAGTGCTCAGAGCCATTTTTCAACCTTGTCACAACCATTACCTAGTTTTAAACCATTAAGGCGTCTCCTTCTCGTGACTGTGCGTCGTCGGCTTGAGTACAGTACCGTCATATAACGCAAAGCATGCTTCGGCGAATGTGGTGTCTTGCTTCCCATGAGTGAGCACTGTAATAGTTTGGTATTGTCCCCTGTGCAGACGACCTCAATATGTAGAGAGTCACTCGCTGTCTGTTCATCAGACGTTCCCCTACAGCGGTGTGCACGTAGGAAGGGTGGATGAGATGCACAGTGGCAATGCACAGTGTTCCACATGACGCACCAGGCGATGCTGTCGTTGTGCCACTTGTGTCGGTAACGTGAGCTTTGGGGTGAGCGTAGAACATTTAACATTCATTTCCATGTGAGTTTACGTATGCGCCTGTAAAAAGATCGATATGCGGAGCATGCAAAACTGGCACCGTCATGCCTTAACAAGTGATGTTGACAAGAAATCGAGGAAGTTTTGGTCCTATGTGAAATCACTAACAGGGGAACCTCCCCACCGCACCCCCCTCAGATTTAGTTATAAGTTGGCACAGTGGATAGGCCTTGAAAAACTGAACACAGATCAATCGAGAAAACAGGAAGAAGTTGTGTGGAACTATGAAAAAAAAGCAAAATATGCAAACTGAGTAGTCCAAGCAAGATAGGCAACATCGTGGATAGTGTGAGCTCAGGAGTGCCGTGGTCCCGTGGTTAGCGTGAGCAGCTGCGGAACGAGAGGTCCTTGGTTCAAGTCTTCCCTCGAGTGAAAAGTTTAATTTTTTATTTTCAGGCAATTGTTATCTGACAAACTCTTATGTTTTCATCACTTTTTTGGGAGTGATTATCACATCCACAAGAAAACCTAAATCGGGTAAAGCAGAAGAATCTTTTTACCCAGTCGCCAAGTGTACAAGTTAGGTGGGTCGACAAGATATTCCTGTCTTGTGACGCACATGCCATCACCAGTGTCGTATAGAATATATCAGACGTATTTACCTGTGGAGGAATCGGTTGACCTATGACCTTGCGATCAAATGTTTTCGGTTCCCATTGGAAAGGCGCGTCCTTTCGTCTACTAATCGCACGGTTTTGCGATGCGGTCGCAAAACACAGACACTAAACTTACTACGGTGAACAGAGACGTCAATGAACGAACGGACTGATCATAACTTTGCGAAAATAAAAAAAGTAAAGTTTTCACTTGAGGTAGGACTTGAACCAAGGATCTCTCAGTTCGCAGGTGCTCACGTTAACCACGTGACCACGGCGCTTCTGAGCTAACACTATTCATGATGTTGCCTCTCTTGCGCATTGACTAGGCTTTGTATATTTTGCTTACTTTTTTCATAGTTCCACACAACTTCCTCCTGTTTTCTCGATTGATCTGTGTTCAGTTTTTCATGGCCTATCCACTGTGCCAACTTATATCTAAATCTGAGGGGGGTGCGATGGGGAGGTTCCCTTGTAAGCAGGTCTAATGCTTCTACCCAGTCACTGAATTCTTTGGTGTGGCAGCTGAATATAGCAAACGGAAGACCAAGTTTTAAATTTCTCATATAAGAAATCGCTCACGAAGAAGAATAATACGATCATACCGATGTTCTATCGGCGCATTCGCATGTGGAATTCAGAGTAATAAGCATCCCTGGCGGAAAGTAACTACTGAAAGCGTTATAAGCAAATAGATGGCCATGTCTGGGTGGAATCGCAACTTGGTTTTACAAAGAGTACTCTACGGTATTGGTCGCTTACTAAGTCTGCATTTATCGCAAATCTCTCGCGCAGCTCAGTGTCCCAAGTGATCGTGAGAAAGTGCACCTGACTCCTGTACATAAGTAGGGTAAAAGTATGGACCAGCAGAATTAGCAACCAACACCCTTAACATCGTTGTCCAGCAGAACTCTCGAACGTATTCAGAGATCGCATACGATAAATTTCCTTGAGAAGGGAAACCTTCTGTTGAAGGGCCAGCACGCTTTTAGAAAGCATCGCTCGTGGAAACTCAGCTTTCCCTTTTCTCTCGTCATATCCTGTGAACCATGGATGTAGGGCAACAGGCGGATTACATATTCCTAGATTCCCTAAAATCATTTGACATGGTGCCCCGCAGCAGACCGTCAACGAAGGTACGAACATAGAGAATAGGTTTCCAGATATGTGAAAGGTTCTCCTCCATAACGAGTGTTTATCAGGGACAAGTGCATCGTCGGGAGTGTCCCAGGGAAGTGTGACAGGACCGCTACTATTATATACATAAATGATCTGGCGAACAGGGTGAGCAACGGATTTTACTGAAGATACTGTGGCGTGAGGGAAGGTGTAGTCGTCGAGTGACTGTAGGAGAATGCAAGACGACTTAGACAAAATTTCTAGTTAGTGTGATGAATGGAAGTCTCCCTAAACGTAGAACAATGTATGTCAATGCAGATGAGCAGGAAAAAAAAAAAAACCTCGTAATGTTCGAATACAATCCTAGTAATGTGCTGCTTGACATAGTTACGTCGGTTAAATATCTGAGGGTAAAGTTGCAAAGATATACGAAACTGGAAGAGCATGTAATGATTGCAGTAGGAAAGGAAAATGATATACTTTGGTTTATTTGAAAAATTTTAGGGAAACGTGGTTCATTTGTAAAGAATACCACGTATAGGACATTAGTGTATCACTTTCTACAATACTGCTCGATTGCATGGGCTCCGCTCCTGGTCGAATTAAAGAAAGATATCGAAGCAATTCAGAGGCGAGCTGCTAGGTTTGTTGCAGATAAGATTGATCAGCAAACGAGTAATACGGAGATACGCTTACTTCGGAAACTTAGATGGGAGGGAAGGCGGCGTTCTACTCGAGGAACGCTACAGAGGAAATGTGGAAATTTGAAGTTGATTGCAGAATGATTCTGCTTCCGACACAATATATTTCGCTTAAGGACCATGATGATGATGATCATCATCATCAGTGTTCTGCCTAAAGGCAGGTTTTCACATGGTGGTTCTCCAGGCTGTCCGGTCTCCTGCCATCCTCTTCAGGTCTGCATAATTTCCTCTTCCCTTTATGTCGTCTGTCACCTTGTATCTCCTTCTTCCTCTCAGGATTCTCCCACAAACCAATCCTTCCAAAGCATCTACTAGCAAGCACTCCCTTCTCAATGAATGTCCCAACCAGTTCTTTTTCCTTTCTCTTACAACCTTCAGCAGACATCTTCTCTCACCAACCCTTTCCAATACTCTTTCATTACTCACTCTTTCCATCCAGCTTATTCTCTCCATTCTCCTCCACATCCACATCTCAAATGCTTCTAACCTTTTTTCATCCTCTCGTCTCAGTGTCCATGTTTCTACCCCATATAGTGCCACACTCCAGACAAAACATTTGCCAAGCCTTTTCCTTAGTCCTTTATCTAATTTGCCACATGAGAGTCTCCTCTTTCTGTTGAATGCCTCCTTCGCTATGGCAATTCGGGTTTTCACCTCCTGGTGACATCTCAAGTCTTCAGTTATTGTGCTTCCGAGATATTTAAATTGACTTACTTGGCTAATGGTAGATTGTCCTATTTTAATATTGGACAGTCTGCGTCTTGTACTGAAGACCATACTCTTTGTTTTTGCTGTGTTTATTTGCATCCCATATTCCACACGAGCTTCATTCAGATCTTTGAGCATGTTATTCACTTTCTACCACTAATACCATGTCATCAGCAAATCTTATACATTCTATTCTCTTTCCACCAATACATATTCCTCTTTCCCCATCTAAACTTTTCGCAATAATCTCTTCAATGTATACGTTAAACAACAGTGGGGAAAGGCAACAACCTTGTCTAACACCTCTTCCAATGCTGCTTCCTTCTGACATTTCATTTCCAATCCTTGGATTGGACCATGATGATAAGATAACAGAAATGAGAATTAGTATGATTATGAGTGGTATATAGCAAGCACAACTAGTATTAAGTCAAGAAACAAGAAAGTTAGTTCTCCGAGCATTTGAATATTTCTAGGGAAAATGAGGAGCAGAAACGGTGACCCAATGCGGTGCTTACCCCATCGTTGTCTGTTATGGCAATGGTCGAAACATGAGGTGTGAGACTGGCAATGCCACAAAGTATTCTCCCTTATCACGCAGCTACCTTTTAATTGGCGCACGACTATAGTAAAACGTTACGACCATGTCCGGTTTTATGACAAAGGACGGATACGCCAGAGTCAAAATTCTAATCTACGGTGGCATAATATTAGAGGCTTTTTGCGACACTTGGGTTTGTTTCTTAGAGACACGGTGACTGTTGTATTCTATAGGAATGATATCCTATAGCCTTATATGCTGCTGTTATGGTCGTGCATTCTCATGATGAACGGAAATGCCCAAACAGTTACTGGATTCACGCCTGCAACAAAACATCACACAAACTGAGATGAAAGATCCATTCCTGGTATTTAACCCTACTAAATATGCACACGATCATTGCTGTAGCACCGCAGCTTTACCGTCACCACAATAGAGCATGGTCACATCCAAGACCCATCTGCCATCTCCATGGCAAGTGTTATCACAAATCAAGCTAGACTTGCGGCATTGTGCGACGTGTATTGCATTGTGTTGCGCCCTGCACCGACGTCCCGTATGCCATTGGTGGAGGGCATCGTACATGATAAGTGTCAGGTACAGTCCATAAACAATACACATTTGTATCTATGGTGACGCCACAAGCTGTATCACGATATCAGTGCAGAGCAAGACCCAATTATTGTCGAAATTCATTTACTTGCTTATTATTTTTGTCCGTGCCTACCGGTATGTTAATCTTAAGATGTAATTGTGACATAAAGTCACGCAGGGAGAATGCGAGCATACTGAAAATCAATAGGAATACGGCACAATTGTTCTATTGGTCACTAATAAAGAAAACCCCAGCTGATAAACGAATTTACGCATTTCGGGTAGAGCCCCGTCCTCAGACTGTCATCAACTTCTTGGTGGTCAGATGTATGCAGTATGCAAGGAACAAAGCCGCCATGGGAGACTCTTAAGAACTTGATAATGATTTCATAGCACCCCGAAACATGTTGTATTAAAATAAGTCACACATTTGGACAACTGGGGCGTCTTACTCCATGTTGCTGTCACAGTGGTGAAAGCCCGCATTCCCGCGTATATTTTATTCCTTGATTTCCAGAAGGTGTTCGATACATTTCTGCACTGTCATCGAGTCAATACAATACGATCCTCATGAATAGCAATCGAGTTTTATGGTTGCAATGAGGATTGATTTGCGGATGCATCAAAGCCAGTCGTTCTTCATGGGGGTAAATAGTTGTGAATGTAATATCTACTTATTCTAAGGGAATGTTGTAGGGCCGTGATTGTTAAAGATACAATGAGAATTTTTAACCCAAAATTATACGGTCTTATAGAACAACAATGTAATTCTGCATATGTAAACCTAAATGTTTTAACTAAAATCGTTTTCCCTTTCGGACGAACAAATTTACACGTCACTCAGTCTTATTTTTAGGGTTCCATACATCGATCGATAAAAACGGAACCCTCATAGGACCACTTTGTTGTCCGTCCGACTGTTACAAAACCCTTTTTCTCACGATCGGTTTGACGTATCAAGTTGAAATTTATGTCATTTCTTAGGGTCTACGTTCCCTTAGCTGCCTAAAAACGGAATCTTCTAGGTCAACGCAATAAAAAAAAAATATGGGCACATTTTTTGGTTTGACATCACGTGTGCTGGACTGCCGTTGAAATTGCTCGTCAATGTTTTATAAAGTTTTAGTCTTCAGTTACTTATTTCAAACTTTATTTGTGTTAATATTTGCTGTAAAAGTAACTTATTAGTGGATTTTCATTAATTTCAGCTTTTCTTCGTGTATTATTGACTCGAGTGGTCTGTTATTCGTGAGTGTGCTTACGTCGTTCGTCCAAGCCTCACGCGTCAGTAGTGTGTGTACATTTTGCGGCGTGCAGTTGCAGCTGTAGCGGTTGTAAAGCTAAGTACTGACAAAGTTATTTGTGCATTATTATATAGTTATTAAATTTAATGGTTTTCAGCGGTGTTTCGTTCTGTTTATGATGAAATAACGATTTAATAAACTTTTGGAAACATTCGCTTGCTGTGTTTTTTTTTTATGTATAGTTATCTGTGCGTTGAAGAAGCTTAGTAAATTTCGTGCTTTAGTTTTCAGCTGACGTTTCTTATTGTTTCTAGTGAAACATATCAATAAAATTTTCATTCAGTGTTTTAATTCAGCTGAGTGTTCCAGTGGCTGCTTGAATTTTTTGTTTTAGCTAATTATTTTGTGAAGTTTTGTTGGTATTGGTGTAGTAGCATTAAAAAAGTAGTTGCTTTCCTAGTAGACACAGAATTTAAAGATCGCTATTGTTAGTACTACAAATAATTCTACTGGTGTAACTGAATTTAGGTAACGTAGTCTAGTTTTTTTCAGTAACCGTAAAATTTTACCATGAGTGAGAAATGTGGCTCTGTCGTAACTTTGTGGGTAGAGGGTTACAGCGTAGGATTTGTTCAAAGTATTTTCATTGAGGGGAACGCTGTGGGGAAGTCAGTGGGCACTGTAGCGAGATCCTCTCGTGGGAATGCAGAATCTGTAGTAGAAATACACTCCTGGAAATTGAAATAAGAACACCGTGAATTCATTGTCTCAGGAAGGGGAAACTTTATTGACACATTCCTGGGGTCAGATACATCACATGATCACACTGACAGAACTACAGGCACATAGACACAGGCAACAGAGCATGCACAATGTCGGCACTAGTACAGTGTATATCCACCTTTTGCAGCAATGCAGGCTGCTATTCTCCCATGGAGACGATCGTAGAGATGCTGGATGTAGTCCTGTGGAACGGCTTGCCATGCCATTTCCACCTGGCGCCTCAGTTGGACCAGCGTTCGTGCTGGACGTGCAGACCGTGTGAGACGACGCTTCATCCAGTCCCAAACATGCTCAATGGGGGACGGATCCGGAGATCTTGCTGGCCAGGGTAGTTGACTTACACCTTCTAGAGCACGTTGGGTGGCACGGGATACATGCGGACGTGCATTGTCCTGTTGGAACAGCAAGTTCCCTTGCCGGTCTAGGAATGGTAGAACGGTGGGTTCGACGACGGTTTGGATGTACCGTGCACTATTCAGTGTCCCCTCGACGATCACCAGTGGTGTACGGCCAGTGTAGGAGATCGCTCCCCACACCATGATGCCGGGTGTTGGCCCTGTGTGCCTCGGTCGTATGCAGTCCTGATTATGGCGCTCACCTGCACGGCGCCAAACACGCATACGACCATCATTGGCACCAAGGCAGAAGCGACTCTCATCGCTGAAGACGACACGTCTCCATTCGTCCCTCCATTCACGCCTGTCGCGACACCACTGGAGGTGGGCTGCACGATGTTGGGGCGTGAGCGGAAGACGGCCTAACGGTGTGCGGGACCGTAGCCCAGCTTCATGGAGACGGTTGCGAATGGTCCTCGCCGATACCCCAGGAGCAACAGTGTCCCTAATTTGCTGAGAAGTGGCGGTGCGGTTCCCTACGGCACTGCGTAGGATCCTACGGTCTTGGCGTGCATCCGTGCGTCGCTGCGGTCCGGTCCCAGGTCGACGGGCACGTGCACCTTCCGCCGACCACTGGCGACAACATCGATGTACTGTGGAGACCTCACGCCCCACGTGTTGAGCAATTCGGCGGTACGTCCACCCGGCCTCCCGCATGCCCACTATACGCCCTCGCTCAAAGTCCGTCAACTGCACATACGGTTCACGTCCACGCTGTCGCGGCATGCTACCAGTGTTAAAGACTGCGATGGAGCTCCGTATGCCACGGCAAACTGGCTAACACTGACGGCGGCGGTGCACAAATGCTGCACAGCTAGCGCCATTCGACGGCCAACACCGCGGTTCCTGGTGTGTCCGCTGTGCCGTGCGTGTGATCATTGCTTGTACAGCCCTCTCGCAGTGTCCGGAGCAAGTATGGTGGGTCTGACACACCGGTGTCAATGTGTTCTTTTTTCCATTTCCAGGAGTGTAAGTTGATACAGGAGCAGTTACAACGCGCAAAGGAGAAGTAGATAGGTTGAGGTGGGTGAGGGGTGGTGGGGAATGAGAACTGGCAGTTGACAAGAAGGCAGCTAAGAGGAGAAGGTAGTCAGATAGTTGTACTTAGCGTTTATGCAATAGATTTGACCAACTGTCAGAGTTGAGTGGAGAAGAGCCTCTTGTAGCTGTAGATGTGGGAACATTCAGCAGTCCTCAGCAGTTAGGAGGCCTAGGTTAGTTACAAAGTCTAACAGCAAGGTTCTGCTGCTAGGCGGTTCGCATGGCAGAGGTGTGGGCCAGCAGTTGCAGGAAATGTTGTGGAGTGAGCTGCAGGTCACCAGCATTGTGAAGCCTAGTGCACGGTTAGCTCAGATGACTGACAGTATAGGGGAGTTATGTCGGAATTTTACAAAGAAGGATCAGGTAGTGATAGTGGGTGGAGCAGGGAACAGTCTTGATATGGACGTGGAATATGATGTACGAGGTACCTGGTAAAGATCGCTACTCAAACTGGTGGTACTAATGTGCATTTCGTGCAACTGTTTCAGCGTCGTGATCGGCCTCATCTTAATGCGGCTGTTAACATGAGGCTGGATGGGGTGCTGATGGCGGAGGGTGTGGGTCACATTTCAGTGTTGCCAGTTGTGTCTGTCAGTAGATCGGTTTTCACAACGCATGGTCTGCACCTCAATAGGTATGGTCAGGGGAGGCTGGAAAAGCTTATAGGTGACAGTGTAGTGGGTGGTGGTGGGATCTCTCATGGAAAAATTGATGTAGTAGTTGGTGTTAGAGGTGCACCTTTTTTAGATAGAAGTCAGCGGATAGGTATACCTGCTTAAAGGAAATTCCTCTAACTAAGGGCTCGCTTCAGGGGATTAACACATTTCATCAAAATATAAGAGGTATTAGAGATAATTTAATGATTATTATATTATATTATTATTATTAGAGATAAAGTTAGTGAACTGCCTATAGGTGTTGAATCTGAAATTATTGGTATATCGGAGCACTACTTAAATAATTTAACAATTCAGAGGCTCCCTTAACTATGACACCGATTAGCTGGCTGGTTTTCAACGAGTATCTTGCGGAGTGGGCGAGTGGTTATGTACTTTAAAAACAGTCCATAGACGTAACACGGCACTGCACTGAACAGATATTTGAATGTTGTGCAGGGGCAGTTGAATTCAGTAAAACTAAACTTCTAATTCTTGTTGTTTATAGATCCCCAACTCTGACTTCAGAGCATTTCTGCTCAAGCTAGAGAGGGTTCAAGATTCACTTTGTAGGAACTACAAGAAGTTAGTTATATGTGGTGATTTCAATATAAATTTTGTATATCATGGTGCAGGAAAAGTGATGTTGGTAGATCTCCTAAATTCATATGATCTGATGCAGAATGTGTTTTTTCCAACTAGGGCGCAGGGGAACTGTAGCACAGCAATACACCATATTTTTATTCATTCCTCATTGCTAGATGGGCATTCTGTTAGTAAAAGGGTGAATGGCCTTCCAGACCATGATGCACAAATTTTAACACCAAAAGGCTTTTTTTAAACCTTGTCAAGGAACATTGGACTCGCATTCGGGAGGACGACGGTTCAATCTTGCGTTCGGCCATCGTGATTTAGGTTTTCCGTGATTCCCTAAATCGCTCCAGGCAAATGCCAGGATGGCTCCTTTGAAAGGGCATGGCTGACGTCCTTCCCCGTACTTCCTTAATCCGATGAGACCGATGATCTTGTTGTCTGATCTCCTCCCCCAAACAACTGAACCCAATTATTTTCTGAACATTGCTGGTGAATTAAATAAAAATTTAGTTCCTACAGGGAATCATACAACTTTCTTGTGAAATGCCTTTGCGAGATTTATGTCTGAAATACTCCTCTGTGATACAGACAAGGGGGAGATTGAGTCAATAATTAAATCGCTGAAGACTAAGGACTTTTATGGATATGATGGAGTGCCTAGAAGTATATTAAAGTACTGTGCTGTAGTTAGCCATATTTGTAATTTTTCCGTTAGGAATGTTCAGTTTCCTGAACGATTAAAGTTCTAAGTAGTAAAGCCGCTTTATAAAAAGGGAGAAAGAGATAATGAAGATAATTTTATACCTATTTCTATGCCATCTGTGTTTGTTCAAGTTACTGCAAAGGCTGTGTATGTAAGGATAACTGATCATTTTTTATCACACGATTTGTTATCAAACCTACAGTTCGGGTTTAGAAGTCGTTGAACAACTGAAAATGCTATACTCTTTTCTCTGTGGGGAACTGGACGGGTTAAGCAAAAGGTTTTGAGCACTAGGCGTATTTTTTGATTTAACTAAAGTGTTTGATTGTGTTGATCACAAAATATTGCTCCGGAAGTTGGACCATTTTGAAATATGAGGAGTAGCTCTCAATTGGTTCATCTCTTTCTTTAGCAAAAGGAGCAAAAGGTCATTATTCACAATGCTGAGAATGGCTGTGATATGTGGTCTCAGTGAGGTACAGTCAAGTTGGGGAGGGGGTTGTCCCAGGGATCACTGCCACTACTGTTCCTTATTTATGTTATGGTTAACTCTAAAATATTGCTGATGACACTATCTTGGTAGTAAAGGATGTTGTGTTTAACATTGGGCAAGTTTCAAATAGAGCGGTTCATGACCTAAGTTCATGGCTTGTAGAAAATAAACTAACGCTAAATCACTGTAGGACTCAGTTTTTACAGTTTGTAACACACGAGTCAATATAGCCTGACGTTTTAATTTCACAGAATGGACATATCATTAGTGAAATTGAACAGTTCACATTTCTAGGTGTTCAGATAGATGGTAAACTGTTTAGGATCTTGTTCTAAGACTTAATGCTGCCATTTTTACTGTTACAACGGTATCTGAAGTGTGTGATCGTTCGACACGAATATTAGTGTATTTTGATTATTTTCATTCGCTTATGCTGTTTGGTATTTTATTTTGGGGTAACTTTTCCCATCTACTGAAAGGATATTTTTGGCTCGGAAACGGTCTGTTCGGGAAGTAAGTGGTGTAAGTTCACGAACCTCTTGTCGACCCCTGTTCACGAGTCTGGGTATTTTGACATTGGCCTCTCAATATATATTTTTCTTACTGTCATTTCTTGTTAACAATATTAGCTTATACCCAAGAATAAGCAGCTTTCACTCAGTTAATACCCGGCAAAAATAAAACCCGTATTTGGATAGGACTTCCTTAACTCTTGTGCAGAAAGGTGTGCAGTATCCTGCTGCATTAATTTTCAATAAGCTACCGCTCGAATTCAAAAATCTTAGCACTAATCCACGGTCTTTCAAATCGAAACCGAAGAGTTACCTCACGGGTCACTTCTTCTATTCTGTCGAGGAGTTTCTTGAAAAATTAACCTGATTCTTGTTGTATTCTTGATGGCGTTTACTTACACTTATGGATTGACATTTTCGGGTTCATAAACATTTTATTTTTATGTGTTATTGCTTTTATGTTGTAATATCATGTACTGCCATGTTCCATGACCTTGGAGGTTTCCTCCTCAATTTGGTCCTACGCAACCTGACGTGTAAATAAAAAAAAGTTTGATAGTCGCAAATTTACTTATCAAAACCTGTCAGATACTTCCCCTCGGCGTAGTATCAAGAAATTTTGCAAGAACCAAGGTCTCAGAGTGCATGTGATGGAAAGGCCAGAAAATTTTTAATTCGTAATTATATCATACGAAAAAAAGATCTTTTGGCATTTGTTACCGGTCTGCAGACTGAAAATTGTAAAAATTTCAAAAATCATAAAATGTGCGGGACCGGTATCTTGCTAGTATCAATGCCGTAAACAATCAAATTCGTCGAAATTCTAGGTTCCTGGGATGGATGTGCTGTCTGTATACACAATTCAATTTATGCGGGACCCTCAGAGCGCGAGTCTTACTCGCATCTGTCCAAAATGTTCGCTAAACCGAGCAAACGGTGGTTACCGCAATCTTACAGTTTGCCTCTGAGTCAGGCCACTGTCAAAGCTCTTCGATTTGGTTTGGCAATGGGTGTGTCGAAGTGGGTGCATTGTATGTCAGAATTAGTGAATGTTGAGTCACTGTTTTCGTGCTGTTTGTCATCAAGTACAGGTACTGTAATTCGATTTTTTAAGCGCAATGGTAAAGATATCGACACGAAAACAAATCGTTCTTTCTCTTAAAATGGCGATTGAGCTGCTGAAGGCAGTTAACAGGTAATGGATTCCTACTAAGGGCATTCATAAGTACAATGGTGTGCTAAACGTAAGGACAAACGTAACCTTCGCATGATGTGTCATTTCCAAGTAACATAGCTCGATGAAACTGGGGTCATACTTAGAAAGAACTGCTACAGCGTAATTAAGAATGTAGCTAAAAGAATACACAATGAGACGAACACAATCGACATTTTTATTTTAAGACAATAACTTCACAGAAGTCACAGTGATTCGTGATAATCTCCTCTTTTTCTTCTACTTCCTCTCTTTTTCATTGTGCACGTGGTAAACGCTTTTCGAAGTAAGAGGTGTTCTCTAAAGCAGGATGCGTCAAGGCTACCTGTCATCCCTCTTCAACACTGTCTGACGGGTCCGCCTTCTGCGCCTTTCCCCTTACAGACTAGGCTCTCACCAAATGGAAACGACAAGGCCAACAGTTGTCAAATGCGCTGATGGTGGAATGAAACGACCTGTCACTCCTTCACATGTGCGTCTTGTGGAAAGATTTGGAGGAGAGTACGCACATACAAGATTATACCTCCCCATAACATAACACCAGGACCATCAAAACGATGAAGTTCAACATGATGTTCGACAATGCTGGCCAGCATGGGAACACGCTGTAGAGCACGCATAGCTGCACGTGAAATGTTCAGGGAGCTCTTATGAATCACCGCCACGGAGAGACGTGCGTGTTAAGGTGTCGCTGCCGGGACGGGGATGTGCGCCGGCCACACTTCGAATACGCCCGGCGAATGAACGACGAGGGTCAGTTCGCCGGCCAGCCTTGATGTGGTATTTAGGGGGTTTCCCACATACCTGGAGGTGAATACCGGGCATGTACCCAAGTCCCGTCTCTGTCACACGATTCGTACACATATACAGGGTGTTACAAAAAGGTACGCCCATACCTTCAGGAAACATTCCTCACACACAAAGAAAGAAAATATGTTATGTGGACATGTGTCCGAAAACGCTTACTTTCCATGTTAGAGCTCATTTTATTACTTATTTTCAAATCACATTAATCATGGAATGGAAACACACAGCAACAGAACGTACCAGCGTGACTTCAAACACTTTGTTACAGGAAATGTTCAAAATCTCCTCCGTTAGCGAGGATACATGCATCCACCCTCCGTCGCAAGGAATTCCTGATGCGCTGATGCAGCCCTGGAGCATGGCGTATTGTATCACAGCCGTCCACAATACGAGCACGAAGAATCTCTACATTTGGTACCGGGGTTGCGTAGACAAGAGCTTTCACATGCCCCCATAAATGAAATTCAAGAGGGTTGAGGTCAGGGGAGCGTGGAGGCCATGGAATTGGTCCGCCTCTACCAATCCATCGGTCACCGAATCTGTTGTTGAGAGGCGTACGAACAGTTCGACTGAAATGTGCAGGAGCTCCATCGTGCATGAACCACATGTTGTGTCGTATTTGTAAGGCCGCATGTTCTAGCTGCACAGGTAGAGTATCCCGTATGAAATCATGATAACGTGCTCCATTGAGCGTTTGTGGAAGAACATGGAGCCCAATCAAGACATCACCAACAATGCCTGCCCAAACGTTCACAGAAAATCTATGTTGATGACGTGATTGCACAATTGCGTGCGGATTCTCGTCAGCCCACACATGTTGATTGTGAAAAATTACAATTTGATCACGTTGGAATGAAGCCTCATCCGTTAAGAGAACATTTGCAGTGAAAGGAGGATTGACACATTGTTGGATGAACCATTCGCAGAAGTGTACCCGTGGAGGCCAATCAGCTGCTGATAGTGCCTGCACAGGCTGTACATGGTACGGAAACAACTGGTTCTCCCGTAGCTCTCTCCATACAGTGACGTGGTCAACGTTACCTTGTACAGCAGCAACTTCTATGACGCTGGCATTAGGGTTATCGTCAACTGCACGAAGAATTGCCTCGTCCACTGCAGGTGTCCTCGTCGTTCTAGGTCTTCCACAGTCGCGAGCCATAGGCTGAAATGTTCCGTGCTCCCTAAGACGCCGATCAATTGCTTCGAACGTCTTCCTGTCGGGACACCTTCGTTCTGGAAATCTGTATCGATACAAACGTACCGCGCCACAGTTATTGCCCCGTGCTAATCCATACATCAAATAGGCATCTGCCAACTCCGCATTTATAAACATTGCACTGACTGCAAAACCACGTTCGTGATGAACACTAACCTGTTGATGCTACGTACTGATGTGCTTGATGCTAGTACTGTAGAGCAATGAGTCGCAATTCAACACAAGCACCGAAGTCAACATTACCTTCCTCCAATTGGGCCAACTGGCGGTGAATCGAGGAAGTACAGTACATACTGACAAAATTAAATGAGCTCTAACATGGAAATTAAGCGTTTCCGGACACATGTCCACGTAACATCTTTTCTTTGTTTGTGTGTGAGGAATGTTTCCTGAATGTTTGGCCGTACCTTTTTGTAACACTCTGTATAAAACTTTCACTCACCTTCCCAACAATAACACTAGAAGCGGGTACATGGGCTACACATCTTCCGTCCCCCCCCCCCCCCTCCCCTGCCCCAACTGAACCGGTTTCCAGCCTCTTTTTACTAAACCATGCCACATCCGACCCTGTGCCGATGCGAACCGAAGGCACAAGAAATAGGAAAAGAAGATGAGGGGACCGTAATGAATCTCTGTGAAATTATATCTTTGAATAAAAGCGTCGTCTCTGATCGTCTCATTACATATTTCCTTCAGCTACCTTCGGAACTAAAATGAAGCAGTGACATGGAGACGTCGTGTTTTGGTGCGCTCTGCAGCATGTTGCTGTTGTGTGCTAACGTAGGTACATGCTATTGTTAAGATAATGATTTTAATGATTCTTCATTAAGAAGTCGTGTCTGGTAATTGTTAGTCACGTTTGGTAGACTTACCAGGATAAGGTATAGTGTTCTAACGTTTGTACAGCTTGGCTTCAAAGAGTCTTAATAAGGGTAGTCACTATGATGCTAGTGTCACATTCTTTTAACCAGGGACGCGAAGAATTTGCAGAAGTGTTTTTGGCACCATATCCTCATAGCAAGGCAA
Source organism: Schistocerca serialis cubense (assembly GCF_023864345.2). Classification (NCBI taxonomy): domain Eukaryota; kingdom Metazoa; phylum Arthropoda; class Insecta; order Orthoptera; family Acrididae; genus Schistocerca; species Schistocerca serialis. The sequence goes on from NC_064639.1 coordinate 511,491,060, forward strand.
CCTACAAACTATTCAGTTGTCGTGCATTTTCAACTTCTTGCGGCCTAATGAATAGTCCATTAAAATTTGGGCATGCAGCCACGCAAATAAAATTCACTCCACTGACATTTTCTATATTTATTCAGAGAATTAGCAATATGAGGCTAAATAGTACGAGGGTGCTCGTTAGTTTTGACCTCATATCATTATACGTCAAGGTAACTTTAAAGGACTCTATCACTTATCGACCAACGTTTTGATAAGAAGATTACGGCCTTATTTGAACATGTGGTTCTATCATCTTATTTTCAGTTTGATGGTGAATTTTATGAGCAGATCGATGGTGTTGCTATGGGAACGCCCTCTCCCCTCTGCTAGCTAATTTGTTCATGGAAGAGTTAGAGGACAAGGCACTGGATTCAGCAAGTTTTACAACAACAGTCTTCTGGAGATACGTGGACGACACATTTGTGGTATGGCCGCACGGAATGGATGAATTACATCAATCTTTTGAGCATTTGAATTCTATCCATGCTAGTACCAAATTGACTATGGAAATAGAAAAAGACGGCTGCCTCCCCTTTTGGGATGCTGCCGTTCACCGTAAAGTGACGGCATATTAGGACATTCCGTATAACTTAAATCAACACACACAAATCTATATCTACATGCCAGTAGCTGCCATCGCCCACCACAGACCATAGTTGTTCTTAAGACCTTAGTGCACAGGGCGCACTGTATATCCAATAATTTGCAAGAAGAGCGCACATACCTCGAGAGCATTTCCAAAGCGAATGGATTTCCTTCGCAACAAATTCGTAGAGCATTCAATGTAAAATCTAGAATGCAGGTATGTGATGGGGAAGAAGTTACTAATTCCTTCAGATCAAGTGCGTTCTTTCCCTGTGTTGATGCTCTTTCCTCGAAGATAGGCCGTATTCTTGAGAAACACTGTGTTAAGGTGATCTTTCGACCTCACACGAAGGTGGCAGCTTTACTCGGCTCTGTGATGGACGATTTAATCCTTTGTAAAGGGGTGTGTATCAGATTGCTTGAGGAAATCGTGAGAAGTCATACACAGGTCAAACAACACGCACCGTTCATGAGAGATGTGTGGAGCATCGAAGATACACACGCTTATCACAGCCAGGCTAGTCAGCTGTGGCGGAACATCGTAATGATATAGGGCATTCCATGAGCTACAGTGATGTAAAGATTTTAACGTCCACCTCTTCGTTTTGGGATTCTGTCTTCAACGAAGCTATAGAGATTAGATTAGCTAATAATTTAATAAACAGAGGTAATGGCTGTAATTAGGACAAAACATGTAATCCGGCTATTGGGGTAATTAAACATCAGAGAAGTCGTTATAGTCTCACCGTCTCCGAGCATACATCGATAAACCAATCGAATATCTGTACGCTTTCGCCACAGGCGGCGCATGTGTAAGCGTACTTCTTTGTCGCCGACCAGCGTCTGTGACCCGCATGCGCACTACCACCACCGTGGGCAATGTAAGGCCGCGCTTGGCATCTTGTCGCCAGTCTTGTGACTCACTCTGAGGATGGTTGAACGATACGCGGCCGAAATATCAGTGGAGAAAATTTTACTTGCGCAGCTGCATGCCCGAAATTTAATGGACTATTCAGATGTTATGCACGAAAAAGGAGAGTCATACTTCAGTCAACTTGTGCTGTGAATAAGTGTGTGTCATAGTCCTTGTATGGACATTCATTTCGAGTACCCATCTCATTTTTATTAAGTCCTACACCAGAATATATATACACTCCTGGAAATTGAAATAAGAACACCGTGAATTCATTGTCCCAGGAAGGGGAAACTTTATTGACATATTCCTGGGGTCAGATACATCACATGATCACACTGACAGAAACACAGGCACATAGACACAGGCAACAGAGCATGCACAATGTCGGCACTAGTACAGTGTATATCCACCTTTCGCAGCAATGCAGGCTGTATTCTCCCATGCAGACGATCGTAGAGATGCTGGATGTAGTCCTGTGGAACGGTCTGCCATGCCATTTCCACCTGGCGCCTCAGTTGAACCAGCGTTCGTGCTGGACGTGCAGACCGTGTGAGACGACGCTTCATCCAGTCCCAAACATGCTCAATGGGGGACAGATCCGGAGATCTTGCTGGCCAGGGTAGTTGACTTACACCTTCTAGAGCACGTTGGGTGGCACGGGATACATGCGGACGTGCATTGTCCTGTTGGAACAGCAAGTTCCCTTGCCGGTCTAGGAATGGTAGAACGATGGATTCGATGGCGGTTTGGATGTACCGTGCACTATTCAGTGTCTCCTCGACGATCACCAGTGGTGTACGGCCAGTGTAGGAGATCGCTCCCCACACCATGATGCCGGGTGTTGGCCCTGTGTGCCTCGGTCGTATGCAGTCCTGATTGTGGCGCTCACCTGCACGGCGCCAAACACGCATACGACCATCATTGGCACCAAGGCAGAAGCGACTCTCATCGCTGAAGACGACACGTCTCCATTCGTCCCTCCATTCACGCCTGTCGCGACACCACTGGAGGCGGGCTGCACGATGTTGGGGCGTGAGCGGAAGACGGCCTAACGGTGTGCGGGACCGTAGCCCAGCTTCATGGAGACGGTTGCGAATGGTCCTCGCCGATACCCCAGCAGCAACAGTGTCCCTAATTTGCTGGGAAGTGGCGGTGCGGTCCCCTACGGCACTGCGTAGGTTCCTACGGTCTTGGCGTGCATCCGTGCGTCGCTGCGGTCCGGTCCCAGGTCGACGGGCACGTGCACCTTCCGCCGACCACTGGCGACAACATCGATGTACTGTGGAGACCTCACGCCCCACGTGTTGAGCAATTCGGCGGTACGTCCACCCGGCCTCCCGCATGCCCACTATACGCCCTCGCTCAAAGTCCGTCAACTGCACATACAGTTCACGTCCACGCTGTCGCGGCATGCTACCAGTGTTAAAGACTGCGATGGAGCTCCGTATGCCACGGCAAACTGGCTGACACTGACGGCGGCGGTGCACAAATGCTGCGCACCTAGCGCCATTCGACGGCCAACACAGCGGTTCCTGATGTGTCCGCTGTGCCGTGCGTGTGATCATTGCTTGTACAGCCCTCTCGCAGTGTCCGAAGCAAGTATGGTGGGTCTGACACACCGGTGTCAATGTGTTCTTTTTTCCATTTCCAGGAGTGTATATGCGGAGTGTAGCAGCAGCAAAACTGATTTCTACCTTACAGTCAGTTCAGTTAGACAGAAAATTACACATCTTTGATGGTTGATCTATTGCAGTACTTGAGTAAAACTGGTCTGCTTAAAATCGGCGTATTAAAGATTCAAGGGTACATTAACTTTATTCAAAAGACAAGTAATAACTTTGAACCCTTTTTAAAAGACTTAAAGGAACTAAAGGAATCCGACAAATATCTTGTCACTTTCAATCTGGTTCTCAAAATCAAGTTCCAAGTTTATTAAAACTAAATTAACTAACTGTTAAAAGCTTAATGAACAGGCGGAACTAATAAAATTCGTTCCATCAGATCGTGGCGACCGTAAATATCAAATAGCAGAGTTAAATTTCAGGAGTAATTTCTCAAGGTTAATTTAGTCACATTTCCTGTTCCAGTGGTTTAGGCAGTCACTAAGATCAGTGGAATGCGTAAATCATGAAAACGATATTGCAAGGTCAGTTATGGAGTGTGACAAATAATTTGTTGCTAAATTCATCGACCCAATAGCTTTCCTTCTGAACGCTTCAAAAGAAGTTCGACAGCCCAATTGAAATTCAGTCCGATGTACAATGTGAGTCACTAACGATTGCCACCTAGAACAACTCCGAAAGTGTGATAGTAGCTGAAAAGTTTGTGGGACAAATGTTGCATGGGACAAAGGGGGCCACAATAGGACATGGGGTCGCGTCAGAGCACTTGCTTCGATAAGTGCCGATGTGATAAGGAATACCACTCAATCCATGATAAGGAGATGGCAGCAGTGCATTGCCACCAATGGTCATCACTTCGAAACCCTTCTGTAAATGGACGTTCATGCCACCTTTGTGACTTTCGTTGACCTTCAAAGACCTTACTGTTAAACATCATTATATTCGTCTCGATAGCCGCTATCAGAAAATAAGTACCAAACCATAGCATTCCATTTAAAAAGAAAGTAGACCTTCATATATGACACGACCCCACCTAGCAACAAAAAACCAACGTCATATTGTGGCCGCCGTTGTCCCAAGCAACTATTGTCCCACAAACGTTTCGGCTCCCATCATACTTTCAGAGTTATTCTTGGTGCAATTGTTAGTGACTCGCCCTGTATATGAGGGCTAGACTACTCAAAGAGTGCGTTATGGTTTAACATAATGTTCAAGGTGTTGCTTGGATTCGAAAGCCGGATTTAGACGCTACGGATGAAGCGACCAGACTCGTAAGAACAGAGATAAAGAGAACGCTGTACTTTAGAGTAGGAAACCAGGCGATAGGGTTGTTATATTGTAATCATCATGAATGGCGGTGACTTCTTTTTAATTATTGTCAAAATGTCATTTCGGTTCTTCTCAATGCGTATTTCTTTCAGTTAACTTCTGCGAAATAGTGTAGCTGTTCCGTTTGTGTACAGTTTATGTTTCATCGAGCTTTATTTCTGATAATGACACACGCGGAAGTTATATTCGTCCTTAAGTTTTTCCTACCGTTGTAGTTTGGCACCGCTAACGTTGCACTGTTTATAACAAGAAAAAAGTGCAGATAAAATTACGCAGTATCTGAGGTCCATGTCCTCGTGCCAGAGAGAAGATGTATGATGACAAAGCTGAAACCGAAGGTGAAAAGGCTGTTTTGCTTCTGTGACTACAGCAAGCTAAATATATCAGAATGTTCCCGTATCAGGTCTTCCATTGCTGGAAAAAGGTTATGAAGTTGCAGAAAAAATGGATACCTACTGAAGTTTCTACGAATTTGGGACTGGTTACAACGTCTGAGGAATAGAAATACCATAGCGCTAAAAGTGTTTACGGTGAAGCTAACGACATTTCACCGACTGTGGCTGCAGATTAGTTGCTGTCTACAACGCATTCAATATTTGAACATTATAAATTGAAATATGTTTTCAACGGCTACGAAACTGATTAACTTTGGAGCTGCTTATCTAATAAAATATCACCATGGGAAACTTGTTCGTCTACTCTGCATCTACATCTACAAATATACTCCGCAAGCCATTGTACACACAGGATGAATTCGTGATGCTTGGACTGACAGTTCATCCTCAACCGAAACGTAGTATTATGTGTACATGGAATTATTTGATTTGTATATAAATGGGCGACAAGACGGATTAGTGTCAGATTATAAGAATGGCTATGAATCACTTCCACTACTTACGTGTGCATTTTCTTTTAATACTAAGACTTTGTGCATATAACTGTCATAGACTACTCTTCTATGAATGATTAAGACTTTCTTTAGCGACTATGAGGACAATTATTGCTTTTCACCAACAGTATATGACTAATTGTGTGCATTTGATCTATTTGATATTGTTAATATAAAAAAATTTTAACAAATTAGTCTTGGCCACTGCCCAAACTATTTTGTAAAACTTATTGAGAGGAGCAGGGGGGCTATGTGAGAAGCCTGTTTATGTGTTTGTATGTTGGCAGCCCTATGTAGCGCTCTGCATTAATGACTCTGACATGGCTGGTCGGACTTGCAGTTGGAGGTGAACAGCCAGCAGTGGTGGAACCTGGAGGTGAACAGCCAGCAGCAATGAAGGTTGAGAGTGAATAGTCAGCAGTGATGGAGGTTAAAGGTTAACAATTAGCAGTGTTGGAGGTTTGCAGTGTTAGCGCAAGTGGATATCCATAATTGAGATTTCCTACTGATGTTTATATAAGTTTTGAACTGGTTGTCACAATCTTAAGGTAAATACATTGTTTACTCTGCAAAAAAATCTTTCCTTTGCTAACCACATGCTTATCAGTAGTTAGAGCCTTCAGTAGTTAGAATATGTTACTTAGCTGGCAGTATTGGTGCTTGCGGCATTACTGTAGTTCAGGTAATGAAGATTTTTGTGAGGTAAGTGACTTATGAAATGAATTGGTTATTGTCAGGATTTCTTCTAATTCAGGGCCATTCTTTTGAATTAATTATTTGAAGTCAGGTTATCAGTGTTAAAGCAGTCAGATCGCGTTGTCTTTGAATATTGTGGGTAATTAATCAATAGGAGGTCAGCCTTGAAAGACAAGGTAGGTGACAGTACGTTCAGTTTCACTCAGCATTTCAACCAGGTTTACCTGCATTCAATTTCACTCAGCAGTTTAAGAATATTGAGTAAGCACTCAGCAATATAAGCAGAAATTTAAATGTAGAAGTTTCAACTTTACTTAATTATAGAACGAAATACGTTCCAAGTGATATATATATATATATAGTGTGTGTGTGTGTGTGTGTGTGTGTGTGTGTGTGTGTGTGTGTGTGTGTGTGTGTGTGTGTACATATCACTTACTGTCTGGAAATCGTCGCTGTGGGAGTAAGAACCATATGCCCATCAAAGAGGTTTGTGTGGGGGTCAGAAAGCAGAGTAGCCCATGAAACGTGAATACCCATACTTAAGTCATCCATTACTTGAGAATGAGAGCACTAAGAGACCTGCAACGAAGTTTACACATCATTTCAGATCTCTACGAAACTTTTTTTGCTGACGACCCCACAAAATGATGAAAGAAAAACGTTTATTCCTTACTACGTTTTCGCTGTTAATGTAGTAAAACTCCGCTACCCCGAGAAATTGATTTAGCTGAGAATACTTTAAAAAACGGGCACCGGATAAAATTTGACGAAACATCCGTCGCGGCTCGCACAAACGGATTCTGGGATTGTGTAATTAAAGAAACCATTAAAATAAATATCAGCGTTAACATCTATATATATAAAACAAAGTCGGGTTTGTTACAACACTTACAACTCGAGATCTGCTGGACCAATTTTAATGGTTTTTGATTTGTTGGATTTGTCTCCGCCCCGAATAGCAGAATACATCTTAAAAATAATGAAAAATTGACGAATAAAAAATTTTCATGGTTTTTGATTTGTTGGATTTGTCTCCGCCCCGAATAGCAGAATACATCTTAAAAATAATGAAAAATTGACGAATACTTGAAAAATGCGTTATTTTCCCTAACAGTTCTTTAGTTTCGGAGCTGTCAAATTTTTTTGTCAAAATCTGTAAGTAATGATTGACATTTATGCATGCGTTCATAAACTATTTAAAATGGATGAATAAACTATTATGTGTATTTTTTTTAAAAAAAGATTGAAAAATATTACGCCTGCGTTCAGAAATGTGTAATGAATACTTAAAAGAAAGTCGTGTTAGTTACACTATTTATAACTGAAGAACGGCTGGACTGATTTGGCTGAAAATTGGTGGAGAGGTAGCTTAGAACCAGGAGACGGACATAGGATACTTTTTATCCCGTTCGACCGCTATAAAACGTAGTATAACAGAAACGCATCTGGCGTGGAATAACAAAACGCAAATTAGATTTAGTAGTTCAAACGAATGTACCCCTGTTGAACCCCCAACAAAAGGAAGTTTATGATACATTAATGAAGGCAATTGATGATGGAATTAGTGGTATATATTTCCTGGATGCCCCTGGTGGAACTGGCAAGACATTCCGCATGTCAGTAGTTTTAGCCACTGTTCGTGCGAGATCCAACATTGCGGTTGCAGTTGGTTCTTCCGGAATAGCAGACACATTGTTAGAAAGATGCCGTACGGCTCGGTCAGCATTAAAATTACCGTTAAATCTTCAAGCTATTGAATAACCAACATGTAATATTACAAAAAACTCAGCAGTGGCCGAAGTTTTATCAGCATCCAAGATCTGGGACGAATGCACAACGGCTCATAAACGTGCATTAGAGGCACTTAACCGAACATTGAAAGATATACGCAATGACTCGAGATGTTTTGGAGGAGCAATGATTTTACTGTCTGGCGAATTCCGCCAAACACTGCCAGTAGTTCCAAGATCAATGGCTGCAGATGAAATAAATGCTTGCCTCAAATCATCGAATCTATGGCGCTTTGTGAAGAAACTTTAACTGACAACAAACATGAGAGTTGCATTGCTTAATGATACATCTGCTGAAGATTTCTTTGAGCAATTGCTGACTATCGGTAATGGTCGAGTACCTGTCGAAGACTCGAGCGGATTGATTTCATTTCCTCATAATTTCTGTAACTTTGTCTCATCGAAAGACGAACTTATCAACAAAGTATTCCCAAACATCATTACTAATTACAAAAGTAATGAATGGTTGAGTGAGCGAGCAATTTTAGCGGCTAAGAATAAAGATGTAGATGACCTAAACTACATAATTCAGAATGAGATCATTGGTAAAATGCATTCATTCAAATCTATTGACTGTGTAACAAATGAAGATGAAGCCACAAACTATCCAATTGAATTTTTAAACTCTTAGGATGTGCCTGACATAACACAGCACAATTTACGCCTAAAAGTTGGCTCCGTAGTAATCATGCTTCGAAACATAAACCAACCAAAACTGTGCAACAGTAAACGTTTTGAGGTAAGTAAATTGATGACCAATGTTATTTACGCGACGATACTCAAAGGAAAATTCGAGGGTGAGGAAGTTCTCATTCAGAGGATCCCGATGGTCCCAACCGATGTGCCGTTTGAGTTTAAAAGACTTCAATTTCCGATCCGTCTTGCATTCGCCATGACCATTAACAAATCACAAGGCCAATCCTTGAAAGTTTGTGGTTTAAATCTGGAATATTCATATTTTTCAATAGGTCAATTATATGTGGCATGTTCACGGGTCGGAAGACCATATGCGTTGTTTGTTCTTGCGCCTGATAATAAAACAAAAAATGTCGTGTATCACAAGGTACTGAATTGAAGAGTGGAAGCTATGCACCAAAAAACATAAAGAATCATTAAAATACTTAATTTTTATTTGTCCTAATAAAAAATGGAACTAACATCCAAAATCTGATTATTTATTTGCTTTAAGGCGGAACAGAGTTCGCCGGGTCAGCTAGTCCTTAATATAAGAGAGAGAGGCCTGCAACTCAGCAGTGTGTGGGATCCAGCGATAGCTCTGTTAAAGCACGCGTACCGAACGCCGAGTCAGTGTATGCCGGTATACGGCGATTGCTTAGGCACCAGTGACGTCACAGTACCAACACCGCAGTGGCAGATATACCACTTTTCAGTGGCCAAGGAGCGTTTGGCTCAAATGGTTCAAATGGCTCTGAGCACCATGGGACTTAACATCTGAGGTCATCTGTCCCCTGGAACTTATAACAACTTAAACCTAACTAACCTGAGGACATCACACACATCCATGCCCGAGGCAGGATTGGAACCTGCGCCGCGTGGGATTAGCAGAGCGGTCTGGGGCGCTGTAGTCATGGACAGTGCGGCTGGTCCCGGCGGAGGTTCGAGCCCTCCCTCAGGCATGGGTGTGTGTGTTTGTCCTTAGGATAATTTAGGTTAAGTAGTGTGTAAGCTTAGGGACTGATGACCTTAGCAGTTAAGTCCCATAAGATTTCACATACATTTGAACATTTTTTGGCACCTGCGACCGTAGCGGTCGCGCGGTTCCTGACTTTAGCGCCTAGAACCGTTCGGCCACGCCGGCAGGATTTACCCCTCCCCCCCCTCCCCCGCACCCTCCCGAGACTTTGCATTCTTGAATCACCTCTTTTTCCTCCCACAATAACGTGTGTAATGTAACATGCTGTATGCATATGAATTTTTATTTTGGTGTATGTAACTGAGACATGTGTTTTCATGTTCTGTTAGGTTTTTATTATTATTTCTTTTTAGTTAAAGCTGCGTGGCTTTTGTCATTATTTCTATCATAATATACACTCCTGGAAATTGAAATAAGAACACCGTGAATTCATTGTCCCAGGAAGGGGAAACTTTATTGACACATTCCTGGGGTCAGATACATCACATGATCACACTGACAGACCCCCAGGCACATAGATACAGGCAACAGAGCATGCACAATGTCGGCACTAGTACAGTGTATATCCACCTTTCGCAGCAACGCAGGCTGCTATTCTCCCATGGAGACGATCGTAGAGATGCTGGATGTAGTCCTGTGGAACGGCTTGCCATGCCATTTCCACCTGGCGCCTCAGTTGGACCAGCGTTCGTGCTGGACGTGCAGACCGCGTGAGACGACGCTTCATCCAGTCCCAAACATGCTCAATGGGGGACAGATCCGGAGATCTTGCTGGCCAGGGTAGTTGACTTACACATTCTAGAGCACATTGGGTGGCACGGGATACATGCGGACGTGCATTGTCCTGTTGGAACAGCAAGTTCCCTTGCCGGTCTAGGAATGGTAGAACGATGGGTTCGATGACGGTTTGGATGTACCGTGCACTATTCAGTGTCCCCTCGACGATCACCAGTGGTGTATAGCCAGTGTAGGAGATCGCTCCCCACACCATGATGCCGGGTGTTGGCCCTGTGTGCCTCGGTCGTATGAAGTCCTGATTGTGGCGCTCACCTGCACGGCGCCAAACACGCATACGACCATCATTGGCACCAAGGCAGAAGCGACTCTCATCGCTGAAGACGACACGTCTCCATTCGTCCCTCCATTCACGCCTGTCGCGACACCACTGGAGGCGGGCTGCACGATGTTGGGGCGTGAGCGGAAGACGGCCTAACGGTGAGCGGGACCGTAGCCCAGCTTCATGTAGACGGTTGCGAATGGTCCTCGCCGATACCCCAGCAGCAACAGTGTCCCTAATTTGCTGGGAAGTGGCGGTGCGGTCCCCTACGGCACTGCGTAGGATCCTACGGTCTTGGCGTGCATCCGTGCGTCGCTGCGGTCCGGTCCCAGGTCGACGGGCACGTGCACCTTCCGCCGACCACTGGCGACAACATCGATGTACTGTGGAGACCTCACGCCCCACGTGTTGAGCAATTCGGCGGTACGTCCACCCGGCCTCCCGCATGCCCACTATACGCCCTCGCTCAAAGTCCGTCAACTGCATATACGGTTCACGTCCACGCTGTCGCGGCATTCTACCAGTGTTAAAGACTGCGATGGAGCTCCGTATGCCACGGCAAACTGGCTGACACTGACGGCGGCGGTGCACAAATGCTGCGCACCTAGCGCCATTCGACGGCCAACACCGCGGTTCCTGGTGTGTCCGCTGTGCCGTGCGTGTGATCATTGCTTGTACAGCCCTCTCGCAGTGTCCGAAGCAAGTATGGTGGGTCTGACACACCGGTGTCAATGTGTTCTTTTTTCCATTTCCAGGAGTGTAGCTTGTTAATGCCCAAAGAGACGAAATTAGGTGATTTCGAAACAATAAAGTAAACTTTTTTATGTCTCAATAAAAGAAAGACCTACACAGGGAAACAACGTCTTTTTAATAATTTCACCACTCGGTGGTAGAAAAGTAACCCGACTGTAGGCCATACAAAGAAAATATGTGATAAAATACTAGTGCCCAGCTTATTGACTACGTTAAATATGTCACCTCTGACATTCGTTACGATCTCCAGTGTAGTGAGTATTACATAGCTAATTATCTTTATATGACAACAGCATACTCATTTCTGTTACCTAAAAAACATAGACAAAATTAAATCCTATTCACCATACACAACTAATAATATTTCCGCAGCTCTGCGTCAGTTTATATCATAAACATACAATTCATTATGCGCTCGGTTTACCGTAGGTTTACATTTTTGCTATTTAAAGATGCTTGTGCAGCCACCAATGTGAATTTTTGGTTTGGTGGACAGTGGCGTCAGAGCTTAATGTCGCTAACACAGAATGCAATTCCATCCTCGTATAAAGGTTATAAGAAATCATCCATTCTTAAACTGCCGTGGATTCGCCGTGCTTTCTAATGTCCAAATAGCGTGCGCACCGCTATCAGACCAGTGGTTTCCGTCGATGAAGACCGGGTGGAGCGCGCGCAGCAGTGGGCGTTGCCTTCTAAAACCTGAGAAGCACTGCTGTGGCCTAAGATAGTAGGCGAAATAAATTTTCAGTCCATGTCTTACTATCCACAGAGGTCTATCTATATCTCACTACTTGCCTTCAAACATGAGTCTGCTCCCACTATCAACAACTCAATTTACCACAGCAAACATCTCTTGTTCGTAGGTTTTATGATTTCTTTTATTACAAATAAGTAATTGTGACTGCAATAAGGAGTAGGAGAAGTTTATGTCTAGTAATCGCTATGTTAAATACACATGTTGTCTGACGCGGTCTGTTGTCTTTCATGACACTCGTTACGTAAATATCATTCCGTGACAAAAAAGTCAAGCACTCAGAAGGGATAGGGGGAACGAAATGACACTTCACAGATTGAGAGGATATGTGATGTTATTTCAGTGATTACACAATCTAGCCAAATTTACAAATAACTTCACAGTATGGGCCCGCTTATTAGTATGACGTTGCACTCCCTCTTGTCTGACCGTATGCACTGATTCGGTTGGGGAGAGTGTCATAAAGTCGTTGTATTTTCTCCTGAGGCATATTGCTCCACAATTGTTTTAACGGGTCCTCGTTATCCTGGACACTAACACTGGATCGGAGTTGAAGTCGGAGCTGGCCGCGAACTTGTTACAGATCTGGGAATCTTGCCAGGCATGGGAGTACCTCAACATCACGCAGACAGTTCACACAAGTGACGTGTGTGGAGCATTGTTATGTTGAAAAATGGCATCACAGTACTGTCGCATGAGAGCCAAAATGTGAGGACGCAAGATGACCGTGTATGCTAGAAGTTTTTGTCCCCGTCGGTGGGCCGGTATTACGAGAAATGGTACACATGGAAGTGCCATAAGAACATATAAAATGTAAAAATATTAGTCTATAATTTATGTTTCGCATATCTATTTTTCATTGAAACATGTGGACTGCATTAGCAAAACCCTCCACTTTACTTCGAAAATAGCCGCGATTATTCTGTTTCAGAAGGTTGTTACAGAGTTGGATGTGACTGCTCCATAGGTCACAGTTCAGTTGGTAGAGCACAAGTTTCCAAAGAAAGCGACCAAAGTTCGACCACGTACATCGACCAGCCTCCATACCTTCGTTCCTCGTAGGTGATCGAGATGATGTGATGATGGCACTCGACTCAGGCCCCGTTCCTTTCTCGTTTAGACAATACATTTATTCCCCTATTACTCCGGCTGCTGGTGGCCGAGCGGCTCTAGGCGCTTCAGTCTGGAACCACGCGACCGTTACGGTCGCAGGTTCGAATCCTGCCTCGGGCATGGATGTGTGTGATCTCCTTAGATTAGTTAGGTTTAAGTAGTTCTAAGTTCTAGGGGACTGATGACCTGAGATGTTAGTCCCATTGTGCTCAGATCCATTTGAACCATTTATTACCCTATTACATCTACATGTAATTCTGGAAGGGGACATTGCCTTCAGTCATTAGACATCTGAGCTCTTGTTTCGCCTCTAGTATAGTTCTTGTCACCATTACTCGAAGCCCATAAGAAGAGAAAGAATGTATATGGGAGCAACCACCGGGTCACCTTCGAGTACTCAAGAACAAATTTGAGCAACGTGGCTCGGAGATAATACACTCTACTTGCATGCAGGACAGCGACGGTTCAAAATCCCGTCCGGCCATTCACCTTAATTCCTAGTGGTTTCCCTCGAAAAGGACACAGACGATTTCCTTACCCTCTTCAGCATATCAGACTTATTGCTAAATCTCTATTGAGTTCGTCCTCGACGAGAGGTTATATGCTAATTATGCTTTCATTTTTTGCAGGAAAGCGGTGATACCAACTCGAATGGTTATCCTGTTACAATCAGAGGACCGTCCAGTTGCTTTATCCGTAGAATAACGTGCACAGCCGGATATTCTTTCTCTTACACTTGATGAAGTTCCAGCAGCCATACAATTAAGTTTGTTTCCTGTTTGAGTTCTGAAACACACCTTTCTATGACACTTCATACAGATGTTCTTGCTGAGAGGTCAGACTACAAAATAAAAGAGGAAATCTACACATATTGTTTCTAACTTTTAGACTGGGCGTTGAGTTTAAACCCAAACCTCTTCGGCGTCTCTCGCAGAGTGACGACATATGATACTTCAAAATGTTTCAAATGGCTCTACGCAATGTGGGACTTAACATCTGAAGTCGTCGGTCTCCTAGACTTAGAACTACTTAAACCTAACTAACCTAAGGACATGAAACACAACCATGCCCGAGGCAGGATTCGAACCTGCGACCGTAGCAGCAGCGCGGTTCCGGACTGAAGCGCCTAGAACCGCTCGGCCACAGCGGCCGGCCATATGCTCCTGTTGATGGTGTTCATCTCATATGTCTGACAGGAATCATGGTGCTCTTCGAGGAGGAGGACACAAGACACGTCATACCGTTCACGTGCTTGTCGCAGCCCAAAGGCAAACACATGGCATATTGCACTAGCAGTTTGTCAATTTAAAGAAACGTCGCAACAGTCTGCGCTACATTAACTGAGTACACAGAGTTACTTCTTACCATGTTATACTGAATAGATAGACACGTCCCCTCGTTATTGTTCATCGTCTTCGTGTTCTTCTCGTTGTTCAGTATGTCTGTCGTATGACATCAGTCGGTTTTTTAATGACGTCCACCATTCCAGGCGTTCTTCTTCTTTCTGCTCTATTCACCGTAATATTTCTTTCGATGTTTTCGTCCCGGGCAATTCCTCCTCATTATGTGTCTCGGCTAAGATATCCACTGGTGCTATTTCTTCCTTTATTCTCTGAAGCATTTCTCCATGCCTCATTCACTGATAAAATTTCAATTTCAAAATTTTTGTACTACCACGTTTCGAAATTATCCTAGTCTTTTTATTTATTGACTTTCTGTTTTTTTTTCTTTTTACTGTTCTTTATTCAGTTTCGCATAATGTTACAGTGCAGATAAAATATTTGGGGGAATTTCTTTGTTAATGCTACGAGAACGCTTTTCTTTCAGTAAACTCTTTTCCTTTTCAAATGTGCTCTTAAACACAGATAATATAGTACTTAGGAAGCAAACGATTTTGTTTGTTCCATGATCTGTCCTTACAATATCTTCATGTCTACTGATTCTAATCACTTTGGTCTCAGCTGCATTTCACTCTCTACCATCCTATCTTTTTCCACTATTACGCCTCCCGCTTTTCTTCATGAAGTTATAGAGGATCAGAGTATTAAGATGATATATGAAACAAATTAAAGGAGAAAGCCTTCAATAACCCATGTCTAGACGAACAAGATATGGAAGCCAGATGAACTACTCTTAGGTCGAAAAGACAAGAGTTAGCACGAGAAGCTTTTGGCACAGTAAGAGTAAATCCGACAAGAGGCAGTACCACATAAAGAACAAAGTGTTTAACCAAGATGTTAAACAATTAGCTATTCAGAAGGAGAAATCCTAAAATATAAAGCGAATCAGATTCAGAAAGACGATACAGGTACAAGATCATTCGCGTCAGGGCGAATCCGGGTATTCGAAAAACAAAACATGATTGTTGGGAGCGATGTTCTAAAGGTATCGAAAGAGCCCTTCACGAAACACGATCGAAACTATGGCGTATGCTCCAAAAGGGAAATAAGGATATTAATAAACAGATTCACATACAGAATGAAATCAAAATTCAGTGAAAAATTATTTTAAATTGCGGTATAAGACACCAAAGCACAAAAAATGATAACCAAATAGATTTCTCAATGGACGGAATATGCATCGCAATAAAATAATTGAAAACAGAAAATCTCCAGGACCAGAAATTGTGGTAAGTATTACATCAACGCTTAGTGATTTATTTAACGGTATTATGATAAAAGGTGGGATACGAAGAGACGGGAAAATAATAGAACAATTCCAGTACATAAAAAAGAAAATAAAAAAGTAATAGATAAGTACCGGGAAGCTGCAGTGCTTCGTACCACCTTAAAACTGTAAACGTAAGTATTAGAGACAGAATACAGTATGACTTTGAAAAACCAGAATAGCATGGATTCAGAAAAACAGGAGCACAGTAGACGCTATTTTCTCTCTAAGACAATTTGTGTGGATGTTCACATAGTTTAATAATCCTCCCTACTTGTGTTTTGTTGCCATGTCTAAATTTTTTGATAAATTAGAAGAAGGACATAGTTTAAACCTTAATCAACAAGAGAGTGGCAATGGATATAGCAAAAATCATAAAATCCCTACTGGGTGTCCCTCCTAAGAGTCGTTAGGCGAGGTTTTCGGGTGTTTCGGCAGATAGCTGCAATTTAGTTTTGCGTTGTGTAGCTCGATTACGACCAGTCACCAGTCATCACGTCTGTCATCCGACAGCCTGTGTTGACGAAAAGCGTCGGTTGCTTTCCCGTTACAAACAAAATGATTTTTCAAGGGAAATTTTATCAGCCCACTCGTTAAAGCGGTTCCAGAATTAGTGCACTGCGATATTTATTTTAGCGATATGTGTTAACAGGAACAGGGAAACACGAGTAATAACGACTACTCTAGTAGCGATTGAGCAGCGCTACTGCATGGCGTTAGGAGTTAGCGCGGGCCAGTAGACCGATGTCGCTGCTGGAATAGTGGTTATTCTTCTCCCTGTTAATACATATCGCTAAAACAAATCTCGCACTAGACTAATTTGGGACCATTCTGTCCTATGGGCACGAAAAATTACGCTTCAAAAAAATGTTTTGTTTATAACGGGAAACAAACCGACGCTTTCCTTCCACACTGGGTGTCTTATGAAACACGTGATGAGCACAATTTGTGTGGGCTAGCTCCAGCGACACACTGCAAAAAGCAAATTGCAGATATCTCCAGACACACTAGAGAAAAAGCGCCTAACGATACTTAGGGGGGACACAAGGTATATGCAGGTAATAAAAAGAGAATTAAAACATACCAAGGGTTGACATATGAAATTATAATAGTTAACAGAATTAGGAAAGGAGACTCATTACATACACTCCTGTTCAATTTCATAATGCACTATATCACTGACGCAATAAGAAAGAAACCGGAATATAAAATAGCAGTAAAGTGGTAAATATTATCTGTTACGATGATGATGCTGTACTGATAGCAAGAAATGACAATAATATAGAAAGGTTATTGATTGGCGACTCCATGTTGTCTTGTGCACTATGACCAGATAACAGGTATACTTGAAAATGCTGTCTCTTTTTTCAAGTATATAGAAAGGTTACTTCACCAATTCAATTAAACAGTAAAGTAATATTATATGGACATCTCGTCTACAAAATCAAAGAGTATAGTACAACAAACACACCGTAAAATGTACAGTATAAGTAGATGGTGTGTCAACTGCACCAGTGATGTGCTTTGTAGGGACTGTTATTACCAGCTGTAAAGACAGGCATAGAAGTGAAAATCCAAGTGACGTAGTAAGGGTGCCTGGTTTGCTGCAAAATAATGTTTAATAAAAAATTATGACCACTAAGAGGAAAATAGAAGTACATCAAACAATGGCGGCTCCTGTAATAACTTGTGGTACAAAAAACAGAGCAGAATTGCAAAAGATAAAAGTTAGCAGCAACAGAAATGAAGGTACTAACAAGGGAAACTCCCCATCGCCCCTCCCCCCCCCCCTTTCAGATTTAGTGGTAAGATGGCACACTGGATATCCCGTCAAAAACTGGACACAGATCAACCATGGCAACAGGAAGAACGTGTATTGAACTGTGAAAAAAGAAGCAAAATAGGAACAGTGACCGGTCCTAGGTCACGATGAGCAATGGATACTGCCTGGTTACTGCGTGGATATTTTTTATTTTCTTCTTCTTCCGGTGGTATAATCTGCGGTGCGGATCATCCGTTGTAGCCAGTCTTTTAACCGGGGGACGACGTCTTGGCGGCCGCCAGTTTCAATTGTAACAGACAGCGCGGTAGCTGTGTTTATCAGTGAACTCCAGTTCTTCGGCGAATTTAAGTTGAATATTTTAATATCTTTTCCTGGTGACTCCGAGGAATCCGTCTTTCCTTCTTCCACGTTCTTTTCAGCTTTCATTCAGGCTCGATTTGAGTTTTAATTTCCGCGCACCTCTAATGTACCATAAATAGTTACTGAAATTTTGTAATACCTGAAAGATGCCTATCATTACTAGGTTTTTAATATCTTATTCAGAAAGAGGAATTGTGAGTTGTTTCTGCTGTTATGTCTTAAAAGGTGTCCTGTTTCTGCGGGAGTTTTCTCAGTAAACCATTTATTGTTTTTATGGTTCTTAAGATTTATGTAAAGAGGGTTTTAAAATTATTTATTGTTTGGGGTGGGCTTTGACGCCCGTACACATTTTGTCTGTTTAGTAATGTTTAAAATTATAGGGCAGTTACGTATATCATTTGGGATAAAACTGTTTGCTGTTGTCATGCAACTGTTAAATGAAATACGTTGGAAACTACAAGCCAGAGTTTGTGTTTGACTGATAATTATTGCCTTGCATGTATTAACTTGAAGTATCCTTGAAGGTGTGTCCCGCTTCTGAACACCAGTGAACATTCAGACAAACATAGATTATATATGTTTTTAAATGGTACTTACAGGTTTTCAATTAAGACCGATTGAGAGAAATAAAATTCCGTGCTGTGCTGTGTAAATATGGAGCTACGTTCTATCTCAGTCAGTTTCAGCTACGATAGCATGGCATGTAAACCATAAGTTCAACTGTTTCCCCCCATACATATTCTTTATCTTTACATATAATTCCGAACAAAAATTGTACACACGAGTTTTATTTTCTTCTTCACAATCCATTTTGTGTAAAATGACAAAGTCGAATTTATGCCTTATCTGCTTATGATTAGAATACTACTACGAACTTTGAATTGTCAGAAATTTTGTAATTCTAACAATACACAAATCAAATTAATCGGAAATACTCCAATTGAAGCTACTCTCTACACCGATCCAGTAGCTGGAGATATCGCTCTCATACCCCATAAACCAATGATCCCAAGTGATTTACTCGTTCATTTTAAGATTCTTCACATCCTAGTCAAGGTTCTGTTTACAATAACAATAAAAAAGGTAAGACATAGGGGCAAAGGGACATAGAGGGGGAGGGGGAGCAGGACATGGACACAGAGAGGAGGAGGAGGAGGAGGAGGAGGAGGAGCGGATGATGGAAGAGAGAGAGGGGGGGGGGGGGGTAAGGAGCTTTGGCTGTATATTTAATGCCCATACATGGTTATCAGTTTCAAAGCTTTGCCTGGTTCGCTAGAATTTTTGTAAGGCCACGAAACGTATTGGTAACTGTAAGGTAAGAGTCCTTGGCTTACGTAACGAAAAGTAATATGAGTTAAACATTGATGAGTAACATGAATATCTGATTACAGTGATCTTACAGGCAACAATGGAACATTAAACTTGGTCTAGAAGATAGTGTAATAGAATGTTCTGTATTTCTGCTATTTTTAAATTCAGTGTAATTGAGATGAATGACAAGAGATCGTATTGGAATAGAGTGAACACAGGCACGAAAAGTGCACGCAAGATTCACAGGAGTAAAACGGAGAACATAATTAAGAACGTGATGTGGGGCGGTGGGTGGTGTAATTGTTATATAAAATGTTTCTATTATTTGTTTAATGCTGTTGTTTGCCATTCTCAACACTGGCTCTCTAACTACAATATTGGCAACCAGAAAGTGATTAGAAAAACGTGAAGCTTGTAATTAGAATTCCTAGTGCCCACTTCATCTGAGAAATACACTTATAGCTACAGCTTATAGCTCTGAGGAATTAGGAGATTCTCTGGGATTCATAATCAAAAACGATTCTCCCTAAAATGTTCATTATATTCTGAAAGTCACAGACCAAAAAAGTATCCACACAATCCAACTACCAGGGCAGTTCAGAGTCTAATGTGCTGATGCAACTATAACTGTTCAAATTAAATGTTTAAGTGAATGCTCGCCATAATTTGATGATAATGTTCATCAAACGCCACGCTAAATAATGGTAGAATGTCTGTCCCGCGGCGGCACGTGAAAATACGACATACGCAAACTGAAGATAGATCATTAGTCATCCCAGAATTAACACTTCACTCGAAAACGATTTCATGGTTACGCGTATCCCGAGTAACTTATTACTGCATCCGCGGCTCTTTATAGCAATGATACGGATGCGACGCGACTCCCGGCACAGATGGTGCGCTAATCAGCGTCTGGAGAGAACTGGGGCCTTACTCTCTCACGCAGAGTTCTTATATATAAAACCGCAGTGCAGACGGCTAAGGGAATGCCTGATTAAATCGATTCTCCCGACTAGCCGCTGGGCTAGTAATGCACCACTTGAAGTTATCGAATAAATCATTGCTTCCATTGCTGATGGCCAATGAAGCTCTCAATTTAAATGTGCAACCAGCACACAGGTATGTAATCATAATAAAAGTCTGACGTGGATAAGGCAAATATTTTGTGGGAGAGAATTAATTTAACTACACTACACGCAGTAGACGAGCTATGAACTTGCCCTTTGGAGATATGCTATCGCTATAGTTTTATAGTTACTCAGTTGAAACTTCTCATATCTATATGATTATGGCGGATCTCCCTTCTACTTAAATTTAAACATCCTAGCCTTATTCATTCGCCTACTTAATCTATCTTGCTTCCTTAATTTTGAAGACAAAAACCAGAAAATCATGAATTTCGGCTAAAATTTTAATTTGTGAGATCCAGAATACTGTTTCTACTAAATTATGAAAAAGGTATCTAAATATAAATTTTTAAGTTTCTAGCTCTTTTCTGTTGTGCCAATGATTTTTACAGAAAAACATCCAAATTTCTCAAATGGTTAAAGTTATTGAACTGATATTCAACACATATTGATTTAGTATTACTCCTGACATGCTAGAAACGTTTCAGGTTATTTACTTGATTTTTAAAGTACTGCGCAACATTTGACGTCAGAGCTAGTTACAGCGGACTGGCTGGCACACAATGGAAAGACTGACGTGAATTTTATACGGCGTGAGTACTCTGCTTCCCTACAGTGAGTACACTACTGACACTATACATAAGTGTTTATATATATATATATATACATGAACATTGTGAGCACTTCTGCTTAAAGTTTCCTGCGATTTTGAAGGTTAATTTAAAATCTGATAGTGTAATAACTGTTGACAAATTGCCTGTTTGTTTCTTTCTCGTGTTCTTGACCGACGTTTGTCTGATACTTCTTTTAACGTTTCGACAGTACGAGTGGCTGGCATTGTCAAAACTTCACCCTCGATTTGCTGACGATGGACTGGAGTCAAGCTCGTGGAGCAATGGAGGATGAAGCTTTGACAATCCAGCCACTCGTGCTGGCGGTACGTCAAAAAAATTTCCAAACAAACGTCTGCTGAAGAACCCGAGACAGAAACGAACAAGCAATTTGTCAGAAAGTGGCCTGAAATCGTTAAAAATTTTATAATAAACATTATTATGTTTTGCGTGTGAGGTGGAAAATACGATTGAGTCGAAATGAAAATCGATGTGATAAGTGTTTGCCAGAGTAAAGTAAGGAATGAATGTAACAGTATTAATAAAATAAACTTGTAGCGAGTCCTGAAATAAGCACAGAAGAAACAGAAAAGTAAATGTAATCAGCATAGGGACGAAGGACAGGTACCACAGAATGATTAGACGAATCCGTGGTGTTAGTTTTCTTAACTAATGGTATTAAATTTATTATTCATTCTTTTGGGGAGGGAGAGCTGACTGGAGCACTACAAGTATGAAACTAATTATGGTTTGTTGATCCTAAAAGGTGGCACGAGTAGATAAAAATGGAAATAATACTGATCAACTAACAATAACAGACTAACCATTAGATAAACATTGGCGATTGTGTTTAAATACACATCAAATACATAAATTAATGAGATGTGATACTAACAACACTGTTAATGAAAACTACCGACTTATTAATTTTCTTAACTCCATAGTAAATAATTGCAGATAATCTGGAGGATGCTTCCTTCGTTTATAAAGTTCTATAGAATAGTAGCATTATGCAATACCATATAAAGTAAATATGTAGGTTTAAAAATATGTTGTGATTGTTGTTGCATTACGATATGTGTTGTGGCAGACTTGGTTTAGAGAACTGCGCAGAGTTCCGAGCGTGGAAGGCGGTACGTGTAGCCACCTCACCCAGATAGCCTTAAGAGCTGGACTCCGGTGGCGCGGTGCCTGACTTCTAGTCCAGCAAGGAGGAGGGTGGCGGGGCAACAGGTAGTAACCGCTGACGGCGGCTCATTTACTTTCGCTGTCGACTGGAGAATCAAAAGCAAAGCAGTGGGACAGAGGCTCCTCTAGAGGGTGGTCCCAAGAGAGTCCGAGGTCAGTGACCTAAAGAACAGGGGTGTGGCACCCATCAAAACTCAGGACGTTGATGTTTACTCTGGCAACCTCTTGTTACAAGTGTGACAACATTATTTGTCCTGTACAGCAGGAAATGAACATTTCTCTAAGTCCCTTCTGCTACATAATGACTACATTGATCAATAGCCATAAATTTCTTTCATGTGGAAGATCTATTACACAGATATCCTGTACCACTTCGCAGTATTGTGCTACGAGGCAACTGTTGGATTACCATAATTTGCCCTACTAGGGAAAGCATCCAGAGGCTGTCAATCCTGGTAACCGGTATTTATCACAATAATCATTTCATCTTAAACCCATGGATGGCAAGGACCCACCTGTTCACATTACTCGACAACTGAAATCTGTTCTACTCTCTATGGAGCCATTAGCACCTCACTGTAATTGTACAGTCAAGTTCACAATCTCACATTGACCTTTGGGAAGAATGACAAACAGACTTCCGTTGCTACCAGCACATGTTGCCTTGGAGTCTACACACGTGGTGTCACCTCATTGGCACCTTGTTCCTAAAGGTTCTTGGCCCGAGATGATGATCTACATGCTGTCTCCAGCCAGAGATGAACCTGATAGGTGCGTCCAACACCGTCTAAGAGCCACGACCACATGCACGCCAACTGAGATGAACCTCGCCTCTCTCCCAAACATTCCTTTGATATAGCACCCTTACCACTCTCATTTACCAACGCGAGCGCCCCACAGTTCTCATGTGACAATGTAGAAACCTCGGTCACACTTTTCGGTGTGATACCATATGTACATGTTATTTTGGAAGGAAGATTAGGGACAAATAATGAGGGTATTGTTTTGTTTGTTTCTTCTTTTGTACTTACCCCAACTACCACAAGTAGGACTATCTGTATAGCCTAGGCCTATCGTATGTTTTTTGTATGACAACAACATTTCATGTTCAGTAACTGTTTATTTTTTGGTTTGTAAATCTCACAGAAAATACATTAAACACACGAAGGTTTCACATATATTCTTTTTATATTTACGTTCTTCAATAATTTTCTTGTGCAGTGATTCTCGTAATATAACGGTTGAAAATACCTCACATCCACATGGAATATGAGTAGGTATAGGAACACAACTGATTATTTTGTATAATATATGTTAGTTTTCGTTTTGTTAGTTTAAAGTTAATTTGTATATGACAATATTAGTGTGTAAAATCACATCATATTTCGTGCTGTTTATTATTATAACAATATTTGATTAATACATCATTAGTAATTTTAGATTACCTAATATCTTTACTTTATCTATAGTATGCTCATATTTCTTTATGTACACTTACACAACAATAGTGATAAATACATGTAAATATTAATTTATCATATCACTTAGAAACTAAGCGCGGAACGACACTTTGAGAAAGGGCAGAAAAACTATAAAATATTATAACATAATTTCAACTGTAGCCTTGGCAAACAGGTGAATTGGTAAACCAGCTGAACATTCGATCTTTAACTTTAAAAGTTGTTTATGAGATTCAGTCTGCTGTAGCAAACATCCAATAAATGTCTTGAGCTACAAGACCAGCTTTAAGGATAAATGTGTGTTTCTTTTTTTTTGGGGGGGGGGGGGGAGGAGGGAAGGTGGGGGGCGAGGGGGCTTTAATGATACCTCACAACTAGGATAGGGATAACTATAAGGAAAAACAAATGGAAGGTGGACCCACGCATTTCGTCATTTGTTGTTCTGTGGAATCCACTTCCTTGCTTAACAATATTACAGTAGCAGTTTTAAAAACTTATTAAAAGAGTAACAACACTCAGAATTATCTTAGAAACTTTGACAGGCTCAATTCATTAATAAGTAACTCTACCAGTCTGTACTATTAAGAGCAGGGCTTGAAACGAGTACAAAGTTCCCTAGTACAAGAAAGAAGTCGCACCAACTAGGCGTGGCTGAAAGCGGGTTCAACAAACAATTTTATCAGTAAAATGAATTACAATGACAGGCACTGAATGTACTAACAATTTCCAAGTACGGATAACGCGTTACACAAGTGCACAATACTCATCCAAGATAAAGAAAAGGTAAGTCACGCCACTGATTGTGGCTGTTGTTAAGCTCTTAACAGTATATGAGCCTTAATAAAAATCCTTTAAGCAATAAACTACACAATCCTCCAAAGTATAAACAAAACTGCGAAGATATACAATTTAAATGTAACCCCCAGCTGGTACACACCAGCAAAAATTTTGATAATGACCCTTAATAAAAATCCAGTTGCCAAAAATACAAAATACGTTGTGCGGACATGCTATTTAAATGTGACTGCCAACTGGTACACACCATCTGAAACGTTGACAAGGACCTTTAGGAAATATATAATTGCCCAAAATACAAGGTAAGCTGAGAACGGCAGTAAACGGCTGTTGTCAAGGAACAAGTAGGTAAGTTTCACAATGAGTGGAGTTAGCTAATGACTGTAGATCAAAGGAATGGTTCAACAGTTTATATTAATACGTGATAGGCCGTAAGACTAAACGTGCTCCGTAAGTAGCAACAAGGGTTCAAAGTTTAAACGAGTAATTAAAGAGCAGGTATAGCGAGGAGTAACGTCGGGCTTGCAGAACGCGTTTTATACTTCATGGGCTTACTCAATTCACCTAATAGGACAGACTAATGCTACCCGATACATCAGTGACACTCCGCCGTGCCGGCCAGGGTGGCCGAGCTGTTCTAGGCGCTACAGTCTGGAACCGAGCGACCGCTACGGTCGCAGGTTCGAATCCTGCCTCAGCCATGGATGTGTATGATGTCCTTAAGTTAGTTAGGTTTAACTAGTTCTAAGCTCTAGGGGACTGAAGACCTCAGAAGTTAAGTCCCATAGTGCTCAGAGCCATTTGAACGATTTTTGAACACTCCGCCGTGGCACGCACCAAACGATCAATTTTACTTAACATGAGCCACGAATACGGGGCTGATACAAGCACGAGATTGCCGGCCAACCTAGAGGCCGTGCGACGACGGAGGTGCCGCCGCAGCAGAAAGCAAACATGTCTCTGCTTGCGTTGGAACAGTTGCACGGAGTGACATTTACACGGAGTGACACTTGTATGGAGCCCGGGGCTTGTGCCGGCCTAGCTGGCTTTGCACAGGTACTGGCACACTAAGAAACCTGCAGTTCAGCACAGCTGTTCGTGCGGGGTGACTCGCGCTCATGCCACAACACTGAGCAACCACGTTTCACTTCAGGGTGGCCCATTAACGCGTTCCGTGTCAAATTTAAAACTTTTATATTAATGGGAACTGACAAGAAATTCAACATCTTTTAATATTTTGATGCTAGGAACAGGGGGCAGCTAAGTAAGAAACATTGTTGCAGCCTTATGATGACTGTAATTTTAGGATGGAATTTAAATTGAGGAATTTATATTGCATTATTTTATTTAAATGTTGAACAGAAAAACACAGAATGTCAACGAATATTTCTTATGCTTTCACTAAAGGATGAATTCTGCTACCACTTTTCGATTAGTGTAAATTCGCCACAGGCTCTTACGTTGGAACCTGCCAGTGAGCGTCTCTGGGTGGGTTTGATTCTCTTCATTGCCAAAAAAAGCTGCATGTACCTGTAAGTCTAAATATCTACATAATCTTAGCTGCAGACTAGTAAAGTCGTGAAAATTTTCATTGAGGAAACAGATGTCCAAGCGGTTAATTTTGCTATGAAACTAATCAAGCAAACGTGACACATTAGGTGCATAAGTTTGAATTTAATTTGCATGCCATTTGCCTGTGTTCCCACTGCAAAGATTTTCAATTCGGTGCCTACCCATATATATTTTGATTCTAAGAACCTCTCAAGGTAAATGCTGTGACTATTCTCAAGAAAAGGTTTGGCCTTTAAAACATTCTTGTTAGTCTTCATTAGGGAATATTTTACAAATTTCAAGAGACATTTAGCCACCTTTGTATCGTTTCCATGGAACACCACGATGAGATAGTCTCTTTCAGTCCCCAATTACATTTATTTACAAGATTGCCAATGATTACATTAAACTGCTTTCCAAATTCCACAAATTTTTTCAATGAATGTGACTTTTCTTCGTCATTGTAACTTCTGTGCACAGGCCATGCAAGTCACAAATTATTTTAAGTTTCCGTTAGTTTGAAGTTTCTGTAAAGCCTTTGCAACCGTTTCGTCTGTCTTAATTGTTGATCTTTTTTCCCGCCAGAGTTTAAAATTAGTCGGTCAGATTCGTGGCCGTGGTACTCTACATATTCTTGAAGGTTTTTCACTAATGACTAAACATTTTGATGAACTTTTGATATTAATGTATTTATTCTTTGGTTCCATACTTCTGAGACGTTGTTAGTGTGATGGTGCATTGCACTGAAATTTTACATCTCTCTTAGCATATGTTCGTTATCGAGCAGCTGGTCCAAAAAATACTCATAGAAGTCCTGAAGCTTTTGGTTTTCGGGCATGGTCTCCTGAATACTGAGCCAACCACCGCCCAAAATTTCGACGGAAAATGTGCTAGAGCAGAACACATTCTTATGTGACAGAGTATTTCCTCGTTTTGCTTGTAGGATGGAACGAGGCCGCAAAACTGAACATTTTTCTACAAACATTGATTAAAATAATTGCTGCCAGAAATCTCTGTTCCAGGAGGGAAACTGTTAGCTGCTTGGATGATGGCAATTTCGAAGTCCATCACCAGAGATGGAGGGTTCCCCCCACGTACGTTAGTTTTTACAGTTTTAAAAATGTTCATATGTTTGTCACTTTTTATTTGGCAGCAAAGCGTAAAGAGCTGGAAAGGTGTTTATTTCCTCCCAAGCACTATAAACGTTGGTGAGGAGTATAAACAACTGCCCAAACTGCTTGTTCGAACTCTTGAACTTTCCGTCGAGAAAAAAATGAGTAGCGGTGTAATCAACGTTCTTTTTCCATTTCGCTGTTAAACACCAGCAGTCTGTCATTCGATCCCCTGTTATCATCTGCAAAGAAAAAATTGCTACCAGCATTCACCACTAAGTTATTTTCTTGGGAACTAGTGTGGTTCCCAAATATTTTCGCCTAATACATTGTACAGATTGTTTCGCACTTCTGTAAGATGGTAGCGATGTCACTAAGTCGTAGCCTCGATTGAAGAGCTGCCCTACTTCTTCAATGTAGGCTCCTGAAACTGTAACGTCTGTTTATTTTGCCCGTTTTTTTGCGCTCACAAAATGTTTTCTCTCTTCATATGCTGCTTCATCTGGCTACTTTCCCCTAAAATGGTTATAAATGTGGATGGTTTTCCTTTGAATTGGTTCTTTAAGGTTTACACAACGCCATTAATTGACTTCTTTTTTTTATACATCTCAATATACTGACACCCACTACATACCAGCACAGGATTTCCTTAGGAGGTCTAGTTGGACTCAGGGCACTAAAATACGGAACACTACTTGCCAATAAGAAGTCAACTGCAGTACTGGTGTAGGGACAGGGAACTTCGTGCAGGAAATGGGCTTTGTCTTCTCCAGAATACGTCGCAGGTAGCGGCTTCTGGATCACTCTGTCCACTTCCTACAGCGTCCTGGGCTCCACGCAAATGTCAACACATACAAGTGTCGCTCCGTGCAAGTGCCACAAACTCCTCTGCTGTGGGTCCAGGGAACAGGAACGCGTCGTCCGCTGCCCAAGCTACCTTGTCAACACACATCAGAAGGGGACAGTAATATGCGCAAATAAGGCTACAGATGAGAATTCCTAAGATGTAGGAAATCTCAAGTTATTGCGAAAGCGGCTATACATACAAGTTAGAAGCTGAGCACGCCTTAAAATTACTTGTAAGTTAGAAGATGAAATATCATGGCCTCTTGGTGCAATGATTAAGACATATTCATCAACAAATGGTGCTTTGCACAATTTTGGTAAACATTTTTGGAATTCAGTGATCAATTAATTGTTATATTTAGATTAAAGTTCAGTCTTGATCACGTTATGTCTGTTTTAATGAGTAACCGGTTGACTGCACAGCAGCAAGGAGAGCTCCACCTACCAACCCAAGGGAGCCAATGGGTCTGATGATGGTTTTATAGAAAAAAAACCGAAACCGGTTACTCATTAAAACAGACATAACGTGATCAAGACTGAACTTTAATCTAAATATAAATGGTGCTTTGCTCCAACACAGATTATGTTACAGACTCAATTTCGTCGATTCAGTCTATACAAAGAATACTCGTACATTTGCACGGAATATGGCCTGGATGAACAACTTGTGATTATTTTGCACTGAACAATGATGATACACGAAAACAATTGGAGGCACAGTAATAAACAGGTCGAATTTCGCATTGACATACACGTGGCCTTGCAATATCGGGTACCTAAAAAATAAGAAAATAAATGTTAACTCCACTCATACGTGATACAACCGTGACTCCTAGGATTCCAATCTGGGGTGATTTTGCATCCAGTCTGTACAGGCGGTATTCGAGGTGCCGTACAATTTAAGCTTGCAGAATAGGCCGAGAACTTACCGACCACATTGCACGCGACGTCGGCTGCTATTGCCACAACTCGCCGCTACCAATGCTCAAGTGAGAAGGCAAAGCTTGCCTCAGAACGATTTAACCACTGGCGGCTTTTCGCCGCCCATACTGGACATCCGGAGGCCCCCAGAAGCCACAAATTACCATCCACGTGCCCTCATGTCAACTGTCCGTCTCAGGGTCCACCAAACCAACAACAGACGCCTCGACCAGAGACCTTAGGTCGCGATACATGATCAGATCGATATCGGCATCCCAAGTAGTTAGTGGCGCCAGTGGAGTACCAAGCAGCCAAAATTAAAGCCGCCGTGGCTCGTTTTATTTCCATGGTCTTATTGGCGGACCACACATTTTGATTGTTATCCGTTTTTCAGTTGTTGACATTGGGAGTCGTCTAGTTAAACTTGTGCACCTCACTGCGAGCTGCTAATTTGAAATTTTGCTTGTTTATGGCCACCATCATCCTTCACTGCGATTCCAGAGCAAATGTTTTGGGCACCCTGGATGTGATGAAAAGTGACAAGACATTTGCCTCGCCTCTTTTAATTCATGTTTGATAAAATACACTTAAGCTCCATAGAAACTCTTATAGACATGCGTATTCAAATACAGAGATATGTAAACAGGCGGAATACGGCTCTGCTGTCGACAACGCCTATATAAGACAAGTGTTTGGCGCAGTCGTTGGATCGGTTACTGCTGCTTCAATGGCAGGTTGTCAAGATTTGAGTTTGAGCGTGGTGTTGTAGTCGGCCCACGAGCGATGGTCACAGCTTTTCCGAGGTAGCAATGAAGTGGGGACTTTACCGTACGACCATTTCACGAGCGTACCGTGAATATCATGGATCCGGTAAAACAGCAAATCTTCGACATCGCTGCGGCTAGAAAAAGATCCTGCAAGAACGGGACCAACAAAGACTGAAGAGAAGCGTTCAACGTGACAGAAGTGCAATACTTCCGCAAATCGCTCCAGATTTCAACGCTGGGCCATCACCAAGTGTCAGCGTGCGAACCATTCAACGAAACATCATCCATATAGGCTTTCGGAGCCGAAAGCCCATTCGCGTACCCTTCATGACTGTACGACACAAAGCTTTACGCCTCGCCTGCGCCCGTCAACACCGACATTGGACTGTTGATGATTGGAAACATGTAGCCTGGTCGGACGAGTCTCGTTTCAAATAGTATCGAGATGATGGGCGTATACGTGCATGGAGACAAACTCATGAGTCCATGGACCCTGCATGTCAGCAGGGGATTGTTCAAGCTGGTGGAGACACTGTAATGGTGTGGGGCGTGTGCAGTTGGAGTGATATGGGCCCCTGTCACGTCTAGATACGACTCTGAGAGGTGACACGTACGT
Source organism: Schistocerca serialis cubense (assembly GCF_023864345.2). Classification (NCBI taxonomy): domain Eukaryota; kingdom Metazoa; phylum Arthropoda; class Insecta; order Orthoptera; family Acrididae; genus Schistocerca; species Schistocerca serialis. The sequence continues at coordinate 511,521,360 of NC_064639.1, forward strand.
AAGCATCCTGTTTGATCACCTGCATCCATTAATGTTCACTGTGCATTCCGACGGACTTGGTCAATTGCGCAGGACAATGTGACACTCCACACTTCCAGAATTTGCTATGGAATGGCTTCAGGAACACTCTTCTGAGTTTAAACACTTCCAATGGCTAACAAACCCCCCAGATAGGAACGTTATTGAGCGTATCTGGGATGCCTTGCAGCGTAGTATTCAGAAGAGATCTCCGCTCTCTTGTACGTTCATGCCACGTCATGTTGCGGCACTCCTGCGTGCTCAGTGGGCCCTACACGATATGAGGCAGGTGTACCAGTTTCTATGGCTGTTTCGTGTAATTCGACTATACCCAAAGTGAGCTAGAGAAGGCTTAATAATATCAGAGTTTAAAAGGGTTAATGAGAGTACAGTGATTGTATGGGCTGATCTCATTTCCGTTTTCAACTTATTTAAGTTGACATGACGCCGACTATTTCAATTGCTTTCTGGTTCAGCTTTAGAACTGAGAGGCACTGAGGACACATGACAGTAGAGTAGTTAGTGTGACTGCCAAAATCGACTCACCACGCGGCGAGGGCATGTGGCCTTTGCAGTACTGATAGGGGGGGCTGGACAGTAGGTGCTGCTGAAACAACCGGTTTTAGATTACATCGGTGTTTTACATCCCTAGTTTTACCTGACAATTGAAATCGCTCAATATAACCGATATCTGAAATAACCGATTTTTTCGGCTTTCATTCCTACTACTTCCAGTAAAAACAATAGATATGAAAGACAGATTGAACGATTGTGACTCCTTCAGTTTCCAGATACCTAGTATCAAAAAATTAAATTAAACAGGCAAATGAAAGAAAAATTAGTCTGTCTTACTTTCGCTTCTTTTCTATAGAAGTGATAAGCGGCTGAACACAACAAAAAAATTGCCGGTATTCTCCTACTGATTCAATTTTTTTTAAATATCTGCTGAAAAATCATTTTTTTAATCCAGGATCATCCGCCTATTTCGACATGACGAAACGTCAGGGTTAAAGGGGGAAATGTGATGCTGAAGAATTCTATTTTTCGTGTCCATTTGTCCGTTTACAAGGGCTTCGAGTAGTAAAGGCATATTTAGTAGAAACAGACTTCAGATAAGCTATCTTCTATTTTTATCGTAAAACTGCGAATGAATGTCAGGGGAACATTTAATTATAAGATCACCAATGGCACAAGAACGACCCATTACGTCCAGTGCTTGCCAATATCGGAGAGCCGTGGCAGTAGTGACAATATGTAAGGGAAAAATGAACTGAAGTTTGTGTTGGAGCGGGCATTCAGCTTAGGTAGTTCGTGCAGCAATGTTGACCATCGTACTGCGGTGGTGTAATGGTTAGCATTTCTGCCTAACAAGCAAGAAGAACCTAGTTTGAGTCCAGGCCGCAGCACAAATTTTAATTCATTTCGTCTGCTTCGATCATTATTTTGAATTAATTGTTAAGTCTCAAGTTTTCTCCTCATATGACGTCGCATGTTTGTTGTGGCTCTTCCTGTTCTTAATCTTTCGAAGTAAATGAAGTACGGTACTTCAGGGATATCGTTCTTCGTAAAATACTTCTTGACTAGGGATGGTCCCATTCTGCAAGACAACTTGAGTCCGACGACAGCTGCAAGAAATTACCGTAGAGACGAGATGGGGTAAGTCTTCTACAGTTCATGTACACAGGTACCACCTAAGACACCACGCCACACGGTATCAGGCACATTATTTTCTCTGCAGTGCTGTACCAATTCTTACGCCATGTGTTTGTAGCTCGTTTCTGTCGGAATTGTTACTACAATTTCACTGATCGCTTTTCCCATTTTATATTATAACGCAATATTTCAATGTAACGGTAATTTTATGAATGACATTACTTGTTTTTTGAGAAAGGTATATGTACACACCAAATACACGTACTGCTACCATGGTAACTGATATTTCGTTTTTCATACCCGTCTATTAGTAAAAATATAAGAAACACTTGTTAAAGCCGAGGGCAAACAAATACCCAAAAATACCAACTGCTCAGAACTAATATAGCAGTATCAGTTTTAGCCGGTCAGTTTTTCCCACCCCCATTACACATGTGGAAGCTGCCCGGTATTAGATAGAAGACAGTCGTCTTGTCTAGAGTCGTACTGGTACCTGGACGGTTGTGTAGTTTGTTGCACGTATGATCAAGCTGGGAGTATTGGTTCGAGACGATAGAACTGTCGACAGGAGATAGGCGTCCTGGTCATGCTTACATAAATGTAATTGTCTGAGAAACATCTCCCAGCTGTCCAAAAAATACAGCAAAACAGCTCTGACTTGTTATAGGTTCAGGAGAAACCAGAGGTAGCCTCGGACACTTTATTTGTTTCCCACGGGATATGGTGTGAGCTGCTTCAGACGGCACCGATTGGAGGAAGTGATATGTTGTCAGGAGGACTTAACACGTAACGTGAAGTTTTACTTTTAGAAAACTGGGGAGGAAATCAGGTTTAATGGTTTTTAACGTTTCGCCTTTGCTGGAGGAAGATCCTGTTAATAGGAAACAACTGTGCTATTGGCAGACTGAAGACTGGTTGCCGAAATTCTTAGCGTAGGTTTGAGTCATTTCTTTATTGACAAAAAATTAATCCTTCATTTCCAGACTTGGTGTTGAATGCATCGCTACACCACAGGCTTTGCTCTCAACTGGAACAGCAACTCCATCATCAAAGTGGGGCCTAATGTTCGAGTACTCTGCAAAGCGCTTCCAGCGACGTTCGTGATAGCAGTTACACTCAGTTTCACCGATCTGCTGATATCGCACAGCCGATAATAGTGAGCGTAAATTGCTGCTTCGGCTTGGTAGGACCATAGTGAACTAGAAGTTCAGAATCGTGTTCGGAGTTAGTTTCACAGGTTCGTCTGTGAACTTGGCCAACCCTTTCTTAACGATGACAACCAAGAAATGACATGTACTGATGAACCAAATTAAAATATTGTGATCATTGCCCACCCCAGGACCGATGCTGTCTTGCGGCAGTGCGAGTATGTGACGCGAAAAAAATATATACATATAAGTGAAGCAAAGGTGAATGGGGTATCATCCTAGCAAGGATACGGGCTGGAAATAGGAAATTCCATTGACATAGGTGACTTTGACAAAGGGATGATTGCGGTGCCCTGGTGCCTCGATAAGAGCAACTTGGAAGCATCAAACCTGACCCGATCTTCGCATGCTATTACGTAAGCATCAATAGAAAGTGGTTGAAGGATAGTGAAACCGTGAGTAGGCGACAAGATTTCGGACGTCCACAACTCATCACACAACGTGGAGGCCGCAGGCTCGCCGGTTCTGCAGATTATGTTGGGTGGTGCTCTACGGCAGTTTTGACGACAGAGTACGGCACTGATGCAGGCACAAGTGTTCCGGAGCACAGCATTCAGTACACACTGTTGAACATGGGGCTACACAAAGCTACACTAAAGACGACCAGTAAGTGTTGCTTTGTTGACACAACATAATCGTCAGTGACGATTGCATTGGGCATGGGATTACCGGCACTGGATTGTGGGCAATGGAATCGTGTGGACCAGTGTCATTACACCCGGTCGATGATCGTGTGCGGATACACCTTCATCCAGACAAGTGGCTGCTCTAAATATGCACCTCACCACGAGTGGCAGCTGGGAGGGGTGGTGGTGGTTGGGGGGGGGGGGGTGTTGTAAGACGAAGGGAATAGTCAGTGTTGTGCCTTGGGGACTTCCGTGGAGTCTATGGTAATTATCGAAAGCAACATCATTTGATGTCTTCTCCGATAGAACTGGAATCTTCCAACAGCATAACTGTCCACGTCATTAAGCCAGAATCGTGCTACAGTGGTTTCAATGGCAGATGGTAACTCACGTTGGCTTTTTGAGCCAGCAAATTCATTTGAGCCGAACCCAATGGAACATATCTATAACGCTCTCAAGCGCCAGCTCCGAAGCCAAAACCCACCGGCCAGCGTAATTTACAAAAAATGCGTGATGTGCGCGTGAACAACTAGCTACACATACCTCTGGGAATCTACCAAGACTTTTCGGATCCATGTCACGCTATATTACGTTTCAAAGCCGGTCTTACACGCATTTAAAGCAGTTGGTCACAATGTTTTGGCTGATGAGTGTATAGTAACTTAATAAAACAACATTTCAAAACAAGGGTAATGATTCAACATATCTACGCGTCTCAGCGATTGTCGTTATCATTCATCGTACCTTAATCCTCTCGTATCCACTGCTGACCTCTGTGTATCGCATTCCAGTTTTAAATATTAAGCGCTAAAGCCTCTGAAATACTACTGCATGCAGGAACTGTTGTCCTTCGGGAAAGAACTCTTACTCCATCTCGAGTAGCACCGTTTTTTTTATTAGGGGTTTAACGTGTTCTTTGGCTGTTTCCCAGAAAAAATAACTCTGTAACGGCGCATTCAGATTCGTGGTTTCGCCCGCCTCGGTTCTCTGCGAATGCGGTCTGCACAATAAGACAGGAACATTTCTGTTTTACGGCTTAGACTGCGACCTGCCGGAGCGCTGCCACACTGACAGCCGGCGCGGCTGGGCCCCTGGGAAATTACGCGGCAGGCCGAGGCGGAGGCGGCAGGAGCGGCGGCGGCGGCGGGGGCGGAAGAGCGCCCACTGAAAGCCCCCGCCCGACACGCATCACCTGCGCCGCACGCCGTGTTTACCTTTTGTTCGCTCCCGATTTGCTCCCGCTTTCACACGTCATCCTAGATCACCACACTCATCACAGAGATGACAGTCCGCAGCAACGTCTCATTGTCCCTTAACTATACTCGCTATTTAGACTGACGTTAGTAACTTCCTGTAGTAGTTTTCGACACCAGAAACCATCTGAAACTTATTTACATGCATGTTTCTCTCAACTTATGATAAAGAATAAGAAAAGGCTTCCATTGATGAAAAAATAAATCTTTATTATAAAGGAAAACACAATCTTACCAACAATTTAAGCTCACACATTAATAGTGGTCTCTTAAACACGTTTTCCTGGAAGTAACTTAAAGAAACAAAAAAATCTGCTTCAACGATATTCGGAAGCATTTTCTGAGATCAAATAATGGTCCGATAATTTAAATGTAAAGACAAAAATGAACAATTACGTTCAATAACGAAATGGTAGTAGACACATTAACTACTTAACCACACACTTATTTTAGTTCATCATAGTCAAGACATGCCTTTTTATCAATGAAATGTTTCTTACATATGTTTTCATGATTTATAACATGTTTTAAAAGTTTTTGTATCTTTAAGGCATGGACTATGTGGCATCGTGTCACCATTGACCGTTTGGCTGCTTCGGTCCCATTTGGACTGACACTACAGACTCCTTGATCCTGCAAACAGTTTAAAAATTTTCGCAAAGGACTTTGTCCATTGTGGTGTGCAAGTCTCTAAAGAAATTTCTGGAACTTGTTTTTCTCTCTTTGATATTTGCTTTGATCAACGCCAAGCCGAATTGTTTTATAAAATCTTGATGCATCTTCATGCTGTTCTTATTTATAAATGATTTCCGTAAAAATAGTTAAATTGTCTTACTATTTTTTGGTTTTCTTCGCGATTACTCTCTTGTTCTTTCTCTTCATCGTCCTCTATTTTACTGCCAGTTTCATGATCAGATATTTCTGTTTCATTGTCACTAAACTCGCAGCTTCATCTGGAAAAGCATCTGATATACCCAATAAGCCAGTTGTCTTCACTTGCTAACAATTAATCTAAAATCTTAACATCGTCCAAACGTGACTCCATGTATGATGACAAAAAATGAAGGTAACGGTATATGAGTTAGTGCGTAGATTTCGACCTCAACAGGTACGTATCTATGGGAATAATTGTCGCTGGTTAGCACACACCTGCACAATGCGAAAGTAGAGCCAGCGCTAAGATTATATAAAGATGGGGGGGTGGGGGGGAGGGGGGTAACCTTGCAGTGGAATGGAAGTTAAGGGTTACAATTGTCTACTACAGGTTTACAGTGTATCGGTCATTGCTGAAGATGTGAAATGAAACCGTGGAAGAACAAGTGAATATTACAGCAATGCAATCACTAACATAGTACTCTACTATCGAAGAATGCGAGGACAATGAGGAAGGCACTGTACGGCATGACAGTCCAATTAGCCTCTCTGATGGCCAATGCAGATGGTTTCAATAATATTTGATCTCTGAAAGTGGGAGTAAGAAGGGGAAAATGGCGCGATGAGGTGACCAGAACTTTCCGAATCCATCTACACGCCCTTCCGCGCACGCACTAAGATCGAATATTAATAAGACTGAACATTGGTCGCCAGATTGGGGTCTGTATTAGATACGATTGATAGACGAAATGGAGAAGACACCAAGATAAGGAGTCCATTGCCTACCAACACGACGGGCCGAAAATAGAGTACAAGTGACGGAACAATCTTGTTGTAGCAGTCGTTATACGTCAAGTAATGGAGCGTTCAGTCAAGGAGAGCAGCCAGTGTAAGAAGTGTGAAAAAAAAGTAAATAGTGGTATTTACCTCAAGGACAAATATATATGTGCAGTCGGCACGCTATTTTAAACCAGTTCAGATTTCGCAGCAGCCTGGAATTCGGAGGTCCGAATTCCCCAAGGGCAACTCGGTACTCTAGTGAAGGTAGCTAACGTACACCCGTGCTGTGGCACTCGACTCAGAGGAGTGCGGTTAGAACTGTGGTGGAGAATCAAATTTACAATTCCGGTATCTGGACGGCTGCGGTTGAAGACGCGGTGGCGTAAAATTCATGATTACCACACTTAGCGTCAATTTCCTGAGCCATGTCTCAGGAAGTGAGAACATGTGACGCTGTTGATGGGGAACCGTCTGTCGAATGAGATATTAAAGGAACCGAGACATCATGAGGCCCCAATAAATAAAATTTTTTTATTTATTAAAATTTTATGATTCTCTCTCTTTCTATAAGTATACGCTTTACGTACAGTAGCTCATCATTTTCGTCTTTAAATGCCTTACTAAAGCAGACGCGGCGTGTGTATGCCCAGCTGCCACACTATAGTCAAACATAAACCCTTCCCTACAGTGTCTGAGTCTTTAATTTTGAAGCCGCTATTTCCAAAGAAGATCGTTTGCCTAATTCTTGAAGAATATATCGACTGTTCTATGAGCAGGGATTTATTTCAACCGATATTTTTTGCTGCCCTTCCCCAAATCAACCAATTAACCAGCACATATTTCTGTCGATACAAGTAGATTACTTATTTTACTTACACTTCTCTCTTGTTTTCGTGTTGCAAGCTTATTGTTGTGACTGCGTATTTCAAACATTTTTCATCGTAAAAGGTCGAAAACGAAGGAATTTAATTGCAGTCGTAAATTTTACGGTAATCAACACAAGTGTGTCGTTGGAAATCGTAAAAATGAAGAAGATATTACGCCGCAGCGAATTTCGAAAGTTAGTGCTTCAAAAAGCAAATTGAAACATTTTACCGAAAATGAACAAGATCTTGATGTTGTAAATTGTGAAAATAACGGTTACATTTCGATTAGCAAGTGCAAGCTTTCAGAATTGCTTTTGTGTTGTGCCAAATGTAAATACTGTAACAACAAAAGATCCCGTACGTTTGGACTGGACGTAAGTAACAGAAGAGGCGTATCCAGCAAAACAGTAGGGAAATGTGAAGTGTATGAAGTAATGTAATGTACAATGAAATGTCCTGTAACTTGCACAAAATGTATGTGATGAATATTCGCCTTGTTTATGCCACGAGGCGTGTAGGGAAGAGAAGGAAAGTAGAAATGATATTTTATGCTGTGATGGATTTCACACAGCCACCTGTCAAATTCGAGAGGTATTATAAACGTCTGCATAACACCCTAACAGATGTCCCTTTTCTGATCTTTTTCTGATCTTCATCATACAACACAAACATGACACCACATTATGCAAACAACTATTACACTTAAATACACTTGATAAATACACATACGACACAACTCTCAGCCGGCCGGAGTGGCAGAGCGGTTCTAGGCGCTTCAGTCTGGAACGGCGCGACCGCTACGGCCGCAGATTCGAATCCTGCGTCGGGCATGGATGTGTGTGATGTCCTTAGATTGGTTAGGTTTAAGTAGTTGTAAGTTCTAGGGGACTGATGACCTCAGATATTAAGTCTCATAGTGCTCAGAGCCATTTGAACATAACTCTCGCATATCCGCAAGGAGAGAAGCCGTTATGCACGGTTAAAGATAACTCTTTCTGACTAGACTGATGAATCTACCCCCTGGGTTCTCGCAGCTAACAATGCCGGTCAACTTAGCTTTTTTTCCCCAAGGGAAAGGAATTTTGCGACTCAGACTGCAAGCAGGCCTTCGGAACAAGCCGCGTTTTGTGTAGGTCAGCTGCAGTTGCAATTCACCTACAGCTGGATGTCGTAATAATGATGGCGCAAACTGTCGTTAGGCCGAAATAAAACCAACACGCTGTATTCTGACGTATGTGGCATGCCGTATTATTACATGATGTCGCACTGTGCAAAGTTTCCAGATACGAATACTTGACGTGAGCCTGGTTCCTGCGACAACACACCCGGCCCGAGGCAATACAAACACTCCTGGCTCTGTCAGAAAAATTATTCGGCAGTCTGCATTCTATGGATGCAGTCTATTAGCCAGTCATCGGGCGAATGTACGGATAATCCAGAATGTTCCTCAACGAGCAGAAGCGTCTACTTGTCGGAACAACTTATCTGCAGCCAGACAGCCATTTCTAATGATTCTGGTCTACACACGAGATACACGAGGCGAGGCTGCTCAGTGACCTCAAGCGTCTGATGCAACAGTCCGTCAAAAGTTCAACTCGGGGCACCTGAACGTTTCTGGCAGCCACCACAGGCAGCGAGATACATACGTTGCTGTGGATCTGGCACACTACTTCGTCAGTTATGGGATCGCTGGCGCAGCTGCAATTGCGCGACTTCAGCATTTCACCAAATGGACGATACGAAAGTACCTTGCGCATGATGTGTCACCGCCAAGTCAGATAGCTCGATGAAACTTGGGCCATACATAGAAAGAACTACTACAATAAAGTATAGCACAGAAGGTAATTGGCAGAAGTATGTAATGGGACGAACAGAAACGACACTTTTATTCAAAGACGATAACTGCAATGAAGCCATTCCTATTGATGATGGTCCCCTGGACATTGCAGAAGACGGGTCCTTAATAGAGTGTGTGATCATCACAAAGGGCAATCCATGCTCTGCAATGTGCTCCTGTGTTGGCCACTGGGTTGCTGCGGAGTTCATGTGGTAGGGCGTTCCATTCCTCCAACAGCGCCGTTGACTACTTCTGAACGGTCGTTGGTGCATGTAGACACGCTGAAATACGTGTCTCCAATGCGTCTCACACACACTCGATGGGTTAGGAGTTGGGGGACGAAGAGGTCAGTCCTTTTGCAGAATGTCCTCCAGTTCCAAGAGCTCCCCCTACCGCACAGTTCAGTGCGGTCGCGCATTGTTATCCACAAAACGAAGTCAGAGCTGAATGTACTTCTGAAAAGATGCCCATGGGAAAGAAGCACGTTGTCACAATAATGGTGATCGGTGAGTGTAGTGTGTTGAAAGATTTAAACGTCAATTCACCCATGCAGCAATATGCCTTCCAACACCATACCCTCTGTATTTCCAAAATGATTGTTTGACAGCATTCCTTGGTGCATTGCATGTTCTCACCTCTCGCCATATGCCGGTACATAACGCAGCCTGGAACAGTATCGAAAAATGAGCTTTCCTGTGGTCTATGTGTTTTGGTGAAGGGAGGCAAATGTCTATGTGAAATATGGTGTCAGGGCAAAACTACCATTTCGACTACTCTGGAATGGTAAACGGATTGGCTGACGCTAAAATTGATGTTCTGAGACAGTAACTTTCTGGGATATCGTAGTCTCCCAGTGCAGAGGATCTTCAACCTCGACACCCAGTTTTCATATAGGTAAGAAACAACTGTAGCTACACTCTCATCTACCCAGTTTTGCCTACTTTTCAAGGTTATCATCCAAAAGACAGAAGTTGATGTTTGCAAATAGGAGACCTTTCAGGATTCTTGATAGTATAGCGTGTAGTAAAACAAATGTTCTTGAATAATATCTTTGATAATTTTTGCACATTTACGTTTGCACACAGAAATCAACTATTTCTTTATATTTGTTTGGTTTAGTTTTAATAGCGCAAAATTTAATTTTTAACTTATTATTTTAATGTACATCCAAATCATCTATTTGTTTCTTCAGCTAAACACAAAGGAAGAAATTTTCCAATTCCACTACAGTACTCCTAGAATAAAAGATACATAACATGACTGTCGTTTGACTCTAGCCGCAACAATAGCTTAGAAATATGTAAAATAAATAGTTTATATCATGATGTGTTCAATAATATTGTAACAGGTGCTCAATATGTAATGCTTTTCATCACCCTACATATGTAATACGATAACAAGACGTACAGACGACGTGTAAACATCTGACACCACATAGATCGACAAATCGATAGTAAAATCAAAACCAGCTGTATTTTGACCGTCATATTGTCCACTGCACTACAGAACTGTTGTGATCGTGTTTTCAAGTTACTGCTATATTAGTGACAATTTGTGAACAGTGACCAAGAGAGGCACGGTAATGGATACACCGCAACATAATCACAACGAGACTGCCACGCCAGAAGAGCAAAGTGAACGACCGTTACGCAACATTTTCGTGCAAACATTAGTCCAGCTTCCAAAGTGACATCGCCTCTTACTAAGTTTTCTCTTTTTTCACAGGATTTACGAAAAGACTATGTAATATCAGTATGACCTTAATGTAAAGTTGTTTTTGTAATGCCATTTACCCTGTAGATGAGATTTAACCCTCGCTAAATAAATAAGTAATACAATAGTTGACCAAGTTTGTGACTGGTAGCGGTAATTTAAAAAAAAGTCTTTACATATTTCTTGAGACACTCACGGTCGAAAAATAGTCAAAATGGCTTCAAATTCAGTTAAGATTGATTGGAGGGTAGGGTTTTCTGTGCTTCTGTTAGACATCCTCGTCGTACTACTATTCTACTAGATGCACTAAACCATTTACGTCACAGTATCTGACGTTACAGTTGGAGATATCTACTTACGACGTCATGTAAACTCCAACTTCCTCTGTCATTAAATAATGAGCAAGCACAAATTACGGTGGGTCTCACTGTGTAACTGCATGAGAAATGTGTATACTACCTGTTTAGATCTTAGAAAAAGTCGTTCAATTTTCTTTCGTTCCCATAAAATTTCATTTTCTCTCTCCTTAGAACACATTTGTCACAGTCACTGAAACATCCATTCATTAAGTTAGCTCGTCTGGTGCAACATGACATAAGAACACACACAAAATAAACATTGTTACCACAAAAGCTCAGCTCTAAACCACTTCCTCAAACATCTCAGAAAGTATTTCTCCACATATCTACAGCCATGCTCATAAATTAAGGATAATTGCAGAATGTGGTGCCACACAACGCGGCACTACACAAAACTGGCGCTAATCGCGTAGGCACATAGGGAGCACACACGATACATATCTGTAAGTACACGGTATTGGTGATACGTTGAGAAAACCGTCCCGAAACACACATGCTACAAAACGCCACTGTTTCCTGCGCATGTACCCCGACATCAGTAGGGATATGATTACCATACACACGCGCACAGGCCGCACAACGCGTTGGAATATTCTGGATCAGGTGGTCGAGCAGCTGCTGGGGTACAGCTTCCCAATCTTGCACCGGTGTCTGTCGAAGCTCCTGAAGTGTCGTAGGGGTTTGAACACGTGAAGCGATATGTTGATCGAGAGCATCCCAGACATGCTCGATGGGGTTTAGGTCTGGAGAGCAGGCAGGCCACTCCATTCACCTGATATCTTTTGTTTCAAGGCACTCATCCACGATGGCAAATCGGTGGGGCCATACGTTATCATCCATCAGGACGAAGGTGGGACCCACTGCACCTCTGAAAAGGCGGACATACTGGTGCAAAATGACGTCCCGCTACACCTGACCTATTACAGTTCCTCTGTCAAAGACATGCAGGGTTGTACGTAAACCAATCATAATCCCACCTCACTCCATCAAACAACAACCTCCATACAGGTCCCTTTCGAGGACATTAAAGGGTTAGTATCTAGTTCCTGTTCAAGTCAGATGAATACGCGGTGAGAATCACTGTTCAGCCTATACCTGGACTCGTCTGTGAACATAACCTGGGACCGCTTTTCCAATGACCATGTACTGTGTTTTTGACTCCAGGCTGTACGGGCTCTCCTGTGACCAGTGGTCAGTGGAATGCACCTTGCAGGTCTTCGGGCGAATAAACCATGTCTGTTCAGTCGTCAGTAGACTGCGTGTCTGGAGACAACTGTTCCAGTGACTGCGGTAAGGTCCAGAGCAAGGCTACCTGCAGTACTCCGTGCCGTCTGCGGGCACTGATGTTAAGATATCGGTCTTCTTGTGGTGTTGTACACTGTGGACGTCCCGTACTGTAGCGCCTGGACACATTTCCTGTCTGTTGGAATCGTTGCCATAATCTTGAGATCACACTTTGTGGCACACCGAAGGCCCGTGCTACTACTTGCTGTGTTCGACCAGCCTCCAGTCGCCCTAGTATTCTACGCATCAAACGTCATCAATATGCATTCTTTGAGCCATTTTCAACACACAGTCACCATTAGCACCTCTGAAAACGTCTGCGCACTTACCCGCTGCACCGCACTCTGACATGCATCAACACACCTCTGCGTATGTGGATTGCTGCCAGCGCCACCGAGCGACAACCGCAGGTCAAATGGTAATACCCCGAGGTGATTTAAAACCCCCAAATCGCCCACCAGAACTTTGTTTCACCATGTATCAGCATTATCCTTAATTCATGAGCACGAGTGTCGCTTCATGCTGTTACCATCAGATCATCTTGAAGTGATCCTTATTTATCAATTTTCCGTCCTGGAGTATACCTTCATCCACCCATGTATTCCGCAACAACGGTCATCCTTTGTCAGGAATGAAACTTTATCTTCAAATATTATGCCTTCACTATTTTTTGTACACTCGGCTTTCTCCATCCAACAAATAGTTTTCCCGCCAACAATCATGGTTAAACATTAATCCGAAGAATATAATTTTGTCACTTGGCTGGTTTAGCATCTAATTTACATATGTGAGTGCACAGTACCCTAAATTAACTTTGCCATTGGCTCAGTGTTCCCTCGTATTTGGCACCATTAAACTGTCTCTTCCTGAAATTAGTAGGTATTGCATGAAAAATAACCTGAGCATTCCTCAAGTAACATCACATAATAAAAATCAATACAATATATTTATCTCATCTTCATTTCGAATATACTTCTGCAAAGGCTATCACACAATTTCTCTCTCATGTGTCGTCCATACTGTTTTCCTGGATCACTCCAACACTGACAACTGACAGTCTACCCAAGAAAACACTGTAAAATAAATGTATGGCTACGCAAATTCATGCAAGTACAAAATGCTACTCGATTTAAACGAAATTTGATAATATGTTACCAGACACTGAGATAGTTTGACTGTTTCTGGAGCTTTTAATAGTACGGTTATTCATTGAATTCCTGAATATTGGTGATGTGTTGCTTGCCTTTCGATTTGCGACTTTTAATGGTTCCAAACTCTACATTCTTTTAAATAAATATTCCCCTCACCCCATGAGGACCACAGTAGATGTGGAAGATTTTGTTCCATAAAAACTTACTCTTCTTCGAGTGTCTCCTCTTTCTAAGGAATATCTTATCCCCGGTCGTAAAACTGATTTTCCAAATACACCTTCATGCAGCTCAGGATTCCTTTCGACACTCAGCAATTTACTTCGTTATTCTCACTAACCAGTGCCCACAGTAGCTTTTAGTCTATTCTGTTATTTACATTCGATCCACTCCTTCTACCTTCAACAGCCTAGCTTTGATACTACACACAATAAGACATTACTACCTAGTGAATGATTCAGATAAATTACCTTGGGAATCATCATCTCTACCTTTGTTCCTCTCCTTGTAGCAAATGCACCTCGAATTTTCCATATTCATTAACAGTAGTGCCAGATTACCGTTTCCTACTCTCAAAGTAAACTCATCTTATTGAGACCTGCTAAATCAGCCACATTGCTCTCTGTCTGCACCCGACTCACATTCCTCAATCCTTTCTGGAAAGGCGAGATATGCATCCACAAATACCCTCAGTCTGAATATGTATAAAACCAGGCCTTCATTTCTGACAGTACTGCACCCCAGGTATTTCGCCTCTTCAGATACTGGCTCACTGATGGGTACACCTTCCCAGTCCTCGTCTTAATTGACTTTGTTCGCTCCATCCCTCTCACAGTTTTCAGCAGCCACAGTTTCCTTTACTGCAACGTGCAACTGTTTGTCTAGTACACTGGCTACTGTCTCCTTCAACCCTACATCATTATTATTCACACTTATTTGTCTCTCCTTTTTGTTGAACTCAACATTTGTAATCGCAATTATCTCTGTTTCAGTCTCCTCACTGACTGTACAAAGTCCTTTTCATGTTCAAGCAAAAGTACAGCTTCAATCTTGGTAGTCGTAAATCCTAGCACTCCCATTTCCTTTCCGACGTCTCTCTCTGAGCAGTCCCTGAATTTTAAATTGCTCTCCTGATCTTCATTTTTCAACAATGCAAATCTTTCCCCTAAAATGCAAGGATAGATGACACTGTTTTAAGAAATCTGGTCCAAAGCTTGCCTCCTCCGCAATATTATGGATAACTATAACATTTGTGCAAATAATGTTCGACTAACTGTAGAACTTTACTCGAATTTCTTCCTTCGCTTTTCCTCCTCTCCCACCGATTGTTGTACGCACTCTCATTTTCTACCTTTTTAACATGGGCCACACTTTCACTTTCTCACGTGCTTCACTCATGTCTTTTATTAAGCATGTAAACCTGGGTTTCTGAGTCTAAGATGCAGAGTACCGCTCTTCCATTTATGTCTGCGTCGATTACTGGGTAAGTAATGCTTACTTCACTATTCTCCTTTCTTCCACAGTTAATCAAAATCAATGAAAGACACTCCGTGCAAGCTTGCACCTTTCCGGGGTATGTGTGGAACACTCTTCACTAGTCAGAGGCACCACATTCTGATTGGTGTTTGCAGTGGGTTTGGCTTGCATATTTCCACTATTTCTGCTTGATCATGAAAACTGCCATTATTTCTCTTATCATCAAAGCCACGCTCGTCTTGCTGGTAGTATGGTGACCAATGCTCATGTTGCAGTTGCCTGTTCCAGCAGGCACTGCATGGTGTTATCCAGTTCTGACTTTCTGTTTCACACTATACTTCCCGAAATCCATTCTGCACAAAGTGTCTCTGTACATCTGTCAGATCCATCCTGTTTTGATTGTTTGTACGGCGTGTTACAATATTAGTTATGGCACAGCTTTTCTTTGAACAACAAATTCAAGAGATTTAGTTTTCCTGTGTTAAACTATCAAAGAAAGCAGCTCTTAATAATTTTGCCTGACGTCCTATCCCAGCAAATGAAATTTTCTCATCAGCTAAAGCGTTTAAGCGTATTGTGATAACGGTGGCTAGGCTGCGGAATATCCTTGCGAGGGGCTGCATTTTGCACAGTCGAGCATGGGACACGGAGCTGCTATGCAGTGTTGTGAGTAGTGAAATAATTATCTTTGGTGTATTTTGATGGCCTAGTGCTGATTAAAGTTCTCTAGTTTTTTATACCTAATAGTGTCTGCCTGTAGTAGCAGTGTACGTGTGTGTTTTCTACTATTTTCCTTTCTTTTTCTCTCTTCCTTTCAGGGACCTGTGTATCATATCTAACCTCTTGTATTCGTATTTGTAAAACTTTCTATTTCAGGGACTCAGTATTCTTGCCTCATATTATTTTAACTTTTCGTTTATCCACTGTATTGTAACTGTGTTTTGGTATTCAGGTTAAACTGTAGGTAGGGTTCGTTTGTTACGTTTCTTTCTCTATTTGACAACTGTTTACTTACTGTTCCTATGTTTCTATGATTGTGCGTAACTCGTGTCTCGTCCACAATTGGCAGTGGGTCTGTACCAGTGAGAGGGGCAGTAAAGCCCTCCCTGTGGGAGGGAATTACCTAGATTTCGACATTCTCTCCGACAATTCGAAAACTTTTTCTTCCGGGAATGTAAGCATATTGTCTTATTGTTGGCTTGGTTGCGGAGTATCTTTGCGAGCGACTGCATTTTGCTGAGTCTAGCACAGGACACGGAGTTGCTATGCTGCATGAGAAAGGGCATTATTACGGAAGTTCAAGTGTGGCGGCAAGTACTATGTGAGGTAATGAGATATGGAAGTGGATTCAGTGAAAACTGCCTAAAGACGTATGAGCCGTGCTGCCAATAACATATTTTGAGTATACGTCCGTTTGCTTGTCGTACCGTACATCAGTCATCTGCATTGTGTTCGGCCTTCCAGAATGAAACTAATGCGAATTAGTAACATTGCTTACCGCAAAAGAGAGCAATGTAGTGTCAGTGTCTTGTAGCGAGCGTGAGGATAGGCGACGAGCTAAGAACTTTCGCTCGACCATTCGGCTTCCACATCATAAACAATCACCCGCTTCGTGTCGGTTACGCGTACGCTCATCTAAGTGATAAATGTGGACAAATAATCAAGAACGTTAAGTGGCATGAACACTTACGACTTAGTGTGTAAACAGCGCAACCTGCGATTTTCTTATCGTCTCAGAATATAATTGTTCATACCAGACGTAGGACAGTGTTTGTTTAGTGGCTCCCTTAAACCCGCTTGCATATCTATATACATAATTCTAGCCAAGGCAGCAGCATTGTGGAGCAGAAATAATACGACCGCCGCGGGAGTACCAGGTACGTGGCGTCGACATGGCGCAAGGTCAAAGTGAGAACAGTTTAAGGGTACCCCCTCTAGTTGCACCCCCAGGCAAGTTACAAACGCTGCGTTCCAGGGTTTAATTTTCTGGAAACTTGTGTGTGGCTCTTCTCTCCACTAAATGATTCCTGTCAACCAGTAAGAATTTCTGTTACAAATTTTCAACAAGAGGTCTGCCTGTGTTTCGTGGAGGAACAGGCAGAATTCTTATTCTAGGCGTGTCAGATCAAACTCAAGTGTTTATCCGCTGTGTTATCTGATTTTCTCAAATAGGGGGCCCTACCACTCGTAATGTGAAGTGTATTGAGTGAACTATGCAAGAAGAACGCTAGGCCCAGTCAATACCATATCTCGAACTGATTAGTAGTCTGCCACCCAAGGTCGCTCCACCTCCTGTTCTAAAGCTTAAGGGGTGATCGTCCTCTTGGACCTTGGAGAATTTTTGTTTCACTGTTCACATCCAGATTTCCTAACTGTGATTCATAAACTCCAAGAACATTACTGAAGAAATTACGTGAAACTTCCACCAATATGTATGTACTGATATACGATATTTATTGACGTCCTAATCTCTGCAGTCACTGAAGTTACTTGATATAAACATGAAAATTCATCAGCTGACATTGACTGAATTCAGACCAATCGAAATCAGATGCCGTAAGAAAATTATACATGAAACATGCCAGTCTAGCAGTGGATTGCCACGCGCCAGTCAGCAATCTGTGGGGCCTGTGACGACTCATTTCGTGAACCTGTCGTCTCCCACTAGTGAAAGAGAAGCATCTGTTTGAATTAACAGGTAGAGTAAAGTGAAATACGGTTGTTCGTAAAATTTCGTACGGAGTAACGAGCTCTGCTTGGACGTAGCAGCCTATCAAGTTATGGATAAGGTCCCAAATGAAACTGTCGCCATTGTGGAGCGAAAGCAGCGTCTGGTCCCATCGGTATCTGCTTAAACTCTGCAGTCACCAGAGTGTGGAAGTCTTCTCTCCTTGGAATCTAATGCCAGACTCTAAAATTGGCCGCAGTCCTAATCTACCAAGCGAATGTTTTCCTTGTGCTCTCATCAGAATCTAACAACAGAATCTTCTCATTATTTCGCCTCTGAATTCTCTCTTGCATCGTCATTAGAAAAAAAATCGAATAAACTTGCCTTAGCCAATCAAACTTGTGTAAACATCGTTCCACTAACCAAACGACAATAACTAGTACTGTTCTCCCTCCCATACGAAATACTGGTACTGACCAATGGGATTTTACCACATACAAAAGGGAAGCTAGTTTTTGAAGGAACTGTATGACTCCAATTTGTCAAGACGAGAGATATTTTGTGACCATAATGGGAGCAACAGCGTCGTCTCGCCACACGGCCGATCTGTTGAAACGTATGGTCACAGACAAGATAGCATCACAGGGTCACTTACAGAAGTAGTTCGTGAAGGACAGCTTTGGTCAGAACAAGGGCCTCGTTCCTCACTCCACCTGTTAGAAGAAAGCCATCCGAGTACCGCCACAAAAGGGAGGACGCATCACCAATAATCATTGCTACAGCACAAGCTAATCGCACCGGCTGTAATACAAAAACAGCTCCATGATTTGTAGTTGTTAGCGCACCAGAGAGGCGACGGTCTCAAAGTGGTGGTACAGAGTTGCCGCCGTACCATCCGTGCCGTTGTCGATGCTAAGAAATATTCCGATTTTAAGGCATCCCCCATACAACTGACCTGGTCTGCGCAACACGCCATTTGTAATTGGGCAAAAAAATAGGCCCCCCGCCCCCTCCGACTTTTTTCGGCTGGGTTGAAAGCATTTGGGACGTATCCGTACGGAAATCTAACGAGAGGGCGATAAATTGTTTTTTGAACGGTGACAATTGCGTAACCATTGCTTCACATGGAGATCTATCCAAAAAAAAACAAGGACAGTGAGATGTTATAAGGTGTTATTCGTGGTTGTCCTGGAATTTTTTGTGTTTTTTAAGGATGATGGATATTGGTAACACTTGAAACAAGTCGCCCTGATAACTGGCCTACTTGTTTCAGGTAATGTGATCATATTTCGTGTTCCAGTGACAGGTCTTTATTGTGTCTTAACATGGTCAGACGGGGAACCAAACTCGTTTTGCAGTTGTTTGAATGTATGCTCTGAAATGTAATATTAAGAAAGCTTTTTCCAGATTTTTATCACTCTGTTCTGTTTGAATTAATTCATATGGTCATGTTGTGGCTTTACATCAGCGCGACATATTGATTTAATCGGGCATACCCAACAGAACAGACATCATGGGTGGTACAGGGGCCGTAAAGATACGATATTACGAGAAATAGGACGTCTGCCGCCTACGGCCACTGAAGGAAATCAGTGTTGGAGGTTGAAAATTTGTGCTGGACCGGCACTGCAACCCGCGTGTTTAGCGAATGCTACGAACAGTGGGGCTACTGGAAAGGGGAACTACTTACACATGATAGGTTGAGAACTTGAGTCGGCTGTGAAGCGTGTTCGGATGTTCCAGGCGATTAAAGCAACTGTTCTAGGGATACAGAGTATCCAGGTCCAATTCCCGGTCCGGCACAGATTTTGAGCTTCCAACTATTCATTTATTTCAATGCCCGTAAGTTGCTGAAGTTCTGTTTCTCGTAATACTAAAACATATTCGGATTTACTTCCACTTTTCCACTTCATTTGATGATTTTTCGTTAGGTAAGCTAGGCAAAACACTGACCTTTCTGGTTGCTACAATTGAAGGCACTCGTAGCCCTCCATGTATAACTTCTCCTCGCGGTATCCATAACTTATAGTTCGTTCGTTTTTCTACATGTCGTGGCTGATTCGTCTGAAGTCTACTTTTAGCAAGGTCATGTAATTTATTCCAGTTAATCTTTAGACAAGGCAGCCATAATGTCATCATCTGACAAAGTTCCTTTCATGACACCTTCCAAATCCCACGATTGTCTGAACACAAGGACAGTCTCAAATGTGTTCTCCATTCTTCGTTTCCTTACGGCTGCTGTAGTAGGAGCAGACAACAGTAGTCTGCCATAAAAAAGACCGCAATAAAATCATCCTGTCTCGACGTTCCTTTCCCCAATAGCTATTCATTCCCACTACATTCTAGAGTAAAGGATGGTTGGCTGCATGCCTTGTCCTCTTACAACTGTTTTTAGTGTGAGCAGTTATGAAGAAACGAGGATGCAATTAAAGCACGCGAAGCTGTAAACGACATTGAGGTCAAACAGTTCTCACGATTAAAGAGCCCTAACGGCGCGTGTAAACCGACTGAACCTCTGCAGATTTTTTATGACGTCAAGACTAGTGCCGAAGGGCCGCAGAGAGGACGGACAGACACGGGGAAGAAATAATCGTTGATGTACTGGGAGAAGACTGAATGAGCAGAAATAGTTGCCATCAACATCGCGGTAATATTTTATTTTGAACCGACGTCAGAAAAGTGGAAGAAACTGGTTTCGGGTAATCTATTGGTATTACAACTTTCAAAACGTTAGCACTGTTAAATGGACTGGTTCATGAATACAAGGGAAAACCTCAAAATTTTTTCTGTCTTCTAAATAGTGTAGCTCAAGGAATTAGAGTGGTGAGCTCATATAAAGCTTACGTTACTTTACCTGATCTTTTGGAAACAATTTGATGTATGAACCACAGATGTTGGTTTCATACCATTTTCTGAATTTTATTTTTTGTTGCAAGTGAATAAAGCATGTTAATTATTTACGTACAGCATAGGTACATACATCTCGAAATAGAAACCAGATACAAGCATAATTTTTTTTCTGGAATTTCCTTACACTATTATCTTTAAAGTTGACTCTTGGAAAGATATTGCTGTCATAAATTACTGTTAAAAGAGTTTATAATAGTGTTTATAAAGAATTTCAATAAATAACTCTTTAAAAGTCTTTAGTTTTCAAATTTATCGTAAGAGCCGACACTTTAGTTGAATATATTTTAAGGAAGTGTACAAAATTTCAGCCCTTTATCTTTAATAGTTTTTAAGCGATGTGTACCAGAACATCAAACAAGTAAACTTCGTGAAATTCAAGTTACAGCTTGTTTCTCTATCCACCCTGCACGACACTAATGCGTCCCACGTTCATATTCATTTTCTTTCTGGTGTTGTTCTCCTTCGCTTTTCTTTTTCGGACTACTTTTTGTTACTTTTGGTCCTTTGGTGGCTTTCAACACTGATTTCTCTCCTTCCGTCTGAGGACAATGGCAATTAAAGTTTCTTCGATGTTTAGTCCACCAGGCATCCCCGTCAGTTTATACCCTTAAACATTGACACCGCACCATCATTGAAGCATAGCAGAGTGTCTAGCAGACCTATTTTCAAGTATTTAGCCCTTCCAGACTACTTTCTGGTATCCTTTCCCATACACAACTTTTAAAATTTTCATTTTGGTTTTTAGTTCCATCATGCAATTACTTCTATAATAATTTTGTGTCACTGCGGCATCAGAAAATAGACATTAGAAACAAACAATTCTTTTTTTAAAAGAACTGTCAGCGTGACACGGGGGAGTCGTCATATCTGCAGGGAATTTTAACATCCTCTCATTTTTGGGCTTTGTTCGGCATAGTTTTCTCGAAATAAACTTTTTCTTTAGAACATTTTAAGACAAAATATATAAAATAAATTTTTTTACACTTATTCACGTAAGGTAGGGGGGCCAGTTTCATCACAGTAGTACGTTAGAATCTGCATAAATCTGGAAAGGTTACGGAAAAGGTAACAAATTGTTATATATGTATACGAGGGTCAATCCAAAAACATGCACACTATTTTTTTTAATCCAACTTTTATTCTACATGTTTGAAAGTTTTACGGTGTGTAGATACATCCTTTAGGAACAATATTTTCATTTCTCCACATAATTTCCATCCCTCTCAACTGCCTTACGCCATCTTGGAACCAGCGGCTGTATACCCGCACTTAAAATTGTATACCCGCACGGTAAAATTCTGGACCAACTTGTTGGAGCCACTGTTTGGCAGCGTGCACAAGGGAGTCGTCATCTTCAAACCTTGTTCCACGAAGAGAGTCTTTCAGTTTCCCAAAGAGATGATAGTCACGTGGAGCCAGGTCAGGACTGTAAGGCGGATGTTTCAGTGTTGACCATCCGAGTTTTGTGATTGTTTCCATGGTTTTCTCCGCGCCTGTTTTAACGCCAACACTTTCAGTACTCTGCAAACACTTCCTTTCCCTATCCCAGCATAGCGTGACAATTCGTTCACTGTGATGCGTCTGCCAGCAGTCACCAGTTCGTTAATTCTCTGCACACTGTCTGGAGTGTGTGCAGTACGAGGCCTGCCACTGCGAGGACAATCCCCAATATTGCCGTGCCCGCTTTCATCACGTAACCTGCTTGCCCACCGACTAACTGTACTGCGGTCGACAGCAGCGTCTCAATACACCTTTTTCAACCTCTTCTGGATGTTTCCCACTGTCTCATTTTCACAGCACAGGAATTCCATGACAGCACGTTGCTTCTGACGAACGTCAAGTGTAGCAGCCATCTTGAAAACATTCTGTGACTGCGTCACTCATGGGAACAGGTTGAACTTGGTTCAAATGACTCTGAGCACTATGGGACTAAACTTCAGAGGTCATCAGTCCCCTAGAACTTAGAACTACTTAAACCTAACTAACCTAAGGACATCACACACATCCATGCCCGAGGCAGGATTCGAACCTGCGACCGGAGCGGTCGCGCGGTTCAAGACTGTAGCGCCTAGAACCGATCGGCCACTCTGGCCGGCAGGTTGAAGTAAGTTTGAAAACAAGCGGGATGGATGTATCTGCACACTGTAAAACTTTCGCACAAGCAGAATGAAAACTGTACTTTTACAAAAATAGTGTGCATTTCTATTGGAGTGATCCTCTTATATATCCCTGAATCTATGCTCCACTTGAAAGAAAAATACGATAAAATTTTTGTAACATATTAAACCTAATATTTGTCATAAATGTTAACTCCACAAAAATAGAATTCCAAAAAAGTTTTCGTAACTTTGTCTCCCATAAAAATCATCTAAAGTAGAATTAAATGAAATTTTTTTTGTTTGCTTTTCAGCAATGCCAGTATGTTTCATTACTGTGAATCACTTGAATGTCATGAACGGGAACTTTTTCACGATTTTTCAGCCTCCCAAAAGTGTGTACCGTACGATCTTGTATATCTGTATAGATAAACATCATGTTTCATGATAAACTATTTCATGCAACGCATTCGTTTCTCTCGCCTTGCGTTTTCCCATACCAAAAAAGTAAAGTAATCCTTATAAACATCAGAATAAATCAGTGTTTAATGACAGTTTAAAATTTCATCCGCGCGCCAAAAATAACAATTGCACGAGGGACGAAATTACGAACATCCCCAGATTTATTATACTGGCCGCTCCAGTAACATAGTATAACCTCCCCACAAAATTATGTACAGTGTAACCTCCACACAAAATTAAATAAATATTATGGATAATGATTCTGATTTAGTGTAACCTCCCCACAAAAATAAAAATAAATAATATGAGTATGATTCTAATGTAGTGTAACCTCCTCACAAAATTCTTTCTCATTTGTAACCTCCCTACAAAATTCATTTCACATTAACCTCCATACAAAATTCTTTCTGATTTAATCTAAGCTCAAAATTCATTCACATTTAGCGTAACCCCACAACAACAAAAATTCCTAAACCTCTCAGCAGTAAAAAATTATAATTATGTCGTTCACATTCAGTGTAACGTCTCAATAAAAAAGTAAATTCAGTAACCTGGTAATAAAACAATGTAACTAACCTCTCAATTAAATTGTCGCTCACTTATGACTTTTCGATAATTCACTGTGAATTTAACCTGGTAAATTTTGGACGACAGCAATGCTGCGTCATGGCCCTTAAAGATCATTCTGAATAAAAAAAGGAAAAATTCTTACCTCAATGAAGTCGCCGGATATATCTGCTCTTACAATAAATTTTTCCGGCACAGCTCTGTGCAATGCTGGCCGACCTATCTGTCATTTATGAAAGGAAGCAACTGATTTTTCTATTGTAATAATCGGGATGATCGTGGATGGAAGAAATTAGTAAATTCTTTAAATTGAAATGAATGGTTGTTAAAAGTTACTTTTTATGAGGAAGATTATTATTACGAGAGTTTTAAAACATTTACATGCGACTTGAGATAACATTAATACATATGCGCGAGGCTGCTTTTTACGTTATACAATAACACTCAGGCTCCGGCATCGCTGCACCGCGACCGGGCCAGCCAACACGATACACCATACCAGACCAGAGGAGACTCCAGACTAGCCACAACTTACTGCTACAGCTACACAGTTCCTAATGCAGTCAACACTGCTCTCTGGTCAGAGACCTTGCATATCGCAGGCAGCGCATGAGCAATACATCGAAATTACATCTGCGCGGACCTCTTACAATAGGCCAAACCGTTGACTAACGATTGCACACCAGAAGCTGCAACACACATCTGAAATACAGCTAAGTATTTGAACTCAATCAAGTGGATAGACTAGAAATTGATAGCTGTTAATTTCACCCTCTTACACGCAAGCTCCTCACAAGAAAATGTCTCAACTATACAGTGGACATAGGTCACTCATGTAGGCGCAGCTAAACATTTGCTACCAACTGTGGAAACGGCAAGTAGGGGAACCAAATTACGAGTGCAGACGATATTAAGGCCCCTGACCTTACTAATTCCCTCAGCCGCACTCTTTTTCTCGGATTGAATTTTAAAGCAACGCAGTGGTAGTCAAACACGGATATCGGTGTGCCAGGTGAAAGGTGAGTAGAGCAGCTTGTAAGGTGTGAGTTAGCGACGCACCACTGTAAGGGCTCCCTTGGCTGTTCTGTGGCGCATTACGTGTGTTGAAGCCCTGGCGGGGCGCCAGAGGGGCGGCTGGCTGGCGGCGCCGTTGTGCCAGCTACGGCTTGTCTACAGCCTGTCTGCGGCGTCGTAGTTGCGGCAGCAGAAGGGAAGCCGGCGGCAGAGGCTGCCGTAGTGGTTGACGCCATCGCGGCGGGACGCCCCTGGGAAATTAGGCAGCCCCGCGCAGTTATTAGCACCCGGGCACGCGCCAGTACATCATGCAAACCGAATATAAATCTTTCCGCGGCGCCGGCGCACCGAAAAATTGCGCTCTGGGAGCGGCTACCAAATCCGCACGTCGTAAATACTCTCCTCGGCCCCTCTTCATCTCCGCGTCTACCACACACCCTCTCTTTCTGTCCTCGCAAACTCTTTGTTTCTTTTCCGAGCGGCCCTCTACAGTGCCGCTCTTGTACCCGCCTAACAATAGAGCGACTGATATTTCGAAAAAAAGGAATGGAGGACAAAATACTGATGCAAGCCGCGAGGGTAGTTGACGCATGTCTTTCCAGCGTCTGTCCTAAAGGATATTCAGTATTACCATCTACCTATTCTATGCTATAACACCGCCACTATTTGAAGAATATTTTGCTTAACTTAGCCAGATCTGAAGACAGGGGAAGCAGGGGAGGGGGGGGGGGGGGGGACGTAAGAGGCCCGAGTCCTAAGCTTCATGGGGGGCCCAACTTTAAAAGAATGGTTCAAATGACTCTGAGCACTATGGGACTTAACTTCTGAGGTCATCAGTCCCCTAGAACTTAGAACTCCTTAATCCTAACTAACCTAAGGGCATCACACACATCCATGCTCTAGGCAGGATTCGAACCTGCGACCGTAGCGGTAGCGCGGTTCCAGACTAAAGCGCCTAGAACCGCTTGGCCACACAGGCCGGCGCTCAACTTTATATAGGGTTCGGATCCCCCCGGAGTGCTATGTTAACAAAAGTCAGACAGCAATTGTAAACTAATTTTTGTATCTTATTATACAGAAAAGAACATTATCCGAGCAACAGCATAACCAATCTTATTTTCTACTTTAGTTTTATTAGTCATGCAGGCCAACTGCGTTTAATTCTATTTCGTGTTTAATCTTGAATGCACAATATTTTCATTAGACAGCATACGCTAAAACCTCCTTGTGATGGATTCGAAAATGCACTTTTCTTAAATATTGTGGGAAATCCTAAAAAACGTTTCCCCAACGAATGTATACGGCAACAAGTGTGTAATGTCGTTAGAATTCGGTAGGTAAATTTAAATGTCGTGTGACTAGGGCCTCCCGTCAGGTAGACCGTTCGTCGTGTGCAAGTCTTTCGATTTCACGTCACTTCGGAGACTTGCGCGTCCATGGGGGTGAAATGATAATGATGATTAGAACAATTCAACACCCAGTCCCTGACCGGAGAAAATCTCCAACCCAGCTGGGAATCGAACCCTGGCCTTTAGGATTGACATTCTGACGCGCTGACCACTCAGCTACCGGGAACAGACATTTGGTATGTTATCAAAAACATTCAAAGATAAGGCATTTCTGTTTCCGTCACAAGGTGGTTTTACACGAAAAACGAATTCAAAGAAAATGTTTTCTATTCAGGAGTAAACACAACATAAGATATTTATATTTGTATATAGTTGATCTGGAAGAAATTTAAAAGTGAAGAAATGAAATGACATGAAAGATGTACACTGGCTATGCTGATACTCGGAAATAAAGTGGTAATCTTCTTCTTTTGTTCGTCCGCCATCTTGCATGGGTACTCTCATGTGCCTTGATGTAACATTCTTTATTGGTCTAAAAAGGCTTCGACTTCGGAGGTTCAGCTCAGAAAACTGGAGATCCAAATAATGAAAATTTCCTCGGAATGTTAGTGCGCTTGAGTCACTGTGACCCAGTCCTAGCAAAATACATTAGCAGGGTCCGAGACCGTCAAAAATCTCGAAACGTTTGCAAGTGGATTATCCGTCAAACGATCCTCAGAATGAATTTACTTCTAATTGTGCCCATCATGTCAGGGGTGTCGTCTTGGAGCCGAGAGAATATGAAAAGTATTACTCAAATCTTGTTGACGCAGCTCCTGATTCAGATCATTTTGAACATAGAACAGTCACCCGACATTTCATTTACTCCAATAAGAAAATATGAAATAACTATGTTTTTTGGAATCAGAAAACATTAGTTGATATTTCCATCTAATTCGATCAACATTTGTAAAACACTCAATCCCTACCTGTGAATGCCGTGGACAAGATTATGACAACGGAAGTTATATTAGAGGGCATTATAAAGGAGCTCAGATACTTTTCCTTCAGTGAAACACTCCTGCAAAACTTGCTTTGTGTGCTCGTTATAGAATTAAGTGGAGTACATGCAGCCGAGAGTTGTCATGAAGCTAACACATTTTTCGGAGTGATTCATCCTCATTACAACCTGTTCAATAGCAGTTCACAACAATAGGAAATTCTGAAGCAGTGTTGCAAGTTCTTTATATTCCTTGTCTGATATGCGTTAGGCTACTCGGTTTGACGCTGCAGTACCAATTGCAACTAACTTGCTGAATTATTATTGCTATTGAAACTCTCCGTAAGTAAAATTTACCATCTGAAACACATTCTGTTGTAGTGGTGTCTTGGATTATACAATAGCATTCAAGTGTTTAATCATGACATCACTTGACCTAAGTCTGGTGGTATGAACTGAATACAGAAGCAAATTACTACAAACTCGAAATACTAAAATTGATGTTGAGGTGATACTCCCTGAGAGCTTATTAAATGACTTAAAATATCTTCGCAAAAATTGGGAAGCGCACTAAGAAGAGGAAATCATATCATTCTGAAGCCGTGTGTGATGTGACAAGGTAAATTGAGAAGGTTTACTCAAGATAAATGTATTTTATACCATTTTTTCAGAATTTAGTGTGTAGCTGGAAAACACGCTTCCTAACAGTGAAGATTTTAGATGAAATATTTGGTTTTTATGGAAATACTTAAACAAGACTGACAGTCAGATCACTGAAACATGCAAGTTATTTATCAATCAATACCATTATGATGTCACAACAGATTTAAAAGAAGAGATTAAATATTTGAAAATAACTAGTGCTTCAAACTTTGAATACATTAATTTGGAACAATTAGAACTCTTGAATAAGATGCACAAGCTTAAAATGGTAAGCTTGTTTCCTAACGCATGTGTAGCTAAGAGCATCTTTTACGCTTTTCCAGGGGCTGAGCTGAAGCAAAGAGGTCATGCAGAACGGCGGCTCGCGTTAAATATTGCCTTAGATCAACTGTGCATCGACAATATTACGCAGATTTGCGAACCTTGGAATCTAAATATAATTTGGCAAGGCAACTAGACTGTGATCCTCTGATTTTCTGAACGAAAGGCTCGCAAAGCGCCACTGACGGTTTTAAACGCAAGTAGGTTACAACATGCTCCCCGTTGCACGCCCCATAGCGATTTGCATGCGAGAGCACTGATGTCTATTTACCGAAACGTGTGGGGCACGCTGTGGGGGAACGCCAGGGAACGAGTGGGGGCGGAACACTCCCTATCGCAGCGTTACTGGAGCAGAACTTTCGTCAGTGTACAATTCAGTGTAATACTTAGCGTTTTTGTTTTAAGTTGAAGTGAAAGTAAATTAAAGGAATTAAAAAATAAAATTAATTGGAGCATACATGCATTTTACAATAACTCATTATTGAGTATTGAAGTGGAACTTGTAAGTATATGCTTTGCCGTGTAGGTCATGGTTGATCTATTATTCAGTTCCCTACATATCTTGGTCTTGGGAGCCAGACAGTCTTCGTTACCACTTTTCAGACAAATTTATTACTGTTCTTTCACTCTCCTACCCCATGA
The DNA here is from genome assembly GCF_023864345.2 of Schistocerca serialis cubense. NCBI lineage: Eukaryota > Metazoa > Arthropoda > Insecta > Orthoptera > Acrididae > Schistocerca > Schistocerca serialis. The sequence continues at coordinate 511,550,125 of NC_064639.1, forward strand.
AAGCTTCATGGCACCAGTTTTCTCTCTCGATGTATTTAACATTTGCATTCATTCATGACTCATCCGAGTGATGTGTGAGTTCTTTCAAAGCCACAATGGAAAATTGGAGAGATGATTTAATATTTTTTTGTTTTACTACATTCCAAATATGTTTCATTGTAAAAGAACATTATACGAGGTTTTTCATAATAGCTCTTACTAGTTTGTCATTCCGTTGAGATCTGGTGCTATGCCGGTGGTCCGCATCTTCCTAACACGATGTTTCGACGCTGTAGCTCAATGTAATCATCAGGTGTTTCCCGGGATTCAGGGAACACTTGATGCAGCCGTCGAGCTACAGCGTCGAAACATTGTGTTAGGAAGACGCGGACCACCGTCAGAACATGCGATCTCAGCGAGATGATAACGAATCGCTGGGGAAGCTTTCTTAAATAATAGAGCGCATTAGACTAACCATTTTTTTTATAAACCAGTGTCCAGTAATGTGTCGTTTTGTATTTGCACACTGGTGAAGGAAACTGTACATTGCAATAAAAGTGCTCGAGGGACTTCATTGCAAAACGGCTGTGAAAATTAGATCGTGGTAAAAGCGGTGCCTTATATTTCTCATTAATTTTGAAACTGATAAAAGATCTTTTAATAGACTAACAGAATATACTATGCTTTTTGGGTTTAGTATTTTGCTCATACGAGTCTATAAAAATGTTCCCAACTTAGTAACCCTAGCACTCATTACCACCTATTCAGAATAAGGCATCCTACTTTCACCACATCGAGTGGAACAAGCAGTGACCTATAATCTGTCTTTTTGTTAGAAGGCGAAAGATTTTTGATTTGACTATTAACGGTACCGCATGAGCATTGGCCGTAACGAATCTGCGTAAACCAACTTGGCACTAACATGGAAAGACGCAAATTCCGCCGTCCCTTATGGAGACCGTCCACATTGTGTATTTTTTAATTAATTACTTCGCTAATCAGAATGATTTTGTAGGGGTCTTGTAAACTGTTCTCAAATGAGGGGGTGAATTTTTAGCGAACAGAAAAAGGTAGATTGACATTAATATTGCATCTTCATTAACCAAAGAAGAGAAACTGAATCTTTTTCAAGTACAAAAAGTGGACCTCGTTATTCTTACTCCTTCTGATGGCGTTAAACTTGAGGGGGGGGGAGGGGGTGGGGAAGGTGAAGGTGAAGTGAGGGAGATGGTCCAGCAGCCTACCGTTTCCACAATGACGAGGAAATAAAGAGATGGTGGGCAAGGAAACGAGGAATCTGATCATTATTACTAAAAGTTACGTTACTTCATAAAGAGAGAATTAAGTTGTCTGCCTGCAGTCGTCACCGCTGTAAAATAATCAGAACAAAAGCAGAGTATTAGGATAAGAAGAAGCCAAAGTGGCCTCCCACCCGGGAATCAGGTAAAATTCATCGATGTCCATAATAATAATTTTCGACTGTGCAAAGAGGATCAAATTATCGTGGATGTGAACCCTTCATATGCAATCATCAAACGTAAGGCCAACTGCTCACCACATGGTCACAAAGGACGGAGCCCATAAGGAAAGAAAAAAAAAAAAAACACGGAAAGAATGAAGACGGCGCAGTTGTAACCTTGAAAGCGGTACTCTTTACCCTAATATGAACTGCAGCCGACTTCTCGCGTCCAACGGAGAGAGGTCGGATAACAAATCCAGAAGTGCTTAGATTTACGGGATAAACATAGCAAAAAAACGAAAACTCGGCAAACCTCAAGGGTTTTATTTCTTCCTCTTGAAACTTATGCTCCAAATTCTTCTTTATTTTCCATTACTGCTTTCTCGGCATACAGATTGAATAACATTGGAGATAGGCTATAACTCTGTCTCACTCCCCTCTCAACCATTGCTTCCCCATCATGTCCCTCGACTCTTACCATTGCCGTTTAGTTTCTAGAAAAGTAATAAACAGCTCTTCGTTTCTTGTGTTTTACCCCTGATACCTTCAGAAACTCAAAGAGAGTATCTCAGTCATCATTGTTAAAAACGTTCTTTAAGTGTCCAAATGCTACAAACGTAGGTTTCCCGTTCCTTGCCTATCTTTGAAGGTAAGTCGCAGGTTCAGTATTGCCTCACGTGTCCCTATATTTCTCCAAAATTCAGACTGATCTACCAGCTTTTCTATTTTTCTGTAAGGAATTCGTTTCAGAATTTTGCAACGAGAAATTATTAGATTGATACTTCGGTATTTTTCCTAGTTGCCAGCAGTTTCTTTCTTTGAAATTGTTTTCGATGCGACGGGCTCTTCTCATGAAATATCAATCACCAGTTTTCTCTTCCGATTGCGAAAACATTCTGTAGGCACCCACCTACATAGGTAGAAGTGATCATCACGATAAAATAAGAGAAATCAGGGCTCACACAGAAAAATTTAAGTGCTCGTTTTTTTCCGTGCGCCGTTCGAGAGTCGAACGCTAGAGAGACAGCTTGAAAGTGGTTCATTGAACCCTCTGCCAGGCACTTTATTGTGAATAGCAAAGTAATCACGTAGATGTAGATGTAGGTGTTACATTATTCTTGAAGTCTGACAGCATTTCTCCCGTCTCATATATCTTGCAACCAGATGGAGGAGTTTTGTCATGGCAGGTTGTCCCAAGGCTGTCAGTAGTTCTATTCCTGGGGCCTTGTTACGACTTAGGTCTTACAGTACGGTGTCAAATTCTTCACGCAGTGTCGTATCTCGCATCTCGTGTTCATCTACGTCCTCTTCCGTTCCTATGAAGTTGTTTTCAAGTTCATCTCCCTTGTTTAGACGCTCTATGTACTCCTTCCACCTTTTAGCTTTCCCTTCTTTGCTTGGTACGAGTTTTGCATCTGAAGTCTTGATAGTCATACAGGTACTTTTCTTTTTCTCCCGGTCTTTTTAGTTTTCCTATAGGCCGTACCTAACTCCCTAACGAAATACGCTTCTCCACCCTTAAATTTGTCGTGTAGCCATTCCTGCTTAGCAGTTTTGGACTTCTTGCAATCTCATTTTTTAGACGTTTGTATTCCCTTTCGCCTGCTTCATTTGCTCCAATTTTATATTTTCTCCTTTCATCAACTAAATTATCCCAGGTTTTGACCCTCTGCTGCCGAAAGCATTTTTGTAGGCGCCCGTACAAGGGTTGATGACGGCAGCTCGTTGGCCTCCGTAGTGTCCGATGCACCAGCTGCTTCCTCAGCATGGCACACGGCGGCTTGGTTGACTCCGGCAGTGCAAACACACAGGCGCGGGTGTTGCTGCCCCAGCGAAGCATCAGCGGCTCGCCTGGCCATGCAGTTGCAGTGCCGTTGTCAGGTGTCCCGCAGGTGTTGACGTAAGTCGAAAGGACGGCACTCCCAGAAGACAGTCAGGCGTGCTTTTGCGACCACTTACGGCGTCCTCACATGGGAACAGGGAACGTGTTAGTTAACATTGACGTGGAACTGTACTAGTTTTATGACATTACTTCGTCATATTTCACACTGAGGAGCGATTTTGTCAACTGAAACACAAAATAATTTCTGCACTATTGCGGTAACATGCCTCGTAACGTACAACCAGCAAGAAGCAAGAACTGACTCTGTGTCACAAGGAGGGCTTGCGATACGGCATATCACATTTTTCGTTTTCAGCTGAAGTCCATACTTCGTGGGAATTTTTCTTATAACTTGCATTCTGTAAACAAACCCACTGAGGTGACAAAGGAAACAGGATACCTGCTAGTGCCTTGTTGTACCTCCTTTTGCCACGCATAGTGCCGTAACTCTACGTAGCGTGAACTCAATAAGTTCTTGGAAGTCCCTGTAGAAATATTTACCCGTGTAGCATCTATAGCCATCCACAATTGCAGGATTTTATGCACGAACTGACGTCTCGGTTATGTCCCATAAACGTTCGATGGGTGGTCAAATCATCCTCTCTAATTGTCCAGAATGTTCCTCAAAACCAGTTGAGAACAGATGTGGTCGGTGAAATGTCGTATTGTCATCCACAAAAAGTGCATCATTGTTTGCCAGCACGAAGTCCATTAATTCCTGCAAATGGTCTCCACCCGCCGGACATAATCATTACCAGTGTATAATGGTCTCACTTGGACCAGAGGACCCAGTCCATTCCATGTAAACACAGGTCACACCATTATGGAGCGACCACTAGCTTGCAGGGGGCACTGTTGACAACTTGGGTGAATGGCTTCGTGGGGTCTGCGCCACACTCGAAACATTTCACCAGCTCTCACCAACTGAAATCGAGAATCATATGACCAATCCAAGGCTGTTCAGCTGTCTAGGGTCCAACAGATAGTCACGAGCCCAGAAGAGGCGGTATAAGATACATCGTGCTGTTGGCAAAGGAACTTCGGTCGTCTGCTGCCAAAGCCTAATTACTGCCAAACTTCGCTGCACAGTCCTAACGGATACGTCAGTCGAACGTCCCACAATGATTTCTTCGTTTATTTGACGCAGTGTTGCTTGTCTGTGAGCACTCACAACTCCACACAAACGCCGCTGCTCTTTGTCGTTAAGTGAAGGTCGTCGGTCACTAGGTTGTCGCGGTGAGAAATTACGCCTGAAATTAGGTATTCTCGGCGCACTCTTGACACTGTGGATATCGGAAAATTGATTACGGAAATGGAATGTCTCATGCGCCTAGCTCCAAGTACCATTCTGCTTTCAAAGTCTTTTAATTCCCTTCGCGCGACCTTAATCAAGTCGCAAACTTTTCATATGAATCTCCTGAGTACGAATGAGAACTCCGCCGGTGCACTACCCATTTATTCCTTGTTTACACGTTCGGTTTGTGGGGCGCTCATCTGCGACGTCATCAGCGCTCGTACAAAGTTCCAATTTTTCCACAGTCCAGTCTAGCCACTGTTACGAATGATGTTGATGAGAATGAAATTACGAGGACAACACGAACATCCAGTCCCCAGGCAGAGAAAATCCCTAACCTGGCCGGGAATCGAATCCGGTATCCCGTAATCCAGAGGCAGCAACGGTAGTCACCTTTTTTCTTTTTTTTAATCTCATTTTGTTCTATATTGTATGTTGAATTTAGTCGTGGCGGACATCGGATGACACCCGTTCAGGTTGTTCGTTGATCAGTTCACTCAGCTTTTTTATTACAGAGGGTAGCTAAACCCTCTGACCGAACACACTGAGCTACCGTGCTGACATCAATAGACCACGAGCGGCGGTCTGTGTACGCGATACTAACGCCATCTGTATAACTGCAGATCGCTATCCCGTGACTTTTGTCACATCAGGTACTGTTTCTGAGAATCAACACATTGAGGATCTCAGGAAAACGCTTCGTTACTGGTACAGTTTGTTGCAATAAAATAACAGGAAACGTCGTATTGCTGGTTAAAGAGTTTTCGTATTTAGTTACTTTAATGCTATAACTCGCACGTTATGAAAATATGCTGTTTGAAGGAAACGGCACATTGAAGATCCATGAAAAGGTTCAGATGGCTCTGAGCACTATGTGATTTAACATCTGAGGTCATCAGTCCCCTAGACTTAGAACTACTTAAACCTAGTCAAAAAGATTTCGGGTTTGCAGCCGGTCGTCGTAAACTTCATTGCACGATTTTTCGGCTGGACAACTGCCAGCCATCTTCAGGTGAGCCAATCAAGGACTGACGAAGACGTTCTCCGCTCCAGCTTATATAGTGCGCTGATAGTACTACCGCGCATGCGTTGCGATTTCGGAGACAGAAGGGCCACTCCGACCAGCGGCAGCGCCCTCGCTGGTGGAACTGCAGTAATCAGCTGCCGTCAGTATTCTCGCTGGCCGCAGCTATCGAAGTCTTCTGGCGTCTTCGTCTCGAGCAAATTTCTGAGATGACGGGATTCCATGCGTTATTCAATTGGTAACCACTGTCACGGTTGATTAGATTTCCCGCAATGCGTATTTCAACGGATTCTTTGATAATGGAGTCCCAAAAAGTTTTTGCAGTGGCCAAAATCGAAGTTTTGTCGTACTCCATTGAATGCCCGTTAGAAATACACTCCTGGAAATGGAAAAAAGAACACATTGACACCGGTGTGTCAGACCCACCATACTTGCTCCGGACACTGCGAGAGGGCTGTACAAGCAATGATCACACGCACGGCACAGCGGACACACCAGGAACCGAGGTGTTGGCCGTCAAATGGCGCTAGCTGCGCAGCATTTGTGCACCGCCGCCGTCAGTGTCAGCCAGTTTGCCGTGGCATACGGAACTCCATCGCAGTCTTTAGCACTGGTAGCATGCCGCGACAGCGTGGACGTGAACCGTATGTGCAGTTGACGGACTTTGAGCGAGGGCGTATAGTGGGCACGCGGGAGGCCGGGTGGACGTACGGCCGAATTGCTCAACACGTGGGGCGTGAGGTCTCCACAGTACATCGATGTTGTCGCCAGTGGTCGGCGGAAGGTGCACGTGCCCGTCGACCTGGGACCGGACCGCAGCGACGCACGGATGCACGTCAAGACCGTAGGATCCTACGCAGTGCCGTAGGGGACCGCACCGCCACTTCCCAGCAAATTAGGGACACTGTTGCTCCTGAGGTATCGGCGAGGACCATTCGCAACCGTCTCCATGAAGCTGGGCTACGGTCCCGCACACCGTTAGGCCGTCTTCCGCTCACGCCCCAACATCGTGCAGCCCGCCTCCAGTAGTGTCGCGACAGGCGTGAATGGAGGGACGAATGGAGACGTGTCGTCTTCAGCGATGAGAGTCGCTTCTGCCTTGGTGCCAATGATGGTCGTATGCGTGTTTGGCGCCGTGCAGGTGAGCGCCACAATCAGGACTGCATACGACCGAGGCACACAGGGCCAACACCCGGCATCATGGTGTGGGGAGCGATCTCCTACACTGGCCGTACACCACTGGTGATCGTCGAGGGGACACTGAATAGTGCACGGTACATCCAAACCGTCATCGAACCCATCGTTCTACCATTTCTAGACCGGCAAGGGAACTTGCTGTTCCAACAGGACAATGCACGTCCGCATGTATCCCGTGCCACCCAACGTGCTCTAGAAGGTGTAAGTCAACTACCCTGGCCAGCAAGATCTCCGGATCTGTCCCCCATTGAGCATGTTTGGGACTGGATGAAGCGTCGTCTCACGCGGTCTGCACGTCCAGCACGAACGCTGGTCCAACTGAGGCGCCAGGTGGAAATGGCATGGCAAGCCGTTCCACAGGACTACATCCAGCATCTCTACGATCGTCTCCATGGGAGAATAGCAGCCTGCATTGCTGCGAAAGGTGGATATACACTGTACTAGTGCCGACATTGTGCATGATCTGTTGCCTGTGTCTATGTGCCTGTGGTTCTGTCAGTGTGATCATGTGACGTATCTGACCCCAGGAATGTGTCAATAAAGTTTCCCCTTCCTGGGACAATGAATTCACGGTGTTCTTATTTCAATTTCCAGGAGTGTATAATGTTCCGCAACTGCAGAGTTACTGGGTTGCAGTAGGCGAATGCAACGTTGATGTTCTGTACAACGCTCTTCCACTGTACGCGTTGTCTGTCCTATGTATGCCATACCACACTGACACGATATTTTGTAAATTCCCGCCTTCCGCAGTAACAAATCATCCTTCACCGATCCCAGTAAATCCGAAATCTTAGAAGGTGGACGGAAAACCACTTTCACATTAAAACGATTAAGAATCCTTGCTACCTTGAAGGAGATATTTCCGACAAATGGAAGAAAAGCTAGGGACTTGGCTGGCGCGTCCTCCTCTTTATCCACTTCCCGGTCCCTGGCTCTAGTTGAGAAGACCCTGTTTATTTGCTTGGTCGAGTACCCACTGTCTTTGAACACCGTCCTCAAATGCGCCAGTTCCTTAGGCAAATTCTCTGCATCCGACACTGTGTATGCTCTGTGTACAAGGGTTTTAAGTACACTCATGGTCTGGGATGGGTGATGGCAACTTGAAGAATGTAAATACAAATCAGTGTGAGTGGGCTTGCGATAGACAGAATGTCCCACAGTGCCGTCACTCTTCCGTTTAACCAAAACATCCAGAAATGGAAGGGAGCCATCTTTCTCTAGTTCCATAGTAAATTGAATATTCTCATGGATGGAGTTAAGATGATGAAAAAACTCCATTAACTCTTCTTCTCCGTGGGGCCACACTATGAAAGTGTCATCGACGTATCTCCAGAAAACAGTTGGTTTTCAGACCGCTGATTCAAGTGCTCTCTCCTCAAAATCTTCCATAAAGAGGTTAGCCACCAGGGGAGACAGAGGGCTGCCTACGGCGACTCCGTCAGACTGTTCAAAATATTCCTGGTTAAACATAAAATAAGTTGAGGAAAGAGTATGTCGGAACAAAGCAGTAATGTCCCATTCAAACTGTTGACCAATTAGAATCAAGGAATCCGCAAGAGGTGCAATGAAGTTTACGACGACCGGCTGCAAAACCGAAATCTTTTTGACCAGTTGATTCGCCGGGAAAATTTCAACTTTTACTTAAACCTAGCTAACCTATGGACACGACACACATCCATGCCCGAGGCAGGATTCGAACCTGCGACCGCAGCAGTCGCACGGTTCCGGCCTGAAGTGCCTAGAACCGCTCTACTACAGCGGCCGGCGAAGATCCATGATAATCGTGTCGTTTTTGGTAGGATCTGTTATAATTAAATGTCCATTAACGACGAATCTGTGTTTAAAGTCTTCAGCAGATCGTAGCATAAAATACAAAATCGTTCATTTCAGTTCTTAGACGTGTTGTAGTGGTTATGATAAAATGTGGAGCGTGTTCGTGTCCTACTCTGTCCACATTTTTTAACTTCCCGTTTTTGGAAGACAGCGGGACGCTGTTGTTGAATTAATAGAAATAATTTCTGTAATACTCGATGTTATGCAAGTATAAGTGCGCTGTCTCTCAGGAGTAACTTTGTCTGATTTTGTCAACTTTTATAGGTTGGCTTCCTTACTTACTGGACATGGAACTTCCCTTTTTGTTTCGTGACATGTTCACAGATGCAGGTTCTTTCATACATCATGTAGTTCCCAAACTGAGGGGTAAAATTTTGTTTTCAAGTTTGTAGCACTGTATCTATAACTTTTAATATAGACTGTCATTCGGATTACTTGATAAATCGTTGTTTGTGTATTTCAAGATCTCAGTTACCATGGAGCGATTCACAAAGGAGGAACGTGTTATCATTGTGAAAACCCATTACAGAACTGGCGAGTGCTATGCAGAGACTGTTCATAGACTTCGTTGAGTCTGGGACGTAATAATGTTCTTAGGGCATTAGCCATCAGCGGTTACTTAAGAAATTCGAGAAAACTGGGTCCGTTGCAACCACAAACTCGCTCTGACGAAACCGTACGGTCCCTACTGTGAAAAAACAAAATATTTCATTAGTGCAGGACAGTGTGACTGTGAACCCTGAAAAGTTGTTTCAACGTCGATAGCATTTTGCGAAGAATTCTGGAAAAGAATCTTCACATGCACCCATAAAAAGATTCAGTTGACGCAATGTCTTAAACCCACAGGTCATTTGAAACGGAAAAATTTGGCGAGCGGATTTTTCAAAACAAGAAAAGGGCAAAAGAATAATCTTCAATTACTGGGCACATTTTCACCTAAGCGGGCTCGTTAACCTACAAAATTTCTGTATTTGGAGCCAAGAAAAGGCTAGGGTGACTCAAAAGAGTCACACGTATCCACTGGGAACCGCAGTTTGGTGTGACTCATGCGCAGGTGGTGTGATCGGTCCTTTCTCTGTTAAAAATCTCAAAGGTAATGCAGTAACAGCTAACGGTGATAGTTATCGTGAAAGGGTCAGAAAAAACTTCTGGCCTGCTGTGTATGAAGTGGGGGCAGCAAATATGTGGTTTCAACAAGACAGGCCTACGTGTCAAACATCGTGCGAGACAATGACCCTACTCCATGGAAACTTCCGTCAGTCTGTGATCTCATGTCGTGGCGACATCGTCTGGCCGCCTAGATCTCTTGACCTAATTCCCTGTGACTTCTTTTTATGGGGTTATGTGAAGACCAAGGTCTACGAGAGCCAACCACAAACAGTTCTCCAACTTAAGGAAGAAATTCAAAGTGTCATCACTGACATCAACAGAGATGTTTGTCTAATGGTCGTGACAGATTTTATAGACGAAGTAACTGCCTACCGAGTCAGTGGAAGTGGACATAGTCCTGATTTAATTTTGTTCTCTTAAGTGTGAGTACATGTAGATGAAAAGAAAGAGTTTTTTTTAATTTCAATGCATTTTTGACTTAATTATTGCATTTTTTAAATTATGTAATATGTGAAAGACTCTATATTTAAGTTTTACTTCTACGCAGAGAACAACATGACTAGCGCATGGATAAGGGAGGAAACGGTCGTTGGCGTGGAATATCACGGCGTCGGCAGTAGCTGTACGCGATCTTCTGCTATGGTCTGAGCAATGAGTATTTATAGTCGATCTGCCAATTTTTGTTGCAACAGGGCCGAACATGTAGACGAGCAAGACTGCGCAGAAGCGGGTCACGGCATGTGGAACTTCTGCTCACCGCTGTAATGGACTGGCGTCTTGCGCCACGCTGCGCCACCAATATTCTAGCACACGGCAGCAGGGTTCCTTAGGCAGCTCGCTTGCCCCCCGCTCCATCCCTCCACCACCGCCACCTCGTCAATGGCTTGTGCAGTCGGGATGGAAAGTGTTGCTGCAGTATACTGTGCTGTTGAAAGAACGTCTTATAGGGCTGCATCACTCAGTTACTAATACAGTCAACGATTGTTTCAGTTACAGAAGCAGATATCCGCTCGAATCGTGTTCAAAAGATGGTTGTACGATACGATAAGTGCCTTAGTATTAGTAGGAAATTAAAGTACAGGCTGCCATGTAAATAAAATTGCGGAGAAAAGTGTACTTGTTTCATTTTCGTTTCAAAACAATGCTTAATTAAAAAACACGTCTGCTACTATTGTAACAAATCAGTGACTTGTTATAACAAATGTAATAATTATGAAAAATCAGACTCGATTGCACAAACTACCTGGTGTTTTAACTAGGTTTCAGCGTGGGTAACCAAGCCCTCTTCATAACAAATATAAAACAGCTTGCCTAAATAGGCATAGTCAAAGGCTAAAATCAACACCTACAGCGGCAAGACCCCATACAAAATTTTTACAAATACACGGTACATATGTACCAGGTCAATAATATTACTTATGTCAACCCTGTGTGTGCTGCCTCGCCCCAGCCAACGTACGATGGTCACAGGCTCTCCACCGACCTGAGGCACCGCAGGCTGCTCACATGCGCGGCTATCGAAATCACTGCGCATGCGCGCATCCAGGAAACGCTCTTCTTATGCATAGGATTACAAAGTTAGCGCGGATCGGGACCTAACTTGATTGCCAAAAGTTGTCGCACAAATAGCAAATTGAGCAAATGATAAAAGCGATGATGCGGGAATTAAGACATATTTAACAGCAACACACGACAAACTTTATGCAAGGATGGTAAATCAGTCACAAGCTAATATGGAGACCTTGAATTAGATAGAGATTACAACTAAACTAAAAAGATAGCTATGCTAAGGAGGTTATTGTTAATGGATAAAACCGCACTAATTATATCTGCAGCAGAAACAACCATAGTCGCTACATCGCCATAATACTAAGCGGCCGACCAGACCGTAATCAGAAGACGTTAAAGATTTATAACATACCTTGGCTCCATGATCTTATAATTATATAGAAGCCAACGAAGATACATAAGATACCTCCTAAAAGCGCGCAGCAGAAAGAAAATACAAATGGTGTTCTTCTTGGCTAACCAAACCCTCAGCACTTTACTAACTCTATTGTTTGTAGTTATACTAGTGACAATTCGAGGTAATTGGAATTTTAGATGGTCATGTTACGTTAGTTAGTCCCTTCGGTCCCGTTCGAAAGCACTGGAATGTGTGATGCTACTGGAAATCAGAAATTAACTTACGGGTGTGAATGGCATCAACAACAATAACATAGCGTACGTTCCACACTGATCCTTCATAGTCATCCACAATAACGCAGCGTAGACTGCACACTTATTATTCTAATCTATACACTACTCACTTCTCAATCTTTTCCTACCGGCTGTACCACACGATTTTAATTGATTTCTTATTTACCATATTTTTTTACATCTGCTGTTCCTACGAAAACAGAAGAAAACTTGGGAATATTTTGAAATTCAGGAATGGTTTCTCCTTAAGCGGGCGTCATCATATCATATCATAGTATTTAGATTTAAAGAGTTTCATTTACACAGACATTTGTGAATACTTAGTCTAAACAAGAATGTGCCAATGAAATGATATTGTCACAGAAGAAGCTGAGTAGCACCGTGGTGTAGTGGTTATGATACTAAACTGTTACATGGAGGGTCGTGAGTTCGACACTCATATGGACTGTACAATTTTAATTTCTATATACGATTCGAGTACATTCTAGAACTATCGACAAATGTCAAGAATCATTGTACTGGAATGTTCTGTAGCCGTCTATATGCTGCATGTGTTATGGCCGGAGGCAGTTCTCTCCGTGCTCTTCTATGCGCAAGTGCAGAATAAACCGTCGTTAAGTGAAGTTAGTGTTCGTCATTCATCTAATTACACCTTTTTTCTACGTGACTATATTAATACCAACCTACGCCTACGTTCCCATAGGAAAATGATTAGGAAACCGACACGCAGATGATCTCTGAGAATGCCACCTGTGCTCGAGTTAAGTTCTCTGCATGTCCTGGTATGGAATCGACGATGACCGGTTGCTGTTCTCATGAATGTCCCTCCATGTGGTTTGTATGAAGCGCGACATGTGGATAATTTACAATAGTTTTCGCACTGGACAGCGTACTGCAGGAGTAGGGCGGCAAAAAGTCCACACAAAGAGCGGCCGAAGTAGAGCTCAGATCTCTCACCACCAACGACAGCAATAACAAAAGCACAAAAAATAGAATAGTTCTTCACAGAGGACGCAGACAAAACTATCGGATGATGTGTCCATATTTTGGAAATTAATCTAGAAGGATTGACAAGAGACAATTGCGATTACCAAAAAAAACTCGCTGATGATCATGACATCGACGTTACAGTTCTACAGGAAGCCCTTGTGGCTGACGATAACTCAGCAACTATAGTCTGATTAAAATTACTTAATAGTTGACACTTCACGCGCTGTAACTTGTTTCCTCCAATCAGAGCGCTCAAAGTCACGCCCGAAACGTCCATCTTTGCCAGACCGCCACAACAATCAATGCGCTTTCAATTCCTTCTCCGGCTTTCTATCTTGATATGCTTGGGTCAAGAATCCTGGGTGTGGACCTTTCATTTCGTACTTCAGCATACATGATAACCACACCAAGACCAACACACAAACACACACACACACACACACACACACACACAACGATGCTACCGAAATGCACACGTTTCATACACAACACTTCATTGCGTGAAACCCAATTTCCGAAGGCTACAATGATAGTTTCGACTGGGTCACCAGAGCAATAAATGCAACAACCTTACGGATTGTGATATAGTTGTTAAGCAATTGGTCTGTAGGCTTGACGTGTAGGTGGTCGTAGGTTCGAACCTCATCATATTCAGCCGAATTTTTTTTTCTAAATGTAATCAAAGAACTTTGATTATTATTTTTATTCGGGTAATTGATTTAAATTAATTTTTTTTAAATTTCTGAAGCTTGGACGCATCATTTTGATAGTCGTATTCACTTCTTTGTTTGATCTTTTATTTTCTTCCTATCATTAATTTTTCTTTTGGAATTTACTTGTGTCACCAATAATCTGCAAACAAGTGCCCACCAGGACTGCTCACCTGTTGGGATCACGGCTGCCTGTGTAGTCAGTGTGAAGATCGATTTAAGTATGCAATGACAGCAAGAAATTATTATTTGCTTTTACCACTGAGACTGAAATTTTTCTGTCTTTAGTTTGATCATATGCTTAGCCTTAAACTCCGTCAACAAAGCGATTGTGATTATAGTTCTGCCATGGAATGCTGACCGTCGTATTTTCGTTATATTGCACTTCACAGGTTGTGGTCATCTTAGGACATGAGTTTAAATTCAGAGCAACAAAACGTGTAGTCTGCCCGCACTTCAGTCATTGGTCACTTAAAATCAGCTGTTGACAGAGCATCTCCCATTTCGGTCATGCTTTGCGGCGGTCGCTTCTATCATTCTTCGGCGTTACACATTAACGGCGTTGAAATGACCTCCTTTGTTTGTGTGTTGCCAATAACGAAGAGGCTGCCGGTACCGAATATGGCAACACTATACAGACGAGTGAGAGACGTCAAAAAAAGCACTCCGTCTTCAGGCCACAAGTGGCCCACCGGGACCATCCGACCGCCGTATCATGAGGATGCGGATAGGAGGGGCGTATGGTCAGCACACCGCTCTCCCGGTCGTTGTGATGGTTTTCTTTGACCGGAGCCGCTGCTATTCCGTCGAGTAGCTCCTCAATTGGCATCACGAGGCTGAGTGCACCCCGAAAAATGGCAACAGCGCACGGCGGCTGGATGGTTACCCATCCAAGTGCCGACCACGCCCTACAGCGCTTAACTTCGGTGATCTCACGGGAACCGGCGTATCCACTGAGGCACGGCCGTTGCCGAGAGACGTCAACTATCATATAATTTTAATCGGTTTACTTATGCAACATTGTACGATACAATGCGATATCAGTGCTGCTCTCACCTATCCATTGATCCATAATACAGGGTGATTCAAAAAGAATACCACAACTTTAAAAATGTGTATTTAATGAAAGATACATAATATAACCTTCTGTTATACATCATTACAAAGAGTATTTAAAAAGGTTTTTTTTCACTCAAAAACAAGTTCAGAGATGTTCAATATGGCCCCCTCCAGACACTCGAGCAATATCAACCCGATACTCCAACTCGTTCCACAATCTCTCTAGCATATCAGGCATAACAGTTTGGATAGCTGCTGTTATTTCTCGTTTCAAATCATCAATGGTGGCTGGGAGAGGTGGCCGAAACACCATATCCTTAACATACCCCCATAAGAAAAAATCGCAGGGGGTAAGATCAGGGCTTCTTGGAGGCCAGTGATGAAGTGCTCTGTCACGGGCTGCCTGGCGGCCGATCCATCGCCTCGGTTAGTTGACGTTCAGGACAGATAAGTGCCAATGTGGTGGCGCTCCATCCTGCTGAAATATGAATTGTTGTGCTTCTTGTTCGAGCTGAGGGAACAGTCAATTCTCTAACATCTCCAGATACTGTAGTCGAGTTACAGTAGCACCAAAGGACCAAAAACTTTATTGGCTGAAATGGCACAGAAAATGTTCACCTTAGGCGAGTCACGTTCATACTGGGTTGTTTCCCGCGGATTCTCAGTGACCCATATACAGACACTGTGACGGTTAACGTGTGTGGAAAGTTGCTTCATCACTAAACACAATCTTTGAAACGAAAATTCATCTGATTCCATTTGAGCAAGGATAAAATCACAGAAATCGATTCTTTTAATCTTATCAGCTGCAGACAGTGCTTGAACCAATTTCAGACGATAAGGTTTCATAACTAACCTTTTTCGTAGGACTCTCCATACAGTTGATTGTGGAATTTGCAGCTCTCTGCTAGATCTGCGAGTCGATTTTCCTGGGCTGTGAACAAATGCTTGCTCGATGCGTGCTACATTTTCATCACTCGTTCTCGGCCGTCCAAAACTTTTCCCTTTGCACGAACACCCATTCTCTGTAAACTGTTTATACCAACGTCTAATACACCACCTATCAGGAGGTTTAACACCATACTTCGTTCGAAATGCACGCTGAACAACTGTCGTCGATTCACTTCTGCCGTACTCAATAACACTAAAAGCTTTCTGTTGAGCGGTCGCCATCTTAGCATCAACTGACGCTGACGCCTAGTCAACAGCGCCTCAAGCGAACAAATGTACAACTAAATGAAACTTTATAGCTCCCTTAATTCGCCGACAGATAGTGCTTAGCTCTGCCTTTTGTCGTTGCAGAGTTGTGGTATTCTTTTTGAATCACCCTGTATATGCAAAAAAGGAAAGTATCGAGTTACATTGAGGAAAACTGGCCGAAAATTAACGACGTAGCAATAATCATGATATACTTCAAACGCCCTACTATAACATTTGCCTACAAACGTAAAGTGGCCATCGCCACTCTTACCTACGGCGACTAAGCCATGCGCGAGTGTGGGAGATTTTAACAATCAAAACACAACCTAGAGTCATATAAATACAGTCTGTCCAAACGGATCCACGGACAATAACTGCTCCTAAGTTAAGACGACAATGAGTTTAAAATGTTCCGCTCATGCAGATGTAAAACCGTTACAAACACTGACCTATTCATGTTTCCTACCTACCGCTGGAGCACTCAAGAGAAGTACTAAAACGTTTTCCAAGAAAAGGAAAATCAAGATTGTTGTTGAAATACCAGTTACAAAATTAATCAATAATGCCAGATGTCACTTTAAGGATGCTAACTGGACACAATATACTCAGGAAGTGCAGAGCAATGAGTGCTAGATGCCTTCAGAGGAAGAAAATTATAAAATATTTGTGGGAATTACTTTAGGTCCAGGTAAACGTAATATCCCACGCCCGTATGGTATGAATACACTCAAAACACTTGACAAGGAATATCAAAAGACCGAAACCGGTAAGCAGTTATTAGAATAAATGAACTAAGACGGAAAGCAGAAATGAAAAGAGATGACCTCTCTGACGGAGGATAGTCATTCGAGGAGAAAAGCTTGGATTCTCTGAAGGACATATAGGACATCAACTTACAACTGAAATCCGGAGTCGAAGACTGCTTCAGAAATGACTTTACGTATTGAAACTCGAGCTGAAAAGTAATGCGCTTCGACAGCAGTATTCAGATATAGGTAAACCGAGAGCCCACCTAAATCGATAAGGACCTACAGGACTACATCTTCAGTGAATGGGAGATAAACGAAGTTGTAAAATCCCTGAGAAAGCCGCAGGAATGGGTAGAATACTCGCAGAACCGAAGGAAGGATTTGGATGACAGAAATTTATACAGATGCGCCGAATACCGGGAAAATTCCTTCTCAGTCTAAAGTCGTACATGCTTTGGCAGTCCGAAAACCCGAGAAGCATCAGGAAGACGCTTCTAGCTACCGCCCAATTACACTACTAAGTGACAGCTTCAAAATACCTGAGCACCTAATTCTGAATAGGATTCTGGACAAAATAGACAAAGCAAACTTCTACACTTCAGGTTGGTTACGGCTGTAAACGGAACTGCTGTGAGCAGGTACTGGCTTTAACATCCTACATGAAGGAAGCGTACTAATAATTACAGCTCAAACTGAAGCGGTGCCTGAAAAAAATTTGCAACCAGTTGTCAAAAACGTGGTAATATAACCGATGCTTTGAACTTAGAATCGCACTTAGAACATGCAGATCATTCATCACAAGAAATGGTCTACCAAAATAATTTGTACTGGTCCCAAACTCTCTCTGTAGAACAACGATCCACCAAATGCAGCCGGCCGCGGTGGTCTAGCGGTTCTAGGCGCGCAGTCCGGAACCGCGCGACTGCTACGGTCGCAGGTTCGAATCCTGCCTCGGGCATGGATGTGTGTGATGTCCTTAGGTTAGTTAGGTTTAAGTAGTTCTAAGTTCTAGGGGACTGATGACCACAGTAGTTATGTCCCATAGTGCTCAGAGCCATTTGAATCATTTTTGAGCCACCAAATGCAACCAGCAAGTAGCTTTCCTATGCGGACGACTTAGCAATTGTCATCCAAACCAAAAAAATTGAAGGTGAATCTACTGTTTCCTGAGACATAGAAACTCTGAAACAATATTGTAAAAAAATTATATACTCCCCAGATTCTTCTAAGATCTAACAGCTCCAATTTAAATTCTGCCTAAAAAGTCTGCGGCACAACTTCGACTCTAAATATCTCGGTATTACGTGGCACAGTTTAGTTATTTACAAGAAGCACCAGGGAAATAGGAGCCAGAAAATCGGAAGTCGTAATTGTATCATGAGGAAATTTATTGGGAACTCACGTAGAGGTCGTGAATCCACCCTGTACACTGTGGCTTTGACCATGGTGTATCAACTGAATATTGCGACCCTGTATGGTAGCGAAATGCACCAAGACGACTGATGTTGCCTGAGCGAATGCTTGAGGATCATGACGTGTGCTCTGAACTCCTCTCATTCTCTGGCAGCATGCTACTAGTAATATTCCACAACCAGAACTATGGCAGGTTGGTGGCTCTGTAAGGGGACGAATGAAACAACATCCAAACCACCCACAGGACCTCACAATCCTCGAGATCCTCAATAGCCCTCCGCCAAACTGTTTTGAATCCAGGAACACTTTATGGTCTGAGTTCACCCAACATATATTCCATTATTAAAGAAGACTGGCGAAAAGAATAGAACGCAGCTTCAGTACACAAATGTGATATAGTGCGCTATAGTAGACAAAACGGCTGCTTTTACGAGAATTTGTTCTGAAGATGGGTACCTGGACCAGCGACAACCGAATTAGGACAGACCACGCAAAATGCATCGCCATGTTGTCTAAGTGGTGACTGTATGAGAGTCGTTGACTATGACAGCCCAGTCCGTGACTGTGGGCTCGGTGACCAACCCTGTTGAACTTCGTCCAGCAATGCCTTTTAAGGAAGTACATAGGTCTTTTCAGAGATATTTTCAATGCAAGTCCTCTTGCATATGATTGACTACAGTCCATGGATGTGGAGGTTTCAAGGCTGAAACATGTCACAGCAAATACTTCTTTCAGTTATATTGCGCTGTACTTTATTTCATTTTATGTGATATTAGTTACTCATTGACTTAACTGCTGTTATTTTATATCGCCGTAAGTTAAGTAAATAAATAAACAAGGGTATTTGATTATCTGAGGTATAAGCTGATTCGAAGGTTTTCGGATGAATTGCTGGATCAATCGTCGATGTTGGACGACATTTCGGTGAATAATCGTTGACCTATCATCAGATGGTGCTGATGGAATGGAGTGTCCGCTGTCTGCTGGCGGTATTTATGCCTGTCAGCAGTCAAGAGTTCGGGGCTCGTCAGCCTCTCATCGTGCTCGACAATGGGGGGGGGGGGGGGGGAGCCGTGCTGCTGCGTTGGTAGTGGCGCGGGGAGGGGGGAGGGGTCAGCGGAGGGTCTCATCTATCTTCCCAAGCCGTACCTGTGGTGACACCTCGCGTCTAATGTCGCGTTCTCCTGTGTGACTGATAATTTGATCAATGGGCTTCCAACTGAGCAAGGTATGGGAGCCAATACTTAGCTCGATCAAAGCAGAACGCGACATCTAGAAGCGAGATGCTATAGGAACGGCGGACGGAAGGCAACTGAGACATCCCCGCGCACCACACAGTAGGAGTTACATCAGAAAAGGAGCTCCTCGTCAAGAATTCTACTGTAAACTGTGTGGGCAGTTTTGTGTTCTGCCCACCCGTCTAATATAGGGTACCTAGGAAGCTGTTTTCTCGGATCGCTAGACTACAGCTCAAGCAAATCGTATTGAAGAAGTTTATTACAATAAGTTAAAATGACAATCCTTAACTGCAATCAAATGCAAATAATCGATGTCCATCGGTATATACAATGTCATTGCAAGGAAAACAATAGAGTTCATAAGTCACTGCTGTACCGTTGGTATGACGGTTCGTCTTGCCCTCAGCCTGCTGCTAGGGGGCGCAGCGCCGCACTTGTATTCTCTTGGTGTGGAGGCCCCTCCTGTCTTGGCGCCGCCCAAGAGAGCGGTTCGTCAGCGTACGATTGGCTGTTGTCGTCTCACAGCCCTCTCTGCTCTTCCCTTCCTGATCCTCGTGCCGGCGCTTGTCGTTATGCCGGAACAGGCGGTAAACACGCTGATACGATGTAGAACATGTAAACGATAACATAACCGAACAGCTGACATAGTTTGAAATATTTAGGTGATTTACGCCTGCAGATGGCCCTTTATGACGTGTCTGCTTGTAATTATCGTCGTGAAGAATAGTCAGGGCCATACAAAGAAAACCCGCCCTCGGCGTTATGTGTAGCGAGAGTGCTCATCCTAGGAGCCAGACTACCTAATCTGAACAGAAATAGTCATTTGAGTATTTTGAAACGTTTATTAATAAATAATTATCCAACTTACACGTGCTTAAGCAAACAATCATCACATGTGTGTTGCAACATGGGCAGGAGCGGATCGTGAGCCCTGCGGGCTGGGACGGGTTGGTATCGACTGACCGGCACAATGTATCTCACCTGGCTCGCTCTGCAGGTAGCGTCGTTGTGGCATTGTGTGTTAGGCTCGTTCGGGCTACGAGCAAAACCATAAGACACAGTTATAGGAACAGCACTGGCTGCTAAATCTATGTATCCTTATTCTTCCTTGTACTTTTCCTTTGCGGTGTCATTAGCTTGGAAGAGGACTTTGTTGTGTATTCTCTACTTCATCGTCTAACTTGTATATATTTGGTCGGACACGACCGTAAAACACCGCACATGCCCGGCTAAAGCCGGGCACCTGGAAATCCTATTACGACGGCAATATGCCAAACAGCATGTGCAAATCACCAAGAGTTTCAAACTACATCAGCTGTTTGTTTATGTTATCATTCACGTGTTCTATATAGCATTGTATTGTATTGTATTTTAACCGGGAGCCTAGAAACGACGGAGAGGCTCCATCCCCACCGCCTCACTGGTCCACGACCCCACGACGACTACCGCAGTCCGCTTCACGTCTCCGTCGCCCCACACCGAACCACTCTTTCAGGGTTATTGTGCGGTTCGGCCCCCGTGGTAGAGTAATGGTGGTGTACGCGTACGTGAAGAACTTGTTTGCACAGCAATCGCCGACATAGTGTAGCTGAGGCGGAATAAGGGTAATCAGCCCGCATTCGCCGAGGCAGATGGAAAACCGCCTAAAAACCATCTAGAGACTGGCCGGCTCACCGGACCTCGTGCCGGGGACCAGGCGCTCCTTCTCACTCCGGAAATCTGTATAGCATTAGCACATTACTCTCCAAAAAGTTTACAATGCACTTCTTGACATTGAGCTTCGTTTTAAGCACATTTCTTGCCAATGCAACTCTTGCTTATAAGCCAGGCTGCGATGAAAATTATTTTTGACCAAAACCGGTTGTTTATTAAGAAATTCTTTGAACAGCAGATTACAGTGTCATATGTGTCGTCTCCAAAACACTACACCTGCATATGTCAAAACTTGTGGTTGCACTATGCAAAACATATATGAAATTGTATATTATTTTAGTCATCAGAGATAAATTAATGCTCACATATAATGGTCGTGCGGGAAATGAAAAATTTTCCTTAGTCCTGAGTATCTGAAAGTCGTCGACTTCTATTAATGCTTAGAAAGTACAGACCACCTTGCTTCAACGGCTAGAGATAGAACCTTCATAGTCACAGGACATGTACATTAGTATGCTCTTCAGAAAAGATTAGCATTTGAAACAAGTCGGCCCTCGGGGTCAAACTCAACATCGATATAGCGGCACAAGTCACCTACCGGTAAAATGTGCCTGCCGATCTCGTTGTCGCTATAAACCAAAGGAAATCTATCAGTGTGACTTGACCAGACGTGCAGGATGCCTGGCAGACATATGGGCAAACCGTATTGGAAAAGCAGTGGGCCTGAATATGGGTGCGTTAATGACACGAAGGAAAGTGATGCATCCATCCGGGAAATCGCTGCTCGTGTGGGATGAAGTGTTTCGGAATTTCAACGGGTGTTTGCAGAATGGTTCACGGAAGGCCGTAGACCACGACGAGACGGATCCGACCAACCCCCGAAAAGATCGACACCTCATCCGAATAGCATTTCAGGACATATCCGTGTCCTCCTCGGCTCTGATGCAGCAGTGTAACAGTGTAGCACATCGTACACTATCAGAGGTGACAGTCCGTGGCCGTTTATTACGGCATGGCTTACGTGCGGGGCATCCAATTCTCCGCCTGCCTTTGATGACTGTGCAGAAACATACTAGACGGCAGTGGTGTGTGGAACGACATCACTGAGGACAGGAATCTCAACAGATAGTGTTTTCGGAAGAATCAGTGTTCTGTTTGTTTGAAAATGATGACTGCATTTTTGTCCGTCGCAGGTACGGGGAGCAGCATCACAGTGACTGCATTCGCACAAGAGATAACAATGCCAACTCAAGACCTTACGGTGTGGCGTGCTGTTGGGTGAAACCACAAATCCCAGTTGATGCCTGTCCAGGGCACTGTGAGCAGTGTGACCTACGTGAATGACATCCTGCTACCCTCAACCATATCGTTTCTGCACAATACCCCAGACACAATTTTTCAGCAAGAAAATCCACGACCACATGTTGCTGCACGAACTGTGCTTTCTTGATGTCACAGGATGTCAGCCTTTTGCCCTGGCCAGTTTTATCGACAATCGAAAATATGTGGGATATAGCGAAACGACGGTTGCAGCCCTGTGACCCAACGCAAACCACCATAGACGAAATTTGGCTATACCACAGAACGTCTTTCGCGCCTTACATGCGTCGATGCCATCACGCATGGAACAATGGACCTTGTGCCTAATAGGCAACAGGACACATGCTGAAACGAGGTGACTGAAATACTAATTATTTCTGCAGAACATACTAATGTACATATCCTGTGAATATGAACGTCCTGTCTCTAGTCGTTCAAGGTGTTCTGTTTTTTTTTTTTTTTCTGAACGTGAGTGTAATTGGTAGTAAGCCTCGGCATTTTGACACCTACTTCAGTAACCAATTCCCACACAGTGTCGCCATCTTTCACTATCACTCCTTCAGCTGGAACCCCATTCCAAAGACTAGTAAGTGTCCCCTCCCCCCCCCCCCCCCCCATCCTCAACCCACACAGCGCGGAAACGAAAGCAGTCACGTTGAGTAACAAACAATGAGGGTTTTTCCGTAAAGTTGTGTTCACTAGACTTAAGGTGTTTCACTCTCATTTCTAGTTATATATCATGAAATGAAGAAAATATATTATGTTTATAATTGATGTGCACTCTCTCTGTAATCTTAATTCATTGTTGGTGTGCACATCCTAGGAATTTGGATTCATTTGGGAGTATACTTCGAGGTGCTGCAATTTTCGTACAGTTTGGAATAAGCAATACATTCACTGCCGAAATACTGCGTAAGAGCACCTATCCTGTATAGTGCACCATCCAGTTTGGTTCTCATGGTGCAGTGGCTTGTCGTCGTATGCACCCCACCAGACTCCAGAGGAAGAGGTGGCCGTCTGAAACTCTCGAAGCATATGAGCGACTGGGCTTCGAATGATGTTGCTAAGATAGAAGACAGAGTATTCGGCACACTGGACTCGCATTCGGGAGGACGACGGTTCAATTCCGTCTCCAGCCATCCTGATTTAGGTTTTCCGTGATTCCCCTAAATCGTTTCAGGCAAATGCCGGGATGATTCCTTTGAAAGGCCACGGCCGATTTCCTTCCCCATCCTTCCCTAACCCGAGCTTGCGCTCCGTCTCTAATGACCTCGTTGTCGACGGGACGTTAAACACTAACCTCCTCCTCCTCAAGAGTATTTGGGGGCCAGCAACTTAAGTTTGTACTACACATTCACGAGGTACTCATAGATTCACTGTAGCGAGAGAATGTAGTAAACAATCAGGTCACTAGTTTGGAAGAACGGGTGGGCAAACGGTTGTACAACACCTGTCAGTTGATCCATTCGCCTTTGAGTAACGTGAACGTAACTGAAATTTCAAAATGGAGAGTAGTATTTAAAAACTGCCATAAGAGATTGAATTTTAGATGTTAAACTGTGTATTTTACTATCGTTATTGGTATGGCTGGAATACTGTCTTAAATATTTTTCTTAAGAAGTTAGTTTCATTTTGAAAGGTTTTATCATTGCTCTTTTCAAACACGGAGAATAAAGGACAAACGTAAACTGCATTCTACCAGGCATCTGTTATGAGGATTGTTTCTATGATCTTCAGTGACAAAAGTTCAGCGCAATTCTGATCTTAATCGATCTTAAAAACGTTAATCCTGATTCTACTCAATCAATCGCTCCACCCTTTTCCTGTTGTGGCCCAATAACCTGTCGGAGTGTGATTTCATGGTGTTTCGAAGTAAGCTAACAAATAAAAAACGCGCAGAAGTATGAGTAAGACTCGTGCTCTGATAGTTCCGTAAGAACTTAGTTATGTTTATAGATGGTTCATGTAGACAGTTTGATAGGTGAGTTTGCAGCTGTCGAAATTTGTGACATAAATGATCGTATAATTTGGTAACGTTGACTTAGAAGCTTTAAATTTTTACGTCGCCAAGGGTCCGTAGGGTATTTGACACTAAATTAATCTTGCTACCTCTACCCTTCTCTGAGAAATATTAGTCTGGATAGTCGGGCAGACAGACAGACGGACAACCGAGTAATCCTATAAGGGTTGCGTTTTTCCCGATTTATGTACGGAACCTCAATTAAAGAAATGTCTGGATAATCTGCAACAAAATAAAAATGAGCCCTATTCTGAGTTTTTTTCCGCCAGTACGCAGAGCTCACATGATACCAGTTTTCTAGCGGAATGCGCTGTTATACTTTTAGCGCTCTGGCGCTGGTTACCTTTTCATTTCTTTTTGCATGTGTCATTGGCTGTGTTATGCTTCCGTCACGCCACCTCTGCGTGTCCCTCGCGCTACACTGGGACCTCACAGCGCTATCATTTACATCGATCCCCCGTCGCGCTTCTAAGCGTGTTGGCCTTGTGCGACCTCCCGTGCTTTATGGCGCTTTTATGAATGCGCAACCGCTGAATCCCCATTACGCCTTCATTCCTTGTCACGATGAAACAGGCGATAAGCAATTAATTTCTTTAGGCGTCTTCATATACGCCGTACTGCGTGTGAGCCAAATAACCAGCTTTGTGCGCGCTTTTCTGCAATACGCGCGCCCGGCCGTTATGGCCTTTGAACATGCAGGCGGCTGTGAGCACCAGCGCTCTCTCGTGGCTTCCAGCATCAACGATGGCTTTCTGTGGTTAAACTAGACGCTGTTTGGAGTGAAGTACCCGCTCACCACTAAACCTCTTCGACGTTCTAGCTATATACTTAAAGATATTTTTATAAATTTAGGCCTGTTAGCATCAATTTGTTATTATATAATAGCTGCCTGTGTCCTAAGGCAATACGGAGATACCGTATAACGTTGAAGTACTCAGTTTGAGGCTCTGCGTCGATCTTTACAAAGTTAGGGGTCCTCACCATTGGCCAGCCCAATTATTGCTCGCATTGAGGCTGACACCTCACCCACTGTCGACTGGGAGGTCGCCTGGGGGCGAACGTAAGGCCTTCCCAGTTAGTGTGACAAACCGGTTCCAGGTGCTGTCTTTGGCTAACACTGTACCTCAGCCAGATGCAGTCGCTTGTACTGCTTCAGAGGAAACCTCTCAGCCTGCAAGATCCGGGAAATCACAGAGGTTGGGATTAATGGTAGATGGTAGCTCCAATGTTAGGCGCATTGTAGGGCCCCTCAGGGGAAGAAAGGTGGGGACGAAAGGCAGTGCGCACTCTGTGTACATACCGGGTGGAGTCATTCCAGACGTGGAACGGATGCGACCGGTTGCCATGAAGAGCACCGCTTGCAGCAAACGAATGATGTGTGTCGCTTTGGATCAGAAGAGACTCTGCGGTTTCAAGCGGCTATCAGAAGTGGCAAAGGCCGTCAGTCTTGTTTGTGAAATGAGAGCAGTGCTCACTGAAAGAGTCTTCTTACCAGCGGGGAGGTAAAGGTCAGTAAAAGGGCTGTGGTGTGGGAGGAGAACACGACGATAACACAACAGCAACAGCATTCACAATTAAAAATGTTAACAGAATACTTATTTAACAATTTGCAAGCTTAATTTGATACAGCATGTATTTATGATAATGAAATTCTAGGAAGAAAGAATTTTTTTCACTTCTCTCTTAGTCTGAACAATCTCAGATATATTTAAAATAATGATCTTTAAAAAAGATAAAATTTTTCTTAAAAACACTTTCATAAATGGCTTTAACAGATACCAGGAAAGCCGTATTTTAAGTAAGATGCTTCCTTTACATATTTATCAATTATTAAAGTAATGAACATCTTGAACTACTAGCAGCTTCCTGAGTTCGTGCCAAAACTTGAGGCTGGCAAATGGTGACAGTAGGAAAATGACTGTTTTAATTTATAACATCAAGAATACCAACGCAAATAAGACCGTTAGTCACTTCATTGCCGAAATAATCATTTCTCAAGACACACAACTGGCTAAAATAGTAAAATCCACATTCAACAACTGGCTAGCAATAAGTTACAGAGATTTAAACGTGATTAAATGACTTTCGTGCACTCGCAAGGAAGGTAACAAAATGCAAGCCCTTAAAGACAGCTAATGGTAAGCAGATTACACGAGGCACTTTAACAAACCTTTAAACGTAATAACTTTAACACAACTGTTATGTACATAACTTATTCAATAATAATGCAAGGCCAAGGGGCCGAATCGTTCTCCTTTGTCATCGCAACATTACAAATACTGTTATTGCATTGTGCAGTTTCCTTCATCCGTCGTTGGTCGGTCCAGACGATTTGGACCGCCATAAACAACTTAAATTGCTTGCGCAGAAAAATGGAGGGAAACGCGACCAATTATAGGACCCAAGGAGTAGTGCAAAGTTTATAAAATTACTAAAGAGTAATAATTGGCCACACGGAAAGCTTGTACTGCTTAAAGGGGCGCTTGGCATATTAGCATTGATACAAGGTTAAACTCGGTTATCTGTCAATAATGAAACCAGAACGCAGCACGTTACTAGCAGTCTGCACTAATAACGTTCAGTATATGTTATTACACTAATCACAACACAGCAAGAGAGCATTCACAGTTGTGAATGCTAGCAGATTAGATCATGTAATTCAGCTGACCAAGATGTTCCACAAAATCACATACAAATGTATGCTTAAACCCACTACACTTGTGTCTCAGGTAAAGACAAATAGTCTCAAAGGTGCAGGTCGAACACAGCAAGAACGGAGATCTGGGAACCGTCGGTGTAAAGGTTGTCAAATGTCGTAGCTATGTTGGGTAAGTACCAAAGCTCCAAACGCTAACAGAAAGCACTGATACTCAAACCGTTACAGGCACCGAAAGCCGTCTAAAGCCGGAGATAAGTTGAGCAGAAACTTTTGGAAAGGATCAAACTGTGTTGAGATAGGACAGGATAATACAACTGGCTGTGACGTGTTTGTTACTATTAGAAGTGATTTATCTTGTAGCGAAATTGAAGCACATAGTTACTATGAGTTAGTATGGGTAGAGGTCATTCTTAGCAACCGGAATAAAATAATAATTGGATCCTTTTACCGACCTTCCAACTCAGATGATACAATTGCTAAAATGTTCAAAGAAAACTTGAGTCTAATGATTTCAAACATGTGCCCGACTCACGCAGTTATAATGGGTGCTGACTTCAGTTTACTCTCGACACGTTGACGAAAATACATATTGAAATCCGGAGGTTCGCATAAAACATCACCTAAAATTGTGCTAAATGCATTCTCTGAAAATTATTTCTAGCAATTAGTTCACGAGTCCACTCGAACAGCAAACGGCTGTGAACGCAACAAGTAATCCTCAACTAACTACAAGCATCAGAACGGATACAGGGATTAGTGAAGACAAGGTTGTCGTAGAGGGACTGAAATGAGACAATCTGAGCAG
Organism: Schistocerca serialis cubense; assembly: GCF_023864345.2. NCBI lineage: Eukaryota > Metazoa > Arthropoda > Insecta > Orthoptera > Acrididae > Schistocerca > Schistocerca serialis. The sequence goes on from NC_064639.1 coordinate 511,577,918, forward strand.
TCGTCTTAGGTTGTTTGCAGATGGTGCTGTCGTTAATCGGCTAATAGTCATCAGAAGATAAAAATAAAGTGCAAAACGATTTAGAAATGATACGTTGCAAAGATTGGCAGTTGATTCTAAACAATGAAAAGTGTGAGGTCATCCACATGAGTACTAAAAGGAATCTTTTAAACTTCACTTGCACTATAATTTAATCAAACATAAAGGGTTAAAATTCAACTCAATACCTAGGAATTACAGTTACGAACAGCTTAAGTTGGAAAGAACACATAGAAAATGTTGTGGGGAAATGGAGGAATAGGTTTAATATTGTATAAGAAAATAGGAATCCGAGTAAGCTACTTTGAACAACGTAATGTATGCATTATCGGAATATAGTCCCCTATCTCACACTCACTACAGTAGTACAAGTTTATTTTCCAGCTAGATTCTCAGATGATGAAGAGATTGGAGAAACACATAATGAGATAAAAGAAATTTTTAGGTAGTTAAGGGAGATGAAAATTTACTGTTGATGTCGAACTGGAATTTGGTAGCAGGAAAAGGAAGAGAATGAACTAGGGTAGATTAATATGAACTAGGACAAAGAAATGAAAGAGGAAGTCACCTGATAGAATTTTGCACATAGCGTAGTTTAAGAATCATGAAAGAAGGTTGTATCCGTGGAAGGGACCTGCAGACACCGGACGTTTTAAACTGCTTATACAATGGAAAGACAGAGATTTTTGGGAACAGATTTTAAGTTGTAACACATTTCCAGAAGCGGATGTGGACTCTGGCCACATTTTAATGGTTATGAGATGTAGATTAAAACTGAAGAAAGTACAAAAAGATAGAAAACGAAGCAGATGGAGCTCTATAAGTTGAAAGAGCCAGAGGTTGATAAGAGTTTCAGAGGGAGAACTCGGCAACAGTTGACCAACAAAGGGGAAAAAATACAGTAGAAAACGAAAGGGGAAATTTGAGAGATGAAATAGCGAAGGCAAAAAGGATGAAGTAGGTAAAAAGAGAAGGCGTAGTAGAAATATTTGGATAAAACAGGAGATAAAAAGTGAGATTGACGGGAAAATTGAGAATTGCTAAGCAAGAGTGGCTAAAGGAAAATTGTAAGGATTTAGAAGCATATTTCACTAGGGGAAGGACAGGTACCGCCTACAGGAAAACTAAAGAGGTCTTTCCGGGAAAGAGAAGCAACTGCTCAGATGCAATACCAGTCCTAAGCAAAGTAGGGAAAGTTGGAAAGGTGGATGCAGTGTATAGAGGGTCTATAAGAGGGAGCTCTACTTTATAGCAGTATTAAGGAAACAGAAGAGTACGTAGATGAAGATGAGATGAGAGATTTGACACTGCAAGAACACAGAAAGGCGTAAGTCGAAACAAGGCCCCACCAAGCAGTAGACGACATTCTGTCAGAACTGTTGATAGCCTTGGGAGAGGCAGTCATGACAAAATTCTTGCATTTTGAGTGCAAGATGTATGAGATAGGTGATTTACCTTCAGACTTCAAGAAGAATAGAAGGATTCCAATTCCAAAGGAAGTAATTGCTGACATGTGTATTACTAAACTATCAGTTTAATAAGTCAAGGTTGCAAAACACTAACACAGAGTATTTACAGAAGAATGGTAAAACTGTTGGACGTCGACCTCTGGGAAAATCATTTTGGAATCTGGAGATACGTAGGCATTATTGACACTACGACTTATCTTAGAAGGTATGGAAAGGAAAAGCAAACCTATGTATGTAGCATTTGTAGACCAAGAGAAGGTTTTGAGAATATTGCTTTCAATATTGTCTTTGAAATGCAGGAGGTAGCAGGGATAAAATACAGGGATCGGAAGGCGATCTATAACTTGTACAGAAACCAGACAACAGTTATAAGAGACGAGAGGCATGAAAGGGAAGCAGTGACTGAGAGGGAAGTGAGACTGGGTTGTACTATTCCCGATGTTGTTCGGTCTGTACATTGACCAATAAGTAAAGCAAACCAAAGAAAAATTTTAAGGAAACCAAAGAAAAATTTGGAGTAGAAATTAAAGTTCAAAGAGAATAAATTCAAACTTTAAGGTTTGTCGATAACATTGTGATCCCGTCAGAGACAGAAAAGAATTTGGGAGATCAGTAGAATCGATTGCACAGTGTCGTGAAAGGAGAATATAAGGTGAACATTAACAAAAGCAGAAGAAGGATACTTTGCTTGGCCAGTTCGTTTGGTTTCTGGTTTCAGGAAGTTTGTGACAGTGGAGGTCTCAGAATTCAAATTAACTGAAGCCTGTTTTGTGGTTAACGCTTTATGAAGCAATTAACTTGTTGTAATTCAGCTAAGAATGGCTATGAATAGAAACGAATGGTGGTCACCTGAGATATCACACTCTCAAAACAAAGTTTCTTAAACTTTCTAGAGACAATAGTGGATGCAGTATTTCTATCTAAGGTTTTTGTCAGACCGAAAATAGAATAAAAGTGAATGGTCAGCCAGGCAGTCACACCCTCCCCTTTCCCTCTCCCCACTTGGCACCAGTCATAGAAATCGAGAAAATGCTCGATAATTACAAGAATTTGTAGCCTCTCCCCGATGTTATTCAATCTGTATATTGAGCAAGCAGTAAAGGAAACAAAAGAAAAATTTGGAGTAGGTATTAAAATCCAGGGAGAAGAAATAAAAACTTTGAGGTTCGCCGATGACATTGAAATTCTATCAGAGACAGCAAAGGACTTGGAAGAGCAGTTGAACGAAATGGATAGTGTCTTGAAAGGAGGATATAAGATGAACATCAACAAAAGCAAAACGAGGATAATGGAATGTAGTCGAATTAAGTCGGGTGATGCTGAGGGAATTAGATTAGGAAATGAGACACTGAAAGTAGTAAAGGAGTTTTGCTATTTGGGGAGCAAAATAACTGATGATGGTCGAAGTAAAGAGGATATAAAATGTAGACTGGCAATGGCAAGGAGAGCGTTTCTGAAGAAGAGAAATTTGTTAACATCGAGCATAGATTTAAGTGTCAGTAAGTCGTTTCTGAAAGTATTTGTATGGAGTGTAGCCATGTATGGGAGTGAAACATGGACAATAAATAGTTTGGACAAGAAGAGAACAGAAGCTTTTGAAATGTGGTGCTACAGAAGAATGCTGAAGATTAGGTGGGTAGATCACGTAACTAATGGGGAGGTATTGAATAGGATTGGGGAGAAGAGAAGTTTGTGGCACAACTTGACTAGAAGAAGGGATCGGTTGGTAGGACATGTCCTGAGGCATCAAGGGATCACAAATTTAGCATTGGAGGGCAGTGTGGAGGGTAAAAATCGTAGAGGGAGACCAAGAGATGAATATATTAAGCAGATTCAGAAGGATGTAGGTTGCAGTAGGTACTGGGAGATGAAGGAGCTTGCACAGGATAGATTAGCATGGAGAGCTGCATCAAACCAGTATCAGGACTGAAGACCACAACAACAACAACAATTAGAAGAATGTACCCGTTCCACTTTGAGTGTGAAGATGATACCCCACATAATCAACAAAAACCTTCTCCATGGGCCCCTCCTCATTATCTGACAAGGGAATGGTCAGACTTGTCATGTCGAAACCTGTGTTGCTTTTTTTACCACTCTGAGTTAACATTGCAAGAAATCTGTATGCAGAATTTTAGCTGCTGACATGACCTGGAAGTCTATAAACAATTTTATGAAGTAATACATTATTGTCGCATGGTTTCCGCGCTTATAACTGCCTCTTGTACAACCCTGACCTCTCTCGCTACGTAATACCAACGCCACCTAGGGACAAGGTGGCGTTAGCTACGCGCCGCTCTCTTGCCACAGTAGTGAGAGAGCTGATTTCCCGAGTGAAAGCGATCTATGATAATTAAACATTCGTTAACACATATGGCTGATATGTTATCTACAACATTCTTTCCAAATAGCTATGAAATAGACACAAATAAATATACGGTGTACTACACGTCCAAATTTTATTTCTTGTAATTACCGCAAAAATGCGAAATATTGATACAATGTTCAAAACATAGTTTTTTTGTGCACCAAGAACATACAAGCAAAGACGACATATGACAGCCCTGCGAATCACAGACGTTGTTAGATGTCCGTAGACAAAACTGGGCTGGTGTTAGGAATGAACCAGGCCTAGTATCAGTATATTTCGAGGAGTGCCACGCATATTTAATCAAATTCTGAAACCGTGGGGAGGAAAATTGATAATGTACTACTGATTGCAGCTTGAGAATATTGTCACGGTGATAGACAGGAAATTGCAGTGATCTGCACACAATAATTTTCTCTGTTAGTTTACTGTAAAATGCCTTCCACTGACGGAAAAATTCTCTGTCCAAAGGTTCAATTACGTTCGTCGTGCCGTGTGGAATCTGAAGTATCTCTACTTCTTTGTCAGGGTGGGCTCGAAATACAGCTTTTAATGAATCAGACCTTTTATGACCTGACCACGAATCTAGAAGGAGAAGAGATTTGCTCCCGCAGAACGGAAGAAAAGCATGACGCATGAAAAGTGTAACGTTTTCATTTCCCATTTTTCCAGACTTCGATGCGTCTACCACAAGATTGTTTGCGTAGAACATTGTTTTTTTGACACGTGGTCCAAAACGTCCAGTTGGTTCTTGAAGGCAGCAATGAACCATCCAGACTAAATATGGGCATTATAGTGTATGAATGTATGGGTGAGTGCAGTCGTGGACTGCGCAATCGCTTCAATATTTTTTTCCCCTTTGAATGACAGTATTCTTTTCGCACGCATTTCTTTTTGAAAACCTGACTGATGTGCATTGTACACGTACGATTCACTAAAACAAGCGATCTTATTTTTTGCATTCGTAAGAAAGGCTTCTATCATTTCGATTTGTGTCACTTCATTTTCCGACCTGTTTCTCGATACAAATTTTGTTATTTTTCTTGCCACATTTTATGTGATCTTTTGAAGCGACTAATCCAACATTGAGAAGCTGTAAATTCTTTAGCGCCTATCCCGTTGGCAATCTCTAACTCCCAATCACGCAAAGTTGTATCGCTGACACTTAATGACTGTTGTCTGGCGTCGGTAAATAGCTCAAAAAGTCGCGCATTTATCTCCGTCGCAATTTCCAGTCGACTCTTACGTCGTCCAACGACTTCCTTTTTCCATCTATACAATTCACGTTCAGAACGGACAAAGCGATACTTATTTTGAACAATACTGACACGTAGGCGTTTCTTACTGATGTGTCGGCAGCTGGGCCGACACCTTGTAGTTAGAGATGGCTGAAAATGCACGCTAGACTAACGCAGACGGGCGTGAATTACTGGAACAGGCTACGTAATTAATGCTATGAAGAAAAGTACGTAGCTGGATTAATACTTATCTTTAATCAATCATTGTGGTACATCACTCTTGACTATACACAGGAGACTTTAATTACAATCACTATAAGGCTAATGGCGCCTTGCTAGTTCGTAGCCATTAACTTAGCTGAAGGCTATTCTGTCTCTCGGCTAATGAGAGAGAAAGGCTTCGTACATCTAGTCGCTAGCTAGGTCGTCCGTCCAACTGGGGCGAGTGCTTGTTCGTATCACGAGACCTGCCTTGTGGTGGCGCTAGGTCTGCGATTACACAGTGGCGACACGCGGGTCCGACATGTACTAAATGGACCGCGGCGGATTTAATCTACCACCTAGCAAGTGTGGTGTCTGGCGGTGACACCACACTTACCACTTTCGTTCAACCAGTACGTCACCGCTTTTTTTTTGTTCAAATGGCTCTGAGCACTATGGGACTTAACTTCTAAGGTCATCAGTCCCCTAGAACTTAGAACTACTTAAACCTAACTAACCTAAGGACACCACACACATCTATGCCCGAGGCAGGATTCGAACCTGCGACCGTAGCGGCCGCGCGGTTCCAGACTGTAGCGCCTTTAACCGCTTGGCCACCACGGCCGGCTTTCTTTGTCTGATAAGGTAATTGTAGTTGCTGGTGTTACTTTCGGAGATGATTGATGATGGTACGTGGCACTATCACTCGAAGACTCTTCATGAGTGTAACTTTCGTCGGTGTCCTCACCGTCTGTAGATTCACAGCCTGCAATATCGAGTGTTTCAGTTGTTTCTAGCGACATGTCTGCACCATTTACATGTTCGTCTGGAAGTTTAACAACCATGTCGCACAACACATAGTCTTCACGCGTGTTTTCTGTTGTTTGCTTCGTTTGGCGTCTGTGGTATATCTCCATGGCAAGCAGCAAAACATTTACAGAGTTCGCCATCACTTGTGATGGGAGATTGAATGTTCACCGTAAAGTGGCTTGCGGAGTAAAGATGAACATATACAGAACTTCTTTCACATCTCTAACCAGTTTTAGGACGGTATGTTTCGAAATATGTACCAGAAATTAAAAGGACGTGTATGCCACGGAAACGAATATTCGTTTCCCCTTTCCACCAAAACCGTGCAGCGATATTCCTCTTTAGTGAACGCCGCGATAAGACGGCCGCACTTCCCGACCATGCGCACAACGCTCGCGACTCGCCATTTCCAGGGGTGGCCAGCCGTCACTGCAAGCGCGAAGCAGGAAACACAGCCATGTTCGTGATTTTTTTTAGGTGACTTCCAGTTCATGTCAGCAGCTACAATTTTGCATACGGACCTTTTGCACAGTTAAATAACAGTGCTAAAAAAAGCAGTACATGTTCCAGCATGAGAAGTCTGACCATTCCCTTGTGAGTGATGGAGACCATGACGAGAATTGAGATTTTGCTTCACTAACCAGCCTTCTGACATCTTTATTTACTGCCAGATAGGTGAGGTACTCCTTGATTTTCATGGCAGTGTTATAGATTACAGTGTTTCCCCCATTTAATGATTAATAGAAGTACGAGGGCTGTTCAGAAAGTAGGGAATGTTTCCGTCTGACGCCGCTAGGCGCGCACCGATCGCGTGTATTTTGGTACGTGCGTGCTCAGCAACTCAGTGGGCATCCATCCGACGACAGTGGGAACGTCTCTGAGCGTCTGGTTTTTTCGATATTCGAATTCGAAATGTGCGCTGCAATCAAAAATCCCGCCCGTAGTGAGGTGCGGTCTGTGACACGGTTTTTGTTGGCAAAAAACCTAAAACCTATAGAAAATTATCGTGAACTGTGCGAAGTGTACGGAAACAACGTAATGAGTGAATGTTCCGTCCGGAAATGTTGCATTCGGTTTAAAAATGGCCGAAACAACGTTCATGATGAAGAGAAAATTGGACGCCCGTGCATTGTGACTGACGATCTTGTCGCTAAAGTTGAAGAAACGATTCGTGAAAGCTTTCGCTTTCTTTTCCACAAGTTTCACGGACTTTGTTGTTTGAAATTGTCACTCAAAAGTTAGGCTACCAAAAATTTTGTGCACGGTTGGTGGCCAAAATGCTTACAGAGCACCATAAAGAACAGCGAATGGGGCAACATTGACATTTCTGGAGGCCTACCACAAACATGGTGATTCATTACTGGATCAAATGGTAACCGGTAATGAGACTTGGGTGAAACAGAGTAATTGCGAGACAAAATTATAGTCCATGGAGTTGGGGCACACAAGGTCTCCTCAAAAAGGAAGAAAATGTTTGCAAACCTTGTCATCAAGGAATTTGATGGCGACAGTGTTTTTGGATAGGCAAGGTGTGCTTCTTATATACAGGGCTATTACAAATGATTGAAGCGATTTCATAAATTCACTGTAGCTCCATTCATTGACATATGGTCACGACACACTACAGATACGTAGAAAAACTCATAAAGTTTTGTTCGGCTGAAGCCGCACTTCAGGTTTCTGCCGCCAGAGCGCTCGAGAGCGCAGTGAGACAAAATGGCGACAGGAGCCGAGAAAGCGTATGTCGTGCTTGAAATGCACTCACATCAATCAGTCATAACAGTGCAACGACACTTCAGGACGAAGTTCAACAAAGATCCACCAACTGCTAACTCCATTCGGCGATGGTATGCGCAGTTTAAAGCTTCTGGATGCCTCTGTAAGGGGAAATCAACGGGTCGGCCTGCAGTGAGCGAAGAAACGGTTGAACGCGTGCGGGCAAGTTTCACGCGTAGCCCGCGGAAGTCGACGAATAAAGCAAGCAGGGAGCTAAACGTACCACAGCCGACGGTTTGGAAAATCTTACGGAAAAGGCTAAAGCAGAAGCCTTACAGTTTACAATTGCTACAAGCCCTGACACCCGATGACAAAGTCAAACGCTTTGAATTTTCGGCGCAGTTGCAACAGCTCATGGAAGAGGATGCGTTCAGTGCGAAACTTGTTTTCAGTGATGAAGCAACATTTTTTCTTAATGGTGAAGTGAACAGACACAATGTTCGAATCTGGGCGGTAGAGAATCCTCACGCATTCGTGCAGTAAATTCGCAATTCACCAAAAGTTAACGTGTTTTGTGCAATCTCACGGTTTAAAGTTTTCGGTCCCTTTTTCTTCTGCGAAAAAAACGTTACAGGACACGTGTATCTGGACATGCTGTAAAATTGGCTCATGCCACAACTGGAGACCGACAGCGCCGACTTCATCTTTCAACAGGATGGTGCTCCACCGCACTTCCATCATGATGTTCGGCATTTCTTAAACAGGAGATTGGAAAACCGATGGATCGGTCGTGGTGGAAATCATGATCAGCAATTCATGTCATGGCCTCCACGCTCTCCCGACTTAACCCCATGCGATTTTTTTCTGTGGGGTTATGTGAAAGATTCAGTGTTTAAACCTCCTCTACCAAGAAACGTGCCAGAACCGCGAGCTCGCATCAACGATGCTTTCGAACTCATTGATGGGGACATGCTGCGCCGAGTGTGGGAGGAACTTGATTATCGGCTTGATGTCTGCCGAATCACTAAAGGGGCACATATCGAACATTTGTGAATGCCTAAAAAAACTTTTTGAGTTTTTGTATTTGTGTGCAAAGCATTGTGAAAGTATCTCAAATAATAAAGTTATTGCAGAGCTGTGAAATCGCTTCAGTCATTTGTAATAACCCTGTATTTTCTCGAACGTGGAGCAACCATTAATTCTGCCCGATACTGTCAAATTGTGCACAGACTTAGAAGAGCAGTTCAAAACAAACGCCGAGGAAAGCTGATTTTTTTTCCGCTTGTTTCCCAAGATGAAGAACTGGCTTGCAACGCAGGGCTTTGATGACGACGCGGAACTCTTGGCGGGCGTGACTCACTGGCTGAAGACTCAGGCTGCAGAATTTTACGATGAAGGTCTTTCAGAGCTTGTCCACCGCTATTAAAAGTGCCTCAATGTGTTTGGTGACTATGTGGAAAGGTAGTATGTCAGTCGCTCTTTCAGATGTATACAATAAAATGTATGTCTTGTACTCTTTTTTAACGCTGAAATGTTATCTACTTTCCGAATAGCCCTCGTGTTTGAAGACAGCTCTAACAAGCTCCTTGTGGGGAGAAATCTATTATCATAACGAGTGAGATAGCACTGTAGCTATTTATTGAGTACTTGTTCCCCGCCGGCCGGAGTGGCCGAGCGGTTCTGGGCACTACAATCTGGAACCGCGCGACCGCTACGGTCGCAGGTTCGAATCTTGCCTCGGGCATGGATGTGTGTGATGTCCTTAGGTTGGTTAGGTTTAAGTAGTTCTAAGTTCTAGGGGACTGATGACCTCGGATGTTAAGTCCCATAGCGCTCAGAGCCACTTGTTCCCCACTGTGTGTCATCGGGTTCGGATTCCGTTTTTCTTTTAGATTAGTGAATGCCGACAGAGCTTCCGAGCACCACACTCGGCATCTTCCAAATCTTCACTGCCGTCAAAAATTCATCGGCGACTTGGTTACCTGATCCTCTTACGCGTTTTACAGAAAATCGGATGACAGAAATGTGGAAGGCTGAACACACAAATCGCCCATATCCTCGCGGGCAGGCGATTTCTAAATATGATTTGAAATTAAGCAAGCAAGATCAGTGCCTCCTACATAAAGACCGAGTTCTTCAATTTAACAGCAGACCAAGCCCTGGAATCATATGCTACCGGTTGCAGTCACTATCCTGCTTCCAAACGAGAACTACAGCAACACCAGAACTTGTGGCTTCTGTTAGATCTATAAAAGGTCCCTCAAAATCTGGAATTGCCAAGTTGGTGGTTTTATGAGCTTCAGATGGGGCCTGTTGACTCTCTGTCCACTGGAAAGATTCTCCTCTTTTGGGTAGCTGATTTAAGGTACCACTAACTGAGCAAAATTTGATATAAACTTCCTAAAAAGAATGATCAGCCCATCGTACCCAGAATACCCTTCTCATTCTTGGTCGGAGGGAAACGAAATACCGTAGAAATTAAATTATTAATGGGCAAGATTTACCTTAGATGAATTAACGGTCACACCTGCATCACGCAAAAGAAGCAGTGCTTGCCTAACGCGCTCTAAATACTCTTGATGTCTTCTATTACACACCACTACCTCATCTAAAGCATTATAAACACATTTCAATGTAATAATCCCAAAATGGACTGCAACAACCGCGAAGGTATGGAAGCACCCGTAGAAATCCAACTGGAACCCAAGTGAACACGAATAAATTCTAGCGGGTCGAAACTCAGTACTGGGCTTCGAACACTAGTCAATGAAACCTGTGGGCAGGCTTGGTTCATATCCAAAGTCATAAAATAACCAGCATCTCGTAATAACGTAAAACAGTTATTTAAGTCTGGCAAGAGAACTAATTCAGGGCACAATAATCCACTACTGGTTTATAACCCAATAATCCCGTCGTCAACAGTGCCATTTACCAAAAACAACTCCATCATCTTTGGAGGGTATTGCTGGTAATGGGCCTGATGAACTTGTAAATCATCGGTCAGTTCTATTTGGCACTGAATCTTAAGTGTAACTGCCTTGTCGGTTAATACATCAAGGAACTGTCTAAGCACCCACAATCTTTGTTCGTCCTTGCCTTGCTTCAAATAGCAAAATTCAAATCGAGCAGCAGAATTGGGAGCATTATTAACCCATTGGTTGCAACTATGGTCACATAACTGATGAACATTCTATAATATTTTCCTGAGTTTGTGACCGCATTTTCAATATATATAAAACTACCGACGTAGTAGCTTGGAACAGGGACCGAAAGGTCGGTAGTTTTATATATATTGACAATGCGGTCACAAACCCGGATAAAATTTATTGCATGTGACAGTGGCCGCGGAAACCTACGTTTATATATCTGATGAAGATAAGCTGGATGAAATTTAAAATAAAATTGCCTGCTAGAATAATCAAGAACCAGTTTCGTGGCCTGAATGGAATCACAACCGAGGAGAACTTCAGTACACAATCTCATTGCAACCATCAAACTCGTTGTTCTTGACAACCCTTGAACTTTTACGGTTTCTTGCACACAGTACTTATTCAGACTTGAGCCAAGGACTTCCAGTTCCGCAGCTGCTCACACTAACCACGGGACCACGGCGCTCCTGAGCTCACACTGTCCTTGATGTTGTCTATCTTGCGCATGGACTACTCAGTTTGTATATTTTGCTTATTTTTTTCATAGTTCCACACAATTTCTTCCTGTTTTCTCGATTGATCTGTGTTCAGTTTTTCAAGGCCCATCCACTGTGCCAACTTATAACTAAATCTGAGGGGGTGCGATGTCGAGTTCACGCTGTAGTAACTGATTGTCAGAGAAAGTTCGGGAAACCTTCACAAGTGAACAGTTCCTGCATGCATTATAGCTCTCATATGGTCTAGCATCTGAATTCATAAAATGAACTGATCAGTTACGATATTGTTTTTCTGTTCATACAAAATATTTCAAATTGGTCTGAACTGAGTTAGATAAATTTCAAAATCGAACAGTGATATCTGCATTAGCGCAGCAAGTCCTGCAGCAGACCATAAAACCCCACTTTTCGACACATTTGCCATTTTAGCAACCGCATTACAAATACGCGGTATTTGGTTTGCCCTGTTTAGCAGCCTGATTTAACGGGAGCAGCCGCTTCCTCTCACGACCATAGCGCAGCTGTTTACACCAAGGCTGTAAAACAAAAATATGTGCCCCACAAAGCAGAGTGTCTGCATGCAGCGGCCACGCTATGGTAACATCTACATCAACATTAGCATCTGTGCTCTGAAAACCCCCGCACAGTATTTGGTCAAGGGCACTAACCATTCTGCCACATACTAGGGCTTCTCACGTCCGGTTAGCGTATGGAGCAGGTAAGAAATATTTCTACGTTGTTATGTTCAATCGAAATGATGAATTGAAATGAATACATGGCTGCTATTGTTTTGTTGAATAGCTCATTTATTCCACGTAAGTTCAATACAACATAATGCTACTCTGTTTACAAGGTGAATGCTTGTCTTGTTTGATTGAAGATGTAGCATGTTTTTCATTTTTCTGGTGCTTCTTTTATTTAGTAATGCTTTCTGAGCTCATGTCCACATCTTACGAGCCCTGTTACATCTACAGAATGCACAGCAATAATAATGCGAGGAGTACTTAATAGGTTTTAGTTATTACCGCAGAAAAATAAATTTAAGTTCCTAATTTTAGCTTTTCCCTGGTAGGCATTAAAATCCCCGCACCACCGTATCGTAGCACGCTGGTAGAACTTAATACGTCCCCTTTGAAAAATTAAGCATGAGTGTGCTGGAAAACCTCTTAAGTTATTTGATTTTCAAACAGCTGAACAAAACTCAACGTACTCAGACCGTTTTCTCTTTACTTATTCTGATCATAACTAAACTGACACACAATATTTTTAGCGCAAAGCAATCTGACTTTCAATAATCCCTACGAAAGAGTGGCCCTGACTAACAATAAACTATACGTTTCATGAATCACTTACGTCACAAAAATCTTCGTTACTCGAACTAGTGCAATGACAGCGATCGCCAATACTGCCAGCTAAGTAAAAGATTCTAACTACTGAAGGCACTAACTACTGATAGGTACAGTTAGCACATGAAAGATTTTGATAGAGAACAGACAATGTATTTTCCTTAATAGCGTCAAAAGTCATAATATATATATAACTTTGTCACATCCAATTAAACAAATTTCCGTTTTCTGATGGACACACATCCAGATCGTCCGCTCAAAACTCTGGCATCTCTCGCCCCACGTCCACCGTTGTTGGCGCCTCACCTCCAACTGCCCAACGCTACTTGCTGTTCACATCCAACTGCCCAGTGAGTCCAAGCAGCCACAGACTGCACACAGCGCACTCAGCGATTTTCATACAGAGCACTACGTTGCGTCACCAACATATAAACCTCAACAGCCTACTTACAAGGGGAATCAGAAGGTGGCCGACCATTGATTAAGAGGATTATTCTGTGACAGGTGACAAAGTGGTAGAGGTAGGAAAGAAAAAGTGCTCCTTCTGCTTCTGGCAGTCTGTTAATATACTGGTGTGCAAAACTGAAGCACGAAAGTAACTTTCGCATGATGTGTCACTGAAAAGTAACACAGCCCGAAGAAACTTGGACCATACATAGAAAGGAACGGTTCTTGGCGCTTCAGTATGGAACCACGCTACCGCTACGGTCGCAGGTTCGAATTCTGCCTCCGGCATGGACGTGTGTGGTGTCCTTAGGTTATCTAGGTTTGAGTAGTCCTAAGTTCTAGGGGACTGATGACCTCAGATGTTATACCCCATAGTGCTCAGAACCAACCTTACATAGAAAGAACTACTCCACTGCAATAGGGAAGGTTACTGAAATACGCATTGAGATGATCACAAAATGACATTCTCATTGAAAGACAATAATTACACTGAGGTCATCGCGGTTTATGATTGTCCTCTGGACTATAGGCGAGAAACAGTGTGATCACAAACCAGAGGGACGTGTTCTCTACAATGTGCTCCCGTGATGACCGTAAGCTTGGTAAGGAGTTCTTGTGGTATGGCGCTCCATTCCTCCACGAGCTCAGGTGACAACTGCTGAATGGTCGCTGGTGTATGTTCATCTCCCCAATGCATCCCACATGTGCTCGATCGGATTTAAGTCGGAGGAATTGGCAAGCCTTTCCATTTGACGAATATCCTCTCGTCCCAGTAGCTCCTCTACTTGCGCTGTTCGATGCGGTCACACATTGTCATCCATAAAAATGAACTCAAGACCTAATGCACCCCTGAAAAGACACACATGGGGACGGAGTAATCTGTTGTGCTAACGTTGATCAGAGGAAGTACCATGTTCAATTGTTTGAAGGACAGTAAGCCCATACAACATTATGCCAGTCTACGCTATAACACCTGGACCACCAAAACGTTCGTGTTCGACAGTGATGAACGTACCCTTATATGACGACAGGTGGGAACTCGTAGTGCACCCAGGAACATTGTCGAATTATATGTATTTATGTTCAAACGTTCTTGCAGATCGTTATTTCTTTGCCAGCCACAATCGACTTTAGACCAGTTTACGCCGATTTGCATTGAGCAGTCAGCATACAATCTCTAGATGCGAAACGTACTACCTACCTTCGGCCACTGATAAAATTCTAACGATTTCTGACTGTCGTTAATTCTGTGGGGCATGTCTCCGCTGCAGTTTACAGCTGTTAACTGTAGCTGCTTTGACTATTCAAATCAGTCCAGAGGTTGCAAATGCACGCAGGTCACAGCGCCAGTAGGGAACGTCCACTAGAGTGGACTGCGTTCATTTGCAGCTTCAGAACTGATTGACAACACCAAAGAAACGACATTAACAGCTGTCCACTGCAGTGGACATATGCATCACAAGTTTAATATAAAAATAGAGTTAATAATTATTAATATTACACTTCGCGTTTCTGTGCATGATTTTTCAGCAGAAAGAATACGTTTGGGATCTGGTGCAGCTAGGAGAGCGTCATTTCGTCACTTTATACGAAGTATGTTTGATGTCTTGTAACTGTGAGCTATTATAACAAACTGAGTCGAGATGCTCATCGCACTGCCTGTGGCTATAAGCCAAATTGCCTTACACATTTTTCATGGATACTGATATATTTGTTACGATTACTCGGGTTCAGGTAAATTGAGTTACGTGATCGTTGAAAATCGTTATGCAAAGTAAGTGTTCCGTGCCTAGATAATCTCCTACAAACACTTTCCAGTCAGATCGCGTTAACAGTTTTATTATGAGCCTAAAGATTGTCTATGAGAAGGCGATAGTTTTAATTCAGATCGTATCTGCACCTACTTCCATAGGTAATCCGTTTTCAAAACCCAGCAGAAACCCTACAATGTAATCATAATTCAGTCATCCGTTTCTGTTTGAACCTGTCTGCTTGACGCGGCTGAGCAAGCCTTGCCCACTCCAAACCAGATATTTACCCAGTGGTCAATGTGACAGTTATCAATCATGACGTCCAGCATCATTAACTACTGACCGTGGTCGTGCATTATTTGTAGCGCTGTGGAAGAGCCATTTGGAAAGTCGCAAATTGGCGGGCGTCGGCCTTCATCTCTACTTTTTTAATTACGTTACCTTATGAACTTTTCAGCTAGCAGCGCAAGATGAATGTTGTACAAATAAGATTTCAGAAATTGCTGCTACACAGGGTTTTCAGATGTGACCTCACTAATCTTTTAAAACTCGTCATTTTTTCTTGTTAAAACACTGGCAGCTCAGAGACTGACCGAATAGTTTATTTACAGTCAGCATTTAACGAAACAGTCTTCTGAAAAATTTGAAACTTCACTTCAAGATTATCCTCCGAAATTTTTTTACTATTCTCACAGAGATGTAAGTCAACAACGATACGACGAATCACTTGTTTCACCTTTTGTTACGGAACCACTTGCAGAAAGTAAGTTTGCCAAATTAGTTAGTAGATTTCAGTTGTGCTCGTGCCTCTGTTAGAGATGAATTACATGAAGGTCGAACAAAATCGTTGTTCTTACAAAAATACGTGGATGCTATGCGCAATGTGGTTGAAGAGGCTCTCCATATGGATTACTGTAAGCTAGGAACGTTCTTAGCCATGTATAAGTCTGCAGTTTGGCCCGAACATTAAGCCGCAAAAAAACATCGCTGCCAGATGGGTTCCACACCATTCGACCCATTTTCAAAAACAGGCTCATATCTCTTTCTGTCAGGAAATTCTAGATAAATTCGACTGAAAAGTGCAATAGCTGTATACGGTGCCACAGCAGAAGATGCAACATGGATTTAAATTCTAGTTTCAGGCTGCCTGTCTAACGACTTCGAGGGGCAACAAAAATTTTATTTTCAATATTCCATACAATCGTGGAGCGAATTTAAATATTTAAAATGCTGTCATAATCTACTCATTAAGATACATAATCTAAAGGTTTAACATTGTAAGAAAAGTATTAAACTTTGTATATTTCTGTGTAACTCATGCCGCGCCAACTACCCAGGCTATATTCAGCCAGTATTTGAAACTCAGACCACTTAACAACATCCAACAAACTTTGCACATTATTTCAAATATTTTAGAAACTTGTTCCCACTAACACGCCACACAAAAAGATGAAAGAAAGAAAGAAAGTTTACTGTGTACTATATTTTTGCTGTTTATACACTAAAACTGGCACATCTGGCACCACGTTTTAATTTATTCCGTCTTTCCTACTAAATATATTGGCAACAAATTTTGCAGCCAATATCCACATATAGAACTAAACATACCTGAAAAGTTACAATGCACTATACAATTAAAGAATCACTTTTTGGAAACCCCTTAATTGTCTCCCATTTCGATACGTTGTATGTTTGAAATATGGCACAAAGGTGCCTACAGCCATCTTCTGCAATGGCGCCACGTCACCCTCGGGCTCAGCGACCCTTCAAACAGCAACGTGTCGACACAAGTGAAAAACAGGCCAGAGTTTGGTGACGAGAATCCTTGGTGCACGCAGGCAGGCTATACTGCTGCTCTTGCTTAGTAAGCATGCGGATTCGGTGGGTTGTGGAAGGGGTTGTCTGTCTTCGCCTAGGACTTCGTCACACGCCTGTTCAGATACATTTTTAACGTGCACAATAAAAGTGGCCAGGTGGCACCCGTTTCATTAATGTTTGTGTCAATGTCGCACCCCTCTGTGAACACACCACCATCGCCATGCAGGAACACTGAAAAATTATAAAATTTGCAGTTATAACCATTTAGAAACACATATTACTAACTACCAGAAACCTCTTAGGTTTCTGTCTGTTTATTTCACTAAATTACTATTTTCCTTGTAAGAGTGATCAAAATATTAATTGTGTTTGTTATGTATAATAAACTATTAATAGTGAACTTCGAAACTGGTAATAATTAATTATAGCTTATCAATAATTTGAAGGAAATTCATTTGGTTATAAATAGATGTTTGAAAAAATTTTGACTGTATAATAAAACTTCACATTTATGTTAATTAACACCCTGTTTTTGTTCAGTTGCTAATATATCAAAAAAGAAAAACTTGCCCAGTTTTCATAAAAACTGATTATCATTTACCTCCTTTATTGTGTTTAACGCCCACGACGCCCACGAATATGATGACAATATTTGACGCTGAAATGCTAAATTTAGTTTTAATTTACTTTGTTCATGAAAATACAATCAGATCATAACAAAATACATCAAATAACACCCCCGATTCCTTATACATCGTCATTCCAAGTTTTAACCAACAGCTTCTGCTCCTTCTCCTCTCTCTGTCTCAGAAGTCCAAACTCACTGTTTTTTTTTTCCGTCTCGGCGTCCGATGCTGTCCTCCAATGGCAAAACTTTGTGTCACCCGCGTGGCATAAAAATGTGTTATTTAGTTTCAACCCTGTTACTTTAACGAATTCATTGTAAATGGCTTCGTGATCTAAGGTGCTTTTCAGATTTAGGGCTCGGGCTATTGGCCTTTAGCTATGACAAACTGGCTTCATGTCTTACGTGAAAGAGTACTAAAGCCTAAGGCTCCTTCTCTGTACATCGTGAAACATCTCCTTTATTAGCATGATAATTTCTTTCACCTCAAAACAAAGACCTTTGCATCGTTCGTCGAATAAAATCAGGCAATGTGTCTAGACCAGCCCTCAGAGACACCCTACCGCTTCCTGGTACAACGCCTCGTTGATAACAATAAATTATCTCGAACAGAAGCAGCATTTCTGTGTCAACCCGTATGGATTCCGAAAAAAATTATCATTTAGAACTAAACTTGCGCTTGTATCCTAAAACTCACGAGTCAAGGAAATCACGCAAATGCAACATTTCCTGTTTGTAAAAGCATATGATTCGGTCATACATCGACGTTATCCAAATTTGAGACCAGATTTTGCATTTAATGGTAGTGATGAAGCAGCTTGTTTTCTAGGATGGAGCGTTTTGACAGAAGTAGGAGTAACTTCAGCTTTGCCCCAGGGAAGTGTGTTGCGAGCCATATTGTTGATGCTGCGTGTCAAAGCCTCGCTTACAGTATGAATAGTAGATGACACAGGTCTGAATAAAGCTGCAGGAATATTCAATCGAAACTTGATAACAATGTAAGTAGGTGCCAAGACTGGAAAAGTGTTTTAAATGTCATGAGTGCAAAGCTGTGCATTTCATAAGAGGTAGAAAAGTAATATCCTTGAGTTGCAGCTAGAATCAGTATACTCAATGAAATGGAATAAATACACGGGCTCAATCGTCACTAAGGCACCTGGCAGACAGAGTTTAGTCAGCAGATTAGTGGGATAACACAGTCAGTATACAAAATAGACTGTTTAAAAGTCCATCGTATGTTCGGCATAGAATATTGTTCAAGTGTGTGCGACACGTACCAAAATGGGCTGACAGGGACAGTTATCATATACAAAGATTGGTGGTTGCCATAGTTATAGCGCGAAAGACTTCTTGAAAATTTTAAAGAACCAGAACTCTAATTACAACGCCACGAAGGTCATTCAAGCATTCGGTTTTCCAGCGCTCCATATGCGACTGGAACGGGAAGAAATTCAGACTCGTGGCAAAATGCTAAGTGTCCTCTGCCAGGCCCTTCACAGAAGGTTACTGAGGATATATATGTCGATGTACATGATCCAGACTCTTGGATGTGTGTCATATTTTTTCACTATTTCGGTATTCAGATTCCACCTTGAACTTACCGGAATACCTACACGCACATTTAGGCAGTCTACTAATAGCAAAAAGAGTAACACTGAGCTTTTGGTTATATGACATCTGTATTTGCATTTTTGATTGTGCATCACAACCATTGTTCCACAGGCCAGCCTGTGCACTCGCTTACTGGCTATCGCTAATAGTGGTATTTCAATGAAATACCGTAGCGTAGTTTTAGCACCCACCTTGTTTTATAGCTTCAATAGTGGAAGCTACGTTAGCTATTTTTTAATATATATAATATACCGGGTGAGATAGCAAAGACAGGCGCCCCAAATGTATCCAGAATGAATAAATACATCGAGATGCAGTTTGTGCCGAGTTATAGCTGTCAATATGGCAAATATCCTGACATGTGAGAGTAATTTTGAACGTTTACAGTTGCAGAATTACGACACCGACTTTTTTAACAATTTCTTTTTTTCTGTGGCAGTTTAACATCAGAAGAGGCACCAATGTTAGCACTGAACAGAGGATCATGGAGGAATTTTATAAGGGGGACTATGCTCTAGACTGAACGCTGAAAGGCATAATCAGTCTTAAATGATGATGATGATGATGATGATGTGGCAGTTGAAAGAAGCTACTAAAAGAACTCCAACAACATATGTGTGGGACTTGATCGAACAGTATCAAGATAACAGAGCTGCAACCATTGTCCCACCGTCAGCAAAAGAAGTTTGCATGATCTTTTGACCTACTGTGCTAAATGTTAGCAAACATATAACTCAGGTATGATTCTTATGTTTATCTGTGGGCTTGAAACCCATCTGTCTTGAGTTCTACCTTTGTAGCAATCAGATAACTTGCTCGTAGAACTATTGAGACATTCACAATGTATACGACAGTTGAAAAAGTTGCCTCGTCTAAGATCATGACGTTGAACTCAGTGTGGGGCAACACCGGATTTTCTTATTTTTTAAAATGAATCTAGCGTTTACATTAATTTGCCGCAAAGACGCTTACACGTGATTACGATGTGATCAGTTATGATTCCTTGCCTTTCGCACTTTTCTCGTTCAGCAATCAGCCTCAGTATCCGATGCTCTAGATTTTTTTTATTTTCAGCATGACTATGCCTACGTGCAAGCAAAGTCGATTCATTCACCTCAACCAAGGCCCAAAATACCTTCCAGACATGTTACTCTATGCTCTACGCTCACGTTGCTACCATTATCCAACACAGACAACATCGTACATACCCTTGTGTATCGCGCTATAACAAGGCGACCACGACTACTCGTCATCACCGATTTCGCCCAAACTGATGGTATATGTTGAGGTTGGCAAGAAATCACAGTGACAAAAGTGGGAGCTCCAGATGGGCAAGCGTTTAGAAAATAAACCACATTTCCGGTGAGTGTCGGACGAGCCATAAACCATTCGTGGTAGCGTTGTTTCCAGTCAGCGGTTGGCGCAGCGGAAAGAGTACAGAACGGTGATGAAAAGGCCGTGCTGTCTCGTCTCTAGAGGGAAATACTTTTTATTTTCAATTTGTACGCTACTTAAACGGCAAATAAAACGAAATAATGCTCAGTATATATATTTGTTAATATTTTCATAAAAGGCATCAAAATGAAAGGCAAAGAAAAATGTGCGATTGCAAATATGTTTCGAGGAACGGACTATAAAGCGCACACGAAAACTTCGTACGTAAAATTAGATACTTTTATTAGTTTACAGTTTATGATTTGCGCATGTTGGGGTGATGTTCACCGCAAAAACGGAGGAGCAGGAATTTTCTCGACATATTCAACAGGCACTTATTGGTAGCTTGCCAAAGATTGCTCGAAGGTCATAAGTAAATCAACGGAATACGAAGTCCTGTATGCTTTATTTGCAATCTCTTCTTGGAAACGTTTTTAGAGAATCCTCAAGGACGCTGCCGCCGTTGGATAAGCAGCTGAGCAGCAAGTCGTATACTCCTAGCTCACTCGTTTGTTACATAGTTTAATTCTTAATTTCTTTGCGTGTTTTTGGTACTTGCATTGTTTAATTCATAAATTTCGGGCATATTATAGTATTTGAGAGTTGTAGCATCGCGTTTTAGTACCTGAATAGTGTAAATTCGCGTAGTCGTTTGTCTACAGTTTTTGTTTTGAACGGCCAGTGTCGGTTGGTCACAGTCAGTGTGCTCCCTGCCGCCGTTGGATAAGCAGCTGAGCAGCAAGTCGTATACTCCTAGCTCACTCGTTTGTTACATAGTTTAATTCTTAATTTCTTTGCGTGTTTTTGGTACTTGCATTGTTTAATTGGTTCAAATGGCTCTGAGCACTATGGGACTCAACTGCTGTGGTCATAAGTCCCCTAGAACTTAGAACTACTTAAACCTAACTAACCTAAGGACATCACACACATCCATGCCCGAGGCAGGATTCGAACCTGCGACCGTAGCGGTCGTGTGGTTCCAGACTGTAGCGCCTTTAACCGCTCGGCCACTCCGGCCGGCCATTGTTTAATTCATAAATTTCGGGCGTATTATAGTATTTGAGAGTTGTAGCGTCGCGTTTTAGTACCTGAATAGTGTAAATTCGCGTAGTCGTTTGTCTACTGTTTTTGTTTTGAACGGCCAGTGTCGGTTGGTCACAGTCAGTGTGCTCCCTGCCGCCGTTGGATAAGCAGCTGAGCAGCAAGTCGTATACTCCTAGCTCACTCGTTTGTTACATAGTTTAATTCTTAATTTCTTTGCGTGTTTTTGGTACTTGCATTGTTTAATTCATA
Source organism: Schistocerca serialis cubense (assembly GCF_023864345.2). NCBI lineage: Eukaryota > Metazoa > Arthropoda > Insecta > Orthoptera > Acrididae > Schistocerca > Schistocerca serialis. Next base: position 511,599,730 of record NC_064639.1, read on the forward strand.
AATTTCGGGCGTATTATAGTATTTGAGAGTTGTAGCATCGCGTTTTAGTACCTGAATAGTGTAAATTCGCGTAGTCGTTTGTCTACTGTTTTTGTTTTGAACGGCCAGTGTCGGTTGGTCACAGTCAGTGTGCTCCCTGCCGCCGTTGGATAAGCAGCTGAGCAGCAAGTCGTATACTCCTAGCTCACTCGTTTGTTACATAGTTTAATTCTTAATTTCTTTGCGTGTTTTTGGTACTTGCATTGTTTAATTCATAAATTTCGGGCGTATTATAGTATTTGAGAGTTGTAGCATCGCGTTTTAGTACCTGAATAGTGTAAATTCGCGTAGTCGTTTGTCTACTGTTTTTGTTTTGAACGGCCAGTGTCGGTTGGTCACAGTCAGTGTGCTCCCTGCCGCCGTTGGATAAGCAGCTGAGCAGCAAGTCGTATACTCCTAGCTCACTCGTTTGTTACATAGTTTAATTCTTAATTTCTTTGCGTGTTTTTGGTACTTGCATTGTTTAATTCATAAATTTCGGGCGTATTATAGTATTTGAGAGTTGCAGCATCGCGTTTTAGTACCTGAATAGTGTAAATTCGCTTAGTCTCCTTCCGCCGCCGAGCAGTGTCAGCAGTGCGCAAGTAGCAGCATTACTGCATTTACTAGGCAATCTTGTATTTTAATAACCGTTTAAATTTTGTCGATTTGTTTGAGCTCTCTGTAGATTAGTTCAGACGTTCTTTGCAAAACAGTTTTTAGCATGGATAGGGACTTCAACTGCTGTGTTCGGATGCAGGCTGAGTTGGCATCCCTTCGCTCCCAGCTTTAGGCAGTGTTGGCTTCGGTCACACAGCTTGAGGCTGTTGCCAATGGGCATCACTGTGGGGGTCCGGATGGGGGTTTGTCGGGGACGGCCAGCTCGTCCCACGCATCCCCTGATCGGACTACGACTGTGGTTGCCCGGGATATTGCCCGCATTGAGGCTGATCCCTCACCTGTAGTAGAGTGGGAGGTCGTTTCAAGGTGTGGCAGGGGGCGAAAGACATTCCGGAGGGCTGAACGGAAAGCCTCTCCAGTTTGTCTGACGAACCGGTTTCAGGCTCTGTCTCAGGCTGATACTGATCTTCGGCCTGACATGGCTGCTTGTCCTGTTCCAGAGGTTGCCCCTCAGTCTGCAAGATCCGGGCAGTTGCAGAGGGTGGGCTTACTGGTAGTTGGGAGCTCCAACGTCAGGCGCGTAATGGGGCCCCTTAGGGAAATGGCGGCAAGAGAGGGGAAGAAAACCAATGTGCACTCCGTGTGCATACCGGGGGGAGTCATTCCAGATATGGAAAGGGTCCTTCTGGATGCCATGAAGGGTACAGGGTGCACCCATCTGCAGGTGGTCGCTCGTGTCGGCACCAATGATGTGTGTCGCCATGGATCGGAGGAAATCCTCTCTGGCTTCTGGCGGCTATCTGATTTGGTGAAGACTGCCAGTCTCGCTAGCGGGATGAAAGCAGAGCTCACCATCTGCAGCATTGTCGACAGGACTGATTGCGGACCTTTGGTACACAGCCGAGTGGAGGGTCTGAATCAGAGGCTGAGACGGTTCTGCGACCGTGTGGGCTGCAGATTCCTCGACTTGCGCCATAGGGTGGTGGGGTTTCGGGTTCCGCTGGATAGGTCAGGAGTCCACTACACGCAACAAGCGGCTACACGGGTAGCAGGGGTTGTGTGGCGTGGGCTGGGCGGTTTTTTAGGTTAGATGGCCTTGGGCAAGTACAGAAAGGGCAACAGCCTCAACGGGTGCGGGGCAATGTCAGGACATGCGGGAACCAAGCAGCAATCGGTATTGTAATTGTCAACTGTCGAAGCTGCGTTGGTAAAGTACCGGAACTTCAAGCGCTGATAGAAAGCACCGAAGCTGAAATCGTTATAGGTACAGAAAGCTGGCTTAAGCCAGAGATAAATTCTGCCGAAATTTTTACAAAGGTACAGACGGTGTTTAGAAAGGATAGATTGCATGCAACCGGTGGTGGAGTGTTCGTCGCTGTTAGTAGTAGTTTATCCTGTAGTGAAGTAGTAGTTCCTGTGAATTATTATGGGTGGAGGTTACACTAAACAACCGAACTAGGTTAATAATTGGCTCCTTTTACCGACCTCCCGACTCAGCAGCATTAGTGGCAGAACAACTGAGAGAAAATTTGGAATACATTTCACATAAATTTTCTCAGCATGTTATAGTCTTAGGTGGAGATTTCAATTTACCAGATATAGACTGGGACACTCAGATGTTTAGGACGGGTGGTAGGGACAGAGCATCGAGTGACATTGTACTGAGTGCACTATCCGAAAATTACCTCGAGCAATTAAACAGAGAACCGACTCGTGGAGATAACATCTTGGACCTACTGATAACAAACAGACCCGAACTTTTCGACTCTGTATGTACAGAACAGGGAATCAGTGATCATAAGGCCGTTGCAGCATCCCTGAATATGGAAGTTAATAGGAATATAAAAAAAGGGAGGAAGGTTTATCTGTTTAGCAAGAGTAATAGAAGGCAGATTTCAGACTACCTAAGAGATCAAAACGAAAATTTCTGTTCCGACACTGACAATTTGAGTGTTTATGGAAAAAGTTCAAGGCAATCGTATAATGCGTTTTAGACAGGTACGTGCCGAGTAAAACTGTGAGGGACGGGAAAAACCCACCGTGGTACAACAACAAAGTTAGGAAACTACTGCGAAAGCAAAGAGAGCTCCACTCCAAGTTTAAACCCAGCCAAAACCTCTCAGACAAACAGAAGCTAAACGATGTCAAAGTTAGCGTAAGGAGGGCTATGCGTGAAGCGTTCATTGAATTCGAAAGTAAAATTCTATGTACCGACTTGACAGAAAATCCTAGGAAGGTCTAGTCTTACGTTAAATCAGTAAGTGGCTCGAAACAGCATATCCAGACACTACGGGATGATGATGGCATTGAAATAGAGGATGACACGCGTAAAGCTGAAATGCTAAACACCTTTTTCCAAAGCTGTTTCACAGTGGAAGACCGCACTGCAGTTCCTTCTCTAAATCCTCGCACAAACGAAAAAATGGCTGACATCGAAATAAGTGTCCAAGGAATAGAAAAGCAACTGGAATCACTCAATAGAGGAAAGTCCACTGGACCTGACGGGATACCAATTCGATTCTACACAGAGTACGCGAAAGAACTTGCCACCCTTCTAACAGCCGTGTACCGCAAGTCTCTAGAGGAACGGAGGGTTCCAAATGATTGGAAAAGAGCACAGATAGTCCCAGTCTTCAAGAAGGGTCGTCGAGCAGATGCGCAAAACTATAGACCTATATCTCTTACGTCGATCTCTTGTAGAATTTTAGAACATGTTTTTTGCTCGCGTATCATGTCATTTTTGGAAACCCAGAATCTACTATGTAGGAATCAACATGGATTCCGGAAACAGCGATCGTGTGAGACCCAACTCGCCTTATTTGTTCATGAGACCCAGAAAATATTAGATACAGGCTCCCAGGTAGATGCTATTTTTCTTGACTTCCGGAAGGCGTTCGATACAGTTCCGCACTGTCGCCTGATAAACAAAGTAAGAGCCTACGGAATATCAGACCAGCTGTGTGGCTGGATTGAAGAGTTTTTAGCAAACAGAACACAGCATGTTGTTATCAATGGAGAGACGTCTACAGACGTTAAAGTAACCTCTGGCGTGCCACAGGGGAGTGTTATGGGACCATTGCTTTTCACAATATATATAAATGACTTAGTAGATAGTGTCGGAAGTTCCATGCGGCTTTTCGCGGATGATGCTGTAGTATACAGAGAAGTTGCAGCATTAGAAAATTGTAGCGAAATGCAGGAAGATCTGCAGCGGATAGGCACTTGGTGCAGGGAGTGGCAACTGACCCTTAACATAGACAAATGTAGTGTATTGCGAATACATAGAAAGAAGGATCCTTTATTGTATGATTATATGATAGCGGAACAAACACTGGTAGCAGTTACGTCTGTAAAATATCTGGGAGTATGCGTGCGGAACGATTTGAAGTGGAATGATCATATAAAATTAATTGTTGGTAAGGCGGGTACCAGGTTGAGATTCATTGGGAGAGTGCTTAGAAAATGTAGTCCATCAACAAAGGAGGTGGCTTACAAAACACTCGTTCGACCTATACTTGAGTATTGCTCATCAGTGTGGGATCCGTACCAGATCGGTTTGACGGAGGAGATAGAGAAGATCCAAAGAAGAGCGGCGCGTTTCGTCACCGGGTTATTTGGTAACCGTGATAGCGTTACGGAGATGTTTAATAAACTCAAGTGGCAGACTCTGCAAGAGAGGCGCTCTGCATCGCGGTGTAGCTTGCTCGCCAGGTTTCGAGAGGGTGCGTTTCTGGATGAGGTATCCAATATATTGCTTCCCCCTACTTATACCTCCCGAGGAGATCACGAATGTAAAATTAGAGAGATTAGAGCGCGCACGGAGGCTTTCAGACAGTCGTTCTTCCCGCGAACCATACGCGACTGGAACAGGAAAGGGAGGTAATGACAGTGGCACGTAAAGTGCCCTCCGCCACACACCGTTGGGTGGCTTGCGGAGTATCGATGTAGATGTAGATGTAGATGTAGACGCTGTAAGTACAAAATTTTCTGTGAAATTTATTTTCAATCGAAAATTTCCTGTTGCTTTTCATTTCCATGCCTTCTATGAAACTGTGAATAGGTATAATAAACAGAGAACTATTTATGTTTAAATGCAGTGTAAATAACGTAAGAAACGGATAACAAATTAAAAAAAGTCCCGACGGGGGACTCGAATCCCACGACCTTTGTATCACCAGCCAGTGACGTTTCCGATGCACCAGATGCGGCATGCAGCACCTATTCCCATAAATGGCTAATGACCTGCCCAACCCGCCTCAGAGATTTAATTTTTTTTTTTAAACGCTTGGCCACCTGGACCTCTCACTTCGGTTATTTTCATTCCTGGCAAGGCCCTGCATGTATCATAAATCTGGACGAAAGCGGTGCCGACGAACAGGCGGGGTCCCTTGCAATACATCGTCCTTTGCACAGGCACGTTAGTAGGCATATCTCATTTTTATCGTGCAGCAGATAAGCAAAAACGCAACCTTGTCGTGTAGCTCAAAGGCAGCTTGCTAATTCGCGACTAGTGGTCTATTTCGTACGAAGCAGCGGGCACCATTCGCGAGACCACTGTGGTAAGATGTCTTCCGGTTAATGAAATTGTATTGTATGATGACCTATCATTATGATCGTGAGGTTTTATTCATGATGTTTAAACACCTCAGGCTCGGGGGTTTTATTCTCTTGTAAGTAATAGCTCGTAAGTTATTAGTGTGATACGGAAATCTGACTAGAAACTCAACTTGCTCTGGATTACAGCTACGAACACGAAAATTGGTATAAGGGTCTATTTGGACATTACACTGAGGGATTAGTATCGTTCTGTAATTCAGGTAGAAGATCTTGACTTATTTGTGTTTATTTCCGATTTCGATGGTATCAGAGGAATACCAAATATCAGTCTGGTCTGCGGTAAAAATTATTAATGACATTTTTAAGGCAGTTCCAATGATGAACCTACACCAAGTTTGACGTCCTTCTGACATATTGCGCTGAGCATGGTTCAGATGGATCTGAGCACTGTGGGACTTAACATCTGAGGTCACCAGTCCCCTAGAACTTAGAACTACTTAAACTTAACTATCCTAGGGACATCACACGCATCCATGCCCGAGGCAGGATTCGGACCTACGACCGTAGCGGTCTCGCGGTTCCAGACTGAAGCGCCTAGAACATCTCGGCTACATCGGCCGGCATACCGCTGAGCATAGGAATGTTTGAAGTATTACATGTAAGATGAAGAGACAAAATTTTGTCAATTAGAGATGTCCTACACGTTCAGTTTTATAGATAAGAAGAGACGCTTTGCACTGAGGAGAAATGAAGTTATATTTTAAGTAAACTTTCACGGAGTTATTAGGTGTCCGAATTATGTAGCGAGAAGCGATTAAATGGTTTCATCAGGGGTACGCTTGACACTTACAATGTCTGAGTAAGTCCAAACATCAAATAACGTTTTGTATGCAGGCCGTTACCGTAGCGCATACAAGGCGCAGGAATTTGTGCGTGGAAATTATTCGGCGGTAACGCTACGCGGTGACACGTCGCTTGATTCTCTTATCCGTGTAATACTGTATTACAATGTTTTCGACCAGGCATCTACATATTGTGAAAAATACACAGAAAATTTTACCGCGAGTTTCTGACTCTCTTTCTGGAAAGTTCCACTGAGTACACAGGGTAATTCTGTGCTGTAAACTATGCTGGCGAACTTTAACTGTCACTGATGTACAAGAACTTCGTTTTGAACTGGTAAATGGAGTGGGAAATTTTCCGTTTATTCCGTTCCGTGCTACAATAACAACGAGACAGCACTAACAGATATCGGAAATTTATGAGCGCTGGTATTTTAAGGCAAGGAAACAGTTTGTAACGATGTGTTGTTGGGAGATGTGGGCGAGCGGCTCTCTTCTGGAGATGGGTGCAGGGGCGGGCGAAGACTGCAGCCACATAACTGATACACCAAAGCGTTAAAGGAACTGGTATAAGCATAAGTATTGAAATACAGAATACAGCGTTGCGGTCGGCAATGCCTTTATAGGACAACAACAGTCTGGCGCAATTCTTACATCGGTTACTGCTCCTACAATGGTAGGTTATCGCTATTCAAGTGAGTTTGAATGTGATGTTATAGTCGGCGCAAGAGCGATAGGTACTGCATCTCCGAGGTACGACGATTTCACGAGTATACCGTGAATATCAGAAATCCGGTATAACATCAAATCTCCGACATCACTGCGGCCGGAAAAAGATCCTGCAACAACGGGACCAACGACGACTGAGGAGAATCGTTCAAAGTGTCAGAAGTGCAACCCTTCCGCAAATTGCTGCAGATTTCATTGCTGGGCATTCAACAATTGTCAGCGTGCGAACCATTCATCGAAACATCATCGGTATGGGCTTTCGTAGCTGAAGACCCACTCGTGTACCCTTGATGACTACACGATACAAAGCTTTACACCTCGTCTGGGTGCGTCAGCACCGTCATTGGACTGTTATTGACTGGGAACATGTTGGCTGCTCGGACAAGTCCCTTTTTAAATTGCACCGAGCGGATGGAACTATACTGGTATGGAGACAACCTCATGAACAGAAGAACCCTGCATACAGCAGGGGACTGTTCAATCTGGTGGAGCCTCTGTATGGTGTGGGGCGTGTGGTGTTGGAGTGATATGGCACCCCCGATACTTGTAGACATATCTCTGACAGATGACACGTACATAAGCATCCTGTCAGATCATCTGCACCCATTCATGTCCATTGTTGATTCCGACAGACTTGGGCAATTCCAGGAGGACAATGCGACACCCCCACACGTCCATAATTACTACACCAGCCGATGTGGCCGAGCGGTTCTAGGCGCTTCAGTCTGGAACCTCGCTACCGCTACGGTCGCAGGTTCGAATCCTGCCTCCGTCATGGATGTGTGTGATGTCTTTAGATTAGTTAGGTTTAAGTAGTTCTAAGTTCTAGGGGATTGATGACCTCAGATGTTAAGTCCCATAGTGCTCAGAGCCATTTGAACCATAATTACTACGGAATGGCTCCAGAAGCACTCTTCTGAGTTTAAACACATCTGCTGGCCACTGTTCTCTAAGGCAAGTGCTCCGGTACGGGCGCGCCGACGGAGGCGTTCCCCGCGGAAAGTGGCGGGCTATGAGGACTGGAGGCGCGGCAGCGAGACGCACCCAGCGCCTGGCACTCACGCAGCTGTCGTTTGTTACTGGTCCGGTGGAGACAGACTCACAGATGAGACGACGACCGGCATACGCTCTGCGTCATAGGACGGCTCAGCTGTGTCTCGAATGGTAACGGGTTGGATCTGGAGGTTTAAATCCTGATTACCGGTGCTGACGGCTGCGCAAGAGCCGCTTTTCGGGATCGTGTCGAAACGTCTGGATCTGGGGCGATGTCCGAGGGATGACGTAATCAGCAGTAGGTCGGTAGTCAGACTGGCGCGGCTACGTCGCAGCTACGTCGCTTCTCTACCCACTGCCGCAGGCGAGCGACCACCGCGGAAGCTAACGCAGCGACGTTCGTTGGTGAACTGTGGCCTTGTTCCAACTCTGATTCTCAGCTAGTACCAATGTATGAACTTTTCCATTTTTTATTCGTCAAATAATTTTTATATATAAGGTTTATATTAATTTGTTATGACTAGAAATTGGTACATTTTCTGCAGAGAGTAGATGAAGTAAACGTTCACAGACTGGATTTCCTACTGAAGCCCCTAAGTCATTATCTGCATCCTGTCCAAAGAATTTTAGTGCTGTCGTGAACGTTCTTTCGGGTCATAGTGTATCGCCATTTCTCATGAACCCTTGTAGTAAGTTAGGCAGCACAAACACACACTTAGGGGAGTTGAAAATGAACTGAACGAATAAACGTTTGCTATAGCAAATAAAATTAAGAACTTAGCCCTCGCAGCAGGGATGTGAGCAAGACCTGAACGAATCGACATGTTGGTATGGTGCAGCGACTAGCCTGAATATGAGTTGCTCCAAGCTCGTTTCGGTAAATCCTCGGCTAACTCCCAAAATTCGTCTCAGAAAATACGACGCACCAACACTTGAAAATCATTTAACTCACAACTCGAAGGTAACGCGTTCACACACAAATGGCGCTCCCTAGGGTTAACTTGAACTGGGACAATAGCAAGGGTGCACCACCAAGTTAAATAAAAGAACTGAACATACCACGAAAGCGGCACATCCCGTACGACAGAATAAAGCTAAGAAAGGACGAGTTGAATGACATAGCGCTCTCAAGCACTGTAAAAGTAATGTGTTTATGATATGAGTATATATCAAATGGTTCAAATGACTCTGAGCACTATGGGACTTAACTTCTAAGGTCATCAGTCCCCTAGAACTTAGAACTACTTAAACCTAACTAACGACATCACACACATCCATGTCCGAGGCTAGATTCGAACCTGCGACCGTAGCGGTCGCGCGGTTCTAGACTGTAGCGCCTTTAACCGCTCGGCCACTCCGGCCGGCAGTATATATCACTTCCGTTGTCACCAGGTCGTTTTCAGCAACTGATTTCAGATTTTCCCTTGTCTTCTAAAAACCAGTTCAAAACATGTTGTCAGTTATTCCAGAAGAAATAGAAAATTAAAGCTGATAGCATACAGCGTCTCAAATTCATTAACACGTCCATAGACTGACATGTGAAAATAATTTGATATATGATGTTATTCTTCTTCTAAGCTGTCTCCAGCGGTCACCAGCTGAAAAGAACCTGTATTGCTAAACAGCTAAAGACCATCACTAAATTACAGTCGGAGGCTGCCTATCTAACGACTTCCATGACGGGGGGGCAAGAAAATTTTGATGTTCAGTTTTTCGTACAGCTACTGACCGAATCTATAAATTCAAAATGCTGTCGTAATCTGCTAATGGCACTTTAGAATGTTACGTTAAAAGTTTAACACAGTAACTCAAGTATTAAAGATAGAAGTCTGTATATGTCTTGGGCTACCGTAACTCAGGAATGTGTGAAAATGAGAGTGGTTAACGATATCCAGCAAACTTAAAACGTAATATGAAACCTTTTCTAAACTTTTTCTCACCTACAGCCCCACAATATAATGAAACGATGTTTACCGTCAAATATATAAGACATCAACACATTGGTAAAGCAATTAGATATTTGAAGCTATTTTATACAAGAGATTTCGATCCTTAAAGAGTTTGCAGGAGGGGAGGAGACGGATGTGCTGGTTAAAGGTAACTTTGCGATTACTTCAGAGCCATTTACATTGACGGCAAATGTCTGAGTCCGAGCATATTTGACCATGCTACCTCTAGTCACAAATTTCTAAACAGATGCCACAAAGTATACAGCTCCGAAAGGAATTATCTTTGTTGAGCACCTAGACAGACTGAAGTATTTCGCTCAGCTTTTAACACTTCACGTAGCAATGGAATATTTCATAACCAAACACAATCGAGGACATGAGAAACAGGAAACACTTGTAGTGTGCATTTTAGCAAAAATTCTGAATTACTGTTATAACAAAAGGGTTGACTGTGCCTCTTTTGTTTTGTATCTGAGCTGAGTAAGAGACTTTCACTGATATATCTTGACGAAAATTTGTTTTCTGCCTCGGCCTTTCAGATGCTAAAATATGATGATATGATATAAAACAAGTACGTAATATAATTTTATTCTACGTAAACATACATTAATAACCGTGACAACTAAAATGCACCGTCGGAGATCGACAGCCACCGTTGCTTATAAACGCAGCTTGTGTTCCAATGAATCCCATTGTGGAGAAATGAAAAGTGTATTCTTTCAGTTTAGCAGCTATTTCTGTTCATAAGTCTTTTCGTAGTAATGTGACTCCGGAGTTGAAAGGTATCACATTTTACTGAGTAGCTGTTTCTGCTGTCAACGCCTGTCGATTTTAGCGGGAATCCTGAGTTTGACAGTATTGCATTACAAGTAACGATTTCTGCTATAACTGTGACAAAAGTCTCACAGCACATTTCAGGAGGGCCAGAATGAAGTTTGACGCAGAATATACGTAGAACGGCGTACCAGAAATGGGATGTTTAGAGTGGTATTCAACCTTTCTTCCCGCTTACGCCCAAAGACAATTTTCCATAGCAGCCTGTACCCATAGAGCTAGCCCTAGAGTTATCCTTAATTCAAATACACATAACCTTACCGAAAATAGACTATAAAATTTATACCTTGTAAAATACTACAAAAAGGAGGATTACGCTATAAATGTATGAAATAAATACAGGAACTACGTTACAGATAGCACGCATACAAAAAGTTATATGAACTTGTATATATTTCTAATTAGTTAGTAAAGTGTCTGACCGTTTCATTCGATAGCAGGTACTCTGTTCCTGGCTGAATCTTCTTTAGTGCGAGTATCAGTGGTGATTCTGGATTCAAGCGGTTTATTTGTTTCGTCTTGGTTGCTGTCAGTGTAAAGAAACTTTGCTCACGCAAACAAGTAGAGGGGAATGGAAGGAGGTGCGTAATAGTAGTGTCACTAAGTTCGGTATAGTCTTCACCTGCGTAACATCAGAAATCACAAATTCACGTGTTTTCGATTCTTATGTCCAGTGGACTGTCAACAGGCATTTCCAAAAGCATTTCTTTTAATTTTACGGCGAGACAGGAGGAACTGATGGCGTCGCTGCAGAACGCATTTGCAGTCCAGTCTTGTGTATTATCGTCTTTCCCATTATGTGAAAAGTATTTTAAACACTGTAACTTGAATATCTCTCAGTGTAATTACATTATTTCCAAAAGTCCATCAGCAATAATAACGTCATTTTGTCCACTAAATTCCAATACAGTTTGAACTGCTGCAATGTTTCCTTTATTAACACAATAAATCCTAAAGAAAACTTTCATACAATGCCCTTCTACTTTCTCACGACCTTTAAAAATATGTGTGTCAAAACCTTGGAGCTGAAGACTGAGATCGTCAAAGTCGTTGAATGCATCTGTCAAGTAATATAGGTAGCAGATCAACTCTTCATCTTCAAAATGATTTACCGGATCGGATTTCAGTTTTGTGAGGAATCATTTTACCCCATCCTTCACTTCAAAAGGACGAGTCAATACGCGTCCTGGTGATACCCAGCGCACCTCAGTGTTCCACGATAATTTATTGTGCGTAGATACCATCTCCTCTCACTTAAAAAATGTAGCTGAGTGTTTCGTGTATATTATGAATTATATTTTTCGCTACCAAGTTTTCTTTGTGTAAAATGCAATTTTTTCAAGTTATTCTTTGGTTAATTTCACAATTAAGAGGAATGTGTTTTTTTTTCCATGTCAATGTGTCAACGAAGTATCACCGTCTGTGTTGAGACTTACGCTCTAGATCACGACAAATTTAATTTTAATCTTAGAAAATATCAACAAATTAGAAATATCCGACATATCCTCTCCTGTTGTATGCTCTGGTAATTGTTTACATACTAGAATTTCATCAGGAACAGCACCTTTCTTATCGTCAAGCTAGTCTATATCCATGATTAACTCAGCATCATCAGCCACACCACCGATTCATCGATCTGATGCGCAAATATTCTGTCCATTATAATATTTTCTGCTGCTTGGTCAATAATATCTTGTGCCATATCATGAATTCTACGCTCTGTACTTGTGCAGTATTCGGAATTATTTTCAATACTTTATAGCGGAATTTCCATGTGGCTTTTACTTACTGTAATCAAAGAACCAAAAGAGGTTAAATGGTTCAAATGGCTCTAAGCACTATGGGACTTAACATTTGAGGTCATCAGTCCCCTAGAACTTAGAACTACTTGAACTTAACTAACCTAAGGACATTACACACATCCATGCCCGAGGCAGGATTCGAACCTGCGACCGTAGCAGTCGCTCGGTTCCGGACTGAAGCGCTGAGAACCGCTCAGCCACCGCGGCCGGCTCAGAAGAGGTTAAACTGCGGTATAAGGTGATTTACTTTTTGAAGCTAGCAAAGCTAACTGATATGTCTCCAGTGGCGTCTTTACTGATTTTATACAACTGTGCATTACGTTTGAACTTTTATGTAAATTTTCTGCATTACGCTTAAAAAATTCGACTGACTTGTCCTTATAATCGCCGCGATTGATTGCCAAATGTCTGTGGAGCAGGGATGTTTTCATAAAATTATTCGACAGTGTTTTGTTGATAATAATGTAGAGGGGACACATTTTTGATGTGAATCCATATTTAATGTCAGATTCACTTTAATACCTGTATTTCACATTTATCAGATTTATCGACTTTCTCATAGATGCTTCAACTTCATCACTACCTTGACCAATATCCTATGGCAGAACAAGCGCTGTCGCACCTTTCACCAGCGGTGCTTTAACACTATGGCCACTATCACTTGTTTCACTTATTTTGCTTTTTCCTCTTTCAACGAATTTATGCACCTCACAACATATGTAGGAAAATATATTCCACTACCACAACAATAAAAAATAGGTCTCCATCTACATCTACATTTATACTCCGCAAGCCACCCAACGGTGTGTGGCGGAGGGCACTTTACGTGCCACTGTCATTACCTCCCTTTCCTGTTCCAGTCGCGTATGGTTCGCGGGAAGAACGACTGTCTGAAAGCCTCCGTGCGCACTCTAATCTCTCTAATTTTACATTCGTGATCTCCTCGGGAGGTATAAGTAGGGGGAAGCAATATATTCGATACCTCATCCAGAAACGCACCATCTCGAAACCTGGCGAGCAATCTACACCGCGATGCAGAGCGCCTCTCTTGCAGAGTCTGCCACTTGAGTTTGTTAAACATCTGCGTAACACTATCACGGTGTGTCCGAAGGGGGCAGAGTGATGGGTTTGCGGGAAATGTGTTAATCAAACCGTGACAATTCGTCCTTTTTAGGGCACGCTCCTACAAAAATGGCGCTTGTGTGGTACCTTTGGACAGGGGAATGTACACAGTGTGTCAGCTATGCAAGGGATGACGGGCATGTTGTCAGCACGATAGAAATGGACGGTATAGTTTCGTCCGCAGTGCTGACTCGTTCTCTGGTCCCTGTGAATTCTGGAGGAATTCGTGACTTACTTCTACGTAATTGCCAACGTATGAAATTTTTTTTTTGATGCCAATTCCAATAATAAATCGTAATCCGTAAAACAATTGACGGCCATGATATTTTTCCCACTGTAGAAAATGGGTGCTGCTAACATTTTCACAACGTCAGTAGGTTTATTACTTACACCAAATGGACCTACTGGTTGGGTTCCAACGTATATCTCCATAATATATGAATAAAATAGCCGAGAGGCGACTATAGCACAAATTTTTTGCCATGTTTGCTTGGTTTTTATGGTATACATTGTGTGAAACCGCATCTTCCTCTAAAAGCCTCGAGTTTTTCATCGATTGTGACATTTTCACCAAGTGAATAGCATTTTTGGCAGTTCACAACGAGTTCTTAAAAAATAATTCATATAGGAGCTAGGCGGACAATTTTTCTTCGTTCTCCTCTTGTTTCCACATCATCAAAACGGATAAATCGCATTAAAAACCGAAATTTTTTTACACTCAGTCATCCATCCGCCAAGTCGTCGAGATTTAGATGATTTGTGTGGCACATCCCAGCGAGATAAAGCAGGCAGAATAAGGCTTTCATTTCCTCTGTGTCTGTCTGTTGAGCGTCCCTTGAACGAGAATAGTTATGTTGTATTGTAAGAATAAATTTGTTTGTATTTTCTACAATACGTTGAATCATTGTGTCGGAGATGAGACATTTCCATGAATCTAGAATAGTAGTCACAATTTTTGGATCTTCGTTACCTATATAGTCTGCAGCCGAGAACTGTCATGAAGAAGAAATGAATGACAGTTACGTTGCATGAAATAAGGCGAAACGTCTCAGCAAGACTTCACACTTGGAGGGAAAAACTATTTTATAGGCATCATTACGTGCTCATTATGCCCTCAGAATTGGAAAGTGTGATGTGACGCGATAGACTGACATGCTAGGGACACTGCGCAAAACAATGTGCAAAACTTCATCAGATTTGCGCTATGGTTTTAATTTCGCGTCCACACGGAGACTGAAAGGAAAAATAGCCCTAATATTTTACCCAACTTACGTAAACGGTGAACTATCTGGTGTACATCACATCGTCAGTTAACAACACTTGTTTTGTATTGTATTGAACCGGGGACCTAGGTTTCGTCCTGCCGTAGTCCTCAGTGTGTAACGTCCCACTTCCCTTCTATCGACAAAATGAGAAATATATGACCGTGTAAGCATGTGCCGAAACAATTGGAATAAAATTTTGAAAAGTCTATCGTTCCGAAGATTCAATATAAAGTCGATAAATGACGGGGAGGTTAACAACAAGGTGCCTTCCAGGACAACTTATTCCGCCTACTTAATTACCGTAAAATTTAGTATGGTTGTTCGAAAGGCTTGTGCTATCATTCACGTACTGTGCAACGAGAAGGGGTACAACGTGGATCGGAACAGAATAATAAGAGTTACTGAAATAATTATAGCTAAAAGAAATACCGTCGCCAGCCCCATTGGTCAAAATTTCTGTTCGGTAGGTGAATTAATGAGCCGAACAGTCAACGTCAAGAATTACACGCGCGGCAACAGACGGCTGCACGCACCTTAGCAAAAACAATTGAAACATTTACGTAATAAAGCGAGAAATAAAATGTTTGCACTCGAAATATCATTAAATAATAGAGCTGAAATTTTGAAAACATGCAAGATAACACTTAGATTAATGGTTACTTACTGTTGTAAGTGACAATAGCGCTACCTCACAATAACGTCTACTATTTTCATA
Organism: Schistocerca serialis cubense; assembly: GCF_023864345.2. NCBI lineage: Eukaryota > Metazoa > Arthropoda > Insecta > Orthoptera > Acrididae > Schistocerca > Schistocerca serialis. Next base: position 511,615,177 of record NC_064639.1, read on the forward strand.
TGATTTTGGAAAATGGCAAAAAGTAATTAAAAGAAACTCTATTGACTTCTGAACAGGGAAATAGAAATTGATAATTACTGTATGAAAAGGTAATTATTATACTTTAGCACGACTGCAAGTCAAAATGTGAACCAGAACTTTACTAACAACAAATTACAATAATCACTGATATCTGCACTCACTCATTAATTCCAGTTAGTGCTTTTGTTCACAGTGCCAGGAATCATTTTAATTTGATTAGTTGATTTACTATTTGCAACAATTAGATCGCCTCAGATTAAAGTTCAAATTTAAATTTGGTGAAACTGAAATTACCGAATGCCTGAAGTTCAAATCTTTAATCTAACTGAATCATTTAGTTAATAAGCAAAATTAACTGGCACTGCAATTTTCATTTTTCATAAACAGTACTCGGATTATTGTAACAATAGGACACGACAGGAACCTACTTGGTGAATGATTTTAGGAGAATCACAGGTAAACAGTTTTGATTAAACTATGGTAATTATTCACTCGCAAAACACCACAAAGCTGAGTAACGCCGTTACAAAACTAGTTGACAATAAGCTGTGATGCAGCAGTCTTACTTCAGTCCATTCTCGCCGTGACGAAGTTGCTGACGACGATACTGCTGCTGGCTCCTTTCCATGATAATTAGCCGTCACGGGAGTTATTGGCAATGATACTCGCGTGGCGGGTTCTTGATGTTGCTACAGCCAATGTTTCCACCGCCCACGCTCATCACTTACCACGTGCCGCTAAACAATCACTCCTCCAGTACAGTGCACGCCATCCATGCGTCCGCACTTCACCAAGTCTCACACCAGAGTTCTCTCTATGTGTAGCGCTCGCTCTGACGTAACATCCTCCCGCGTCCAGAGACGCCGCTACTCCAACGATACTTATTCGTTGACAAAAACCTAACGTTCCGCTAACATTCCCTCAGCGATTACTCAGCGATATTTACATAATATACGTAACTGATTATACAGCAAAATAAACAAATTAATTCATACATCGTGTACATATAAATTTACATGAAGGTAAAAGTAAGTATATATATACACAATAATAAATGGTCAAAGAGCACATCGGCATGAAAGTGTTACAAGTGGTTCACAACCCCAAAATAGCTCACAGCAGTCCACCCACCACATCGCCGCCCCACACCGAACCCAGGGCTATTGTGCGGTTCGGCCTGTAGTGGACGCCCCGAGAATATCTCATACCAGGCGAGTGTAACCCAAAAATGTTTGCGTCGAGACGGAGCAATCGCCGACAAAGTATAGCTGAGGCGGAATGTGGGGAACCAGCCCACATTTGCTGAGGTAGATGGAAAACCGCCTTAAAAACCTTTCACTGGCTGGCCGGCGTACCGGACCTCGGGGCTAATCCGCCGGGCGGATTCGTGCGAGGGACCAGCACGCCTTCCCGCTCGGGAAGCAGCGCGTTAGACCGCGAGGCTAGCCGGGCGGGCTCTAACAACACTTACGAAGTGCTTGTACAATTATGTGTGTATTTATATATTGGTAATTCTCAACAGTTTCATTTGAGACTGCTGACAAAGGGTTTACTCCGGAACATGTCCGGGGGTTAATAAATAAAATACTTGTGTAGGTGTCTGGTGTTGGTGAAGACGACGTCGCTCAAGAACGACTGCGTTGACCATTAAAATTGCCACACCATGAAAACAGCATGTGACGAACGTCACCTAGCGATGAAGTGCACTATGTGCTTGAATACGGACAAGATTAACACTACAGTGCAACCACACACAATAGATAAGAGTAACATTATCTACCTTCTGTATACAAGAATAGATAATGTAGTGGGTTTCTCATTCAGATATCACTTCTGGATACTGATTTCTTATGGGAGGACTGTGTTTGACTTATGTGAGATGAAGAAACGTCTAAAAGCACGTGTTGGAAACCTCCACGGGCAGATAGGTGGCCTACCAGATAGGTGATCTACCGACACTGCGGTATCTGTCATCGAAGCTCAGTGCTATTGAATTACCAGCCCTGTGAGAGCCATTGCTGCTGTCAGAGATGGCAGCGCTTTGTATTAAAGTTCACGCTCTCTAGAGCCCCAAATCACCTACGAACATAATCAATTATTCTTCCTACAACACTTTAAACGCACAGTAAATGGTTCAAATGGCTCTGAGCGCTATGGGACTTAACTTCTAAGGTCATCAGTCCCCTAGAACTTAGGACTACTTAAACCTAACTAACCTAAGGGCATAACACACATCCATGCCCGAGGCAGGATTCGAACCTGCAACCGTAGCATTCGCGCGGTTCCAGACTGAAGCGCCTAGAGCCTCTCGGCCACAGCTGCCGGCAAACGCACAGTAACTGAGATCTTGTTATTTACACCACTTCCTGTTCTTGCAGTTTCAATGGCTAGCAGTGCATTTGTTGACTGTAAGGCATGCTGCTCGCCAAATGTTTGACACAGTGCTAAAAAATCCTAATTTCGTAATGGGTTTTATAGTTCTAAACTAGGGCGGGCCCCGGCGTGCCAAACCATATGCGTGCCAGTTGTTCGGGCTGCAAGCGGACCCAGGCTCGGCGTGTGTTGGCCTCGCTCGTCCGTTTTTGGAAGTACCTGGTATAGAGCGACATTCAATTTAATATTGGGGTGCGGCATTTTTCTGTCAGTGCAGCTCTGTTCAGTTCGGCAGAATCGCGTTCTCAGCATTGCTTTCCCTACACAATTTGTTCGTGGTACGAAGGATGTTCACTCGTCTAGTAATTGTTTGCATAAAAAGAGGAATTCTAGCGACCAATCGTCAGAAGCCTTTAAAAATGAATGGGGATAGCAGAAGAAAGGGATGAAAATTCCCGGTGTATGTTATGCACTCGCATATGCGACGGGTACAGCAAATTAGCTATGAAACTTCATTACAATTCCATACAGAAGGAACTTAAAGATTTAGTTGACAATGAGAGAGCAAAAAATTACAGTGATCGGCAGGCGAGATTTGTTCTACATTAAGAAACACGTTGTGCTAGATTTTCAGGCATGGGCCACATGAAGAAATTGGTGGTACAAACAGTAAATTTTCTAAAGTCGCATGATCCACTGTCCATTGCAACAGTTTTCGATGGATACGAACGAAGAGTTCGGAGAAATTAAATATTAAGTATTATACGAGGGGCGTTCAGAAAGTAAGCTCCGATCGGTCGCGAAATGGAAACGACTATGAAAATCCGATAAATCTTTGCACAGATGTGTTGGGTAGTGTCTCTAGTATAGCCCCAGTTAGCATCACGTCGCTCTCCTCATTTCTGAGCTCGCAGTGAGTGCGTAAAGATGTCTAGAAAATAGTGTCTGCCGCCAAGTACGAGGGCCTGGTGAGAAATTTCGCCTGAAGCTATGCAGCTAACATTACATAACTGTCGTGCTGTTTCGTCTTCACGATAATTCTCAGCCGCATTCTGCAGGGGCAATGAAGATGCTCCTGCATCGTTTTCAAATGGAAATGTTAGATTACCCACAATACAGTCCGCAATTGTCTCCCGCTGAGTTTCATCTCTGGTCACATGAACCGCTGTCTTTGAAGACAACATTTTGACACAGACAACGAGGTGTAGGCCAGCGTGGAGAATTGGCGGAAAGCACTGGCGGCTGCCTTCTATGATGAGGCTATTGAATAGTTGGTACAACGCTATGACAAAAGTCTAAGTCAGAACGGCGACTACGTAGAGAAGTAGCTGAAAGGTGTAGCTAATTGTTACAAGTAAAACATTTCTGATGTTCACTGTGGTTTCAATTTGGCAATCAATCGGAGCTTTCTTTCTGAAGAGGCCTCGTATGTTGACTAAGCCAAGATGCATGCCTGGAACGATTTTATGGTTTAATACCTGCTGTTGTTGAATTCGTGAAGGGAAAGGAGTGCAGGAATGAAAACTCGAACATTCCGGAATGGATTGCAGACCTCGCATTTTAAGGGTACTTGACCTCACTCTGTGCGCCGTAAAACATTGCAAGGTGAGAAGTATTTCTGAGCTGAAACAATGCTGAATTTTCCCCTCTCTTTATTGATTGTATAGCCACTGAATTCCTATTTATTTATTTAATGGGATAATAATAATTATTAAAAGGTGGCAATTTTATTTAAGCATTGATTTTACTCTTTCGATTGTAGCGAGTCAGCGACAGTGCAATGCTGCTCGCTTTGGAGAATACACATTTTATAAGAATTATTTGGTCCAGGAAACACTTTTGCGATCACGGTTGCGATTTAGACGGTATTCGCGTAATCGTACTGATTAAAATTTATCGTTTCCGAAAGACGCAGGTTCGATTAAAGCTGTGTGCACTTCTGCGCGTAAAATGAACATATTCATAACACGTCGCGTAACAAAAAGAAACATGCGAATCACAACCGTGATCAAACGAAGAAAATATATGATAACATAAATGTTCTTCGCTGTTATTCAGGACAGGCTCAGATTAGATCTTGCGATTTTTTAGCTATAGGAAATCACAAAGCGTTCCACCTTCGAGATATTTGTTTTGAATAAATTATATTTACCTTACCTCTCCTCCTTTTTACAGCCATTATACCTTCACACCGATTATGAAACTTTTCCTTCTCTACCGACCAGTACGAGAACAAAATTCAGACTCAACAAAATGTCTTACATCGAATTATTACATGCTTAACCCTTAACAATCATATATAGTTTCGTAGTACAAACAATGCTAATTTATTCCGTGCACTAGAAAGTCTTTGATGCACTGAGCACAAAAATGAAAATAATAAAATTATAATTACATTTTTAATATCATGAATACTTCTTTAAATCATGAAAATAAGGTTTGACATCGTCGTAATATTAATTTTCATCGTTGCGGCACTACAATGCATTTAAAGAGAAAATCGCATTGTGGAAGGAAAAAATTCTGACGAACAGTCCAGTTTCCTAAGCTTAAAGGCGTTAAAGTAAACGTGAAGTTCGAAGAATTAATTGTGGCCTTGAAAGAATTACAAGGATTGTTTTCTAAATGTTTTGAGGACAATACCAACCGCAAATAAAGTTGAAATCGCCCCTGTGTTTGTTCAGATGTCACTGATCGATCTGACACACAATTCTTACTTTAAAGACAAATTATTTTACATTAAAAGCGTCCAGGATGTCTACACTGTTCAACTCGAGTACAGCTTTCACGTCTCCGTAATGAGGTTGCGTAAGTGTATGCAAGATACTTTTTAGATTACAAAGCTAAATAAGTCACGATTACTTCGCATCCCGAGTGTGAAAATCTGCGACATTGTTTGCGCCTGTCTGTGTACCAACAGTTGGTAACAGATAAAAATTATGTCATCCGCACTAAAAATAAACAGTATCGAAAAATTGTTTTGCTTGAGATCTATGTTGTTGAGCAATGTGAAATATGAAACCAAGCCGGATGCAATGCGATTGCATTAGCAATCAAATGCTGCGCGTTGGTAGTGTCTCTCCCTCTTCCCCCTCCTCACATTCTGACACCTGTGCCGGTGACGACTCTTTTCTGAACCCTACACATCTCTTCGTTTGAGAGTAGCCTTTATGCTTATACTAGTATGGTAAATTTACAAATTGTACTTATAGGAAAACAGTAATCGACTAAAATATATATGTCAAAATTTCAGTCCCACGTCCAAAGTTTCTTATTTTAGTAATTACAAAAGAATTTAACGGTGTTTACGTTATTCACATTGATGACAAATTTTCAGTTATTAGTTCTTGTATATTAGTTATCTCCATTACTAACGAGCCGCTTGTGAATCAAGACCTGAAATTACATGCAACTAATTTTCTAATTTTTATTTACGGACTCAGGACGCTGGTATCCGCGGAATGTACCTTATTTCAAGTTGAATATTTGGTCAAGGCAGAAACTGCCCTATGAAGCTCCACAGATTTCATTTTGCAGAAAGAAGTGACATCTAGTGTAAGTAGATAACCGAGGTTTTCAGTATATATAAATGATTGTTATCAAACAGGGTCAGCAGTACACTCTGCTCACTTACCATACTCTTGCCTACAGGCCAGGACTGTCACCGAATCATTATAAGTAAACGTAAAAAGAAGACAGTCATTATATTCATTCACTGCAATAAATAGCAGAGTCCATTCGGCGGTGTTAAGCGGCAAATAATATAGTCAGAAAGGATAGGAAGTTCTGCGGTATACAACTGCAAGATCAGTGGTTAGCTCCAGGGCCAGCCACATCGTTCAAATGTCAACAATAACACAATATCAAACGACATAAAATCTAACGATGACGAGGAATTACTAGTGCAAGGCTGAATAGGAGACTTGGATTTGATAACAGCGTTTTTCAGAAATAGAGTGCATTGCAAGGGAAGATGCATAGGGCCTACAGGACGTTAGTGAGCAGTATTATGGTTTATTTCTCCAGATTTTGGACTCTTTATCAAGTATATGTCAGGTACATTCAGTAACACACTGCTAGGATGGTTAGAGAATGGTGCCTACGGTACTAAAATGTATCGACGATGTACTCTGAAGTGACCAAAGTCGTGGGATAACTCTTATTATCGTGCCGTATCTCATTTTGCCTGGCGTAGGGCAGTAACTCGATGTGGAATTGATTCAACAAGTCGGAAATCTCCTGCATAAATATTAAACCAAATTCACTCTACAGTCGTCCATATATGCGAAAGTGTTGCCGGTGCAGGATTTTTTGCACGAACTGACCTCTAGATTATGTCCCATAAATGTGCATTGGAGCCGGCCGCGGTGGCCGAGCGATTCTAGGCGCTTCAGTCCGAAGCCGCGCTGCTGCTACGGTCGCAGGTTCGAATCCTGCCTCAGGTATGGATGTTTGTGATGTCCTTAGGAGGAGGAGGAGATTAGTGTTAAACGTCCCGTCGACAACGAGGTCATTAGAGACGGAGCACAAGCTCGGATTAGGGAAGGATGGGGAAGGAGATCGGCCGTGCCCTTTCGAAGGAACCATCCCGGCATTTGCCTGAAGTGATCTAGGGAAATCACGGAAAACCTAAATCAGGATGGCCGGACGCGGGATTGAACCGTCGTCCTCCCGAATGCGAGTCCAGTGTGCTAACCACTGCGCCACCTCGCTCGGTCGATGTCCTTAGGTTAGTTACGTTTAAGTATTTCTAAATCCAGGGAGCTGATGACCTCTGATGTTAAGTCCCATAGTGCTTAGAGCCATTTGAGTTTGTGCATTGGAATTTGTGTCCGGCGATCTGGGTGGCCAAATCATTCGTTCGAATTGTCCAGAAAGTTCAAACCAATCGCGAACAATTCTTGCCCGACGACATTCGGCATTGTCATCCATAAAAATTCCGTCGGTTTTTGGGTTACAGATGGTCTCCGATGGCATCCGAACACAACCATTTCCAATCACTAAACGTTTCTGTTGGACCAGAGGACAGAGTCTATTCCATATAAACACAGCTCATACCATTATGGAGCTACCACCAGCTTGCACAGTAACAACCTGGACCAATCCCTTCGTAGGGTCTGCGCCACGTTCGCACTCTACCATCGGCTCTTAAGCTGCCAACTGAAATCGGGATTTGTCTAATCAGGCCGCAGTTTTCCAGTCATCTAGGGTCCGACTGAAACAATCACAAGCCTAGGAGAAGCGTTGCAGTCGATGTCGTGCTGTTTGCAATGGCAGTCGCGTGTGTCGTCTGCTGCCATAGCCATTAATGCCAGATCCCGCCGCACTGTCCTGACCGATTCGTTCGTCGTACGTCCCACATTAATTTATGTGGTTATTTGACGCAGTGTTGCTTGTCAGTTATCACTGACGACTCTACGCAGACGCTGCTGCTCATGGTCGTAAAATGAGGATCGTTGCCGAATGCGTTGTCCTGGGTGAAAGGTAATGCCTGAAATTTTGTAGCCTACTGCGTTGTCTTTGTGTCACTGAGGATCTCGGGATATTGAATTACCTAACAACTCCCATGCGTCTAGCTCCTACTACCATACCGCGTTCAAAGTCTGTCAATTTCCGTCGTGCGGACACAATCACGTTGGAAACATTTTCAGATGCATCAATTGAGTACAAATGACAGCTCCACCAACGCAGGGTCCTTTCTATCTTGTGTACACAATACTACCGCCATCTGTATGTGTGCATATCGCTATCTCACGACTTTGGTGACCTCAGTTTATAAGAGGGTTTGTAGAATAAATGTGAATTTTTCAGGAAATCCCCTCGAATAAATTTAGAGAAACGGTTTTAGAAGAATAATTCTTCTACTTCCTTTGTCATATATCACGGGTTTGGATACAGATAAGGGGTCGCAGCTTGTGGTATAGTGGCTAGAGTTGCTGCCTCTGGATCACGGTGACCCGGGTTCGATTCCCGGCTGGGTTGGAGATTTTTCTCTGCCTGTGGACTGGGTGTTAGTGTTGTCCTCATCATTTCATCATTATCATCATCACCATCGTTCGTTACGTTGGCTAGATTAGATTGTGAACAAATTGGACAGTGTAAAAATTGGGACTTTGTACGGGCGCTAATGACTGCGCAGTTGAGCGCCCACATCGTCATCATACAGAGAAGGAGACACATATCGACAACTGTTGTTCTCTCGTTGCATTCGAAAGCGGATAGAGAGAGGCATAATCGTTAAGAAGTATACCCAGTATTTGCCACCACAACGCAAACACTAATAAGATATAAACTAATTGTGATCCACGATCTTCAGGCTAAATTAACGAATATTTTAGTTTTCAAACTACTTGTAAAATATAGTTTCGTGCTTAATGTTTGTTGTACAGACGTATACACCTTAATATGCATAATTCAGTGGACGTAAGGGACTTCGATGGATGTGCGAATGGCGTGCATGTGTAGTAATTATTACATGTGATGGAACTGTGGCATATGATGAGGCTGTGGGACAGAGTAATGGGTACTGTACTGTGATGACGTGAAGAGGTGCGTCATCTGAAAAAGTAATAGAACACTCTTGGCTTGAGTGGGGGACAAGGAGGGGGGATCAGCCACAGCTGTACATCTGTGTCGGCCGGTGTGGCCGTGCGGTTAAAGGCGCTTCAGTCTGGAACCACGTGACCGCTACGGTCGCAGGTTCGAATCCTGCCTCGGGCATGGATGTGTGTGATGTCCTTAGGTTACTTAGGTTTAATTAGTTCTAAGTTCTAGGCGACTGATGACCTCAGAAGTTAAGTCGCATAGTGCTCAGAGCCATTTGTACCATTTTTTTGAACATCTGTATCGACATCTGTACTCGGCAAACTACTGTCAAAAGCGTGGCAGAGAGTATTTCCCACTGTTCCAGTTATTAAGTTTTCTTCCCTTTCCTTGCACATATGGAGCTCAGGAAGAATCACTATTTAAATGCCTCTTTTCGTACTGTAATTAATCTAATCTTGGCCTGCGGTGCTTGTACAGTTTTAGTTCGTCCCTAAACTCACCATTTATAGGCGTTTCTTGAAACTCTTCAAGTAGGCTTTCTCAGGGATGGTTTGCATCTGTCTTCAAGAGTATGCCAGTACAGTTTCTTCAGCACCTCTGTAATACTCTCTCATGTGACAAACAAATCTCTGACCATTTGTGTTGCCCTTTTCTGTATACATTCAACATATCCTGTTAGTCCTGTTTAGTACATGTTCAGTGCACTTGACGAATATTCTAGGATGGGTCACTCAAGTGATTTGTTAGCTGCTTCCTATGTAGACTGATTGCATTTTCCTAGTATCTCTGTGTATATGAAGCAGAGTGTATGTGTGTATATGTGAATGTCTGGGATCTTTTCCCAAGCCCCTCGGTCGATTTCATCCCAGTATGGCACAGAAACAGTAGGTCTCGTATCAACGCTATGGGGTATATAATCTCCTAGCTCCAATAGAAGCAGAGGTTCATGCAAAAATACGATTGTTCCTAATCCCTGTTATATTGGTATATAGGTTTCTCAGCATGATAGGTGGATCGTATGGCAATAGTAACAACATGCCTTACCATCCTGGTTCACCATGCAACCTACACATCAGGGGCAAGAAATGGATTCCCAGCCCCCAACGTGAAGACTGCCATGTACAACAGGCGTGTTGTATGGGAGTATTATCGGTTGATTTATCGACCTACTTTGCAAAGGTAACACGCTGAGATGGGCACAGCTGATCAGAGGAATGGGGCAGATGCATAGTGAGAAAAGGGGGGAGGATGAGGTGGACAGAGAAAAGGAAGGTGGAGATGGACAGAGAGGGGGTGGAGGGGAGGGGACATAGAGAGGGGAGGATATGATTGACAGAAATTGTGGGGAGGAGGAGAGTGCTGCGCTGGGTAGCCGCACAGTCTTGGGCGTTCTGTCACGGTTCAAGCGGCTCGCCCCGTCGGAGGTTCAAAATTGGTTCAAATGGCTCTGAGCACTATGCGACTTAACTTCTGAGGTCATCAGTCGCCTAGAACTTAGAACTTATTAAACCTAACTAACCTAAGGACATCACACACATCCATTCCCGAGGCAGGATTCGAACCTACGACCGTAGTGGTCGCTCGTTTCCAGACTGTAGCGCCTAGAACCGCACGGCCACTCCGGCCGCCCCGTCGGAGGTTCGAATCCTCTGTCGGGCATGGGTGTGTTTATTGTACTTAGCGTAAATTAGTTTCAATCAGATTAAGTAGTGTGTAAGCTTAGGGACCAATGACCTCAGTAGTTTGGTCCCATAAGATCTTACCACAAATTCCCAATTTCCAAGTAGAACAGTGGTAGGAGGAAACTTGTTGTGCAGGTTGTGTCGCCATACCGTACAGGGGCTACAACTGTGGATGGGCACGGCTGAGCAAAGATGGGGGGAGGGAGAACATGGATAATAAAAGAAGAGGAGAATGAGCTGGACAGAGAAATGGATAAGGAGCAGATGGACAGTAAGAGGGGGTGGAGGAGATGTACACAGAGTTGGGTGAGGTGGGGACCGACTGAGAGGCGGAGGAGGAAATATACACTGAGAGAGGAAACATGCAGGATGCAGATGGGGGTGGTAGAGGAGAAGTGAACAAGTGGAAGAGCCGCGCGGGATTAGCCGAGCGGTCTCAGGCGCTGCAGTCATGGACTGTGCGGCTGGTCTCGGCGGAGGTTCGAGTCCTCCCTCGGGCATGGGTGTGTGTGTTTGTCGTTAGGATAATTTAAGTTACGTAGTGTGTAAGCTTAGAGACTGACGACCTTAGCAGTTAAGGCCCATAAGATTTCACACACATCTGAACATTTGAAGCAAGTGGAAGAGGAAGTGGGACAGGAGGATATGGTCAGAGAGAGATGTGGAGGATATGCACAGAGGGAGGGGAGGAAAAGGTGTGATCAGAGAGAGAGGAGAGGAGATGTGAAGGAGGAGATGGAGAGATAGAGTAGGAAGGAGATGACTGACACATAACATTGGAACGGTGAGGTGGCTGATAGGCGAGAAGAACGAACGAGCAAACACAGAGAGGGAGGAGGAGGAGGAGGAGACGTCTGTTGAACTCATACACGAGCTAAGCTGTGGGGAAAAGACTACCTCTACCAATAAAGCAAAGCCTGCCATGTGTCTTAGCTTCGTTCCAGTTTGCTTACAAGGTTGTTTTAATATTGAAATCTGCCCTACAGGTATTGAAGGAAACGTGTTGTCTCTGCTAGGAGAGATGAGCTGGAATCCGCCGTGATCCCTGTGCTAAACCGCTGCCCTACCGAGCTCTGTAACCGACTGCTCAGTGCGGGCGAACCCCTCTGACTGCAGGCTCGCGCATTGTACGTGCTTGCGAGAACTCTGCTCTAGTTGTTGGGACCCGACGCTAAGGCTATTATGTTACGGCAGCGAGCGGCGCCGCTGCCGAGCTGGCGTACGTCGCCTCTTCGCCCCTGTACTGCGGGGTTTATCTGGCATGAAGCTCCCAGCAAGAGGCGCGGCTTTACCGTCCACCAGACTTGGCATACACGTTCCGTGCAAGCAACGTCGCCTCCAACACTTGGCAAAGTGCGTAAACTTGCTGAAGCGTAAACAGATTGCGGAGTCCCTAAGTAGCTGAACTGATTACGTTGGTTGTTTAACACGGAGCGGAAGCCACAGGCATCTCATACCAGGGGCGCCCTGCAGGTCAACTGTCGATCACATTTAACTTATGTAACACTCCTTTAGTGAAAATAGTTTGCTACTGGGTGACGTTTTCAAATAGAAGACCCATTGAAACTGGCTGACGAACAGTGAAGTGATGCAGAGTATAAAATCATGCATTTTTCACACGAATGTCCATCCTGAAATATAGCAAGGTAAGGGTTGATACAGCTGATTAAAGTGAACATTAATATCAAAATTCTATTTTATGACTAATAGTACTGTCGTTAAGAAACGAAAGACAAATAGTAATTAAATTATTCATTAAATTTCATGACAACATCTGTATCTCGACTGTTATAAGAGAAAACCGATAAATAATACTGATTACAGCTTTTCCGTTGCAAATACATATATTACTTGGTTTTGAAAGCTCTATGCGTCTTATAAAAGCACACCAGACGTTATTACTCATCTGATTATTTGTATTTTCTTCTCGTCCATTCGTCGTCTTCAAATTCCCCATCTAGTCATCAGTCGGTACTATGCCTTAACTGTGAATTTCAACCATTTTTTGACTGCGTTGACTTCGGACTATTTTAGGTCTTATCGCAATTGATATTTATGCCTGTTTTGAAATGTATTCTATTGATTTCACTGACTGATGGCTCTGAGCACTATGCGACTTAACTTCTGAGGTCATCAGTCGCCTAGAACTTACAACTAATTAAACCTAACTAACCTAAGGACATCACACACATCCAAGCCCGAGGCAGGATTCGAACCTGAGACCGTAGCGGTCGCTCGGTTCCAGACTGTAGCGCCTAGAACCGCACGGCCACTCCAGCCGGCGTCACTGACTGAAGTGACCATTTGCAACTCTATTTGTTCGTCATACGTTGTATGTTATACTCCTGGTGTCTACGTCAGCCGAGCTGTATTCAGATGTATCCACATACTGAGTGAAGAAATATTCGCGCACCCTGACTTCGCCGCGTTATTCTTCACAATCTAGCAATACAAAAATGTGCCTCACAAAATTTCGTCGCAGGCCGGGGTGGCCGAGTGGTTTTAAGCACTACAGTCTGGAACCGAACGACCGCTACGGTCGCAGGTTCGAATCCTGCCTCGGGCATGGATGTGTGTGATGTCCTTAGGTTAGTTAGGTTTAAGTAGTTCTAAGTTCTAGGGGACTGGTGACCTTAGAAGTTAAGTCCCATAGTGCTCAGAGCCATTTTTTTGAAAATTTCGTCCTGCATATATTTCCTGGAGTAAATAGACGTTAACGTTTGGTACTATGGCAACTCTTTAATCACATGTACAGTAACTGCCACTGTTCACATGTAGCGCTAGTTCTGTGCAGTTGACGCTGTATATAGCGTTTTGTGTTAGCATGCAGGAGAGCAAGAGTCCGATCCTGGGTCGAGGCATATATGGTTCTATTTGCCAACTTAATTCTTCCATATAATGCTGTAATACACACTGTTTCAAAAGCCACACATATCAGACATTTACACCGTTTCCCTAATGGTAACGAACGTGATGTTTCCCCATTTCCATAAAGGGTTCAAATGGCTCTGAGCACTATGGGACTTAACTACTGCGGTCATCAGTCCCCTAGAACTTAGAACTACTTAAACCTAACTAACCTAAGGACATCACACACATCCATGCCCGAGGCAGGATTCGAACCTGCGATCGTAGCGGCCACGCGGTTCCAAACTGACGCGCTTAGAACCGCACGGCCACACCGGCCGGCCATTTCCATAGATTATAATATTAATAATAACAATAATAGTAACGCATAGAGATACTTTATAAACAGCATGCCGTGATCAGTCTTAATGCTGAAAGGCATAATTAGTGGCTCCATGCTGATAATATATACAAATGGTAACCGAGTTTGGAAATTATTTGCAAATCACCTACTGGTGACGTAAGACCCCAGCGGAATGTAACGGATCTCAGTGCGGCTAGAATAAAAGTTGGTAGTAATCGATTGGACCACTGGGGGGAGGGTATACGAAAATAAGTTCGGAATCTGGTAGATACAGTGATGCGAAACAATTCGTATTCACGACGTACAAAAGGCTTCTTTAAAAACTGACCAGTGTTTGTCGTACGTAAATGAAAATGTTTTGTAGAAGACCGGCTGTAATCGCTGTACGACGATTAAGACACCATTTACCACGCAGAGTGCCTTTAGTAAATAAAAACAAACATTCCCCGATCCTAAATAGAGCCCTCGACCTCTTGCATGCAATCCCAAAACGCTATCAACTTCACCAGCTGCACAAAACTACTAATATATGCTAACAGAGCAAGTTACCGTGAGTGTGATTACAGTGTTACCAGACTGCCAGTCTTCAGCGTCCATTTACTGCCAGAAATACGAGCAGTACGAAATTTTGCGAGACACGTTTTTGCGTTGCTAGTGAAACTACTGAGTCATTACCACGTGAAACTACTGAGTAGATGCTACTACAGGTCTCTTATTTTTATTATTTAAAACACTGACCTACAGAATTTTTCCTGACAAAGACAACTCAGACTTAACCTATTCATTTATTACCCACAATATACAAGCCCAGCGCAATCTGTCGGTTATACAGTGACAACATGGCTTCAAATAATTACCACAAAAGATTGGCCGTGAATTACAAGAAATGCTAACAGTAACTTTTTCATAAGTCACTTACCTCACAGAAAATCTTCATAAAACAAACTACAGCAATTACAGCAAGCAGCAACTACAGCCAGCTAAATAAAAGCATTGTAACTATTATAAACTAACTACTAGAAGGCATATGGTTGGAAAAAGAAAGATATTGTATTTAGAATATTTTACCTTATACATGTGACATCCAGTTCCAAAAATTACATAGATGTCAAAAATTCCACAACCCAAACAATACGAACTACATCAAAAATGGCTCTGAGCACTATGGGACTTAACATCGATGGTCATCAGTCCCCTAGAACTTAGAACTACTTAAACCTAACTAACCTAAGGACATCACACAACACCCAGTCATCACGAGGCAGAGAAAATCCCTGACCCCGAACTACATCCATCCTCATTTTATATTGCATGTCCTACCAAAACTGAGTCTCCACTAAGAAAATCATGTCCAAACCCTTCTCTATCCACTCGCTAACCGCTAGTTCCTCCAACTACAGAATCTCTTCCAGAGGGCGCAGAGCACAGTCAGCGATATTAATACAATCTATAGCGCTGCCAACATGCAAACATACACTACTGGGCGTTAAAATTACTACAACACGAAGATGACGTGCTAAAGACGCGAAATTTAACCGACAGGAAGAAGATGCTGTGATATGCAAATTATTAGCTTTTCAGAGCGTTCACACAAGGTTGGCGCCGGTGGCGACACATACAACGAGCTGACATGAGGAAAGTTTCCAAGCGATTTCTCATACACAAACAGCAGTTGACCGGCGTTGCCTGGTGAAACGTTGTTGTGATGCCTCGTGTAAGGAGGAGAAATGCGTACCATCACGTTTCCGACCTTGATGAAGGTCGGATTGTAGCCTATCGCGACTGCGGTTTATCGTATCGCGACATTGCTGCTCGCGTTGGTCGAGATCCAATGACTGTTAGCAGAAAATGAAATCGGTGGGTTCAGGAGGGTAATACGGAACGCCGTGCAGGATCCCAACGACTTCGTATCACTAGTAGTCGAGATGATAGGCATCTTATCCGCATGGCTGTAACGGATCGTGCGGCCACGTCTCGATCCCTGAGTCAACAGATAGGGACATTTCCAAGACAACAACCATCTGCACGAACAGCTCGACAACGTTTGCAGCAGCATGGACTATCAGCTCGGAGACCATGGTTGCGGTTACCCTTGACGTTGCCTCACAGACAGGAGCACCTGCGATGGTGTACTCAACGACGAACCTGGGTGCACGAATGGCAAAACGTCTTTTTTTTTTTTTTTGGTTGAATCCAGGTTCTGTTTACATCATCATGATGGTCGCATCCGTGTTTGGCAACATCATGATGAAAGCACACTGGAAGCGTGTATTCGTCATCGCCATACTGGCGTATCACCCGGCGTGATAGTATGGGGTGCCGTTGGTTACACGTCTCGGTCATCTCTTGTTCGCATTGACGGCACTTTGAACAGTGGACGTTATATTTCAGATGTGTTACGACCCGTGGTTCTACCCTTCATTCGATCCCTGCGAAACCTCACATTTCAGCAGGATAATGCACGACTTCATGTTGCAGTCCTGTACGGGCCTTTCTGGATACAGAAAACGTTCGACTGCTGCCCTGGACAGCCCATTCTCCAGATCTCTCACCAACTGAAAACGTCTGGTCAATGGTGGCCGAGCAACTGGATCGTGACAATACGCCAGTCACTACTCTTGATGAACTGTGGTATCGTGTTGAAGCTGTATGGGCAGCTGTACCTGTACACGCCACCCAAGCTCTGTTTGACTCAATACCCAGGCGTATCAAGGCCGTTATTACGGCCAAAGGTGGTTGTTCGGGGTACTGATTTCTCAGGATCTATGCACCCAAATCGCGTGAAAATGTTATCACATGTCAGTTCTAGTATAATATGTTTTTCCAATGAATATCCGTTTATCATCTGTATTTTTTCTTGGTGAAGCAATTTTAATGGCCAGTAGTGTTCAAACAGGATTCTTACATTAGTATGTGAGGAATCGCGCTGCAAGTTCGAGTGCGCGAATTTTTCTTCACCTTGTGTAATTTCCATTTTACGAGAATTCTCCTAGTAAATCGACGTTGTCCAGCCACCCTTCGTACAACCGTTATTGTCAGCGTCCTATTATACACTGTCTTAAAAAAAAAAAAAAAAAAAAAAAAAGAGAGAAGTAAATGCTTAGAGTTGCGGTTCTCTGTGTCAGATAGAACTGCCACGCGAGTACTACAGTGTTGCTCATGTTTACTGTTCTCACCAGGCCTGGTAGGTATATAAGGGGCGAAAACAGCGTCAGCAGTTAAGCAATCATTGTGGAGGACGCGGACATGGCCCATCCACATGTGAGACAGGTTTAGCAGCACCTGACAGATTGGAAATGGCCTCATTGTGAACCTCCATTTGACTGACTGGTGAAATCATGCAATGTATATGTTTGTGGAGCAATCGGATGTGCTGCTGACCCACTTTTGGACTTCATAGGAACGTCGTGAAGGTTCTGGTCTACCACATCTGACCACCACAAGCGATTATCACCGCAGTGCGCACCAAGTACATCCTAACTCCACATCTGTGCCTGTCTAGTATAACTCCACATCTGTGCCGGTCATCTTGTAGTAATGAGCTCCCTGCAACGTTCTGTGTCATTCGGCACGATTGGTCGGAGACTTACAGCAGCCCACCCATGAAATCGTCGTCCCATGCGTACTTTGGTATTAACACCACAACAGAGACTTGTGCGTTTCGGGTGGTATCCTGATCGGGGAATATGGACTGCTGACGAATGACGCTGTGTTGTGTTCAACGATGAAATCGTTGTTCTGCTCTAACCCAGTGTGGCGGCGACCTGGGAGAGGTTCCATTCTCTCATTGCTTTGGAGGGGCACAACAGCGTCACTCCTTGCGTCCTAATGTGGGGAACCCTCAGGTGTGACTTCGGGTCACGTCTTGTGCTGATTGAAGTAACTGTGACGTCCCAACACTGCGTCGTGGGCCACCTGCGTCCTGATGTGTTTCGTGAGCCATTTTTCAACAGAAGAATGCTCGTCCACACGTGGTATGTTTGTCTATGAGCTTCTGCTTGATTTTGAGGTACTCGCGTGGCAAGCAAGATTCTCAGGTATGTTTATCGATAGCTCTGTCTGTGAGGCCTGCTCGGATGTCAACATTGCCTCAGTGCCAGTTACAA
The DNA here is from genome assembly GCF_023864345.2 of Schistocerca serialis cubense. Classification (NCBI taxonomy): domain Eukaryota; kingdom Metazoa; phylum Arthropoda; class Insecta; order Orthoptera; family Acrididae; genus Schistocerca; species Schistocerca serialis. Next base: position 511,633,116 of record NC_064639.1, read on the forward strand.
TAGTTGTGCACCAGATTGTACGAGGAGAGGACACACTGGTTTTATGACATCCTTCCCAACCCATTTAGTGCAGGCACCCAGGCAACGTCGAAATGATAAATAGGCTTATACTGCCAAATTCGCTGCAAATATGACTCGATCACGTAATCAATGCAATAACATCACATACTTTCTCCACCCACCTAGTTTCTCTTCAGCTTCCAGGTCCTTCACTTTTTTCTCAGGCATTGTATTTAAAGTTGCACGGTAAAGCTACACACAGATATGTCGCTGATGTTACATAGACACAACTCTAGAATGGCGCCAGATGTAATTTACTGTTCATGATAATCATCCTAAACTCAACATGACCATAGCAATCTGCGAATTATTACACCAAGTGGGCTTACGTCAAATCGGTTCTAAGCTTCTCTGAGCTTGCGTGACGACATCTCGGTATAGGCAACAGCGTTGTCGTCAAAATATCGCTCTTCTTCAAGTGAAGAGTTTAAGTCCAGAAATATGAGGATAAGAGGTAGTCGGCTTCTCTCACACGGAGCAAAAGGGCTAATCCTGTTACGAATACTTTAATCAGGAAGGTTCTTTTAGATTTATGGCTTGCATGCACAAATTTAAATAATCTTGTGGCAAAGTGATATGTGCCTCCATACAAACATACATACATACATACATACATACATACGTACATACATCGTGCTAAAGTGTGGGAAATGGACTCACTCCCTTCTTCCCAAAGAAGCGCATAATCAAAGAACTCTCTGTCAGACAGGTCGTTAGTGCAGGCTGTCAGATAAATATTCGCGAATGTTTTGGTTGTTTCTGATATTTAGGAGATCACCTTTTCTCCTGGTTTGACACTGTCCTGGCAGATATTACGAAATGGTTGTCAGGAAATTGGTCTGCCGTTTCCAGACCGAATAGTGAGGATGATTTCGGAAAGCCACATCCGCATCCGTAGTTTTGTGGTTGCTGTCAGAGCCAGAATGAGTCAGGTAGTACACTACAATTTGGATCAAGGTGATGTGTAGGCGCGATCCATGTCATCTGCTACCAGTAGGGGCACGATACACATTATATGGCTTAGATGGTCTCGGTTTGCAGTTCAGATGACTGTAAGGTAAGAACAACACTGCGCATCTGCTATGAATGATCCTATTTTCAGAATATTTTAGTTATTTGTATTTCACAATACACATTCACAGCGTCCGATATTTAGAAAAGATTTTATACGTTACTAATACTTAGGTGGAACCGACACACAAGTCGCCCAATGTGGCGCCACCTGAAATGAAACTTTCATCCCGGCGGTCGAACTTCCCCGTATGGGGTCTCTCGGCCATACCAGTGCTACACGATCGTTTCATTTCCTTCCTTTCTTTTTACTTAGGCGGAAAACTTGAAGGTACCAACGAACTGCATGTGTGAGTATTGTATGACATTAAAGTGGTGGACAACTATGTCTTGTTCCAGGGATACGTTTTAGGCGGCTTAATAAAATGTGGCTATCCAGCCACATTGTACAATGTGGTGTCCTGCAATGGTTCTCAGTTCTCAAGAGAATATGTTATTTGCTGTTGTGGAGGGATTAAGTTGTGGTGGGATGTATTAACTCGAAAACAATCTTGTATGACGGCATACAAATAATGAATCATGGTTTTTGGTGTTTCTTAGGTATCATTTTGGAAGACCGTGCTTCTTTCCATGACGACTGAGGGAGTGAAAGCATATTAACTTTTCGTGTACTGCAATAGCCAACTTATTGGAGATGCTGCATTACATGAAAAGCATTCAAGGTGATTCGTGCTTGATGGCAAACGAGCCCAGTTGTTTCGTGATGTGGGACGACTTGTAAGGCTACAGTATCTCCACTAGACGGTTTGGTAGGTAGGATGTCTTGTTAAGATATTCTGAACAATTCTTAGGCCAGTTACGCAATTTTTTTTTCTTTTCTGCGTTTTAACGAGCGTTTTCTGTATTGGTAATCGAGCCTGGACATGGAAGTAAGTGTGTCGTTGTTAGCAGTGGTGAACGGTCATATACTAACTATGTGGGCGCAAGAATACCCGTTTGTCTCCAGTTTTTCAAACCTGAATAAAGAGATAATTGAAAATGAAGATCAGTGTTTGGGAGCCCAGAAAAACAGGTAATATGAAATGTGTATTAAGGACAATAATAGGCCACTACAGACTTGTGTGAAACGGAGTAAATACGGGGAATACATCGTTTAATGTTGTTAGTGTTGTAACGTCTCGAGTCAATACGCAATAGCATTTCATTGCAGTAAGCTACTTTGTAGTACGGCTCGTAGCTTTGGAGCCGTTTGGCGGTGACAGAAACAGCCACTTGTATCTTAGTGTGACTTATTCCCACCTGTCGCTAGCGTAGCCGTGGGAAGCGCTACCTGTGTCAGTTCGAGCGACATAATATTCAAGCCCCTAAGAATCTAAATAAACTATATTAAATATTATTCAATTTAGTTAAAAGTCAATATACTGCCATTTGTTATTGAAAAGAAGATTGCGTAAAAATCTCAGATTTCTAGCTGGCATACTATCAGAGTTAAAGAAAATTACCTAAAGCACCCCAAACCGACACTTGTAAGATTAAATCAGTTAGGATTCATAACAGTTTGTCTTTTAGTATCATTTTTCAGAGCCTCAAATGGTGGTAGAAATTTATTTTCAATATATTTAATGATGTTGTGTTTATTTCTTGGTGTATAATAGCTTATTTGTATAAAGTGAAGCAATAACATTTTTTCTGAAAAAAAGTATAAGAATGAATAAGTAACACTTAGATCAGCAATATTTGTAACAGTAACTTGCTTGATGATTAAAATAGATTTTGAAAGAAAAAAGATTTCAGTATTAGCACCAATTGTAGGTACTGTTGATATTTTTGGGGTAAACAGTTAATTCATTTTTCACTGAGCTAATTAATACTAAATGCAAAGAAAATGTTACTACAGTAAAGACTGGAAAAATTTTGAAAAAAACAGCAAAAAATGTTTTGAAAAAGTTCTTCAAAAAATTTCTACTTTTGGATCAGAGAGTCAAGCTTTGAGAAATATTATTTATTAGGAATAATTGTGTGTGTTAGGTTAGTATGTAAATACTAAGGAGCGACGCTTAGACTTACTGTATATTGCAGGTACAAAAAAGGGGACGGAACGGGATACGGTACTGTGAGAGAACCCAATGTTGAGACAAATACGGATGCTGTATCCCAGTGACGAGCCATTATGTGATCCAGGTGTGTTTGTGATTCACACCCATTTGCTTCATCTGTGAAAGTCGTCGAAACCCCCAATGTGTTGTTAGAACAGTGTTGAAATTAGTGACGACCCCCACATCACCATGTAAGGTTTAGGAAAAGACACTATTAATAGTGCCTGAATTATATTTCAGTAAAGTTTTTCGACGCTATTTAAGTGTCGAAATAGAGTTATTGTTTTTGGTTGAATATTATGTGGAAAATGTAAAAGTTTGATTAGAAAAGAAGTTGTTGTTTCAAGAACTTATGTAAAAATTCCCTTATATGAATGTTCTTTTAATTTAAATTGAGAGAAAATGCTGTACCATTGGATTGTGGGAGAAAATAATTGGAAATTTCTTGTATGCCATCAAGACCTAGCCATTGACTATTGATGCAACTGTACATAATGTTATAACGTAATCTTAGATATTTTATTTATTTGAGAAAGACTTCAGTTCGAAATAGAGTTTAGTAAGAACCATTTAGATTTGACAGTGTTGGTGTAGTTATCGAAATCATTCTTAAATAACATACATTGTATAAGAACCGTAAAATAGAATCGAGAAATTTGAGGTTCTTAGGGGGTGTGTAGCGTCGCGAGTCAATACACAATAGAATTTTATTGCAGTAAGCTATTTTGCAGTACGGCTCGTAACTTTAGAGCCGTTGGCAGTGACAGAAACAGCCACTTGTATCTTAGCGTTACTCATTCGCACCTATCGCTAGCCTAGCCGTGGGAAGCGCTTCTCGTGCCAATTCGAGTGACAGAATATTCAAGCCCCTAAGAATCTAAATAAACTATATTAAATATTATTCAATTTAGTTAATAGTCAATATACTGCCCTTTTTTATTAAAAAGAAGATTGTTTAAAATCTCAGCTTTCTCGCTGGCATACTTTCAGAGTTAGAGAAAATTACCTAAAACACCTCAAACCGACACTTGTAGGATTAAAGTCAGTTAAGATTCATAACAGTTTGTATTTTAGTACCGTTTGGAATCATTACTGAAGATCGCAAAATGTTATAACAACTTATTAAGATTTTTTTATAATGAAATACGTCCCCTATTTTTCATTTTCGGAACATAGAATTCAGAAAGAATTAATATTTATTTAATAACTATTTGTTTTTGTGTGAATAAATGAGAGTGAGTGAGAGTGTATATGTGGGACATACGTAAAGATTCAATATTATCTGATGTTCAACATTACGTAACTATGTCATGGGAAAGTGTGAAGCAAGCAGTTGCAATGAAAGCTGTAATTTCCCTACCTTTATGATGACGCATGTCCAAGGGTATGTGCTTTTGTAAGAAGGCGGGCAGAATAGCCATTTGCAGAGTAATGATTTTCTATAGTCATTTCAAGATTAGTTTTCTTTAGTTTGGTTATGTCAAACATTTTATTAAGATTTGCATGATGGAGTGACGTAAATGCAACTGTGAATATTGATTGGCGTAGCACAGCTTTGGCGTGAGATAAAACTCGAAGGATTGTTTTGATTGGCTGGTTATCTTGAACAACCAATCAGAGTTAAGCATTTCCCGCGCTCTATCAAGTAGTTATAGGCCCTGGAAGCAATGGCAGTGAGTTAGTCGCTGGCTAGTTATTGGACAATCAGGTCATGTTGGACGTGTCCGTCTACATTGTGAGTGAAATGAAGAAGTTACTGGTTTCTCGCATCCGGATTGTATTTCAGTGAAAGCAGTTGCATTTACGGACAGATTGTAAAAGTCTGAGCTGTGTGAAGTGATCTGTTGGAAAGATAAACGCGTGTGAACGTTCAGCCTTTATAGAATTCCGCGTGGCATGTTTCACACCATTTTATGGAATATCTGGTGAGCAGTTTCCTTATTAGAAATCCACTGAAAAGGACCGAATGTGAAACTCATATATTGTAGCAAAGTAATGACTGTAAATCGCGTGATAATTCGGGCCCGACTGAGCCGTGGCTGGCTCATGTTATGTTTGGATTAAACCTTGGTTGCTATTCTGTGTTTAGTCTCCCGTGGTTATCGCGATTATGCTGTTATCCTCTCTTTACGTGGGTGGCAGCAGCGGTGTGTATCGATATCCGCACATTGGACTGTCTTTGGCCTGACGCTTATAGTTTCCAGCTGGGCGGTATGCGGGAGTTTGTCGGTTGGCGTGGAGCAGCGAGGAAATCTCCTTGGCGCGTAGTTTGGCGGCGCCCGCTGGCGGCCTCTATGCGGTGTGGAAGTGTGTGGTGCTGTTCCCATTGCCACGAGATTCATGGCTCACCGATCGTGGACATGAAAGTTGAGTTTTGACTTAATCTACCAGCAAGTCATTACTGTTCACATTGTGTCGTTTGGAGTGCGTTGTCAGTTGTTGGGATATTCCCGCGAGTGTTTTCAAGTTGGAAAATTTTAGCCACCCTCCGTGGAGTTTAACCGTACTTGGTTATTTGAATTGAAGAGCACCAGCGGCATTGTCTGCCCTGTGGCCGTTAACGTTCCGGTTACCCGCCCTGGCCGTTGACGTGAATTCAGGCAGTGTATTTGCCTCATTGTATTGTTACTGTCCAGCACGGCCTGTAGTTTGACAGCTCAGTGTATAATTGGTTGTGGGCGCCAATACCTTCTACGTTGTTCCACTGAACTCCACGTTCTGAGCTGGTCAGGTGAAGTGGAGGATAGTTTGTCGGTGGATCTGTTGACTGTCTGTCGGTTGGGTTGTCGTCCTATCGACAATTGTTGGGCCGACTGCCTGTCTCACCTAAGCGAGTGTTTGTGTTTGAATTCCGGGCCGACCTTCGGAACTTCTGAGCGCCCTTGGGTGTACTGCCTTTTCTTGTTTGTTCTTCTTCTTTGTACTAGTATGGCTTCCAGCCGATTTCTAGATTAAGGTTGTTTTGCCCTTAAGGTTTCAGATGGTTTGGGCCATCAGCCTAATGTAAGAACCGTTTTATGTAAAGCATTGGTACTTTTAAAATCAATGTTATTGAGTCTTAAGTGTTGGGCCTTTACCCGATTTTTGATTTAAGTTCTTTTGCTCTTAAAGTGCCATATTCTTTGGGCCTTCAGCCGATTTTGAATTTAAGTTGTTTGCTGTTAAAGTGTCAGTCTCTTTGGGCCTTCAGCCTAATTAAGGAACTGTTTTAAGATAAGGCTTTGCCTTTTAAATTTCTGATTTTGATTGAGCTTTAAGTTATTGGTTTTCAGCCGTTTTAAATTAAAGTGGTCTTGCCCTTAAAGCAAAAAAAAAAAAATGTTCTTGGCTCTTGTCATGTTTGATCAAATAAAAGGTTGAATGTCTGAATGTAACTGACAGCCGCTTATTTTGGCCTCTTAAACTATCTGTCCTGTCCTGTGGGTTTAGCAGGGCGTCTCAAGTTTTAAGTACATTTCTGGCTGCCTTGTGTGTATACTGGGTTGTATGTTGTTAGCAAAGGAAAGATTTGTTGCTGAGCAGATAATGTATTTAGCACATTTTACCTCAACCATGTGACATCCAATTCCAAAAATTATATAATCATAAATAATTCCATTATCCAAACATTAGCAGATACTTCAATCATCATTTTGCAGTCAGTATCCCACCAATACTAAATCTCCATTACGGACATACATCTAAACCGTCCACTCGTGCTAACACTTCCAACCTCCAACACTGCTAACTTCTAACTGCGAGTCCGTCCAGCCACAGAGTCTCTTACAGAAGGCGCACAGCGCCGTCAGTGACATTAACGAAGTCCATAGCTCTGCCAACATACAAACACATAAACAGGCTACTTACGCTGTTTCCAATTGAGTACATACGGGACATTATCGAACTACAACTACGACGTCATGCACAATCAGCATTAAGCGTCTCTGTGTTGAAAGAAAAAGTGCAACAAGCATTGAAATCCATCCCACAAACTGACATCCGGTATCTGCATCGCACGTAAATTATGAGTTTATCACTTTGCTTGTCACAGAAGGAATAGAAATCTGTATTACACTGAAAATCGTGCAGACGAGAATCAACAATGAGGTTTAATTATACCTATGTGGCTCTGAGCACTATGCGACTTCACTTCTGATATCATTAGTCGACTAGAACTTAGAACTAATTAAACCTAACTAACCTAAGGACATCACACACATCCATGCCCGAGACAGGATTCGAACCTGCGACCGCAGCGGTCGCTCGGCCCAGACTGTAGCGCCTAGAACCGCACTAATTATACCTATGTACTCAATACACGTAGTATTGGATCAGTCAGCATTTCAGGAAATCTATCAATACTGCCTACAGGAAAATTAAAGAGACCTTTGGAGATAAGAGAACGACTTGTATGAATATCAAGAGCTCAGATGGAAACCCAGTTCTAAGCAAAGAAGGGAAAGCAGAAAGGTGGAAGGAGTATATAGACGGTCTATACAAGGGCGATGTACTTGAGGACAATATTATGGAAATGGAAGAGGATGTAGATGAAGATGAAATGGGAGATATGATACTGCGTGAAGAGTTTGACAGAGCACTGAAAGACCTGAGTCGAAACAAGGCCCCCGGAGCAGACAATATTCCATTGGAACTACTGACGGCCGTGGGAGAGCCAGTCCTGACAAAACTCTACCATCTGGTGAGCAAGATGTATGAAACAGGCGAAATACCCTCAGACTTCAAGAAGAATATAATAATTCCAATCCCAAAGAAAGCAGGTGTTGACAGATGTGAAAATTACCGAACTATCAGCTTAATAAGTCACAGCTGCAAAATACTAACACGAATTCTTTACAGACGAATGGAAAAACTAGTAGAAGCCAACCTCGGGGAAGATCAGTTTGGATTCCGTAGAAACACTGGAACACGTGAGGCAATACTGACCTTACGACTTATCTTAGAAGAAAGATTAAGGAAAGGCAAACCTACGTTTCTAGCATTTGTAGACTTAGAGAAAGCTTTTGACAATGTTGACTGGAATACTCTCTTTCAAATTCTAAAGATGGCATGGGTAAAATACAGGGAGCGAAAGGCTATTTACAATTTGTACAGAAACCAGATGGCAGTTATAAGAGTCGAGGGACATGAAAGGGAAGCGGTGGTTGGGAAGGGAGTAAGACAGGGTTGTAGCCTCTCCCCGATGTTGTTCAATCTGTATATTGAGCAAGCAGTAAAGGAAACAAAAGAAAAATTCGGAGTAGGTATTAAAATTCATGGAGAAGAAATAAAAACTTTGAGGTTCGCCGATGACATTGTAATCCTGTCAGAGACAGCAAAGGACTTGGAAGAGCAGTTGAATGGAATGGACAGTGTCTTGAAAGGAGGATATAAGATGAACATCAACAAAAGCAAAACAAGGATAATGGAATGTAGTCTAATTAAGTCGGGTGATGCTGAGGGAATTAGATTAGGAAATGAGGCACTTAAAGTAGTAAAGGAGTTTTGCTATTTGGGGAGCAAAATAACTGATGATGGTCGAAGTAGAGAGGATATAAAATGTAGGCTGGCAATGGCAAGGAAAGCGTTTGTGAAGAAGAGAAATTTGTTAACATCCAGTATTGATTTAAGTGTCAGGAAGTCATTTCTGAAAGAATTAGTATGGAGTGTAGCCATGTATGGAAGTGAAACATGGACGATAAATAGTTTGGACAAGAAGAGAATAGAAGCTTTCGAAATGTGGTGCTACAGAAGAATGCTGAAGATTAGATGGGTAGATCACATAACTAATGAGGAAGTATTGAATAGGATTGGGGAGAAGAGAAGTTTGTGGCACAACTTGACCAGAAGAAGGGATCGGTTGGTAGGACATGTTCTGAGGCATCAAGGGATCACCAATTTAGTATTGGAGGGCAGCATGGAGGGTAAAAATCGTAGAGGGAGACCAAGAGATGAATACACTAAGCAGATTCAGAAGGATGTAGGTTGCAGTAGGTACTGGGAGATGAAAGAGCTTGCACAGGATAGAGTAGCATGGAGAGCTGCATCAAACCAGTCTCAGGACTGAAGACCACAACAACAACATCAATAATTAAGCAATAGGTTGAATTAATGTTATCGGTAACAGGCACGTCGCAGTGTAGGACACGATCATACAATATCGAATCTGATATGGGCTACATTGAGTTAAGGTCTGCTGTAGCTAGATGTCTTTTTAAACCGGGTTATGAGCTTACATTTTGTTACAAGATGTTTAACATGGCCGGTGGGCTGTCGTGGGTATGGGACAGTGTCTGCACTGTGTTTTCTGCTGTCGTAACATTGCGGGTACTTGGTCTGTGTTTGACCAGTGAAAATATCTTCGATTTTGGTCTGCTCACGGTTTTTGCGAGATGCGTGACCTGGAATGCTAATATTAGCGTGGTAGCCAATACTGGGCCGTCGCGGAACTTTTGCTGTAATTGATGTCATGCATTTCAAGCAGATACTGTGAAACACTGAGGTGAAAGAAGTATGGAAACAACATATCTAACACGCCGACCCCCATTATCAAGGGCTATTATGCAGATGGGAACTGGTTTAGACATCAGTATTATACAGGATTTCTCTCCTCTTCGTCTCAGGAACATAAAGTTCCTACCATTACTCGGCTGTCAGCTGTTCGTGACCCTTTGATTAGTGTTACTGACTCTCAGTCTCGAAGCCCCAGGTTTGATTCCGGGCCGCGTTGGCAATTGTCTCCACTTGGGACAAAATTTGTGTGTTTTCTTGATCAACATTTCATCATCATCGACCCACAAGTCTCCAAAGTGGTGTCAAATAAAAACACTTGCATCAGGCGGTCGAACATCCCAGATAACGCCTCCCGGCCAATAATATCATACGCACTTTTACCGCCGGCCGCAGTGGCTCAGCGGTTCTAGGTGCCTCAGTCTGGAACCGCGCGGCCGCTACTGTTGCAGGTTCGCATCCTGCCTCGGGCATGACTGTGTGTGATGTCCTTCGGTTAGTTAGGTTTAAGTAGTTCTAAGTTCTAGGGGACTGATGACCTCAGATGTTAAGTCCCATAGTGCTCAGAGCCATTTTGAGCACCTTTACCATTACTGGGCTGAAGCTTTCTATATCGCTCTCCTATCGTTTTTCTTATATGTGTGAACCGCGACTCCACCGACAACTTCCAAAAGTGGTAGTGTGGAGTAAAATAGGCATTAAAATTGCTACACCACGAAGATGACGTGCTAAAGTCCCGAAATTTAACCGACAAGAAGAAGATCCTGTGATATGCAAATGATTTGCTTTTCAGAGCATTCACACAAGGTTGGCGCCGGTGGCGACACCTACAACGTGCTGATATGAGAAAAGTTTCCAACCGATTTCTCATACACAGACAGCAGTTGACGAGCGTTGCCTGGTAAAACGTTGTTGTGATGCCTCGTGTAAGGAGGAGAAATGCGTACCATCACGTTTCCGACTTTGATAAAGGTCGGATTGTAGCCTATCGCGATTGTGGTTTATCGTATCGCGACATTGCTACTCACTTTGGTCGAGATCCAATGACTGTTAGCATAATATTGAATCGGTGGGCTTAGGAGGGTAATACGGAACGCCGTGCTGGATCCCAACGGCCTCATATCACTAGCAGTCGAGATGACAGGCATCTTATCCGCATGGCTGTAACGGATAGTGCAGCCACGTCTCGAGTCAATGAGTCAACAGATGTGGACGTTTGCTAGACAAGAACCATCTGCACGAACAGTTCGACGGCGTTTGCAGCAGCATGGACTATCAGCTTGCAGACCATGGGTGCGGTTACCCTTGACGCTGCATCACAGACAGGAGCGCCTGCGATGGTGTACTCAACGACGAACCTGGGTGCACGAATGGCAAAACGTCATTTTTTCGAATGAATCCAGGTTCTGTTTACAGCATCATGATGGTCGAATCCGTGTTTGGCGACATCACGGTGAACGCACATTAGAAGCGTGTATTCGTAATCGCCATACTGGCGTATCACCCGGCGTGATGGTATGGGGCGCCATTGGTTACACGTCTCGGTCACCTCTTGTTCGCATTGACAGCTCTTTGAACAGTGGACGTTACATTTCAGATGTGTTACGACCCGTGGCTCTACCCTTCATTCGATCCCTGCGAAACCCTACATTTCAGCAGGATAATGCACGACTTCATGTTGCAGTCCTGTACGGGCCTTTCTGGATACAGAAAATGTTCGACTGCTGCCCTGGCCAGCCCATTCTCCAGATCTCTCACCAACTGAAAACGTCTGGTCAATGGTGGCCGTGCAACTGGCGCGTCACAATACTCCAGTTACTACTCTTGATGAACTGTAGTATCGTGTTGAAGCTGCATGGGCAGCTGTACCTGTACACGCCATCCAAGCTCTGCTTGACTCAATGCCCAGGCGTATCAAGGCCGTTATTACGGCCAGAGGTGGTTGTTCTGAGTACTGATTTCTCGGGATCTATGCACCCAAATTGCGTGAAAATATAATCACATGACAGTTCTAGTATATTTGTCCAATCAATACCCTTTTATCATCTGCATTTCTTCTTGGTGTAGCAGTTTTACTGGCCAGTAGTGCACATGAAATCATACCTCTGGTGACTTACGCAGCTGCAATGTGGGGATATGCAGCTCCTGCACGGTTGCGCCGCCTGCAGATCATACAGAACGAAGTGCTGCGTATCATTTGCAGCGCTCCACGCTCCACTCGCACTCTGGATCTTCAGAAAGAATACCGCCTTCAAACCCTCAAGGAAGGATTCAAAACACTCGCCACAACACTATACAGGAACTCGAGAGATTCGAACAATACTTTCATCCTTACTCTGGGGAACTATGATCACAACCATAAGTGAAAACATAAGGGACCAATGACACTGTTAGCTAGGGCATAAACACCTGTGGCGAGCTATCAAGCACGCACAAGCGACAACATCGGCGAGCCCCTGCACATCAGAAATACTGGCTGGATATGCAAGCAGCTCTCACAGCCGACCAACAGGCAACAGAAGGGAAGTCGACAAGTTCGCACACTAACGCACAAACAAACCGTCAAAGCTACCCTCCACTGCGTACCCGATATATGACCTATCAGACACTAACCGATGATGGACCCACCTGTTATAAGTATACTGATGCTGGTCGAGAAGTAAACGCCAATACCCAGCTGCAGCCGCCGGGTAACAACGCCTCACCACGTAAGTGTTATCCGCCTGCCCACCGCTAACTTACGTAATCCTTGCGAGACCTGTCGCAGATAGCAATCCACTACTGTCCTTACTACCCTGCTCAATTATCGCAGAGGCTTTTTTTCCCTTGGTTCTTGTCTTGGCACTTTCTTTCCTCTGCCCTTCAAACCACTACCCTTCTTTCAACTTTCTACCAAAATTATCTCCAGAATGCGTACTACTAATTAATCATAACCAGACGTACACAAACATCGTAGTACCCACATACTGCGAGACCTCACTTAGTGAAAACTAACCAATATGCAGAGATGGCAGTAGACCTTTTGTATTGGCCATTATGCAAATGTGGGAGTGGAGGGGCTCCGCCATATTAAAAAATCTCGGATTAAAGCTGCAAAGCAATATGAAGTGGAACGAGGAAGTGAGGACTGTGGTAGCTAAGGTGAATGGTCAGCTTCGGTGTATTGGGAGGATTTTAGGAAAGTGTGGTTCAGCTGTAAAGGGGACTGCATATAGGACACTAGTGCGACTTGTTCCTGAGTACTGCTCGAGTGTTTGGGATCAGCACCAGGTCGGGTTAAAGACAGACCACGAAGTAATTCAGAGGGGGGCTGCTGAATTTGTTAGCGGTAGGGTCGAAAAAACACACAAGTGTTAGAAAGACACTTCGGGAATTATAATGGGAATGCCTGGAGGGAAGACGACGTTCTTTCCGAGGAAAAATATTGAGAAAATTTAGACAACCGGCATTTGAAGTTGAATGCAGAACAATAGTAGTGCCGTCGACATACATTTCGAGTAAGAAGCTCGAAGGTGAGATACAAAAGATTAGGGCTCATACGGAGGCATATAGAACGTCGCTTTTCCCTCACCCTGTCCTCGAGCGGAACAAGAAAGGAAACATAGAGTAGTGACACAGAATACTATCCACTATGCGCCGAACAGTGGCTTGTGGAGTACGTATGTAAATGTACATGGGTAAGTTTCGACAGTCCCATGTGGACCATAGTTGGAGCATACTGGAAGGAAAAGAATTAATATCTTGACGCCCAAAGTGTTACAGTGTAGAGTTAGCAGCGGACGACGATTGCTGTCAGACCTATACTGTACCGCCACGGCTCTCCACTTGCGCAGCACCTTTCCCGTCGCACGGCGTCACCGTACGAGCAGCCCGCGTGGAGGCGCGCGCTCCACAGGAGTCGGCGCCTGCGCGTTAGGCAGCCCAAGTGACGCCGCCGCCACAGGGTGTGCGGCGCGCAGTGGCGTGCTGGCGGCGCAGCGCGCAGTGCTTCTCGCTGGCTGTGGGCAGGCGACGACAACAGGCGCTCCGGCAGCGGCCGATGCTTGCGTCCCGCGCGCTGAGCTCAGCTGAGGGTCTCCGGCAGTCGCCGTTGCGGCAGCGGCTCTCTGTCCGCCGCGACACGACCTCTCACCAGACACTCGCTAGCTCACTATCTTACTGTGGAACCGATTCCACGACACTATTTTATCGTCTAGTGTCTTGGTCTGAACTACCTCTAACGCTGCTGCATCAGTGTTTGTCGTAGTTCATTTCGCATAGCAAAGAAAATTTTTCTCCACTGTAGACTCTTGTCTTTGTGACAGAGGGCCGGAAAGAAAATAAGTTTGTGATTCGGGGTGAACTGCTGCAGGTGAAGAACCTGCTTCTGTTTCCATTTCGTTCACTGTATACACTATCCGTTATTTCTGCTGACTGTAGTCCTCTAACTAAAATTCCCGCTTTGACATAGTGTGAGAGCAGTTTGCTACTTTTACGGTTTACAACGTCAAAGGTATTGTAATTCTTAACAATATTTGTAGATATCGTGAAACAAGTAGCTGCGTGCCACTTTAAGGTCTTCTGTTGTGCGCTAGTGGAAAGTACTTGTACGTAAGAGATGTTTACCTTATGTCACTATTATTCCCAATGCTTGACTTCTGAGGTGTTTAATATCAGAATAATGTTTGAATAGAGACAAAATACGTGTAGCACTTGTACATATCAGTAAGTGTAAGAAATTGGACTCAGGAAACTCTTTTCCAATCACGCCATTGGAAGTGAAAAATTATTGCAATATTTTCTGCTTTACTGTGTTTTTTTTTTCGTAGACGTAAACGACGTAGACAATTCTCCCTTTATAACAGTGGCTAGTACTAAGTTCTTAAGAGTGGACCTATCACCCGTTCTGATAATCGTAGGACGGCGCGCAATAGGACGTCAGTGAGTGAAGAGGACGCTAGACGAGCGCTCATCGCCTAACAGGTGGCGGCTGAACCTGTGGCGCCGCCTTGCCGGCTTTCAGCAATAGCGATCGCCTCAGTACAGGCCGATTAGGGCCAACAAGTGAAACAGATCACTGAACAGTGCACCAATAGATCTTTTTGTCTGTATTCACAGGTTTTTTTTCTACTCATTGACATTCTTCTTCGTGGAATAAACTATATACTCCGTTATTGGCTTAAAGTACGAGTTTCATTATTAGCGCATTAAATTCAAAAGATTCCAGAGTTAGTTAACTAGCACGATAAATTTATAATACTTCGTAAGTGGTACGTTCACAACATTCACACTTCGAAGTTAAAAAGTCTTGTGATAAGAGACGAAGAGCAGCAGTTTGACGGTACATGGTTTACTGTTTTTGTTCAGCGAGTTCGAAAAAACGTAGGGAATTATTTAGGCAGTGTCTCTGCTCAGACTTTAATCGCATACCCATCCAGATCGAAACTTGAGAGATCGCGAGTAAGCCTCCACAGACCGCACCAAGAATCAGCGTGACGGCAGAGCTGCTTCGTCCCTGCAGAGCTGATACATCTGCCCTCGATCCATGAGGCAACCCAACAGGTGAGGCTCGTCTTTCCATTTGTTACCCGCTTTGCCTTTATGCTGATCGTTTGTTGTTCTGTTTCATTCATTACTCGTTACAATGACGCTAAAATGCAGAAAAGCATTTCTAATAAACAGATTTGTTACTAGAATACTTATTAGCTGAGACCATTTCATTTAAGGACTTAACCAGTGCATAAATTTGACTTCATGCTGTGATTACATTTTTAAGTAATGTTATTGTCTGATATAACTTATCTGAATGAATATTTTCGTTCGTTAAGTGGTGATCGCTAACACCCAACTGAGGTGCCATTTATCTGTTCCATCTGACACCGATTTGGCATTTTGTGTATCGAGCATACTAAGTATATTAGCCTCAGTGGTATGGAATTACCATAATAATTATTTTACGGCTCATTGAACGTAGCACTACTCGAAACTATTTCTAAGTATACTATTTTTAATAGCTTTTTGTATGTTTTGAGCCGTTCTTTGCACTAAATTATAAAATTATGATACATTATTCTGTCTGTTTAGATTTTTATATAGGAGGACAACATATTTTCCTTTGAGCTGCGAACAAGTCATGCTTCGTCACCAAATAAATAATGCTAAGACGACAGACATTTAGATTGGATTCTTGAAGTGGATGTGAAGAAACTTCAAATATGTATAGCTGAAACTTTCAATGAGCTTTGTCTTCAGTCTCTATTAATTGAGCCATGGACATCAAGTAGACCGACAAATGTATATATTTCCCTCTATTACGTAAGATTCATTTAGGTAGCTTGTTATCCACATTTTGATATTATTTTCTGTTTTATATATGGATCAGACTTTAATATTAATTTTCCAGTACATCTCATCAGACGACTATCTGTGACTTAAATATCCAGGAAACTGTAAAGATGAAGAAATACGTTGCCAAATTTTGTGCTCATTTCATTTGCAGAAACGTGGAGTCCTGGTCAAAGGTAAAATTGCTTTGTATGTGATATTATAGATATTGGGATACAGCATTCGTATGATTAAAGCTGCAAAATAACCGAGTTTTGGAATCAGCTCTAAAACTACAATTCGTGTCATTAAGAGGAGACGAGATTAGGAAACTAAATCCACTTTAAAAAAAAGTTACCCTGAGTACTTGAATGTTCATATTAATTCTGTCAATACAGTAAGTGTAAAAACTCTGTGAAAAACCCACTGGAATGGAACAATCACGGTGAGAAATTTAAAAATTTATATGAGACAGATAGGTGAGATATAGGTTAGATAGGGCAAAGTAAAAAAGAAAACTGTTTTCGCTGTAATACAATGAATCTTCAAAGATTTCACGATGTTCATTTTACCAGTCCATCCACTAGATCTAGTCTTCTTCATAAATTTCTCGACAAAGAATATCAGTTAGGAAAACCCCATATGAGATGTCAAAGACGTCTGGTGATTCCGTAAAACTGATTCCAGTCGCCTTTGCGGAGAAATTCTAGAAACACTGAAAAGATCGGTAGCAGGCCTTTCGATCACTTCGCCTTCCAAAGCAGTTGAAACCGTTCGTTTCAGGACTGTCTCAGACCATTTCTCTGGATCATCACAGGCTGGTTTCTTCTTTAACATTGGCACGATGGCCTAAAGGCAAAGAAAGAACTGACTTACATGGCCGTTATCACCCGACTTTGCGTGGCCCATACTAGCCAACTGATATTGCATATTAAGACATGGCGGCGGGAACAGAAAGCGGTTTGAGTGAGCGGGATTTCGTAATTGCAATATAATCTACATCAGGCTGATTAAATATTAATACTAGTATGATGATACTATTTCTTACGTACATCAGTGTAAACCGTTCACCAGCTTCGACACTCAAAGCTAAATAAAATTTATTTGTGACCCAAGCTCAACAAGTACAAGTTCCGGGAAATGGAGGAGCCATGTCTGTGCCTTACTGCAAGAATTGTATGCGTCCGCTGTCAATAGGCATAACCAAGAAACACCAAGAGGCTTTTACTACCCGCTGGCTTATATTAACCGCCGTTTCCCTACCTTAGAAGTTTTATTAGCCTCCGAAATTTTCAATGAAGACCACAAAACCTAATTTAAATTACCAGACATCTGTTAAACTGCTGGATAAGTGAAGCAGTGTAAGTACATCAAATGTGATCCTCAACGCATTTCGACGTAGATCCTGAGACACTGGTTCAAGACGCATGGCATAACAGATCTTGCCCTGTCTAAATCCCTGTTTTGTCTTCTTTAAATAGGTTTCTTCAGATTACACTTCTTTTACTTTTACTGATGTTAATGATATAACCTGTTTTCAAGACCCTCCTCATTCCGTCCAACTACTCTTCCAAAGACTTAGCCGTCTCTGGCGGGTTACAATGTTATCAGCAAACCTTGAAGTTCTTGTTTTGTTTCTTCCTGAACGCTAATCCCCTTCCTAGATTTCCACTTTTTTTTTTTTTTTTTTTTTTTTTTTTTTTACACAGTTAATAACATCGGCGATAGGTTACAACCTTGTCTCACTCCTTTCTCAACCAGTAACCACTGCTCCCCTTGCATGCCCCTCGACTCTTAAAACTGCCGTCTGTTTTCTGTACTACTTGCAAATAACCTTCTGCTCCCAGTACTGTGCTCCTCCTAACTTCAGAATTTCAAAGGGTGTATTCCAATCAGCATCGTCAAAAGCTTTCTCTAGGTCTGCAAATGCTATAGACGTAAGTTTGTCTTTCTTCGACGTATTTACTAGGATAAGCCGTAGGGTCAGTTTTGTCACGCGTGTTACTACATTTCTTCAGAACCAGAAATGATCTTCCCCAATGTCAGCTTTTAACAGTTTCTCCAGTCCTCTGTATATAATTTGCAACTGTCTCTTATTAAACTGATGGTTTCATCAAACCTATCATCACCTGTCTCCTTTGGAATTGGAATAATTACGTTCTTTCTGACGTGCGAAAATATTTCGCCTCTCCCATATATCTTCCATACCTGGTGGAATATTTTTGTCATGACTTTGTTTACACTTAGGTCTTTCAGTGCTCTGTCGAATTCGTCTCGTACTCTCGTAGAAACAGAAGAAAAGCTTACGGAAAATTGGTTTTGGAAGTAGGAATGGGAAAGGAGAAAGACTATTTGAGTATGTTCAAGAATTGCAAGGGGAGAAGGTACACGTGAAAAAGGCTAGCAGACACGGGAAGATTATACCTGGATTACGTCATGGTCAGACGGAGATTCAGAAATCAGGTATTGGATTGTAAAGTGTGTCCGGGAGCATATATAGACTCAAATCTGTGAATATGAGGAGTAGACTGAAGTTTAAGAGAATAGTACGGAAAAATAACTGTGGAAGAGAGTCGGGTACTGAAGAACCATGGAAGGATAAGACGCGTTTGATATTTGTTAAAAAGTGGATATTGCTATGACGAATGCCACATGCAAGACGTTCAGTTTAAAAGGAGTGGATATTTCTGAAAATAGCAATCACTGATACTGGAAAGACAAACGTAGGTATTGGGGAGGTAACTGCAAAGATAACGTGGGTTAGAGAAGAAGTACTTCAACTGATCGACGAAAAAAGGAAGTAGAAAAACTTTCAAGAATGAAAAGGAACACAGAAATACAAATCACTTACAAGTCCAGGCGAAATAGATCCTGAAAAGATATGAGGAAATCGAAAAAGTATTCATCGCCAGTAGTACCGTCTCGGCATTTAGCAAAGTTAAATCAGCCTTCTGTGGAATTAAACTAAAAGTGCAATGGGAGTGTAATGGGAATTCCACTGTTAAATGCAGAGGAGAGAGCGGATAGATAGGAGTACATTCGAGTCCTCTATAAGGGGGAGGACTTGTCTGATACCGTGATAAAAGAAGATATCTGAGTCGATATGGGACAACCAGAGGTCCATTATTCGAGTCAGAATGTACAGGAGCTTTGGAAGACTTAAGCTCAAATAAGGCAAAAAGGTCGATAATATTTCATCGCAATTTATAATATCATTGGTGAAAGTGGCAACCAAACGGCTGTTCAGGTTCGTGTGTAGACTATATGAGACTGACGACATACCATCAAACTTTCGGGAAAACATCATCCACACAGTTCATAGATAGCAAGAGCTGTAAAGTTCGAGAATTATTATCGCACAGTCATCTTCACAGATCATGCATTCAAGTTGCTCATAAGAGTAATATACAGAAGAATGGAAAAGAAAATTGAGGATCTGTTAGGTGGTGATCTGTCTTGCTTTAGGAAAGGTAAAGGCACCAAAGAGACGGTTCTGACTTTTCAGCTGATAATGGAAGCAATACTGAAGAAAACTTGGGACACGATGTGATATTGTAGGTTGTGAGTAGCACTGTGAGGTGTGAAATGCTGTTACCGAGTTGTTCTTGTGCTATGTAATTCTCCAGCATAACTGTTCACAATCAATTGTTTCACCTCTGCCCTCTCTCGCCCAACGGACGCACCGGACAATCTGCGCACAGCTGTATACACCCTCTTGGGGAGGGAAACCCAAAGTCAGACGTGCAAGCTAACTGATACACGTTTCACCACTGTTGTGCCTCACTACTCAAACCTATCTATGATGAAGGGTGTAGAATCAGCCACTAATAAAGCCCCAAGAAGTGATATCGTTTTCTGAGCAGTTTCGTCTCCAGACTGACTCGCCAACGAACGTTTGTGTCAGCCAGCCAGGAGCCAGCACCTCCTTCCACGCTACTTTAATTTTATATATTATTTTTGAAGTTCTTGCAGCTTTGGAAAGTAATTAATACACCCAGATGACCTGGTGAGAGAAAGATCCTCTTTGCCTAATCTCTTGAATAAATATAGGGCTGTTATTCGTTGATTTCGTTTCCTGGCGGATACCAGCTATTCAGGCGACGCAGGCAGCAGAGACCGTTGCAGTTGTTGCGGCTGACACCACGGGTAACTAATGGCTTTTGCTGGTGCCACACTGGCGTGGAATATCACCGAGTCACCGTCTTCCTAGCTGTTTACAATGGGCTGTTGTGCCTCTTCACTCATACCAAGTCTGGCGACCCGCCTTATATCGGCCTCTGTCCGAACGCAGATTTCAGTGTCTTCACTGCACCCGACTCCTTATTCACTTGTTCCGTTTGTAATCCCCTCCCACTTCTTCCTAATTCCATCTGTTGTCCACGTTAATCTTTTATGAAGATTTGAGGCGAGCGAATATTACATAAACTTTCTGGTTTTTCTTATCTTTTCTTGTTGAGTTGGCTCCAGTTCTTCTTGCCTGATTCTTGAAGCTGAAAATGTCACATCTTAGGACGTCACGGCTGGATTGAACTAAATAACTTTTAAAACTGTTACCCCAGAATTTTTATTTTTACATAAATACGTTTTCTCACATTTTAATATATAATACAGTCTTTTGATTTGTCACATTAACAAAGCCGAAACTACATTGATCGCTCAACATTACAGAATTACGTCCGATCACATGAGAGGCATGCTTGGGACTCTCAGACTCTGTAGAAATAACCATATTCCAAAGGGTTTACAATTTTTCTTAACAAATTAATTTCTACTAGTTTCTGTTACATTATTACTTTCGATTATTATTTCATAAATAAATCGAGAAATAAACATAGTAACCAGTACCGCATTGCGTAATTAATAATATAAATTTAAATGTGCCAGTAGTTTGTATTTTCAAAATTTCTAAAAAAAATTATTTTAACTGTTCTTTCAGAAGTAGTACTTATCGATTGTTACATCGAGACTAAAACATTGTATAAAATAATTCATTTTCATAAATTTTAGCTTGACATATAACACACCGTGTATAAAATTACATGGAAGTTTTCATAAAAGTAACAGAGATAATATGGACCTGTCCAAAATTGGAAAAATAATACTGGAATCGACAACTACTGTTGATACTGTTGAGGAAAATTAATGCTAGAGTAGAATGTCCCGTTACACGTTCAATTACACGCCTGCATTTTCTTGAATATTATGTATTCTCCTTTTCGTTAGTTAAATTCAATACCTGCTGTGTTACCTAAGGATTTCAACTAGTCTTTATCTTTTTACCTATTTGATCGTCTGCTACCTTCACTGTATAGCGTCTCAAAGCTACCCATTCACCTCCTACTGTGTTCCTTTACGCTGTTTCAATCAATCAATCGTTGCCTAATGCTCTCCTGGAATTCTCAACAACCTCTCTTCCTTTTAGTTTAACCAATTTGGATCTCCTTAATTTTCTACCTTTCTCAGTTACTTCAGTTTTAATTTTCAGTTCATAACCATCAATTATAGTTAGAGTCCACATCAGCTCTTGGAATTGTTTTACGGTTCAAAATCTGGTTTCTAAATCTCCGTCTCACTTTTACATAATCAATCTGAAACCTTGCAGTGTCTCCAGGTCTCATCCAAGTATACCGCCTTCTTATATGATTCTTAAACCAAGTATTAGCGGAGTTTAAACTACTCCCTTTGCAAAATTCTACCAAGCAGCATCCCGTTTTATCATTTACCAGTACATGTTGGTCTAGAATGTTGCCTACTCTTCAGCTTCCTGGTATCGAACTCCATTCACCAGATTTAAGTTGTTGTCTCCCTTAACTACCTCAATAATTCACTTTATCTCATCAGACACTCTATCAATCTCCTCATCATCTGCAGAAGTAGATGACATACGGTCTTGTACTACCGTGATGGGTGTTTGCTTCGTTTTCTCAGCTATGATAATGCGTTACTATGCTGTGCATAGCTGCTTTTCCACATTCCCACTTCTTATTCATTATTGGGCCCACTCTAGCAGTACCCCTGTTTGCTTCTATATTTATAACGCAGTATTGACCTGATCACAATCCTGTCATTCCTGCCAGCACACTTCTGTAATTTCCACTACGTCTAACTTCAATCCAATCTTACCCTTTTTTTCAGTTCTCTAATCTACTTTACTGGCTGTGGGATGTAACAGTCCAACCCCCCGCCCCCCCCCCCCCCCACCAAACAGTTTTGATTTTCTTTATGATGATATCAACCTGAGTATTCCCCAAGCAGAGATCCGAATTAGAGACTATTTTATTTCAGGAAAAGTTTGCTCAAGAGGATGACATCATCATTTAACCATATAGTAGAGCTGCATACTGTGGGAAAACTTAACGGCTGTAGTTTCTCCCTTGCTATCAGCCTTCGCAGTATCAGCACGGCAAGAGTACGTTGCCTATCGTTTACCAGCCCCGATCAATCAT
This sequence comes from Schistocerca serialis cubense, assembly GCF_023864345.2. Classification (NCBI taxonomy): domain Eukaryota; kingdom Metazoa; phylum Arthropoda; class Insecta; order Orthoptera; family Acrididae; genus Schistocerca; species Schistocerca serialis. The sequence continues at coordinate 511,655,518 of NC_064639.1, forward strand.
CTGTACAGTTGCTCATGCAAATACTACCCTCCGCAGGAACTATATATTTGTCTGTGCTCTCCACATATAGTTGCCGCTGATAGTCGTTAGGCGACTAAAGACTCATCTTGGTTAGCCTAACACAGCTTCAGCATTTCTGCTGTTTCCTTGTTTCGGTGGGATTTCTGTACTTGTGTGAGCAGCCACGGAAGTCTGCTCGCAGCGACCTTCATCGTGATTGCAAAATGATGACAGCTGATCCGTGATCGATTTTCACTTTCTCCATTGTGGCGTCTATTGTGAGATGCCGATCTTAGAGAAGCGGGCGTTCGATTTCTTGACAGAGAGATGGTCTTCGTCCATAGTTATTCGTACTTGTTTGACCACACTGTAAACGTCTGCACCTCCTAACCACAAAGCAATACAGCGGTCCATTGTTGCCGTACACTTACTCATGCTCAGCATGGGTTGTTGCAAGGTTGTCCTATTTCGAATGAAGGAAACGAGTAATCGGACGATAATCCAGTTTCGACAAAGTAGCATGGGTATTCCGTTGTACAGCACGACTGCAGACACATATCTGCTAATTGTCATGACCGAGGAATATTTTTTTTAAGTCTAAGAAAATAACTAGGACAATTCTGATTGAGCTTCTTGTCAGACACTCGTTTGCCTCCAGATGCAATAAGGCTGAGGCATTCCTGACTGTTTGTAAACGATAACGCTTTCGGAAGCAGCTGTGGCCCACTGCTATGCAAGGCTACAGCGTGTGGCGCAACCAAATCCGACTGGGAAACGTCACTTACGAAATGACATAGAGTGAGTCATTGGCAGTACTGAACAGTTATAGAGTCAGTAATAAAGGCGTAAGCAAATTATAAACAAATACGCCAGCAACATAGACGATAGCAACTACCAATGAAACAGTAGTCATACACGAGAAAACAATACTATTCCGGGCCAGGCGACAGTGGCTGAGAAGAATAGCAATTTTACAAGTGTCTCATGTAGGTTTCATTGAATAGTGCTCAGTAAAGACTGTGTTTGTGTCAGTTAGCAGTGTAGCGGAATAGAAACAAGTCGCTGAATAGTACTTGTCTCGTGCGAGCTAAGCCAACTAGCGAGAAATATAATAAGTAGTCCAAGTGGCCATTGAATTAGTAGTTAGGCCATGTGACCATTGATTCAATAGACGACAGAACAAACATCAATAGCTGCCCTTGTTCCGGTGGTAGGTACACCGACTAGTCCATTTTATATTGATTAGAACAACAATCCAGGTGCCAATTGTCTCTTGAAAGTGGGAAGGCCATGTGTAGTAACACGGAATCGTAGTGAAAGTAGTTCCGACGGTAAAAAGTTGATGTGAGGTGTAAAGGTGTAAATCATGCTCATATGTTACTTGGTGAGAAACCTCACATATAATTACGTCCAATGTAAACTTCCCCCCTCCCGCCCCCCCCCCCATGAACCATGGACCTTCCGTTGGTGGGGAGGCTTGCGTGCCTCAGCGATACAGATAGCCGAACCGTAGGTGCAACCATAACGGAGGGGTATCTGTTGAGGCCAGACAAACGTGTGGTTCCTGAGGAGGGGCAGCAGCCTTTTCAGTAGTTGCAAGGGCAACAGTCTGGATGATTGACTGACCTGGCCTTGTAACAATAACCAAAATGGCCTTGCTGTGCTGGTACTGCGAACGGCTGAAAGCAAGGGGAAACTACAGCCGTAATTTTTCCCGAGCACATGCAGCTTTACTGTATGATTAAATGATGATGGCGTCCTCTTGGGTAAAATATTCCGGAGGTAAAATAGTACTCCATTCGGATCTCCGGGCGGGGACTACTAAAGAGGATGTCGTTATCAGGAGAAAGAAAACTGGTGTTCTACGGATCGGAGCGTGGAATGTCAGATCCCTTAATCGGGCAGGTAGGTTAGAAAATTTAAAAAGGGAAATGGATAGGTTAAAGTTAGATATGGTGGTAATTAGTGAAGTTCGGTGGCAGGAGGACAAGACTTCTGGTCAGATGACTACAGGGTTATAAACACAAAATCAAAAAGGCGTAATGCAGGAGTAGGTTTAATAATGAATAGGAAAATAGGAATGCGGGTAAGCTACTACAAACAGCATAGTGAACGCATTATTGTGGCCAAGACAGATGCGAAGCCCACACCTACTACAGTAGTACAAGTTTATATGCCAACTAGCTCTGCAGATGATGAAGAAATTGAAGAAATGTATGATGAAATAAAAGAAATTATTCAGATAGTGAAGGGAGACGAAAATTTAATAGTCATGGGTGACTGGAATTCGAGTGTAGGAAAAGGGAGAGAAGGAAACGTAGTAGGTGAATATGGATTGGGGCTAAGAAATGAAAGAGGAAGCCGTCTGGCAGAATTTTGCACAGAGCACAACATAATCATAGCTAACACTTGGTTTAAGAATCATGAAAGAAGGTTGTATACATGGAAGAACCCTGGAGATACTAAAAGGTATCAGATAGGTTATATAATGGTAAGACAGAGGTTTAGGAACCAGGTTTTAAATTGTAAGACATTTCCAGGGGCAGATGTGGACTCTGACCACAATCTATTGGTTATGAATTGTAGATTAAAACTGAAGAAACTGCCAAAAGGTGGGATTTAAGGAGATGGGACCTGGATAAACTGAAAGAACCAGAGGTTGTACATAGTTTCAGGGAGAGCATAAGGGAACAATTGACAGGAATGGGGGAAAGAAATACAGTAGAAGAAGAATGGGTAGATTTGAGGGATGAAGTAGTGAAGGCAGCAGAGGATCAAGTAGGTAAAAAGACGAGGGCTAGTAGAAATCCTTGGGTAACAGAAGAAATATTGAAATTAATTGATGAAAGGAGAAAATATAAAAATGCAGTAAATGAAGCAGGCAAAAAGGAATACAAACGTCTCAAAAATGAGATCGACAGGAAGTGCAAAATGGCTAAGGAGGGAATGCTAGAGGATAAATGTAAGGATGTAGAGGCTTATCTCACTAGGGGTAAGATAGATACTGCCTACAGGAAAATTAAGGAGACCTTTGGAGATAAGGGAACGACTTGTATGAATATCAAGAGCTCAGATGGAAACCCAGTTCTAAGCAAAGAAGGGAAAGCAGAAAGGTGGAAGGAGTATATAGAAGGTCTATACAAGGGCAATGCACTTGAGGACAATATTATGGAAATGGAAGAGGATGTAGATGAAGATGAAATGGGAGATACGATACTGCGTGAAGAATTTGACAGAGCACTGAAAGACCTGAGTCGAAACAAGGTCCCCAGAGTAGACAACATTCCATTGGAACTACTGACGGCTTTGGGAGAGCCAGTCCTGACAAAACTCTACCATCTAGTGAGCAAGACGTATGAAACAGGTGAAATACCTTCAGACTTCAAGAAGAATATAATAATTCCAATCCCAAAGAAAGCAGGTGTTGACAGATGTGAAAATTACCGAACTATCAGTTTAATAAGTCACAGCTGCAAAATACTAACAAGAATTCTTTACAGACGGTTGGAAAAACTAGTAGAAGCCAACCTCGGGGAAGATCAGTTTGGATTCCGTAGAAACATTGGAACACGTGAGGCAATACTGACCTTACGACTTATCTTAGAAGAAACATTAAGGAAAGGCTAACCTACGTTTTTAGCATTTGTAGAATTAGAGAAAGCTTTTGACAATGTTGACTGGAATACTCTCTTTCAAATTCTAAAGGTAGCAGGGGTAAAATACAGGGAGCGAAAGGCTATTTACAATTTGTACAGAAACCAGATGGCAGTTATAAGAGTCGAGGGACATGAAAGGGAAGCAGTGGTTGGGAAGGGAGTAAGACAGGGTTGTAGCCTCTCCCCGATGTTGTTCAATCTGTATATTGAGCAAGCAGTAAAGGAAACAAAAGAAAAATTCGGTGCAGGTATTAAAATCCATGGAAAAGAAATAAAAACTTTGAGGTTCGCTGATGACATTGTAATTCTGTCAGAGACAGCAAAGGACTTGGAAGAGCAGTTGAATGGAATGGACAGTGTCTTGAAAGGAGGATATAAGATGAACATCAACAAAAGCAAAACGAGGATAATGGAATGTAGTCGAATTAAGTCGGGTGATGCTGAGGGAATTAGATTAGGAAATGAGACAGTTAAAGTAGTAAATGAGTTTTGCTATTTGGGGAGCAAAATAACGGATGATGGTCGAAGTAGAGAGGATATAAAATGTAGACTGGCAATGGCAAGGAAAGCGTTTCTGAAGAAGAGAAATTTGTTAACATCGAGTATAGATTTAAGTGTCAGGAAGTCATTTCTGAAAGTATTTGTATGGAGTGTAGCCACGTATGGAAGTGAAACATGGACGATAAATAGTTTGGACAAGAAGAGAATAGAAGCTTTTGACATGTGGTGCTACAGAAGAATGCTGAAGATTAAGTGGGTAGATCACGTAACTAATGAGGAAGTATTGAATATGATTGGGGAGAAGAGAAGTTTGTGGCACAACTTGACCAGAAGAAGGGATCGGTTGGTAGGACATGTTTTGAGGCATCAAGGGATCACCAGTTTAGTACTGGAGGGCAGCATGGAGGGTAAAAATCGTAGAGGGAGACCAAGAGATGAATAAACTAAGCATATCCAGAAGGATGTAGGTTGCAGTAGGTACTGGGAGATGAAGAAGCTTGCACAGGATAGAGTAGCATGGAGAGCTGCATCAAACCAGTCTCAGGACTGAAGACCACAACAACAACAACAATGTAAACTGATTTACTGAGTGCATATAATCTTGCTAATTTGGCAGACCATCATCCCTATGCCCGCATCTCGTGGTCGTGCGGTAGCGTTCTCGCTTCCCACGCCCGGGTTCCCGGTTTCGATTCCCGGCGGGGTCAGGGATTTTCTCTGCCTCGTGATGGCTGGGTGTTGTGTGCTGTCCTTAGGTTAGTTAGGTTTAAGTAGTTCTAAGTTCTAGGGGACTGATGACCATAGATGTTAAGTCCTATAGTGCTCAGAGCCGTTAGAGCCATCATCCCTATCAAAGGTATTTCTCTGTTAACAAGCAGCAATCGTAATTCAACCAAGGGAGTTCCACTCGCCCTCGGCTCCGTTATAAAAGCTAATTAGGGGAAAACTAAACGAACATTACTGTCATCAACGTCCTGACAGCGCCACGCAGGGAACACCAAATGTATTTCGGTAGCTTGGACCTGTGCCGGGAGGAGACATAACAAGCCACTATTAATTGCCTAACTTCCTTTCTTCTGCGGGATAGTTAAGTCTTTATGACAGACCCTCATAGCTACAACATATGCTAGCAGCATCTGGCTGCGGATGAGCAACTAAGTAATGTATGTAGGCGAAAACCCATTTACATTCTATATATGACGAAAGATTACCTAGTGGATTTCTGATCCAGCAATCGAATTTGAATGTTGAGTGTTCGTTAGAAGATAGTGTTACACTTACTCTAAGATGGAGATAACGCCTATCGGGACAGCGGATTTATTGTGAGCTGTTGCAATTGCGTTTATCATTCGGCGATACTGCGTTCGTAAGCATCGCACGTCTATGATGGAAATAAAAATTCAATCGGTCCAGACGGGCCATACTCAGTGCCTAGCATGTTCTCAATGGCTCCACGCGATTACCGCCTGAGAGCAGAGAGATATATTGTACGCTCGGCCGTGCAGGACCTTACTACCACGTGACGATCGTTGAGTCGGGAAATGGGCGTGTTAGCAGTAAGACAAGCACCCACACGGACAGAGCAATGATCCCTGGAGTGCCACGGCTGTCAGCACGTTCCCGTTGATGCGGCAGCTGAGAGAGACGTGCCGATATCGATGCACACAGTGACAATACTTCCTCTATTCAGATGAGTCATAGTTTTGCATACACCATAGTGATTAACGTACCCGTGTGAGATTTTTCTTAGGGAACACGCTGCACTGGACGTCGTCAAAGGATCCAGCAACTGGGTCTCATTGGATTTATCAAACGATGACTTCTGCATCGCGTAGTTGGTAATTTGGACAGAAGGTATTACATTTTTGACATGTTCATGCGGGCGGTTGGGTGTCTGTGCCCTATCTCCGAGGTCTGCACTACGTCATTTTTCAACACGATAAAGCATGACACCAGCAGCCCTGCCTTTCGTGACTCACCTCGATACACAGAGTGTTCGGCTGTTGCTCTGGTCAGTATGCTCTCCACATCTCTCACCCAATAGAACATTGGGTTATGAGTTGCCCCGAGAGATAGGCAAACCATCAGTCCCTACCACTACGTTTGATTAACTGTCCTACCCGGCCGGTGTGGCCGTGCGGTTCTAGGCATTACAGTCTGGAGGCGAGCGACCGCTACGGTCGCAGGTTCGAATCCTGCCTCGGGCATGGATGTGTGTGATGTCCTTAAGTTAGTCGGGTTTAATTAGGTCTAAGTTCTAGGCGACTGATGACCTCATAAGTTAAGTCCCATAGCGCTCAGAGCCATTTGAACCATAACTGTCTTAGAGTTGAAGCAACATAGAATGACGTACCCACACCTGGCACGCAATCTCAGATACAATCGATACCTGCCGGAATGGAGCCGTTATTGGCGCCAGAAGTGGCACCTCTGTGTATTAAAATTTCGCTTTCTGTAGAGCCGCAAAGTACCTACAAGTTTAATCAATCATTGTTCCTACTAAACTGTAAACGTCACTTAAGTGAATTTCGTTGTTTGTTGTCCTTCCTGGTGCTACATTTTCAGTTACCAGCAGCATACTATACAAAATGTGAAAAGGACATTAGATCGTAACGTCAAAAATGGTTCAAATGGCTGTGAGCACTATGGGACTTAACATCTGAGGTCATCAGTCCCCTAGAACTTAGAACTACTTAAACCTAACTAACCTAAGAACATCACACACATCCATGCCCGAGGCAGGATTCGAACCTGCGACCGTAGCAGTCGCGCTGTTGCGGACTAGAGCGCCTAGAACCGCTCGGCCACGGCGGCCTGCTGTAACGTCAGTAGTCTCTACGTTAAGAAGGCCGCCTGCCATGATATGAACCAGGGAAACTTTATATCACAAAAAATTGTTAACTGATGATTTATTCACGCAATCGGTGGCGCTGCGTTAACGTAGTTTTGGCGAGTGATACTACATAAAGAGGGAAGCATCCCTGTAATCTAAGCGATTCAGAAACGAAAGACAGCCAGTAAAAATGAACCTAACTGAGAAGTACTTACAGTAGTGCCACGTAGATTAACACACAGAGATGTCTGCAGCGTTGGAGTCACAGAATGCAACCCCACGAAGAGGGGGAGAGCTCAGCAAATAATACCCGGCAGAGCATTGAGGCTAACAGCGCAGGGGATGCGGCACTATGCAAGAACCGTAACTAAACGCAATAAATATAAGTAAAACGTAATACGAGAAACATAAGGCAAAATAACATCAGTAGCGCATGTGTCTGAGAAAAATAAGAAATTAACCATCGAGTTAAGATAAAGACTTCAAAACCGTCGAAGGTAAAAGCTACGGAAGACTAAAAATCAGCAAACGAGAAGTTAGTTGATCAATTTGGATTACATGTGCAATAGTGAGCAAATCGATTGCAGATGAAGGGGTAAAAGTGTTACAGGTCCTTACAGGGAATGGGCTGGTTAATATATCAGGTTTCTCAGGCACACACGCTACTGATAATATCTTATTTCACCTTCGTTGTATTACATTTTAATCATTCGTATTGCATTTAACTATGGTACTTTTTGCAGTAGTTCCTCATCCTTGCACGGTTCACCCCAAAATTATCCAGCGCATTATTTCTTCACTACTTACTCTCTTCAGGCGGTTGCATTCTGTGACTACGAACGTTGGAACGTTGGGGTCATTTTATTGGGTAGCTTCAATTTTTTAATGATGTAAATTACAAAGATCTTTTTTTGCCTACGCAGTGTCTCCTGAAGGATGCTGCTCTAACGCAGTGGAACCGGTTGTATGCACTCCGTCTTCAGGCCACAAGTGGCCCATCGGGACCCTCCGACCGCCGTATCATCCTCAGATGAGGATGCGAATAGGAGGGGCGTGTGGTCAGCACACCGCTCTCCCGGTCGTTGTGATGGGTTTCTTTGACCGGATCCGCTACTATTCGGTCGAGTAGCTCCTCAATTGGCATCACGAGGCTGAGTGCACCCCGAAAAATGGCAACAGCGCATGGCGGGCCGGCCACGCCCGACAGTGCTTAACTTCGATGATCTCACGGGAACCGGTGTATCCACTGCGGCAAGGCCGTTGCCTCAACCGGTTGTATGAATAAATCATAAATTAGGAGCTGTTTGCGGTTCTATCAAGTTAAATATACAATGAATGTCAACAGCTGTGGCTGCCCATGTTAATAAAGCTTTGAGCAACTTCATATCGATCTAAAAGTTACCAATACATCACGTTATTTTGCAATACGGTTAATACTCTTTCAAAGATAGATTAAGTTCTGGTTCACTGTAGATTACCTTAATCACACCAGATGAGCGCTGGGATGTTTTCTTTGAAAACGACATGACTTTTCCGTTTTCCATATTTGTCCTTTGTCTCTAAGGACAACGCCACAGACAGCACGTTAAAAGCTAATCTTCCGTCCTTTTACTCTCTTCGCTAAGATTCATATCCTTCCGTCATACTAAGCAGAACCGCTTCTCTGCCCCTACTAACCTAGAAGTCTAAGAGAACTTAAGCTATAAATAACCACGATTCCCTACATTTCAGTTTCTACCTGTAGCTAAGCAGGTGAGTGGAACTGAACGCGAAATGGGACCCATCGAACGCTTTAACCGCGAATCTCTCGTATTGCGGAAACAGCTAACGGTTACTAAAAGACTACTGCTACGACTCCACACTGGCATAAGTATACTGCAGCACGGTAAATACTCTTATTGATTCCACCAAAGCCTTCATTTTTTCCCAAGAGATTATTATTCAGGTTTATAAGCTTTTGGAACCGGATTGTATCTTTCACTCTGCAGTGGAATGTGCGCTGTCCTGAAACTTCATGGCAGATTAAAACTGTCTTTCATGGTATTTTCTGTTGACGTCTTAGCTTTCCAGGCACGATACACGATCCTTTCTCACAGCTTTACTGCCAACAGCCTTGCCTCATTGAATACATTTGTTCTCGTCACACCGACGAAGTTAACGTTGGGCGAGGTCAGTGTCTGGACAGGTAACCAGCAAGGTACACTGCCTCCCGTCGCGGCCAGAGGGAGGTGAAGTGGCAGCGTAAAGTTCCTGATCATCAGACTTTGCACCAATGTCATGGATTAAATTTCAAACTTCTCCGGTCTTATGAAGTGAGAGCTTGTAATACTGTTCTACATCTACATCTACATCCATACTCCGCAAGCCACCTGACGGTGTGTGGCGGAGGGTACTTTGAGTACCTCTATCGGTTCTCCCTTTTATTCCAGTGTCTTATTGTTCGTGGAAACGAAGATTGTCGGTATGCCTCCGTGTGGGCTCTAATCTCTCTGATTTTTCCTCATGGTCTCTTAGCGAGATATACGTAGGAGTGAGCGATATACTGCTTGACTCCTCGGTGAAGGTATGTTCTCGAAACTTCAACAAAAGCCCACACCGAGCTACTGAGCGTCTCTCTTGCAGAGTCTTCCACTGGAGTTTATCTATCATCTCCATAACGCTTTCGCGATTACTAAATGATCCTGTAACGAAGCGCGCTGCTGTCCGTTGGATCTTCTCTATCTCGTACGGATCCCACACCGGTGAACAGTATTAAAACAGTGGGCGAACAAGTGTACTGTAACCCACTTACTTTGTTTTGAGACTGCATTTCCTTAGGATTCTTCCAATGAATCTCAGTCTGGCATCTGCTTTACCGACGATTAATTTTACATGTTCATTCCATTTTAAATCACTCCTAATGCCTACTCCCAGATAATTTATGGAATTAACTACTTCCAGTTTCTGACCTGCTATATTGTAGCTAAATGATAAAGGATCTTTCTTTCTATGTATTCGCAGCACATTACACTTGTCTACATTGAGATTCAATTGCCATTCCCTGCATGCGTCAAATCGCTGCAGATCCTCCTGCATTTCAGTACAATTTTCCATTGTTACAACCTCTCGATACACCACAGCATCATCCGCAAAAAGCCTCAGTGAACATCCGATGTTATCCACAATGTCATTTATACATACTGTGTACAGCAACGGTCCTATGACACTCCCCTGCGACACACCTGAAATCACTCTTACTTCGGAAGACTTCTCTCCATTGAGAATGACATGCTGCGTTCTGTTATCTAGGAACTCTTCAATCCAATCACACAATTGGTCTGATAGTCCATATGCTCTTACTTTGTTCATTAAACGACTGTGGGAACTGTATCAAACGCCTTGCGGAAGTCAAGAAATACGGCATCTACCTGGGAACCCGTGTCTATGGCCCTCTGAGTCACGTGCACGAACAGCGCGAGCTGGGTTTCACACGATCGTCTTTGTCGAAACCGATGCTGATTCCTACAGAGTAGATTTCTAGTATCCAGATAATTCATTATACTCGAACATAATACGTGTTCCAAAATTCTACAACTGATCGAACTTAGAGATATAGGTATATAGTTCTGCACATCTGTTCGACATTCCTTCTTCAAAACGGGGATGACCTGTGCCCTTTTAGAATCTTTTGGAAAGCTACGCTCTTCTAGAGACCTACGGTACACCGCTGCAAGAAGGGCGTAAGTTCCTTCGGGTACTCTGTGTAAAATCGAACTGGTATCCCATCAGGTCCAGCGGCCTTTCCTCTTTTGAGCGATTTTAATTGTTTTTCTATCCCTCTGTCATCTGTTTCGACATCTACCATTTTGTCATTTGTGCGACAATCTAGAGAAGGAACTACAGTGCAGTCTTCCTCTGTGAAACAGCTTTGGAAAACGACATTTAGTATTTCGGCCTTTAGTCTGTCATCCTCTGTTTCAGTACCATTTTGTTCACTGAGTGTCTGGTCATTTTGTTTTGATCCACCTACCGCTTTGACATAAGACCAAAATGTCTGACGATTTTCTGCCAAGTCAGTACATACAACTTTACTTTCGAATTCATTAAACGCATCTCGCATAGTCCTCGTCACACTACATTTCGCTTCGTGTAATTTTTGTTTGTCTGCAAGGCTTTGGCTATGTTTATGTTTGCAATGAAGTTCCCTTAGCTTTCGTAGCAGTTTTCTAACTCGGTTGTTGTACCACGGTGGCTCTTTTCCAACTCTTACGATCTTGCTTGTCACATTCTCATCTAATCCATATTGTACGATGGTTTTGAACTTCGTCCACAGTTGTTAGTGATTCGTCCGTCGGATTGGGAAGATAAGCTTGGAGACTCCCTTGGTGATAGTGGAGAAGTGTAGTCAATATAGCGACACCCTCTTACAAGCTTTCCCTTCCCTCTTCATTATCCAGCATAAACTGACACAACATTACACACACCTCCTGCAGTCACCTACGCACTCAAACACACAGTTCTCACACTTTGCGAAGGAAAGATGGCACTGTACTGCGAAGGGCAGAAAAATCTTTCCGATTGGACGGCTGAACATCCCCTTCGGGATCGCCCAGCCAAAATGCCATTCGAATTCACTTTCTACAGTTTTATTTCTGTCAGTGCCTCTCACCTACTTTCCAAACTTCACGCAAGTTACCGTGCATAACTTGCCAAAATAATGCTCCTGGAAGCAAAGTTATAGCGGAAAAATGGTTTCAGCCGCAGTATTGGAAGTGTAATAGAAGTTCGAAAGAGCAAATGCATATCAATGTGCGAAACGTTTTTTGCAAAATGTGGCCGGTCTGGGTGCTAAACGTCGACTCCACGGCCGCCGACATGGTACAGATTAATCCTGTCGTCCGTGGTCTCGGGGCAGTCCTGCTGCTTTTACGGTGTAGGTTGTGGGTTCGAGCCCACTTCGTGGATTAGTATGCGTTTTAAATAAATACAATGAATGTGTCTCAAGAACACAAATCTGATCGAAGTGAAAAGTGTCAAGGCCAGAAGCTGAGTTATGAAACCAAACTGAGTCAGTCCACTGACATGATGGTGTGGTGTGTCGGAAAGCTAACATTTTTAAAATTTCCTTTGAGGTTACGGTGACACCTATTTGCAGAAGTGTTTTAGGTCTGCGTAATCCTGAATACACTGCAAAGCGACGTATCTCCTCAGAGGGCACTGAGAGATAACGCATGAAGAACGTTATACAGCTTACGAACCAGCAGTTTAGAATCACCCATGGAGATCAACGCAATTATACTACGGTCTGGTTACCTCTGTCGATACTGTTTAAACACAAGTTAGGTAGGAAAAGAATTTTTAAAACATCCAAATTCTGTAATTTTGAAACAGATCATGCTACTTTTGGCAGGGTATAGTCAACAGGTATTGTCAGATAACATAATCCTTTATTTCTTACAGATATTCGTTGTCATTGGTACGTTGCTACGACCGAATCAGTAGTGAGAAAGAAAAAAGGTTTTAAATTACCTTTGCCAGACTTCTCAATTTGCGATGAATGTCACGTTATTACATCAGCAGTACGTCCTTTTATTGGCGACATACTTTTCGTGTTTGGAACCGGACGCGTAAGAAATTGTCATTTATCGCCAGGACATCGTGAAGTTACATAAGAACCGAAGCCAACTTAACACCGGAAAGGACGCATTTTTCTATGCGAGAAGAATTGAAAGAACGATCCATGTATCCAGACATTGAGTCACTTTGTGTCGTTTACTACAGAGTATCTGCAACTTTAGGTGAATCGCTCTATTACATTAACCGGCAATACTAGATAATTTCTTACAGTTGTGGGTGTAACTATAATAAATATTTCCAAACATTACTTAGTTGAACGCTTCAGCCTTAGTACAGTTCGAACACAATGCTGTAAGAAGCTAAGTAGAAGGCATATGGGGATCAGAGCTATGGCAATTACTATTACATGTGGTGGATACACAGTGGATTCTGAAAGATATATTTACCAGAAATAGACCTAGGACTGGAGTACGTATCAGAAAAAGAATATTACTATGTGATGATTGCTTGAGTTAATGACCTTCTAGAGTTACTAAAGTTATAAAATTCTGACAGTGAACACTTACATATAAACCGTTAATTAACAGCAAATATTTCAGTTATAAAAACCTTGTCAACAAAGGATGTACAAGGTGAGGGACATGAAAGTTTCAGGAAAGAGTAATTTAATATTTAGAGTATGACAGACGCTGACGTGTGCATATTTTTTCATATTACTTTTTTTTCAAATTCTATAATTTTAAAAATCTGCAAATCTGGTAATTTTCACTTACTTTAACTCTCACTTGTGCTTTTAAGGTATTTTAATGTATAAGGCAAAGATAGGTAGACAGAGAGTTAGTTGTCATCAGCCCCACTTCAGCTACGGTCTTAGTTTTTCCCCCTCCCCCATTTCCCCTAACCCGTCCTTGCATAATCTCTATATAAACAGCACGCGGAAAAATTTTAGTTTCAGTCATTTTTGATATGTGACACTGTGATGTATTCATTGTCATAGATTATTAACACTTACGGCACGGTGCCCGTACGCCACACGGGCGCCGCCGCCCTGACGTTGGCGACGGCGCCCGTATACCATACGGGCGAGCCCTTATTTGGCTCCGTAAGCGCGTTTAGCGCGTCCCCGGAGCAGTTTCGTCAACTAATGTGGAGGTATATCATTCTTCTTGCGCAAGAGGCAAGCGCTTATCGGCTATCTCATCCTGCGAGCGGCTGTGATCACTGGAAAGACGAAGTTACCTGCCGTTCATTCACAGGTGTTTACGATTGTGAAAATATCGCGCAGCAAGCTGACGGAGGCAGAGATCTTAGATATTCTTTATGGAGATGCAGGATCTGAAATTGACGATTCTGACAAAGAGGATTCGTACTCTCCAGGCGAGAGTACAAGTGATGATTCAGGTATCTACATGTCTCAATTGTTCATAAAGTGAAGAGTTCATTACCGCATTTTGTATTGTGAGTAATGTTCATTACTTCACTTGCATTTAGTACCTTTTAGTACCAATCTTAGCATTATTTTTTTCTGTGCAGACAATGCTACAGACCACCACTCACCATCTGTGGTACCTGGTCGTGTGTGCCTCACTGAGCACAAAGAGCAAGATTGGTCGGAACCAGACGATCAGCCAGCACTGCCGGATTTCCAGGAGGTGGTCGGCGGAGCATCGAATTTTTCAGATGCCAATGAAGAGCTTCAATATTTTAGTTATTTTTTTGATGACGACCTTATTCAGATCATCAAAAGTGAAACGAATCTAGCCGGCCGGAGTGGCCGAGCGCTTAAGGGCGCTACAGTCTGGAACCGCACGACCGCTACAGTCGCAGGTTCGAATCCTGCCTCGGGCATGGATGTGTGTGATGTCCTTAGGTTAGTTAGGTTTAAGTAGTTCTAAGTTCTAGGGGACTTATGACCACAGCAGTTGAGTCCCATAGTGCTCAGAGCCATTTGAACCATTTTTGAAACGAATCTGTAAGCTGGTAACGTTATTACGACAGTGAAACGCAAAGGTAGCCTGAAAATAAACTCTGTTTGGCATAAGTGGTCGGCAGTAAAATTGCAAGAGATTTACTGGTCTCTAAGTATTATTTTGCATATGTGCGTCGACAAATTGCCGAAAATCAGTGATTATTGGTCAACAAACCCGTTTCCGCAGACTGGATTTGCGAGTAAATTGTTGAGTCGCGATCGATTTTGCTCTACATTGTCGATTTTACACTTGAATGACAATGCTATGTTCATTAGCAGAGGCGAAGAAAAGGACGAGCCACTTAACAAAGTTAGGCCTTTGTTTGATTTCTTTGTGAATAAATCAAAATTAGTTTACATCCAGTCATGGTTCGTGGTAGAACAAGCTTCAAGGTATACATGAAAACAAACCCAATAAATATGGAATAAAATTGTATACTCTCTGCGATTCATCAACTGCTTATATGCTTAACTGTGATGTATATACAGGTTCTGCAGGCAGTGTTGACAATAGTATCGAGGGCCTTGTAAAAAGGTTGTGTTCACAGTCGTTTGGCAAAGGACATTGCATTTATATGAATAGGTACTACACCAGTCCATCTCTTTTGGACATGTTGTGGTAAAATAAAGCTCTTGGAGTGGGAACTGTAATGAAAAACTGGAAAGGTTTGCGACGAATATTCAGAACATTAAAATTTAAAAAAAGATAGTTTTTCAAAGGAAACTCCATCTCTTGGCAGCGAAGTGGAAGTCAAAACGAGATTGTTTTTTGTCTTTCCACAAAGCATAAGTCTAACAGCACTAGTATTCAAGTGAGGGCCAAAGGTGGAATAGCGGAAATTGTAAAGCCAGCCGTTATTATTGATTAAAATAAGAATAAAGCTAGGGTTGGCAGAGCAGATCAGTTCTCCAGCTATTATCTGTTTGCCCGAACAACTTTGAAGTGGTGGTAAAAACTGTTTTCCACTTGTTTATCGTGTCAACTGTCAACAGTTTTATTTTATATAAGGAGAACACTAGGAAGAATGTATCCCTAGTAGACTTTATTCACAGAGTGGGGAAGAAATTGGCCGAGAAGGGCGGAAATATTTTTCAGCAACAAGGCGCTTCATCCTCACAAATTGAGAGGACATTTGCAAGACACTTTCCAGAGAAGGTCCCACCCACTGCAGACAAGGTGAATACTACTAGGTATTGCAAAGTATGTTCAGACAGGGGGAAGAAAGAGACTGGTAAGCGCATCAGGAAGGAAAGTAGATGGTGGTGCAAGGACTGTGGCGTTGGCCTTTGCGACCCACAGTGTTTCCAGGATTTTCCCACAAAGGCTAACTTCATCTGAACTATTAAAATACTCTAGTTTACAGGTACCTGCAGTTAGACAGACCAGTGATAATTTCTTTTAAATTTAGATACAGTAATAATGGCATTACTCAAGAGAGAGATCATGTAAAACTTTTTTATCGACGATATTTTTGTGTTTTCCTCTTTAATTATTAGAACCATTTGTATTTTATATTGTAAAATAAACTCACATTTATGTAAAGCTCTTACGTTTTCCTTTTAAATGATGCAAGAACCATATTCATATCATTTTTCTGTTCTTTGCAATATAATTTCAAACATCCATTAAATATGCCAGTTCAGAACCAAGTGCCGGGTGTAAAGAGGGCAGTGTTGAAAGTGTTAAACTTTATGATGTTCAAAATGATAAACTGAAGTTGATATATATGTGACGGAGCTGGTAGTTAATTACTCACCTCTGAAGATGGCAGTCAAGTACTGAAATCGATAATGTGAACATTGTAAGTTTTAAGGGATTAATAACTATACCGCCAGAATGTGGTCATGCATTCCCTCATTTATGTGTCTGTGGACTGAAAAGGCAGTAAGCCAGTTCCCACTTTCTCTACCGCGCTGTGTCACATGAACAACTGCAGGGAGTTTCACAAGGTTATAGAGACCCTTTCACAGTTCTGCTTCTACACGGTCCAGTCACGTTAAAGTGATTACCGCCTATGTTCGTCGTCAACGTGCAGTGCCACTCACAGATGGCAGCTGGCACGACTAGCAGTGGAGGATATATGAATCGTGTCGGAGGGGACGCGGAAAAACAGTGCAGTCGTTCTCGTAATACCGAAACAGAGCGATTCATCTGATGACCAAAAGAGCCAAGAGTGGAAGCATTTCCGAAATGGCTAACTTTGCAAACTGTTCTGTTGCCGCCAGGGTTACAGCATACCGTGCATGCCAAAAGGACGCTATCCAAAATCGGCTCCGAGGCAACTACTGTGCACCATGGGCCATAGATGACAAGGGTGAACAATGGCTGCGGAGATGTGTGCAACAGACCACCCTCCTCACATTGCGGCATAAGGGTTTCCGCAACAGGCGCCTGGTTCATACACTCATGCTGACTGCTGTTTATCGGCGATGAAGGATGGCATCTACACTCCAGTACCGCACCTGGGTGTCCACTAAGTGGCGAAATGTGGCCCTTTCAGATGAATCAAGTTTTATGTCCGATAGGGCAGATGGTAATTTCCAAGAATGATTGCCTATCGAAGTTGGAACGCTCCAAACGATACATATCGAAGTTGCGATAGTAAATCAATTATGGAGGTCTCGTGACGAGCGTTACGAGTATGTTTCAAGTTGTCACTAGAGAACGACAAAAGAAAAGCGTTAGAGAAGCACTGGTAAATTCAAAGGAGACGACTTACCTTAGTCGCCGTCGGTGTTATCGTCTTGTGAGAGTCCGCTCGATGTATAAGCTGCAGGGACAAATTCTTTTTTGCCATACTAGGGGTATACTCTGCCAATATCGCCTAGGAATATCGGCAGGGTGTCACATGCGCCGACTTTTCCCTGGAGACGCAAGTTGTGAAAGTATAGGTACTGGAATAAATAGAGTTCGTCCCTCTGTCCTGGGCGGCCTTCTCTTTTTATGGTTGACTTGACAGACTTCCGCAGACGTTCTATGTTCTGGGTATGGACACTGGCGTCATCTGAAGAGACAAGCTCGACAGAGTGGTTCACAAATTCGTGCTCGAACCCTTCAGCTTTGAGACTGTGGTATGACTGAAACCCGTCAGTGATGACCTTTGTTCCTGGCAGCAAGAAATGCTTTATAAGACCCACTAGAGTCACCTTGTCTCGCGACAATACCCTGACAACGAAACACTTGCGTGACCCCCTTTCTATGCCACCAAAAACCCAAATATGATCTACTTCAGTTTTAGTAGGCCGCCCTCTCTGATTCTTTCGCCTAGCAATGTGAGACTCGTCTACTTCCACTATTTTATGCGGTCCACCAATTGGCACACTGTCGTTTGTCACTATGACGTAGCACACTTCTCGGAAAAATCCGAAGTAATCACAGACGGTATTCGCCGATAGCCCAGTTTCTGATGCTGTGGCTTGCAGAGTGTAATCACGAATCCACCACGACACAAGAATTATGCTCGTCTCAATCGATAATTTAGAGGATTCGAACCATGTATTTTTCCTGATGATGCTTCGCTTTCCACAAAGCAATCAATGAAATAGCAATGGAATCTCTGTGTCCGCACTCCTCTTACGCAGTTTCACAGACTTGGCAGCACACAGTCAATACATTCTCTTCTCACTTCGTCGGACAGAAGTCCATAGTTCCGGGAAAAACTCAAACATTTGTCTACACTGCTTATGCGTGGGATGACAGTTCTCCATGTGAGGCAATCCACAGACGAAACTTGAAATTCCCTTTTCTCATAAATGGGTAGACATAGCAAGTTGAAATTTGTGTCACATACGAACTTCTATGGCCCCTCGGTAGTGTAAAAAATTAAGCTTTTAAGTCAATGTAACCAAAAGACACGGCGATTTATGTCACATATTTTGATACTCGAAAACTCGCCCAACTTAAAACATTCTTGAAACTCTTGAAATTCCTTAGTCCGATGTCTTGTGAGTGTCACTGTCAATACCCAGCAAATGTCGTCGAGATCTAGAATTCCGGGATGGAGAAGCACCACTCATTACACTCGCTATGAAGGGAAAATGTCACAAACAATTATGGCCGGAACGTAATTTACTGAAACTGAAAAAACAACGCAAAACTGATACAAATGACGATCACAAGTAATTTACCATAACGCGCGCCACGAGACCTCCATGATCTATTTACTATCGCAACTTCGATATGTATCGTTTGGAGCGTTCCAACTTCGACAGGCAATCATTCTTGAAATTACCGGGCAGATGGTCACTGGAATGTAAGGCCCTGAAACAATCGTCGGGAGGATCCAGTTCGGAGGAGGAAGCGTATGATCTGAGGAATGTTTTCGTGGCAGTCCGTGGCTGTTCCCGTCAATTTGGAAATCACTGTGGATCACCTAAAGTAAGCAGCTACCCTCGAAGACCATATCCACAGCGATATGTAGTGTGTTTCTTCGTCTGCATGATGACATCTACCAGCAGGACAATGCAGCGTGACACACAGGTCGCAGTATACTCTCTTCATGCACGTCGAGCTGCAAAAGGTGATTTTTCAGACTTTTGGCAGGTGCTCGCATTAATGTGACTGGACCGCTTAAATCAGTGAGGAGCAGCAAATGCTTCAACACTACGTTGAAGACAGAAACGAGTTACTGATAATATCAACGCAAAAAATGCATTCAGACAGAATCTACATACACTCCTGGAAATGGAAAAAAGAACACATTGACACCGGTGTGTCAGACGCACCATACTTGCTCCGGACACTACGAGAGGGCTGTACAAGCAATGATCACACGCACGGCACAGCGGACACACCAGGAACCGCGGTGTTGGCCGTCGAATGGCGCTAGCTGCGCAGCATTTGTGCACCGCCGCCGTCAGTGTCAGCCAGTTTGCCGTGGCATACGGAGCTCCATCGCAGTCTTTTAACACTGGTAGCATGCCGCGACAGCGTGGACGTGAACCGTATGTGCAGTTGACGGACTTTGAGCGAGGGCGTATAGTGGGCATGCGGGAGGCCGGGTGGACGTACCGCCGAATTGCTCAACACGTGGGGCGTGAGGTCTCCACAGTACATCGATGTTGTCGCCAGTGGTTGGCGGAAGGTGCACGTGCCCGTCGACCTGGGACCGGACCGCAGCGACGCACGGATGCACGCCAAGACCGTAGGATCCTACGCAGTGCCGTAGGGGACCGCACCGCCACTTCCCAGCAAATTAGGGACACTGTTGCTCCTGGGGCATCGGCGAGGACCATTCGCAACCGTCTCCATGAAGCTGGGCTACGGTCCCGCACACCGTTAGGCCGTCTTCCGCTCACGCCCCAACATCGTGCAGCCCGCCTCCAGTGGTGTCGCGACAGGCGTGAATGGAGGGACGAGTGGAGACGTGTCGTCTTCAGCGATGAGAGTCGCTTCTGCCTTGGTGCCAATGATGGTCGTATGCGTGTTTGGCGCCGTGCAGGTAAGCGCCACAATCAGGACTGCATACGACCGAGGCACACAGGGCCAACACCCGGCATCATGGTGTGGGGAGCGATCTCCTACACTGGCCGTACACCACTGGTGATCGTCGAGGGGACACTGAATAGTGCACGGTACATCCAAACCGTCATCGAACCCATCGTTCTAGCATTCCTAGACCGGCAAGGGAACTTGCTGTTCCAACAGGACAATGCACGTCCGCATGTATCCCGTGCCACCCAACGTGCTCTAGAAGGTGTAAGTCAACTACCCTGGCCAACAAGATCTCCGGATCTGTCCCCCATTGAGCATGTTTGGGACTGGATGAAGCGTCGTCTCACGCGGTCTGCACGTCCAGCACGAACGCTGGTCCAACTGAGGCGCCAGGTGGAAATGGCATGGCAAGCCGTTCCACAGGACTACATCCAGCATCTCTACGATCGTCTCCATGGGAGAATAGCAGCCTGCATTGCTGCGAAAGGTGGATATACACTGTACTAGTGCCGACATTGTGCATGCTCTGTTGCCTGTGTCTATGTGCCTGTGGTTCTGTCAGTGTGATCATGTGATGTATCTGACCCCAGGAATGTGTCAATAAAGTTTCCCCTTCCTGGGACAATGAATTCACGGTGTTCTTATTTCAATTTCCAGGAGTGTAAATCCCCGCACACGGATAGACGGGATTCGTAGTCTTCCTGTATAGCTGTTGTAGCGTCTTTCCGGGAAAGACAACTTCCACCCACCACGAGTGCTGTTCATTCTTCAGTTTACAGATAGGCTACACATTCCCAGTATGCCCTGTCCAGTTTTTTTTACGAGAACACACAAAATTTCATTGTGCTTGTGTTTATGTAGTGGAGCAATTTCTAGTTTATTGAGTATTTATTTGTAACTATGAGTTCTTATGTAAAATACAATCCTGTAAACAGTGCCTGACAAGTGTTTAATTTGTGTGATGTCGTCAGAGTCTTAGGTAATATTGGTGGAAAATAGAGTAGTTGTAAATGCGACACCAACTGCTCATTGTTGTTTTACTAAAGTCTTGTAACGTGTATCCTGCTGTAGTCATTTGGTACCGAATTAATGACTGGTACGTAGGCTACTGCACTTCTCTCGCCATTAGCTGTGTTACTCGTAGACTACATAAATGTCTTGAACTCGGGAATTGCTGGCCCTTATAGAGTGGGTAGCACTGACTTGAACCACTAAACCACACGTTCTCAGTATATCTTGCAAGGTGGAAGTCAATATATCGGTTGGAATGGGACCCATCATGTTCAAGTCTAGAACAGCAATCTGCCGTAATGGAAGGCTGGCTTTCTACTCAAATACCTGAAGTTCCAGATGGATCCTTCTGTGATTGAGACAGACGATTTAAAGAGACGAGGTTCGAGTGATGCATTTGATACCCCATGTACATTATTGTAAAAATTATGCCAGCTATCGAGACAACGAAACTGTAATTGTCGAAATACATACTGACATAAATTTACTCTTCGAGCAGGAAGTTCAGTCTGACAGATAGAATTCATAGTTCAAGGTTTTGAGCTTCGTGGTAAGTCCCACTGAATCCCAAGTCGGCAAGTTAACTGATCGGATTTTTTGATACAAACTTCCTGTAACGAAGAGGAGGTAAGCTGTAGGCAAAAGAGATATGGATGACTGAAGACGAATGACAGCAATGAGCTTAAGAGATATACATGTCAGGTTGTTTTCAATTTTCTGTTTTGCCCTTTTGTTCACTGAAGTGCGGTCCATGAAGACATAGAGTTTATGAAGTACTGTTTCATCAACTGAACTAATGATTACGTTGCAAATTGGAAAAGATAACTGTCCTACGCCACTGACTTGATATCTTCCAATATTATTAAGGCAGCTGCTTTTAAAATACACTTCCGTTCTGTTTGTTTCTCATTACTCTTTAAATAATGACACACACGCTTTTAAAATTTGTTACCTTAACTATGAATGAACACAGCAGTTTTTTCTGATGCGAAAGTGCTGACAACACGGCAGTCCACCTACTTATCACTCATACTGTTCAAAATGGTTCAAATGGCTCTGAGCACTACGGGACTTTACATATGAGGTCATCAGTCCCCTAGACCTTATAACTACTTAAACCTAACTAAACTAAGGACATCACAAACATCCATGCCCGAGGCAGGATTCGAACCTGCAATCGTAGCACCTACAACCGCTCGGCCACCGCGGCCGGCGCTCATACTGTTATTGATTCCCTTTTTGTGAGATTCTGCCCCCGCCACTAGATCCACCTACTTGTCTAAGATAAACCAGCAGGTCTTCATTTCTCTCAAAATATCTGAACATCTCCTCCAATGATATAGAAATTCCTTCATCTTCAGGGCGTGCTCTTTTTCTGAATGCAAGTACTGAGCCTTTAAAGAATTTTTTGTAGCAGTTCCGTGATATTTTGTATCTGCAGCTTGCAGGTAGCCAACGGATCACATACGTTTACGGATGATGTGTCTTACTTGACCCTTACTCTCTAGTACAAGAAATATGATTATGTTGTCTTCACTGAAGGATCGAACATCAAAACCTTTCCCCGCAATTGTTGACTTTTTGTCTTTTGTTTATGAAGGAGCTCGTCGTCAACAGGTTCTCCACAAAACAGGCAGCTTTAAAATAAAATTTCCCTTCATCTCAACGTAAACTTGAGTTTCTGTCATGTTGAAGGCTGGTCCCCTGAAAGAGCATATCTCAAAAGTCTGGTGTACTACTTTCTGCAAGATTCATAAACAACATCATGCTTTTAGTTCCTGAAACATTCAGCATTCTCATTTTTCCTCAAATAAAGTACTTCAACTAATCCAGTCCCTCTCCCACCAACATTACAAACGTCACTGACACTTACAAATTAAACAGTTCTCAGAGAATTTTTATAGCGACGTATTTTACATGAAATATCACTTAATAATTGCGGATAAGTAACTGAAAAATAACTACATTGTATAGGATGTATGACAAAGGACTTCACAGCTTCGAAAACCCATACTGATCTATTCATTCGACGTACATCATGATTTTGGTGTCATTTTGTAGCCAATTTTAAAAGTGACTGCTATTGATTATGCAGCATACATCCCATCCGACGTCGATTTCTTGCCAAACTTGCTGCAGCATGTCAGATGTGACTTGTTCAGTTGTGAGGTAGATTCTAGCTCCGTGCTCTGGTAGAGAAGTTGGTAAGTGTGGAACAAACAACGTACCACTGATGATTTCTCAAAAGTAAATGTCAAGTGGTCCCAGTGCCAGTGAACTTGGAGACCACGCAATTTGGTGCACCTCAGCCCATTCACTTACGTGGAAAGTAGGCATTTAGAGAAACCCATAGACCTTACCAAACAGTCAACACTTAATCTGTTTTCCTTAAAGATGAGACCGAGGCTAAGTCTGTATGTCGTATGAATAATTTCGTGCGAATTTTCAAGGTCTGTTAAGTCCTTTTAGAGGCACCCGATAAAGGGTGGTCAGAAACAGCCTGTAGAGTTTGTAACAGTGTTTCAGAGTAAGGTGTACTGAGAAATAATTGTTACGAAAAAAATCGATACGTATCACCATTTCTGAGCATTGAAGTTACACTATGTGATCACAAGTATCCGCACACTAGGCTGAAAATGACTTACAAGTTCGTGGCGCTCTCGATCGGTAACCCGGGAATTCTATAT
The DNA here is from genome assembly GCF_023864345.2 of Schistocerca serialis cubense. Lineage (NCBI taxonomy): Eukaryota > Metazoa > Arthropoda > Insecta > Orthoptera > Acrididae > Schistocerca > Schistocerca serialis. Next base: position 511,679,165 of record NC_064639.1, read on the forward strand.
GGTGTTGGCCCACCCTTAGCCTTGATAACAGTTTCCACTCTCGCAGGAATACGTTCAGTCAGGTGCTGCAAGGTTTCTTGGGGAATGGCAGCCCATTCTTCATGGAGTGCTGCACTGAGGAGAGGTATCGATGTCGGTCGGTGAGGCCTGCCACGATGTAGGCGTTCCAAAACATCCCAAACGTGTTCTGCAGGATTCAGGTCAGGACTCTGTGCAGATCAGTCCATTATGGGGATTGTCGTGTAACAAATTCCGCCATAGGCCGTGCATTGTGAACAGGTGAAAGATGAGCAAATCTAAAATGCAATCGCCATCCCCGTATTGCCCTTCATCAGTGGGAAGCAAGGAGGTGTTTAAAACATCAATGTAACCCTGTGCAGCGATAGTGCCATGCAAAAGAACAAAGGGTGCAAGCCTGTTCCATGAAAAACACAACCACGTCATAGCACCACCGCCTCCGAATTTTACTGTTGACACTACACACGCTGGCAGATGATGTTCACCGGGTATTCGCCATACCCACACCCTGCCGTCGGAACCCCACATTGTGTACCGTAATTCGTCATTCCACACAACGTTTCTCCACTGTTAAATCGTCCAACGTTTACGCTCCTTACACCAAGCAAGGCGTCGTTTGGCATTTACCGGTGTGATGTGTGGCTTATGAGCAGCCGCTCGACCATGAAATTCAAGTTTTCTCACCTCCCGCGTAACTGTCCTATTACTTGCAGTGGCTCCTGATGCAGTTTGGAATTCCTGTGTGATGGTCTGGATAGATGTCTGCCTATTACACATTACGACCCTCTTCAACTGTCGGCGGTCTCTGTCAGTCAACAGCCGAGGTCGGTCTGTGTGCTTTTGTGCTGTACGTGTCCCTTCACGTCTCCACTTCACAGCAACGGCCCGACTGGCTGACTTCAGAGCTAGGCTATTCAGAGACGGCGCAACGTATAGAACTTTATTCTTAACAGTTATTTCTCAGGACAACCTACTCTGCGACACCCTTACATGCTATCCAGATAAACACGAGCGCAGCAGATCCGTGTCTGCCCACACAACTAGACGAGAAAAGATTGGGAGGTACAGGCTGTTTGTACCTCTTGGTGAGAGAAGTGGCTTTTCCTGAAAGAAAGGTACCACTTCCATACAATACGACAGAGAACAAATTTCCTGACTGTCAGTGTGCAGAGATTTACGTAGATCCTGATTGTATGCGTTTCTTGCAGTAATATTATTAGTAACTCAACCTTACATCCCATGCAGTGTTAAAGCATTTTGTGGAAAATACACATCGCTTACATTCCCCCCTCCCCCCTCCCATCCCCACCCACTCCACCCCGCCCCGCTGGGGCACGTCTGCAACACTGCATATATAAGGCTCGCTGCAAAACGGTCGGTTTATCCTACAGACTCACCACCATGCACCTTCCTTTTGTGACGCAGTTTGGTAGAGGAAGTTGGTTTTCACCTACTCCCTCCTCAGTTCTCAGACTCACAAAAGAGAAACTTGACCACATCCCGGCAACTTACCGTTCCTCACGCTTTGACCCTGCTCCACCCACCTTCCACCCTGTCACAATGCCAGGCAACAATTTATCCCTTAATACGGCTCTACTGCACTTAGATGTGGTACAGACATTTCGCATTTCTTTTTAACCTACTTCATTTAACAATAAACATTAAGTTTTAATAGTTGGCGATTTTTCAATACCCTACAGTGCGCAGAACACGGGTACTAGAGAAAAAAAATAGTATCTTTTTGTAGAACCAAAATGTTGCCGAGATTGTTTCGACAACGCTACTGAACTTCAGTGGGAAGCTCATACATGTCCTCCATAAAATCCCGATCTCTCCTCAAGACATTTCCATATTTCTCGAGAACTGAAGGGAGACTTTCGTGGCAGTCGATTTGTTTCGGACGAAGAAGAGGTGCACGTCTGGGTACAATCATCTTTTCGTAGGCAACCAAAAACGTTTTCCGTGAACACATTCTCCGTCTTGCCTCACAGCGACATAAAGGCATTAACAGTTATGGCGATTACTTTTCAATTAATAAACAGTTTACTTACTTTGTAAGTATATTAGTCAGTAAAAACGAAACCCTTGTAGGATCACCTTTTTGTCCCTCTGTCCATCTGCCTACCTGTCATTCTGTCTGTCGGACTATTAAAAACTCTTTTTTTCATGAATGGGTTAATAAATCAAGCTGAAGGTCGTATCACATTCTGAGCTATATGTCACATATTTTGCCGGCCGAAGTGGCCGTGCGGTTCTAGGCGCTGCAGTCTGGAACCGCGAGACCGCTACGGTCGCAGGTTCGAATCCTGCCTCGGGCATGGATGTCTGTGCTGTCCTTAAGTTAGTTAGGTTTAACTAGTTCTAAGTTCTAGGGGACTAATGACCTCAGATGTTGAGTCCCATAGTGCTCAGAGCCATTTGAACCATTTGTCACATATTTTGATACTCGCTACTTACTGATCAATACCTACAAGGTACTTCACACTGAGCTGGAATCATGAAATTTGCCGGGAGCAAGGTTACACAGTACAACCAAAGGAAATAAATTTTGAAAATCGTTAAATTGTAAATACATCAAACGAAAAAAATTTGGTAATTTGTTAGCTGACTGTTTTGGCCGTCCTTCCGGTAAGATTTCCTTTTTTCATAAATCGGTAGACATAGCAAGTTGAAATTTGTGTCACATACGAACGTCTATGGCCCCTCGGTAGTGTAAAAAATTAAGCTTTTAAGTCAATGTAACCAAAAGACACGGCGATTTATGTCACATGTTTTGATACTCGAAAACTCGCCCAACTTAAAACATTCTTGAAAGTCTTGAAATTCCTTAGTCCGATGTCTTGTGAGTGTCACTGTCAATAACCAGCAAATGTCGTCGAGATTCTAGAATTCCGGGATGGATGAATGTCTGTATACATAATTAAATTTGTACGGAACCCTCAGACCCCGACTCCTGTTGGTAACTACATTTTTCTAAAAAGATTATCTCTAACATTATAAGGCGATGAGATGCTTGATCAGACAAGAAATTCGTACCCATTCTTCACTCAGAGTTGTAACGGCGTGTTGATAAAACAATAGACACTGATAAGCTCGATCAGACAAGAAAATCGTATCCGTCATTGCCACTGAGTCGATAAGACCATAATTGACTCGTTCTGCCGTAGGAAGAGTCGGCAAGAACAACTAAAGTCAGCAATTATGAACTGCCACACACTGCCGAGTTTCAGCGACTTGTTGACTCCAAGTTATCAGAAGCGCCAGTTCTTGTAGGTAAGAGAACGCGTGATTTAGACGAGCGGTTAATATTTCAGAGCGACAAAACGGGGGCCGTAAATTTCTTCGCTAGCGCTGCCGAGGGAAAACGCGAGCAGCGCAGCCTGCCATCTGTTGACATTGCTTGCAACTACAGGAAATTGCGCGCCACGCCGCGCGTAGGAACGCTTTTCTGCCAGAACTGATTAGTGCGTACCTCCCCCACCACCAGTCCCTCCCAACGATTCTGTTCCCACACGGAACGTATTTGTTGGAAGTGAATATTCTACAACATTGATTATCTTTTTAATTGATTCAACTTTGGGTTCTTGGTGAAATATTTTATATTGTACTAAGTAAACGAAACAGTTTTAAGCCCATTTTCTAATGCGTAACTGATCAAAAACAAAATACTCATGCAAAGATAAACATGACAACTTTTTATATTTCGTCTCTTGACTTACACTTTAAAAGTTATATCTGTTGACAATGTTGACAAAATCACAAATTCATTTGTACACCATTTACTATAACTATGACTTAACATACTTACAGAATTCATTAAGACAGCGTTTACAATAATTATGACGAAAAATATGTTGGAGCATAGCAAAACACCAGAAATGGAATTGTGTGTGTGAATGAAGGCACGAAGATTTTTCTTCCACGTAAGTGTTTCAAAATTGTCCAAAACAGGCAAATAATTGAACTGAGTTTTTTAATTCGTCTGAACGTAAGTCACTTATTCATATACACAAGTAACAAAAGAGAAAGGAATGCAGAATTGCCATTATATAAAAAAAATTCACGCGTCTATAAGGGATTCGCCAGAGAAATTTTTGAACATTTGTTTTCACTCTCCCACCAGTCAGTCACATCTGTGAATATTGATGCCACCCTTCTCTGAATACGCTCGATACCTCCTGATAGCCTGACCACATATGAGTCCCACTGATGCGGGGAATATGTATGTACAGGCCATGGAAGTGTTTAGTGTGCAATCTCTTTGCTGATCGACGATAACTTCCCAGTGTGCTATTAATGAATCATAGCCTGGCGTGCGCTTTACCGACAACTAATCCAAGCGGCCATTCTGCGTCGTACCTCTGCACGTTGTTAATTGCAATAATTTTGTATGACGTGACGAACACTGTGATTCATTAATCGCTTACTCAGAACATGCTACACTTTTATGTTTTCGTGAAGAGTATAATGTTCCGTTTCTCTACATTAAGGGGCTATTTACCAGTGTTTGTACCAATTTGACACTCTTTGGATCTCCATCTGGATATTACTGCGATTTTTATTGAATAAGTCTTTCTGATTTTGCAACTAAAACCATCCAGTAGTTCACGAACAGAAGTCGCTCTGTTACCATCCCCTGTGCCACAGCAGAAACTGTTTCGTTGTTTGTAGACGATAGCTTAATGAGTCCTAACTGTCAGGAAATCTTTCGATCATATGCTCCTGGTTATATATGCCACTATAGAATATATTATTTAGATAGCGTTGATGTGATACCGAATTCAAAGTCACTGACACTGGATCAAGTTGGTTACCTCTATCCTTGATTCTAAGGATATCATACGTGAACAGCGTGAGTTCAGTGTCGGATAATAGGTTTCCGATTTCCATGAAGTCCATCAATATTTTGTTCAAGGTAAGTCATAACGTTCCAACTCAGAATGTAATCTATGATTCTGGTACAAGCAGATGCAGGTTATGCAAAATAGCAATTCTTTAAATCGAATCTGCTTCCTTCTATGGATGTGCGCTTGCTCCCAGTCACGGGGAACATAACCTCTGCCAAAGAGGTGAATGGTAAATTTTTGGTCAAGAGCGGAGCTAAATGTTTGTAATGAATTGTGCGTGCTGCATATTTTGGTCGAGAGTCCCCTTTCGAGGTGTTCGGCCACCTGCTGCACGTCTTCTTATTTGATTCCACTTCGGCGACTTCCGCGTCAATGATGATGAGGACAACACTACAGCCAATCCCAGAGCGGAGAAGATCTTGATCTTTGACACGTCCTGGAACAGAACTAGGGCCCCTCGTGTGGCTTTCAGTCACGCTGGCCACTCAGCTACGGAGACGGACTATAAGTTTGTATAATCTATAAAGAACTTGCCAAAACCTCCAGTGAACGCTGAAGCATTACTGTGTCGAGTCCGCTGCCCTGTGACCATTCACCGCCAGTCGTACCGGAATCGCTGGTAACCTGTCTGTTGACATTGTCAGACTGTTTCGTGCTTCAGGTATTCTAAATGATTCAAATGGCTCTGAGCACTATGGGACTTAACATCTGAGGTCATCAGTCCTTAGAACTTACAACTACTTATACCTAACTAACCTAGGGACATCACACACATCCATGCCCGAGGCAGGATCCGAACCTGCGACAATAGCGGTCGCGCGGTTCCAGACTGAAGCGCCCAGAACCGCTCGACCACAGCGGCCGACTCGGGTATTCAATGGCCTCTCTTATTTTATAGCGTAGCATCCGGGATGCCCAGCAAGCATTCAGACGTCACGCATAGCTTTTATCTTCCGGTACGCGTGTGGAAACTAGACTCTGCTTCATTACTTGTAAATGATATTACCGAGTGGTTATAATTAAACTTCCCCTATTTAACACGTTACAACACGAAAACTAACTACCGTACGAATACCAAACTTGGCAGTATTAATGTCCAGGGTATGGGGTACATGATATCTATGCGTCACAACGCCACCGTCCATTTACAACTATGGCCGTGATCAGTCATCGTGATTCATAGTCTCACACACCTGACCAGTCGCAGTGCACTTACTGACATGTCAACATGAGCATGACCAAATCGAGTAGGGTATTATTGGTGAAGCTCCATTATCAAAACAACAGTAATTCTGCAGCTGCACTTAGACAATAGCTCCGGCTGAATGGATTACGGAAGGGTTCTCTTTCTCCATCTGCTGTCAGGAGCATTATGAAGAAATTCGAATCATCTGGAGAACGGAGCTTCGCTCCGGGAAGAGGCCGATGAGCGGTTGCACAACAGGTGGTTAATGAAATCGTTGTTGCTATGGCAGACAGCGCATTCTAGCCAGTGCGCCTTATGGGACACGACAGTTGAACATTTCATGCTCCACTTTACGGAAGGTGCTTCGAACTATTCTCGAATGGTATCCGACAGTATCCACATCGCTCAGCAGCTTGCACCACAGGACGCACAACGATGTGGTGACTTCGCTCCCCACTTTCTCGCTAGGACTGAAGTCGATAAGTCCTACCCATGGACCTATGTCCTATAGACAGATGAAGCTCATTTTCTCTGACGGGTGTGGTGAACAGAGAGAATGGTCGAGTGTGAAAATCTTCACCTCCAGTCACTGTGCATGATGTGCCCCCGTATGATGAACATATCACTGTATGGTGTGGCTATACGGCTACATTTGGAAACGATCGAATTATCAGCCGATAGTTTCCAAACGCTTGGCCAGTGCGATCACTTTGTAAGTAGGCCGTGTACGTTTTTATGTTGGTAACGTCAGGTAGCGCTCTGTATGAAAATCACTGACTGTGCTGCGTGCAGTCTGTGGCTGGTTGGCATTGTTGGAATATTCGCTATTGTAGTGTTGGGCAGTTGGATGTAAACAGCGCGTAGCGTTGCGCAGTTGGAGGTGAGCCGCCAGCAGTGGTGGATGTGGGGAGAGACATGGCAGGATTTTGAGAGCGGACGATCTGGACGTGTGTCCGTCAGAAAGAGTAAATTTGTAATATTGGATATCATGAACTGATAAATATATATGATGACTTTTGAACATTATTAAGGTAAATACATTGTTTGTTCTCTATCAAAATCTTTCCTTTTCTAACTATGCCTATCAGTAGTTAGTGCCTTCAGTAGTTAGAATCTTTTATTTAGCTGGCAGTATAGGCGCTCGCTGTATTGCAGTAGTTCGAGTAACGAAGATTTTTGTGAGGTAAGTGATTCGTGATAGGCATAGGTTATTGTTAGTCAGGGCCCTTCTTTTGTAGGGATTATTGAAAGTCAGATTGCGTTGAGCTAAAAAATATTGTATGTCAGTTTAGTGAATGTCTGAGAACGTTCAGTTTTGCTCAGCTGTTTGAAAATCAAATAACGTAGAGGTTTTCCAGCACTGTCATTTATAAAAATTTTCTAAGGGGATGTTTCACCCATGTCTCAATCCCAGTGATTTCTAGCTGTGGGACTACCTGAAGGACAGAGTTCACCATAGGAACATTCACACATTTGCTGATCTGAAGCACAGCATATCAAGAGGGGAAGGCAGCTTCGTTTTGCTGTGCAGAATGCAATCCTGCGTTTTCAGACTCTTCTGGACGCTGATGGGCGCCCTTTTGTAGCATTAGTGGCACAGGTACGTAATTGTGTGATGTACCGTAGCAGCACATTGAAATTGTTTCCATTGAATTGATTTTGCATTATTTCTCTCCCCCGTGTCCTTGACATTAATGCTACGAAGTTTGGTCCTCGAGCTGCAATTTCTTTCCGTGTTATAACGTGTTGAATAGGGAAAGTTTAATTATAACCACCTGGTACATTCCATGTATTTGTTCATCATGTCCAGATATTTATTTCTCAACATATCACCCTCACGACGAACACCTTTCTCTCAATAAGAAACCGGTTTCTTGATATCAACACTGCAGAATGTTCGACTTGTTGACGGAGGCACAATTGCACCTCACTTTGACCGCTTCATAACTATCAAAGAGAAGTCCTTGAGGATGTTGCTTAAGTTTAGAAACATATGAATATCGGATGAGGCCAAGTCGGGACTGTACGTAGGATGATCGACGACAACGAACCCAAGGCGTCGGACTGTTGCACATGTCGTACCGCTGTGTGATCTTGCACTGTAATGTTGAGGGAGGAGGTACCGTAAGTGTGGACGACTCTTCGAATCTGAAATTGGATTACAGCACTGGTTTTTGCGTACTCACATAGTTATGTTACACTGCGCCATGTCGCACGTAACAACTCGGAGCCCTCTAGCGGCAGTTTCTCCAAACATGTTGACATGATGAATAAAGATTGATCAGTTGCCAGACCATGAACAAGCAACACGCATTAGATGCATCATCGTTCGTCAACCCAGGTTGTAACGTCGTATTTCCTGGCGCTGAAATGTTCTGTGCCGTCAGATATCGTGAACAAGTGTTTTGTATTGGAGTTGCATTAGTAACAACAATGCAGTACATCTGAATACGAGATTTTCAATAAAAGTGTCGTCCGAGTACACGTTCATGTTGTGGGAAGATAACGTTCTGCTGCAAAAAATTCCTAGGAATTCGACAATAGTAATGGACAAAACGTATTACCACTCTGTTGTGATTCATGAAGCTCCAACAGCTCAGTAAAGGAAAGCGAGTATTTTACGTATACAAAGAAATGTTCCATGAGATAAAAGCGAACTTACTATGCATTAGGCGAAGATAATGAAACCTGCAGTGCTGTACAAGCTAAAACTTAATCCCACCGGTCGATGAACTGGCTAACGGTAGAGGGAATAGTTTCCTCCATATGATGTTCGTTTAAATCTGTCAGAGTACACTGGTCAGGTGAAAAGCAATGTGGCAGAAAACAAGAAGTAGTTTACGCTCAGTGAGGTTGAAATGCTGACAAAAGTTACATGACAGGACTAGTCTTGATTTGTCTCCCCTATCAAGAAGGAAGTTGAGGAGACATTGAATCATAAAGGATTGTGATTATTTTTGAAGAATACGTAACTTCTCTTGTTGCTTCTTTTGTCAAAACATAGCACAGATCAGAAATATTCATCCCACTAACATTCTGAAGCAGCTGAAATTACAACAGAATCTGAAATAGTGTATTATTAAACTGACAACTGAGTGCTGGCCAGGTAAACAGTTTATGAAACAGACAATTCTTATTATAAAAATAAATTTGTAACTTCCTTACTTATATTGTCACAAAACGCACAGCAGTTCTCGTTTCACCAGCTATCGATGGCTCTCAATAATTACACAATTTCATTGAAAAAATTTGTAGTTGTTTCAATATCACTGTACATAGGGAAGTTTCGCATATCAATCGTACGGCAAAACACTCTCGTCTTTGCACGCTATCATTTGGCAAAATCATGTTTGGATATCTCAAACCTTTTATGAGATGCGAGAAATTTATAAATATTTTATTCTAGTTTTTACTGATGCACGAATTCGTCACGGAGCTCTTTACATCCATTACATTCTCTGGAAATTGGAAACAGGCGGCGATTTCCTTACAAGTTTAAAGAATAATTCAATATGTCATCTATATTCAATAAGTAGCAAAATGGAACCTATCACGCACCAAACACAAATTCATAGTGATACCTATTTTTCACTGCGAACTAAGAATTTCTTGCAGTAGTTTACCAACTATCGAAACATCACAACAACAATGGCCATTAAGGAAATGATAGCCGGTTCATCATGAAGCTGACGAATTAAAGTATAAAATATGCGAGATTGAGAGTTAATAACCGAACGGTTTCTTTAAAAACGTTTGAGAAAGACCGCTCGGTTTCTCGGCTTTCTGTTTGTTGTGGGTTGGCAGGAGAGCCAACACCGTGATGTTAGAGGAAGGCTGGCGTGAGGTCTGGAACAGGACAAGGAAATTAGACTTTAGAAAAAACGGACGTAGCTGGTGGAATACTTAACTTTAATCCACAAATGGTGAACGTCGCTCTTGACTGTACATGTTTCACAATATTAATAGTAACTGAACATGGCGCCTTACTAGGTCATAGCAAATGACGTAGCTGAAGGCTATGCTAACTATCGTCTCGGCAAATGAGAGCGTATTTTGTCAGTGAACCATCGCTAGCAAAGTCGGCTGTACAACTAGGGCGATTGCTAGGAAGTCTCTCTAGACCTGCCGTGTGGCGGCGCTCGATCTGCAATCACTGATAGTGGCGACGCGGGGGTCCGACCTATACTAACGGACCCCGACCGATTTAAAGGCTACCACCTAGCAAGTGTGGTGTCTGGCGGTGACACCACACTGTTCACGCACTCAAGCGAGCCTCACAGGTTTCGCGCATTATACTGTGGTCATCTGCTGACACGCACAGCTCAGCTGGCATCTACGCTTCCCTTCACTCTCTCCGTACTGAACTGTCAAAAGTGTCAACTTATTTTAAACGCTCTATAAGTGCGGCCACCACTACACCTGTGCTTGTATTTCGTTATCTATGTCACTCTTTCTCGCTAGATCTTTAACTCGCCCACTTATTTTGTTTTCGTATCTGTTGGCTGATGTTATTTTGAATCATTCTTTGTAAATGTTGTAGATAAAACAAAAGGAAAGAAAACTGTAAAAAGATGAAAAACGAAAATTGTAAGATGTACGACGTGGTTTAAACATCAGGTAACAGTTCTACAATTTCGCAATCAATAAATAAATAAAATCTGTGCCGGCCGGAGTGACCGAGCGGTTCTAGGCGCTACAGTCTGGAACCGCGCGACCGCTACGGTCGCAGGTTCGAATCCTGCCTCGGGCATGAATGTGTGTGATGTCTTTAGGTTAGTTAGGTTTAACTAGTTCTAAGTTCTAGGGGACTGATGACCTCAGAAGTTAAGTCCCATAGTGCTCGGAGCCATTTTTGAAATAAAATCTGTTGGCTCGGAAGGTGCTGCATAGACCTTCCCATCCTTGTTTGATGTTGTCTTTGTCTCTAGAGCGGTAGGCTTGGACAATAAAGGGTTCAATGGACAGAGCACTGCTACGTAGGTTTCCAGTGAGCATTCGGTTCTACTGAGCCTACGGCTGTCCGCCGACGCGTGGGGCGCAGCGGATTGCAGCGCGGCCGTCTTTCTTGCTGTTTCCATTGACAAGTCAGCTGAGAAATGCGTGGTAGCAGCGGTGCGCCGAGCTGCACCGGACACGGGTGTAGGACCACATCTTTGTAGACGCTTCGCAGTGCTCAGTATAGCATTGTATTTGATAGATTTCTGATTTCCTCTCAGAACGATCACAGTTCGTACCACCTGGCGGAAAGTCATCGAGTAAAACAAAAGTAATACCAGGCGTTCCCCAAGTTACTGTTATAGGCCTTCTGTGGTTCATTGTCTACATAACGATTTAGGAAATATTCTGAGCAGCTCTCTTTGATGGTATGCAGATGATGTAGTCATTTACCATCTAGCAGTCATCAGAAGGCCAACGGCCTTTGCCGCAGTGTTAACTCCGTTTCCCGTCAGATCACCGATGTTCAGCGCTGTCTGGCTGGGCTAGCACTTGGATGGGTGACCTTCCGGTCTGCCGAGCGCTGTTGGCAAGCGGGGTGCACTCAGCCCTTGTCAGGCAAACAGAGGAGCTACGTGATCGAGAAGTAGCGGCTCCGGTCTCGCAAAGTGACATACGGCCGGGAGAGCTGTGTGCTGATCACAAGCCCCTCCGTATCCGCATCCGGTGACGCCTATCACCAGAGGATGACACGGCGGCCGGTCGGTCCCGTTGGGCTTTCATGGTCTGTTCGAGAGGAGTTTTTTTTAGTCATCAGAAGCTCAAATCCAATTTTAAAATGATTTACACAAAATATTGGTATCGTGCCAAAAGTGACAACTGACTCTACATAATGAAAAGTGTATGGTCATACACAGGAGCACTAAAAGGAAACTTCGGTTACACGATAAATCATACAAATCTAAAGGCTGTGAATTCAACTAAATACCCAGGAATTACGATTACGAACAACTTAAATTGGAACGAACACGTAGATAGGATTGGGGGACAATACTATTTATTGGCAGAACGCTCAGAAAATGGAAAAGAAACTGCGTACACTACGCTTGTCTGTCCTTCCCCAGAGTATTGCTATGAGGTGGTGGACCTGCATCAGATATGGTTGACGGGGACATTGCAAAAGTTCGCAGAAGGACAGCTCGTTATGTATTATCGCCAAATAGGGAAGAAAGTTCCACGGATATTATACACAGACTGGGGTGGCAGTAGTTAAAACAAAGTCGTTTTTTGTTGAGGCGAGATCATCTCATGAAATTTCAATCACTAACATTGCACTCGGAGTACGAAAACATTTTGATTCACGATTTAATATTTCAGTTTTCTTTCGTCACCTTCTCTTACGGTCAGCAATAAATTGAGTAAACCATTTTTACTTGTTGACCGATGCAATGTCTTATTATCTTTTTGACACGCGGAGGTAAGGTCTTGCATCAAAATTCATTGAACATAATTGCTGTCATTCTTCTTATCAGATACTTCAGCTTCAGATTCGGATTTGTTTTTGAACTGCCATGCCACATCGAGTACTTGGCCTAGGGATCTAACGAATTGTTGACAATGCCACTCTTAAGCAACAATGACTTCCTAAAGGCATCGTAAGAGGCCTAAGGTATCTAAAAAATGGTGTATTCCTGCCAGTAACCATTGTCAACGCACTGTTAACAGCACTTATCTTGATGGCACCTTCTTTTGTCACTGGATAGTTAAAATACGGTTTATTACATTGGTACTTAGACCTGGTGGATAAGTGGTGATTCTTGTTAGTTGGTTTGAACGTGAATCGGGAAGATATTCGTAGAGGATTGCTATTTCACATACGTCAAACGTATTGTGGTAAATTTGCATTCAGTTACAAAGCAAATAATAATGTCTGAGGTTCTAGAAGTACTTGCATACAAGTAAAATCCTTTCATTTTTAAATAAATAATCTTTGTGTAACTACGTGTGGTGTCACCGCCAGACACCACACTTGCTAGGTGGTAGCCTTTAAATCGGCAGCGGTCCGTTAGTATACGTCGGACCCGCGTGTCGCCACTACCAGTGATTGCAGACCGAGCGCCGCCACATGGCAGGTCTAGAGAGACTTCCTAGCACTCGCCCCAGTTGTACAGCCGACTTTGCTAGCAATTGTTCACTGACAAATTACGCTCTCATTTGCCGAGACGATAGTTAGCATAGCCTTTCAGCTACGTCATTTGCTACGACCTAGCAAGGCGCCATTATCATTTGCTATTTATCTTGTGATGCATGTACTGTCAGACCGATGTTCACCAATTATGGATTAAAGTTAAGTATTCCAGAAGCTACGTACTTTTTTTACTAGACTCAACTCCTTTAAATGTTCCAGACCTCACGCCAGCCTACGTGAGCTTAAACGCGTGCCTTTCGGCTAACTCATAGTGGCTTGGCTGTCTTGCCAAGTCACATTATTACCCATTTTCCATATCACCGTAGCCTTTGTAAGCCCACTGAGGTTCTCAGGGGAAAGTGTCAGACTTCCTGCCTCTGCTAGGACGTACCTATCTGTGAGCGTCTTCTTCTGTGACGCTTTACAACAGCGTCTGGGTGGTGAATGGCTTTGCAGTTCATTCTCTGAAGTGCAGCGTCTACTCCAGGTCCGCTGCCCAGAGGTCGGCAATCACGCCTGTCTGAGGATTCATCGAACCACCTTCATAATAATTCTCTTTTATTCCTATCTTGAACAGCGCACGGAAAAAACCAACACCTGTCGTTTCTCCTCATGTAGGTCGACGTCAACAAAATATTTTCGCATTTGAATGAGAAAGTTGGTGACTAAAATTTCGTGAGAAGATTCCGCCTCATCGAAAACCACCTTTGTTTTAATGATGTCCTTCCCAAATCCTGTATCAGTTCAGTGGCACTCTGTCCCCTATTTGGCGTTAAAACAAAACGTGCTGCTTTTCTTTGAACTTTCTCTATGTAGTCCGTTAATCGTATTGGGTAAGGATCCCACACAGCGCAGCAGTACTCCGAAAGAGGACGGACAAGCGTAGTCTAGGCAGTCTCTTTAGTACATGTGTAATGTCTTCTAATTGTTCTGCCAATAAAATGCAGTCTTTGGTTTGCCTTCCCCGCAACAATTTCTATATGTTCGTTCCAGTTTAACTTGTTCGTGATTGTAATTCATAGGTACTCAGTCGAACTTATGGCCTTTATCATGTAACCGATGTTTAGCGGACTCCTTTTAGAACTCAAGTGGATGATCTCACACCTTTCATTATTTAGGATCAATTGCCAATCTTCGCACCATACAGATATCTTTTCTAAATCATTTTGCAATCTGTTTTGATCTTCTGATGATTTACTAGACTATAAACGACGGCATCATCTGCAAACAACCTAAGACGGTTGCACATATTATCTCCTCACTCACTTATATAGATAAGAAACAGCAGAGGGCCTATAACGCTACCTTATGTAAAGCCAGAAACCACTTCTGTATATTCGATGACTTTCCGTCACTTACTACGAACTGTTATCTCTCTGACAGGAAATCACTAATCCAGTCACATAACTGAGACAATATTCCATAAGCACGCCATTTTCTTCTTTGCCGCTTGTGTGGTACAGTGTCAAAAGCCTTCCGGAAATGTAGAAATATGGAATCAATTTGAATTTCCTGACAATAGCACTCAACACTTTGCTTGTGTAAAGAGTTAGTTGTGTTTCTCAAGAGCGATGTTTTGTAAATACGAGTTGGTTCATATGGCTCTGAGCACTATGGGACTTAACTTCTGAGGTCATCAGTCCCCTAGAACTTAGAGCTACTTAAACCTAACTAACCTAAGGACATCACACACATCCATGCCCGAGGCAGGATTCGAACCAGCGACCGTAGCGGTCACGCGGTTCCGGACTGAAGCGCCTAGAACCGCTCGGCCACTGCGGCCGACAACATGCTACACTTTTACGTTTTCATGAAGAGTATAATGTTCCGTTTTTATACTTTAAGAGCTATTTACCAATCTTTGTACCAGTTTGGTACCGTTTGGAGATACATCCCGATATTGCTGCTATTTTCACCGAATAAAACGTTCTGATTTTGCAGCTAAAACCGAGTTGGCTGTGTGTCAATAGACCCTTCTCTTCGAGGCAATTCATAATGTTCGAACACATATACGCTCCAAAATCCTGCAGCATATCGACATTCATGACTGGAAAACATGTTTGCTATCTACCTGACATACATTTCGGTGATTTTGAACTTCTCCACACGCTGGGATACCCATTTCAGTAGACGATGACGTTGATTTTACTTAACAAACTCTCATTATACTTAACATTGTTGTACTTGATGTCGGCTCAAAGCCGAAATCATGATAGCAAGAAAATAAACAGGTGCAAAGATGTGATTTGGCACAACGGCCTGGTAGAAGCCAAAATAAAGCCAATAAAATAGTGGAAATTCAGTGAGACAAGAATTATACGTGTGAATGATTAGTATTACGAACTTAGAAAGTACACTCCTGGAAATGGAAAAAAGAACACATTGACACCGGTGTGTCAGACCCACCATACTTGCTCCGGACACTGCGAGAGGGCTGTACAAGCAATGATCACACGCACGGCACAGCGGACACACCAGGAACCGCGGTGTTGGCCGTCGAATGGCGCTAGCTGCGCAGCATTTGTGCACCGCCGCCGTCAGTGTCAGCCAGTTTGCCGTGGCATACGGAGCTCCATCGCAGTCTTTAACACTGGTAGCATGCCACGACAGCGTGGACGTGAACCGTATGTGCAGTTGACGGACTTTGAGCGAGGGCGTATAGTGGGCATGCGGGAGGCCGGGTGGACGTACCGCCGAATTGCTCAACACGTGGGGCGTGAGGTCTCCACAGTACATCGATGTTGTCGCCAGTGGTCGGCGGAAGGTGCACGTGCCCGTCGACCTGGGACGGACCGCAGCGACGCACGGAAGCACGCCAAGACCGTAGGATCCTACGCAGTGCCGTAGGGGACCGCACCGCCACTTCCCAGCAAATTAGGGACACTGTTGCTCCTGGCGTATCGGCGAGGACCATTCGCAACCGTCTCCATGAAGCTGGGCTACGGTCCCGCACACCGTTAGGCCGTTTTCCGCTCACGCCCCAACATCGTGCAGCCCGCCTCCAGTGGTGTCGCGACAGGCGTGAATGGAGGGACGAATGGAGACGTGTCGTCTTCAGCGATGAGAGTCGCTTCTGCCTTGGTGCCAATGATGGTCGTATGCGTGTTTGGCGCCGTGCAGGTGAGCGCTACAATCAGGACTGCATACGACCGAGACACACAGGGCCAACACCCGGCATCATGGTGTGGGCGAGCGATCTCCTACACTGGCCGTACACCACTGGTGATCGTCGAGGGGACACTGAATAGTGCACGGTACATCGAAACCGTCATCGAACCCATCGTTCTACCATTCCTAGACCGGCAAGGGAACTTGCTGTTCCAACAGGACAATGCACGTCCGCATGTATCCCGTGCCACCCAACGTGCTCTAGAAGGTGTAAGTCAACTACCCTGGCCAGCAAGATCTCCGGATCTGTCCCCCATTGAGCATGTTTGGGACTGGATGAAGCGTCGTCTCACGCGGTCTGCACGTCCAGCACGAACGCTGGTCCAACTGAGGCGCCAGGTGGAAATGGCATGGCAAGCCGTTTCACAGGACTACATCCAGCATCTCTACGATCGTCTCCATGGGAGAATAGCAGCCTGCATTGCTGCGAAAGGTGGATATACACTGTACTAGTGCCGACATTGCGCATGCTCTGTTGCCTGTGTCTATGTGCCTGTGGTTCTGTCAGTGTGATCATGTGATGTATCTGACCCCAGGAATGTGTCAATAAAGTTTCCCCTTCCTGGGACAATGAATTCACGGTGTTCTTATTTCAATTTCCAGGAGTGTAGATGGACTAAATTTATTGTTTTACAGAGTGCTAATGTAAAATGAAATACGAGTAATAATTCATAGCCCTTGTGTTTACTGTTTTAGCCCAGACCTCTTCAATGGCGCTTGAATGCTAGTGTGTCTCGCAGCCTTGATGGTGGCTCTGACCGTACAAAGAGAAATGTGAAATACACAAGACTTAAGGAATAGCAGAGCGGGGAACCTTTATGCAAGATTTTTCCGGTTTACGTTGCTACTCAGACAGGCTATTCCCCGAAGGTCAATGGATTCGGAGTTGGCGAGTAGCCTTTATGTTTTCGGTTCGCTGAGTGGCTCCGGAGAAGGGGAGCACGTCTCTCAGCTGGGGATGCCTCGCGCTCGCAGCGTAACAGGCGTTCTGCCGGCGCCGTAACTTCTTTTTTCCCGTGAGCTCTCTCGGCTGACGACGTCGTCAAATCGTGACACGGTGCAGCCCGCAGCCCGCAGCCCGCGAGCGCCGCTGCTCAGCATTTCAAATGCGGCGCAGGGACAGAGGAGAGCCCGAGCGTGGGCCGTCTCCCTGCTGCGCAGTACACCGACTACCGCCGGCAGAGGCGCTCGCTGATTCTGTTAGCAGCGAACGACATTGGCTGCGTCGTTTCCTTCCGGAAGGAATTGCGCCGCCCATTTTATGTCCTTACTCTTGCGTAGTATGTGTCCCAATATTCAGCAGAGAGTTTCTCTGACGAGCTGAGGAATACTGGTTGGCAAGGACGACTGATTCACTAATCCGCAAGCTGTGCTCCAAGGGAAGGAGTGTATGGTACTGGTTTGTTTCCGCAAGTCTGATTGTGGTGTAAACTTGTACAGCTAAAGAGGAAGAACATATATTACCCTGTGAAGACCGAATCATGACGAGTGGCCAGAAAAAAAGAAAGAATCATCTACACTGAGGAGCCAAACAAACTAACACACATGCCTAATATCGTGTACGGGCCACGCGAGCACGCAGAAGTTCCGCAACACGACGTGGCATGGAATAGACTAATATCTGAAGTAGTGCTGGAGGGAACTGACACCATGAATCCGGATGGGAATAAGGATCATAATTGAGTTTAGCAGACCAAGTAGGCGATGGGTGGAAGAGCCTCCGTGTCTTGCTTCCGCGCTGCCTCATCGACTGATCCTTCCCTTCTCATGACTCTCCGTAGTTCACATACTACTCGAATTTCTTTTCACCTCTCAGTACTGCCATTGGTGGACTATATTTGCAATACCACCCAGTGAGTGATCGTTGTTCTGTGATCACGCCTCCCAGTGAAAGTTCGAAATTTTCTATTTTTCGGAATCTGCTTGTGAGGGTACTGGTTGTGTAGTATCTGTAAGTGGTTGTTCTTTGGAGGGCGACATTGCCCGGTGGCGCAGAGGGTCGCAAGTAGAAGCAGTTGTTGAGAGGCTGTGGAATGTGTAGGCTGCGTGAGGCAAAGGCGGTTGCGTAGCGAAGGATTTATCTCTATGTTTAATAGTAGTGGCACACAGTCTGAATAATAGTGTGTTTATTTTTGTGCAGTGTGATAAGGGAAATAAATTAAATTTTACCAGTTCCTAATGCGTCTCCATCAGTTAGTACCACACCATTGCATTTAAGAATGAACGAAGTCTCGATATACACAGTCAACTACAACAAGAGGATTGTAACATAATAATCATTAATTAACCCATATAATCTCCAAATGACAAGGGAGCTTACATGCTGTGTGATTGGCAAACTGGCGTTTTTCTCACGCGTTCACTGTCGAGGCTGTTCTCAAGCATTACTCGCAGTCAGTCCAACGTTTTTTCCGATGTTTTTAGCATTGTTTAGTTCCTGTGAAATCAACGTCACAACACTTCATTATAATGGCTATCTCTGCTTGAGCACTGGACAGTCCTATGTTCGTACTTCATCAAAGAATCCACTGATATTCTTGATTTGTAAACAACCTCCTTACTTTTATTCTTTGGGGCTCGCAGTGCGAAATATGTACTCCGTAGGAATACGAGGAGCTGGAGATCTCTTCTGACAGCACGTTGCAACGCATCCCAGATATGCTGAATAATGTTCATGTCTGCGGAGTTTGATGGGCAGAAGAAGAGTTTAAACTCAGAAGTGTGTTCCTGGAGCCACTCTGTAGCAATTCTGGACGTTTGGGGTGCCCCATTGTCCTGCTGGAATTGCCCAAGTCCGTCGGAATGCACAATGGACATGAATGGCTGCAGGTGATCAGACGGAATGCTTAAGTACGTGTCAACTGTCAGAGTCGTATCTATACGTATCAGGGGTCCCATATCACTCCAACTGCACACGACCCACACCATTACAAAGCGTCCACCAGCTTGAACAGTCCCCTAATGACATGCAGGTTCCATGGTTCATGAGGTTGTCTCCATACCCGTGCACGTCGATCCGCCTCGATACAATTTGAAACGAGACTCGTTCGATTAGGCAACATGTTTCCAGCCATCAACAGTCCAATACCGGTGTTGACGCGCCCAGGCGAGGCGTAAAGCTTTGTGTCGTGCATTTTCCAGTGGTACGCGAGCGGGCCTTCGGCTCCGAAAGCCCATATCGATGATGTTTTGTTGAATGGTTCACCCGCTGACACTTGCTGATGGGGCAGTATTGTAATCTACAGTAATTTGTGGAAGGGTTGCACTTCTGTCACGCTGAACGATTCTCTTCAGTCGGGGTTGGTCCTGTTCTTTTAGGATCTTTTCCCGGCCGCAGCGATGTTAGAGATTTGATGTTTTACCGGATTCCTGATATTCACGGCTCGCTAGTGAAATGGTTGTACGGGAAAATCCTCACTTCATGAGCCGACTATAACACGACGTTAAAACTCATTTAAATCTTGATAACCTGCCATTTTAGCAGCAGCAACCCATCTAACAACTGCGCCATACACTTGATATCTTATATATGGGTTTCCGACTGCAGCACCGTATTCTGCCTGTTTACATGTCTCTGTATTTGAATACGCATGCCTATACCAGTTTCTTTGGCGCTTCATTTTATGTATGAATATTAGCCGTAAGCCTTGTAAACTTTAGCGCATTAAGTGGTGACACTCATTCGGAAACCGCTGATTTCACGATCACTGATTGCTAATTGGAGGTAAAAGCGACGCACTCACGTATCATCTATAGATAAACAGCCCCAAACGCCGAGTATAGAGGCCCTACAATGCCAAGCAAGCCGGAGTTCGAGAGTTCTCGCGAACACAAGAGATCCAGGTACAGCAGCCTTGGATTACTAGCAATCTTCAGTTGACCTAGTAAACTAAGAATGACCTGCAAAAAGTTGGCTAGTACATATCCCTGGACAGGGGTTACAGGTTTTTATCGTACATTTGTCTACGTGTACTTACGTCTGAAGATCACTTGCATTGTGACGAGCAATTGACACTAATGGTTCGATTAGAGCCACAGAATCTGGAACTTCCATCCTTCGTGGGCTGTGGTACCAGACATTACCGTGTATACCGGACTGTTAGTAAATTTACAGACTGTGGTAAATTATATGATTTTTATAAACCAGTGTTCGTACCCGCCAGGTTAGACGAGAGCGCTAATGCGCTGCTTACTGGACTCGGGTAGGCGCGCCGGCCCCTGATCGAATCCGCCCGGCGGATTAACGACGAGGGCCAGTGTGCCGGCCAGACAGGATGTGATTTTTAGGCGGTTTTTCACATCCCACTAGGTGAATACCGGGCTTGTCCCCACGTTCCGCATCAGTTACAGGACTCGCATACATTTGAAAACGTTCACACAATTCCATGGCTTACATTAGATGCAGAGAGTTGGGGTGCACTAATTCCCCATCCTGGGGGGTACGGGGTGGTGGCAGGAAGGGCATCCGGCCACCCTCTGCCACTAACGTCGCCAAATCCATAGTAAGAAGGCCGACGCAGTGTAAAAGTGGGACAAAGGCCCAAAGAAAATGATGATAAACCGATGTCCATTCTTTTCTGCATGTTCGTTGCAAACATGGGAGAAAGCAATAAAAAGCAGACCAGTAAATCAACACAAGGTCTCATTTCACCTAACATCTCCATATCTACCTCCTTATCCTGACATCGATGTCCTTCTGCACTGTCTCCAGCCACAGAGACCTGAAAGTCTCAGCTTGGCCCCATCGCCCTTTCACTCCTGCATGCAGGCGCTCGTGTACCATGACACAGGTGCGTCACCTCTGATGTGAGACGTGAAACTGAGCTACAAAGTATGTTGTGATCCATGTCAGATTACAACAGTCCTTTTGTTAACATTGGTTTAAACTTGTGGAAGAAATTACTTCAGTGCTTTTTTTCTAGAAAATAGAGCTTTGGGAATGTAACGAGGTAGTGTTGTGGTTGGCAGGAGAGCCAACACCGTGTTACTAGAGGAAGCCAAACAGCACGCGTTTTAGCTCACGCAGGCTGGCGTGAGGCCTGGAACAGGACAAGGAAATTAGACTTTAGAAAAAACGGACGTAGCTGGTGGAATACTTAACTTTAATCCATTAATGGTGAACGTCGCTCTTGACGGTACATGATTCACAGAATCAATAATAACTGGTAATGGCGTCTTGCTATGTCATAGCAAATGACGTAGCTGAAGGCTATGCTAACTGTCGTCTCGGCAAATGAGAGCGTATTTTGTCAGTGAACCATCGCTAGCAAAGTCGGTTGTACAACTGGGGCGAGTGCTAGGAAGTCTCTCTAGACCTGCCGTGTGCCGGCGCTCGGTCTGCAATCACTGATAGTGGCGACACGCGGGTCCGACGTATACTAACGGACCGCGGCCGATTTAAAGGCTACCACCTAGCAAGTGTGGTGTCTGGCGGTGACACCACACGTAGTTACACAAAAATTATTTATTTAAAACTGAAAGGATTTTGCTTATATGCAAGTACTTCTAGAACCTCAGACATTATTATTTGCTTTGTAACATTCCTCCCCCGAAAATCGGCGTTCGGTTGTGTTATAAGGCTTCCGCCCGCCGTGGAGAGGACCCCATATTGACGTATGCGACGAGGTGGGGAGCCTAACAACAGGCGAGGCTGTGCCACTCGCACCCTGCCATTCGGTCCGAGGGGAACTAGGAAACGCCTGAAAACCTAGTCCAGGGTGCACGCCAACAGGCGGTGTACGCTCCCGTAGAGAGACAGGAGGTGCCGAAGGGTCGACCTCCATCGGGTCGGGGCACCCGACGGGCGAAGACGCCATGTGGTCCAGAGCGGGCAAGAGTTCCATGTCGGAGGACAACGGGTCACAGGAAGCGATCGGCGGCGCGTGACCCAGGGAGGCGCCCGGCGGTTGCAGCTACGCGTCCACTGCGGGCGTCGCCGGCGGGAGAACAGGCGGCGGCGCGTCGCCATGAGGCAAAATGGAAGGCATCGTCGGTAACACCTGGGGATGAGGCGAGCTAGTAGATGGGTCCCCAGGACGCTGACCGGACGGCACCGTCACTGAAAGCAGACGGGGAGCGGCGGAACCCGTGCGACGACAGAGGCGCAGCTGATTGAGATGCCGACGCACCTCACCAGAGGCCCCCAAAACACATAGCGCGGCCGAGGCAGCGAAGAATGCGCCCTTCGAGCCAACGACGTGAACCTCGTAGTTACGATAATAGACAACGTCGCCTGGGGCAAAAGCAGGTGTCTGCCGCTGCACAGGAACCTGATGCCGCGGATGTAGCAAAGACATCAAGGTTCGATGAGGGCGACCGTGAAGCAACTCAGCCAGCGAGCGACCATCGTGGGGCTGAGAGCGATACGAGGACAAAAAGAGCAATAACACGTCCTCCCTAGAATGCGACTCTTTCAGCTTCAACATCTGTGACTTGAAAGTCCTGACCAAATGTTCAGCGGCACCGTTTGACTGTGGCGAAAACGGTGGACGTCAGCTGTTGAATACCATTGGCCTTGCAGAATGACTGAAATTCTGCAGACATGAATTGTGGGCCATTGTCGGAAACAATAGTCTGTGGAAGACCTTCAATGCAAAAGATAGCGGATAACGCTTGGATGGTGGCAGAAGACGTCGTGGAAGACATCCGGACAACAAAAGGAAAATTACTGAATGAATCTATCACAACCAACCATCGAGCATTCCAGAATGGACCAGCGAAATCGATGTGTAAGCGTTGCCAAGGGGAAATGGCTTTTGATCATGAAAAGAATTTCCATGGTGGTGCGGATTGTTGTTCACCACACGCCATGCGAGAAGAGCGCATATTCGTAATCGCAGCATCGATTCCGAACCACGTACAGTGCTGACGAGCAAGTTGTTTCGTTCTCACTATACCCCAATGTCCGTGGTGGAGAAGCCGTAAGACAGAGGACTGTAACGAACGTGGGACCACGACCCTGGACTGATCATTGTCAGAACGCAACAGCAAAACACCACGTCGAACAAAAAGTATCTCCTTGTGAGCAAAAAATCGGCGAACCAACGGATCCTCGATCCGTGACTTTGACAGGGGCCACTGCGTAGCAACAAAACGCAGAACGGTAGCAAGGACAGAGTCAGCGGCTGTGGCTGTAGCTACACGACGAAAATCAATCGGAAACGATTCGACCACGTCTACAGTTTCCGAATCAATGAACATGCAAGCAAGTTCGGAAGAATGGAATGCTCTATCCTCAGCAACAGGCAAACGGGACAACACATCGGCGTTTCCGTGCTTAGCAGTGGACCGATACAAGATATAATAGCGGTACTGCGAAAGGAAAATAGACCAGTGAATGAATTTCTGCGCTGTACGTGGAGGTACAGGCTTGTTCGGATGAAAAAGCGATGTCAAAGGTTTGTGGTCTGTGATGATGGTAAAGTGACGACCAAACAAGAAATCATGAAACTTAGTAACACCAAATTCAATCACACCTTGGGATTCCAAATCGTATAATGTTCTTGCGACCTCATCACGCAATGCGTGGGGAACATTGCGCGCTCTGAAAAATTTCGGTTGCGCGTTGACTTTCAGTTCCAAATGTGCTTGATAGTTCTTAGCGCAACCAAGGCCCGGTGCAAAAACGTCTGCAAACTCTTCACATAGACCAGAAACACTGTCTGAAGGCACAGTCTGGTTCACTGATAGGACCCGATTGACTATAGACAAGTTAAACAACTGAAAGAAATCCAAACCAAACAAGTTCACAGCAGAAGAAGAACGAAGGACGTAATATGACACAAGTTTTGTTTGTCCCTTGTATGTTGCAAGAAGGCTGCACTGTCCTAACACAGGGATTGCTTGTCCTGAATAACTACTGAGCTTAACTTTTGCGGCACGCAACGGAGGTGTGCCCAGCTGTTTGTACATGTCTTGATTGATCAAGGAAACGGCAGCTCCGGTATCGAGCTGGAATGGTATCACGTTGCCATTAATGTCAAAGTCTACAAAAAGTTTATCGTCCTGCTGACGACAAGAGTGACTGTCTCGTGCAACGTGAACTGACACTGGTACAGAATCACTTGCGACTTGACGGGATTTCCGGCGATGTCGATGCACACTATTTGTGGGACGAACACAGGCACTGTTAGAGAGAGTGGCACTGGGCGGAGTGGAATGAACTACATGAATTTCCATGGGTGAAGGTTCACGAGCCTGAGTATTTTGCGTTCGATTCCGATTCCGGCGCGAAGCAAAGGGCCTGGAATGGTTGTGAGTGTCCAATCTGAGCTTTTTCTGGCAAACACTCTGAACATGGCCTTTTTTATTACAGAAAAAGCCAATAGCTTGGCGTGACAGGCAATTCTCACGCGAATGTCTAGTAGCACACTGCGGGCATGATTTTAGCACTGCATGTGCTTGCTTGCGCGACACACGTGGCTGAGAGCTTGGCGGCAGCTGCGCGGCTGGACGCGAGCACTGTTTACTGTTTCGTGCAGCTCGCCCGGCGGGCCGGTTAACCTGACACACGGGTGGAGAAGTTTCAAATGATTCCTGAGCAAAGTCAAGTGTGTCTTGCCGATCCAATATGTCCATCACTTCTTGAAGGGAGGGATTGACTAGTTTTAAAATCTGTTCCGGTATACGAACATCAGAAACGTTCTGTGCAATTGCATCACGTACCATAGTATCTGAATAAGGGAGTCCACATTCACACTCAAAAGCACAATCCCTAGTAAGGCCTTGCAAGGTTGCAACCCACTCCCTATTAGTCTGACCTGACGTACGTTTTGTATGAAAGAAGGTATACCTTTTCGCAACTACATTGACTGATTCTTTATAATATGCATCTAATGGAGACAAAATTTCGTCGTAGGACAGAGTTGCTACGTCGCGTCGGGGAAATAATTTCACTATCAGACGGTACGTCTGGACGCCTACGGACGCTAACAAAAAAGGCTGCCGCTCGTTACCTTGAATTCTGTAGGCGGCGAGATGGAATCCAAATTGGCGTGACCACTCCGTCCAGCTTTCCAGTGCCGCATCAAAAGGACGAAAAGGTGGTGCAACTGCGTGTTGTGGCTGCGGTAGCGGTGGAGCGGCGGCTGCCGCATCGTTTTGCATTGCACGTTGACCAAGGACGAGCTGTCCAAGGGCATCCAATAAGGCCTGCGTCTGCTGATTCTGCAAGCGATAAAATTCGGACAGTACATCTGGAGATTGTGGCGAAGCCATGACACAAGTAAATCAATATAGGTACGAACGCAGAATTCTCGTCGCCAAACTGTTGTGACTTGGCAAGACAGCCAAGCCACTATGAGATAGCCGAAAGGCACGCGTTTAAGCTCGCGCAGGCTGGCGTGAGGTCTGGAAGAGTTAAAGGAGTTGAGTCTAGTAAAAAAAGTACGTAGCTTCAGGAATATTTAACTTTAATCCATAATTGGTGAACATCGGTCTGACGGTACATGCATCACAAGATAAATAGCAAATGGTAATGGCGCCTTGCAAGGTCGTAGCAAATGACGTAGCTGAAGGCTATGCTAACTATCGTCTCGGCAAATGAGAGCGTAATTTGTCAGTGAACCACTGCTAGCAAAGTCGGCTGTACAACTGGGGCGAGTGCTAGGAAGTCTCTCTAGACCTGGCGTGTGGCGGCGCTCGGTCTGCAATCACTGAAAGTGGCGACACGCGGGTCCGACGTATACTAGTGGACCGCGGCCGATGTAAAGGCTACCACCTAGCAAGTGTGGTGTCTGGCGGTGACACCACAGGTAAAACTGCTGCCTTGGCGGTCCTTACTCACAAGAGGCCTAAGGTTGGAGCTAAGTGACGTATGACACCGTTCTCGCAAGACATAATAGGAACGACAGTGACATTTAGCTTTCAAATGAACGCTGTCGCTACTGAACTTGGGGTTTCTTAATGTAAAGTCCGGAATCATCCCCACATACAGAGGAGGAGGAGGGAAAGGACCTGAACATCGTTGGACAGTGGCATCAGTATGGAGCAGAGTCCAATGTCAGATTGGCCGATGTCTCTAAAGCGCCATTGTTTTGTCGACACCACTATCCTTTAAAAACCAATGATTTTTATATACAGGGGAGTTCTCAGTTAGATTGTAGGGGCGCCAACTCCTTGTCGCTCGTCACCAGCCTCGGGTAACCTCAGACTAGTCTGCCTTTCTCACATGGAGTGCTGCTCTCGCGGTTCGTATTTTACAATGTTGCTAGTGACTGATACTTCTGTTAGCTCTCACCCCACGGACTCAGACATGACTTCCGTCGTGTAACCATTAGCATTCTTGGCTTTTTCTAATGTTTAGAACTAGCCTTCAGTGTGAAAGTTAGTCTGAACGCAAATAAATAGTGTTATTCAGACCCCAGAGTTCACCGAGTTTCCTGCTATGACTCACAAATGGAGTTTAAAAATCCTCACCTCTCGCAAGTGCCCGGTGTCAGTGTTTGGCCCTGATCCAAGCAATCAGTCTGTCATCACTAAAAGTTTGCCTTCAAAGATTTGTTCCTAACTGCTCGAAGTGCAGACAGAGCTATAATCCACCGTCTTCCCTCTACACTGCGTTAAGTCTCGATATGCCTATCGAAATCTTTGTAACGTCAGTCAGTTGATAGTAAGCCGTCATCACTTTAACTATGCCACTGTCAATTTGCTTTATGATCTTGTTGATCGTACCGTCGTATTGGTGTCGTGAGTGCTTACCATAATAATTTCACCAGTCTACATCTGAACCATGTGTCTAACGTAACTTACTTGTTATAGTTACAGCAATCACACATTTTCATTCATGTACTTAAAAGTGTTTTTTAAATTTTATCCAGTTTTCATGATTACCTCACAGAAGTAACTAAAAGAAAGCTCTTCGAAGGGCAGTAACGTGTATTGGCAGAACAGAGTTACAAAGTCACTTTAGTAGGTCTTTAAAAATCGATTTCACAACAATCATCTAAATGAATAAAGATGAAATCTTGGGGTGAATTTTAACTTACACATCGAAACTGAAAGTTTATCTTGGACGCAGTTTTAAGTTGGTAGTTCATATGGTTGAGGTAGGGGTCTCTCTTGTGCAGCTCGTTAGCTTGTTCATCGTCCATTGTGTGTGTCCAATAGAGATAGCGGCAGTACAGCAACAAATGGCGTTTCGCATTCTGCGCTTCAACGTTTGCAAGTCAGTTACAACTGTGAGGCCCAAATTTCCGCCGATGGTACTCCACTGCACCTCCGTAAAGTGCATTGATCAGATTTTCGCACGTTGTTCGCAGAAGTTCATTCAGCATGCCGGCTGAGATTTAGTCAATCCGTAAGCGTCAACAGAAGTGTTTTGCGACAGCATTTATTTCTCAAATCATACTGGACTCAGTTGCTACAGGCGTTTCACGATGATGATGAACAACTCGTAGACGTTTTTGAACTCATTCTGGGCATGGGGGTCGAAGATTATAATTTTTTTCACGTTTAATGCTCGGCGAGAAGATTACATTCCTTTTAAGCGAAAAACTTAACCACTACGACGTAAAAGTTATGGGACTCACAGGAAAAGTCGATCACAAGGGATACTCTACAGTACGAGAGTAATCATAAAATTAAGGTCTCCTGTTTCTTTTATAAGCACATAGACCTGTTTATTTCTACAGTGGTTTACATCAGTTTACAGTTTGAACATTTAGCTATTTTTCGACATAATCACCGTTTCTGTCGATGCATTTTTGTAGACGCTGTGGCAGTTTTTGTATGCCCTTGCCATACCAGCTCGCCGCCGTGCTGTACAGAAAGTTATGAACCTCTTCTTTCACCTCGTCGTCGGAGCTGAATCGCTTTCCGGCCAAATGTCCTTTTAACGTAGGGACAGGTGAAGTCACTGGGCGCCAAGTCAGGACTGTTTGGTGGGTGGGTGATTATGTTCCACTGAAACAGTGGCAGGAGAACAACGGTTTGCCGAGCGATGTGTGGGCGAGCGATGTCATGGAGAATTTGTACGCCCTTGCTCAACATTCCTCTACTCCGGTTCTGAATTGCCCGTTTGAGTTTTTTCAGAGTCTCACAGTACCTGTCAGCGTTAATTGTGGTCCCAGCGATTCAGCTCCGTCGACGAGGTGAAAGAAGAGGTTCATAACTTTATAAACAGCATGGCGGCGAACTGGCATGACATGGACATACAAAAACTGCCACAGCGTCTACAAAAATGCATCGACAGAAATAGTGATTATGTCGAAAAATAGCTAAATGTTCAAGCTGTGAATTGATGTAAACCATTGTAGAAATAAACCGGTCTATGTACTTACAAAAAATTAGGAGACCTTACTTTTGGAATTACCCTCGTACTTCATGTGTTTGCTGCCGTTTCCAGCTCTTTTTTACGTAAAAGATGCTTTAAAGAATCACGTTGCTGCATGTCTTGAAGATCTATTTCCACTGCTGTATCAAGGCCATACGACATATCACACAGCAACCAACCATGCATCGACGTCAATTGAGTTATTTAAATAGGAGTACCGCGTGGGCCACTCCAGCAGACGACGGCCCGAAGGTTTCACATGCCCGCCAGGCAAGCAGATGTCAGCGTATTGCCACCAGAGGTCGCTGACCCACCGGACCTGCTTGCCTCTGTGGGGTCACCTGGCCACATGTAGATCCGACTGTATCCTGGAGTTTGCAGAATATTTAGGCCGAGGCCTGGGTGGTGTCAGGCCAGTTCAGTCCTTCACGTTCTCTGGACCAGCAGCTGACAATAATAGTGGTTCATCGATCAGAGTTCTCGCTGAAAAATCATCACTACCTTTGTCACTATACTACAAACTTCGCCACGTCGAGTCGTCAGCACCATCATCCTGCATCTCCAAGACGTAATACATGCACCAGAGACATGTGAGGACTTTGCTACTGGTCGTCTTAGTGCTTCTTGTTATTAACGTTTCATTCTGAAGTGAATCCAGAACTTAATTTTCACATTCTCTTGGCTCCTTGTGCCTAAACGTCAGTTACTGCGTAACTCAGGTACCGACTGAACTTATCTACATACTGTCCATATACAAATACTCTAAGGAGAAGTTTCAGGTTATTTGTTTCTTTATTAATAAATGCATTCAGCATTACTTACATGGGCTGTGATTTCATTACGTTACCAACAGCGCAGTACATATCGTCCACAATTCTAAGAACATGCCGAAACTTTCACTTACGGATAGGACGGAGCACCAATGCCTTGGCACCTGCATGTAAGAGCATTTAATAATTTGGAGCTGTCTCAGAGATGGGTTGGCCATAAAGTGTGCATGGGTCCTGTGTTGTATCACTGGTCGCTAGACCTCGCGGTACACGGTTGTGTTGGTTTGTGAAAGATTCCGTCTACGAGTGTCCTATGCCAACAAAAATGGGTGAGCTGTGAATCCGCATGGCAACATAGGTGAAAGTAGAGACTCCAGAACTGTTCGAAACGGTATGGGACGAGTTTGACTGTCCTCTGGATCTTTCTCGTGCATCTAGTTGACAGCACGTTGAACATTTGTGTAAGGTAAATGGGAACTTAGACCCTAAATGTAATTGTAAAATTTTATCCACAGGTTGTTTGTATGTGCATATACAAGACATGCTCTTAAACATTGGATAGTTCTGTGTAAAACAGAACCTTTGTAGATTTATGTGTAAGTGAAAATTCATCCCAGTCATCATTCATTTAGTCGTCTTCTAAAATCAAAAATATCCTCTTTACACGTCATGTATTTTGGACACATTCACCAAGTTCCTTGTTAAGTCAAGACTTTATTTTTTCTATTAAATCTTCTCGGTTCACCATCTGCATCACTTCGAATAAAACACTCAAGCTTCCGATAGTTTTCTTCAGAGGCGTCAGCAGGAGGAGATTCACTTTATTTGTTTCTTTATTAATAGACTCAGTTATAATTGCTTATCTGGTCTGTGTTGTCACTGCTCCTCCAGCGCCGCGGTATATATCCGCCATCTGACGTCACTCGCTCCCTAACAGGGCCAATGAGAGGGCCTACAACGAACTTGTGACGCCACACTTCTCGAACACTGGGCTCTGTGCAGGGCTCACAGGAGATAAATATGTAATTGGAACGGTACCCAGTAAATTATGTGTTATCGATAGTTTACAGACTTTTAAAGGAGCAGCTAACAGATATTAAACTCGTGTGAAATAGTTACTCGCCCGCCCCCCTCCCCAGATGGCTGCTGGCCTTGCAAGAGCTGTAGTGTCACGTGCTGAGACGTACAGGCCACCGCCTGTTTTTCTCCAGTGCCTCGGGCCCCTGGCAGGATGTAGCTGTTGGGAGCTGCCCAACTTGTCTTCAGCACATGCATCACTCTGGCTTCCTCTGGAAGGTTCCAGACGCTGTCATTGCATCTATATGACCAGAACGCCGTGCCAACTGAGACAGTCAGTGACTTAAACTTCTGACGACGATGGCGGAGACGACTATTTTATTTCTTTATCGCCGGCAGCAGCGTAATGTGCCGCTCTACAGCCTACAGAAGAGTTAAAAAAAGAAATGAGAATATAACTAACAAAAAAACAGGAGATAAAACGGTGGCTTTGTAAAAAAAACAGTGAAATGGCGGAGAGTTGTGGAAGTTAAAATATAAAATCACGGGGTTGACAATTCGAAGGAAGACACACAGTAAGTATACAGGCACAATTAAAAAAACATGGCGACAGTCTGGTTTCAGTTTGCAAGAGTTAAAAACAGTATGATGTCTGTTTGAAACACTGAACTGGGACACACAACACTGAACACTCACTTAAAACTGCAGACGATGGCAGATGGGGGGGGGGGGGGGGGGGAGGGACACCTGGAAAGATGGGGGGTGGGGGAAGGACAGGAAAATAAAAAAAAGAGGGGAGCCGATGGAGAGAGAGGACACAG
The DNA here is from genome assembly GCF_023864345.2 of Schistocerca serialis cubense. Lineage (NCBI taxonomy): Eukaryota > Metazoa > Arthropoda > Insecta > Orthoptera > Acrididae > Schistocerca > Schistocerca serialis. Next base: position 511,710,386 of record NC_064639.1, read on the forward strand.
AAAAGCGGAACAGGGCAGACGTGAGAAGGAATGGGAAAGGCAGTGGAGGGGAAAGCAAAAGGACTCATAGGAGAGAATGGATTCAAAGACAGGGTAGGTGGGGAAAAACAGGATGGAAGGGGGAGAAGAGGGAGCCCTGGAAAAGTACAGAGTGTGGGAGGGAGGGGGAGGTGAGGATAAGTGTTGATTGGAGGGATAAATGGAGGGAGAAAGGGCATCACACAGGAAGGCGAGTTGACAGAAGCCACTTTGGGAAAGGAGATAAAGGATGTAGAGGTGGAGGGTAGGGGGGACACAATTGTGAAGGCGTGGCAGCGGGCGGGGGTTGGAGAGAACATGAGCAACCAGGGAATGAAAGAGGAGAGATGGCTATTGCAAGCTCGAGTTTTTCATTCGAAGTGTTGCACCTTGTAAAACCAGGTAAGGCTCCGAGGGTACAAACTTATTTTTTATTATTTACTTTAAGATGAGAATCCATTTGCACATACCATGTGGTTATAATTACATTTTTCCCTATATAACACATCATAACACAGGAACTAATTGCCACACGAGTAACAAACGTGGTAGCGTTAATGTCTAGATTATGGGGCGCGTGATTTCCATGTGTCACAGCGCCACTGTCCAGTTCCAACTATGTCCACCAGGTGCCGGGCTCAGTCATCGTGAGTCATAGTTCCACACACCTGACCAGTTGCCGTACACTTGTTGACATATCAACCTGAGCTCGGGCAAAAGGAGGAGGGCATTATTGGCGAAGCTCTATTATCAAAACAACAGTAATGCTGCAGCTGCACTTCGAGAATATCGCTGGCTGAAAGAATTACAGAAGGCCTGCACCTGATGTGTGGAGCATCATGAAGGATTTCTGATCAGCTGGAGAAAAGGGCATGGCTCCGGTAAGAGGCCGATTACTGGCTGCACCACAGGTTGTTGATGAAATCGCTGTTGCTATGGCAGAGAACGCAACGCGAAATTTCCGATCGTCAGGCAGTGCGCCTGCTGTGTCACGTCAGTTGAACATTTCGTGGTCCACTGTACAGAAGGTGCTTCGAACCATTCTGAAATGGTATCCGTACAAGATCTATATCATACAGCAGCTTGCACCACAGTACGCAGAACGAAGTATTGCCTTTGCTCTGATATTTCTTGTAAGGATTGAAATTGACGAGGGTTGGACCATCCTATGCACAGACCAAGCTCATTTTTCTCTGACGGGTGAGGTGACCACAGAGAATTGCCTAGTGTGGGGATTTTCGCCTCCAGTCACTGTGCATGAAGCTCCTCTGCATGGTGAACGTGTCACCTTATGGTGTGGCTTCACAGCTACGTTCATCATTGGCCCATTCTTTTTTGGACAGGTTGGCGCTCAAGGACCAAAGACGTGCTGTGTGACGGGCCAGCGTTACTGCTACAAGCCTCGCCAGCATGTCATACCCACCCTACGGGAGAGGGACGCATTGAACTCAACAGTTAACATGCATAATGGGGCCCCACCGCACATCGCTCGTGGAGTTCACCTGCTTCTCCGAAACACATAATTAGCCTATCGTTTCCAAATACTTGGTCCCCCTAATTACCTCAATTTTGGTCGGGGGGCTACCTGAAGGACAGGGTTTACCAGGGGACCATTTACACATGTGCTGATCTGAAGCTCAGCATATCAAGAGAGGTGTCCAGCATACCTAAGGGCATGATTCTTTCTGCTGTGTAGAATGCAGTCCTGCGTTTTAAGACTGTTCTGGACACTGATGGGCGGCATATTGAGCCCCTTCCGTAGCAGTAATGGTAGCGGTATGTAATGGTGAGATGTAACGTAGCAGCACATTAAAAGCGCTTCAACTGAATTGATTCTGCATTATTCCTCTTCCCCATATCCTTCACATTACTGTATCCCTTTTGGTCCTCGTACTGCAATTAATTTCCGTGTTAAAACGTGTTAAATAGGGAAATCTTAGTTATAAAATGTTGAAATGTGTCTGAAGTCTTATGGGACTTAACTGCTAAGGTCACCAGTCCCTAAGCTTACACACTACTTAACCTAAATTATCCTAAGGACAAACACACACACCCATGCCCGAGGTAGGACTCGAACCTCCACCGAGACCGCTTAATTATAACCACCCGGAGCAATTATTAATAGTGTGAAACTGAAGTGGAATATAGTCGCACTCAAACAATAAAAAAGATTACAACTATAATAGAAATTTTGTAAGAGTGAATTAACTAGGAGCGTTGTTGTAGAGTATTATCGGGCTTGCGATGCAATCTGCTGAGCGCCACTGAAAAATAACACCTTCTTTAAGAGTTTGTTAGATGTCTGTTCGTTTGATTGCCTCGAAGTATGGATCCCTGTTAAAGATTTACTCAACAGTTTGTATCAGCGAACTGCGCCCTCTACCCTCCGCATCGTCGCTGTAGTGTGAACTTCGTACAAGATACTACACACAAATCACTCTAATTTCTAAGATTCCCAGTAGAAAACCGACAAACTGTTTTTGAGTATTCCCATTGATTGACGCTGCCCAGTACTCGCTTGACCATCATCAGTTTTGTTAATGGACTTCGAGAGATCTTGGAAAGGATACTAATTGTGAGAATAAAACCAGGTAGCCAACCGCAATTTCAACTCTACCTATATGGATATTTCGTATTAGAGGACGGAAACTGTGCAAGTGGTTGCATAAGAAGAACAGTATGACTCAACATTCAGTCGACGACAAAGTTATTATACAGGAAAGCGTCCGTGGACTTTTCAAGAGATACCATTCGACCATTAACCTCAAGCTATATAGACAGACTGCAGAGAACCAAACTTTGAATGCTGAGGCCAGGACTTGAACTTGGTTCCATCCGAATGCTATTTCAGCGTCTCAACTACAGCCCCAGATTGATGCGTTTACTTTTACTTATGTGAAACCACTGCGATCGAAAGTGGCTCCACTATATTTTGGGGCAAGGATACAGGCCTAGTACATAATGTCCTGTCTCTTGATATATATAACGTTGCTTTCATATAAAATTGTTATTAATCTTTGTTGTCTCAGAAACCTTACCTCATTATAAAAGTTTTATTTTTAGGCGGCATAGAAGTAGGTGCTGAAAAAGTGCTATGGAGGTGAAAAATATGTGAAATTGGTAATATTTCTTTACTGTTAATAGTTTTCTTGTAACTACAGCATCAACAAAGCGATCTTAATTTAAATTTTATTGTTACCTCTAACAGATCACTGTCTTATGCTGGTTGAAGATTACCGAAAATTTTTGTGTATGATCCAGTCAATGTTGGTCTCTAATACGGGATACACTTAGAAAAAAAAAAACCATTTTCTTTTAAGAAAAAGAAATACTCGATAAAGGAAAATTCTGAAATACTGGCAGAAGTAAAGCTGTGAGGACCGGGCGTGAGTCGTGCTTCGGTAGCTCAGATGGTAGAGCACTTGCCCGCGAAAGGCAAAGGTCCCGAGTTCGAGTCACGGTCGGGCACACAGTTTAAATCTGCCAGGAAGTTTCATATCAGCGCACACTCCGCTGCAGAGTGAAAATCTCATTCTGGAAATTCTGAAAGTTGTAACAATGCTTGTGGGCAGAGGTCAAGCATCAGCAAGGGTCTGTAATATTTTCCTCTATGTTGAATTATTTAGTGTTCAATTAGTCTGCCATTACCACCATTTTATTAATGCAGCTAATTGATCTTTGAAGACCATTAAGTGAAACCAAACGAAGCCAACGTCATTAAAATTGCAGATATTATATCCAAAACGTATGTAATTGTAGTAGTACTTTACGACTGACGTAATCAGTCTGTTTCATAGAAATGTCTGTTTGCTCATTTCCCGCCAATTACTGTACTTGCGTTCATCGTACTGAGAAGGCTTACATTCCACGACGGTGTTCTAACTTAATAGTAGTTTAATCGTCATGTATGCTATATTCTAATAAGATGGCTGTTGGGTAGTTAATCAGGTTTGTGTTTTGTCTAAGTGAGTGTTTAAGGAATAAATGTATACATAGGTCCAATTTTGTAATTTTTCCTGCTTTATAACTGGTGACGGCCTTGCCCTTCTCTTTCTTAAAAATTATTTCTTGAGCAAGGACAGCACCTCTATTCTATCGTTTCACCCAGTAGCTGTATTGTACCTCAGTAAACTGATACCACTTCAGCAATGTAACTGGAGAAAGACAGGGACACAATAATAATCCGATACGTATCAAAATTATAACAGAAAATTTTTGCGATCGTAATATTCACATTACCTGAATCTCATCACACTAGAAATGAAAATACCGCACCTAACGAAATGTTGATCCAATACTGTCCACAAAAATAACCTCAGAAAACAAAAAGTGAAAGTGTCACAATTTTTTTCCAAGATATCATATTCATAACTATTTGGAAAGCGTGAATTAACGTATATTTTGTAGGAAGATTTGGTCTTGATGATTACTTTCAGTTGTTGAAACAAATATTCCGTAAGTCTTCTCTCTTGTGAAGCCTATTGTTGCTTCAAATGCTTTGCAATTATTATATGAAATTTTATTTCGAGATACACTTCTCTTTGGTGGCGACTTTATTCATACACTTGCCATAGGTGATCGACCAGGCAAATATCTTGTGACTATTATCTGTTTTTAGTGATTCCTGTTAATGGTGAAGAAGTCATTCACAAGTGGTCACTTCTGTTTGTTTACAGAAAACGCCTCCTAGAGTTATCATAAAATACCCTCGCAACGTGTCCACATATGTTCGTGTGTTCGATGACAACTAATGCCGCGATGCCGGACTGGAAGTGACAATCGCAAACCATTGAGTTATCACACCAGCGGGTGACAGTAGTGAATAATAAGCAGTTGTGCGTTTCGGTATTCTAGGTTGTTTAATTACCATTGGTCTGATGATATGTCTCACATCCGTTGCAGATGAAACCCCTAAAAGTAATTTTTTTTCTGTTTTATCTGTTGTCTGCATTTTAAGGTCACTTAGTGAAAGTGAACGATGATACTCAATGTGTATGCAATGCACCAATATCTTTAGTTGTTAACGCGTAGCACAGGCTCGATCTTTGACGAATCTTGTAAAGCTTAGTAATATACAAGTTCGTTAGGATACAATACTACAGTGCCTGTGTTGTTGGGAAGTGCGATGCAATGTTCCTAGGGAATCCCTCATGACCGAAGGAACAGGCACTGCGGAGACTAAAGCCGTTATGAAGAACCTGAAATAAATTCGTAGTTGCGAATATGGATAACCATCAGCGGTATAACGAAATGACGGGTCCGAGTCACAGTCCAGCAAAAAATTTCGTTGTCGTAATTCCTTATCTATATTCCCAACTGCGAGTACATCTAATGCAACACTTACGTTTTTTTAGATAGGTATTCGGCGATCACACGCCCTGCAGACCACGCGCTGCTTCCACAAACTGCCTCCATTCCTTCCTGTTTTGTGCCAGGTTCCTCCAGGTGTCTTCAATTCCCAGGGCTGCTAGGTCCTTCGCCACGTCGTCGATCCAGCTCTGCCTTGATCGTCCAATGGGGCGTTTGGTGTTTGGTTTCCCCGATAGTGCCATCTTCGACGGTCTTCCATCTGGCATACGGGCTACATGGCCCACCCATTGTATTCTTTTGCTCTTTATCTTCTGTAGGGTAGTTGGTTGTCGCATCAGAAGGTAGATTTCCTCGTTTTTCCTCCGCTTCCATTCTCCGTTATCTAAAAATGGTCCCCATATCTTCCTATTCTTTCAAATATTAATAGTTTTTCTCTTTCTCCCTTAGTCATGCTCCATGTTTGTGAACCGTACATCACTGTGATGTAGATTTTCATCTTAGTGTTCACTGAGATCGATTTAGAGCCAAGCGTCTCTCTGAGGGAATGCATGCATTTCGTTCCCATTGCTATTCTTTCCTTGATGTCCATTTTTATGTTGTTGTTCTTGGTAAACCAAGATCCCAAGTATTTGAACCTACTCTCTTGAACCTCTTGCCACCTACGTCAAGAAATTCTACCTGCTCTTGTCTTCTTCCTAATTGCATGAACTCTGTTTTATCTCGATTCACTTTGAGCCCTACCTTCTGTGCATAATTGTCCATTTTCTGGTACATTACAGAACTTACTTATTCGACACTTCATTTTAGGTAATTTCCGCTATTGAGCAGTAAAATTTTACTCTTATGTCAACCTAATGCTAACATTTTGATTCACATTGCAATATTCAGGCCATCTCTGTCATTATAAATATGTTTAACAGCCTCTGGGCTTTAGTGATACGTGTTGTTCGCTGTTGTCATTACCATTGTACCCACTACAGATTTTTCGTTGCCCACAGCCCGAATAGCTTCAAGTTGGCTTTCATCCTCACGACGCTGGTTCAACTCTTCAATGGTTATGATATTTGTGGCAAAGATAACGTTTTGTAGTTGATGGCGAATCTTTTTTTGTGTATGTTGTTTCGTACATTTTTCACACTTTAAGTTCCTTGCTGCATGTGGACAGACATACGATAAAAAAGACGGCGAGCACCATCTCAATTGAATAACACGGTTAGATGGTATCGGATGAGTCCTTCCTGAAGGAGTTCTCTCCTTGTAAGAATTCTGCTCCAATGTAAACAGCAGGGTCCTTTGGAATAAATTATATCACTTGAATTATGTCTTCGAGGCTTAGTTTACCCTTAAAATCCATTCTGCCTTTTCAGAAATTCTAATGAAGTTGAGCGCTTACTGTGCGCAGCTCGTGGTCGTGCGGTAGCGTTCTCGCTTCCCACGCCCGGGTTCCCGGGTTCGATTCCCGTCGGGATGAGGGATTCTCTGTCCCTCGTGATGACTGGGTGTTGTGTGATGTCCTTAGGTTAGTTAGGTTTAAGTAGTTCTAAGTTCTAGGGGACTGATGATCATAGATGTTAAGTCCCATGATGCTCAGAGCAATTTGAACCATTTTTTTTAGCGCTTACTGCACGTGTTTGCACTGTAGTAGTAGAAGAAAACTATGGAAGCAATCGTACCATCGACATCGGGATCATTCGGACAGAAGTGAGGAAAGGAACACTCAGTATTTCTCTGAAGAGAAAGGAGGAAACGAATGAAAATTTAAATCAAGATGGGATAGCGGGAACTTCAATATTGTCCTTGTGGAGAGCGTTCCATTATTTTAACCAAGCTATCGAATCATCCTCAAGTTTCTTTCTATCGGTGCTTTCGACTGTACCTACTACATATTTCTTGGTTCATGCGAATACACGGTTTCTGCGAAAAGTTTATCGGAAAACTATAAAGACGTTTAGTGTACGTGCAATACTGCCTTTAAAACGTCTCGATGCCAAATGGGAAAAGAAAACCGCGAAGTCAAATACTGAAATTTACAAGTCAGTAAACAAGGAGAGCAGAACAAATGGAAAGGACGGTCATGAGCTTAAATCTGGAAACAAGAATTCTGCAAGTTCTGTAAAATTCTTAAGATTAAATGACATAATCTTCAACGGTAGAGCTCTCGTAAGTACACGTAAATTATTCGTATTACCTAAGCGTCCACCTATAACCGGATTGGACGGTAGAATTAAGATACGACCGTGGAAATAAAAAGGTTAGAATGGCATCTTGATGAAGCAGTTTGAATGAATTTACGGCGGTGAATAGCGTCGCTTTATCGTTCTAAAAGGAAGGAGAGACTTTAATGAAAAGAGAGAAAAGAGCGTCCAAGAGGTGGAAGAGGAGGTGCAGAGCAAAAGCTCCACACTGCCTAAGACCGCCGCCGGGCCGTTACGTAAGGGGGAGGTGTGGAGGGGGGGAGGGGTGGCGAGAGGGGGCTGGAGCAGTTGAGTCGCCAGTCCCAGGGAGGTAATGGTGCAACTGTAGCGGCTGCACGATGGGCTCTCTGTGAATGATTTTCATCACAGTCTCTGTCATATTTGAGAAGCTGAAATTAATTCTTCCCGTGGAATCTCCTTTATAAGCATCGGATCTGCACTATCTCTCAATTCTTCGGTGCACCTAAATGTCCATTTTGTTGAATAACTCTATTTCGTAGAAGATGGAGTTTGCCCGCAGATAGTTCTGTAGTAGGAAGGAAGCATGGTTATCGTTCTACGTCCCGCAGATACTTTTGAGGGTCACGAGAAAGGAGGGAGGAGGCAAATATCCGTGCAAAAGCAACCATCACATATTCCACAATGCAGAGAAAAGTTCTGTTTCAGAAGAGAGCAGCCTTAGTGTCGAATTTTTTAGAAACATTTGTTTTATTTTCATCCATCATAAACGACGTGTTTAGAAAGCCTGTTGCTGTACCAATAACGATTTAAATAATGAAGTATCAGCAATGATTATTTCGAAACACAGTCGTTCTGTGTTCTAAAACAGCTTTTTTTTTGGTTCTAGGCTATAAAAATCACATGTAGAACTTGTTCATGTTACTACACACGACGAACTGGCGAAAAGTTTTGTAATACGTGCACTGAACTCATCAGCTGTTACACACATAACATCATACAAAACCAGCTATAACAGTACACATGAAACCGCTGCGCACCTGTTCACTAATATATAAGATTTTTGGATACACCTTAACTTCCAGAAATCACATGCAAATGGTTTTAATGCAAGTGTTAGCAACATTTGTACATCAGAACAGGTCAGCAGAATGATGTCTACATAAAGAATCGATTCATTTTTGTCAGTTGTTCCTCCTGTAACAAAACATCTGTAGCAAATCCAAAAAAATGTTCAGTTTTTAATACTTCCCTCTTTTATTTCGGATCACTGTCAAACGTCGGTACGTACGCAGCAGAGAAAATCAGCTATTACCTGTTTGCTATGCAGGAGCCCATGGCATGAACAGCGCTTCGAGTACTCGTCAGCGGGTTCTCGTCTACGTGACGGTGGACATCCTCCACAAAGTCGAAAATGCGTCGCTTGGAGAACCACAGCCAGCCCTCCTAGCTGCTACCGAATCTGTTTCTCGTAGCTATTGTTGTAGTCGGACGAAAATGGTGTGTGATGTCATAAATGCCACACGGGACGACGACGACATCCTCTTCTCAGTATGTGTGCGTACTGTGAAGCTGGAGATTTGAAAGTCATCAGAATTCTAACTTACTGTACAGCCAAGCGGTACATTTCCGGACATAGGTTCCTATTCAAAACCTATCTGCTAAGTCCCCTCTACAGCCCCTAGAAGCCTCTAGTAGGAATTACGAAATACACTCTATAATGGAAAACGTAATTTTTCTTGTAAATAGTCACTGTTGAGTCGCATAGCAGCTATAAGTGACAGCTTCATTTGTATAGAAATGTAATCCACTAAAACAGAATGTCCTTGATTGTATCCAAACTTTTACTAAGTAGTAGTACTGCAATATCTTTTTATTAGGATTGGAACCTTAATAGTGGCAACGATTTGTATACAGCTCGTACAAAATAGATACATGTTTCAAAGTTTTACTGACCTTCAGAGTGGTCACCAGTATTGTGTATAACCCGTTGCCAGCGATTTGGAAGTGGTAGGATACTCTTAGCAGTGCAGGTTTATTGACACTTCGAGCGGCGCGATCTATTGCCCGACGAATTTGTAGCAGGTACGAAGCGAATGCCGTGAAGTGTTTCCCTCAGTTTAGAAATCGAGTTGAACTCACGAGGGCTTAAGTGAGGTGCGTGCAGTAGATGGTATAGCACTTAGCAGCCCCATCAGTCAAAGAAATCAGAAACAGAATGAGATTTTCACTCTGCAGCGGAGTGTGCGCTGATATGAAACTTCCTAGCAGATTAAAACTGTGTGCCCGACCGAGACTCGAACTCGGGACCTTTGCCTTTCGCGGGCAAGTGCTCTACCATCTGAGCTACCGAAGCACGACTCACGCCCGCTCCTTACAGCTTTACTTCTGCCAGTATCTCGTCTCCTAACTTCCGAACTTTACAGAAGCTCTCCTGCGAAACTTGCAGAACTAACACTTCTGAAAGAAAGGATGCTGCGGAGACATGGCTTAGCCACAGTCTGGGGGATGTTTCCAGAATGAGATTTTCACTCTGCAGCGGAGGGTGCGCTGATATGAAACTTCCTGGCAGATTAATACTGTGTGCCCGACCGAGACTCGAACTCGGGACCTTTGCCTTTCGCGGGCAAGTGCTCTACCATCCGAGCTACCGAAGCACGACTCACGGCTGGTCAGTATTTTTTCTTTCAGGAGTGTTAGTTCTGCAAGTTTCGCAGGAGAGCTTCTGTAAAGTTTGGAAGGTAGGAGACGAGATACTGGCAGAAGTAAAGCTGTGAGGACGGGGCGTGAGTCGTGCTTCGGTAGCTCAGATGGTGGCTGGGAGTGGTGGCGTGCTCCTGTAATCCAGCGACCTGGAAGCCGGGTGTAGTGGATAGTCTGAGGATGGGAGTACTGTTTCGCAGCATCCTGTGTTGATCTGGCGTCCGCACTTAGATCGCCATCAATATGGTCGCTTAAGAGGAGTCTTGGGCGACCAGGTTAGCTAAGGACGGGTGCACAGGGCCAGGCAGGAAACTGAGCAGCCGAAAGTCCCCGTGGCGGTTAGCAGAGGGATAGCGTCAGAGAGTGGGAACTGTGTAGCAGCCTGTCCGATACGACCAGACCTACACCCAACTATAAAAAAAAAAAAAATAAAAAAAAAAAAAAGCCTTTCGCCGCGGATCAGCTCGGACTTGTTTACGTCTCGGCTGCGAACGGTCGCGGAAGAAGCGGTGTTTACACCGTAGTCACTCGTGTGTGTTACTGTTTGAATCGAACGCAATGGTACACAATTTCCGAAAAACCACGATACAGTTCACGTTCTGTAACGAGTATGCACGACCAAAGGCTTTCGAAATCGAACGTTTCTTGAGGGACGAAGTGCATCTTAATTACACGGAGATTATTGGAATTCATTTATCAATCGTGAGCAGCACTCTTTACGTAAAGATGATTGACGACGCGGCATGCGATAGGATCACTGAAGCCGCCAAACGAGGATTCCAGTTCCGACACTCCGATGGTCATATTGGCGAAGTTTTAGTCGCGCATTCGGGCCTGGGCGTGCGTACGATTCGAATCTTCGAGCTGCCTTTCGAGGTACCGGAATCATTGGTCACTGAATCACTCCAGCCATATGGCAGAGTTATTAGTCATACGGCCGAACGCTGGGCAAGTTTTAGCACGTATCCAGTGCTCAATGGTGTCCGACAGGTGCGAATTGCCCTTACGAAACATGTGCCATCGTACATAAACATCGGCGGCTGTAGAGCTATTGTCATCTATGATGGACAGCCCCGGACATGTTCCGGGTGTGGTGGTGAAGGACATCTTCGATCAGCATGTATGCAGAGGAGACTCGTGCAACTCCCCAGCGGAGACTTCCAGAATCCGACTACACCAACGTCACTGCCGATGACTTACGTGACGGCACTTCGCGGGGAGGTGACGCCGAGATCGGAGCGCACCATCGAACCGACGCCGCAGTTGATTGAGGCGCCTTCGGACACCACTGAAGAAGGAATGGCTCCGACCAACCTCCAATCTCAGACACTACAGGTGGCGCAGAAAGAGGATGACAGCATCCCAGTAGGCATGGAAGCTGAAGTGGAACGGCCCCAGGGCATTGTGGCGGCGGCGGGAACGCAGGAGATGCAAGATGCGCCAACACCAGAGGCCGAGGTTAGGGCCCGCAAACAACGCTCGCCAAAGCGGCGCAAGAAGCGCCGACTAAACTCTGCGGAGACGCTCCCTTCTCTTCTTGGGAGCCCAGACGAGTCTAACACAATGGACCTGTCTGACATGGAACCACAAGCTTCGGATGTCGCAGATCATATGAATTCGGACAGTGAAATGATGTCGTATCGTTCAGACGACGCATCCGCTCAGGGGCCTGCTACCCCTTCGGCGGTGGAGTCTACAGCTGCGAAAGAACAACAGATGTCACACATCAATGCCGCACAGGAAAATTTGGAGCCCACCAATAGTATCAGCTGGTATGAGCAGGAAGACGACAACACCGATGCGGACCATTCTATTGGTGGGGCCTTGCATCCGTCCGCATCTCAAGCAACCTAATGCCGCAGGGACACGGTCCTCGGGCGACCCTCGGCGGATGTGCAAAGGGGCTATCGACACGGTGAAACTTTGTCATTTTAACATCATGTGGAGATGACAGCTACTCGACCCCAGGCATACAGAATAGGGACAGTGAATGTAAATACCATTAGATCGCCCGTGAAACAGCAGTTGTTTAGGGACATGATATACGCGTCGGATGTGGATATACTGATGGTGCAGGAAATTTACATTCCTGAGTTCCAGGAAGTACATGGATACATCTCCTACACCTCGCCGCACTCGAACAACGACAGTGGAACGGCGATATTGGTCCGGGACGGGATTCCGGTCCGAGACCTGGCTTATCTACCTTCGGCACGAGGACTGGCGATAACTGTTAATGGAATTCGCATTCTCAATGTTTATGCCCCTTCCGGCACAGGCAACAGACGGGCGCGTGCGAGATTTTATTCGGAAGAGATTGTGCCCTTATTTACCGGCAGATTCGATCATTTCATTATAGGTGGTGACTTCAATTGTGTTTTAGCCCAAAAAGACCAGACACCACATTACAATACCTGTCGTGAATTGCATGTGCTATGCCGGGATCTGGAGTTAAGCGACACCTGGGACATGATTCATAGGAACCGTGAGGGATATACTTTTTTTACCAGTCACTCAGCGAGCAGACTCGATCGAATATATGTTTCGGTTGGCCTACAGGATAAGGTGGTCGACGCGGAACGATGGCCTGCGGCATTTACTGATCATCTGGCTTACATTTGTACCATATCACTCCCTCGGCAAAGTGTGTGGAGAAGCCGCGGGACATGGAAGCTCAATTCGTCCCTTTTGGCGGACCCCGAATGTCGTCAGAGAGTCGAGGAGGTATGGGCCACATGTCAACGCCGTCTACTGACATATAGCTCCGTGCTTCAGTGGTGGCTCGAATGTACTAAGCCGGCACTAAGAAGAACTCTCATACAGTATGGTCGGGATAAGACGAGATGGCACAGAGACACTCTTGATTATTATTACACCATGCTTCGTGAGCTGTCCTTCCAGGTGCCGTCTGCAGAACATCATGCGGAAGTTCATCGTGTCAAGGCACAAATCCTATCGATCACGCGACGACGACTAGGTGGCATCCCAATACGGGTGAGATGTCTTGATACCATCACTGGGGAACGTACCTCGATGCACCATGTGTCGCGGGAACATAAGCGTTACCGCCGGGCATTGGTAACAGTGCTCCACGGTTTAGATGGCCGTCGACTGACAACACAACAGGCCATTGCAAATGAATTTTTAGAGCATTTCCGCCATCTCTATGCCGGTACACCGACGGACCGTCTGGTGGGGGAAGAGATACTGCAACATCTGCAAACGACACTGACAGAGACGGATAAGGCAGCGCTTATGGAGCCACTCACAGAAGACGATATAAAGGTGGCACTCACAAAAGGAGCGGCCCATAAATCACCGGGGCCATATGGGATTACGCTAGAGTTTTATCGAGAATTCGTGGACATGATGATGCCACAGTTGGTGTCGATGTACAATGAGGCGGAGAGTCCGAACATGTGCCTACCGTCAGATTTTGTGACGGGCTTTCTTCTTCCCATCCCGAAGATGGCGGGGAGTCGCAGTGTTAATCAATATCGGCCTCTCACTATGCTAAACACCGATTATAAAATTTTTGCACGGCTACTAGCGTCTCGTCTCCAGCTGGCGATATCCAGGACAATATCCCCTGATCAGGCTTGCCTAGGGTGCGAAGCAACATCTCCTCGGCGTTAAGTGAATACCGTGACGTTATCGCCCTTGCGGAAACTTGTAAAATGCGAGCGGCGATGATATCTGTGGACTTCGATCGTGCGTTCGACAGGATAAACCATGACTTCTTGGCGTCCGTCATGAGCCGAATGGAGATTCCACCTGTTTTCATCTCCATCATTATGAGGCTACTATGAGGGGCTACATCGAAGGTGATTGTAAACGGTCGGGAAGCGGGCTCGGTTCATATTAATAGCTCCGTCCGACAAGGGTGCCCACTCTCCATGATGCTGTTTGCGATAGCGCTTGAGCCGCTGATGTGTGTTATGAGGCGCTCACTTACTGGGATAGCGCTTAATGAGAACGCTTTCGTTTGTCGCGCATATGCGGACGACCTGATCCTTCTTGTCAGATCAGGTCATGAAGTGCATCAGGCTGTTGAATACCTAGACTCTTACGGGACGGCAGCAGGCAGTGTCATTAACATGACGAAATCCAAAATTATGCACATTGGACGGGGTCTGGAAGACATACCGGGACCGTTTCAGACGGTGGAATCGCTGAGATGTCTGGGGATCACATTTACCCGTTCACTACGGCGGTCAGCGGCGGCGAGTTCTCGGCGGCTTCTGCAAAATGTTCGTCTGGCGATACGGAACAACTCACTGAGAGCCTTTGACATGATCCAGCGTGTGGCATACACTAACGTTCACATAGCGTCACGACTGCACCATTTAGCGCAGATCCTACCAATACCGAAGGGTATTGCAGACCGCCTCATGGCTGCCTTTGGTTACTATGTTAGTACTGGGATGTTGTTTAAGATCACATATGACACGTTAACGCTACAATTCCGGAACGGTGGCCTCAACCTCACAAACGTGCGAAACAAAGCTCTGGCGCTTTACATGCGAGCGATGATACGAAATTGGCAACAACGAAAGCACACCATAACGTCAGCTCTGATAGAAGTACTTGTTCCGCCTTCGTACGAACCCCCTATTGCGGTGGGCAATATTTCGCCTTCTCTTGCACACATTGCCTCATTTCTTGTTGATTACAGTTATGTTCGTCTGAAAGTACCTTCGACGAGAATACCCACGACTCGGGAGATCTATAGGTGCTTGATGGATCACCATGGCCGCAACATAATGGAATTCAAATACCCGTCGAGAACGTGGAACCACATTTGGTGTGCAGTGCATACTCCATTACTGCCAACAGCAGCGAGATCGATGTGGTACATTCTTATAAACCGTAAACTTGTGACCAGGAGTCGATTACATACAATTCATATGGTCGATT
This sequence comes from Schistocerca serialis cubense, assembly GCF_023864345.2. NCBI lineage: Eukaryota > Metazoa > Arthropoda > Insecta > Orthoptera > Acrididae > Schistocerca > Schistocerca serialis. The sequence goes on from NC_064639.1 coordinate 511,725,487, forward strand.
CTCCTCTTTGCACGAACTGTGGCCTGTTAGCAACGGAGGAACATGGTTTAGTGTGTGGCGCAGCGAGGGACGTCTGGATGCTGACGCGTCGAATATTGGCCTTCCTTCGGCGCACTAACTACACAGAAATCACATCGGATGTACTTTTTCTACCGGACAAGACCTTTTTTCCCAAACAAAAGATGTATGCGGTCAATTGGATCGCTGGACATGCGACGAAATATTTGTATTCGTACGATATTAAGTCCGTGATGGATTATTGGATGTATTTACAAGAACAACACGAGCTCATACGGAGTCATACAAAATACAGGACTTACTTTTCCAATTTTTTAGGAAGTGTTTTTCACAATCCGCCCGACAGCTGGGGTGTCCCAGAACTGAGAAGACTCCTGCAGCAGAACGACTAGAGACAATACTGCGCGGTTCAGTTGTATTGGCATACAGCACACTGAGAAGAAAACTGGCCCCTACATGGTCGACGCAGGAGAAATACATAAATATATGCCGCCCACAAAGGCAGAAATGGTCAAGATTATATGGCTGTCTGCCAGATTTATGATGCGACACCGCGTGCTGCAGGGATTGTGATGCAGATGATAACTTCATTTTCACTCCCGCCCGTGACTAGGATTGTCATTTACTTTATTCATGTTCCACAAAAAAAAAGGGCGGCCTTTACATTGATTTTCTGGTTTCCAAATTGTTTTTGCTTTGTTTTTGCTGTCTCGAACCTTTTCTTATCCCTAAGATAGTACAATTGTACGAATAAAGATTATTTGTTTACCCTGCCTTCCTGCTCCCAAAAAAAAAAAGAAAAAAAAAGCGGTCTAAGGCGCCAGATTTAAGCTCTGGTTCCCGTAAGGGAGCGTGGGTTCGTACCCCACATCTGGAAAAAAAAAAAAAAAAAAAAAAAAAAAAGAGATGGTAGAGCACTTGCCCGCGAAAGGTAAAGATCCCGAGTTCGAGTCTCGGTAGGGCACACAATTTTAATCTGCCAGGAAGTTTCAAATCAGAAACAGCTTGCACTGTACGTGCTTGAGCATTGTCCTGCAACATTGTAGCACTTCTGAAGCGAATGCCATGAAGTGTTTCCTTCAGTTTAGAAATCGAGTTTTCCAGTTTTCCGGTTCCAGTCAGACCATAAAAAGACGTCTGCAGGGAAAGAGAATTAGAATAAAATTTCGCAGACATAATTTCTAGGAATCAATTTTTTAAACGTTTCTTTTCTCCTTACTGTAATTTTCTTCCATCGTTCTGACACGGGAGCCAAAATTGTTTAAAAATACAAGGACCATTTTAAAATATTCGTATTGCTTTTTCGTCATCATTAAATGTGAGTCACACTTTGGTGATATTAAAACCATTTGTGTCTCTGGCAAATTATGTTGATGTAGGTCTTAATAATGAGCAGGCAGCATTTATGAGATTGCACTAAAAGCGGTGGAATGTGCACCAGGAGAGGATAAGCTGGGATTAGAATAGTTAACTGGTGCTGTGTGAAATGAGGCGGCAGTGGAATTGGTGGGTTGGAATATGTGAATGTCTAGGGGACAAGAGAGGATGGCAGGAGACATGAAGTTTAAGGTGAGGGAAATTTGGATGGAGCCCTGCTGGTCATGGTTATGTTGAGAGAAGAAAAATTGTTCGAAAAGAGGAGGAGGACAGATATGAGAAATGACAGCATCCGAAAGGAACATAAGTGCTCGTCTCCTTTTATGGTTGGGCCAGATTGGGAGACAATACGGAGTACGTCTAAGTGCAGGCTCTGTGGAATATGGCTCGGCTGGATGACCAGGTTAATAATTAGGAGGAAAAACATCTACATATACGTCTACATCTATGTGATTACTGTGCGATTCACGATAAAGTGCTTGGCGGAAGGTTCAATGAACCAGCTTCAAGCTGTCTCTGTACCGTTCCACTCTCGAACGGCGAGCGTTAAGAACGAGCATTAAAATTTTTCTGTATGAGCCCTGGTTCCTCTTATTTTATCGTGATAATATCATGTTTGTGGCACTATCTCCCTTATTTCTCGATAATGCAAAACGAGCTGCCATTCTTTGAACTTTTTCGACGTCATCCGTCAGTCCGATCTCATGCGGAGCGCACAACGATACTCCAGAATAGGTTGGACAAGCGTGGTGTAAACAGTCTCTTTAGTAGTCCTTCCAAGTGTCCTACCAATGAATCGTAGTCTTTGGTTTGCTCTACCCACAACATTATCTATGTGATCGTTCCAATTTAGGTTATTTGTAACTGTAGTCCCTAAGTAATTAGTTAAATTTACAGCCTTCAGATTTGTGTGACTTACCGCTTAATCGAAATTTAGCTAACTTCCTTTAGAACTCATGTGAATAACTTCACACTTTTCTTCATTCAGTGTCAATTATCACTTTTCGCACCATATGGATATCTTATCTATATCATTTTGCAATTCGTTTCGGTCATGTGATGACTTTACAAGACGGTAAATTACAGTATCATCTGCAAACAATCTAAGAGGGCTACTCAGATTGTCTCCTACATCGTTAATACAGATCAAAAACGATAGAGAGGCTATAACACTTCCTTGGGGAATGCTGGGTATTACTTCTGTTTTACTCGATGCCTTTTCATCTATTACTACGAATTGTGACCTTTCTGATAGGAAATCACGTATCCAGTGGCACAACTGAGGCGACATTCCATATGCACGCAGTTTGGTTAGATGGCGCTTGTGAGGAACGGAGTCAAAAGGCTTCTGGAAATCTAAAAATATGGAATCAGTTTGACATCCCCTGTCATAGCACTCATTACTTCATGAGTCTAAAGAGCTGGTTGTGTTTCACAAGAACGATATTATCTGAATCCCTGCTGACTATGTGTCAATAAGTTGTTTTCTTCGAGGTTCTTCATCTTCTTCGAAAACAGTATATGTTTCAAAACCCTACTGCAAATCGACGTTAGTTACATGGGCCTGTAATTTAGCGGATTACTCCTATTTCCCCTTTTGTATTGGTGTGACTAGAGCAATTTTCCAGTCTTTAGGTATGGATCATTCTATGAGCGAGCGGTTGTATATAATTGCTAAATATAGAGCTATTGTATCAGCATACTCTGAAAAGATCCTGACTAGTATACAATCTGGACCGGAGGCCTTGTCTTTATTAAGTGATTTAAGGGTAGTTAAAACAGAATTTTTTTTCACATTTTCCGATTTTCATGTCATTATAAAATATGCAATTTTCCGAATAAAATGATATGTATATCACTTCTAAACTCGCATGGGAAGTATTTTATTTTATTTTTTAAAATATAATCCGCACCCGTTGAAAACGTTAAAAGTTTTACTTCAAGATCTAATAAAACTAGTAATTTTTTATATATAAGGCTGTGTATTGCTGTGTTATAGAGTTTAAATTATGTGTTTGTACTGGTAGCACTGTCAAAAACAGTATCGTATCGTTTCATAGTATAAACACACGTTGTATGTCGAAGTGCTGATGTTTTTCCGAGGAAAAGTGACGAATACATTGGTAAATCTTTCAGAAAGTGAAGTATGACGCCAAAACGAAGTGTTTTTAAGAAACATGAGTTTTATGGTAATAGATTTTCGAATAAAGAGAAACATTGTGTTCAACATGTGGCGTGTGATATTACAGACAATGAAATGCAGGTTAACTCTTCAATGTCTAGAGAAACACCGATTCGTGCTTCGAAGATTGAAATAAAACGTTGTGATACACAGTTTTCTCAAAACGAAAGTTATGTAAATGGTAGGTTACGTTATATTCTGATAGATTTACACATCCTAACAAGGGTTTTAGGTGAATGTGTGTGTTGTAAAATATGTCGAGGGTCAGTTAGTTTACACGAAAACAGTGAGGTATCAAATGGACCTGCCACGAAAGTTACCATTAATCGTGCCAGTTGTAAATATATTCATTCATTTTGAAATTCTGATAAGTGTAAAGATAGTTATTTCGAAGTAAATTTTAGGTGGTTGTATGGACTGAGAGCTATTGGCAAAGTACACACTGCTGTAGAAACAGTGTGTGCCGTGATGAATATGCAACGTCCACCTTATAAAATCGACAAGTATGCAGGATTTATTAGAGCTACTGTGGAATCCGTTGCATGCGAATCAATGAAGGGTACTGCAAATGAGGCTTTTGAAATAAGACATACCAGTAGTTTTTGATGGCACTTGGCGGAAGTGTGGCTACAGTTCTAAGAATTCTGTTGCTACGGAGACCAGTTTGGGTACTGGAAAGGTAATAGATTTCCAGATTTTAACCAAACATGGTTATAAGTGTAAATCAGGGAAAATGTGTGACACAAATTATGAAGGAGCAAGTGGTTGTATGGAGGCCTCTGCAGCTACTGAAATTTTTAGTCGATTTGTGAACGAAAGTGGATTGCGTTACAGCAAGTTCTTAAGTGATGGAGACTCAAAAGCATATAACAGTGTAGTAGCCGCTCAGCTTTATGGTGAGAAGATTATCACAAAACTGGAATGTGTTGGTCTTCTCCAGAAGAGGATGAAGAGGTTGGGGACCAAGTTGAGAAAGTTGAAACAAAGTTTGAGAGACAAGAAACTTTCTGATGGTAAAACCATAAGTGGCAGGTTGACAGACAAAATGATTGATGAACTACAGCAGTATTATGGGATGGCAATTAGAAATAATACTGAGGGTTTGTTGAAAATTAAGCAGAGAATATGGGCTACCCTCTTCCACAGACTGTCAACTGATGAAAAACCAGTACACCACTTTTGCCCTCCTGGACCTGATTCATGGTGCAATCACCGCAATGTCCAGTACTCAAACAGTTCATACAGCCAGAAAATTCCATCCTAGCAGCAGTCATGGATATCATAAAACCTATTTACAGAGACCTGGCAAATCCTGAATTACTGAAGAAGTGTCTGCATGGTCAGACTCAAAATCTCAATGAGTCATTCAGTAATCTTATATGGACACTCTCACCAAAAAATATTTTTGTTGGAATGAAGACACTAAAGTGGGGGGGGGGGGTCAGTGATACTGTTATTGCTTTTAATAACGGCAACATTGGTAGAGTGAAAGTGCTACAGCATATGGGAATTAATACTGGAGCAAACTAAATCTAAGAACTTGACCGGGTGGATAAGGTTCGCATTGATAAAGCAGACTATGCAGCATAGTTGGCCACTAAGGAGTCCAGAAAGAAGAAGAAAAAACTTGGAAAAAGATCAAGAGGATGATATTCAGTACGGTGCAGGGTGCTTCTGAGTGACTAAAAATAAAAAATTAAGCATATATTAAGTGAGTTACAGTCTTTTGATACTTTAGAAGCCTTTCATGAAAATTTACATTGTCTATTGCATTTTCCCCTAAATCTTAGAAACCATTTCGAGTAGAGTATTCAAATTTTCAGGGAGTAATAACATACATATCCTGAGTCTACTGAACTAAAAGTAGAACATAATGTTAAGTATATTTAAAATTATTTAGGATGAGGTACAAAAAAAGTGTACATAATTTTGACCGTGTAATTAAAAAATTGTATTTCCGAAAGCAGCGGCTGAAATGCAATTATTGTAGTTCAGTAGACTCAGAACATGCAGTTTAATGTCCCGTAAAAGCTTCATGTCAATGGCTACAGTGGTTCCTGAAACACAGGGAAGCCAAGTCACTTAATTTAACACTGTCGAGATATGGCGTTCCAACTCCACTTAAGCTGCTTTGCTACACCGAGGATATCTACTTCTATGTTTCCTTGACAGAAATTCAAGAATATCTACTTCGTCTTCTTTCGTGATTGAGTTTCGGAAAACTGGGTTTAATAACTCTGTTTTAGACTGCACCGTTGTTATCGTGCAGTGAAGGTATTGATTGCGTCTCGCCATTGGGGTGCTCTATGTATGACCGGAATCTCGCCGGCCGCGGTGGCCGTGCGGTTCTAGGCGCTACAGTCTGGAGCCGCAGGACCGCTACGGTCGCAGGTTCAAATCCTGCCTCGGGCATGGTTGTGTGTGATGTCCTTAGGTTAGTTAGGTTTAAGTAGTTCTAAGTTCTAGGGGGCTGATGACCTCAGAAGTTAAGTCCCATAGTGCTCAGAGCCATTTGAACCATTTGAACCGGAATCTCTTTGAGTTTTCTGCCATATTCCGAGACAGAGTTTATTTGTGAAAATTATTAAAAACGTCAGGCATTGAAGTACGCGCTATATTTCGAACTTCTGCAAAACTTTGCCAGTCCTGGGGATTTTGCGTTCTTTTAAATTTGGCATGCATTTTGCGTTGCTTCTGCAAAGCGATGTGACCCGTTTTGTGTACCATGGGGGATTAGTACCATCACTTATTAATTTATGTGGTATATATCTCTCAATTGCTGTCGATACAATCTCTTGGAAAACATTCCACATCTTTCTACGCTGACATGGACAGATCAGAAGGGGTGGAGACTGTCTCTTAAAAAGGCGTTAAGATCATTTTTATCAGCTTTTTTAAATAGCTGTATTTTGCGTTTATTTTTTATGGTAGTAGGTGTTACGGCATTCAGCCTGCCTTGTGGTCGCAGATTCCTGTATTCTGTATCCGTATCATGTATTTGTCCAGGACCATTTGTTGCCAAGAGGTCATGTATGCTTTCGCAAACATTTACGCTCCGAATGAGCTCATGAACTATTTGTTCGAAATAATTTTCTGAGAAAGCATTCAGTATAATTGCGGATGACCTTTTATGCCTGAAGCCTGCTTGAAACGTATAATTTTTTCAACATATTGAGGGTAGATTGAACTGTCCACCGACTATGATTATATGAGTGGGGTATATGTTTGAAATCAAACTTAAGTTTCCTTTGAACTGTTCAGCAACAATATCTTCTGAGACGGGGTTTTCGGTAAAACGATCCAATTAATAGTTTAGTCCGGTTGTCAAGTATAACCTCTATCCATACTATTTCACAGGAACTATCTACTTCAATTTCAATACCAGGTAAACTATTTCTGACAGCAATAAATACTCAACCACCACCTGTATTTAATCTATCCTTTCTGAACACTCTTTCGTCGTTTGAAAAAATTTCGGCGGAACTTATTTCCGGCTTTAGCCAGCTTCCCGTGTCTATAACTATTTGAGCTTCCCTGCTTTCTATTAGCGCTTGGAGCTCTGCTTCTTTGCCAACACAGCTACGACAATTTACAACTACAATACTGATTGTTGCTGGAACTACCTTATTGTGTTTTCTCTGTCCTCTTTTAGACGGACGCCCTTTCTATGTTTCCTGAGACCCTATAACCTAAACCCTGCCCAGTCCCTTCCACACAGCCCCCACTACCCGTATAGCCGCTTCCTGTGTGTAGTGGACTCCTGACCTATTAACTAGAACCCGGAAACCCACCAAGCAATGGCGCAAGTCAAGGAATCTACAGCCTACACGGTGGCAGAACCGCCTGAGCTTCTGATTCGGACCCTGCGCTCGGCCCTGCACCAAAGGGCCGCAGTCGGTTCTATTGATGATGCAGCAGATGGTGAGCTCTGCCTTAATCTAACAAGCACGACGCAATCTTTACCATTTCCGCTAGCCGCCCGAAACCAGAGAGAACCTCCTCCAATCCAAAGCTACACAAGTCATTGGTACCGACATGAGCTACTACCTGCAGTTGGCTGTACCCTGTCATCTTCATGGAATCCGGAAGCATACTTTCCACATCCGGAATGACTCCTCCCAGTATGCACACGGAGTGCAATACTGGCTTCCTTGCCCTCCTTGGTAGCCAAGTTCCTGAGGGGCCCCACCACGCCCCTAACGTTGGAGCTCCCAACTACGAGCAAACCCACCCTCTGTGAACGCTCAGACCTTGCGTGCCGAGAAGCTTCCTCTGGAACAGGGTGGACAACTGCATCCGGCTACGAGACTTCGTCAGGCACAGGTAACGCCCGAAACCTGTTCGTCAAACGAATTGGGGAGGCCCTACGATCGTACCCTCGGAAAGTCTTTCGCTGCCTGACGGACTTTGGAATGACCTCCCACTCGACCACGGGTGAGGGGTCAACCCCTGTGCAGGCAGTACCCGCGGGTTGTCCACAGCTTTGGACAGATCGGGGGACACATGGGACGTGCCCGACGTCACTCGCATCCTCGCGTCCGACCCCCCACAGTGATGCCCCTTGGCAGCAGCCTCAAGCTGTGAGACGAAGCCAACACAGCGAGGAGCTGTGAGTGAAGGGTCGCGAAATTAGCTCGCATCTGTAAACAGCAATTAAAGTTCATATCCATTACTGAAGTCGCTCCTATTTGAAGCTCGTAAAAATATGTCACAAACGAACGGTATACTCGCCTTATTAGCAGCAGAAACTCGAGGTGCTCTCTCACTGACGGTCTAACCGACACTGATACACTAACCAAAACAAACAAAAGCCTGTACGATACGAGGGTCGATACAAGCATCGATAGCAACGGCGGTACTCTACGTTACAATGTTATTAAAATAAAAGGTTGTTCCTAGTAAGCACTCAAATAAGCAAGAAATGGCAAAAATAAACTAGTAGCTACACAGGTAACTGAAAATAAGTCGCTCATGTTTGAAGCTCGTAAAAATATATAACAAGCGAACGTTGTACTCGCCTTATTAGCAGCAGAAACTAGAGGTGCTCTCTCACTGACAGTCTAACCGATGCGGTTATGGAAGTCAAGTTCGCAGGATGCAGAGGATAGATGGAGATGTCGATTTTGGATGAAGAAGGGGCTCAATGAGACAACTTGGGAAAGAATTCGTGTTGTGGTAGGTGAGTGGAGGTAATAAGCAAGACGAAGCTGTATAAGGACGTAAAACATTGTTTGCGTCCTTCATTTATTTGCTTACCATATACCGTACCTGTTTAGACCCTATTAGAAAATGATCGCTCCATAATTACTACAGAAATAATACTGCGTGAGCCATCTGTCAACATAGTCAGTACTGCTGGTTGGACATGTTTCTCCCATATTAACTCCTGACGACATCCTAATCGGCGATACTACAGATAGCTGTCAACCCCACCTTCATAACGCAACGGCAATGGAATTCCTGTCTCACCATCACAATGTGTGCTCGGTCCATACAGACTCGCCCAAGTATAGTGAAGGCGCTGATAGCCCCGAAGCAAACGACAATGCCTATTATGACAGCCGAACTGATTGCCATTTTGGAAGCCCTGCTATTCGCATAGTGGACAAAATGGTTCACATGGCTCTGAGCACTATGGAACATGTGAGGTCATCAGTCTCCTAGAACTTAGAACTACTTAAACCTAACTAACCTAAGGACATCACACACATCCATGGCCGAGGCAGGATTCGAACCTGCGACAGTAGCAGTCGCGCGATTCCGGAGTGAATCGCCTTGAACTACTCGGCCACCGCGGCCGGCTCATAGTGGACAACAACAGGCAAAATATTCACTTTGTCTGGCAGTATATCAGGGATATAGATGGTTAAAGCCATCATACTAGTTGTACCATAATGACAGCAAATACCAACATTGTGTGCAGAGGAACTATTGCAAGAACGTGATGGTTTGGATGAAAGGCCACTCCGGCATACCTGGAAATGAGCAAGTATATGTGCTAGTAAAGCAAGAATACCTACAGAGATATCTTAAATATGATGAACTACCTCTCACCGTTATGATACCCATGTTCAGAAAGCTGTTGTCATTGGACTGTAAAGAGCAATGGTCAAGGACATCTAAAATCACAGGCAGCCACCGTGCGCTAATTCATCCCACGAATCCAAGAGCACTGTGGTATAATAAGATATAAACATCAAGCAGCTTTACAGCAGTTATAGCATGGCTGAAATTTAATAATTGGTAGTTCACCCTAATGGCCATCCTTCTATGTGATTGCGGAGAGAAAGGAATATTTATACAGTGTTCTTGGAATACGTATTACAGTAACGTACTTGCAAGTAATCTTCGGGCTCTTGATCATCAGTTCACAATCAGCCTCCAAACCTTGTTAGCATCCAACGATATAGCAACGTATAAAATACTGTACGGCTCGTCCATAGTTTCAATATTCCGATATGGCTCCCTGCGTTGCTAATGTAATGCTCTTGGTAATTAGAGTGCCAGGAGAAGACGAAAGCACAATTCACTGCTGCTCAGCAGGATGTGGAAAGCTTCACCAATAAATGTATGTCACCATATGCCTCCTATATGTATGTGTCTGAACACTGATGAATCTATACGTATGGCTATAATACTCAGATCTAGTTTTTGTATATTGTTGTCGTATTCTGCGTGTGTGTTATTATTAGACCTACAAAAATAATCAATTCTCTATTCGAAGCTTCTGAAGCAATTCTTACAGGACACACAAAAGAACATTTTATTGTTAGTTTAGACACACAGTCATTAATATGAATTGATTCGGAATATCTCAAATATGTACCAAAAGCGAATTATCATTTCTTATTGTGTTACTAGCAGGAATTTTACCTCATGCTACGTCTGTGTATCCTTTGTTAAATTTTCGTCTTATTTACTTCCTTCAGTATACTGCCGATGTAATATTTGTTTTATGTCAGAATCTGTCCTCTGTTAAGCCACTGTAGCTTCGTACCAGAGAACGAATTGAACTTACGTATACTTGGAGACGCAAGGAAATGTCATGGTTGGGACTTATTGGTAGCACGTCGCAATATCCCAATATGGGAAAAATCATTTTCATTTTCTTTTCCCTGAAAGTATATTTTGTTTGTATTTTTTTTAAACGCTAATGGGACAATCCTGCCCACAACTCAGTATTTTGGTTATATGTCGTTAAGGGACAGAGCAAATAACTATAGCGCTAACATTGATCCTTAAGGGTCTCCTGATTTTATGTATCTCTCCCTTCCCCTCGTTATTGACTGTTGACACTCTATAAAATAAGGGTTTACAAACGCTCTTAGGATTGATCGACAGTCCTAAAATGTCAATTTTGCACTTATTATATCGAATTTGAAAGTTTATTGCCAATTACTGTTTAACGTGCTTCTTTACAGCCGATTTAGAGTCAGTTACAAGTCATTTGCAAGTGTATTATGTATATATTTTGTAGGGTGAACGGTCGCGTAGTAAATTGCATAAGTTTGAACGACCTGCGTCATTGTCAACAAAAGGAAACGTTGTACACTATGCATTTCATATTGTGACGGTACTTTCATCGGTATAAACGTTTAATAAAGTAGATGATGTCTCTTAATGAAATTCTAAGCGTCTGATTTCGATGGACTTGCTGTTAACAGCTACATCGATTCAAGGAGTGGCACCTCCACCACTCCAAGAGGATATAATTACGCCAGCCAAAAGTATTCTCCCGCAGGAGACATCATGGCAGCACCATGTACCACAGCCCCTATCTCTAATAATGGCCTCAGTTCAGCGGTGAGGAGAGCCCACAACTTTTTTCAAGTGTTCTATACCCAGCTGAAGCCACTCATTGAAAAAATATCTTTGTATTAGTTTGCACAGACCTGTCAAATTGCGACGATGTTAATTATTACGTTCCACACGCTGTTGCAAATAGTACCAGATATTTCATATGGTTTAAGAACGGGTGATTTAGCGGACCAGATAAAGTCCGATTGTAGTAGTGGTAGTTTTATTTATCAGTAGATCTCTTTTAAAAAGGATATTGGAATTGTTTTGGCATTACAACTGTAGAATATGAAAAAGACAGAAGATCACATATACAGATATTTACAGACTCACGGTTCTAGAATTACAATGATGAGACGGACAGTTGGCCGTGGCCTTATAGTAGGAATCATCCCGGCATTTGCCCGAAATAATTCGGGGAAACCGCCGAAAAGCTATATCAGGATGTCTGGCTGGAGCCTCCACTCTACCGAATGCAAGGCCACTCTACTTAAAACAGTGCTACCTGATTCAGTTTGTCCCTAATGTGCAACACTGCTTTACAAATAAATTATTTAATAATGGTAAAAGGCTAATGCTGCCCAGTTCATTCATTTCTCACTCCTAGCCACTGCACACCCCTCACAAATTAACAGCTGATGTCAGAACCATTCTGTGCACCGCTAGTTGCCTCTTGCTAGCCTGAAAAACTGAGTTTGTATCCCTCTATAACAAATGAGTTGGTGAGTGCAGAAAGAGCATAAAGTGTTAGTATTATATATCGCATAAATTTGGGAGTACGTTTTTGCAGAACAGGAAAAAAGGAGGAAGACTATAGTGTGAAACTCTTACGTGGAATGTTAGATGTGCTAGTGTGCCTAATGGAAGATGGGGGTGTCCATAGGATACTCATCATGAACATACAGTTGAATGGACAACTCTTGGTTACTGGGAATGATGAAATAAACATTCTCGTTGATTTTCGCGGCAGCTTTACTGAGTCGACCCAAGTCGTGGTACGGAAACCATCTCTCCCCCCCCCCCCCCCCCCAAACAAAAAAAAAAAAAAAAAGCACAGAACCACCTCCGATCGGAACATCACCCACACAACATACTGCGTTTTAGAAACATAGTTGGCTCGTTCAAACATTCGAAGCCTTGCATCATTTCAAAACATGAAAATCGCAACTCATAATTCCATAGCACACACCTCTAGTCAGCAACTGTACAGTTTGTGTGTAGTTTGCGTTACTAAAGACGTGCAGCTTTGCACTATCCGATCGAATGCATCTGTACGTCTGCTAGTGGACATTAATATAGTGTGTACCCACCCTTCGCCTTTATGAAGCCTTGAACGCTGCTGGAGCCACTTTCAAAATATGTCTGAATGTCTGTGAAGGAATGACGGCCCACTCTTCCTCAAAATCCGAAATCAGGTAAGTCAGTGATGTCCGATGCTGTGGTCTGGGTGGAAGTCGATGTCCTAGCTCATCCCAGAGGTTTTCCGTTGATTTCAGGTCCGTCCTCTGGACAGGCTATTCCATTTCGGGAACGTTGTTGTCTAAAATAGTTGTCTTATAGACGAGGCAGGCTTTAAGGCAGGGTGAATTGTCATGACGGTACAAAGAAACATCGTTGCCGAACTGTTCCTCTACGGTGCTGTGAAATGCGTTCCTATCCTTCTGCATTTAGCGTTTTCTTAAGCATAATAAGGGCACAACAGTCTAACCAAGAAAAACACCCCTATACCGCAACACCACCTCTTCTGTATTTCACTGCTGGCACTACACTTGAAGGCATTCGCCAAACCCAAACCCTTCCCTCGGCTTGCCGCAGGCTAAAGCGTAATTTATCACTCGACCATTGCAGCCCGTTCTTTTGAACTTCCTATACACAGTCTTTGTGCTAGCTGGACTGCTGCAAGTTCCACCGCTGATTTTAGCACGATTTTCTACAACTTCTTTCCGCAATGATCGACGGTCCCTGTCCGTTGGCATAAGATGTCTGCTGGTCTTCGTTTAGCTGTGGTTCTACTTTCGCGTTTCCGCTTCACAGTCAACAGCTTTGGAATAGCTGAAATGTCCCTCATCGATGTGTTAGTTAGGGGGTGACATCCAATACCAGTCCACGTTCGAAGTTTCTGCGCTGTCCTGACCGCCTCATTCTATCGTTACTGCCTCTCTACTGACACAGAAATAGCCCCGCCTATTTTGATACTGGCAGTTCCTCCACTTGTGATGAATGCCTTTGTTCAGATACTGTATGTGTCGTGAGCAATGGGTCTTAGCAATATACTCCTCTCCAGATGCCCATCCTATGCTATCCTCTTCGCAATATTTACTCAGAAATTAGTTCTGATGGTCACTTATTCACTGACGGAAGCTTTTACTGTTGCATTTCAAACGGATTGTCTTTGAGATGGCATGTCTAGTCTCTGGTTCTTGTCGGTTAGCATCTCAAGTTGTATTATAAAATGGCAGCGATTGATACGTTATACCTTGTAGACACAATGGAGAGTCCGCGTTGATACGCCAACGAGTCAGTCAACTTTAATTCATGGTGTGGTCATGGACTCGTTCAGACACGACAGCTCCTTTCTGCCGTACCATCAAGTCACCATAATGACGATTCTTAATGTACTTATTCCATACAAGTGACCGACACGTACATCACATGTGACTGCCATCGATTACGTTAGCAGTGGCCCGTTGTCAGCTCTGCTCCATCTGTAGCGATCCAAATGGATCAGGGGTTAACTGATATTTCGTCCAGTGACCTTAATCCAACAGCGACAAAGTATTAAGCAAAAGTTGAAATAATCAACATAATAGCCTTTTCTTAATCTATAGAACATTTTATGTCTTCACTCTGTTTCACAAAAATTTGATTTTAGGGTGATTTCAAAAATGCGACTGATTATTGTCGAATAGTTTTGTCATCCTTATGCATCCAGTCACCTAATCTATCATTTCGTATTCAAGAAAGTTCGACAACACGAGAGAAAGAGATATTAGTGTATAATCAGAGCGACAACATAGTTTATCTTCCTTTCCTAGTGTTTTTATTAGCACAGGTAAATAGAAACGTACATGACAACAAAGTGAAACTTCCTGGCAGATTAAAACTGTGAGACTCGAACTCGGGACCTTTGCCTTTCGCGGGCAAGTGCTCTACCAACTGAGCTACCCAAGCACGACTCACGCCGACTCCTCACAGCTGTACTTCTGCCAGTACCTCGTCTCCTACCTTCCAAACTCCGAGTTCGAGTCTCGGTCCGGCACACAGTTTTAATCTGCCAGGAAGTTTCATATCAGCGCACACTCCGCTGCTGAGTGAAAATCTCATTCTGGATGACAACAAAGTAATATAACCATGCTAACGGTAGTGCCACCTCGGGCATCACGCGCTGTCACAACAGACGGTATTCACATATCAGTTACTTCAGCAGCGTCGAGTGAAACAGAAAAAACTTATCGGTGCTGTTTTTATTTGATTTAATGATGGAAATCATCCTCATAAGCATAGAAACTGTAAATGTGTGAGTATCTGAGAAACTTCGTCCTGCATTAAGAACTTATTTAGCCAACATAAAACTGAAACAATGAATAAAGAATGTGAAAAACGGCTTTTGTGTTTTGAAGGAGATGGATGAAAGAATATAGCTTTCACCAGGTAACATCTATAGTTACGTATGATCATATTTTCTTGGTTTCATGTATGACTCAGTTAATTCAGGCTAGTAGTCAGATAAACTGGAGTTATTATAGCTTTGCACTCGAGACCATATAATGAATATCTACAGTCGAAAGTCAATACGCACTGGTATATTAGACTGATTCGCTCTCTGAAATGTTATCACGTAACCTTTACCAGATTCACTTGCGTAAGCGCAGAAATATTAAATCGTACTAAGAAATTCATTACACTGGTAATAGTTAATGCTTACAATAATAATTTCCTGCTCAACATAATTTCCTGCTTAACTTATACATGATTCGTGAACTGAATCTTAAAACACACACAGTCAAACACACACACACACACACACACACACACACACACACACACACACATATATATATATATATATATATATATATATATATATATATATATATATATTCCGAAGACTGGATTCTGAGCTGCTGCAAGTGACACATAGCAATGGTTCCCTTTGTTTTGCTGTCATCTCATGAGAGAAGAATGTAAATTATTCTGACAGGCTATTCACTTTCACATGAAAAATTCTGAATGGTACAGTATCTGTATTATCATTTAATTCTTGGTAAGAACAACAGCAATACGAAAAAGATAATACAACAATGTTTCTGTTCTCAAACCCTGCTGCAAAACTGTCAGCTTGTCATAACAGCTCACGCTACTCCAACTGAAATAATATCCAAACAGGAGACCAGTTTTAAATAATTCCTCAGTTGTTTACGTTAATCAAATAAACATCCAGAAATAACAGAGAGACAAGAATATCCATTACTGTACCGATTATTTATGACAGAAGGTACTGGATGTTATTTTCCACAAGTACGAAATTTTACACTGAGGGAACTAATGTCGAGATCAATCGTCAAACAGAGAAAGCGGCTTTTTTAACGTAGCCTCGTTTCTTCATGGCGATAGTTTTCGTGTCCGTCTGATGTTTTAGTCTGTTTCTTACTAAGTAGTTTGGATGTTTTTAATCGCCCTGACTGACTGTACCATTTTCTTAGATTTGGGATAGCTACTTCTTTCATACGAGTTTCTGCATCATCAGCATTATTTTATATTTAGTAAACGGGAATCTCAGGGGTATCATTTTTCATGAATTTGGTGCTAGGTTTGTTTGTTGGTAAATCATGCTCCATTCAAAAGTTTTATTCTCAGGAAATTATTTATGACAGAATGTCCTGCCTATTATTTTTCACAACTACAGAACCATCTTTTCACTGAAAAAACTATAGGTCTGACTAGCTGGCAAACACAAGCCTGTTTGTTCATGACGTAGTATTTCTGTTCGTTTGATGTTTTAGTCTATCTCTTTCAGCATAGAATGGATCAATTCAGTCCCACGGACTACTTATATGATTCACTTCTGTTTGAGGTAGTTACTTGTTTACTGCATCTTGCGCGTTCTTTTGCGCGTGGTAAAAGAGTGATCTCAGTCGTATTATTTTTCATGAATTCCATGCTATGCTTGTGCGTTTGTAAACCATGTACCTTTCAAAAGTTCTGTTGTCTGTAGACGGCCCAGAATCGACTAGAATACATCGTTGTACGAATGGACGAAAGCTTGACTACATCAAGCAGGTTTAAATGAATGTAGTTGTAAAAGTTTTTGCAGAAACGCATAATTTTCAGCTGGATAGAGTACTGGGGAGAGCTACAGTAAAATGGCTCGGGCTAAAGACAATAAATGACACAAAAGAAGAGTCATTCTTCTTTCCTTTTGTACTGCGTTCCATCCCCCATACACTTAATGAGGCACAGTGTATTTGTGGCGCTATGACAGTCTCTTAAAAATTTCAAATCTATATCTACATCTACATGATTGCTCTGCAATTCACATTTAAGTGCTTGGCAGAGGGTTCATCGAACCACAATCATACTATCTCTCTACCATTCCACTCCCGAACAGCGCGCGGGAAAAACGAACACCTAAGCATTTCTGTTCAAGCTCTGATTTCTCTTATTTTATTTTGATGATCATTCCTACCTATGTAGGTTGGGCTCAACAAAATATTTTCGCATTCGGAAGAGAAAGTTGGTGACTGAAATTTCGTAAATAGATCTCGCCGCGACGAAAAACGTCTTTGCTTTAATGACTTCCATCCCAACTCGCGTATCATATCTGCCACACTCTCTCCCCTATTACGTGATAATACAAAACCAGCTGCCCTTTCTTGCACCCTTTCGATGTCCTCCGTCAATCCCACCTGGTAAGGATCCCACACCGCGCAGCAATATTCTAACAGAGGACGAACGAGTGTAGTGTAAGCTGTCTCTTTAGTGGACTTGTTGCATCTTCTATGTGTCCTGCCAATGAAACGCAACCTTTGGCTCGTCTTCCCCACAATATTATCTATGTGGTCTTTCCAACTGAAGTTGTTCGTAATTTTAACACCCAGGTAGTTAGTTGAATTGACAGCCTTGAGAATTGTACTATTTATCGAGTAATCGAATTCCAACGGATTTCTTTTGGAATTCATGTGGATCACCTCACACTTTTCGTTATTTAGCGTCAACTGCCACCTGCCACACCATACAAGAATCTTTTCTAAATCGCTTTGCAACTGATACTGGTCTTGGATGACCTTACTAGATGGTAAATTACAGCATCATCTGCGAACAACCTAAGAGAACTGCTCAGATTGTCACCCAGGTCATTTATATAGATCAGGAACATCAAAGGTCCCAGGACGCTTCCCTGGGGAACACCTGATATCACTTCAGTTTTACTTGATGATTTTCCGTCTATTACTACGAACAGCAACCTTCCTGACAGGAAATCACGAATCCAGTCGCACAACTGAGACGATACCCCATAGGTCCGCAGCTTGATTAGAAGTTGCTTGTGAGGAACGGTGTCAAAAGCTTTCCGGAAATCTGGAAATACGGAATCAACTTGAGATCCCCTGTCGATAGCGGCCATTACTTTGTGCGAATAAAGAGCTAGCTGCGTTGCACAAGAACGATGTTTTCTGAAACCATGCTGATTACGTATCAATATATCGTTCCCTTCGAGGTGATTCCTAATGTTTGAATACAGTATATGCTCCAAAACCCTACTGCAAACCGACGTCAACGATATAGGTCTGTAGTTCGATGGATTACTCCTACTACCCTTCTTAAACACTGGTGCGACCTGCGCAATTCTCCAATTTGTAGGTACAGATTTATCGGTGAGCGAGAAGTTGTATATGATTGCTAAGTAGGGAGCTATTGTATCAGCGTAATCTGAAAGGAGCATTTCGCGGATGATGCTGTAGTATACAGAGAAGTTTCAGCATTAGAAAATTGTAGCGAAATGCAGGAAGATCTGCAGCGGATAGACACTTGGTGCAGGGAGTGGCAACTGACCCTTAACATAGGCAAATGTAATGTATTGCGAATATGTAGAAAGAAGGAACCTTTATTGTATGATTATATGATAGCGGAACGATCACTGGTAGCAGTTACTTCTGTAAAATATCTGGGAGTATGCGTGCGGAACGATTTGAAGTGGAATGATCATATAAAATTAATTGTTGGTAAGGCTGGTACCAGGTTGAGATTCATTGGGAGAGTGCTTAGAAAATGTAGTCCTTCAACAAAGGAGGTGGCTTACAAAACACTCGTTCGACCTACACTTGAGTATGCCAATGAGTATTGCTCATCAGTGTGGGATCCGTACCAGATCGGGTTGACGGAGGAGATAGAGAAGATACAAAGAAGAGTGGCGCGTTTCGTCACAGGGTTATTTGGTAACCGTGATAGCGTTACGGAGATGTTTAGCAAACTCAAGTGGCGGACTCTGCAAGAGAGGCGCTCTGTATCGCGGTGTAGCTTAAGTCCAGGTTTCGAGAGGGTGCGTTTCTGGATGAGGTATCGACTGTATTGCTTCCCCCTACTTATACCTCCCGAGGAGATCACGAATGTAAAATTAGAGAGATTCGAGCGCGCACGGAGGCTTTCAGACAGTCGTTCTTCCCGCGAATCATACGCGACTGGAACAGAAAAGGGAGGTAATGACAGTGGCACGTAAAGTGCCCTCCGCCACGCACAGTTGGGTGGCTTGCGGAGTATAAATGTAGATGTAGAGTCTAATCGGTATTCAATCTGGACCTGAAGACTTGCCCGTATCAAGCGATTTGAATTGCTTCGCAACCCCTAAGGTATCTACTTCTAAGAAACTCATGCTAGCAGCTGTTCGTGTTTCAAATTCCACCTCGTGTAGTTCATCTGTGTACGATAACTTGCCGTGGACGGTGCTGCCGTCAGAACTTCACACGAGCGGCGGCTCCCCGCTCGCTTCAGGCCACCGCCTGCCTGTCTGCCGACGCTGGTCAGCCGAAGGCCGGCGCGGCGCTTCGACACGGCTACGGCTGCCCCGTTAACTGTCAGGAGTTGCCGCAACTCCGGCACTGTGCTTCGCCGCCCGCCCCCGCTGCTGCGTCGGCCAACAGTTACCACGGCCCCGGCACGGAAGCATTGTCTGCGCCTGAACACGCAACGGCGGTACTACTTCTTGCTACGAATAGAACTTTCTCTCAGGATAACATCGAAAGCACGTTACGTGGCTGCACAACGAATAGCTCAACTCCTCCGCAGTTCCCACTTCCAAACCACGGAAAAAAATTGTTCCTCACCAGCTGTTGGTGTATTGACTCGCTCAACGTAGCTGGTATACGAATCAGTCGAGCTGAAACGTACGCAAGAGGAATAGTCGCTTCCGGCAGTTTAAATAGCAGCATCCATTAGTCAGATAGCCATCTAATAAACATAGTAGCTTACCAGGATATACAAGAGTACTTTTAATGCAGTTATTCGTGGCGTTAGCAAATGTGTGCACAACACTTCAGCAAATCATAATTGCGGATGTCGTGAAAGATAAATTTTATTGTGTGATCGAATTAACGAAAACGGATCTCAGCATTACGTTCACGTGGTGGAGTATAATGAAGCATAGACGCCTTTTATTTCAATTTTCTATTAACTGTCGTACAGTAAAAGAATTGCAATTCAGGAAATGTTGCTATAGCATTAACAGTGACGTTCTCCATGGGAGAAAAGCCACTTCCTTGATTGTTTGGAAAATTATGTGACTTGTGTGCCTTCGGACATACAGCATAGTTCTTGATTCCATTATATACATAACGAGCGACCTGGTCGTTTTCTTAATTTGTTTCGAACTGCTTTATTACATATGCAGTGTATTTAGTTCACATCAGTAAAGATAAATTATATTGAATGGTCAAAAAACTGGTACATCTGCCTAATATCGTGCAGGGCCCTGCGAGCACGCAGAAGTACCGCAACACAACGTGGCACGCACTCGACTAATGTGTGAAGTACTGTTGGAGGGAACTGACACCGTGAATCCTGCAGGGCTGTCCACAAGCCCGTAAGAGTTCGAGGGGGTGGAGATCTCTTCTGAACAGCACGTTGCAAGCCAACCCATATATGCTCAACAATATTCATGTCTGGCGAGTTTGGTGGCCAGCGGAAGTGTTTAAACTCATAACAGTGTTTATGGGGCCACTCTGTAACAATTTTGGACGTGTAGGGTGTCGCATTGTCCTGCTGGAATTGCCCAAGTCCGTCGGAATCCACAATGGACACGAATGGATGCAGGTTATCAGACAGTAAGCTTACGTACGTGTCACCCATTAGAGTTACAGCTAGACGTATGAGGGGTCCCATATCACTCCAACTGCTCGCGCTCCACACCATTACAGAGCCACCACCAGCTTTAATAGTCCCCTGCTGACATGCAACGTACATGGCTTCATGAGGTTGTCTTCATACCCGTGCATCCGATACAATTTGGAACGAGACTAGTCGGACCAGTCATCAACATTCCAACGTCGGTGTTGTCGGGCCCAGGCGAAGCGTAAAGCTTTGAGTCGTGCAGTGATCAAGGGTACACGAGTGTACCCTCGGCTCCGAAAGCCCATATCAATGATGTTTCGTTGAATGGTTCGTACGCTGGCACTTGTTGATGGCCCAGCATTAAAATCTGCAGCCATTTGCGGAGGGCTTACACTTCTGTCACGTTGAACGATTCTCTTTAGCTGTCATTGGTCCCGTTCTTGCAGGATCTTTTTCCGTCGGCATGTCAGAGATTTGATGTTTTACAGGATTCCTGATCTTCACGACACTCGTGATATGGTCGTACTCTCTACTCTCTACTTCATCGCTACCTCGGAGATGCTGTCCCCCGTCGCTCTTGCGCCGACAATAACATCACGTTCAAACTCACTTAAATCTTGATAATCTGCCACTGTAGCAGCAGTAACCAATCTAACAACTGTGGCACAACACTTGCTGCCTTATATAGGCGTTGCCGATCGCAGCGCCGTTGTCTGCTGTTTACATATCTCTGTATTTGAATACGAATGCCTATGCACGTTTCTTTAGCGCTTCAGTGTATCTTCTCTGCTATGTCAGAATGTAGAATCTATCTAACTCTTTGATAGCCGGATATGTAGCGTGTCTTACATAGGGCAGATTATTAGAACAATCGAGAAGAAACGCAATGACCATCTTCGTTACACTCGACTACCACGACCAAACAAATCAGCTGTCGCCGAGCCCTGCCTCGAACATTATAATGAAATGTGATAAGGCCGGTATCATGGTGCAAACTCCAAGTTTCTATATATAGTAATTAAGGAGTCTATCGAAATAAGGAATTTGGAGTTTCTAACACACCGTGACGTGGATTTCAACTTGACCATGGCTTGGGGTCCGCCATTCAGTTTCCTGTGGTCGCACCAGCCAGGTCATCCACTACAGTCTTCCTTAAACCAGTTGTCACTTTCATGTGACTCTAAAGTTGCGACGTCGTCGTGCGAAGTACAGTCTGCAGACAGCCGCCAGAGTGCATCGCTCTCTGCGGCGAAAGAAAATCGCTTTAAATCTATATCTTCCACAGTAATCAAGTAAAAGAAATCTCAAATTCACATATAATGTAAATCTATATAATATGTCTCAACCCGTGCGGAGTGGCCGCGCGGTTTGAGGCGGACTGCGGGGCCCCTCCCGTAGGTGGTTCGAGTCCTCCCTCGGGCATGGGTGTGTTTGTTGTTCTTAGCATAAGTTAAAGTCAGTTTAAGTAGTGTGTAGGTCTAGGAACCGACGACCTAAGCAATTTGGTCTCTTAGGAATCTTAGGAATTCACACACACGCAATGTCTCTCAGCACGTCAAAAATCTGACTTTATTTTTTATTAGGGAAAGAGCCACGTGAATTTTTTGAAACGGATTAAATTTTTCCGATCGTGAACATCTTCAAAGGTATCATGTGATATCTGAAAAGCCAATGCTTTCAAAGCAATTTTTTTCGTTGATTACCAAATTTTCTCGGTCGGTAACGAATCTTATAAAATTTTCGTACTGGATGGCCTTTACTATACACAGGGTGAATTACATAAAACTTGCACTGCAAATATTGCAAAAATGGAGAGTGCTGTTGATGTGTGGGTTTCGCAGAATGGATTGGTAGTCATTAACTCGTTAGCCAGTCACCAGACTGTAATAATTATCTTTTTGAGAATTTGTTTTGGAAAGCATACACTTTCTTAAATGGAACAATGCCTATTGGCATTTACAAACTAAGAGCAGGGTAAATTAGAATGTCAGTAGTGTTTGTTGTAGGACTCTAGTGCGAGTCGGTCAGGAGAAATAGTATATTAAAAAGTTTCCACCACGACAGTTGTACAATATCTGTGGAAGCACGTTATAAAGAACAACATAAGTGCACTTACTAGCTATATGGATTCTGACGAATAACGAGACAACTGATCATCACAGGTTGTGTTCAAAATGATTACCGGCAGGGCAATACAAGCTCCCAGTCTGGTATGGAATGACTGCTGCACACGTGCTAGAATTTCAGCGGAGATGTCAGAGCAAGCTGTTGTAATACCTCGTTGCGTACCATCGGATGTTGTTGGTATGAACTCGTAGACAGTGTCTATCGGCTTTCCCCACAGAAAAAGGTGTACAGGCAACAAATCCGCGGAACGGGACGACCAACGTACGTCCAATCCAACGATTTGGAAACAATGCGTGAAGACATGCTGTAGTACTTCGCCCACTATGTGCTGGACAGGCATCATGTGAGTAGCAGACGTCGCTTCTAACCTGCAGAGGAACGTATTCTGGCATCCGTCTGTTAGTTTGTCTATGAAAAAGGGGTCTATGAACTTAATATTCACCTTCACACACCACACGCTTACACTCCGTGGACGCTGACGTTCCACCTTGCTAAACTAAGGGGATTTTTAACACACTGATTCCGTTATAAATCCATTTTGTGAACCGGATTGTTTGGCTTGTGATAAGACAACTTCTAATCGTTCTGCCCTCGACAAGTTACTGTAAGGCGCATCTTACGTTTCTCTAACTAACAAACGATGTCGTTTTTATTCATTGCTTTTGTAGGCGCCTAATCTTGAATAACCGAATGATATGAAGCGTTAACCGCAACTATCATAGAGCTTTGGTTAAGTTTGATGCACAGTGTCTTTAGATTGTTTCACAGAAGTATTTCGCTTCATCTCTTTGTGGTAGCCGGAGGTCTTGTTTGAAATGAATAACAGCAGACAATTAGAAATCAAACCTTTCGAATTTCCGGCATATGCTACAACTATTATTTTTCCTCTGCCGATCGGAGCTGCCATACTGCCGATGATGCTATCGTCAGTCCAGTCCTTTTTTTAAACTGTGCCCCACATTCACCGACGTTCCATGAAGTCAAAGGATATTGTCAAAATTTGTCCCTACTAATTCTCTAAGAAAGGGTAGAGCCAGGCTGCAATATCTTGTCGTTCCATTACTAACTTGTTGCCAGAAATGGATTTATAGCGGGATCGTAACTTTTTCACAACTCCTAACAAGAGCGACTTACCACCCTGAAATACTACCACTGATACAAGGGTAGCATGTAGAGTTTTGAGAGTCGGATACTCCTTCCTTGTATAACATGCGTATGTCTGACTACGAATCGCATTTTCCTGAAAAGAGTCTAGATTTGTTGCCTTCTTCTTGTGGTGCCTGTTTTTCCCTGGTGGCTGCAATTTGAATGACTCGCCTCATTCTTCTATCGAGAAATTCTCCTTACACTTCTATACCACTGATCGTTCGCTGATTTGCAGAGCAACTGCAGTTCACCCCACCACTCTATCCCTCTCTCTCTCTCTCTCAAAAGACTCATAAAAACATCCAACAGACAAGATCAGATAAAATATTTCTTTGCTTAAAGCAATTGGTTTTGACAGACTTCGCTGTCAGCTTCTGGTCTCAAAAAATATTTTTATTATGAAACGTATTCGTTTTACGTTGGACCTCACGTCAAGTTGTCATGTGGATAAAAATCAGCACATTATAAAAGATTTGTCAAAACTGTGCTGATTTTTGTCCACATGACAAATTGGTGTGAGTTCCAACGTAAAATGAACACCTTTCATAACAAAAACGTTTTTTAAGACCGGAAGATAACAGCAAAATCTGTCGAAACCGGTTGTTATATATAAAGTAGTAATTAATGCGATCTTGGCGGTTGAATGTTTTTAGCAAGTAAAACAGATCGCTCCTTAAGTCTTCTCAAAATTAAAAAACTGTATCAAAATACTCCCTCAAGGACCACACGAATTCATGCGACTGACTACATATAATCGTCAAGTTCGACACTTTTTGAAAGTTTCCTAGGGCTGTATCTCCTCGGTTTGCCCCTCTTTCGACTACTTTCATCACACATCGTAAGGCACGTTAAGCTAAATGTTACCCAACTATCTCACTAAGGCTGGCACTACGCTTAAGGCAGCGTAGCGGGAGCGGCAATATTGTGGGAAGCGACAGTGCCAAGCTGCCACTGGTTCCTTAATGGCGAGAGCCGAACAGCCCGCTACCTGTCAAGTGACACATAGTTTAAATTAGACTATAGATCAGGAAAATTTGTGAGAGAACGTGGGTTTCGGAGATTAAACGATGCAGGCTGTGAGAAACAAATGACTACCAAACGGCGTAGGTGTTCCGTACCGCTGCGTCTTCTGATCGTTGGCTCAGATTTAACACTACCACTAAGGCCATATCCTTTCCGAGATTTTACTGCTTGATGTTTTCCTAACGCCTCGTTTTTACATTCTGCGTCTTTCTAAACGTTGCAGTATTAATTCGTAGTTCAGTTTAACGTGATAAAATTGTCGTGTCGCTTATTAATCTCTTTACACATGATGTACGAAGTTTTGTAATTCACAAACACGTAATTTTTTATTCATTTAGTGATTCAAGTATTTCGAAAAAGAGCTAACTGTCAAGTTTATTCTGTCAGTGTTCGTTACATCCAGTCTTTCTTCCAGGAAACTCACGGTAGCTATGAAGTTCGGCAGAGAATTAATTTAAAATAGGCAAGGTACGTTCGAAAACCTTTAGTCCAAGAAAAAATAAGAATAAAGCAGTGATTTAGTGAGACCTTACAAAGAAGTATTATACTTTTGAACAAGACTAATAGAAATTAACATCGCGTCAACTCCTCATAGGATTGATTGAAAATACTACCTCTAAGATTTGCTCCAAATGTAACGACTTATTGACATGGCTCCGTACTTGAAATCTGCAGTCCTATTTGTGATGAAAAGTGCTGCAGCATAATATTCTACGTACAACTATTTGTAACGTTGATAACTACTTACCCTGAAAGACTTACAACCAACACAAAACAGTACAAAACAAATTTTTGTATGACAAGAACTGTTGCATGTCAAGGTTGCCTCGGTTTTGTTAAGTAATAAAGGAAAAACAAGTTACTAGTGAAATACTTAAATTTAAAATGAGGTTTTAAGAGCTTCAAGTGGTTTCTGCGCCATCTAAAGATGAATTAGGACAATTCGCTGAGAGGTATTGTACTTCTTATTTAATCTGTCTTTAAAGAGTCACGATCTAAGCAAAATTGCCCTCACTGTGAGAATCAGCAGGCAGAGAAGGTAAAGGAAGTCCCGGTAAAGGAACTGAAGAATAGCTCCATAGGAAGCCAGCAGTTCTAGTGCCTGAGCACTTTAAAGAATCAGAGATGCAAGCAATGAGAAAGACATGTTAGCCAACTGCACAATATTGGCCTGTGCCGCTACATTACGTTTTGCCTGAGTTCCTCAAATATGGGTTCTTTATTCCTTCAGACGTTTATATCGACAAATCTAGTCAGCTTAAATAAGTAATGGATCAATAAGGTTAACAGATACAAATTCAACTTATGTAATAGTAACGATACAGTGTGTTTCATTATTGTAAGGGCTGATAAAGTTTCTGTTCTAAGATCATACAGTCAACAATCGGTATGCCAATCAGGCAAAATCTCCGTAAACCCTGAGGCAATCATCCTACAATGAACCAGGTAGAAGATACCTGCATGGTAAAACACCGTGTCCTACGAGGGGCGTTTGAAAAGTCCGTGCAAAAATAAAAACTACTTACGAGTTTGGGGTGAACCGTTTTTTATTTTTCGACATAGTCTCCTTTTAGACTTATACACTTCGTCCAACGCTGTTCTAATTTGTTTATCCGTTCCGAATAATAGGAATCGTCCAAGTCAGCAAAATAGCTATTAGTTGCTGCTATCACCTCCTCGTTTGAATAAAATCGTTGTCCCGCCAGCTATTTCTTCAAATTGGGCAACAAATAGTAGCCCGAGGGAGCCAAGTATGGAGAATAGCGGGGATGTGAAACGAATTTGAATCCTATTTCCAATAATTTTGCGACCACAGCAGTTGAGGTGTGTGCTGGTGCATTGTCGTGATTGAAAAGGACTTCTTTGCTGTCCTATCGCCGGCGTTTTTCTTGCAGCTCGGTTTTCAAATTGTCCAATAACGATGAATAATATGCATCTGTAATAGTTTTATCCTTTTCCAGATAGTCGATGAGGATTATCACTTACGAATCCCAAAAGACAGTCGCCATAACCTTTCCGGCCGAAGGAATGGTCTTCGCCTTTTTTGGTGCAGATTCTCCCTTGGTAACCCATTGTTTAGATTGTTGTTTGGTGTCAGGAGTATAGTAATGTATCCATGTTTCATCCACAGTGACGAAACGACGCTTAAAGTCCTGCGGATTCTTCCTGAACAACTGCAAACCATCCTTTCAACACTTCACACGATTCCGTTTTTGGTCAGTCGTGAGCAATCGTGGAACCCATCTTGCGGATAGCTTTCTCATGTCTAAATGTTTACGCAAAATATTATGTACCCATTCATTCTAGAAGCCCACAGCACTAGAAATCTCACGCACCTTAACTCTTCTGTCATCCATCACCATATCACGGATTTTGTCAATGATTGCTGGGGTCGTAACCTCCACAGGGCGTCCAGAACGTTCAGCATCACTTGTGCCCAAATACCCACTCCGAAAATATTGAAACCACTTATAAACTGTTCTAATCGAAGGTGCAGAGTCACCGTAATGTTTATCAAGCTTCTGTTTAGTCTCCTGAGCCGTTTTGCCTTTCATAAAGTAATGTTTAATCACCACACGAAATTCTTTTTCGTTCATTTTTTGACAATCACTCGTCTTCCTTGATTCACACGAATGCCAAACACAAAGAAATAGACCAATCGGGCTGAAATGTGGTGTGCGTTCTTTCTGAAGATGCTACTAACTAAACATGACCTCGAAACGCGTTGTTGGTGCCATCTCGCGGACTTTGCACGGACTTTTCAAACGCCCCTCGTACTGTGTAAAGAAATCCGTAACTGTCTGCTCCACATCCTCCTTCGACAGGAATCGATCCTTCAAGTGTTTTTATAAGGGAGCGAATGAGTGACAACAGCACTGAGAAAGGTCAGAACTATAGGGCGTGTGCTCGAGTGTCTCTCATTTCAGTTAGCGTAACTTCTGCGTTATCACATTTACGATATGGGGACGTGCGTTATCACGAAGCTGCAGTGTGGAACTTGGCGCACCATTCCACATCGGTGGTATTCGACAGACATGCTGCCCCATACACTTTCTTCATTCTCCAATGAACGTCTGCCCGTGATTGTCATTCTGCAGCCAAGAAAAGAATAACAGCACGTTGGTCCTCCTTAGACGCATTTGGTAATCACGTCGCCATAGTTCATATTTCCCATTTACCACACACACACGGAAAGACACGAATGCCACACTAATCCCATACATAGGTATCGGTGCTTACATACCCGCATCGGAGGCGCGTTGTGTTGCATATATCCTGCAGCAACGCCCTCAAATAGAAATTTTTGATAGCTCCCTATATATGCTGAACGACTGTGAATAGAATGATGGGAGCAAATGAATAGGAAAACAACTATAGAATACAGGGTCAAAAGTGTTTTTGAGGGAGGTAGTCGCCCTGAATGGTGGCTGCGCAAAACGTGTTTCCCACGATAAACTGAAAACCTCTTGCGATAAAGCAACGACAATCGGTGTGCAGGCAAACGTTCAAAAGATATATTTTCACTCAGTACCTTGTTACAAAGAGTACTTCCTTTCGGGATATTGCAGGACTTATATTCTGGTATTGTTGGCGAGGAGGGGTAATACAGCTGGAATACGTAAAATTGAACAACAATGGTTTTGACGTAAGGAGATGTGCTTCTTCTAACATCCATCAAGGGCTACTCATCTGTAAAAATCTGCACTTGTGTACAGTCAATGTTTGAATGTTAATGCATCTGAAAACTACGGCTGCTCAACTCCCTGAAGGAACACTATCGCGTATCGGGCGGTTATAGCCTGTAGGTTTACAAGGATCATGAATAGGGTATTATTCCGCAAAAGGCTAAACATTTGCTTGAAACAGTATGTGTTAACGAAAGCAGAAATTACGAGGGCTATTAGGAAAGTATGGAACCTTCTGTTGTGGAATGGAAACCACAGTGAAAATCCGATGAAGCTTTCCGCAGAGATGTTGGGCAGTGTCTCTAGTATACCCATAGATGGCTGTTAGTCGCTGGTCTCAGTTCTCGGCACGCAGTGAGCGCGTAAAGATATAAGGGAAATACAGTGAAGTGCCAAAGAAACCAGTGTAATCATGAGTATTCAAATACAATGATGTGTAAACACGCGTAATACGGCGCTGCGGTCGGCAACCCCTATATAAGACAACAAGTGTCTGGCGCAGTAGTTAGATCGGTTACTGCTGCTACAAATTGCAGGTTACCAAGATTTAAGTGAGTTTGAACGTGACATTATACTCGGCCCACGAGCGACGGGACAAGGCATCTCCGAGGTAGCGAGGAAGTGGGGATTTTCCCGTACGATCATTTCACAAGTATACTGTAAACGTCAGGAATCCGGTAAAACATCAAATCACCGGCCTCGCTGCGGCCGGAAAAAGACCCTGCAAGAACGGGACCAACGACGACTGAAGAGAATCGTTCAGCGTGACAGAAGTGCAACCCTTCCGCAAATTGCTGTAGATTTCAATGTCGGGCCGTCAACTACTGTCAACGTGTTTACCATTCAACGAAACATAATCGATATTGGCTTTCGGAGCCGAAGACCCACTCGTGTACCCTTGATGAATGCACGACACAAAGCCTTACGCCTCGTCTGGGCCCGTCAACACCGACATTGGACTATTAATGACTGGAAACATGTTGCGTGGTCGGATGAATCTCATTTCAAATTATATTGAGCGGATGGACGTGTACGGATATGGAGACAACCTCATGAATCCATGGACCATGCATGTCAGCAGGGGGCTGTTCAAGCTGGTGGAGGCTCTGCAGTGGTGTAGGGAGTGTGCAGTTGAAGTGATATGGGCCCCTTATAAGTCCAGATACGATTCTGAAAGGTGACACTCACGTAAGTACCCTGCCTGATCACCTGAATCCATTCATGTCCATTGTGCATTCCGGGGGACTTCGGCAATTCCAGCCGGTCAATAGACACTCCACATGTCCAGAATTGCTACAGACTGGCTCCAGGAACACTCTTCTGAGTTTAAACACTTCCGCTGGCCACCAAACTCCCCAGACATGAACATATTGAGCATATCTGGGATGTCCTGCAACGTGCTCTTCAGAAGAGATCTCCACCGCGTCGGACTCCTACGGGTTTATAGACAGTCCTGCAGGATTAGTGTCGGCCTGTGTGGCCGTGCGGTTCTAGGCGCTTCAGTCTGGAACCGCGTGACCGCTTCGGTCGCAGGTTCGAATCCTGCCTGGGGCATGGATGTGTGTGCTGTCCTTAGGTTAGTTAGGTTTAAGTAGTTCTAAGTTCTAGGGGACTGATGACCTCAGAAGTTAAGTCCCATAGTGCTCAGAGCCATTTGCAGGATTAGTGGTGTCAATTCCCTCCAGCACTACTTCAGACATTAGTCAAGTCCATACCACTTCGTGCCGCGACACTACTGCGAGCATTCGGGGGCCCTACACTATATCAGGGAGGTGTGTTAGTTTCTTTGGTTCTTCATTGTAGTTTCTCCCGCGAAGAGTTGGTGCGTGCGAGTGTGGGTGCGTTTACACCATTCACAAACAGGCGGCGCACACGATTTCACTCAGATACCTGACGGCTTCTGCGACAGGAGGGGCATCCGTTTGCATAGTTAAATAAAACCAAATTTGCTACCATTGTGTTGCTGGATTTTGAGTCAGCAGGTATTCCAGATACGTCCCTGCATGAAACTGTTACGTGACATGACGTCGGACGCTCGTAGTTAAACATCGAGTACAATCCATACTGATATTATAAATGCGAAAGTGACTGTCTGTTACGCTTTCAGGACTACACCACTAAACCGATTTTGATAAAACCTGCTGTGGAGATAGCTTGAACGCCGAGAAAGAACCTATTATTTTTTAGAATGTGTGTAGTACATAATATTAATTGATTTGAAGAATATAACGTGAAATATGGAACAGTAGTTACTCTTTGAACAACCTATTTACTCTTTGACTTTTGAATATCGTCATATTTGCGAAAATGGTTTTATTGTTTGATATGTTCTACATAATATGATACAATGTTTATACAATCCTCTATGAGTTAAATTCATACTTCCATACTAATACCAGTCACAAGCCCATAACATTTTAGCCAATGAGCGTCTTGCGATTATTGTAACTTTGTTATTGCGTTCAAAGTTGCGTCGATAGCTTGTGGTTATGCGCATACCGTTGCTGTATCACAATAGTAGGTTCGTGTGTTCAATTTCCGCTTGCGTAGGGCGTTTCTTGCTCGCGTCTGGGCGTGTGCATTGTCCTGATATTTATCAACGCCTGTAAGCAGTTAAAGGTCTAGATACCATTATAATTTCATTCATCATGATTTTATCGTCGTCGACGTGCAAATCATTGAAGCGGCATCAAATAAAAAGACTTGTACGACGCTCCCAAACATCCCAACCAGGTCTCCTGGCCAATCAGGCCATACGCACATTTCATGTCATTTTACTGATACGCGAACGCAGCTGTGGGTAATATCTAGAATACAATGCTTATACAATCCTCAGCGTGCTTAATCTATGCCAGTTCGTACTTCCATACTAATTGCATAAGTGCGAAAGTAACTCTGTGTGTCACCCTTTTACGACTAAATTTTCCCACGCCCGGGTTCCCGGGTTCGATTCCCGGCGGGGTCAGGGATTTTCTCTGCCTCGTGATGACTGGGTGTCGTGTGCTGTCCTTAGGTTAGTTAGGTTTAAGTAGTTCTAAATTCTAGGGGACTGATGACCATAGATGTTAAGTCCCATAGTGCTCAGAGCCATTTTTTTTTTTTTTTTTTTTTTGCGACTAAATTGCTGAGACGATATCAACTAAATTTGGTATGATATACCTTGAACCCTGATGAATAATATATGTTACTTTACAAACCGGGTAGTACAAAGTATTTATCAGTTTCACGCAAATTAAGGCAAAATATTTACTCTTTGAAAAAACTATTTCCTATTTCAACTACCGCTGAACTCATACCGATGTTATTCCGAATGAAGACAACTTCATCCCTGAGGAAGATCATAAGCTACTTTGGAAAGTTATATCTTTTTGAGTATTACTAGCATTCATAAGTATGGTAAACGTGAACGGCACACATATGACGCTGTCACGATGGTCGGCGACTCTTAGTGTTCAATGATTACCCTGGGACAATGCATATCTAAAGTTAGTGAAGTAAAGCTGTGAGGACGGGGCGTGAATCGTGCTTGGGTAGCTCAGTTGGTAGAGCACTTTCCCGCGAAAGGCAAACGTCCCGAGTTCGAGTCTCGGTCCAGCACACAGTTTTAATCTGCCAGTAAGTTTCATATCAGCGTACACTCCAATGCAGAGTGAAAATCTCATTCAAGAAAGATATCTGGTTTAGCATTCTTGGAAACTCAACCACTAAGGGGTAAAATGGTGGGTGAAAGTTTATTTTGATAATGAATCGTTATTGAAGAACTGCTACAGCTTTTTCCAAGCTACATCTAACGAAGTTGGTATTTGGCTTCTCCGTTAGAAATACAAAAATGTGTGTTTCAGAGATTTTTGGAAATTAATTTCCTAATGAGTGAAATAGGGGATTAAAATTTGTTTGAAAATATTTCCCCACATTAAACCATATTTCAAGCTAAAGCTATGAGAACTGGTGTGTGACATCTAAACAAAAATGCGTTAGGGCATAAAAGTTTTTATAGAAATAACTACACAAAAACTCAAATGGCAGAACTAATAAAGACCTGTAACTACAGCTAACAGTATCGCTTTCTGGTCAGAAGTACATGCCTGCAAGGCCTTAATTAGCGTCAAAAGTTTATAATATACTGCTGTTTGAGATCAACATAAAAATTCGAGTTAAGAAAAAAATCTATGCAGACTACACGGCGTACACGAGAGAAGCAGCGGTCTCTAAGCCAGTACATCGTGCTGTGTTGACGCTGGCCTTCGTCTAGACACTTGATGAATCGTTAATGCACTGCACAGTGTGTACACGAATCACCACTAGCCAATGCAGGTATTCTTAATGTGACTACTTACTTACTTAATACTACTTGGTTCATATGGCTCTGAGGTCATCAGTCCCCTACAACTTAGAACTACTTAAACCTAACTAACCTACGGACATCACACGCATCCATGCCCGAGACAGGATTCGAACCTGCGACCGTAGCAGTGGCGCGGTTCCGGACTGAAGCGCCTAGAACCGCTCGGCCACCTCGGCCGGCCTTAAGACTACTGCTTTAATTTTTTTTTCTCCTGGAGTGCACTGTTCACCACTGAACTACGCATCACGAGACGTGAACGGACATGAAGCTCGAGAATCCCAGTTAGAGAAACTACTTTCTCCAGATACTGTGGTTGAATATTATTGCTGGTTTAGTTACTGGGTACACGTTCTTCACCTTGGCTGACAACCTGAGTTATTTGGTAACCTGCCGCCGTAGCTATGCAGTATGTGGCCTATACACATTGATGCCCCACTAGACGTTTGTCAAATAGCAGTACAGCATGGTGGCCAGGGTGATGAACTGCGTGCACTGAGCTGCTAGGTTGGTCATCCACATCACCAGGCATAAACTCAGTTGACTTATTTTGTAGTGTCATTAGATGGGACAGATGTTTTCAACTGCATTTGATAAACCAAATGTTGACTGTTCTTGGCAACGTAATAATGCCAAGGAGTTTTACGCTAATTCTGATGTGCTGCAGCAGTGCATCAGTATGTATTGAGTTGAGATGCTCACACGTGCGTCACATGATGTAACTGGTTGTATTCGAAATAAAGTAAACAAAGTTATACTATTCTAAAACAGTTTTATCCATCTCACAGTAAGTCGATTTAATGAGATATTAATTACCAGCATTTCGAAGAAAGCATGACTCAAGTAGTGAGACGTTTACGTATCCAAAATATTGAGTAGTAAAAACCGCCAGAAAATACGCTCACGTGATGCCCTTGACTGTCTAATGTCAAGCGAACTATTTCTTCTTCCACCGTGAGAATTTGAGCTTACTCCGAGGATAATCTTTCATTATTGCTTCTGATATACGGCTTTCTAACTTGTAGGACAAACTTTCCTGAAGTCGAGGGTTACAAAGTTCTAAGTAATTTCAAGTTGCGAACTCCTCTTTAATGCAATACAGGATGATGTCCCTGTAACGCCATGTTGTGCGACATCGTTTCTTGTGAACGTTTGTCAGGATGCCAAACTTCCTAACAAGCATTTTCCAGTATATTGTTGAATAACACATTTCAAGTCACGATCTCTTCGGGTGAAAACCGCCTTAACGGTGCACTTTTGATCAAATTTTAAGTATTTATTTCAGCCGCCCGGATAACCGCTCGCATTATCACGGCGCTTCGGAGGATACGGGGAGACGCGTTAGCGCCGTATCGAATCCGCCTGCGGATTAACGACGAGGGCCCGTGTGCTGCCCCGTCAGGATGTGCTTTTTCGGCCGTTTCTAACATCCAGCTGGATGAATGCAGGGCTGGTTTCCGCGTCCCGTCTGAGTTACGCGACTGACAAATATTTCAATATAGTTCTCTCGCTTACACATGGAGTAATACTAGACGCAGACAGATGTGGTACACAAATTCCGTTCCAGAGGGAAAGAGTGGTTATCAAGAAGGCATCCGACCATCCTCCACCCTCTACTACTGATTTTTCCATAGCAACATTAACATGTTGACACTGTGACTGTACGGAATAGAGACCAGGAAAAAGAAGAAAACAAAGTTTGGACAAAATTATGGGAAAATCGCGAGAAATGCATGTGGAATGACAGGAAACAAGTGATAGGAGTGGCGCATTGGATGTCTGCGACTGAGGGTCAGATGGGCTGACACAAATTTGTTTTTCAATATCTTTTATTCTTTCTATTTTTCTCAGATTTTATAAACAAGTATCCGGATGCGACGCCAATTTGTAAAGCCCGACGTACTTGGAGTGAGCCAGGTGCCAGATGGGAGAACCTGACTCAGCTCGTTTAGCGCAACGTCGTTGGTGGCAACGATGGCGCGCACACCTAAACTGCTGAGACCTGTATTACGCTGTCAAATTTCTTTGACAAACATCTTTGATCAATGGCCTTTGGTCACATGTTCCACAGTCTAATGGAGAAGCTTCGATCAAAGATTCCTTTGATCAAAAATTTTGTTGAAAATTAGTGCGTCAGCTTAGCTTTGTTCAATGTTCGCCACATTGCATACTTGCTTTACTAGCTCCAGTTGACCCTAACATGTAAGTTGACTTGAAACTTTATCTGGTGTATGACTACTATAATGATAATTTTCGAGTATGAAGAAACCAACATTCCTCATAACACCAAACACACTGATTCTACAAACGTCAATTAGAGGTCAAACTGTCATAAAGAAACAGCTGCTGTCAACGGCTGGATTCGAATAGCTGCGCTGTAGATAATGTAAGGAAGAAATTAAATGGAGTCCGCAGCTCGTGGTCGTGCGGTAGCGTTCTCGCTTCCCACGCCCGGGTTCGATTCCCGGCGGGGTCAGGGATTTTTTCTATTTTCTCTGCCTCATGATGACTGGGTGTTGTGTGATGTCCTTAGGTTAGTTAGGTTTAAGCAGTACTAGGTTCTAGGGGACTGATGACCATAGATGTTAAGTCCCATAGTGCTCAGAGCCATTTGAATTAAATGGACTATGGTCTTTATGGTGATGAGGAAATAAAGTTTTTGTCAAGAAAGTGAACATAATTGAAACAAATTTACTTACTTGTTACTCTAAATACCGTAATATAACCTTCATAAATCCTCCTAAAGCGATTTGCAAAATTTGTTCACATGTTTCTGGGAAAACACGTAAATTTGTATACTGTGGGATGTAACTACTTTATTACAAGCTAGAATAGGTTTCGCCTGTTGCTTAAGGTCTTGACATAAACACTAGACGATCTGTAGAAGAAATCGCGTTTCTGAAGTATCTTGTTTGCAAATAAGAGGGGCTACTTTCACAAGGACAAATTGAAAATACTGGAAACAACATCTACTTAGATAAATTTTCGTCGTTGTTTATGACCTCGCACAGCAGCTCCCGAAACAAATTCTGGTTAACGCTTCGATCTTCTCCTCTCGCTATCCATGGATTCACAAAAATAGTTTCCGTCTCTCTTTCTCACTGAGCAATGCGCTGGCCGCCAATATTACATTAAATGTTGCTGTACAGATGACTGACTATTCACCATCCATGCTGCAACAACTATGATGAAAAATTATACGATAGTGTAATACCTTCAGTGAAGTACTTTGAGCAAAGAAGTTTCACAAGATCTTTGATCAAAGAACTTTGACGGACCTGAGAGAGTAATACCAACGGCAAACGGAAGGACTCTTACTCTAAGACAGAGATCTGAACAACCACGTGATCTCACTTCCACTAACAACGCCAATTGCTGACTATACCTAAAACCATAGCAAAAAAATCCGTGGTGCATAGCGCTGAACTTGAAGGAGTACTGATTGCATGAGGACTTAAACATTTCTGATCTCAATAAATATTAAACATGACGGCAACACGCAATACGATTATAACACAACATTCACAATCAAGTGGTTACAGACTTAAAATTTGTTTTTCCACGTGTCCAGATAGTAATAAAGGTTACTAGAGATCACGAGACACAGCAGCGGCGGCGCTAAACCCAAAGGTACTTAAGCTAGAGCTCTCGCTACTTGTTAACTTTAATGAGTTAACGTCACCTACAGTTATGTCAGTAGGCGCTCGAGTAGTCGGCACTACCCTTAACTTAATCTAGGTTCTCTATTTAGAGTAGAGACTAAGCCCCTTCATAACAAAACAAGCATATCGTGATCAACACTGACAGTAAAACCCAGCATATGGCGGTTAGCCTTACTAATAACCAGCACCCTAGTGTAATCTATCATCAAAAAAATTAGAACAGTTCTCCCTTTAGATGTGAGCTCAAAACAGCTACTGAGGAAATTGTACAACCTCGATAACGAATGAACGTCTGTTGTTTCTTAGGCAACACATGGGCACAAGTTAATAAATATGCACACGCCCGTAAAGTAACTAGCGCAGACAACTATACGAAACGTTCACGAAACACAACAAACAAGGACCTCGTTTCTTCGAATTAGCCAAAATACAAAACTGCAATGCTGAAGCCACACGTTGTTCAACACACGGAGAAGAACAAATGAGCGGAAGTGTGTTCAACACACATGTAATATCGAAATAACAACAAGAATACTCAAGGTAAATACGAAGGAACACAGGAAGACCACATACTGTACTTAAGCACGCCCACGCTCACCCAGCAAAAAGACAATCAACAAGTTCATCACATATTACTAAAAACAAGCAATGAAATTTGAAACAAACATCAAAAAAGTTTTGCATCACCTCGGTTCCGAGAGTTCCGGAACTTGTACAGAAAATTGGAATAGAGATCAACATAGACATCATTTCTGCCCTTGTTATTGCTCATAAAAACCAGACATTCCATGTTGTACCACCACACAGCGGGACCTTCAGAAGTGGTGGTCCAGATTGCTGTGCACACCGGTACCTCTATTACCCAGTAGCACGTCCTCTTGCATTGGCGCAAACCTGCATTCGTCTTGGCATAATATCCACAAGTTCGTCATGGCACTGTTGGTCCAGATTGTCCTACTCCTCAACAGCGATTCGGCGTAGATCCCTCAGAATGGTTGGTGAGCCACGTCCCTTTTCAATCTATCCCAGGCATGTTCGATAGGGTTCATGTCTGAAGAACATGTTGGCCACTCTAGTCGAGCGATATCGTTATCCTGAAGGAAGTCTTTCACAAGATGTTCACGATGGGGGCGCGAATTATCGCCCCTGAAGACGAAAGTCTCGGCAATATGTTGCCGACATGGTTGCACTATCGGTCGGAGGATGGCATTCACGTATTGTACAGCTTTCCGTGACCACCAGCGGCGTACGTCGGCCCCATATAATGCCATCCCAAAACAGCAGGGAACATCACCTTCCTGAACTCGCTGGACAGTGTGTCTAAGGTGTTCAGCCTGACTGAGTTACCTCCAAACACGTCTCCGACGATTGTCTGGTTGAAGGCATATGCGACACTTATCGGCTAAGAGAAAATGATGCCAATCCTGAGCGGTTGATTCGGAATGCTGTTGGGCCCATCTGTATTGCGCTGCATGGTGTCGTGGTTGCAAAGATGGACGCCGCCATGGACGTCCAGAGTGAAGTTGCGCATCATGCAGCCTACTGCGGATAGTTTGAGTCGTAACACGACATCCTGTGGCTGCACGAAAAGAATTCCTGTCAGGGTTCCTCCCCGCCATAATCCGTAGGTATCAGTCTTCCACTTCAGTAGTAGCCCTTAGGCGGCCTGAGCGAGGCATGTGATCGACAGTTCCTGTCTTTCTGTATCTCCTCCACGTCCGAACAACATCGCTTTGTTTCACTCCAAGACGCCTGGACACTTCCATTGTTAAGAGCCCTTGTTGGCACAAAGTAACAATGCGGTTGCTATCGAACCGCGATAGTGGCCATCCAGGCATGGTTGAATTACAGACGACACGAGCCGTGTACCTCCTTCCTAGTGGAATGACTGGAATTGATCTGCTGTCGGACCCCCTCGGTCTAACAGGCGCTATCTGTTCATGGTTGTTTACATCTTTAGGCGGGTTTAGTGACATCTCTGAACAATCAAATGGACTGTGTTTGTGATACAATATCCAAAGTCAACATCTATTCTCAGGAGTTCTGGGAACTGGGGTGATGCAAAACTTTTTT
Organism: Schistocerca serialis cubense; assembly: GCF_023864345.2. Taxonomy (NCBI): domain Eukaryota; kingdom Metazoa; phylum Arthropoda; class Insecta; order Orthoptera; family Acrididae; genus Schistocerca; species Schistocerca serialis. Next base: position 511,764,241 of record NC_064639.1, read on the forward strand.
TGATGTGTGTATTACCTTGGAACCAGCTCTTGCAAATCGCTTGTCGTTGTATAACGACACTGAGTGACCACCTAACTCACAGAAGCGATCCAGTCTTAATTTAGTTGCTCAAGATCCGTCACAGTACACACGAGAGACTTTCTGGTTGCTCCTTTCGAATGACACGCAAAACTTGAAACTTCATGGCGGATTAAAGCTGTGTGCCGGACCGACACTCGAACTCGGGACCTTTGCCTTTCACGGGCAAGTGCTCTACCATCTGAGCTACTCCAGCACGAATCAGGACCAGTCATCACAGCTTTAATTCCACCAGTACAGGTAGAACACTTGCCCGAGAAAGTTCCATATCAGCGCACACTCCGCTGCAGAGCGAAAATTTCACTCACGCAAAACGAATTTCCTCGTCAATGAACTCATTAGTCGTATAATACCAATGAGATACGGAATCAGTCTGAGATATCAAGTGGGCGCCATAAAGATCTCAAAACCCAACACCTAGTACAAGACACCAGACAGACAATCTATAAGCAACTAATGTTTAACGTAGTTAACCTACAAAACACACCTAATAATGTGTGTCTTATCACCGGTTAAACTTCATTGCGGAACCAGTCAGCCGGCCAGAGTGGCAGAGTGCTTCTAGGCGCTACAGTCTGGAACCGCGCGACCGCTACGGTCATAGGTTCGAATCCTGCTTGGGGCATGGATGTGTGTGATGTCCTTAGGTTCGTTAGGTTTAAGTAGTTCTAAGTTCTAGGGGACTGATGACCTCAGAAGTTAAGTCCCATAGTGCTCAGAGCCATTTGAACCATTTGCGGAACCAGTCACGACGGAGCCATGACCGATCCTCGATCACGTTATATGTTATTGACCAGGAACACAAACACAACCTACCACCACAACTGCTAGAGGGGACCAATACTGCTAACCACTTCCACACTACTGTACCTTACGAGAGAGAAAGCCCTATTATCGAGCCGCTGCAAGCGCCAGGTCGCGGAAACAGCCGCCGGGAACCGTCACCATAGTCGCGTTACTACGGCACAGCGCGGCGGCCAAGTTAGATGGCGGAATCTTTAAAATCCACGCAGTGCAGTGCCGCAAGGCACAGCGTGGTTGAATATAAACGAGCAGCATTTGTGGAAAACTGTATAGGCACCAAAGGATATTTTTTTCAGGGAATGAAAAAAGAAAAACTCTCAAATGTTGTGTAGTCTTAGCTTATCATTAATAATCGTTTTACTGGAATAACACGTACTGATAAATAAAACTTTACTAATAACAAATACGGAAAAGGAGTAGTTAAGTGTTTTAAAATTTAATTCCGATTGTCTCTTTTAGTCAACTGCCTCACTGACAAATGTTTCTATAGAGCAAGATATATTTCTTATCTATCTTAAGAATCATAGACAGAAGACCTTTCTTCTTTTCGGCAGTTATTTGAGGTGATGGAATTCCCTGAGAGAGATTCGCCAGACGTGTGACATTTTGCATTGTATAACCTTTCTTGAAGATTTTATAGACATTCCATTGCTCAATTTCACTGAAAATTTTCTTGCCCAGAGTTTTGTTGGAGCTGCTCACTTTAATTGGAAAGAGGTGGACCAGCTTGAGTTTGGATGTACTGATGTACAAATCAGCTAATACATATCAAAAATGTCTTCTCCTAGCATGTTAATGACTGTGGAAAGGAGTGACCTGATCTTCAAGAACCATAGGTTTGCACTTCCATTTCCGTTTTTCGATTATACCGAGTTTTATTTTTAACGAGGTAGCCAGCAACCATCAGTACCGTTCTATTTTTATTGCAGTTATCACACCAAACCTCTAGCTTTTTTTTGCTGTAAATCCCCTAATGAAAACTTTAAAGAAATAGGAAGCAATGTCACTGCCACCACGACCCATGGCCCCGGCACGTCACATACACATAAAACGATTGCCACCATATACACACAAGCAATAATTCGACAACTGACTCGAATGAAACATATTGCTGTGAGTCAGAGCAGGACAGAATATAAACTTTTGTAGATCCGTTGTTATGTAACATGAAGAATTCGAAGGGAGCTGTGATTGGTTTAAAGACTTATTTAACAAACCGCATCATTCTGGGTTTTCTTTTGATGCAGACTTTGTGCTGTTCTGAAGATGATGTGGTCATTGGCATTTTCACTTACTTTGTCTTACACTGTAGGTGGCGTACGCGTGTTTTATGAAATCCAAAATATAGTTTTGAAAAACATTTTCGAAACGTACGTTGATAAGATTTGTCTTCTACTTTTCACATTTGACACTTAACTCTGAGAGCATTACACGAATGTAGAAAATTTAAGTCACTGCTAAGATATTGTCTAAACTCTTACTTCTTCCATAGTGGCTGTCTCGGCACGGAATGACTCTATGTGGTCCTTCACAATATTCCAGTCTTCATCTATATATGTTATTTTGTGCTAATGTGATGAAGAATTTTTTCCCCGACGATCTGAATATACAACAACACCTTTCATTCTTTGCATATTCAGCATCAAGTTTTCGTTTCGTGAGACAGAATATGGCTTTAATTAAATGTTGTAACGCATACCTGCACTAGTCCACTAACTGTGAGAATATTGTAATGCATTATTGTTGTTGCTACTTAATTTCAACTGGATCGTCATGCTGTCCACGTCTTCTATATGCTACGGAAGTGATTCCTATACGGTTCATCAGTTTGTGTCTTGTTGTTTGTACAAATCTAGAAGTAACGCCTCTTTCGATTCATTCGAGAGCTCCTTACATTTGTACTTGCATTTGTACGTTACCTGAACTAAAATAATATAAATTTAATATATTATGTAAAATAAAATGTTCATATAGCTTTTTACTATTACAATAGTTGCAAGTTTAATTTATAATAACAATATGAAGAAATATGGTTCACGAAACATACGCTTTCTTTTTACCAGTACGCATTTAGATCCAAATGAAATAATCTAATAAATAACGAACTGAAGGTCGTAAATGTGTTCGTTGACGGGTAAAGCACAGAGAACGGAATGTATAGAAGGCATCTACATTAACAATCAGCGTTCATGGTACTTATATCGGTCTGCAGGGAAAGCATAATGGAAATACTCCAGGTGGCACCTTTGGCTAAGCCTCTGAACTAAATAAGAATGGCGTGGCACTTGTATTGTTTGGTACAGTAATAGCAGCAACACATGAACGATTTCAGTGCAAAATCTGAAACGAGGTATCCTGGAACTTGCACCATTTTCCACAAACAATCCTCAAATGTACATGCTAGCCAACCCTGCAGATTGCGCTGTTGTACTTGACCACGAAAGATACTTGTGCAGTGCCCTCAACACATTTCAAGTGTCAGTCGTGTGGCTGGTCCCGGCGGAGGTTCGAGTCCTCCCTCGGGCATGGGTGTGTGTGTTTTTCCTTAGGATAATTTAGGTTAAGTAGTGTGTAAGCTTAGGGACTGATGACCTTAGCAGTTAAGTCCCATAATATTTCACACATATTTGAACATTTTTTATCAGTCGTGGTCGAGCAGTGTTCTGAATGGTTACGGGGGCATTATGTCGGAGCTAAGTGAATTCGAATGTGGGTAAATTGCTGATGCTCGTATGGTGGCTGCGTCTGTGACCAAAGTAGTCAGAGAGGCACCATGTAGAAGGTTTATACCGCATACAATGAAAGTACAGAAACATCATCCTTTAAGTCACCACGCGGACGAAATTGTGTGTTGAGTGATCGTGACAGAAGATCATTCAGGAGAATTTTGAAGAAAAATAATAGCATGGCAGCTGACAAAGTCCCTGCAGAAGTGAAATGTCCCGCTCGCGAATTCGCCAGCACCTACAGTCGCACCAAAAAGTACTGGCACAGTTACATTTTAGTAGTTATAGGTTAAACGAAACATATATTTCAGAACAGAACCCAGACAAGTGCCACCTTACATTACATAGGTTACAAATAAGTCAAAATCATCTGTCCGTAAAGTAACATATAGCGTTATGAAAATAAACATTGCTCTTCTGCATCCAAAAAAGTATTGGCACGCGCGTATGAATCGGACAGTGTGTTCGTTTTCTTCATTGATGTTCACCTAAGTAACCACTCCCAGGTTTTCATGGTGGTATGACCGAGCGAGGTGGCGTAGTGGTAGCACACTGGACTCGCATTCGGGAGGACGACGGTTCAATCCCGTCTCCGGCCATCCTGATTTAGGTTTTCCGTGATTTCCCTAAATCGTTTCAGGCAAATGCCGGGATGGTTCCTTTGAAAGGGCACGGTCGATTTCCTTCCCAATCCTTCCCTAACCCGAGCTTGCGCTCCGTCTCTAATGACCTCGTTGTCGACGGGACGTTAAACACTAACCACCACCACCACCACCACCATGGTGGTATGTTTTGAGTCGTTGTCTTGCTGGAAATGAAACACCCCAGTAACGCCGAATGTCTGTGCACTAGCGGGTAAATTACCTCGCAACACGTCGATGTATCTCATATGATCCATTGTACCATGGATTACAGCTAGATTTCCAACGCCGGATGCCGCCATACAGCTCCAGACCATGATACCGCCCCCACCGTGTTTGACTGTGGGATGCATGTATGTGATGTCGAGGTGCGTATGCAGCTTGCGCCAAACTTTCTTTCTTGCATCGAATCCGAACACATTGAACTTCGATTCGTCGCTAAATATCACAGTGTTCCAAAACTCCATCGGCTTGCTGATGTAGTCCTTCGCAAACTGCAGGCGTTTCTGCCGGTTATATCCCGATATGTATGGCTTTTTCCCGGGAGATCGTCCATGTATGTCAGTCTCATTCAACACATTTCGTATAGTTTGAACACTAACCGTCTTGTCGGACGTTGTCTGAACAACCTCAACAATAGTTACTGCACTTGTAGCAGGTTACTTCCTAGCAAGTGCGATGATACGGCAACGCTGTCGGGAAGACACTGTTGTTCCAGTCTCTTTATATTTATGAATGACGGCTCGTACCGTGGTGTAGCTAATAGAGACGTCTGCTCCGATTTGTCGATAGCTTCTCCCTTGTGAATGGAGCAATTCCACTCTATCACGCAACGCCACTGAATGTTCCTTCTTCTGCGGCCCCATGCTGACCACTATCGCGCAATACAGCAACATACTAGCGACTGGGCCGTCAACAACACGCAGTGTCTATTGCGTCAGCAGATGGCGTTCCGGTACGTGAAAACCCAGCAATATACCGAGAAGCCACGCTCTGTGCCAATACTTTCTGTGTGTATAGGAGATACATGTTTGCCCTTAACACTGCATTTCTTTGTGAATGGTAGGCATCGTGGGCAGAATTGTAATGTCTGGTATGTGAGGTAGCACGTACATGTGCTGTGTACCGAAAGGTGCGGCGTTTGTAACTACCAACGACAAATACGCAGGTCTGCCAATACTTTTTTGTGTAATTGTAAATAACACGAAGCGAGCTCCACAAGAAGGGAAGTCAGAGAGAGCTGGAATTCCAAAACCACAGATATGAGATTCAAATGCCTATAACAGGAAAATGTGGTGGCGAAGCCATAAAACCTGAACTATGGAGTAACGCAACAAAGTCATTTGGTCGGATGAGTCTTTTTTCAACTTCTGGTAGAATGTATATCAGGCGTGAGCTGTCCAAAGTTTACGATGCAGACTGTTTGCTGTGAAGTGTGGAACATGGCGGAGGTTCGGTGACGATGTGGGCAGCCATGGCGTTATGTTTCACTGACCCCATGGGTACTCGGCAAAGCAGCATTGCTGCCAAGGATTATGTGGCCATTGTGGCTGATCCAAGTTCATCCCACAATACAGTGTTTGTTCCCCAGTGGTGTCGCTGTGTTCCAAGACGACAGGGGCCTTCTCAACACAGCTCTCACCATCCAGGACTGGTTTGGTGAAAGTGAGGATGACTTGTCACGTATCGCCTGGCCACCACAGCCAGCACATCTCAACATTATTGAGATTTTGTTCTCTAGTTTGGTGTGAGAATTCTGGCTGATCGCTATCCACCTCAATCATCGTTACCTGAAGTTGACACTTTTGCAGGAAGAATGGTGTAAACTTCCGCTGAAAACCATGCGAGACCTGAATTTATCCATTCCTAGACGCCTGAAAGCTATTTTGAATGCTAATGGTTTTCCTACGGAGTGGTAATATGTTGCCTTTTTGGTGTTTCCTTATTTTTGTGCATCACATGTATATATTCCCCTTGACAGGTTAGCGCATAACAATGCAACACTCCTTCTACCGACTTTAATTTCCGATTGTCGTCGTGGTTCATAATTGCTGAACTGTGCGGTTCCATAAAAAGAGATGCCATTCATGGTTATAAAAATACAGCCCACGCATTCGACGAACAAGACTAAACTCGTGGGATTTGTAGGATTAACTAGATCCGAAATAATAATTGTATATAAGCGAATTAAATATTAAACTCATTGAACTTCTAGGATGTACATTTTCTTTGCAGGAAGTAGTAGACGTTGGAAACGAAATATATAATTTCAATTATGCCAATCCAATGAAAAAAATCTATAATAAACTTGCTTCACAGCAACAGTGAGTAGTGGTTATGGAAAAATATTCTGCGAATGTAAGTTATATCTTCAACAAAATAAAAGCTTTACGTTACTAAAAACCTCTTTATTACTTCGTTGTCACCAGTACTGAAGAAGTGTCTTATAACGATATCGATTATTCTCATGCGAAATTTAGCTTAAAACAAAGTACAAGATGAGAGTATTCTAAGAAAACAAGAAAATATGCACATACTAGAAGTCAGATCGTGAAAAGAACGCTAGGTTAGGAAATTCTAAAAATATGAAGAGGATTATAATTAAAAAGAATAGGAGATCGCATACTTGTCTGCAGAACCAAATGGGTAAGTCATTTACATATAATTAAATATACTGGTAGTCTCGAAAAGATATAAATTTTGTTAGCCAAGAGGAGTAAAGCCTTAGAAATATCGAAGTGATAAGACAAAAAGATCAGCATCATCAACAGGAACAGGTATTCGTAACAACCTACTTAGGTTGACGGGAAAGAAAGAGAAGAAGAAAAAGAAGAAGATGAAGCAGAGGTGAAGAACGTGGCACTCGCACGGCAGTCGAATATTACGGGTCTCATAATTCTTGATGCACTGCATTTACCTACCTTTGTGGTAACTCCCTGTCGTAGTCGGAAACAGCGTGAACTTCGTGATGCAGTTAAGCTGTGCCTAACTTTTTATTATTTCCTTATGGAAGAATATCCTTTTCTTACTACGAGGTAGTTAGAAATTTTCGGTCCTTGTTATTAATATTTTGTTCCTTTTTGTTCGCTTCTGTCTGCTCGTCCAAAGCGTGCCAACTAATGTACGAAATATCTCCGGCTAAGTGAACTAAGGGAACTGTGAACTGCATCTTAACACCATACGACCAACGCTCTGTAGTCTTTGAGACTCGTGAACTAGCTGCAAGTACAACTAACAACTGTAATTAAGTTGCGAGTACTGGCGTTTCACTGCGTCATGTTACAAAACTTGCTAGATATAGTAACACCTTAGTAGAACCACAAAACTATACAGGGGAAAGAAATAAACGGACTTACAATCATTAATATTTGAAATACGGAACGTTACCTGATAGGATGCACAGAATATCTTAAGCTAATAAGTAACACATGATAAATTTTAAATATTTTAGGAGTAACTTTTTCAATTTTAAGAAGTCGCAAATCATGTATCTACAGTGCTATGCAGTCATTTTAAAGTCGGACAGATCTCGCATAAGACGACACTGGTACGCGATCAAAACTGATGCACATATCAAAATATAGCTTCGTACCTGAGTCAGCTAGTGCAAAAAATGTAATTTTTCTAAATTAAAAACTCAACAGATTTCGTGTACACTAGTAATGTAACAAACGAGATTCCGACTACGTTGCGTATACAGGGTGAAGCGAAATTCGCAGTGTGACTGCTCACATGCCAGCGGTAAAAAAATGTCTGTCGCAAAATTTCGTCCGGTGAGTGTATCCGTCAGAAAATCGACGTTAAAGAGTGGAAATCTGGCAACACTGTAACCACATGTATGGTAATTACCGTTGTCTTCACAAATTGTTTGTGCTACACAGATGGTGCAGTTGATAGAGTTTTGTGTTAGCGTGCAGGAGATCGTGGGTTTGGTCCTGGATTGGGGCGCAATTTGTTTATTTGCTAATTTCATTCTGACATTTCATATTGTAATAAAGCCGTTTCTTGGGTCACATGTATACTGAATTTACAACATTTTGTAGCTCTTAACGTACCAAATATGTGATTAGAAAAAGAAGAAATAGACAGCTGAAGCAAATGACCGGTCATAGGACAGAATAACTACAAAAACAAAAGAAGCGTAAGAGGTGCCTGTTCCATGTAATGTGCATTACCCCTCTGACAGATAATGTTCTGCATGACTCGTACGGACATCGCTAATTGTGAAATGTTCTGTTTCGAATTATACTGTGTCCTAACGGTAAAAGATGTGATGGCTCCACACTCCCATCGATAGAATGATATAATAATAATACATTGAAATACAGCATGCGGTTACCAGACTCAGTGTTGAAAGGCATGGGACCATGGTGATAACACATACAAATAGTAACCAAGCTTGGACATTATTCGCAAGGCAAATTGGTAGTCCTATTGGTAACGTAAGGCCCTAACGAAATGTATAGACCTGAATGAGGCAAGAATAATAGTTGCTACTAGCCTCTGGGACCATTGGAGGAGGATACAAAGAAAACAGGTTTCACATCTAGTGGATGAGGTAATTGTGAAATTCCATGACATGTAGTGGGCTTCTTTCAAAGTTGACAAATCTTCCATTTCTACGATTATAATATGTAAGTGCAAGTGTTTTCTAGAGGAGCCATTGTAATCGCTGTAGACTATTAAGATGCCAGATACCGTATCACCTGCACTACATTTACCAAATAAAAACTCAGGATCAAAACATCAACCTGCCGCATGCTAACCCAAAACTCTATCCACTGCTCTAACTGTGCAGCACAAAGAGTATGTGCAGACAGAGGTGGTTACCATACATGTGGTTACAGTGTTGCCAGATTGCCACTATTTAACGTCCATTTTCTGCCGGATGTAGTCGCCGCACGAAATTTTGTGACAGACATTTTTGTATCCTTGGCTTGTGAAGAGTTGCGCTGCGAAGCCCGAGTGAGCGAATTTCGCTTCACCCTTTATACAAACCATTGATGTGTTTGTTACATCATATTCATTACGTAAGTAAGAATTTTTTGTCTATGATGGTGTGTCTCTTCAATGTTCTAAAATGTAGCTAGAAGTAACAGCACCACAAGTGTTAATTATCATCGAATGTGTTGACTGCATAAGTTTTATGAATGTTAAATTTTTATTGTTTATTAACGACGGACTATATGGAAGATGCTGCAGTGATGTCTCATGAGATATTCCAGTGCTCCCTGTCGTTCCAAGTCGACGAGCACACCCATGCGATGACAGCCGGGCCGTTGAGTGGCAACTGCGGCGTAGGTGTACAGTTGTCGTCGTAATTCGCGACGGCATCCAGTTTCTCTATTTCGATGGCCTCTCTGATCTTTTTCATGGTGATAAGTAGCTACCTTACTGGCTTGTGAGTTTCTCTGAATTTTCTGTACTTGCCACACTCGTCTTACTGTTGTGATATCTCCGATTTGTTACGCTGACTAAGTATTGCTTGTGTTCTGTCATTCACGTGTCATGGATCGCCCAAATTCAACAGTGCAGAGCGATCCAAATCCGCAGGTAAGTTTAGAGAAAAATGACTTCTGAAACTATTTGACGGCATTCTTGGAGAGACCTGGGATATTCCCAATTTTCATTTCTCTATTATAAACAGGTTTGGTACTGCTTGGTTGAAAGCCATCCTGACCCTGTCAATGCACGTTGCTATAGCTTAATTTCTAATTTACTTTAATCGCCTGCCCTGTAATGCTTGTTATCTTCGTGTGATCAGCCCTTACGCTATAGACACTGCTGACCATGCCTCCTCGCCTAGTTCAGGCACACTGAAGAGTCAAAGAAACTGGTACACCTCCTAATATCGTGTAGGGCCCCCGTGAGCACGCAGAAGTGCCGTAACACGACGTGGCAGGGACTTGACTAATGTCTCAAGTAGTGCTGGAGGGAAATGACACCATGAATCCTGCAGGATATCCATAAATCCGTAAGATTACGAGGGGGTGGAAATCTCTTTCGAACTGAACGTTGCAAGGCATCCCAGATATGCACATAAATGTTCATGTCTGGAGAGTTTGATGGCCATCGGAATTGTTTAAAGTCAGGAGAGTGTTCATGGAGCCACTCTGTAGCAATTCTGGCCGTGTGGGGTGTTGCATTGTCCTGCTGGAATTGCCCAGGTCCGCCGGAATGTACAATTGATATGAGTGGAGGCAGCTGATCAGACAGGATGCTTACGTACGTGTCACCTGACAGAGTCGTATCTATACGTATCAGGGGTTCCATATCACTCCAAGTGCACACGCCCCACACCATTATAGAGCCTCCACCAACTTGCAGAGTCCCCTGCTGAAATTCAGTGTCCATGGATTCATGAGGTTGTCTCGATACCCATACACGTCCATTCGCTCAATACAACTTTAAACGAGACTCGTCCGACCAGGCAACATGTTTCCAGTCACCAGCAGCCCAATGTTGGTGTTGACGGGCCCAGGTGAGGCGTAAAGCCTTGTGTCATGCAGTTGTCAGTGGTGCAAGAGTGAACCTTCTGCTCTGAAAGCCCATATTGATGATGTTTCGTTGAAGGGTTAGCACGCTGACACTTGTTGATGGGGGAGCATGGAATTCTACAGTAGTTTGTGGAAGGATTGCACTTCTGTTACGCTGAACGATTCTCTTCAGTCGGGGTTGGTCGCGTTCTTGCAGGATCTTTTTCCGGCCTCAGCGATGTCTGGGATTTGATGTTTTTTGGGATTCCTGATATTCACGGTACGCTAGTTAAATGGTCGTACGGGAAAATCCCCACTTCATCGCTACATCTGAGATGCTGTCTCCCATCACTAGGGCTCCGACTATAGCACCACGTTCAAACTCACTTAAATATTGATAACCTGCCATTGTAGCAGCAGTAACAGAGGTGACAACTGCGCCAGACACTTGTTGTCTTATATAGGCGTTGCCGACCGCAGCGCCGTATTCTGCCTGTTTTCATACCTTTATATTTGAATGCACTTGCCTATACCAGTTTCTTTGGCGCATCAGTGAATGGACAATCCAATTATTTTTCTGACGACGTGCCAAAGCGTTTAGGTACATGTCGATTCTCTGCTTTCAACGTTATCATCATTTGTCCTGCAGACTTCAACATTCAGAAAAGTTATCTACCGCCGAAACGTTGGTTACTTAATTTTACATCACTGCAAGTTCATTCATCAAAGTGAAGTTCGGTGGATCGAACTCTGCCCGCAAACGCCTTCGCTTCCTAAGTACCGATTATGTTTACTTTTACTTAGAAATGCACTACACGACGTGATTTTAAAATTAAGAAAACAGTAGAAATAGATGAGATAAAAATTCTACGAATTGCATGACTTGTTCAATAATTATATCGAAAGTAGCATGCCATGTAAGTATCCTAAAAAAAAAAAAAAAAAAAAAAAGAAGGAAAATGCAATGTGTATAGAATAACTAAATGTTTGATCTGATGTAATTATATTTTCCTGGAAACATACCGAGTCTCAACTCAAACGTTTGGCCGTACGGTAATGGTACATGTAATCAATCTGTGACAGTACTTGATCTCAATAACAGAAACATCTTCTTCATGCTACTAAAATATAAGAGGCTTGAGAAAAATATCACAACTGTTCGATAGAACATATTTGTCCTAATGTTATTTAGCAGCGTTGGGTCATACGCAAAATATAGGAAAAGTCGGCACGGCTCTATTGCAATGAATTATGTGGCATAATAGGATAGTTTCTGCAACTTGATAGCAGTTTCGGTAAAATCTGAACTACATGAAATCAGTCTAAAAGTAACTTCAAATAAAGACAAGATATGAATTTAAAAAGATTCGCAAAAGGTGTATCTGAACTCAGTCAAGAGCGATTAATGGGACTCATGAACAAGCATTAGTGGGCTACAATAGTCAAAAACGCTTAAGATGGAAGAAACATGAAAGAAACTTGAAAATACCATGGTGGTATTCATATTATTAACATGTTGCCTAAATAGACGCTGAAAAGTCAGGTCAGGATGTGAAGATCAAACAAGGAATTAGTCATAGATATTCTTCACTGAAATTCTTCGATAAGGTTGTAGAATCACTTATTACGCACAAGAGCATCCGTGCTGTAAGGTTTTCACGGGAAGTAGCCTAAACGTGTCAACGGCTGGCTCTGAATGCGAAGACAGATGTTAATTTGCAGCCAGAAAATACACGGGGTTTTCATTATACGTAAAAGCCTCCGACTTCACTTCTCTGGCTGGCTTCTTCTAGGCAAGACATTATGGTTTCAGTTTCAGAGTTTGCTTTTAATCTTCTGAATATATTCAACGTCTACTTAAAATGAACGAGGAGCAGGATGTTTCTTAAGATCAGAGGGAAGTTTGTATAAATTATTCCGAGCTGAAATCTCTTGTATGCCCTCATTCTCTTTAATTTGGAGCTTCTGGAAAAATATGCCGACATCTCTTACGACAGCTGTAATATTTAATGTGCAGGTAGGTCGTTAGCAGGGGAGACAAAAAGCCTCACTGTCTCCAGCCACATTCTGCCACGTTCTTAGTGACGCCGCCACCGCTTTAGAATGTAATATTATCATCGCAAGACTTTTTTTTAAAAATAAACCGTCACAAGATGCTGAAACTTAGTTTCTGTTTTATTTAGGATTACACATGCGTCTGCATAAAGAGGAATTTTGAGTGATATGGTAGACCATAAGGCAGCGTGTAGTAACAAAACTTTGACACAGTACTGTAGTTGCTGCTTTATTCAGGTCTTTCCAATTCAGTGCAACGCTATTTGGCCTCGAACGTTACTTTGCCTGCCATCATCAGGTGTCAGGTGTAACTTTCCGTTCAGGCGTCAAGTGCCCCGAGACTATTGTATTCATTCCATCGTCGTCACATACTTCATTTTCCCAAAAAAAAAAAAAAAAAAAAAAAAAAAAAAAAAAAAAAAAAAAGTGGCAGAAATATTTTAACTAATCTTCGAAGCAATTGTTTGACGTTAAAATTAAGGAAAAATAAACATTTTTCCGGGAATGTATCTTCCTTTTTATATTGAAACAAAATTCAACATTTGATCATTATTTGTCTGCTACTGGCAGATCGTGATAATTGTTACGGAGTAAGTGTCAACATTCTGAATTCTTCTGGACCTGCAGCACTATAGATGTCTTCTAAGGACATTATATGTACAGTAAGCCAAAACGCTGCTATAGTTAGAGAATTTATATTAAGATGTTATATTCTTGTGATACATTTCGGCCCCATGGCGATTATCAAGCTATCTGCAGACATATGGAGTTGCTGGTGCATTTACCCATGTCTGTTTGTAACCAACAACAACGTTGTCTATATCTGTCGTAGTATCTACTTCCGTAACACATTCTGCTCGCTGTCGCTGTCTAATACGTTGTATTGCTGCTTATCGGAGGTCTATGAGGGCATATCTAACGTCTCAGCCGTGGAATTTGTTGCTGAGCATTGTTCTCTAAGACCTATTGAATATTTTCCGCAAATTTCACAGATTCTGTTAACACGTAAGTCAATGTTGTTGTACGGTTAGATAGTTGGCTTATTCGTTTACTGACTGTGTGTGATAGTAGTAAAATCGGTTCTAATGTTCGCTGGTATCATCTTTGCCTGTAAATTTGTTATACTCGTTATCGTATTCTATAACTTCTATAAAGTTGTCAATATAATGTTTATGTTTTAACTCGGTTTGTTCGTTAAGGATTTTGTCTTGATATTTGCGTGTGTAAATGTAGATTTTAATTTCTTCTAAAAAGTTCATTATTGATCGCTTTGATGTTAAGGACAGAATTTGCATCACATGCTCGATCTGGTTTACATTGCGGTTTTCTGTATGCATGTCGATCGAAGACAGAGGACGGGTTTGTGTCACTCTTTCTAGTATGTTCTCGGTATCTGAATTTGAAATTTCCTCCAGTTTAACCTGCAGTCGTTACAGTTAATTTTATACAGCGACAACTTTACTGAAATTATAGAACACGATACTTACAAGCAAAAACATTACTACAGAATATTAAAGAAGCGTTTACTACTACCACACAAAACTCCATAGATGACCTCTAGAAATTTGTGACGGATAATGATATCAAAAATAATTTCAAAGTTCCCCGAGGACATCATCATAATAACATACGGTGAAGTTTTCGACGTTCTGCCGTGCACAGAAATTATGTAAGTGCCCATCGTCACAGCTGATACTTTTCGACCCCAAAAATCGTGATTTTCGTTGTTTTCTCAGGAATTGCCCGTTGAAGGATGGTGATTTTATAAGTCACCCGAGGTTCACCTGAATCACGCCTAATGCAAAAGAGCCGAACGATCTGCTCAGTTGGCCTGGATTGGAGAAAGTGTGTAACGATGAAGATTTGACTGTGTACCATAGGATAGTTACAGTATGCCAATTCTTTCGAAGAGTATACAAATGATTGCTAGGCTGAGTGTCATCCAGAACAGTTCACCCCTTATCTTTGTGTTCAATAGAACCCGAGGTATGATTCGCCGAAAAAGTCCATTTTTCAGACATGGTCGATTGCATTTGTGAAAATATGCCAGTAGTTGGGAGAGGGGCACTAGGTGCAATTTTGATATCAAATAGATATGTGAATTAATTGTATCCATTTATTAACTAACCCATCCACACTCCCCCTCCCCACGCTGGGATGACATCATGTATTTTCCTCAGCCAGTACATGGGTCCCCGCTCCTCCCCCTACCCATTCCCACCCCTCACTCTCCTCCTTTCCCCACCTTCTCTATTGGTAGGAATTTCGAATTTTAGGAGGAATTTCGAATTATGCTGAGAATTTCATTGTTCCAGGTGCATGCTGACGGCCCACTCTAGCCCAGCCCGGGTAATTGGCGGGAAATTAAAAAGGCTATGCCCTTTACGGGACTCGAAGCCTGGTCCTTCCGGACAGACAGTCCAACTGCACCCTATACAAATGGAAACTGCCCAGATGCAGGAGAGTAAGGTTACGTTAGTGAAGTTCATTTATTTTGGTTGGGAAACTGAAGTAAAGGTCGGTCCTAATTACATAATTAATCAAAAAAATCGGTCCTAATTACACAACTATACACACAGCGCTGCACAAGGAGTACCTAAAATCGGAATACGGTTCAAAAATTGATGATGTCATACAACTGGAGTTATCCTGCCGTAAAAAATTTCACAATACCACTCAAAACTAGTGGCAGATGTACTGAAACTCTACTATTTACCTACAAGCTTGCGGAAATGAAGGCTGTAGAGGAAGGTACTATCTTTATTTTTTTGGCGGGATACACTGTCAACTAACGAATAACTTATTACTAGGGTAGAAAAAAATACCCGAAATCTTCAGTTTATTGATGTCCTGATATGCTGGTTGGGGCATTTCTGTGTTGGAAGGTACATAAAATACATAAAATTAGAGAAAAAGCACCCTGAAATGTGAGAAATTGAGGTGGGTTTGGGGTATCTTAACACCCAAGACCGAGAAAAGTTAACAAATTATGCTCTGGCTGCATTCAGTTTTAACCCACCCCCTATCCCTGTAAACTACATGGGTTTCGTAACACATATTTCAACATAGGTGATATAAGTACTATACAGAGGGCTATTTTGAAGCAGGCGAAACATGTGTATTTCAATCCATAACTGTGTTCTCATACGTGCAGTAGAATCTAGATATTACCGAATTATGGTTGGCTCTAATAAGCAACATTATTTCTTAAGTATTAAGGAGACGAATCAATGAGTTTATCAAACTTAAGCCTTCCCTAGGGTGTTCTGTAAGAGACTGGGCAAATGCCACATATATCATCTTTAATAGTGTGAGGAGGGTGTAGTAGAGAGTGAGTCATGGTGTTAGGACGAAATTGCTGTATTAGCCTATAGATGAGCAGAACTACCTAACATCAAACCAGGACCTTTTTTGTGCAAGAGGAATGCTACCAGAGCCGTGGTGATGCTACTGTAGACAGCAATAAGACTGCTACATCTCCTTTGGCTACTGATGGTAGTGCTTTCTTCGTCGTAATAAGCTGCTGCTTATTCGTTTGCATTTTCGTGCATCAGCCATTGAAAATATTCATGTCGGTTTCTTCTCGCTCTATTTCCTAGTGAGGCATAGGTGCATCTGTCAAAACTGAAACTACTTCTGATAATAAGTATGACTGATGTGGGAACTATGATTGAGGGTATGTACGTTTCTGACTTAAATATGTATATAAAATCAACTAATTTCCTAAGAGACAGAACAGTAGTCTCCTGACTTCTTTCTAGTTGATTTATAAGGAGCTCGAGCGGCGGATGTACATTGACGGTGCCTTCTTAGGACTCCTGAATAAGCTAGAAAGAAGACTTTTTATCATTTTAAAGTTTGTCACGATATAGATTGGGGTAGGAAACTTGCGAGGTGATTGTATGTTTGCTGTTGGGCAATATATCCTGCATTAGGATATTAAGAGCGTTGCATTCTGCACGATTAGTACTTAAGTCATATGACTTTAACAACATAGCATTTTTAGGTGCAGAACCACGTAGCCGTAGGAGTGTGCGTTTGTGTCCCATGATCATATCTCGCATGCCAGTACCTTCCTGGTACTGACTCCTGAAAGTGGAATAACGCTTCAGAATTGTAGTACTGTTAATTTACGTGAAATGTTTCAAACTCCATCTGTATGGTTCAAAAATGGCTCTGAGCACTATGGGACTTAGCGTCTGAGGTCATCAGTCCCCTAGAACTTAAACCTAACTAACATAAGGACATCACACACATCCATGCCCGAGGCAGGATTCGAACCTGCGACCGTAGCGGTCGCGCGGTTTCAGACTGAAGCGCCTAGAACCGCTCGGCCACTTTGGCCGGCCATCTGTTTGGAGCTCAATTATGTAGAAACCACATGCTTCTCCTTAATCATCGGTTATATCACCCCTACCACTCTCATGTCTACTATACACTGATAAGGGGTGTTACCCTCCTCGAGATGCATGCAAATGAAGAGGTCTTGTGCAGTCGGATGGGTGGCGTGGGTAAGATTGGCGTGGAACAGTCTTCTGTAAATATGTAGATATCATAATTGAATCGTTATAGGACACTGTCTGGTATGCTTTAGTGTATATGACCAAATGAAGGTATTGCATAGTCATCAATCTGCATTCACAATCTAGTATGTGGTACTTGCAAAGTGGTGGAGGGGTGATTTAGCGATGATACAGAAACTGGAAAGCGCTCTGCTGTGTCACTGACTGGTGCTGAAATTACAGAACAACTGGCGTGTTTTGGCGTATGTGACCAAATGGATGTACTGTACATCTATGTGCCTTCGCAGTCTAGTATATAGTACTTGCAAAGTAGTTTAGGGGTGATTCAGCAACCATATAGAACCTGGGAAGCATTCTGCTGTGTCATTGGCTTACGTCGAAATAATGGAACAATTGGTATATTTTGATGTGTATGACCAAACGGCATACTGCACAATCATCTATATGCATTCGCAATCTAGTGTATGGTACTCACAAATTAGTGGAGAGGGTTTTTGTGATGACAAAATGGGGAGCTTTCTGTTGTGTCATTAGCTAGTGTTGAAATTATGAAACAACTGGTAAAATTGTTAAAATGGATGACATTATCAACTGTAGTACGTATTACAGTACATCATCGGGTATCAGTGGTGTGTTCTCCATCCCATCTGTCCACTCATATGCTGTTAATTACCACATAATGTGTGACTGACATCACTTGGGTCAGATGGAGAGAGCCTTAGTGGAGCACTGGATATCTGCTACTTGTCACTATGGAGAATGGGATGAAATATAGAAGTCATCACTTTTAGATAGTTGTTTGGAAGCGTTCCTCAATGCTGCAGACTCGTCCTATTTCCATATGCTGCAATGCTCTGAACATGTTTTTTTTTTCACTAATAAGCTAACAGTACCTCTTTTTATTTCTTCTAGCTTAAATATGTTGTGAATGGCAACTTCTGGCGATGGTCAACATCAGAACAGTAATCATGTACATGACTGCAAAATGAGGAAACAAAGCTCTTCGAAATGGAGCACAGAGAAGAGACATCTGCTACCCCGTCACTGTGGAAGATGAGATTAACTGCATAGGTCATAACCTTCTAATCTCTGTTGGAAACGCTCTAGAATGCCGCAAACTCTTCCAGTTTCGATATGTTGCGATGTCTTCCACGTTTTTGCCAATGAGAAACTTCACCTCTGTGTTTTATTCCTACCAACCTGTGTTTTGTGGGAGCTGCAATAGATTACAAAATGAAATGTTCAGATTTCTTTGAGAGCCAATGAATCAAAATGTTAATGTTGGTTTAGCAACTGAGACAGACCTCAAAGACATGGTGGAAAAACAAAGTGTATGGTGGTGTACAAAGCTGTAGTTGTACACTGCTTGGATGTGTTACAGCCAAAAAACAATGTATTAAACTGCTTATGAAGGACCAACTCTACTAGATATGGTCTTCCTCCAGCACAATCGACAGAACTTTACGCATGTCTCTGCAAGTGACTTCGACCACTGGTCACCTGATCCAGTGGAGCATTATTTGTATGCATAATATGCTCGATGTTAACACCCAGAGGGTATGTGTTTTTCGATGTATCGGAAGAGAGAAATGCGCGAAAATCTTACAGGAGGTTCTATTAGAAAGTGTGATATCAATGGTTAAGGTTTGGATGCATATAGTTCTCTGAAAATTACACTGTTTTTGCTCATACAATTAGTAGAATTGGCTGTATCTATTCTCATGGAATCATGAGTGTCTATTATTATTGCTATGAATACATGTTAAAGAAAAGGTGTTACCGCAACTCCTGTTGTTTCATATCTCATAGTCCGCAGCTCGTGGTCGTGCGGTAGCGTTCTCGCTTCCCACACCCGGGTTCCCGGGTTCGATTCCCAGCGGGGCCAGGGATTCTCTCTGCCTCGTGATTACTGGGTGTTGTGTGGTGTCCTCAGGTTAGTTAGGTTTAAGTAGTTCTATGTTCTAGGGGACTGATGACCTCAGAAACTAAGTCCCATAGTGCTCAGAGCCATTTGAACCATTTAATCATACCTCATAATGTCTACTTATAAAGCAGACACCACTTGAGTTATAGCTCATTGTGGTACCTCGAAATATTAAGTATTTTTACCACCATGTGAATAGATAGTGTGGAACAGGATGTGATGATCAAATTGCATACAAAACTAGAACACAAGAATCTGCTGCTATTGCTAATGAGTGTTTGCTGTATGACAGAAACTTCACAGACAGGTAGGTGAAAATGTTCAAATGTGTGTGAATTCCTAAGGTACAAAACTGCTAAGTCATTGTTCCCTAGACTTACACACTACTTAAACTAATCTATGCTAAGAACAACACACACACCCATGCCCAAGGGAGGACTCCAACCTACGGTGGTAACGTGGTGCCCTAGACTGTGAGGCCACTCTTCACGGCAACAGGTAGGTGACGTGGAGTTACGGAGCAAAAATCTCAAATGTAAGCATCTGATTTTGATGTATCGGTAGAGAGAGATGTGGCAAAATCTTTTAAGATGCTCCATTACAAGACAGGCACTCAAATTTTGTTTCGTAAATACCAATTTGTTATAGCATCGCATTTGTAAAATGGGGCCTTGCACAGTTTACAAAACGGTAATGTCGTCTTGAATTACAGCTTGTTGTTGTCGAAGATAAAATGACTGTGTTTTTACTGACTTGTGAACAAATGGCGTGGAAGGCTTTATTTTGTAATGTTATTTCATGTGCCTGAACTGTTTGTAATACACACGTCCATGACAGTATATTTACAGACACTGATTGGAACGTGAGAGATGCTCTCACATCGAGTAATTTATCCATTGAGCTGAAAGGAATGAGCAAAATAGCGAAAGTTCTTTCCCAATTTTAGACAGGGTGGTCATGTATATGAAAGTGAGATGAATTAATACGTCTAACAAGTGTATAGCACCAAGCTCTACAGTTTGGTCTTCTGTAATCGGTGGCAATCCTGTGTATTTTTTTCACTTCGCTGGATGTCGCAAAATAATGAAATGCAAATTGTATTCTGGAGCTGACCGTACAAACTATACTGATTTTGCCCATAAAACTAAAAGAAATTTTTCCCTAGCACATGTGTTGCATTATGACCAAATGATTACGAGTACTGGTTGTTTTTACAACAATTTCAATGTGTAATTAGAACAGTGAAGCATTTTTCATCAGTTGTGCTAATGTGTATTGGCTTCGATTACCTGGGTGATTGTCAAGCATGCATCTGTAGCGAACTCTAACATCAAACCGCGATAGATATGGTAAGTTAATTACAGGTAATACACTTATTAAACTGCTCTTGGTGCAACACCAACATATTATCAACTGAAGACAATTCCCGACAAACAAATAAAGATGGTATCTTTGACTCCAGTCTGTTTTTTTTTTTGTCAGCTTGAAGGTGAAGGGTAGGGTCTGATTACATCTGCCACTCGTTTTGAGTGGTATTTGTGAAATTTTTTCCCAGCAGGTTAACACCAGTTGTATGGCATCGTCAATTTTTGAGCTGTACTGCGATTTTAGACACGTCTTGTGTAGCGCCGTGCACACAGTTGTGTAATTAGGACTGATCTTTATGATTAATTATGTAATTATGACCGATCTTTACTTATCTCCCAACCAAAATAAATACTCTAATCTAACCTTCCTCTCCTGCATTTGGGCAGTTACCATGTATTGGGGGGTTCACTTGTGCTTTCCACCCAGAGGGACCAGTGCTCATGTCCCATATAGGGCACGGCCTTCTTAATTTCCCACCGATTCTCGGGCAGGGACGGCCCTGATACAAAGAAATTCCACCAAAATTCGAAATTCCCACCAATAGGTTAATTGGGGGAAGGGGAAGGGTGGGGAGGTCGGAGGGGCCGGGCACCCACGTGCCGCGCAAGGAAAACACATGACGTTATCCGAGGGTGGGGGCTGGTATGGGTGGGGGTAACTAATTGATCAATTTAATTAATTTTCACATCAATTTGGTATCAAAATAGCACCTGCAGTCCCCCTCGCTACTACTTATATTTAGTGTTTAGTAAGAAATTATATCCTCTGTTTCAACCTAATGAATATTTTTGTGTACCCCTAATATTCTCTGTATTGCGTTATGTTTAAATCATGCCAAAATTTCTTTAAAATAGCAAAAAAATTGGGTTGCTATAGTTGGAAATGACATGAGCACCCACCAGGCTCTCACTGGCCCTGCTTGTGGCAAATTGTCTGCCGCTTATCATATACATGGGATGGACAAAAATTTGTAAATACAAAAAATACGTCATATCGGGCCTAATACGGCGTAGGAAACCCTTTAGCATTTCAAACAGCTTCCAGTTATCTCGGAGTATAGAAATGCATGTCTTATATGGTTTGCAACGGAATCTTATATCAGGTTTTCTGAAAAAAGGTGGCAATTTCAGGTAATGATGATGGAAGTGCAAAGGGGTCATGCACCCATCTCTCCAAGCACACCACAAAGGCTCAATAATATTCAGATGTTGTGAGTGTGTTGGCACCAGAGAACCAGAGAAAATGCGACAGTTCATCCATGTGCACACAAAGCCCGTCCTGGACGGTGTGAGTGGCGTGAAGAGGAGTCCTGTCGTCTTGAAACACAGCATCACCATTAAGGAACAAACGCTGTACCACGGGATGGACCTGGTCAGCCAGAATGCTAACACAGTCCTCGGCAGTAAGGCGACCTTGCAGAGCAACCATGGAGCGCGTGCAATACTACGACATGTCTGTCCAAATCATCACCGAAAGCACGGGACGTAAACTCGGCTAGAATTTGGAAACAGTGTGAAACAAGACTCACCATACCATTGCTCCTTAGTCCAAGTTTTATGGCTTCGGAACGACGTTTTCCTGCCGCGGGCTTTGCATTACTGATGAGTGATTCTGAAATTCCAGCTTGCCATTAAATTCTATGCTTTCGAAGCTCCCTTCGTGTTGTTTTTGTGCTGACAGGGTTCGCTCGTGGGACATTTAGTTCTGCAGTGTCTTTCGCTGCTGTCACCCTCTTATTTTTCCTTACAACCATCGTCAATGATAATTTGTCACGATCTCTCAACATACAATTTCGTCCGCATTGTGACTTACCGGATGATGTTTCTACGTTTTTTCTGTATCAGGTATAAATCTTCGATATAGTGCCTCTTGAAACACGAAACACTCCGGGTCCCTTGGTTACGGAAGCACTCACCAGACGAGCACCAACAAAGTGCTCCAATTCTAATTCACTTGTCTCTGACATACTGCAAGGCAACGACCTTGCCGCAGTGGATACATCGGTTCCCATGAGATCTCCGAAGTTAAGCGCTGTTGGGCGTGGCCTCGTACTGCCAATTGAGGAGCTACTCGACCGCATAGTAGCGGCTTCGGTCAAGAATACCATCATAACAGCCGGGAGAGCGGTGTGCTGACCCCTACGCCCCCCCTCCCCTATCCGCATCCTCCAGTGAGTATGAGACGGCGGTCGGATGGACCCGGTAGGCCACTCGTGGCCTGAAGGCAGAGTGCTGACATACTGAAATCACAGCTACAAATAACACTGTTCTTGCCACGACCGACACTTGCAACGTATTGAGGACACAGCACAGTTGCCGTTCGTGGTCAGATACAACAGGACAATTGGTAGGCTTGGCCAATATCTGTATTTATATTCAAGAATCCATTTCTCGGATTTTTGTTCCATATTTTTGTCTAATCCCTGTATCTCCAAGAGATGAGAGATACGTGAAAAAGTTATCTTCTCAGTGCATGTAACCACCCAATATGAGGCTGTCGCATGGTAGTGCGCGAGCAATAAGTACGTTATATCTACTGATCTGTATTGTGATTGTTCAGTGTAAAAATATATGTTCTCTGACTCAGGCTACAGATTTACGAGGCCTGTGTCAGTATTAAGGGCCGAGCAGCAATACAGTGAAAGCAATTGCACTCAACAACCAATTTATTATTTATGTCAAGAATTTAACGATGAACATGTAGTTCCAACATTTGTCATAACGAGAAATAAGCATTTTGAAACTGGTTCTATAAAATGGTGC
Organism: Schistocerca serialis cubense; assembly: GCF_023864345.2. NCBI lineage: Eukaryota > Metazoa > Arthropoda > Insecta > Orthoptera > Acrididae > Schistocerca > Schistocerca serialis. The sequence goes on from NC_064639.1 coordinate 511,787,598, forward strand.
CACCTGAAGTTTTAGCCATTCTTTGAATTGGATTATCAGTCCTCCACTTTCCGCAAATCGTTTGGGCGCAGGTCACATTTTTCTTTTGTCACAAGAGAAGATAGTGAGGGATTATATATAGAGAAAGATTAATAAAATTCTCTTATATGAATTTCTAGCCCCTTTCCATAGTGCCAGCATAAGATCCTGTCTTCACAAGCCATTTCGCGGTATGTGGTGCAGGATACTTCTGTCACTATTGTGATTTCCCCCATTCCTTGTTCCATTCGCGAATAGGCGATGAAAGAACAATCGTTGTTAAGGTTTCGTAAGGGTCCTAATTCGTACTATTTCTTCGTCATGATCAAATTGGTAGACTTATACGGAATACATTAATGTAGTGCCTGTATTTAACAGTGTCTAAGTAGTTCAATGCAATGTTTCTTCAGACGTGATTGCATATCCGAAGTAAGAGTTACTGCTGAAAGCTGACAGCCATATTGTCATGAAATGTACTAGCAAACTGAGAATACGATACCACAACAGCTAAACAACTTACTGAAACACATGGAAATATGTGCTAGACCGGGACTCGAATCCGGATTTCTCGCATGTCGCGCCCGATCGCCTTAATGGCTTCTGCTATCCATACACGCTTCTGTGACAGACCCAGTGTCGACGATTAGGACACTAGGGAACGAGGAAAAATACGATTTGTTGCGGGATGGGGCAGCCGAAGTGATTAAGGCAACCGCTCATGACAAGCGGGAAAATTGGGTTAGAGCCACGGTCTGGCAAAAATTTTCGTATGTTTTCAGTAAATTGTGTAGCAGTTGTAGTACCACATCCGCAGTTTGCGAATACATTTCATAACTCTTACGGAAGGAGGTAATGCTGCTCGAGTCTTCTTCGTACTTACCAGTATTGTAGGGGAAAACCAAACGTTCAACGAGATCGTCCGTAATTTCTGAACGGCAGCATTGAAAGAGAGCGAAATAGTAAGAGAAAGGTACTCAAAGAGAAAGTAAGGAGGAAGGTAGCCACAGACGACGTAAGTAAGATGAGGGTTTAGTGTCGACGATTAGGACACTAGGGAACGAGGAAAAATACGATTTGTTGCGGGATGGGGAGCGATGAAGGCAAATATTGGGGGGGGGTCCTTTCCAAACGGATGAACTTGACCAAATTAGCGAAACCACAGTAAAGCTAAATGTGTATAACCGGAAGGGGCTTTGAGCTTCACTCCTCGCGTTTCCGAGTCCAGTATTTTTAACATTGCGCTACCTCGTTCATTACGTTTGGTCCATATGTTTCGCACAATTTAACGCAGTATATTTGGAAGGCAGGCAGGAATAAACCTACGGTAATACCGAAACAACATTCCCAAAAAGCCAATCAGTATTTCAGTTCGCTTGTTGTTCAAAAAATGGTTCGAATGGCTCTAAGCAATATGGGGCTTAACATCTGACGTCATCAGTCCCGCCGGCCGGAGTGGCCGAGCGGTTCTAGGCGCTTCAGTCTGGAACCGCGCGACCGCTACGGTCGCAGGTTCGAATCCTGCCTCTGACATGGATGTGTGTGATGTCGTTAGGTTGGTTAGGTTTAAGTGGTTCTAAGTTCTAGGGGACTGATGACCTCAGCTGTTAAGTCCCATAGTGCTCAGAGCCATTGTTTTCATCAGTCCCCTTAACTTAGAACTACTTAAACCTAACTAACCTAAGGGCATCACTCACATCCATGCCCGAAGCAGTATACGAACTACCGTCCGTAGCAGCTGCGCGGTTCCGGACTGAAGCGCCTGGAACCGCTCGGCCACAGCGGCCAGCCTCGCTTGTTGTCCCTCATCAGTCTTTAATTCTGAGCTGTTCTTCGCAGATAACACAGACGAACTGACTCTTCCAAAGGGAATTCTTTCGCAGATGGTTGATGCGTGGTAAAGGGATCTAGTTTCTCACAAAAAAGAAGTACTGACTGTCAATATGCAACTCAAATTCGGTCGTAAATGTAAATGCAGACAAGTTTATCTGAAGACATGCGCACTGCAAACTCTGATGCGCGATGAGTTGGTTGCTTGAAATACATAATATGATCAGGAAACTTGTTGTCGACAGCACTTCACGATATTACCTGTTTGGTGACTGAGCAAAACACAAGTGGGATAATGTCACCCTCCTATTCTTTCGAGCAGAATCGCAGATATCACCCATCATCCTTCTCGAGGAAAGATTTTAGATTAGTAGTTGATGCGATTGTCTATGTGCAATATACAGAGACGATCTTGATCACGAGTTGGACGTACGTCTAACTTGGCAATATCACATCACTGCAGTTCTCTTCTGTGATATCCAAAGAAGCTGCCATTTCAAATTCTCTCAGCTCACTCCTACACAATCCACTGACGATCTGTTCTCACGCAGGCAAAATGGTTCAAATGGCTCTGAGCACTATGGGACTTAACAGCTATGGTCATCAGTCCCCCAGAACTTAGAACTACTTAACCCTAACTAACCTAAGGACATCACACAACAACCAGTGGTCACGAGGCAGAGAAAAATCCCTGACCCTGCCGGGAATCGAACCCGGGAACCCGTGCGCTGGACGCGAGAACGCTACCGCACGACCACGAGCTGCGGACTCACGCAGACAGATCTGTCCTTTGCACAGATGACGCGAACGGGTAACTGAACGACCGGCACTTTCACGCGGTAGTATTGTGGTAAAGTAAATTTTACATAAACCAGAATTAATTTTTCGGGGTCACTACTCGTTTTGCGGTTTCGTACAAAGAAAGAAAACAGTTGCTTACAAATGCTGGCTGATATTTACTTTTAAGGTGTTCTTAGGTTATACCATTCTAGTTGCAGCAACTTTCACGCTTCGTAATGTTTGTGTGAATGAATACTTTAATATTTGTATAAACACAATTTGTGTTATACGACCTGCCCTAATATTTAGTTTGGCAACAACAATAAATAGATAAGTGACTATTTGCTGCTTTATCGGGTAAAAAAGGGAGTGGGTGATTTCTTCCTCTGTGCAAATGGCACAATTACACGCGGTGTGGGCCAGTTGTGTTATTAGTGTACCTATTGATTGTACGTGACTTTAATGGATGCATCTACAGTGTGGTGGCATGGTAGTATTGTACAATTACGTGACGGAGTGCTAGTCGGAGGCGACACGTAGCGTACTCCCCGACCTCTCTCGTACAGCATCCAGGGGACCTCCGTAATTAACGTCCGCACCCGACGGACGGGTCACCATCAACGGCCATAACATGTCCTCACATCGGGAGACACTGGGGAGAGATTTGGAATTCAAACCATAACACAGCCGCAATGTCTGGTGTTAAGAACTTCGCACCACGACATCTCCTCCCAGCACCGCCTACATAAACACTGGCAGCGGAAATTTCATCTACCACAGGGACTAGACCCGGTTAATTCCCAGTCGACAGCGCCGACACAGGCTTGTGTTACCACCTTTGGCTAGGAGGCTGCTCCAAATGGGAGGAATTTGGGTAGACTGCAGCAGCATTTTGAAGCAAGGCTGCCATTAAGTATTCGTGCTAACGCTATGTCCACAGCGGACTTTCCTCGCTTGTCGCATATATATACCTAATAACGGCTGGATGACGAAGCATTTATACGGAAGTTTTCAAAGAAGAAAGCCATCTTGAACCGACTGCAGTTTCGCAACAATTAAATTTCGAATTTTGCTTCGGAGTAAAAGATTTTACGAAGCTGTAATTTCAGCTGAAAATCTTAACATACTCTGCAAGAACAGAGGATCGTCATTTTAGCTTCTGACGACATCTTTCTGTAGTACTTCAATTATATTCGCTCAAGGTCCAATAACTGCTCAGCTTTGATTGTAGACGCAGGAGAAGGTAATTTTTCCCTCTGTGTTTCAGTTGTGTTACTGTCTGAAGGATATATGGTAAGTCTGCAGATCGATCGTGTTGGAACAGTGTAGAAAAAAAAGGGTTCAAAAGGCCATGAGCACTATGGGACTTAACTGCTGTGGTAATCAGTCCCCTAGAACTTAGAACTACTTTACCCTAACTAACGTAAGGACATCACACACATCCATACCCGAGGCAGGATTCGAACCTGCGACCGTATCGGTCGCGTGGTTCCAGAATGTAGCGCCTAGAACCGCTCGGCCACTCAGGCCGGCGAACAGTGTAGAACTTTCCTCTATTTTTGACCGGCTTTCCCTTCCAAATGTACTATTAATCTCTGTGTTCGAAGGTTATTTTAATATTTTTTTTTCAAAAATTGTAACTGTTCAATAACGCGAAGAACTTGTGGAAATATCACATCTGTCACCACTTTTCTGCAATTAGTATTTTATTTTTTTAGTTCACTTATCTGAAAGTTAAAACTATCTATCCAGCATGATGGTAGATTCCACAACAGTAAATGCCAGAAGCATTTTATGATTCAGCATTTGAAGAGACATTCCACAGTGCGAGCGAGCAACACGCCTTTACCTACCGACGTCGATGTTGCGGTGTGGCCATCAAGTAACCAAGCACTTGGTATCAGGCAAGTCGTGAGGTACCTAGGCGCCCAGCGAGGCTCGGGCGGTACGGCCGTTGCCTAAAGCCGTCGGCACACGGTCCGTGCTGTCGAACGTAAACGTTGAGCGTGCTGAGTTAAACGTGCTGCTGAACGCTCAGAAATTACGCGACTTGTGAACGTGGGCCCCAACGTGGTATAAGCGATCACAACGCACTTCAGCGGCAGTTGGGATATTTCTAGTTCTTAAATAACACTGTTTACTAGAGAGGCTCGCGTAAAATTCCCACGTTAGCTCTATTAAAACGCACATGTCCCCCATTGTCCATATGCTAGTCACGTTGTTCTATATGTAAAATACACAAATAAAAACTTCAATATCCATGTACATGTTTTAAGACGAAATGGAAAGTACCATGTGTTGTGGCTTGGCAAGATAGCCAAACCACTATGAGGAAGCCGAAAGGCACGCGTTTAAGCTCACGCAGGCTGGCGTGAGGTCTGGAACAGGACACGGAAATGAGAATAGCCAAAAACGTACGTAGCTGCTGGAATACTTAACTTTAATCCATAATTGGTGAACATCGCTCTTGACGGTACATGTTTTACAGCATCAATAGTAACTGGTAATGGCGCCTTGCTAGGTCGTAGCAAATGACGTAGCTGAAGACTATGCTAACTATCGTCTCGGCAAATGAGAGCGTAATTTGTCAGTGAACCATCGCTAGCAAAGTCGGCTGTACAACTGGTGCGAGTGCTAGGAAGTCTCTCTAGACCTGCCGTGTGGCGGCGCTCGGTGTGCAATCACTGATAGAGGCGACACGCGGGTCCGACGTAAACTACCGGACCGCGGCCGATTTAAAGGCTACCACATAGCAAGTGTGGTGTCTGGCAGTGACACCACACCATGTCCAATCAGTAAGGACACAGGCTTATAAAAGATCCATTAAAAAACAGTGCGATTCAAGTTTGCAATAGTTCTCCACATAAGATTAAAGTTATTTCATCATTCCCACGTTTTAGTAAAATTCCAAGGTCATTATTTCTTGATCACTGTTCCTACCCAGAAGTAGAATCTTAACAACATGTGAATTACTAAAGTACAAAGATATTTTGCTCCTTGTTCTTCTACAAGTAGCGGAAGCTGTCCTGCAAATTAAACCAATCGAATAAACTCACTCCACAAAAAAGGTGAACTTACATTTACATAACATCAAATATTATAGTATATACTTATATTAAACTAATAACAAAGCATCAGAATCTACTCAAAACGCGAATGTTAGGAAAACAAAGTACGGCGTAGCGAGATGCCCACCACCGCCATAACACGCAACCCGCCTCCAACAAGTAACGCAACTCACTACACTAAACCGACGACAACTAGTTGCTAGCCGATTCTAGCGTCTTTCCGCTTGCTAAAAGCTTTAATCACACAGTTAACAACGGGTTTTCGAGTGGTTCTCAATTTTCTGGTGCTGAGAAATGGCAGATATACGTATACGCTTGAAATGAATGCCAATATGGTGCCTCACAACTCCCTGCTGAAGGGAGCTGTCGTGCATGTGGCGTAGGTGGCGTTGTGCCATCTCATTGGTCAACGCTCAGACGCTCTCGCAGAATATCTGACATGCTACACTACGGGCCTTTGAAATCGCTACACCACGAAGATGACGTGCTACAGACACGAAATTAACCGACAGGAAGAAGATGCTGTGATATGCAAAAGATTATAACATTCACACAAGATTGGTGCCAGTGGCGACATCTACAACGCACTGACATGAGGAACGTTTCCAACTGATTTCTCATACACAAACAGCAGTTGACCGGCGTAGCCTAGTGAAAGGTTGTTGTGATGCCTCGTGTAAGGAGGAGAAATGCGTACCATCACGTTTCCGACTTTGATAAAGGTCGGATTGTAGCCTATCGCGATTGCGGTTTATCGTATCGTGACATTGCTGCTCGCGTTGGTCGAGATCCAATGACTGTTAGCAGAGTATGGAATCGGTGGGTGCAGGAGGGTAATACGGAACGCCATGCTGGATCACAATGGCCTCGTATCACTAGCAGTCGAGATGACAGACGTCTTATCCGCATAGCTGTAACGGATCGTGCAGCCACGTCTCGATCCCATAGTCAACAGATGGGGACGTTTGCAAGGCAAGAACCATCTGCACGAACAGTTCGAGGACGTTTGCAGCAGCATGGACTATCAGCTCGGAGACCAAGGCTATGGTTACCCTTGACGCTGCATCACAAACAGGAGCCCCTGCGATGGTGTACTCAACGACGAACCCGGGTGCACGAATGTCAAAACGTCATTTTTTTCGGATGAACCCAGCATCATGATGGTCGCATCCGTGTTTGGCGACATCGCGGTGAACGCACATTGGAAGCATGTATTCGTCATCGCCATACTGGCGTATCATCCGGCGTGATGGTACGGGGTGCCATTGGTTACACGTCTCGTTCACCTCTTGTTCGCATTGACGGCACTTTGAACAGTGGACGTTACATTTCAGATGTGTTACGACCCGTGGCTCTACCCTTCATTCGATCCCAGCGAAACCCTACATTTCAGCAGGATAATGCAAGACCGCATGTTACAGGTCCTGTACGGGCCTTTCTGCATACAGAAAATGTTCGACTGCTGCCCTGGCCAGCACATTCTCCAGATCTCTCAAAACTGAAAACTTCTGGTCAATGGTGGCCGAGCTACTGGCTCGTCACAATACGCCAATCACTACTCTTGATGAACTGTGGTATCGTGTTGAAGGTGCATGGGCATCTGTACCTGTACACGTCACCCAAGCTCTGTTGGACTCAATGCCCAGGCGTATCGAGGCTGTTATTACGGCCAGAGGTGGTTGTTCTGGGTACTGATTTCTCAGCATCCATGCACCCAAATTGCGTGAAAATGTAATCACATGTCAGTTCTAGTATTGTCAGTTCTAGTATAATATATTTGTCCAATGAATACCCGTTTATCATTTGCATTTCTTCTTGGTGTAGCAATTTTAATGGCCAGTACTGTAGATATAGGTCTGCACGTTCGGAAAGACTCCTGTACGTACTGTTCCACGCTTTGACGTCAGAAACTCGCCACGCTCAACGCTCAGCGTTCAGATGCACGGTCAGTGTGCCGACGGCTTAAGGCTTTTTTATGAGTGGGCTTTATCTGTTCAGGTGAATGATGAGATGGCAGTCGATTTCCTACACCATACCCTAGTGAAAGACTATTACCTGCACTGGTGACTATGCGTGTTAAAGCTCCGCTTCCGGGACGGCGAGGTGCGCGGGTTCCGGATTGAATCCGCCCGTCGGATTAATAACCAGTTTCGGTGTGTCCTCCATTTCCGGTGTGATTTTCACGCTGTTTCCCGTATTCCTTTAGATGAATATTAGGCTGGTACCCCAATCCAGTTACACGATCCACAAACATTTGAAAAACTCTCGCCAACTTTCGCATTAATAACACCACTCGCAGACAGTTGGGTTACACATGTGTCTGTCACAGGTGGTAAGAAGGTGGCCACATCTTAAACTAACTAACTAAAAAAAGCGGAAGAAAACTCTAGTAAAAGGAGGTTAGAGTACCGCTTCCGGTCAGTGTCGACACACGAGACAAAGCGTAAACTCGGACTGCACAGCCGCGGGGAAGCAACTTGGCGGTATTTATGTATGCTGTTCAAGTGGGTGAGGACAAGCTAGAAACACATCAGTGAACACGATAAGCGGTATATTAAGAAGACGTCCTGTCCTACTGAGAGCCAAGAATCGTGACTACTGCATCACTCTGGCTTTAGTTGTGTCTACAGAGAACAAACTGGTTGAAAATAGTATTCGTCACTTTTTACTAAATAATTTTAATTCCAAGATGAAACAAATGGCACACATGATATCATTTCACGTGCATTGCATTTGTGAATAAACTGGGTACCGGGCAATGACAGCGGCAGCGTCAGGAATTGCCCACTGCGACACGCTAATGAGTGATGTCGGCCATACAAACGCTGTTGCACAATAGCGGCGTTCACTTGCCGCCCCAGAGGGCCCTTGCCGTTCTGCATGACGTCACGTGGTGCACGGCGCACACGACCGCAACAGTTGCGGCCGGGGCAGCGCTGCGTTAAATGGAGGCAGCCACAGGTCGGCCGACCGGCGGCTGCGGCGCGAATACCTGAGTGATAACCGCCTGCCGGAACGACCGCAGCACTCAACTATCAGCCAGTGCCTCCGGTCCGCAAATTTATGTTGTAAACAGTGACGTGTTCTTGTATTCCATGTTGACTTCTGTCTCATTACCTTCGGGCGACGTTTGTACATTAATTTTCCTGTCATTTAGCCACCTCAAGTGGATGGCGCAGTCAAAGGACCCTCCACTGCTTGTGGAGGACTGAAGAGGGAACCTTTAAATACAGCTTCTACATGTTCTGGCGAAACAGCAAAACGTCAAAGTTACCTAGATGGAAGCCAACAGGTAATACGTTACATATTGGCCACGAAAGCTTCAAAAATTTTGGAATAACATATTGCTGACCGCGCGGTTTGTTGTGTTCAAAGAGCGTTTAAATATTTCCGAAACAAACCCATCTTCATATAAGACAAATTAGAGTCCATACTCTAGAGTCCACACTCTAGAGTCCACACTCTAGAGTAGAGTCCATACTCTAGAGTAGAGTCCATACCGATGGTCATTCTTCCCAGACCTACTCGCTGGGGGTGGACGGAAATGACAGTGGCACCTCTACCAGCGAGCGTAATGTAGCTTATAGAATATGCGTGTAGATATACAAGAATCAGAGTAATTTATTTATTTAACTTGCGTGTCACATTACACAATAAAACATCTCTTTAATATCACTTATAAACATATTTTGCCGGCCGTGTGGCCGTGCGGTTCTAGGCGCTTCAGTCTGGTACCGCGTGACCGCTCCGGTCGCAGGTTCGAATCCTGCCTCGGGCATGGATGTGTGTGATGTCCTTAGGTTAGTTAGATTTAAGTAGTTCTAAGTTCTAGGGGACTGCTGACCACAGATGTTAAGTCCCTTAGTGCTCAGAGCCATTTGAACCAAACATATTTAACACACACAAAATAAATAATTATAAATTAATAAAATTTACAGTATTTACAAAAACAGAAGCTCACAGACCTACATCCAGCTCATGAATGTATTCAATCAACGTCTTTGTTGCCGCGATGGGCTCTACCGAATCATCAGGAAATAATCGTTTTGGGCTCGCACATATGATATGCTGAACAATTTGACGTTCTACATCGCAATCACATCTGGACAAAATTGTTATTCCCAATTTGTATATTGAAACAGCACATCTCCCGCTATCTGTCCTTATTCTGTTCCGTGCAGACCAGTTATTGCGGTGCTCTTAAAAACTTTGAGGGTATCTCAAGCCTTCTAGGGTGGCGAGTTCTGCCATATTTATGTCCATCGTCTTTTATTTTTACTCCGCAGTCCACCGAAAATTGTGCATTTGTCAAGGTGGATGATGCGAGTCAAGTCTAGTTTTACTGAGTGCAAGAACGTCCTCGTGTACAGAGAAATAAGAATACTCCTGCTTGAGATCAGATTCTCCCAGCAAAAATGGGGGAGCTGTATGACTGATAATAGGCAGGAACAAAGTTGGAGTTTTCTCGTTGTTTCTTCGACGACACACATAGCCTGGATGAGTCACGCGTCGACGAGTCTGGTGTATCGGCTGTTGATCCAGACTACAGCGTAATGTTCTGCAACAGCGTACACCAATCGCAGAGCTGACGTTCTTCCTGCTGGAGCTGATGAACCTCATGTCGTACCACAAAGTTTCTGCGAAATGGTATGTCTTGTCTTCATTTTGCCGACGGTTTTAATCTGAGCGCCCTGTCAAGAATGACCTGCCCCTAGAAATGTGATATTCCTAGTTTTGAGCCATAAGGTTCCTTCCCAAGATTCACTCCACGGTATGGCTGAGAATACAGCAGATGAGGCATGACGTTAGAGATGGGGCGAGTGGAAGACAAAAGATGTACAGTGAGTACGAGCAGTTCCGTGAGGAACTGCCCCAGTTTAGAGGCTGCCGACCCAGGAGTCAGCGGGCCAAATTTCTTGAATTCATTTATTAATATCGGTTAAATATATTTCAGGTTTTATTGTCTGCTCTCAATGTTGTTGTTGTGGTCTTCAGTCCTGAGACTGGTTTGATGCAGCTCTCCATGCTACTCTATCCTGTGCAAGCTTCTTCATCTCCCAGTACCTACTGCAACCTACGTCCTTCTGAATCTGCTTAGTGTATTCATCTCTTGGTCTCCCTCTACGATTTTTACCCACCACGCTGCCCTCCAATGCTAAATTTGTGATCCCTTGATGCCTCAAAACATGTCCTACCAACCGATTCCTTCTTCTAGTCAAGTTGTGCCACAAACGTCTCTTCTCCCCAATCCTATTCAATACCTCCTCATTAGTTACGTGATCTACCCACCTTATCTTCAGCATTCTTCTGTAGCACCACATTTCGAAAGCTTCTATTCTCTTCTTGTCCAAACTAGTTATCGTCCATGTTTCACTTCCATACATGGCTACACTCCATACAAACACTTTCAGAAACGACTTCCTGACACTTAAATCTATACTAAATGTTAACAAATTTCTCTTCTTGAGAAACGCTTTCCTTGCCATTGCCAGTCTACATTTTATATCCTCTCTACTTCGACCATCATCGGTTATTTTACTCCCTAAATCGCAAAACTCCTTTACTACTTTAAGTGTCTCATTTCCTAATCTAATTCCCTCAGCATCACCCGACTTAATTTGACTACATTCCATTATCCTCGTTTTGCTTTTGTTGATGTTCATCTTATATCCTCCTTTCAAGACACTGTCCATTCCGTTCAACTGCTCTTCCAAGTCCTTTGCTGTCTCTGACAGAATTACAATGTCATCGGCGAACCTCAAAGTTTTTACTTCTTCTCCATGAATTTTAATACCTACTCCGATTTTTTCTTTTGTTTCCTTTACTGCTTGCTCAATATACAGATTGAATAACATCGGGGAGAGGCTACAACCCTGTCTCACTCCTTTCCCAACCACTGCTTCCCTTTCATGCTCCTCGACTCTTATAACTGCCATCTGGTTTCTGTACAAATTGTAAATAGCCTTTCGCTCCCTGTATTTTACCCCTGCCACCTTCAGAATTTGAAAGAGAGTATTCCAGTTAACATTGTCAAAAGCTTTCTCTAAGTCTACAAATGCTAGAAACGTAGGTTTGCCTTTTCTTAATCTTTCTTCTAAGATAAGTCGTAAGGTCAGTATTGCCTCACGCGTTCCAACATTTCTACGGAATCCAAACTGATCTTCCCCGAGGTCGGCTTCTACCAGCTTTTCCATTCGTCTGTAAAGAATTCGCGTTAGTATTTTGCAGCTGAGACTTATTAAACTGATAGTTCGGTAATTTTCACATCTGTCAACACCTGCTTTGTTTGGGATTGGAATTATTATATTCTTCTTGAAGTCTGAGGGTATTTCGCCAGTCTCATACATCGTGCTCACCAGATGGTAGAGTTTTGTCAGGACTGGCTCTCCCGAGGCCATCAGTAGTTCTAATGGAATGTTGTCTACTCCCGGAGCCTTGTTTCGACTCAGGTCTTTCAGTGCTCTGTCAAACTCTTCACGCAGTATCTTATCTCCCATTTCGTCTTCATCTACATCCTCTTCCATTTCTATAATATTGTCCTCAAGTACATCGCCCTTGTATAAACCCTCTATATACTCCTTCCACCTTTCTGCCTTCCCTTCTTTGCTTAGAACTGGGTTGCCATATGAGCTCTTGATATTCATACAAGTGGTTCTCTTCTCTCCAAAGGTCTCTTTAATTTTCCTGTAGGCAGTATCTATCTTACCCTTAGTGAAACAAGCCTCTACATCCTTACATTTGTCCTCTAGCCATCCCTGCTTAGCCATTTTGCACTTCCTGTCGATCTCATTTTTGAGACATTTGTATTCCTTTTTGCCTGCTTCATTTGCTGCATTTTTATATTTTCTCCTTTCATCAATTAAATTCAATATTTCTTCTGTTACCCAAGGATTTCTATTAGCCCTCGTCTTTTTACCTACTTGATCGTCTGCTGCCTTCACTACTTCATCCCTCAGAGCTGCCCATTCTTCTTCTACTGTATTTCTTTACCCCATTCCTGTCAATTGTTCCCTTATGCTCTCCCTCAAACTCTCTACAACCTCTGGTTCTTTCAGTTTATCCAGGTCCCATCTGCTTAAATTCCCACCTGTTTGCAGTTTCTTCAGTTTCAATCTGCAGTTCATAACCAATAGATTGTGGTCAGAATCCACATCTGCCCCAGGAAATGTCTTACAGTTTAAAACCTGGTTCCTAAATCTCTGTCTTACCATTATATAATCTATCTGATACCTTTTAGTATCTCCAGGATTCTTCCAGGTATACAACCTTCTTTTATGATTCTTGAACCAAGTGTTAGCTATGATTAAGTTATGCTCTGTGCAAAATTCTACAAGGCGGCTTCCTCTTCCATTCCTTTCCCCCAATCCATATTCACCTACTATGTTTCCTTCTCTCCCTTTTCCGACTGACGAATTCCAGTCACCCATGACTATTAAATTTTCGTCTCCCTTCACTACCTGAATAATTTCTTTTATCTCGTCATACATTTCATCTATTTCTTCATCATCTGCGGAGCTAGTTGGCATATAAACTTGTACTACTGTAGTAGGCATGGGCTTTGTATCTATCTTGGCCACAATAATGCGTTCACTATGCTGTTTGTAGTAGCTAACCCGCCCTCCTATTTTTTTATTCATTATTAAACCTACTCCTGCATTACCCCTATTTGATTTTGTATTTATAACCCTGTAATCACCTGACCAAAAGTCTTGTTCCTCCTGCCACCGAACTTCACTAATTCCCACTATATCTAACTTTAACCTATCCATTTGCCTTTTTAAATTTTCTAACCTACCTGCCCGATTAAGGGATCTGACATCCCACGCTCCGATCCGTAGAACGCCAGTTTTCTTTCTCCTGATAACGACGTCCTCTTGAGTAGTCCCCGCCCGGAGATCCGAATGGGGGACTATTTTACCTCCGGAATATTTTACCCAAGAGGACGCCATCATCATTTAATCATACAGTAGAGCTCTCAATAGCAACATTTAATCCACGTATTTCAGATCTCAGGTTTGCAAACGTTTTCATTAACATTAGAACAACGAAGTTCAGACAAACCACTTCATGCACCTTCGACCAGAAAAGCGCCGCTAAACGAAATGATTGGAGCTGCCTGGTTTAGTCTGATGCGAGGGGTTGTACTCTACGGTTCGCTTTATTCGCCGCATTATAAATATCTCCGATATCCTTCACATAATACTGTTCAAATAACGCGACTCTGCGTGAAAAGCAGAGGAGAATAGGGTACATCTACATCTACCTACATTTACATTTATACTCCGCAAGCCACCCAACGGTGTGTGACGGAGGACACTTTACGTGCTACTATCATTACCTGCCTTTCCTGTTCCAGTCGCGTATGTTTCGCGGGAAGAACGACTGCCGTTGTATAGCAATTTTGTAAAGATGCTTTCTACAAGAGCCAATGTAACGGTTTTGTGATTGAGTCTAACCTTAACTGCGAAACGTGTGACTTTGTAATAGAACACTTGCAAAAATTAGGGTTAGCAGTTTACAACTTTCTCTGCTTCGTGTGTTGTAAATAAACAGAAAAACTATTAGCATCCCTAATTTGGAACTTATCAGATCATTTAGTAGGATCGAGAGGCTTAGCCGTCTCACTAGTTGCGTTACAGCCTCTCTCCAGTAACAACTACGGGCCACAAATACTTGGTTGTTACTAGTCCTATCTTGACTGAACACTTCAAATTGCTGAAAAATACTTCCGTAACTAGAGCTAACAGACAAGTGGAACCAAAACAGGAATCACCAGTTTTCAGTTTTACAACACGCTCGTCAACAAGGAAATACACGTATCTTTTAACGGGAAACAGATGACGCAAAACAGAAGGACGCGTTTTCTACTTTGGGACGAGAGGACAAAGATGACGGTAGTAGGTGTGAGAAATGAAAATGTTTGTCGAACGCGATGATCATAGTCTATTCCAGATCAACACACAGTCCCCAGATTAATTATTCTACCTTCCCTTACCCTCCTGCGTGTTACCACGAATGACATGTAATTGTCCCCATTTGTGCTTGAAAAACAGGACATGCGAAGCGACTAGTCATGTTCTGCCTCTTCAAGGTTCCACGATCCAAAGGCTTCCCTGTTCTCTGAATTTCTGTGGCTGTAGCAGGAGCCAGTGCTCCATCGTGTTCTTCGGTTCGTCGTCCGCGTCGAAGTGTTTCCCCTTGAGATGTTATTTGAGCGCACCAAGCTCATGGATGTCGCAAAGTGACATGTCCGAACTGCAGGACGGATACTCAAGCTGCTTCCACTTGAACTTGGCAATTACACTTTGTGTAACCATGGAGAAGTGTGGACGTACATTGTTGTGGAGGAGAATCACTCCTTCCGTGAGCAGTCCATGTTTCCTGCTGATGGACTTGCAGAGGTTACGGAGTGTCTCACAGTACCTGTCATTGTTAACTGTTTGTCCGTGCTCAAGGAATTCGATGAGTATCGGAACTGTGACATCGAAAAAGATGGTGAGCATCACCTTGACAGCAGAGGACAAAACTTTTTTATTTTTTTTCTTTAGGGGGAAGTGACGACACTTTATTGACGTCCTTAAATGTCTCGCTACGTTATCCTAATGCATTATATCCAAATTTCGATTGCTCTGCTTGTTACGACGTTTCGTACATTTTCATTTGAAGACTTCTTATACATACAGCTTTTTTGGATCATCAACTTCTGCCTGATCCCGCATTATTCTCACATGACACTCAGGAACTTCTTCCTCTTTTTTCGCATGAAGAAACAAGTGCGCGGCGAGAATTTCCAGAATGATGATGTGAGTTTCGAGAAGGAACGTTTCCCGAACAGCAGTGATTCAGATATCTACAGCCAACGTCTCCGCTGAACATTTAGAGAAGTGCTAACAACATTTGCAAGTGTCATGGTCACAGCTTGATTTTTGAGACATCAGTTGATGAGTTCACTAACGCACGTATTCCGGTAGCTCTTGATTCTTAAGTAATCATTTAGAAACCTGGTGTAGGGAAATATTTCATCAGCACAGTTTGGGCAGCTATAGAGTGGATATACTGACGTACTGTTCCTAATTTTCAGAATTCATCATTATGGTGTGTTTAATGGCTACCTCATCATAGCGTCTCGATGAGTGAGGTACAAGGATTGGGAAAAAGTATGGAAACGCCGCGAGAAATGCATGCTGGAACATATATGCAGATTCTATGCGTGCCTCCTGATGGTGCTGTTGTATTTCATGACGAACGACACCTGTGCCTTGTCTTCAGTACTTTGCAAGTGTCACTCGCGGTCAGAACTGTGGTGTCACCGCCAGACACCACACTTGCTAGGTGGTAGTTTTAAATCGGCCGCGGTCCATTAGTACATGTCGGACCCGCGTGTTGCCACTGTCAGTGATCGCAGACCGAGCGCCACCACACGGCAGGTCTCGAGAGACGGACTAGCACTCGCCCCAGTTGTACGGACGACTTTGCTAGCGACTACACGGACGAAGACTCGCTCATTTGCAGAGCATCTAGTTAGAATAGCCTTCAGCTAAGTCCATGGCTACGACCTAGCAAGGCGCCATTAGCATTACATTGCATTTATCTAGAGAGAGTCTCACTTGTATCATCAAGAACGCTGTATACAAATGATGGATTAAAGTTAAGTATTCCAGTAGCTACGTACTTTTCTTTATAGCATTCATTACGTATCCTGTTTCAGACCTCACGCCACCCTGCGTGAGTTAGCACGTGCATCTTGGCCGCCTCTTTCTATTAGTGTACGTAGAGTTGGCAAGTCTGCCGACACTACAAGAACTATTTTCTATGTAGTTGTGAGTTCATTATATCTGAGATAAGTGAAACAGAATGTCGGCAAGTCCGTGGTGCTCCTACGATGGGTGCATACGTAACCAAGAAACCCGAAGTGTTTTCAAGAGCCGACGTATCGAAGATTCATACAGCATACAGGGAAAACGGAGTAACAGATGGGCTCTGAAGAGGTTTTTGACTAAAAAACTTAAGAGGAGAACAGCTGTAAAAGTCACTGCAGAACCGAATCCGACAGTCGCGAACCCTGACAGCTCTAAAACAACAAGAAGGGTGCTCCATAACCAGGGAATTGCAGGGTGAGCAGCAGTTCCAAAACCTGTTACCAGTGACGAAAATGCCCATAACAGAAAAACATGGTACCGAAGCCATAAAAACTGCACTACGGAGCAATGGAAGAAGATCATTTGATTGGATGAGTTTTGTTTTATACTAGTTCCAACTTCTGGCCTACTTTACGTTTTAAGAGTGAAATATTAGGGGGAACGGGGATGGTGGTGGGGGGGGGGGGGGGTGATGAGGGATGATTTGGGCACCCATATCGTGGTATTCCATGGGTCCCATGGCTACTGTGCAAGGTCACTTTATTGCCAAGGATAGTGTGACCATTTTGGCTGATCATGTCCACCCCACTGTACAGCCTTTGTTCATTAATGGTGATCCTGTGTTCAAAGACGACAGGGTCCCTGTTCAAGCAGTCCGCGTCGTTCAGGACTGGGTTTGTCAGCACAAGGACAGATTGTAGCGTCGCCCCAGGCCAACACAGGCACCAGATATGAATATAATTGATACTTTGTGGTCTACTTTGCAGAGAAGGATACTTGATCGCTATCCACCTCTACCATCGTTACCTGAAACTGCCACTATATTGCAGTTCGTACAAAACAATACAGGACATGTATTTATCTGTCCCGTGACGACTGGGAGCTGTTTTGAATGCTAACGAGTTTCCTACACCGTATCAAACACGGTGATGCGTAATGTGTATGGTGTTTCCTCTCCGTTGAATGGCGGCGTGACATTCAGCGGATTTTGACGGCAGGGGTAGGGTTTTATATCGGCATATGCCTCACATTAAAGCTACACCGTGAAGATATGAAAGAAAGATCTACTAATTATAAGATGTAGATTGTAGTACCCCATCATCATCATTATCATTCACTAACAACGTCTTCTTGATACAGCCTTTAATTTCGGCTTCTCGCAATCTGCACCATGTGCGTTTTACCCGATTATATTTTGCAAAATAGATAGGCCTATTCTTGAGAATGACACGGCCTGTTTCCTTCCCCATCCTTCCATAAACAGAGTTTTTCTTCCGTCTCTAATGGCCGCATTGTCGACATGAAGTTATAAGTTACTCTAATTTACAGTCGTTCCTTCTTCCTTAGGCTGTGGTCATCGTGTCACCGATATAGGCAGATTTAGACGACGACCAGAATCAGTCAAAGACAGCCGATCATTTCAGATCATCAGGCCACTACGTGCGCTGTCGCACTGCGGCCATCTCATCGTCCGAATGTATAGACTTCGGACAACCATCGGTGAATTTCAAATCAGTTTGTTTCTTAGGTCATATCTACCGACGTTCTCACACACGGAATATGGACTGTGACAAACGGAGGAGTTTAGTCCAAGAAAGAATCAGTTTTTAGCATCCTGAAGATAAAAAATTATCATAATGGTGATTTAGTTCGGAATCTGTGGACTAAAGTGAAAGGTTTGTAGGAAACCACAAGTATTAAATCTTAGGCGTGAATTATAACCTCAAAAAGTCATCTGTTCAGGTAGGGTGGCGTGCTTGTGCTTATAAACACTCTAGTGGATCTTCTTTGGGTTGTGGTAGGTGGGTATTAGGTATCTTTCAATTAGTATTACTGCTTGTTGCCATTTTTTATGCCGATAGGTTGGTGATTCTGTTACGTGAAGTGGTTTGAAAATATGGTATGTGTGTTTTCAGTTTCGAGTGCTTCTGGTGTTCAGAGTATTTTATTCTAAACGTTGTGCTTGTGCTTCGCACGTATGATGAATGACATTCATTGTAGCTTAATTGGCAGAACATTTCTCCCTTCATCTCACATATCGGTAAAACTGTCCTGGTTATTCCCATAATTGAAGACAGAATATACAGTATTCGCCACGTTCTTTTCGAGACAGATATAGCTACTTCTACTTCTACATCTACTTCTACATGATTACTCTGCAATTCACAGTTAAGTGTCCGGCAGACGGTTCATCAAACCACTTTTAAGCTACTTCTCTACCGTCGCGCTATCGAACAGCACACGGAAGAAACTAACACTTCATTCGTTCCGTGCAAGTTCTGGTTTCTCTTATTTTATTATGATGATCATTTCTCCCACTACTAAGTGGGCGCAAACAAAATTTTTCGCACTCTGAAGAGAAAGTTGGTGAGTGAAATTTCATGAAAGGATCCTACCGCTGCGAAAACGTCTTTGTTTCAATGACTACCACGTAGTGTATCCGTGGCACATTCTCTCCTATTTTGAGATAATACAAAACGAGCTGCCCTTCTCTGAACTTTTTCGATGTCCACCGTCAGTCTATCTGGTGCGGCTCGCACACCTCGCAGCAGTAATCCAGAAGAGGGTTGGTAAAGGTAGTGTACGCAGTCTCTTTAGTAGACCTGTCATATTTTCTAAGTGTTCTGCTTGTAAAGCGCATCTTTGGTCTCTCTCCCCGCACCATCATTGATGTGATCTTTACAATTTATGTTATTCTTAATTGTAATTCCTAAGTATTTAGTTCACTTTACAGACTTTAGATTGGTTAGATTCGTGTGATTTATCGTGTGACTGAAATTTAGCGGTCTATTTTTAGTGCTCATGTGAATAACTTAACACTTTTCGCGCTGTAGACTCATTTGACACTTTTTGCGCCATACTGTTATCTTGTCTAAACTATTTTGAAATTAGTTATGATCATCTGAAGACTTTACATAGCTGTAAATGATAGCATCATCTGAAATCAATCTGAGAGGGCTGCCCAGATTGTCTCTTAAATCGTTTATGTAGATCAGGAACAACTGAGGGTTCAAATGGTTCAAATGGCTCTGAGCACTATGGGACTTAACATCTGAGGTCATCAGTCCCCTAGAACGTAGGACTACTTAAACCTAACTAACCTAAGGATATCACACACATCCATGCCCGAGTCAGGATTCGTACCTGCGACCGTAGCAGTCGCGCGGTTTCGGACTGAAGCGCCTAGAACCGCTCGGTCACAACATCCGGCCACAACTGAGGACCTATAAGTCTTCCTTGGGGAACAGCAGATATTACTCCTGTTTTACTCGATAACTTTCCGTCAGTTATTACGAATGTGGCCTTTCCGACAGGAAATCACGAATCCAGTCACACAACTGAGATGATACCCCACAGGCACGCAATTTAACTAGACGTTTCGAGGAGCGGTGTCAAAAACCTTCCGAAAATCTAAAAATATGGAATCAATTTGATATCCCCCGTTGGTAGCACTCACTACTTCGCTAGTTGTTCATCACAAGAACGACAGTTTCTAAATTTGTGCTGACTATCTGCCAGCAAATCGCTTCCTTCGAGGTGATTCATAATGATAGAGCACAGTATACATTCCAGAATCATACTGCAAATCGATGTTAGTGGTGTGGGCTGTAATTGAGTGGATTACTCCTGTTTCCTTTCTTCGGTATTGGTGTGAGTTGTATCACTTTCTAATCTTTGGGTACGTATCTTTCTACGAACGAGCGGTTGTATATGATTGCTAATATGGAACTATTTTATCAAAGACCTGACTGGTATTCAATGTGGACCGGAAGCCTTGCCTTTCTTAAGTGTTTTAAACTGCTTCGCCACACTGAAGATATCTGCTTCTGAGTATGTGCTGGCAGTTGTTCTTGATTCGTATTGTGGAATATGTGAAAGAACTTCGGTGTATTTTGTGTCTTTTTAATAGCACAAGCCGCAGTGAAGCAGTTTTTTCCAAGCACAGAGGCGTGTGATATCTACACTACTGGCCATTAAAATTGCTACACCACGAAGATGACGTGCTACAGACGCGAAATTTAACTGACAGGAAGAAGATGCTGTGATATGCGAATGATTAGCTTTTCAGAGCATTCACACAAGGTTGGCGCCGGTGCCGACACCTACAACGAACTGACATGGGGAAAATTTCCAACCGATTTCTCATACACAAACAGCAATTGACAGGCGTTGCTTGGTGAAACGTTGTTGTGATGCCTCGTGAAAGGAGGAGAAATGCGTACCATCACGTTTCCGACTTTGATAAAGGTCGGATTGTACCCTATCACGATTGCGGTTTATCGTATCGCGACATTGCTGCTCGCGTTGGTCGATATCCAGTGACTGTTAGCAGAATGTAGATCGGTGGTTTCAGAAGGGTAATACGGAACGCCGTGCTGGATCCCAATGGCCTCGTATCACTAGCAGTCGAGATGACAGGCATCTTATCCGCATGGCTGTAACGGATCGTGCAGCCACGTCTCGATCCCTGAGTCAGTAGATGGGGACGTTTGCAAGACAATAGCCATCTGCAAGAACAGTTCGACGACGTTTGCAGCAGCATGGACTATCAGCTGCGAGACCATGCCTTCGGTTACCCTTGACGCTGCATCACAGACACGAGCGCCTGCGTTGGTGCACTAAACGACTAACCTGGGTGCACGAAAGGTTCTGTTTACAGCATCATGATGGTCGCATCCGTGTTTGGCGACATCGCGGTGAATGCACATTGGAAGCATGTATTCGTCATCGCCATACTGGCGTATCACCCGGCGTGATGGTATGGGGCGTTACATTGGTTACACGTCTCGGTCACCTCTTGTTCGCATTGACGGCACTTTGAACAGTGGACGTTACATTTCAGATGTGTTACGATCTGTGCCTCTACCCTTCATTCGATCCCTGCGAATTCCTACATTTCAGCAGGATAATACACGACTGCATGTTCCAGGTCCTGTACTGGCCTTTCTGGATACAGAAAATGTTCGACTGCTGCCCTGGCCAACACATTCTCCAGATCTCTCACTTATTGACAACGCCTGGTCCATGGTGGCCGAGCAACTGGTTCGTCACAATACGGAAGTCACTACTCTTGATGAACTGTGGTATCGTGTTGAAGGTGCATGGGCATCAGTACCTGTACACGCCATCCAAGCTCTGTTTGACTCAATGCCCAGGCGTATCAAGGCCGTTATTATGGCCAGAGGTTATTCTGGGTACTGATTTCTCAGGATCTCTGCACCCAAACTGCGTGAACATGTAATCACATGTCAGTTCTAGTATAATATATTCGTCCAATGAATACCTGTTTGTCATATGCATTTCTTCTCGGTGTAGCAATTTTAATTGCAGTAGTATATACCACGCCACGTCAACATATAACCTACTTCATTACTTGATACGTACAAAGATTAGATTATAACCTAACCTATCCTTCTTGACTACGGCGAAAGCTGATAAAGGGGATCGGATGCACTGCGACCAAGCCGTGGGCCGATGTTTCCGGGAGACGTCTATTGTCGGTGCCACTGTGAACGCAGCCTGAGATACTGCGAGGGCTCGCCGCCAAACAATGTGCAACACACGCTCTTCGCGTCACGTAACAGAGGCTACGGAATGACAGTACGTTGGCACACATGGCACAGAGTGGAGTCCAGTATTGACGGTGGCTGCGCGAGCGTCCAGCGTCCAGTTTCCAGTACGTGCTGTTGCGAGTTCCGCCACGCCGCACGGCACTGCACTAACGTCATTACGTTCGCGCCGTAACGCAGTTGCGCACATAAAATTTGATTTCTTACGCGACCGGCTAACGGCCACCCTCCCCTTCTCCCCTCCCCATTTTTCCCACTCTCTCTCTCTGTCTCTTCCCCCCCCCCCACCTCTCTCTCTCACTGTCTCTCTCACTCTCTCGCTCCCCGCCTTGCCTGACAGCGTTAATCAGGAAACACGATTAGCGATAATATGCAAATATCGGGAAAACGGGAAAATTTTTCTCCCAGTTTATGAAACAGTTTGGAGACGAATGCAAGAGCTTTGCCGGTTTTTTAACACCTCTGAGTACACGGCGGGTCGCAGCTGTGCACCAGTCTGATGCGGCGCCTTTCACGCAATCGGCTCTCCTCGACTAATGCAATAGTAACTTATTTGTATTTCGGAATGTAATTTCTAGAGACCATGTTGCGAAACGAAATGGAACGGCATTTTTAATCTCTTTATTGATTGGGCTTTTGTGAGAAGTAAATTGGACAGCACATAACGGAAACAGCGTTCGCTCATTTTTCAGTAAAGAATGTCCGCTAACAAAATTTGGAAATGTAGCACAACGGATGAGCAGAAAGTACGGTACTAACTCTGTTGGTGACGCGGTTAACCAGATCAGACAAGATTTAAGGCACGTGTCAAAATATTTCTGTACAGGCCTAAGGTGAAATGAAGTCTATCCCCAGAGTATATCAGATTCTTAACTTTTTACTGGGTTGTGGAGTCTACAATTTCATGTATACTGTTCCCATATTAACGATTTGTTGCATTTCAGTTCATTAATTTAAAGAAACAAAATCAGCTGACTACTTGTTTATTTTCGAAATAAAACAAACGCCGCATTTGCATACATACCATCATGGATAACATGATGCAAACCAACAACTCCTAAACCAACTAGAGGTTGTGTTTCATTGCGAGAGTCCTGAGAAAATGTATTCCATCAACAAAGGGTGTGGCTTACAAAACACTCGTTCGACCTATACTTGAGTATCGCTCATCAGTGTGGGATCCGTACCAAGTCGGGTTGACAGAGGAGATAGAGAATATCCAAAGAAGAGTGGCGTGTTTCGTCACAGGGTTATTTGGTAAGCGTGATAGCGTTACGGAGGCGTTTAGCAAACTCAAGTAGCAGACTCTGCAAGAGAGTCGCTCTACATCGCGGTGTAGATTGCTGTCCAGATTTCGAGAGGGTGCGTTGCTGGATGAGGTATCGAATATATTGCTTCCCCCTACTTATACCTCCCGAGGAGATCCCGAATGTAAAATTAGAAAGATTCGAGGGCGCACGGAGGCACGACTGGAACAGGAATGGGAGGTAATGACAGTGGAACGTAAGGTGCCCTCCGCCACACACCGCTGGGTGACTTGCGGAGTATAAATGTAAATGTAGATGTAGAAAGACGTCAGTAGCAGACACAGCATCTGAATTGCAAGAGAGCTTAACCCTAACTGCCAGCGTTTGTCTAAAGCAGTTATACAAAAAAGGAACTACCTATGTCATCATTTATCTGTCATATACAGTACATTGTTGCTATGTGGACACCAGATTCAAACATAAGTGAATTCATTAGAATCTTTAATAGTTTCTCTCGCAGAATGCCAAAGCCTTTGGTATGGAATCCCTGCTCGTAATTATTTGATTGAACTGCGTTTGCAAGAAGAAGATAATACGCCTACGGTTGACATTAAAATATAATTACTTTTCTTCCAGTACTTCCAGTACTTCAGTACTAAAACAGTCTGCTGATATTTATGATTCAACTGTAGTTTGCGTGTAAAGGTAATTTCTGCTCCTAAAAAGCTGTTAATGAAGACTGTTTGCAAAGTAATTAACGTTTCAAAGTGACTACATAAATTAATTCAGCATTAATTAAAATATAGCAATTTACTTACTTTCGTTTGACTGTCGTGTGGTAGTTTGACGTCCAGCATCGTCTGCAACAGTACGATAATTTTGATATGTGATGGAACCAAAATAATGCAGTACGACCTGAGCAATCCATCATGTATCAGGCGTGACGTATGAGCTTAATGTGACAGTCCCCCCCCCCCCCCCCCCACAAAGCTTATTACGACACTGTGAACTGTGTTCCCCCCTGCAGTATGCGGTAGTATAATTTGGCATGTACACAGTATAAAGAAATGATGGTGTATGATGGATTAATTTACAGATATCCACATGGGTAAACTTTTATTTATTTAACCTGATCTGATTAGGGCCATCATGCCATCTATACATCGGATCAACACATACAACACTCTTTTTACGTTACAGTTACCCAATAAATAACAGTTTTAATTAGACAAATAGATTAGAATGATTTGAGTGTCTGTAGAGACAATATGAGTAAATAAACTGCCTACGAACTAATGAAGTTAATGCTGACAATACTTACACTACTGCTGCTACTGCCACTAATAATTATTATAACAATAGCAATAGCAATAATAATAATTATTATAATTATAATATTAAATAACAAATAATGATGGTGGCAGGCTTAAAAAGAATTTATAAGTGTACAAAATAGATGTTTTCGATAAAACAAGTTCTGGGGAAAACAAATTTAAAGAGAATGCACGGGGATAACGAGTGCTTACGTGGATAACGATTATCAATATTGTCAGCACAGTAGATACATCATTAACTGTCTTCTGAATTGGAAGACATTCAGTTCTCTTATGTAGTGCGGGAGGTTAGTGCACAGACAATTTCCTCTTACTGAGACGGACTTCAAGAAAGTGGCTGAACTATGGAGTGGAACGTAAAGGACTTTGCTCTAATGGGAACGGGCGTTTCTGCCATGTTGTTCAGACAAGCTCGTTAAGATCGAGGAGGGATATCAAAGAAAGTAACTGTTGATAAGACAATAGAGAATAGATTGAATATGGAAATCTCTGGGCTTGTCTGCTTGCAAATAAGGATAACTCTGCAAATGACATCACAGACACAACGAACAGAGGAATTCCTAACCAGTTCCAGACAATGTGAGCTTTCCTGAGAAAGATCTTGCAGGATAATATCGATGTAATCAGTAATTTAAAGTATAAGTGCTTATACAATTTTCTTTTCAGTGTATTTAGTGTGTCACCTCAGAGACAAATCCGAAACCTAGAAGCAAAATAATTTGCTGTAAGAACCATAAGTTACGCATTTGAACATTGATTGAAATATTACGTAAATTTACAATGAGGTGACAAAAGTCATTGGATAGCGATGTGCACGTATACAGATGGCGGTACTGTCGCGTACACTTGGCATAAAAGGGTAGTGAATTGGCGGAGCTGTCATTTGTGTTCAGGTGGTTCACGTGAAAAGATTTCCAGCATGATTATGGCCGCACGACTGAAGTGGTAGTTGGAGCTAGAGGCACGGGGCACTGCATTTCGGAAATCGTTAGGTAATTCAATGTTCTGAGATCCTCAGTGTCAACAGTGTGACGAGAACAACAAATTTCAGGCATTAGCTCTCACCACGGACAACGCAGTGGTCGACGGCATCCACTTAACGACCGAGAGGAGCGACATTTGCGCAGAGTCGTTACTGGTAACAGACAAGCAACACTGCATGAAATAACGGCAGAAATCAATGTGGGACGTATGAAGTATGTGTCTATTAAGACAGTTCAAATGGCTCTGAGCACTATGGGACTCAACTGCTGAGGTCATTAGTCCCCTAGAACTTAGAACTAGTTAAACCTAACTAACCTAAGGACATCACAAACATCCATGCCCGAGGCAGGATTCGAACCTGCGACTGTAGCGGTCCTGCGGTTCCAGACTGCAGCGCCATTAAGACAGTGCAGCAAAATGTGGCGTTAATGGGGTCTGGCAACAGACTACAGACGCTAGTGCCTTCGGTAACAGCACATTACCTGCAGCGTCTCTGCTGGGCTTGTAACCATAATGGTAGGACCCTAGACGACTGGAAAAGTGTGGCCTGGTCAGATAAGACCCTATTTCAGTTGGTAACAGCCGGTGGTCGGTTTTGAGTGTGGCACAGACCCCGCGAAGTAATGAAGCCAAGTTGTCAACAAGGCATCTACATCTACATACATACTCCGCAATCCACCATACGGTGCGTGGCGGAGGGTACCTCGTACCACAACTAGCATCTTCTCTCCCTATTCCACTCCCAAACAGAAAGAGGGAAAAATGACTGCCTATATGCCTTTGTACGAGCCCTAATCTCTCTTATCTTGTCTTTGTGGTCTTTCCGCGAAATATAAGTTGGCGGCAGTGCCGGCCGGAGTGGCCGTGCGGTTCTAGGCGCTACAGTCTGGAGCCGAGCGACCGCTACGGTCGCAGGTTCGAATCCTGCCTCGGGCATGGATGTGTGTGATGTCCTTAGGTTAGTTAGGTTTAATTAGTTCTAAGTTCTAGGCGACTGATGACCTCAGAAGTTAAGTCGCATAGTGCTCAGAGCCATTTGAACCATTTTTGAACCATTTGGCGGCAGTAAAATTGTACTGCAGTCAGCCTCAAATGCTGGTTCTCTAAATTTCCTGAGTAGCGATTCACGAAAAGAACGCCTCCTTGCCTCTAGAGCCTCCCGACCGAGTTCCTCAAGCATTCCCGTAACACTCGCGTGATGATCAAACCTACCAGTAACAAATCTAGCAGCCCGCCTCTGAATTGCTTCTATGCCCTCCCTCAATCCGACCTGATAGTGATCCCAAATGCTCGAGCAGTACTCAACAATAGGTCGTATTAGTGTTTATAAGCGGTCTCCTTTACAGATGAACCACATCTTCCCAAAATTCTACCAATGAACCGAAGACGACTATCCGCCTTCCCCACAACTGCCATTACATGCTTGTCTCACTTCATATCGCTCTGCAATGTTACGCCCAAATATTTAATCGACGTGACGGTGTCAAGCGCTACACTACTAATGGAGTATTCAAGCATTACGGGATTCTTTTTCCTATTCATCTGCATTAATTTACATTTATCTATATTTAGAGCTAGCTGCCATTCCTTACACCAATCACAAATCCCGTCCAAGTCATCTTGTATCCTCCTACAGTCACTCAATGACAACACCTTCCCGTACACCACAGAAAGACACTGTGCAAGCTGGTGGTGGCTGCATAATTGTGTCAACTGGTTTTACATGCAATGGGTTTGGTCCTCTGGTCCAAGTGAAGCTACCATTGAATAGAAACGGTTATATTTGGCTATTTGGAGATCATCTACAACCATTCATCGACTTCATGTCCCCAAATAGCGATGGAATTTTTATGTATGACAATGCGTCATGTCACCGCGTCCCAGATGATCGCGATTGGTTTGAAGAACATTCTGGACATTTCGACTGAATGATTCGGCCATCCATATCGTCCAACATGAATTCAATCGAACATTTATAGGACATAATCGAGAGGTCAGATCTTGTACAAAATCCTGCGCCGGAAATAGTTTCACAGTTATGGACGGCTATAGAGCAGCATGGCTCAATACTTCTGCAGGAGACTTCAGCGACTTGTTGAGTCCACGCCATGTCGAGCTGATGCACTACGCCGAGCAAAAGGAGTTCCAACAGGATATTAGGAGGTATCGCACGACTTTTGTCACTTCATTGTAAGTTTTCAACCAGAAAAAAATAAAAACAGTCAATTAACTGTCCGCCTTTTACATTCAGCAAGTCTAGTTCGTATGAAAGTCAGCGTATAACGGAGGTACATGACATTCTACAAAATAATGATCCATTTGAGTTGCCTTCAGCCGAAAAGGAACACAAAGTCTGCGCCCACAGTTACGCCATTCCATTTCGTGGATGTCGCTACCTTAATTTGTAACTTGTTGTTTGGTGATACCAGGGATCTTTCCAAAGCCTTTTACAAGCATATATTGCGAAACGAATCTCTGACCAGTTTGCGACTGTCCCAAGAACATCAGCCGCTGCGTCTTAATTTCTTAAAAAGCTGGAGCGGAGGTTAACTGTTGAGATTAGACGGACCCTCCTATCAACGCTTATAGTTCCGCGTGTTTTGGGTGAGAAGAACCAAACGAAAATGATAGATGAGAAATTTGTTTTCTGTGAGGAGCACGACTGTGTCGGCGGAGACCGATGACGAAGAAAGAAATGCGTTTTGGTTTAACATTTCATCGACTTTGGGGTTACAAGAAGTGGAATGCTAGACGCAGTGGTGGGGGACGGATGGGGAGAGAATCTCTGGGCACTTCGCTGAATGAGCTACTTTTACACGGAAAAGTAATTTACGGAAAACCGGAGAAACACAAATAAACGAAAAAGCTCACTTTTAATATTATCTTGAAACATTTATTTTCAATCAGATAACGTTTGTATTGTAGAAAACTCATCTTAATTTGTTAGCCTCAACGCTGAAAACCAGATATAGGAGGAATCTGCTGCGACAATAAGCATGATAAATTCTTATCGGAAAGTTATTAGAATAGCTATACTAAAAGAACGGACCAAACTCACTCAGCGGAGAAGATCCTACCACGCTTTATAATATCCCTGTACGATTCTGTATAGATTATGCGAAAGGACTTGTTCTCCTTCTGTCGGCCGTTTAACGTAAGACACTGTGGCAGCGAAGGTGGAGATCATTCCTCTTATTTATCAAGGAAGATCATAGAACAGATTTGCGTCTGTAGCTGTCTTTAGGCAGATTTCGCTGACACCAGTGTGCTATAAAACACGGAACACGTTGAACGCTCGCGTATTATGACGACTCTGAAGCCGGAAAATCTCATCTGTAGGACTCAACATGGATTCCTAAAGCACCAGTGTTGACGACCTACGCTCACGAGATTCATGCGGCAGTACAGCGGTATGTTCACATAGATGCCACGTTGCTCAACTTCCACGACGTTCCACACTATCAAACAGTGAAAGGAAAACGGGCTTACGAGAAATAATATCAGCTCCATGGCTAGATTTAAAAGTTTGTTGCAAATATGACCCAGAATGTCGAGGTGATGGGGCTAATCGTCAGACGTCAATTTATCTTCGGACTATTAGGAGATCATTACTTTTCACGATATAACTGGTATTAAGAAAAGACACGGAGAAACATCCCGGACACTTCCTCACGCATACAAAAATAAACTATGTTATATAAACTGGGGTTGGGAATGTTTTATTTCTCTTGCTAGAACGCATTAGGTACAGCTCGTCATAGAGCACTAACCATGGGAAATACATAGAAACAGAAGGTACTAGCATACCATATGAAGCTCTGTCTAAAATGAAACACTGAAATTATCTCTTTGGGTGTGTCTGTTTAAGCCTTAATTCTTAGGTGCGCTGCCAGTGTTTTGAGTTCCATCTCGTCGCAGGTAACTCTGACAACTAACAGGTCGCTGCTTATCTTTACAATGCGAACTACGTCATTGCCTTAGATAGCTCTGGTATCAAATACTCCTAATCTCAACTGTTTAAGTGATCGTTACAGACGTGGAGAGAATAAACCTTTTTACTGACGTTCACCAACTTCTGGTAAAACCTACACGAATGTGGAGTTTGCAGATGCCCAATTGACATACAAGCATACGACGAAGCGAGCAGCGAAGATTTCGAGAACGAGGGTGGCTCGACAGGAGGAAGTTTGAAGCACCCAGGCATTATACACTCCTGGAATTTGAAATAAGAACACCGTGAATTCATTGTCCCAGGAAGGGGAAACTTTATTGACACATTCCTGGGGTCAATTACATCACATGATCACACTGACAGAACCACAGGCACATAGACACAGGCAACAGAGCATGCACAATGTCGGCACTAGTACAGTGTGTATCCACCTTTCGCAGCAATGCAGGCTGCTATTCTCCCATGGAGACGATCGTAGAGATGCTGGATGTAGTCCTGTGGAACGGCTTGCCATGCCATTTCCACCTGGCGCCTCAGTTGGACCAGCGTTCGTGCTGGACGTGCAGACCGCGTGAGACGACGCTTCATCCAGTCCCAAACATGCTCAATGGGGGACAGATCCGGAGATCTTGCTGGCCAGGGTAGTTGACTTACACCTTCTAGAGCACGTTGGGTGGCACGGGATACATGCGGACGTGCATTGTCCTGTTGGAACAGCAAGTTCCCTTGCCGGTCTAGGAATGGTAGAACGATGGGTTCGATGACGGTTTGGATGTACCGTGCACTATTCAGTGTCCCCTCGACGATCACCAGTGGTGTACGGCCAGTGTAGGAGATCGCTCCCCACACCATGATGCCGAGTGTTGGCCCTGTGTGCCTCGGTCGCATGCAGTCCTGATTGTGGCGCTCACCTGCACGGCGCCAAACACTCATACGACCATCATTGGCACCAAGGCAGAAGCGACTCTCATCGCTGAAGACGACACGTCTCCATTCGTCCCTCCATTCACGCCTGTCGCGACACCACTGGAGGCGGGCTGCACGATGTTGGGGCGTGAGCGGAAGACGGCCTAACGGTGTGCGGGACCGTAGCCCAGCTTCATGGAGACGGTTGCGAATGGTCCTCGCCGATACCCCAGGAGCAACAGTGTCCCTAATTTGCTGGGAAGTGGCGGTGCGGTCCCCTACGGCACTGCGCAGGATCCTACGGTCCTGGCGTGCATCCGTGCGTCGCTGCGGTCCGGTCCCAGGTCGACGGGCACGTGCACCTTCCGCCGACCACTGGCGATAACATCGATGTACTGTGGAGACCTCACGCCCCACGTGTTGAGCAATTCGGCGGTACGTCCACCCGGCCTCCCGATTGCCCATTATACGCCCTCGCTCAAAGTCCGTCAACTGCACATACGGTTCACGTCCACGCTGTCGCGGCATGCTACCAGTGTTAAAGACTGCGATGGAGCTCCGTATGCCACGGCAAACTGGCTGACACTGACGGCGGCGGTGCACAAATGCTGCGCACCTAGCGCCATTCGACGGCCAACACCGCGGTTCCTGGTGTGTCCGCTGTGCCGTGCGTGTGATCATTGCTTGTACAGCCCTCTCGCAGTGTCCGGAGCAAGTATGGTGGGTCTGACACACCGGTGTCAATGTGTACTTTTTTCCATTTCCAGGAGTGTATTATGTAGCATATAAAGTTTGTCCTTGTTACTTTGGAATTATGGAGAGCGATTATAGACGAGGGCAGCACCCGTGAAGAAGGTAATACTTCGTGTATTGGTGTGAGCGTAAAACAAGCAGGATCAATGAGAAATATTGGTTGTCTGACTCGTTACGCGACAACCTGCTGTACCGTTAACGTTCTGCGAATGATACTGACAATACTTACTTCGATGCAATCATTCTGTTCATAGACGTGGTGTCATTTCAACATGAACTTAATAGAAATTTTCTATGTTATCGGGTATAGACTAACATGAATCCTCACGCAACTACTGAAGCGCGGCACAAATTAATATTTTCTGTTGCTGTTTGTACCGACATTTTTGGTTACTGTTCGGATCTCATGTTTCTGCATCCAAACTCAAGGAACAAACTTACAATGATTTCTTGGGGAACATTATATCGAATATGCTGGAAGAACAGTTTTTATCAGTGTACTTAACGTGTAGTCACGAAGACTGGATTAATTTTCAGTTGCCGAGACCACTAATATCATTTATTCATACAGATTCCCGGTTTCTCCATTCCACCTTCGGAGATGCAGAACATGGGACGAAAAATGCTGAGATACAGCAACTAACATAATAACAGTCATAATTACACCCTTAAATTGGCAATAATTGAACAAAAACATAATGCTGTTTAAATCGTACCTCCAGTACAGCAAGTGCTGCTATATGATGTGTGTTCACTTTTGTATCGTGAGCAGTATGCAAGTCGATATGTCAGTTTTAAAATAACAGCTATGTGCAAACATGTTATTTCGCCGATTACATGTCGATATTCATCACCACTTTACAAATGACAGATCGCAGCGTAAACATTCAAAGTGATACGTATGTGCATCAGGTGGCAGAAAGAATCTATATTTTTATCTCATCTTAGACTAAGGCATAGATCTCCTATTCCATATAGTTATATATGTCTAAATTATTATCATAACATAGAAGCAAAATCAGTACGCTACGGTTAAAACAAACTGTTGCTCGTGATTTTACAGACAGTTTTCTTTATCTGCGATGTACTGACCTGACTTGTTTGCTATGATAGTAACTTAGGCGCTTGTAATTATAGGGAACACCAGAACCATGCCTTAATCTAATGTAAGATGATAACATCGATTCGAGCTACCACTGCACCATCTGAGGTATTTATGTATCATTAGGAATATTTCCGTTATGATCTGTCAGTTGTAAAATGGTGATTAATGTGAGCTCTTGCAATCGGCGCAGTAACATATATGTACACCGCTGTTATTTTGACACCACTTACCGTACTGAAGGAAAAGATAGTGCAATGATGTGAATATAGGTACGTTGTTATTCCGCTTATTGCAAATCCTAAATATAATAATGGCTGTTTTAATGTTAGTTTTGCAGATCCAAAGGCGGCAACAGAGAATTGCTGAGACCGGGAATCCATATGAATAAATGATTGTAGCGATGTTGGTAGCTGAGAAGAATTTTTCGTTGTTCATAATACTACAGATCGTCGCCGCGCTGACGATGTCAGAAGTGTATATGTTTAGCACAGTGTTAAGGACCGTCGGTTTGTAAATAACAAACTCCGTGATAGATGAGGGGAGAAAAAGGAGGCCGTTTTTCCTGCTCACGGGTTTTCTAGATCAAATTCCGTTAGACATTTATTAGTGCAGGCATTTGAATGCTCTTGTTTATCGAACTCTGACACAAAATGTAGGTACTCTTAGTGTCAGTAACTGGAATGATGCGAAACCGTAAGCAGTATCTCTACGATATGTCAATACATTCGTATTCAGTGCGTCAGCTGGTTGATATATGTATCAGTACTAGAAGAGGGCGTTTCCAGCATTTGACCTAAGAATAATTATTCATGTGGTGTGCTGGTGCGTTCTGTTCCTCTGTATCTACCATGATTAATGTGCTATGAAGAGTTGTAGTTTCCTTTGCTGTGTGTAAGAAATATATTGTGAAAGCTTGGCCGCACATCTTTTTGCTACAACATGTATGTCAATGAATGGGTGGAAAACTTCGGAAGATGTTCCTTTATCAAGCTTTTGTTTGTTGCAACGGCAGATAATTATAGAGAAATGCAGAAAAGAACACCGATAATGTTACAAGGATTGGCAATTGATCCGCTATATAAACAAACGTGAAGCATTGCACATGCACAAAAACTCGTTTTTCATTACACCACTGGCGATAAATAACAACAAACAGTCATTCACTGTCCATAAATAAACAAGAAGTGTGCGTCCCGAGCTATTTACAGTGCCACTATTACATTTAAAAAGATGATAGAGAATGCAGATGCCACGCTGAAATTTATTTGCAGGTATCCTAATGAAAAGTGGCACAATGTTAGAGGAGGGAGCTTTCAAACCCTTCTTTGATCGATACTTGATAACGGCTCGACGGTCTGCGACCGCTGCAAAGCGTATTAATACAGTCAATATATATTATAAAAATAAGTGTACAGTGCTCGTGCCGCTAAAAGCTAGAAACGAGTCACGGTACGATAAAGGGTGTTATATGGTGTGGTAACACCCCATTCATGTACTCGTAGAAGGTTCCCGCTTTTACCTGAAGGGCGTGCTTTTGAAGAGATAAGGGCTAGGAAGTTTCTCCCTCTAGAAATTTCTAGAATATATCAGAAAATTCGAGAGTTGTCGAGAACATTCCACAATATTCTAGAGTATTCTATAGCATTCCACAACATTCGAGATGTTCCGTAAGGTTTCACAATTATCCATGATGTTCCTTAATGTTCGTGAGTAGTCTGTAACATTCGGGAAAGTTCCAGAATGTCCGGTAACATCCGGGAACATCCAAGATCATTGTGGAACGTTCCAGAACACTCTCGAATGTTGTGCAATGTTCTGCAACATTGTGGACCATTCGAAGACCTTTGGTATGTTCTGGAATTCGCCACTGGTGGTGCTACCCATTGGTAAAGGGTAAAGACCCGTCGTGGGTTCGACGTCAGCTTCTTATCAGTGACGAAGGGAGGAACTGAGGAAGTACTGCAGTGAGTAAATAAAAACAAACAGTGAAGTGTGAGTAGTGAAAGTGATGCAGCGAATGAATATGAATCGAAAATAAAGTGAGATAAGTACGAGTATATAAAGTGTACTTAGAGTATTTGTTAATAAAAAATTTACTTGGTTTATATTTTAGACAATGCCCAAACGTAAACTAGGAGGAGATATTACCAATTCTGAAGGAAAACGTTGAAAACCAAAGAACAGCGAAAAAACGAAACATTTCTAAATTATTTCAAGTACTAGGAATGGCATTACACTTGTTTCGACTTAAAACTGGATCTACGATCATGCTGCTCAGAAATCTCAACTTACGAAAACTATGGAACGAGGATGATCGTCAGACAGGTTTCGGATAACGTCGTCGAAGTTGCACTTATGATTGGAAAATACAAAGAACACACACTATTTATTCCCAGAATACGACTGATTTCTACTGAACTGCCATTCCAATTTAAAACACCGCAATTTCCAGTCCGGAACCGCGCGACCGCTACGGTCGCAAGTTCGAATCCTGCCTCGGGCATGGATGTGTGTGATGTCCTTAGGTTAGTTAGGTTTAAGTAGTTCTAAGATCTAGGGGACTGATGACCTCAGAAGTTAAGACCCATAGTGCCCAAGCCATTTTTGAAACGCAATTTCCAATCAATTTAGCTTGCAGTTTTACAATTAACAAAGCGCAAGAACAAACATCAAGATATTGCGGCATAAACCTCAAACACCCCAACTTATTGGACAGTCAACTGTACGTAGCTTGCTCACGAGTAGAAAATTCGAAAATTTGTACATATGTACCTCGGATAACAAAAGGAAAACTGTTGTTTATAAATAAATGTTGTAAATCGTTGGAACACGTTTCAATAATAATTTTTACTTCTTATAATTTAACAAGTGTTGTACATATAATATGTTTTCAATAAAATTTTCTTACTTTTAATACTTTAAAGTTTATCCTTTTATTCCAGCAACCACACAGTCTCATATCAACTCCTTGAGGGATTCCTTTTATTTTTAATAAGAGGTAGAGACCCTCCAAGCTGACACCGGCATGATGACCAACACAAAAGGTCTTCAAAAAATGGTTCAAATGGCTCTGAACACTATGGGACTTAACATCTGTGGTCATCAGTCCCCTAGAACTTAAAACTACTTAAACGTAACTAACCTAAGGACATCACACACATCCATGCCCAAGGAAGGATTTGAACCTGCGACCGCAGCGGTCACGCGGTTCCAGACTGAAGCGCCTAGAACCGCACGGCCACACTGGCCGGCACGAAAGCTATACTGCCATCTCTGCATAAGGTTCAAAAATGGTTCAAATGCCTCTGAGCACTATGAGACTTAACATCCGAGGTCATCAGCCCCCTAGAACGTAGAACTACTTAAACCTAACTAACATAAGGACATCACACACATCCATGCCCGAGGCAGAATTCGAACCTGCGACCGTAGCGATCGCGGGGCTCCAGACTGAAGCGCCTAGAACCGCTCGGCCACTCTAGCCGGCTCTGCATAAGGGTTAGTTTTCACTAAAGTGAGGTCTCGCAGAATGTGCGTACTGCGATGTTTGTGTACGTCTGGTTAAGGTTAATCATTAATACGCTATCATATGGAGATAGATTGAGTCGAAAGTTGAACGAAGGGTAGCGATTTGAAGGGCAGAGGGGAAAAAGTGCCAAGGAAAGACCCAAGGGTAAAAACATCTGCGGTAGTTGGGTCGGGTTGTAAGAGCAGTGGCGGTGTTCTTGCCACTTGCGACAGGTCGTGCAAGGGTAGGCTTTGTTCGTAGTGGGTATCATGCATCGTGCGGTGGTATTACTCGGCGGCTGCTTCTGTGTGCTGGTGTTGGTTTCTCGGTCAGCGTCAGCATACCCATAAGAGTTAGGTTCATCATCGTTTTGTGTCCGATAGATCATGTATCGGATGCACAGTGTAGGGTAGTGTTGGCGGTTTGTTTGTGCATTAGTGTGGGAGCTTGTCGGTTTCTCTGCTGTAGGCTGCTGGTCGACTTCAAGGGCAGCTGACAAATCCAGTCAAAGTTGCTGATGTGCAGGGGTTTGCCGATGTTGTCGCTTGTGGGTGTATGTTAGCTTGCCATAGGTGGTTATGCACTAACTAGTAGGGTCTTTGACCGGTTGTGATTCCATCTATAGTTGTGATCATAGTTTCCCAGAGTAAGGATGAAAAAATTGTCCGAGTATCTCGAGTTCCTGTATAGTCGTGTGGCGTGTTTTTGAGCGAAGCCGGGTACCGCAGCTAGAATATAGATAAAAGCGAAAGAAGTGCATCGCTCGACGAAACAGGGTAGTTTGGATATGGCCGAAATGCTCATCTACCTATAGTAGCAGGCGCTATAGGAGAAGCATTTAGTATTGTATTTCTTAGGGCCTATATTTGAAGGATATTCAGAAAACTTCAGTCAGACAAGAATAAGGAAGGAAACATGTGGTGCTTTTCTTCTTTTTTCCTGTAAATAAAATCTGAAAATAAAAAATCCGGAAACGACACCCCAAAATAAGGAAAAATGAAGGAGAATACAAATAAAAACAGAAAACAGATAATAACAAAAATAATAATTTCATCATGTGGTGAGAACTATTTCTTCTTGCGGAATACATGATAAAAAAGGAAGAAAAGCATGACAGAAGGAAATTTATGTATGCAGTCACATCAGCGCCCAGGTCAGTGGAAACGGAAGACAGGCGCCGCTAGACACGAATGGAAAAGATATTTGGCTCTGTCTTTTGTTGACATCATCCCACATTGGTGCGATATAGGCAAATGGCAAATAATTCCATATAATGTTGACCGGACGATGATTTGAATTCGTTGATTTTCCGAAGTGATTTCACAGTCCAAGCTTTAGTGCATATATTCAACGGTCACCACTGAATGCGACTGTAAACATCAAAACATTTGGGAACTAACAGAATCCATTCCATTACTTAACATGAATGTCAAATTGCAGTTGGGGCAGCAGGAAGGATTCTGTGCTACGTGCAGAAAAACAAGTGCATTGGCAATGGTGGCTGTTTTGTGAGAAAGAGGTGTTACAAACAATATTATCTTTCTTTCCCTTTTTTCTTCCCATATCCAAAGCTGACAACTACTTATAATTTCCGTTTCCTGTTTTCAGTGCTCTTTCATTCACACAGAACTTTGTTATTTGAAATCTTCTGATCAAAGTAATACAGTTTTTGCTTTTAGTTTCCTCTAGAAATGGGAATCGATAATTTTCTTTTTGAACGTACGTATGTCTAGTGGTAACGCACTGAGTCTAATCTCTTAAAGAGGTGTACAAATTCACCTTCCAGCTGCCCGCACCTATCTCCACCGCAACCATCAAAGCAGTTCAGCCTGCGGCAACGTAGCACAGCAGGTGGATTTGGGTTTTACGTGATGCTGCCTGCGATTTTAACACAGAGCCAATGTATAGCAACCATCTTGCGACGGTGCATAGCTAACACATGGAAGGTGTATGGGGAAGGATGGGTGCCTATTTTGATATATTTATGGTACATATGAAATCTTTATCAACAAAGCCTTCCAAGCTTCAAGCGACCCGCTCAGTCTACTGCACCTACCAATAGATTGCGCTATCAATCCAGAGTGACTAAAAAACAGCTAAATATATGTTTGCATGGGTAGTTTTACTGCAGCTCAGTTAGTATAACGATAGCAGAAGAAAAATGAACAAACCAAACTTAAAGGTGGCTGAGGCGAAATGAAGAATTGGGGAATGTACAGCAGTCACACAACAGAGCCCAAATCCAGCAGGGAATAAGTTTTCGTGTGCCTATGAGGCAACCTTAAAAAAATTGGTAGGTGCCTCGCTATGCAACTGTATAAAAAGCTACTAAACACTCATTCAAGAACCTCGAGTATTGTGTGATAGTTTCTAAATTTCACCACCTATTTACTCACTCCATAAATATTTTGAAAGAGGAGGAAGTCCTGATGGCTGACAAGAGTGTGCAAATGAGCACTAAGGACTTGAGCCATCTAGCGGTATATGCGCTCTCTAAATTTAGGTCAGACATTGACTGAAGTAGCAAAAATATACAGCTCAGTGGATATTAAAAACCACGTTTTGGTGGTATGCAGTGTAGCACGAAGAAAGTTTGGTATGAAACAAAGGCTTCTTCTTCCGGATATGTGCTCTTTAGACTAAGACTACATGAAAAAAGGAACTTCTTGTTTGACAGATTCACGTGAGAAATTTAGAATGAACTATTTTGGTCACTTAGAATGAATTCAGCGAATCCGCAATCGAATCTCGGAAAAATTAATTAAAACTGGTAAATTGGCCTCATATTTGGCTGAAATACATTAAGGCTACTGAACAAGACTTCTAAATCTTACTTTATTTTTCACTGGAGTATGACAGACATCTTCAGGTTGTTAGGTGCAAAGGCTCTCGACTTTCAGAGACGGTTCTGCTTACTACACATAACATGTATTAGAGGTGATAGTGGTTCGAATTGAGAATAGCCAGAACTAGTCAAAAGAAGTCGCAGGAAAAACAGTTCACATTGAAATAAAAATAAATAAGATGGAAATACGACAAGAATGGAAAAAGGATGAAAGAAATCCATCATTTTCTGGCCTACAGTGATCCAAAATAGATACATGTTTCATTGACTCTCCTATTTTTTTCATACTCCGGTAAAAAAGAAAAGACTTATCAGCAACTTCCGAACCCCACTCACAACAGTACAGTGGCAGCATAAAGAATAAACCGCTACGTAACGTCGCACGGCGGGAAGACGACAGGCAAGCAAGAGTTCTCTAGCCTGCTTGGGCTGAACATAGCTTGGCTTGGGTGAGAGTAAAGAAGCTTACCCGCGCTGCTGGTAACGTGCGACGGCTTGAATGCCTGGCTAGCAGGCAAACATGGACAGGTTAAGGGGCTCCGGAACGCCCTACACTTGCAATGTTAAAATAACGCTTATAAATTACATCTTTCCTCACAAAGTATTTGAGGTAGGAAGTTGAACTTTTTACAGATTATTTATTGGAATATGGGCTACAACTTAACACTGGGATTTTACAAAATTTTAGTTCAGTTATTAAAGATGATTTTTTTCAATTGTAATGAAAATTCACAACATTTTTTTGCAATTTTTTATTTATATATTCAAAAATGTACAGTTTTTTGGAAAAAGGCTGTGTTAAATTATGCAAAAGGTACTGTGTAACATTTACTGAAAGTTTGAAACAAATATGTTTGCAAGATCCTTAGAAAACATGTAATTAGTATGAGAAAATAAAAGTTTTGGGAATCGAGCGACAAAGATTGGATGAACTTTTTAGTACATTCCAGGTCCATAGGATGGATTATCTTCATCCTCTGCAAACTCCTCCTCCAGCTTCCTCTTGTTCCTCCTCCTGTTTACTCTTGCTTGTATTTCTAGAGTCTTTACAGCCCTGTCTGCAGCCCGAAGGCGTTCCTTGTCTAAAGCAAGCATCGCTCGTTGTTGTGTTCGTAGATTTTGCTACCATTTTCTTCAGTTGCAGTTACTGCAACACTGTTCCAAAAGGTGGTCATGTATGAACTCTTATCACATTTCAGTTGTATTTCACTAGCAAGTCCTACGTGCTTTATTATGGAGAGTTCCAGACCAACTTCACTACAATGAATACATCTTACACAGTTTGAAAAAATTCCTTTGAGAACCGACATATCAAATATTTCATTCACATCCGATTCGCCCATAAAGCATTCATAGTTTTCACTCATTGAACCAAGCTTCTTCTGTGAAGTATTTTCTTTCCCACTTTGACTGCTATGGGCAGGTGTACTTGAGAGGTTAGGTTCACTCACTTGGTTATCGTCTTTATTGTTTACAGTAATAACACATACCTTTGGCTTTCCAACATTTCTCCTTTTCTTAAAAGCCTTCAGAGGATTTCTAATAACTTTACTTTTACTCATTATTATACTTCAACAAAACAGATACTCAAGAAACAGAATTAATTACCAATATTTTCGAGATAACGACAGAGTAAATAAACATGAAACAATCGACAATCACACCAGCGATATATATTGAACCATCACAGGTTAGCCACAACACATACTTTATCTCACATCACTAAAATGTACCTGATGAACACGGACGTTAATAATAACACCATTTGACAGCAGTTTAACAGCGCCACAGTGGGTCACGCCCATGTAGAACACATTTCAAAAAAAATTTAAAAATAGTTGTAGTCTTCCGAATTGAATAAATTATATATCTATTAAAAGGTAATAGTCTGCAGATTCAGAAAAAGCTAAAAAGTAAAAATTGAACTTTTCATGATTTGAGCCTTAAAAGCGGAATGTGTACACTTCTGTTCTCTTTCACGTCACTTCCGATTACTTGTGCCCACTTACTACATAGAGGATTTCCTTTCCGGCTGCCACGT
Organism: Schistocerca serialis cubense; assembly: GCF_023864345.2. Taxonomy (NCBI): domain Eukaryota; kingdom Metazoa; phylum Arthropoda; class Insecta; order Orthoptera; family Acrididae; genus Schistocerca; species Schistocerca serialis. The sequence continues at coordinate 511,828,395 of NC_064639.1, forward strand.
TCATTAACCACTAACTATTATCATTCACTAATTCATCCATTCAGGACCTATCGATGAAAGATCAAATTTCGTTTACCCCTGATTGCAGCCAGCGAATACTTTTCGTATGACGAAATTCATTGCTTCTGTTTTCAACTTTCTCTCACTTCCTTTGTCTAGTCTTCTCACCTCCCAGTATTTAAAAAAATAATATGTATGTTTTTGTGTTTGCGAATTATCTTCTAAAACTTAAGTCCATTCTTCTGTATACAAACATTTCTGCTGTGTTCTTTTGTTGTAACTCTGTGTGTTGTGATCTACATATCTCGTAGTATACAAGACTACTAGCAGTTCACTTATACCTTTCGTTCTGAGTTCATAGCCTTTCCAGGAGATAAATCTCTCTCGTAAAAATAAACTGCCTGCGGTAACAAATCGAGAGTGTTTTACAATGCACGATGCATTTCAAACCCTGGGGGTCGAATCTCAGGTGCATCGTGGATTTTTCACTATTCGTTTCAACGCAGCCTTCACCTCTCAACGGTGTCAGTAGTCCACTTCACACTGTAGGTCCCCTTTTCGCAGTTGGATAACTGGGGTGGATTAGGGACACGCAAGTCGCCGAAGTGCGTCCAATAGAAGGACTTGCACCAGGCCTTCGAGTCACACGAAATTATTTTTATCGTTGCGTGCACAACACTCCACGATAACAGCATGCTCCGAGTGTAACTTTTCAGGGGGTCATATCTCAGGTTCTGTTGATCAAAGAGGTAATAGGCCAAATATTTTGGATGTCCGTTGGCCTATCGACCATTTGTTCAATATCGGAAGAACGAACATACTGTAGCTAACCCACAGTAAAAAAATGGCTCTGAGCGCTATGGGACTTAACATCTCAGGTCATCAGTCCCCTAGAACTTAGAACTACTTAAACCTAACTAACCTAAGGAAATCACACACATCCATGCCAGAGGCAGGATTCGAACCTGCGACCGTAGCGGCCGCGCGGTTTCAGACTGAAGCGCCTAGAACCGCTCGGCCTCCAGGGGCCGGCTAACCCACAGTACATGGTCAAAATTACACCCTTCCTCCATCTCAGGCCAAATGAGTAAATCAGATGATTATTTTTCATTAAGTGTAGTCTATGGTAGCCATTAGGCCACTTATAAAAGCAACATTTCTTTATTGGTGGCTCCTGAGGAAACCTGAAAAATCAATTGTTAGGATGGACAGTACTACAAGTTTTGTTTGTGACAAATCGTTCAAATTTTTACCATGCATTCTTAAGATGATATACTCGGGTAACTTTGAAAGTTTTCTCGATATCATTATCTGTTATCGAGATCCAGAGGTTCAAAGTTACTGTACGTAAGCACGTAATATCCACTCCGAGGCATAAATGAAGATTTAACTGACGTAGTGAACACATGGCGGGTATTCCAGGGTCGTTGCAAGGGTTCTGCGGTCTCCAAACTATCTTTTTAGCCAGACGTTTTCACCAGCAAACTTTATGACGCACTGTCTCTTTACAATGGGAACTTCACGCCTGTACAAGGTAATAAATCGACAAAAGAGGGCTAAAAGTGTCCTAACATGCCCAAAAATAACTCAAAATGACTGCCAAAACTCATACAAAAATGAAATGACTAAAAATTCAGTAAAAAATTTCTAACGGCATTTTTACTCTTTTAAGATACAAATCATAAGCCGAGCGTTTTCAGTGAATGGCGATCAATGAGCAAAGTAGGGCTATCCAGAAAAAATGTGAAGCAAACGATTTTGTGTTTACCTTATACTATGTGTACTTATTTGTTGTCTATTTGTGTTAAAGTCTAAAAATGTGTCAAAGTATGTAAGTAAACTGTCAAAATTTTAATAATTTATAGAATTCGTTGTATGTAAGCGGCACACACTGGTCCCTGCTGTAGCGGGGAAAAGGAGGTCGTACCTGAAAAATGAACCTGTCGGAACACGAAAAGGGCACATATGTTCCTGTATAAAAGGCCGTGACAGAAAAGTAGGGAAGTAACTGTCTCAATCCTAATTCAGCCTTATCACAGAAAAATTTATCCTGCAGCAATATACGCTGTTTTCCGTGCTGAAAGAGAGCAGCAGAGAGACAGGGACGGTGGAAGAGAGAGGAGACAGAGGAGACAGTGAAGGTAGGAGAGAGAAAGTAGCAGTGAAAGAAAAGATAGCTGGATGAAGACAATAACCGCGAAAGCTAAAGAGAGAGGAGATATTGATGGTTTTTTCTTCGTATATCCATAGTTGAAATGGGCAGTGGGACGTCAGCAGGTATAAACTTATATTAAAATGAAGATATTCCTCCAGCTGTATTTAAGGTGTCGATTTCATTTTGGCAACTAGTTTCAACGTTGTAGCAGCGTCATCTTCAGGCCCATACACTTGCTGACGTCACCTGCGTGCGGCTGATATTAGAAGTCAGTGGTGAGATACGGACGTGCTCCGTGTGGAAGGTGGTTAGTAGAGTTACTGACCACCTTCCACACGGAGCACGTCCGTACCTCACCACTGACTTCTAGTATCACCCGCACGCAGCTGACGTCAACAAGTGCATGGGCCTGAAGATGTCGTTGTTACAACGTTGAAACTAGTTGCCAAAATACAATCGACACCTTAAATACAGCTGGAGGAATTTCTTCATTTGTAACATGTCTTGATGGTTAGTGAGTGCAGTGGCACTAAAAAAGTATGAGTTTTGGATGGAGACAGAAGCATTGGGAGCTAAAGAGAGAAGCGACAGTGGAAATGCAAAATACAGTTGCGTGTAGACCATACATAGGCTTGGAGGGTCTCGACCTTTGGTGTCGTCTCATTGCCACTGTAGGCTTGTACTATGTGAAGCAAGGAGAGGATGTTCTTTGGTGGCCGGTATCCTCTTTCTATACCACAACTGCATGCATGTATTCAGAGGGTTCTTTATTAAGTTACATAGGAAGCTACTTAAGATAGTCCAGCTCTTGTGGTACAAGCTCTTCAAAGTAACCCACGTTTGCCTCACTGCTGGTGAAGTAGAAGTCCCACTGTGATCACAACTCTGGTCGCTATGTGCTGCCTGAGACTGAAACTCTGCGACTGCAAGTGACTGAGCTGCGACTCAAGATTCGACTCGGTAACTCACTGGAAGACTGACTGGGTCCTCTGGAGGCGGCGGCGATCTATATACTGGCTGTCGAAAGGGCGTTGGCGGCGTGTTGCCAGCGTGTCTCTTTTTGGCCTCTCTCCTGATAGGCGTGCTGCTTGCGTCTACTATCGATCTTCTCACAACCTCTTTGCCGCCCGGTGTGCTGGCGACAGCTTACGCCATCACAGGACCCTCCTTGACTGGCGAACTTCAACACATAAACGTAGTGGAGGGCACATTTCGGACGGAAATTTTAAACTGTGGGATACAGGGGGAAAAGTATGTTGGATACCCAGACTTTTTGAGCGGCGTATGTATGGTAGAGACAGAGGCAGTGGGAAAGAAAGACGAAAGGAGATAATGTAGGTGAGAAAAGAGACAGTGGAAAAGAGACTGATAGAATGTGACAGTAAGACGGAGATGCTGACAAGGGAACCTCCCCATCGCACCCCCCTCAGATTTAGTTATAAGTTGGCACAGTGGATAGGCCTTGAAAAACTGAACACACATCAATCGAGAAAACAGGAAGAAGTTGTGTGGAACTATGAAAAAATAAGCAAAATATACAAAAAGAGTAGTCCATGTGCAATATATGCAACATTAAGGAGAGCGTAGGCACAGTTGCGCCGTGGTCTCGTGGTTAGCGTGAGCAGCATCGGAGCGAGAGGTCCTTGGTTCAAGTCTTCTCTCCAGTGAAAAATGTTATTTCTTTATTTTCGCAAAGTTATGATCTGTCCGTTCGTTCATTGACGTCACTGTTCACTGTAATAAGTTTAGTGTCTGTGTTTTGCGACCGCACCGCAAAACCGTGCGATTAGTAGACGAAAGGACGTGCCTCTCCAATGGGAACCGAAAACATTTGATCGCAAGGTCATAGGTCAACCGATTCCTCCACAGAAAAACACGCCTGATATATTGTATACGACACTGGTGACGGCATGTGTGTCACATGACAGGAATTTGTTGTCGACCCACCCAACTTGTACACTTGGCGAATGGGTAAAAAGATTCTTCTACCTTGCCCGATTTAGGTTTTCTTGTGGATGTGATAATCACTCCCAAAACACTGATGAAAACATAATAGTTTGTCACATAAACTGAAGATAAACAATTAAACTTTTCACTCGAGGGAAGACTTGAACCAAGGACCTCTCGTTCCGCAGCTACTCACACTAACCACGGGACCACGACGCTCCTGTGTGTGTGTGTCTTATCCTTGATGTTGCTTATCTTGCACACGGACTACTCAGTTTATATATTTTGCTCCTTTTTTCATAGTTCCACACAACTTCTTCCTGTTTTCTCGATTGATGTGTGTTCAGGTTTTCAAGGCCTATCCACTGTGCCAACTTATAACTAAATCTGAGGGGGGTGCGATGGGGAGGTTCCCTTGTGAGTGTGGAGGTTTGATTACAGAGAGAAACTGGAGAAAAAGATTTAGAATGTCCACTTTTCAAATCAAGTGTATATGTCTGCGTGCCAGAAATTGTGGTGAAGAAGGTGGAATGAGACTTGAGGTAGCTGGATTCGCACTTTTCCATCGTAATCTTAACCTTCTGTCGGGAGCGGTTTTTGTCGCAGAGAGATCGGGCGCGGTGTATCAAATTGATCACACCGTTTATTCACGTGATCATTTATTAAATTCTGTTCACAAAACATATTATAAGTGCCAAATATATTTAAAGAAAGACAAAGATGACATACGAGCACAACTGCAGTAGAAATATTCATCATTCAGATTTCAAATGGTTCAAATGGCTCTGAGCACTATGGGACTCAACTGCTGAGGTCATTAGTCCCCTAGAACTTAGAACTAGTTAAACCTAACTAACCTAAGGACAACACAAACATCCATGCCCGAGGCAGGATTCGAACCTGCGACCGTAGCGGCCTTGCGGTTCCAGACTGCAGCGCCTTTAACCGCACGGCCACTTCGGCCGGCTCAGATTTCTTATCGTCAATGTTGGGCTTGAGTAACAAATGATAAAAACGTCGCTTTTTCATTTGCTTCTTTATTATATTTCACTAATAAAACACATTCCAAATGACAATTATCTTTACAGAAAGGCTATTTCGACACTGGAGCAGAACAACAATGACATTACAACTCATTCATTTGTTTCATCGTCACTTTTTGACTGTGGTAACAAATGCGGAATTTTTCCGAATTCAGAGCGAAAAGGTTCAATGTGTAACAAACAGATAGACTTCTGACACATTTTGCAAGAATATCTTGTCAGTCTTTTTTTTCTGTGCAGGTATTACACCTTTTCCTCTTGATCCCAGTCCCTTGTTCTTCGTTTATGCTTGTGTCATCTGCTTCTTCTTCACACGTTGGCCTATATTGTTGTAGCCGCCGTTGAAGATCTCTGTGAATTCCTGAGGTGTCCAAGCATCTACGAAGCAAGTGAGGTAGAACTAACGCATGTGAGAGTTGCTTCAGGAATCCTTTTCTTCGGATAAAATTCTCGTTGTTGCCATAGTAAATTACTTGTGAATTGATTCCACTCATATTGATCATTGCAAAAAATATGACCATGGGCCAACGGCACAAATTTCTTGCTACATTGTATGAAGCGGTCAACTTACCTGTAGTGTCGACTCCACCTTTGGTGGTATTGTAAAATGTTACAATGGATGGCTTCTGTTTATCTCCAGTATCAGCATCTACTGAATTATCTTCATGCAAACTTGATGCCAAGATAACACACTTCCCCTTTTTAGGAACGTAGGAAACTAGAGTACAGCCTTTCTTGAAGCATAAAAGTGAACTGAAAAGAAACTTTGATGGTCTCAGTATACTGATTGGTATACAGAACTATAATCGACAAAATGTCGTCATCTATGAGGCAATTCCAACATTCCAAAGGCGTTCGCAATGCTTTCGCCGCACCTATAGGACCAGGTAACTTTCGAATAATATTGTGGGCCTGAAACGTACTCTCTGCGGTGGTGGAACTTTATTCCATTTTGTCTCTTTGTCCCTTCCAGTATAATAATGCTGGATTTCTTCAAGTACTTCCTCGTCATTTTCACTGTCGTTTTCCTCTGTTTCTGAATCTTCCTGCCTAACTTCAACTGCATCGTCACAATCTGTCTCTACTTCATCTTCAAAATCCTCTTGAACTTCATCATTATCCTCTTTGAACAACATTTTTTGTATTTCTGCAACACGATTTGGGTCAAGGAGGTTGTACGTCTTACTGTAGCCTGTCATGATCAAGTGTCTCACACCTAAAATGATAAAATTCCTATAAAATAACGCAATCAGGCGCAGTGTATCAATTTGATACCTGATACTCAAACATTCTTAACTGACGATTAAACGGTCCAAAAAGAAAATAAGTGCATTACGCATTGTATATTAACATTGTACTACTTACTAAGTTATGTTGATAACCAAAGAAACGACTTGTTGAAATGCAACACGAACGGGCGCAGTGTATCAAACTCAAAAGCACATATATCGACAACAGAGCAGTCGTATCGACACTGAAGCGCACAACAATGACAAACTTATTTGGTATTCTTCGTTAATTCATTCTCTGTGAATGGTGTTAGCGAAACTATTCAATCTGAAGTACTACTGGGGTTACCTACATGGTCTATGGTGATCTCCTCTTGTTAATGTTGACATATAGGTTTGTGGAGTGCTGTATGTACAATTTTAATCAAATTACAGTCTATTTTCCTTCTATTAGGCCAGCATAATACACAACATAGTACGACATTTTGAAAATGAGAGGATCAGAAGAACTGCAATAGCTTTAATTTTCTTTACGACAGCTGAGAATGGCAATAAAGCCGAAACAGCTATTGTAAACAATTAATATTTCATTCTCAAAATGTGTGGTCTAACAGTTTGCATGGTGTTATGCAGAGCGTAAAATAAATCATTTCTTTTGTGTGGAGTAAGCATATTGTCTATATTTTCGGATTCCTTTTTGAAACTGATGGCACATTTTTGTAAAAGAGAACTGAGGTCATTATTATTTGCCGATGACAAATACAGAGAAAAGATTTTATAAAAACAGACCTCCCTTTTCTGAAAGTGGCTGGTGTGTTAATAAAATAAATCGTAACGAGAAAGTGAATTGAAAACGTTATTGCTGAAGAGTTCGTTCGATGGAGTCCGCTCACAGCAACACGACGAAGCCATAGGTTCCGCCGCGCACCTTGTAATGGCAGCGCGACGAGGCTTAAAACAATATTTTCGCCCTCTCTAAAATAACGCCGACCAGGCCAGTTATTGTTTCAGAGGGTGGTGGGCGCCGTGCTGCGAGCTGGCTCAGCCAGTGGAATTGGGCAGGGCCTAGATTCCGGCTCTGCGAGCAGCCGATGTAGAACAGCTCAGGCTACTGCAACACTGCATTCCGAAACCCTGTGGCGAGGGCAGAAGGTAAATGCTGGCCTTTTAGTTTAGGTGGATTTCGTGCGTTAAATGCCAATGAAAACTGTCTAATAATGCCCTAAACAGGTATACCCATTCACAACGATCAAAAAGTGTATAAGGATCAATTCTACAATATCGAGTCAATGATGAAATCTCGCATTACCGTTGTGTGCTCGGTATGAGAGTGCAGTGGGCCTATTACTAAACGCCTTTGGTCATCCAAGTCCTATTCATGGTTGCCCGTTCAACGAGTTCAAGGCGAAAAATTTACTATGGCTGTTCGGGAAGTAAGTTCCGACAGAAATGGAGACTACATTGAAAATCCGATGAAGTTTTGCGCAGATGTTTTGTGTAGTGTCTCTAGTACGCCCGTCGATTGCAGCATGTTTCTTTTTTAAATTCTGAGCGCTCATTGAACATCTAAACATTCCTAGAAAATAGTGTCTCCCGTCAAGTATGAGCGCCTAATGTGAGATGTCGCCTGATGTCGTGGAGCCCAAATAACATAACTGCCATGGGTTTCGTTCTTCATTACAATTTTCTGCCGCAATGTACAGGGGCAATGAAGATGCTCTCGCAGCGTTTAAGATTGGAAGTGTTTGATTACACACGACGCAGACCGAAATTGCCTCGTCCTGAGTTTCATCCCTGCTCTAATGAACTGCTGGATATGAAGACAAAATTTGGCCCACACAACGAGTTGTAGACGAGCGTAGAGAATTGGCGGAAAGGAGAGGCGGCTGCGTTCTATGACGAGGGTATTGGAAAGTTGGTACAACACTATGACAGACATCTAAGTCGCTCTAAGGTGTAGCTTTCTATTTGTATTGCAAAGAAAATATTTTTGATTTTCACAGTGTTTTCCGTTTCGCGATCAATCAGAACTTGCATTCTGAATAACTCTCGTATTTTAACTGTTCTATATAATTACTGACCGAATTTTAAAATTTAAAATCCTGTCATAATCTACTCATTAAGACGTAGGCTGCGCGTATTACCTAGACTGTATTCATTCAGTATTTGCGATTAAGAGCTCTCAGTGGCATTCAAGAAACTTTACATGTCCATTCTTTGAGGAATCTGAGGGTGGTGGGTGATGATTGGGAGTGTAGGGTTATATGGTGTCCCAGAAACATCAAATGACAACACTTACGTCTATAATCTCGAACAGATTTCTAGTAGTGTAATCTGTGTGTGGTTATTCAGTAACACAACTTAGAACTAGCAAGAAAGTCAGAGTTCCTGTGTATTTCAAGTACTTTTTGATACACTAACATTTGTGGGACTTGCAGCACACACAATGAATGAGTTCAATTTAGCAGAACTGGGGAGACATATGAGAGCGTGTAACAGTTAGACGCGATAACTGCTGCAGAGAGGTGTCAGACACACACAGCTCCAGCAGATTGCACCGCTGTGTGGCTACAGTCGTCACTACTACATCTGCATTATTGACTGGTAGTATGCATACAGCTAAATAAGTTCCTCTTCCTTCAAATGGCTAGACTGCCTGCATTCATCGCCATTGTGGGCTTCCAGGACCGTTCACATCTTGAATAACACTTCGCACGGTATATGACACAGTCAGTTTTTTGTTCATAGACCAACGTTATGGTCCACTACTGTAACTGGTCTTCATCACGGCAGTAAACAGGATGGTCCAGTAAATATTTATAAGACTGACACGGAAATGACCATCGTTAATGAGCAGGAGAACTCTCCATTCTTAAGCGACTGTTTTTGCCAAAATGTCCCAATCCGGAGTCGGTTTGGCGTATTACCACCGGTAGACAGGCTACTTGCGTCTGAATTTCAGGCAGTTTGCCACACTCGTTTAGGCTAGTGCTACGCTGGTCCCTAATCTCCGCCTCAGAAAATACGATACACAAATATGAGGGGCAGTCAGATGAAACCCCAGCACGCACCATAACGGGACCACGGAACACTTCCATTGAAAAGTAATTGCCACAATCATTGACATATTTATTACACCGAGAGACGAGACGATGAATTCCTGTTTCGCATAAAGCGGTAGGCCCGTGACGGATTTACAACCGCACCCACCGTTGCTCTTCCTCGTCCGACCGAAACCGTCGACGCATGACTCCCTTCATGTCCCAAAGTTGTGAACAGCACAAGTTGAAAGATCCGGGCTGCATAGAGGATGCTTCAGTGCTTCACAACTAAATCGCTGAAGCGTAGCCTTCGCCCAATTGGCAGTGTGGAGCCGGATGTTATTATGCAACACTGTGATTCCGCCCGACAGCATTCAGACAGCCCGAGGGCAAATGGCAGAGCCAACAGTTGGCACTCCAAAGAAATCCAAAACTGTTCACACAGATTCTGGTAAGTTCAAAGGACCTTCTTCATGTACTTAAGGGGCCGCTGCTCGTCGAGTTACTCGATCGTGGAACAATGATCAATGCACAGTGCGGTGAAGACGTTTTGCAGAAACTGCGGCACGTCATAAAGTCAAAATTCCCAGGGATGCTCTCATCCTATTGGAAATCGGACGAAGGCTACTCTTCAGAGATTTGGTTGGAAAAGACTGCAACATCATCTATACAGCCCGGATGTTTTACCCTGTGATTTCCACATCTTTGGCGACCTGAAAAAAGTCACGCATGGACGTTGGTTTCAGTCGGAAGAGGAACTGGAAGAATGAATGAGGTTTTGGATCCGACAGCGTTCTACAAAAAGGAACTGATCATCTCATCTCCTAGAGGGGCAACTGGATAAATGTCTTAAAGCGTGTGGTGATTGATTGTGACTGGAACCATTCCATGGACCCGTTTTTGTTGTGGGTGTTCGCTTTTCATTTGACTGCCCTTATAGTTAAATGCAATAACGCACGAAATAAAGTTTACACAATTCACGAACAGATTTCGTACACGACTGTCCTACCTTTGGTGAAGTGGTGATTGTAGCGACGGGAAGAGCATGTGACCATGTAGTTAAAATAAACGTAAATTTTCCAAATCATGAAAAACAGCAGGCACGGACGACGGGATAAACGGTGTAAAACGGAGGTGAAGAGATAAGTAAACGAATCTCCGTTATCAGCACTTTCCTTTTGTTAGACTTTGTAGACGTAAGAACAATTCGGTACCAGACCGTCTGTTGTCTATAGTGTGTTGCCACTGATTCCATCGACTTCGAGGAAACTTTACTCAGCGCAGGAGCAAAGTGCAAGCTGGAATAACAGTAATGGCAGCTGTCCCGTTGCCCTTTTGTCAGCCCTCGCACACCTGGAAGAGGAAAGAACTCGCAGCAAGGTCTAGTGGAGCGGCGGGCGGAGTTGGCGATGTGCAGCCGGCGCGCCAGCCCTAACGGCTGGCCATCCCTCACCGTGGCTCCAGCCGCGGGGTCGCAGTCACCGCTGGGCCCGCCGAATCGATCCCAAGAGTCGAGGAAGAAATACATGGAGTTGGCCGGCCCTGCTACCTGCAGGCGGGAAGGAAGCGCTCTCTCTGCAGTAGCCGCTCACGTACTCACGTGTTTCACTCACAGCGTGCCGGTATCTTTCCCCGTGCAGTGGCCTGAATAAGATTTGGGGAGATCCACTCACTCACTTACTTCAATAAGCTTGCTGCTTTTCAAGCCATTGCACCTAACATTAAGAGAAATTTTTAAAGGTAGTCTAGAGCCTTTAGGATTCACGGATCAGGACAAAATTGTTCATATCATGTCCAGCAAGGACTGAAATTTCAAATCTGCCTTCGGAGAGACTCACAGGAAAAAGAAAGAATTGGAACCCTGCTCGAGGATATTGAGTAGTGTGTGATACTAATGTGAGATATGAGTAACTGATGTAAGTCACAATTACTCATCAGGAAAAATGAAAAGAATGAGATTTGTGAAAGTAGACCTTACATACAGCGTGGTTTCATACAGTATCGATATCACGCCAGCCAGAACGCATCCAGAGGTTGACAGTAAGCCACGAGAAGGTTTGGTTCAAATGGCTCTGAGCACTATGGAACTTAACATCTGTGGTCATCAGTCCCCTAGAACTTAGAACTACTTAAACCTAACTAACCTAAGGACATCACACACATCCATGCCCGAGGCAGGATTCGAACCTGCGACCGTAGCCGTTGCGCGGTTCCGGACTGAGCGCCTAGAACCACGAGAAGGCATCGCCGATTTGAAGTCATCTTGAAGCCACACGTTCGGCTGTGCGTGCAATTAGCACCACGTCCGAGCCACAAAGAGGCCAGCCCTGTCTCCTACCACACTACGAATGGAGTCAGTCCAAGCCTCAGCAGTTTATAGCAGCTATCTGTGACTTTGGTAATGTACGACGACTAGTCTCTGATTAATGGACTCTCTCTCGGACTTTCTGCTCAAGTTGAGTTATTGCGTTACTCTGATTACGTGTGCTTCTAGTCATTTGTGCTTTCTCTCGAAGCACCCACCTATTCCTCTGCTCTCACCTCCAACTGATCTAACGTACAAGATGTTTGAAAATGATACCAAGAAACTCCGAGATAAGTCAGAGGAAAGCAATAGGTTGAGAATGGATATCAGTGTCTAGAAATCTTATCCACTGGCGCTAAATTGTACCGAAAATATTGGCATTAGTATTTACCAGTACGTCAACCAACGTCACTTTCGCCAGAAGCGTGCAAATTAGTCATGTTCTGGCGTAACCACAAGTGCCGGAACGAAGATGCGGGACGCAAGAGCAGGGAAGGCGGTGAGGAAACATCGGCCAATGGTGCGCGGAATTGGACCGCGTCGCGCCAAGAGCGACACCAACACGACATGAATACAGACGCCGATCCTGCTAACCTCGGCCGCTCAGATCGAACCAGTCTGCAACGGGATTAGTGCTACGCTATCAGATTACTGTGACCCGTATCAAGTGTTTCGTTGGACTCTGTGTATAGTAAGAACTGTACTGTTTTCATGTTGCCTCTCGCTAGCGACATTTGCTGTAGTAAAATTAAGTATTGTCAATTTGCTTTCTAGAAATAAAACTACTAATGTTATTTTCTTGAATTGTTGTATAGCATTCCGAGAATTCAACATTCTCTAGGCACCCTATAAGCAATGAGTGGGCGACATCCCACAAGTCGAGGTCTATACATTTTATGTGTCTTTTTAAGCACGACTAGGAACAATCTCTTCGAATCATGCATCGTATGGGACTTACGGGTCGCGCGTGATTAGCCGAGCGATCTAGGCGCTGCAGTCGTGGACTGTGCGGCTGATCCCGGCGGACGTTCGAGTCCTCCCTTGGGCATGGGTGTGTGTGTTTGTCCTTAGGATAATTTAGGTTAAGTAGTGTGTAAGCTTAGGGACTAATGACCTTAGCAGTTAAGTCCCATAAGATTTCACACACATTTGAACATTTTTTTTGGGACTTACAAGGATAATTCGGAAAGTCAGGTCCGATCAGTTGTGAAATGTAAACTACAGTCAAAATCAAAAATATTTTACTTGAAACAGTTAACTACACCTTTCTGCTACTTCTCTACGTAGTCGCCGCTGCAGGGGCGTCCTAATCGCCCCTGCAGTGTGAAGCCGAGAATTATTGTCATGAAGAAGGGAATGCGTAACAAGTACGTTATGTGGAGTTGCGTGAAATCGGGCGAAACCTCGCAGCGCGCACCCATACTTGGGGGAGGCACTATCGCTCTAGGCACCTCGACGGGCTTACTGCGTACTCAGAACTGAAAAGGGCGACGCAGAACTATGGGCAGGTATACTAGCGACATTTTCTAAAACATCTGTGCAAAGCTTCATCGCATTTTCAGTGTCATTTCGACTTTGCGACAAGCAGGCGTTCATTTTCCGAATAGCCCTAGTAAACCGGGAAAAATACCTAGCGTAACACGCTGTAAGCTTTACTTTGAGGGAGGGCTTTGGTAGGAAATCTTAACGCCTATCACTGATACAAACAACTCTCTTTAGTACGGTACAGAAATAAGACTGAGAGGCTGAGGCACCGGTAACTGCTCTAGGTCGTAGTCCATGTCGAAGAGGTGAGGTGTTGGGAGGAAGAAATGAACAAAATGTCCGTATGAATGAAGCAAAATTGAATAATTTTGCCAAGTACGTGGGTTATTTGCAGAAAAATATCTGTGGACGTAAGACACCCCTATCGATGGGGTGACAGTGGAAACTCATATAGAAGGATTTAAAACAAATGGGTACACGACAGACTTATGACATGGGAAAGAATACTCTGAGAATAAGAAAACCCTACAGCCTGTGGGAGCTGATATGGAGGTGGGATGGGAATGTTCTGGAAAAACAAACATAAAACAGGAATTCATAAATGAACAAAGCTCCGTATTCTATATGACACATAATGACATGTTCCACACCCAGGAGGATTCCCTCTTTTATGGGTCTATGGAATGAATAATTAATCTAATCTAATCTCAGAAACGTACTATGGAAGTTAAAAAGCTCAACATCCCTAACTGTGGGAATGAAGACTTGTATTCTCGTACTCCTCGATTAATTTCAATCATCTTACTGCATAAATAACTTAGAAACTGGAAGAAAGTTTGGAGTGGATGTTAGGCCTGCACAGCATCTCTAGGGACAGGAGCACAGTGGTAAGTGGTAACTACGACTGGCTGCCTAATAGCAACTTTGGAAAGCAGTGCCGTAGCAGTTCTGGATGGCATGGATTCGACAATTCCTGAAGTTCGCGTAGTCCGCAGCTGTCAAAGAGATGTGATTACTAATGTAGAATCTATAGCAGCCCAGGTGGATATCTTCCATAGCAAAATAGTGTTCTATGTACAAAGGGCGATGAAAAAGCTTCCGTTCGATGACTATGACAGCCCCTGCCTGCATCTCAGTGCTGATATAACCGCATTCGAGTCGTGCTGAGTTGAATATACACTGTAGCAACGTAATCAAACGGAAACGTTTTGTTCGCCCCTTACACAACAGTGTGCGCTGTAAAGTGTGCTCCAAAACGCTTGTGGCTGCTCCACCGTAGTACACTGAAGTTGTATTTGCCACAGACCTACGCCAATCGTGCTTTACAGAGCGAACGAGTTTGAGTCATTCATTCACTTTTTCCTAAGATGAGCATTAAAGATTGTAGTTGTGTAACTCTTGCCAACCGAGTTCCATAAGTCATAAAAGGTATTCCATTAGCGATCTCCATGTTACATAACTGGGTGGACGTTCCTGCTCGTGATTTCACCATCGTTGAACCACTTCCCATGTTTGTTCACGACAGTGGTGTCTGAACAGCCTACCAGTTTCATCATTTGTGAGAGTCTGATTCAAAGGTGCCACGCCATAGCAACATGTTCTTTGTCAAAGTCGCTTATACCAGTTGATTTCCGCGCTTGAGGCCCGTTTCGCCGCTATTACGATACCCCTGTCGTCTCTGCTCTGATTGTATATTTTTCTTACTGCGTCGCGTGCTCGGAGCGCCACCTGACGTCTGAGAGCTAAGAACAGAAGCCAGAACTAATCCCTGTTCTAGAAAGTAGGTAGAGTAAAAAAGAAGACGCCACAGGGAGGGCGTTTGTTTGGGCGTTGGCCGGAAATGTTAATCACAGGACGAGGTATCACGCGAGGTCACGTGAAGAAGCCACTGTGCACGGCTAGGTGTTAGTGAGGATCACGTATGGTCACACAAGAGACCCCCTAGGGCGGTGGCCGCAACCGCCAACGTGGAAGGGGCGACGTAGCCTGCTGCACGGTACAAGGTTTGTAGACGCGTCGGATGGAGAGTTCGGTTTCAACAACTGTCCGGGAAAGACATATATTCAGGTCAGGCCGGGGATCTGGACTTGTAAATATTCGTTCTGACACTTATTGCGTTTGTACTTAGCCGTGCACCTCCCTCCAGGAAAAAGCTGACAGTCAGAAATAGTGTGCTTACGTTTGAGTCATTCATTCACTTTTTGCTCAGGTGAGCATTAAAGATTGTAGTTACGTAACTCTTGCCGACTGAGTTCCATAAGTTCTTCAAAGTATTCAGTCAGCAATATCCATGTTAGCTAACTGGACGGACCTTCCTCAGGCTCCTATGCCATTTAGCGTCTGACATCTCGTTGGGCGCGACAGCCATTCACTCTCTTGGTGGCCAGTGCTCATAATGTTCTGGCTTATCAATACATGTAAAAGTAGACTCAAACGACAGTTCTTGATGTCGAACACACAGTCATTTCGGTACCTAGAATGATTAATAAGGCTTTTAACGATAATTAAGTCCAGGTTTTGTGGAGTAGAACTGGGTGGGACATTCTGCTGAAGGTATCCTTCACAATAAACCGAAAAAATCTTGGTATTATTTTTGAGTAGCTTAGGGAACACGAGTTCGGTACATGGTGAAGCGTAATGACCTATCACACGAGATAAGACTGTGAGTCGTACCCGTATGTAAGGCTCAGGCCAGGTTACGAGCACTGGTCCGGTATACAGACTTGATAGCCTATTGTCTTTAGACGGTTATGCTTACTATTCTAGTGAAATGCTGTTTTTACTTATTTTATTTTACATTCATCATTTTATAGGATCAAATTGAGGAACAAAAAATCCATTGCCATGTAAAGAGTCAGTGCTTGAAATTAAAATCAGGAAATTTAATAACAAATGAAAGAAAATTTACACGACTCCTACGCAGTCGACAAGCTGCTGGGTATATATTAACAGCAAAGGCATACGACACAGGAAATTTCTTACACTTTTGCAGGAACACTACGAGAGAATAGAAGGGGTGAGGCATGAAGAAATCCTGTAGTGTAGGCTTGAAAGTACGAGGATTATAGCTAAGATATTTTTTATTCTTGTGGTAGCTTATTAAAACTGGATGCAGCAGAAATCTGCACGCCTTTCTACACAAGAGTAAAGGCAGTGCAGTCCGAATGCAGACTAGGGAATAAGCTCATCTTTTTTGAAAACAAGTGACTATATAAAGAGTTAGCCCAGAATATAATTCCATACATGGTAAATCAATGAAAATAAGCAAGGCAGACTTATTGTCGTGTTGGGCTATCAAGAAATGCAGATACTTTTCTAATGGTATGTATAGGGCACCTCTTCTGAAGCCTTCAGGCACACTTTCTCTGGTGTTTCGGCAGATATGTTATATCGTGCTTGCAATGTGTAGCTGCAGTCAGCCCAAACAAACGTCTTTCATGAGACACCCAGTATCAACGGAAAGCATTGGTTTATTAGAAACAAAATGATTTTTAAAGCGGAATTTTGTGCGTCCATTCGATAGGGCGGTTCCACATTAGTCAAGTATGATATTTGTTTTATCTGTATTTTTAGCAGGAGTAGTAAAACACGATGAATAACCATTACTCCATTGGCGAATGAACAGCGCTGCTGCATGGCTGCAGCAGTCAGCGTTGGACAGGGCGATGCTGACGGTGCTGGAATACTGCTTATTCTTTGTGGGTAATTGTCCCTTTTAATTAATAACAATAAAGAATATCGCACTAGACTAATCTCGGGCCGCTCCATCGAATAGATACTTACGATTCTGCTTTAGAATTAATTGTGATTGTAATGGGAAACAAGCTGACACTTTCCGTTGACAATGGGCGTCGCGTGGAAGACGAGATGAGTGATGTTTGTTTGGGCCGTCTGCAGATACATATTACAAAAGGAAAATTGTAGATATCTACCGAAACGCCAGAGATAAGGCGCCTGATGACTCTTAGGAAAACACCCAGTATAGCAGTTTTCAGTTTTTGACGAAGATCCTGAACATGGGCTTTCCTTGACAGCTGGGAATTTTGGTTCAGACGTGGCAGCGGTATCTCTCTCCATTGCGCACTCTCATCGCGCTTCTTATGAATAAATTAATAAATTGAAATGATGAATGAGAGAAGTAATCAGGTGTAATTACAAATAGATGTATACAAAATTTCATTACAATAAGTTTCGTAAAAACAGATTCGTGACCAGAGTGGTGATTCATGAGGTTTATCAAGTGTGGCTGAGCGATACTGGCAATAAAACCCAAGTCACTGATGGTGTTGACTCAGTCCACGCCATTGTGAATATTAGAATACTGGCGGAGTTATACTGTGTCCTAAGCAAAGAAAATTGCATAGTTTGAGGAAGCAGAGACGGTACGAGTTTGTGGAAGAGTCCAAGGGGCACACAGAAGTGCAGTGGAAAAATGGGACATCATAAAGTTACGTATTGTCGTAGTTAGGGGGCAGAAGAAAATCTATCCGATTTCATTCTGAGAGTGTCTGCAATGGACAACAGATGTAAGATACTGTAATACCAAAGGCATTAATCATTCTTAAAGTGGATACTATGACGTCACTGAAGCGCGGACGGGCAGCAGTGGGGAATGACGAGCAATTGTTAAGGAAAACGCAGCAGGCAACTGGAATGATCGGACGTGCAGTGAACGTCATCTTCACAGTTATGGCTTACTAAGCTTTGTTTCTGTGAATATTGAATCAATAATGCCTCAGCAAATAAAGTCTTATAGGATGTGATTTTGTTTGATGCTGCCAGTGTATATTTGGGACAACTTCACAGACTTAAACGATATCAGACAATGCTAGGTGAGATACAATTACTACAATTCATATCTGTAAATAGAATGCTTTGAGTATTCCAATATTTACTGTCACAGTGTTGTGATTTTATCGTCGCTAATGACGACTTGGGTGTGACAGAAAGATTGTTTTTTAATTTTGGTTTTGGGAGAACATCGGATGAGTATGTGCCAGAAATTCCTAAACTATCTTGACATTGTGATAGGAAGTCCAGCATGGTAGGTAGCAAAGATCACATGCTGCAAAGCATAGTA
The DNA here is from genome assembly GCF_023864345.2 of Schistocerca serialis cubense. Taxonomy (NCBI): domain Eukaryota; kingdom Metazoa; phylum Arthropoda; class Insecta; order Orthoptera; family Acrididae; genus Schistocerca; species Schistocerca serialis. The sequence continues at coordinate 511,846,680 of NC_064639.1, forward strand.
GATTTTTGGCAGCTTAGCTGTTTAAAAGGCTGCGTAAGTTACTTTTTCTTGAGTATTGGTAAGTTCGGGTCGAGAGTAAGAAGTTACAGTCACCTTCGCTCCGTGAATTACATTTGCAAATTCTTGCAGTTGTTGTAAGCAAAATACATCTACAAAATTGCAGGAGCGCCTCGATAACATATTAAGCTTTTCACCGATTTTTCTGCTACTCACTTCCCGGTGTACCAACTGCCACAGGATGTTGTTACAGCACAATAAGTTATCATAGTTGACACGTTAGGGTACAACGAATTGGCAGCGGCACAGCAGATAAGATCAGTGGTGAGGGATGCGTGTTCGGACTTCCTAATTATAAGATGCTCAATCAACAGGTAGGCTTTTCATTCAGTAGAACCACCCACCTCTGTTAGGCTTTCGCTTCCTGAAACAGGTAGTTTGTTTAGAGTATGTTGTTCCTTAGAGTTTCGACATCAATTTTTTCTTTCATTGGCAACCAGTGTACTATGTTTCGTTTAGCACTAAATATTCTCAAGACAAATTAAAAGGAAATATAAGAGGATTACCAGAGAATATATCACTCTGTAACCAGAATGTCAATTTCAGTTCAACTGTTTGTTAAAAACAGTAAAAACTGGGTGTTATTGTGATTTAGCATCAATTTAATTTGTACAGCCAATGAAGTTGTCTCGAACTGCATTTTTGATACGATACCTATTTTGCACTCAACATCCTTCTCTACCAAACTTGGGTCATCAGCAAGAACAGAAATATTTTAGAATCACCTGTTGTATTAGAATGTATATCATTTACCAGCACTGATCTCTGAGGCGACACCCCTCTCCCTCCTTCCCCTCCCCTGCATTATAGGGCCCCAATCAGGCCCACCTCATAGCTGCCCTTCTGTTGTCTGCTTCTAAAGTATGAGCGGAAGCACTTGTGTGCTAATCCTCTTACTTCTGCAGTTATATTTTGGAATTAACGCAGTGAAACGCCTTGCGTCCAGTGAATCACAGAAAAAAGAAATATAGTAGTTTCACTTCTTAAGCGATGTCTAAAATCGAACTGAAATGATCAGCTACCCTTATATAAAACATTTTCAACAACTTTCCCAAACACCGACGGCATGGAAATAGATCTTTAGCTTAGATCTTCCTAATTTCTGCTGAGAAATACAACACACAAGCAGTTTAAGCACAAGGAAGAAGACAACAAAATGTACATGATTCACGGGTGGATGGCGTATGTGAAGTTTGCCTGAATCATTGGTACAAACAGCAAACAACAATGCATATGCAAAAGAGCGTAAAGACATCGGTCCGAGCAAAGGGGGCTCGAAAAGCCACGAATATTTCTGATATAAAACTTGCCTGGAATTTGAGAATTCTAGCTACACTATCCAGTAACATTAACGAGACCACCTGTGAAATGGCTGAACAGACACCCTTTTGGGGAGCGAACCAATGTGAGATATGCAGGAAGAGACACCCTTTTGGGGCGCGAACCAGTGTGAGATATGCAGGAAGAGAGTCTATGAGGTTCTGAAAGGCACCGAGAGGGATGTGGAGCCATGCTGGCTCGCGTACCACGGCCAGCTGCACTTTTGTTCTTAGTTGAGGATCCATGACGCGAATAGTCCGATCGAAATGGTAACAGAGATTCTCAATTGTGTTCCAATCTGGGTAATTGGGTGGCCAAGGGAGATCGTGCCGTGGAAAAAGAATTGAATGTGGGGGTGGACATGGTTCCCAAGGTTAGAAGCGTACATTGTACCTTCCAAATGACGAGATCCCCAGGGGATGCCATGAGACATTCGGTAGACCATAATGCTCCCTCCGTCAGCCTGAACTCTTCCGACAACTCTTGCAGGGTGTTTGCTCTCAAACGTTTCATATCGATGGAGCATGAAACGTGGTTCATCTGAAAAGGCATCCTGTTGCCACGCAGCCGCTGTCCAGTGGGGGTATTGGCTTGCAAGTTCCACCCTTCGTTGGTAGAGCACTTGCCCGCGAAATGCAAAGGTCCCGAGTTCGAGTCTCGGTCCGGCACACAGTTTTAATATGCCAGGAAGTTTCGTATCATCGCACACACCGCTGCAGAGTGAAAATTTCGTTCTGGAAACATCCCCCAGGCTGTGGCTAAGGCATGTCTCCGCCAAATCCTTTCTACCGGAATTGCTAGTTCTGCAATGTTTGCAGAGGAGCTTCTGTGAAGTTTGGAAGGTAGGCGACGAGATACTGGTAAAACTGAAGTTGTGAGGATACGTCGAAAGTCGTGCTTGGGTAGCTTAGATGGTAGAGCACTTGCCTGCGAAAAGCAAAGGTCCCGAGTTCGAATTTCGCTCCAGCACATAGTTTTAATCTGTCAGGAAGTTTCATATCAGCGCACACACCGCTGCAGAGAGAAAATTTCATTCCAACTTTCGTTGCTGATGTATGGCCGTCAGCATGGGTGCATGAACCAGACGATTGCTGCGGAGGCCGATAGGCATCTACATTCACTGAACATTCGTTGAGGAGACACAGTCGTTGGTATGGCCATGGTTCATCTGGGCGGCCAGTTACTCAACAGTTACACGTCTATAGCCTGCACACATCTCCGCAGCCGTCATTCGCCCCTATCATCTATGGACCATGGTGCACCACATTTGCCTCGGGGTCGGTTTTGGATAGCACCATTTTGCCATACACGGTATACTTCAACTGTGGCAGCACACGAACAGTACAAACTTAGCTGTTTCGGAAATGCTTCCACTCTTGGCCCGAAAGCGAATGGCCATGCCCTTTCGGACGTCACAAAGGATTTTCCGTTTCCACTGGTTTTCGTGTCCTCCAGCCTCGCTTTCTACAGCCTCCACTGGCAGTGCTCCACCTGCCATCTAGTGGATACTGCACATTAATGTCGAAATACGCTGTGGTCGCATTAATGTGACTGGGCTGTGTAAATACTGAATGATTTATCCCAGTGCCAAAGGCACTAAGCCACATTTGGGAGGGCCTAATTTCAAATCTCGTTTCGACTATTAAAATTATGTCTTCGGTCGTTTCTTAAAATTGTTGAAATCGTGTCAAAGTTCCTTTCGAAAGATATGACTGATTTCCTGTGCCAACCTATTTGTTTTATTAAGTTCAAAAATGGTTCAAATGGCTCTGAGCACTATGGGACTTAACATCTATGGTCATCAGTCCCCTAGAACTTTGAACTACTTAAACCTAACTAACCTAAGGACATCACACAACACCCAGCCATCACGAGGCAGAGAAAATCCCTGACCTCGCCGGGAATCGAACCCGGGAACCCGGGCGTGGGAAGCGAGAACGCTACCGCACGACCACGAGATGCGGGCTTTTATTAAGTGCTTGTGTTCGTCAAAGGGACGTTCAACTCTTAAATTTCCCTTCCTTCCTACCTTCTGACCCAAATCTCCGCCTATAGCAGGCAACACTTATTCAACCTATCTCTGAATGTACCAACACTACTGTGAAACTACGTCTTTCCTTCATTTCTAAGGTACCGCATGCCATACAAAATGCTTAACTAGTTGGCACTAAATGGTGCTCTTTGTAACTGACCAACAGGCGACTCACCGTCGCCTTGTGTATGCAGTCGACACTGTGCTGGAAGAGAGTAGACAAGTAATGAACTATTTTTGCATTATCCATGGAGAAGAAATAAAAACTTTGAGGTTCGCCGATGACATTGTAATTCTGTCAGAGACAGCAAAGGACTTGGAAGAGCAGTTCAATGGAATGGGTAGTATCTTGAAAGGAGGGTATAAGATGAACATCAACAAAAGCAAAACGAGGATAATGGAATGTAGCCGAATTAAGTCGGGTGATGCTGAGGGAATTAGATTAGGAAATGAGACGCTTAAAGTAGTAAAGGAATTTTGCTATTTGGGAAGCAAAATGACTGATGATGGTCGAAGTAGAGAGGATATAAAATGTAGACTGGCAATGGCAAGGAAAGCGTTTCTGAAGAAGAGAAATTTGTTAACATCGAGTATAGAGTTAAGTGTCAGGAAGTCATTTCTGAAAGTATTTGTATGGAGTGTATGGAAGTGTATGGAAGTGAAACATGGACGATAAATAGTTTGGACAAGAAGAGAATAGAAGATTTTGAAATGTGGTGCTACAGAAGAATGCTGAAGATTAGATGGGTAGATCACATAAGTAATGACGAGGTATTGAATAGGATTGGGGAGAAGAGAAGTTTGTGGCACAACTTGACTAGAAGAAGGGATCGGTTGGTAGGACATGCGTTGAGGCATCAAGGAATCACCAATTTAGTATTGGAGGGCAGCGTGGAGGGTAAAAGTCGTAGAGGCAGACCAAGAGATGAATACACTAAGCAGATTCAGAGGGTTGTAGGTTGCAGTAGGTACTGGGAGATGAAGAAGCTTGCACAGGACTGAGTAGCATGGAGAGCTGCATCAAACCAGTCTCAGGATTGAAGACCACAACAACAACAACATTCAGAAAAAATGCGTATAATATATCTAGTTGCCTTTCATGAACGTAGCGGTACGACTCTGTTGAAAACAGGATTTGCTTTTGATCGGATAAAATAGTGTGATGTCGTAGTTGCTGTTTGGAATACCTGCAGGAGGTCGTAATAGTGTTGGACGACGATGAAGCGTGACTCTAGAAAGCACCACTAAAGAAGCTATACATTCTTGTATACGTCTAGGTTGTCGATACCACTTACGATTCCTCTTCTACCTTCTTGTGTTGTTTTCATGGTTCTTCCAGTTTTCTTTGTCTTGTGCATTTTAGCATTTTAATTGTTGTTGCTGGAGGTTTTCTGGCGTTCCGCACCTAAGACAAGCGTTTTTCGTGGTTCCGAACGATCTTCTGCAACGGTGTCTGGATTTCTGGAAGAACGCTACTTCTCTCTGTGTTTAACGTGTAAGGAGCGTGGCGAAGAGATACACTTACAATAGGCGTGATGAAGATAAAATTGTGGTCGGTGTTGCACGAGACGCAGCGTACGTATCTGCTTGCTATGGCGTTCAGCAGCGTTACTACATCAGCGTAGTAGCAAGAATCGGTATTGGGTAGCACCGTCTTAGACACCGGACTGCCTTCAGATGCAGCCCTGTGATTCAATGGCGTCACATGAGCCGCTGGTTCACTGTGGCGACAAGACATCGCGGCATACTGCGTCCATCAGTGATCTAATGTATTTGCAGACCTCCTTAGACGATTTACCATGTTTAGGTGAGAGGCTGACTCAACCCTGATTTGAAGGGCAGACAACATTTAACTGACCAATCAGCGACATTATCGCACATGACTTTTAGGAGGTCTCGATCGTGGTCTGTGTTAATATTCTCATTAAGATCATTGTATCGCTATTCACTGTGCTATTGCAAGCGATCGGTCTTGGGCACATCTGCCATGTGTCATGTGCAGTGCGTACAGCATAAGCCCACAGCCCGAGGACTGCTTTTCGTGATACGCCGGCGCAAGAGGCAAATTGTAGACGTGACGTGGACGCACGTGGTTGGCACAACTATCGAAGCTAACAATCGTATATTGTTTGTAACTTGCCACCGTTTACGTGCGTACTAGACTCCTGGCGTTCTCAGCGTGTTCAGATTCGCCTTTTTCCCGCCGAATTCGCTGAGGTTCCTGTAGAAAAACCCTGAGACCTTATAGGCGCTAGTAAAAAAGGTGGTCGACGACATCTTAGCTTGAGTTCTTTCATTAAGGTAAAACCTTCGTCCCAATTTATTACCTTTCCATCATTCTTGTTTCTACACAACCCTTAATTACGCCGACATGCGAAATTGGATTCCACTCCACGATACTGCTGGTGCTGGAATATAATTTATTAAGTGACATCCAGTAAGATAAATATCATGATGCACGCGTCCACTGTCTGGAATATTTTAATTGGTCTTTCTTCCTATTCCTGACTACAAGCATTCAAATGATTGGTGAAAATTTGTGGTTGGGAAAATTTCGAAGTGTAAGGAAGGAGGTCCATGTTTAACACCTCAACACCGTCGAATTCACTTGAGGTAAGAGTTGCATAATACAATTCGGATGTGACCTAGTTAACGATATTACTAAGGTCTTTACCTAAATTAAGCTACGGAAAACATAGAAAATATTTATGAGAATGGCCGGCCGGAGTGTCCGTGCGGTTCTCGGCGCTATAGTCTGGAACCGAGCGACCGCTACGGTCGCAGATTCGAATCCTGCCTCGGGCATGGATGTGTGTGATATCCTTACGTTAGTTAAGTTTAAGTAGTTCTATGTTCTAGGGGACTAATGACCTCAGAAGAAGTCCCATAGTGCTCAGAGCCATTTGAACCAAGCCATTTCACAAACAATGCTAAATTCTATTACTAGAATGCTTTGTTAACTTATAATTGCATATAGGACATTATTTAATTAACTTAACCTAATCTAGTCTAAGCTCTACCAGCGACAACCAAATGACAACGTAGCTGTCGTTTTCTCGATTACTGACAAGAACAGAAGTGAAACTTGATATAGTCCGACTTTCGTATACAGATGTGATAAACTTGTGAAAGCATACATGCATTTACAATGCTAAAACTCTAGTAGTGAAGTAAAATTCTTCAAATTCAACGACAAGCTTTTCAGAATTTGTGACATGTCCTCTCAAAAGGATCTCAGAGCTATCAGGAAACGAGACATAGTGTTTCCACCACAAAATGGTACTGCAGACGACCAGTCGTACAGCTCTCTGTTCAGACATCTGACAGGTATCCAAGATGCTGGCCTGGAGGAACGCAGATATATGCACAATGGAGGTTCCGGTCAAACGGAACTGATTACAGTGCCTCGAGCTATGCTGCAAGTAGTATGGAGTAGCAGTCAGCATCGCTAACTGGCTTGCTGCGGACAGCCATTTCACCCGCGACGTCACTCGACTACACGATTAACACTTATATTGCACACATGGCTTCAAATGGTTCAAATGGCTCTAAGCACTATGGGACTTAACATCTGAGGTCATCAGTCCCCTAGACTGAGAACTACTTATACCTAAATAACCTAAGGATGTCACACACACATCCATGCCCGAGGCAGGATTCAAACCTGCGACCGTAGCAGCTGCACGGTTCTGGACTGAAGCACCTAGAACCGCTCGCCCACAATGGACGTCACACATGGCTTCCTTCCCCCTCTAAAGAGGTCTAACTAATCCTCCCACCTCTATCCTTCCATCTCCTCATCCTGTTCTCTCTGCTCACATCCTCTTTCCCCTCTCTCTGTCCATCTCCTTCTCCCTCTATCTGTACCCATCTGCTTCTCCTCCATTTCCATATGGCCATCTCCCCTCAACCCTCTTTCCCCATCCACCTCCGCACCCCACCTCTCCATCCATCCATCTTCCTCTCTCTTTCTCTCTTCTCGCTCTCCGTCCAGCTCCCCCCTCCCTTTTTCCCATCTTCTCCTGTCCCCATCTTCCTGCCCATCTCCTCCTCCTCCTCTTTCTGTCCCACTCCTCCTTATCTCCTCTCCCTGTCTGTTTCCTGCCTGCCATCTCTCACTGTCCGTCTGCTTCTCCCCATCTCTCTCTATTCATCTCCACCAGCCGCCTGTCTCTCTCTATCCATCTCCTCCTTTCTCCTGTCCCTACCCACTACTCTTCATCATATCCCTATGTGCATCCCTTCCTGCCCATCCCCCCTCTTTCCATCCATCCTGTCCTGTCCCCTTTCTCTCCCCTATCCATCACCTTCTGTTTGCTTTCTCTTTCCATCCCCTCCTCTAACCATCTCAACGTTCCGCCAGCCATGCCCACCTGTACATATAGCCCTTGCAAAACACGTCGATAAAGCAGGCTGTGAATACTACCACAACATGCCTGAATCACATGGCAGCTACGTTCGGAGCGTTAAAACAATTTTTATCATGATGTAAAGGCTTTGAAGCCAAGCAGGTCGATAAAGCAGGCTGATGCTACGCCAACACAACATTCCTCTCATGTACGGCAGCCTACACATCAGGGGGTGGAGAACTGTTTCTTGCCCTGATGTTCAGGTCGACCCATGAAGCAGGTCGGTAAGGCAGGCCGATACTTCTCCCACACAACTCACTTTCAGCTCAGGGGAAGTTACACATCAAGGGCTGATAAACTGTTTTATGAATACGAGGGTCACTTCAAAGAAATGCACATTATTTTTGTAAAAATACAGTTTTCATTCTGCATGTGTGAAAGTTTTACAGTGTGTAGATACATTCTTCCCGCTTGTTTTCAAACTTAGTTCAACCTGTTCCGTTGAGTGGCGCCGTCACAGCATGTCTTCAAGATGGCTGCTACACTTGACGTTCGTCAGAAGCAACATTCTGTCATATAATTCCTGTGTGGTGAAAACGAGACAGTGGGAAACATCCACCAGAGGTTGAAAAAGGTGTATGGAGATGCTGCTGTCGATCGCAGTACAGTTAGTCGGTGGGCAAGCAGATTACGTGATGAAAGCGGGCACAGCAATATTGAGGATTGTCCTCGCAGTGGGAGGCCTCGTATTGCACACATTCGAGACAATGTGCAGAGAGTTAACGAATTGGTGACCACTGACAGACACAACACAGTGATCGAATTGTCACGCTACGTTGGTATAGGGGAAGAATAGTGAAATTGTTGGCGTTAAAAAAGGTTTGTGCTAGGTGACAGTGGCTCACAAAGAAACAAGATAAACAGTATGCAGCGAACTTTTGGAACAGTACGAGAATGGTGGAGATGAATTTCTTGGAAGAATTGTGACAGGTGATGAAGCACGGCTCCATTATTTTTCACCAGAGTCGAAGAGGCAATCAATGGAGTGGCATCATGCAAATTCACCCAAGGAAAAAAAATTCAAAACCACACTTTCTGCTGGAAAAGTTATGGCTACGGTGTTTTTCGATTCCAAAGGACTCTTGCTTGTGGACATCATGTCAAGTCGAACCACCATAAATTCTGATGCATAGGTGACGACACTGGAAAAACTTCAAGCTTGATTGAGTCGTGTTCGACCACATCGGCGAAAGCAGGATGTTTTGCTGTTGCACGACAATGCACAATCACATGTCAGTCAAAAGACCGTTGAAGCGATCACAAAGCTCCGATGGACAACACTGAAACACCCGCCTTACGGTCCTGAACTGGCTCCATGTGACTATCATCTCTTTGGGAAACTTCAAGATTCTCTTAGTGGAACAAGGTTTGAAGATGATGACTCCCTTGTGCACGCTGCCAAACACTGGCTCCAACAGGTTGGTCCATAATTTTACCGTGCGGGTATACAGGCGCTGGTTCCAAGACGGCGTACGGCAGTTGAGAGGGGTGGAAATTACGTGGAGAAATGAAAATATTGTTCCTAAAGGATCTATCTACACACTGTAAAACTTTCAAACATGTAGAATAAATGATGGATTTTAAAACAAGTAGTGTGCATTTCTTTTGGAGTGTCCCCCGTATGTTTATGTCCAGCATCTCTTGCAACGTCCCTAACATCTGTACCCATGGCAAACAAGCAGCACACTTTACGAGCATGATCATGGCGGACGGTAGAACCACCTAGCTTCAATAGCAGTGTAAATACGGTATGGAAAAAAAACGGTTTACCAGCCCTTGATGTAAGAGAGTAATATTGCCCTGCCTTATCAACCAACGTCTTGGCGCAGCCTACAAATCAGGGCAAGAAACCGTGTGATATATATATAATGGGCAAATGCTAATGATGTTTGGGTTTCACAGAATGGCTGACAGTCAAGAGTTCGTACTGTTAGCCAAGCAACAGAGCGTAATAACACTTAGAAAGTGCATTTTTATGCAAAAATATATTTAAATGGAACAACGCCTACTGACATTAATAAACTAATGTGGAGTAAATCACAATGTCAGTGGTGTTCCTTGTACGATCCTAGTGCAAGACGTTTATGAGACATCCTGCTCTGAGTAGTTTCCACACTGACTCTTGCCACTTGTACGAGTACAATATCTGTGGTAGCACGCACTAAAGAGCAACACAACTGCATACACTAGTTATTTAGATTCTTACCGTAACGAGACAACTAACCACACAGGTTGTGTTCAGAATGATCACTGGCAGCGGTAATACACGCTTACAGTCTGGTATGGAATTATTACTGCACACATGCTAGCATTTCACCGAAGATATCGGAGCAGGCAACAGTAATACGTCGTTGCACATCGTGGTGTGCAGGTGGTATGTCATTGTAGACAGAATCTTTCAGCTTTCGCCACACAAAAAAAAAAGAAAAAAAAATCTACAGGCGTCGAATTCGGGGAATGTGCCAGTCAAGTTACAGTCCTCTGCGCCCCGTCCGACGATTCAGAAAAAATTAGTGAACACATGCAGTAGTACTTTGTTCACTATGGGCTGGACAGACATCATGTTAGTACCACTGGTTCATTGGTTTTTCTCCAAGTCTGCAGAAGAACGTCCTGTAGCATCTGTGGAAGATGGTCTGTTAGGAGGTTACAATATTTGTGCCGATTGAATGTTCCGCCTATGAAAAACGGGTCTGTGAGATGATGCTTCACTGCCCCACACCACACGCTGACAATCCATGGACGCTGACGTTCCACCTGACGAAGCCAACATGGATTGTCAACAGACCAATAGTACAGGTTTCGGTGGTCTACCTGGTCATTATTAATAAATCACTAAACAAGATACACGACACATCTGGAGTATCCTGTCTTAATGCCCATTTACAGAAGTTAACACGATTCTCATAATCGTTTCTATGCAGCTCCTGATGCAGACAGGTGTGATAGGGATTGGACCTATATCGATGGAAAAAGCGTAGGACAGTTCCCTCACAAGTGCCACTTTCTCGTGCGATCGCATGGGAGATAACGTGCGGAGAAACTGCATCAGCTGCAAGAATATTAATTACCCCCTCTTCTGTCGTCACATGTTTCCTTTTGCCAAATTGTCTAGGTCTTACACTAACACTTTTACGTAACTGTTTGATGTCTGTTCGGGTATTTTGCCACATACACCATCAAGAATGAACTGCATCCTTCCTATACTCTCCATACACCATGACCGTTTCTGCTCTTTCTGCATTGGTAAATCCCATTGTCCATTACGATCTATTGCTTGGACTGCCACAAACTAACTGACTAGCAAACTACAGTGCACTCACGGAACACACAAGCACATGGGAAGCAAACGCAACAACATCATACCTCTTAACTACTCAGGTTGAATGGTACAAACAAATGTTGGTGTGTAATTTTGCAAATTACGGTGTTTCGTGTACGACTCGTACTAAAATCCTGCAACGAACACCAATGATATTCTAATTTACCTACTTTTGGTTTGGTGGTAAGTTCCTATGGGACCAAACTGCTGAAGGCGTCTGTATCTAGGCTTACACACTACTTACACTACTTAATCCAACTTAAAATTCATGCCCGAGGGAGGGCTCGAACCTCCGACAAGGAAGGGTGGGGGTTGGGAGGGGGGGGGGGGAGGGAGCCGCGCGAACCGTGGCACGGCGGCTCAGACCGCGCGTTAAGATTGTTACTGTCAATAAGCATTATTATATTTAAAAAGTGTATATTTGGACAAAAAAATACACTTTACTGGTGTTATTGCAGTCTGTTTATTGGCTACTAATACGAGCCCCTGCCTACCAATCGATTCTGTGCAAACCGTACGTCGATAACACTGTCCGTTTCCGCAATATTTTCGGTGCAACTTTTATGTAATTCACTCTGTACACATATAATTTCTGGACGGTTATGAAGTATAGAAATTTAGGATTTATCATTTCTGGTCGTTTCTCTAAATTTCTTACGTTTCTAAAGCTCGATCTTTCTATAAATACCTGTAGCAGCATTCTCTGTCCAGGTGGACAACTCGTATCACCTGCATGTTCGCGTCCGTGATAAACGCGCTTTTAGTTCTAAGTTTTGTACTTCACTGACGAGCCTGCTTTCGGATTTGGACTTGATTGTGGTTACGAAGTGACAATTGACAATATTTAGAGCAGAGCGGGTCACTGAGTTGCGCAGATGTTATCAAAGTAAACATTACTCAAGACTGCATAGGAATATTTTTGGAGAGGGCTATTTTTTAGTGCTTGTTCGTGGTTTTTTAAAATTTTTTTTAAGCGTGGAAAGAGAGTACATGACACAACAGCAACAGAGGTTGCTAATAAATGACTTGCGTAGCGATACAAATTATCTGAGCCCAACAGTTGTCTGCTAGAATAAGTTTTGCATTATGCTAGGTGAGAGTCGGACTTCTACAGTAGGACATTTCGCTGTTAGGACTGGTGTACGGCTCTCCAACGTCTACGTGGAGGTAGCACAGGAGTTTGGTCATGGACGGTACTGTTGAGCATCAGACAGAATAACTGATCATAGACAGATATCCTACTCCAGCTCCCGGATGCATTATACTACTTCCACCTGGACACGCTGGATGTCAGCTCCCTCACACGGCCACCCGATGCTGTATACAAACCTGCTTGGTAATAAATTGGACCACAGAGCTCTTGTCAATGCTCTGTAATATCTGACACCCTGAAAAGATACCCACAGATTTTATAAAACGATTTATCTTTTTTATAAAGTAAGACAATTTGTTTGGTAATAATAGTAATAGAAATGGTAGAACAGGAATAGCAATAATAAAATGCCTTAATTATTTTTCTATTCCTGGTGCACGTAACCTATCATTTGATATTAGCTGTCCTAATTTCAATAAATTTGTTTGCGATCCTTTTGTGAATTTGCGAAAAGCTACTGGAAAAATGTAAACAAAATAAAAATGAGAAGAAAACATTTCTGAGTGATTATTATATTTTTTACCAATTGTGGCCATGGTTATTCAGTTTGAGGTGAAGGGCATTCATAAGTATGACAACGGGAAAGCTTACATGCGAAATGACTGGTATGACTGATAATTGTGTTGCAGTTACTTTGAAAGTGTGCATAAAATTTTCCCGAACCACATTTGTTGAGCTAAATAAAATCATTTCGAAGCAACTGTTGTATATCTGGGTTTGTGTTCACAAATGTGTGGAATCTGTTCCTGCTCCAGAAGCCAATGAGCGATGGCTCTGGTGGTGGAACTAATGGCACCGATTTGATTTTGACTCTTGCGCAACACAATCCCGGGGATTCATTTCTGTATTTCGATGCCTTACAATGTGAACTCACAACGATCATCGAACCAACAGCATAGAATTGGTCTGCACTCAAATCAACTGTGGCATTGTAATGGAGTGCAGCCCGAAGAGTATTCAACGCAGCATTTGTTTGTCTTGTTGCACGATTATTCAAATTCATTGTCGCGGGATTGGTTTCTAGTGACCGACGATGTCTCATGCGATGCATGTCTTAACTTGCATTTTTCCTTTCTTCTTGTGTATGTGTTTAACGTGTTTGAAATACTTATCGTTTTTCTGTTTTTCGGTTAGATTGTAAATGCATTTGGTTTGTAGCATTGCAAGTTCTGCGAGCTAAACTGCTCCACCTTATTGACAGTACTGCAGTGCTGTTAATCTGTATCTACAACTACATCTACATCCATACTCCGCAAGCCACCTGACGGTGTGTGGCGGAGGGTGCCCTGAGTACCTCTATCGGTTCTCCCTCCTATTCCAGTCTCGTATTGTTAGTAGAAAGAAGGATTGTCTGTATGCTTCTGTGTGGGCTCTAATCTCTCTTATTTTATCCTCATGGCCTCTTCGCGAGATATACGTAGGAGGGAGCAATATACTGCTGGACTGTTCGGAGGAGGAGGAGATTAGTGTTTAACGTCCCATCGACAACGAGGTCATTAGAGACGGAGCACAAGCTCGGTTTAGGAAAGGATGGGGAAGGAAATCGGCCGTGCCCTTCCAAAGGAACCATCCCGGCATTTACCTGAAGTGATGTAGGGAAATCACGGAAAACCTAAATCAGGATGGCCGGACGTGGGATTGAACCGTCGTCCTTCCGAATGCGAGTCCAGTGTGCTAACCACTGCGCCACCTCGCTCGGTGACTGTTCGGTGAAGGTATGTTCTCTAAACTTTAACAAAAGCCCGTACCGAGCAACTGAGCGTCTCTCCTGCAGAGTCAATTAAATTCAGTTATGTCCATCGCAAAACAACGTGCGACGTGAATAATCACAGTTCAACCGAAAATCAAAAGTTGATTCACCTTTTTGTTGTAAGTTAAGAACTCACAGCATTTCGTAGATAAATGTGTAAGTCCCTTTCAGATAAAACGAATAAACCTAATTCACTTCATAAAATTACTTCGATGAACTTACAACACAATCGCAATACATCGGGAAATACACAACTGAATCACTATGTAACTTGTTAGCTTTATTCAGAATTTGACAATAGGCTGTCAAACGGAATTTGCCCACGTAGTAGCGAAGTAAACGGGATGTAATATAGAAATAAAAACTAAATTTGTTGAACAGGTCGCGGGGCAATACAAAAGTACAAGGAAACGTAAGTTTATTTTCATTAAGGGTGGAATGTTTTTTTCCAGATTTTTCGCCAGATCTACCATTTTTTTTTTCACTTGCAAACACTCAATTGGGCTATTTCCATTCTAGGAGCATAATTAACAGAACAAAAAAGTATGAACCAAATATGTCATTCCTATCGACAGTTATGAACGACAGTGTACAAAAAAACTATGATTTTTGTCTGAATTTTCCGTCTTTCCTTTGTATTTGTCCCGAGTACTTCCTCATAAAAACTTTTCCAGGACCATAACGAACAAAACAAAAGAGATTTACGCATATACATCGTTCGAATCGTGAATGATGGTCTAGAGTTCATACAGGAATTACCTACAAAAATCACTTTAAGTTAATCCCGAATTTTCCAATTTTCGAGGTAACTTTTCCAGTTTTTCTTTCCGTAAAAAGTTATGCGGACTATTACCAACTTTAAAAAAAAATAAGTACCCAAATCGGACTAGTCAGTCTAAACTGGTGCGGTCATCAACGAACAGAATTTAATTTTTATGTACTTGCGTTGATGGAAAATGCAGCGCGTAAGTGCACATTGTTTACACAGTAGCTAACGAATTAATTTAAAATAATTTTGC
Source organism: Schistocerca serialis cubense (assembly GCF_023864345.2). Classification (NCBI taxonomy): domain Eukaryota; kingdom Metazoa; phylum Arthropoda; class Insecta; order Orthoptera; family Acrididae; genus Schistocerca; species Schistocerca serialis. The sequence continues at coordinate 511,861,742 of NC_064639.1, forward strand.
TTCACAACTCCACTCACCACTTTCATTATCTGGCTAATAAAAACAGCTTCGAGTGTGAGTAACTCATCCAAATTAAGAACTAAGCAAAATGTTATAAAGCAGTATTGTATTGCATTGTATGTTAATCGGGGACCTAGAAACGGCGGAGAGGCTCCGTCCCCGCCGCAGCCGCAGTGATCCACAACCCCACGACGACTACCGCAGTCCACTTCACCCCTCTGCCGCCCCACACCGAACCCAGGGTTATTGTGCGGTTCGGCCCCCAGTGGGCCCCCCAGGAAACGTCTCACAACAGACGAGTGTAACCCCTATGTTTGCGTGGTAGAGTAATGGTGGTGCACGTGAGTAGGTATGTAATGGGGCTTTTGGGACACATTTTGGGACGTATATACGCAGCTAATGTTAGCAGCGGTACCGTACCCAAGCTGCCGTCGCTAGTCATCTGTTCATTACGTCACACTTGGCAGCCTTCCAGCTGGCGGGGCTACGCAGGCACGCACGCACACGTGCGCGCACACACACACACACACACACACACACACACACACACACACACACACATTAGAATACACCAGATGTTGCAGATGTGGTTTTTTTTTTTTTTTATGAAGGACATTCATTGGACTCGTCTCTTTAAACGAGAGGGAAAAGGAAAACAAATAAAAAAAAATATTAAATCAAGACCTTTTTAAGTGAGAAAATATTTATTGCAGGATTGGCTTACAAATAATTTCTCTATAAACATACATAGAATGACGAATTAATAGACTACATAATTTCATATATTAATCAATAATAGCAGCTTCTCGAAGTTCTTCCTCTATTGAAATAATTTCATTGTCGTGCGAGTTGTTGCCGGCTGTTTTTGAAGCAAGCAGGAAAACTAAACGTTCGACAAGTTCGTTAGGGTTATTCCAGTGAATGTAGTCCGTATGTGATTTAGTGGAGTACCTCTTCCAGTCTTTAATGCCAATTTTTTCTTTATCTTCTTCTTCTTCTTCTTTGACAGGTTCATAGTAGATTCCTTTTCCTGCACGTTTTTTACTTTTGATTTTCACCACTTTGTCACTTTTGTAATCATCATCTTCTTCATCATCATCATCATCATCATTGTCAGTAGTGTCATTTTCTTCTTCATCATCATCATCGTTGTCGTCATCTTTTACTGCAGAGTATGCTAGGGAAGAAGTTGACGCTCCTTCTGCACCAACAGTGTGATGTTTTGGAGACTCAAGTATTTTAATCAATGGTTTTATGATGTGTGTATACTTATACCCTCTGTTTGCATTTACAGGTTTGAAGGACATGTAATGCTGTCTAAAGGCATTGGTTGCTTTGAGAATTTTGGCATAATTTTGAAGATCACGGGTGGTGTAATTCTGAGGCCTGATTTTGAACAGTAAATTGTATAAACCTCTAGTTCCCGGATATCTTACATTGTGAATTATTAAATCATTTTCATCGACGTGCACTGGTGAGTTTCCAATCATCCATCCAGCTCCTGACGGGTCGAATCTGATACCATACACAGTGTCACGCGTTCTGTCTATTGGTTTATTAAAGTATGAGGCTGGCAGTCGAGCTGCTACAGTCTCTGCTACACGTGTATTTGACGTTTTTTCACTTTTTCTTTCTTTAACATCACCGATATTGATATCACCATCATATGCAGCAGCAGCATTATTATCATCAACAGCAGCACCAGCAGTAGCAGCAGCAGCCGTAGTGCTATCCTTTTCTTGTTTCGGAAATCGTTCCTTATTAATGGAAATCAGTTCTTTTAGCGGCTGTGAAAGGGGTCTAAATGTCTTCTCTAGCGCAGACTTGGTTTGAGCTTCTCTTTTGTGAAGAGCTAACGGCTTTCTTCGAATGTTCTGTCGAGCTTTGACGATCTGTTTTTTAAGATTAATGTTTCTTTCGATAGACGAAGAAGAAGAAGAAGAATTCCGAAGCATGTTGTCATTGTCAACTGACCAGTCACCATCTGAACATAATTTAAGTGATTCCTTTAATTTATATAACACGATAGTCAAATTCGGCATGAAGTGATTTATTTCCGATTACCAAGCGATCGGTTCTGGTGAACTTGAATCTGTCTCCCTTGCGTACAGCAATCTCAGTGTTCATCGAAAGTTGGCGGATGTCGCCATTCAGTTCAAAGACAACTGTTTCTATATCTGGACTAATAGAGCGCAAAGTAACTTCGCCATCGTAGGGTAATATATATTCATACTGCCCATTGTGTAAAACGTAAGCCAATTCGTTGGGGTCTCCCGAAGGAATGCCGTCAATTCTAAGAATGAAAGAAAACTTCAAGTTTGCGTGCTTTTCAAAATATCCTTTCGTTATCACATCTGAATCCAAAATCGGTTCACGTACATTTGTAATACGTTTGTTCTGAACGTCTAAAACGCGTTCAGTTACATTAATCAGGTCAAAAAACTCTTCAACTTTTGCAGCCATATTTACACGTACATTGTTTTTTAGCTCATTCAAGCTGCTAAGCTGATTTTGCAGCTTATGGAACAACAGATCAACATACAGTTTACTTGCTACATCACTCCTCTGTGGCTTTGCCATCTCAGAATCGACTTTTTCCTTCACACGTCTCACAGAATTTTCAATTCTTCTTCGAGTATCGTCAACATATTTTTTCGTAGCTGCATCATGATCAGTTGTGGGATCAGCTAAATTACCGATAGTTGTACGATTCTTGAGCTTAAGTGAGCTTTCAGTTACATCGAATGCGTGTCTTTTTTCCATTGCATTATCTACATAGGCTTTCGTGCAAGCGTCATGATTCTCAGCAGGTTCATGCAAACCACTTAAACGTTTATTATTGAAATATACTGCTGTGTCAGTAGCATATATGGTAGAAAAGAAAGATGTCATCTGCGGCAATAATTTTGCCAAGAGAGTATCAGTGTAAGATTTTGTTTCAGCATTTTCTTTTACTTTTGCCATCGGCAACAAACCTTCACTATTCGTATCTGCCACGTTTTTCTGAAATAACTGATGTACTTTATCGATGAGATCTGTTATAACGTTGGAGTATGACTGGAATTTTGAATCCACATACTTTTTATTAGCAATGTCATTACTGTACTGAGGATCTAGCACCAGCAGCAGAGCGTTGCTGCTGCCGTTGTTGTTGCAGCTCATGCTTGATGACGATGATGATAATGATGTTGCCTTTGCAGAAGCCATGGCGTTAATAATCTGTGCTGCTCCAAGACTCGACTTAAATACAAATATAATTGTCAAAATTTACTCGATAACGTCCATTGTTTAAATTATCATCTTTGCTAATAACGAGAAAATCATAGGTGTTCCCACTCCATGCTCGCTTACACATTTCAAGGAATTTATTGAACGTCATATCGGGATTGACATGATCACTGAAGACATGCTTCAAATTACGCTCATCTTGCTTGAAGAGCACAATAACATTAGCATTATCTCTGATTAATTGCTTCGGGATTTTACTGTATGTTTGACACAAATAGAAACTGTCTATACCATAATGACGTCCCATGGAAAAGTAAGCTTTCATGTGATCTTGTTTGTCACAAGCAATGTCATCAAATATAAAAACTGAAAGCGGACGTGCTTGATCCGGTGGTATAACATCTTCCTTACTGGAAAATGTAAAATACCCAATATCATTTAGGTTCTTTAAAACGTCTTCTAGAAACTTGTACTTGTATTGTTGCAGCGATTTGGAAAACACATAAACGTTCTTAAATTTGAGACCATTTTCGTGAATTAGGAGATTAACAACCACATTTGTTTTTCCACAGTTGGAGGGGCCTGCTACTATACATCTAATCGTATCAGGAAACAGATCACCATGTCTTCGATCTTGCATTAGCACTCCATCTCTGTGTTCATTAATAGGACTGATGGGAAGCTGAAGTACATGTTTCTTGAAATGCATCTTCAGGCACACTAAGAAGTCTTCTCATATTACAATTGCTAATATAAGAGAACATTCAAAACTGTAAAAGACCAGTCTCTAGTTAACACTCGAGCAATGAAGATGTGTCACAGTAACAACAACAATAAACAGAAGAAAAAGAAAAGGAAGAAGAAGAAGCATGGTGGTTCTCTTCTTAATCGCATGATTAATAAGTTACCTGTCGAACTTCATTTACCTGGTTACTCGTACTGCGGTCCAGGGACAATGTTAGAGGAACGACTCAAAAGAGGTGACACTGGTATCAATCCACTAGATGAAGCGTGTAAAGAACATGACATAGCGTACGCAACTCACCCAGACAGTTTGCCTGACAGACATCGAGCAGATCGAATTCTGGCTAGAAAAGCGTGGGGCAGAGTAAAAGCAAAAGATGCCAATTTGAAGGAAAAATTGGCTGCTTTAGCTGTGACCGGTGCAATGAAAGCTAAACTTAAAATGGGGATGGGTGTGAAGAAAAGGTTGAAAGCAGCTGGTGCAGTACTGAATAACATAATTAAAAAAGTTCGAAGTGGTCTCAAATACGTGAAGCCAGGCAGTAATCTGATGACAGTTGTGAAAGTAGCTCGTAAAATTGCTTCACAAGTTGCACCGACAAAAGCCAGGGGGAAATTGCTCGACAAGGAACGAATAATACCTATTCCCAAAACAGGTGGAATATTACCTCTAATTCCAATATTTGCTGCTTTATCGGCACTCGGAGGACTAGCCGGAGGTGCTGCTGGAATTGCTAAGACAGTTAATGATGCAAAGAGTGCTCGAAAGCAGTTAGCTGAAATGCAAAGGCATAATCGTGTACTTGAGGCAATTGCTTTGCGCGATGGAAAAGGACTGTACTTAGGTCCATACAGGAAAAATGGATTCGGTCTGTATCTAACTGGTATAAATGGAATGAGGAAAAAAAAAAATTCTCCATAAATAGCCTTCCTACAAGACCACTTTCCAACATTGACTTACAGCACTATGCTAAAAAGCTGCAGATACCACACTTTCGAGGTGTCTTTATGAGAGATACTTTACCTTTAAAGTCTAACACTCGTGAGAGTGCAATTATTAATCTTAATACCGAAGATGAACCAGGTTCACATTGGGTAGCTTACAAAAAGGAAGGTAATATTGTGTACTATTTCGACAGCTTTGGAAATTTACCACCTCCTCCGGAAATAGTAAGATATCTGAAAAACTGTACCATAAAATATAATTACAATACGTTTCAGTCACTTAACAGCCAGAGATGTGGTCATTTATGTTTAAAGTTTCTGAATTCCAAATAAAACAGTCAGCTTTGCAGGTCACCGTTTCAGTCTAACAATGGACATTGAACACGGTGTAACATTAAGTCTGACGGGTAAAGAGCCACTTCTAACTGCTGTCTTCAATCCTGCACTAAATTTATCCTCTCATGTTTATGAAATTGCTCTGCTAAACCTTTTTACGTATAATTCCATCCCAAATATTACATCAGCAAACAATAATTTCTACTTCTACAACTACTTAGACGATGTAGAAATTTTGGACAAAGTTAGTCTGCCACATGGAACATATGAACTGCATGACATTTTTTCAGCGTTAATGAAAGAAATTGAAGCATACAACTTGAAGATTGCCAGTGATAACTCAACCAATAAGAAAAAATATGAAGTACAGTTAAATATTTCCTTCAATAAAACACTGAATCGATGTCAGATTAAGAGTAATGTTACTATTGATTTTAATATCCCTAACAACATAGGTTCAGTTTTAGGTTTTGCAGATACTGTAGTTGACAAAAGAGTCACGAAGACGGCTGAATATGCAGTTAACATTCAAAGTGTTAACGTCTTATGTGTTGACTGCAATATCTCAGGAGGGTCGTTTCACAATGGAGAACCTACACATACATTACATCAGTTCTGGCCTACTGTCCCACCAGGATATAAGATTGTGGAAACTCCGAATTCACCCATTTACATGCCAGTAGTTGCAAGATACGTTTCAGAATTAAGTGTGGCAATTAGAGATCAAGACGGGAATCTTGTGGATTTTGACGGGGAAGAGATAACTGTTCGATTGCATTTGAGGAAAATACGTTAAACAAAAAAAAAAAAGAGAGAAAGGAATGGGTATCATATACCAACAGAATGCCTGCATAAGCAAAGACACTAGATGCCTTGACACTGTGAGCCACAATAACAACAACAAGAATAATAAGAAGAAGAAGAAAAGAAAAGCAAAGAAGAGGAAAGTGAAAAACGTTTTAACTCCGTACAATAGGCAAATACTGTCATCACTGGGATATAGAGTGCTATAAATACTGATACATTTCTCTGTAACCTCTCATTCGAGTCTTCCGACTTTCACTGATCAAACAGAAGGAGGTTAAGGAGGAAAAGAAAATGTTGAATGTAAGAGAAAAAATTCTCGTCGACGACTCAGTTACTCGCCTTCAGTATCATAAGTATAAACCTTTTGGTCAACCAGCTTTTGCTCAGAACGATTCCATATCAATTGTTATACAAAATGAAAATACTTACCTGCTGCCCTCAGAGAGTCTGCTGTATATAGAAGGACGACTTGTCAATGCAGAGGGGAAGGGAAAAGCTACTGATATTGAGTTAACAAAAAACTGCGCGCTTCATCTGTTTTCAGAAATTCAGTACCGTCTCAATAACCAAATTATCGACCATGTGCGTAATCCTGGAATTGCAGCTTTAATGAAAGGATATGCATCTTTTACCCCAGGTGAAGCAAACTTATTACAAAATGCCGGATGGGGGACAAGAAGTGAATTGAAAGAGTTAGTCGATAACGATGGACGTTTCAATTTTTGCATCCCGCTTAAAATGATCTTAGGCTTTGCAGAGGATTACCAAAAGATAATTTTAAATGCTCGTCATGAATTGGTACTGATTCGTAGTAGACAAGATATTAACTGTATTGTCTCAGAAACAGCAGATACCAAATCGAAAATTGTGTTGGAGAACATGCACTGGGAAATGCCACATGTCCAAGTTTCTGAAAAGCAACAAATATCACTGTGGAATATTTTGAAAAATGATATCAGTCTCAGATTAGCTTTTCGTCACTGGGATTTGATTGAAAGTATTGCACCAGAAATTAACTCCTGGACGTGGCAAATCAAATTTAATACAGCCCTTGAAACTGCAAGGTATGTAATATTAGCTTTTCAGTCAAACAGAAATTCGATTACTGCTGACTCTAGTGTATTCGACAAAATAAACATATCAGACTTGAAAGTATATTTAAATTCATCTAAATTCCCAGAGGAGAATTTTGCTGTCGATTTTGACACTAAGAATACAGCACAAGCGTTTGAAATGTACGCGAATTTTCAGTCACTGTATTATGGAGACAGCGGTGTAAGAAGAAGAGGAAATCCACTCATGAACCGTACCGAATTTCAGAACTGTCCTATATTTTTCATTGATTGTTCACATCAAGACGAAACACTGAAATCTTCCATCGTTGACATGAAGATAGAAATAGAAACAAAAAAAGCATTTGCAAAAAATACAATAGCTTACTGCTTGGTCATTCATGATTCAGTAATTGAAATGACTCCATCAAGCAATCAGGTTGCAAAGCGTACACAGATATAAAAGGAAGTGCTTCTCAACCATTTCATCATTAGTGTGTGCTACATCGTCGAAGGGAGGTGAAGAAACAGGACAGAATGAACAAAGTTTTGATAATTAATACCAGTTCAGACGAGCAGTCAGTGAGAGTGTTAGTGGCAAATTTAAGTGCTGGAAGTGAATGTATACTACAGGTTCTAGACACAGAAGCCTCTTTCAATGCACTGAACTCTTCCATTCAATCACTACTAAAAGAAAACAGTGACTGTAAAACGCTGGTGTTTTCACAAGACCTACTGTGTCCGTTCGTCTTAAGTATTCTGCAACAAATTATTCCCGAAGATGTCGAAATGCTCCGACTGGAAGACTATGGATTCAATTGGTGTGCTGGAAAGAAAGAGGGAGCTACTACTTTTATGGCTGATACCGATGCTAACTTCTTGTTCGAGTGGATTAAATCGAAAAACATTTGTAAAGTGCTTTCTGAAATTTATAAGAAACTTGTCCAGTGTCAACATTTGAATGCAATTGATTGTTATTTATTTCCTACACAACTGTTACCATCTATATGTGATATTTCACACAACTTTCACAGGTTGCCACAAGTGTTTAAGAATGATGCTCTTATTTCTAAGTATCAGCATTGTTATAAGCATTACAACTTGAATGCACGTTGTCAGATTGATGGCCCACCTCCTATTAAAATGAACTGTAGAGGTTGCAGAATGGAACATCGTGATGAAATGAAAGAAAAATAATGTAATATGTATTTTTATTTTCACACAATAAATCAGTTACAAAAGATTTTTTTTCTTGTTTGTTTTCACACAATAAATCAGTTTCATAGCATATATAAGGCATTACATACAGAAATCAGTTTTCACACAATAAATCAGTTTCAAAGCACATATAATGTATTATATACATAAATCAGTTTTCAAACAGTATAAAAAAGAAAATTAAGAATCATCATATTTCTTTAGGCGATAGTGACCCCAAGCTAAAGTATTAATTTTATCAGTAAGTATAAATCGTTTATCGTCTTGAGCTGATAAACCTAGCTTGTGCTGTTCAATAGTGTATACAACATGACTTTTGGACTGTATAAAATACTGTGTAATAGATTTAACATCTGAATTCAATACACAGTTTCTGTAATCATCAATGGTCAACTCGTTGACAGAAGATTGCTTCACACCCTTTGCCCTACGCATTACACGTTGTGACTCAGTCTCAAGAGCATACATTTTAGCTCGCAGACCTATAAATTCTGTTATAGGATCACCATTTAATTCATCTTTTAATAACCCTACCACTCTCTTATTGACAATTGGAAGATTATATTTGTTATCTACAGGATAACCTGACGTATCAAACCATTTATGAACATCAATCTTAATATCTTCATAAGTATTGGAAGTTTTAATGTGGTAAATTAAGCTATCAGTATCTGTATAACACAGTTTCACATGATTTGCTGGGAACTTGTTTAGTATGTAGTTATAATGAAACTCTATGAGAAGAGTCTTTGATATATCTAAAATACTCATACCTACTGCTATTGGTTTATCAAACACAACATTAACTTTATTTAGTTCAATACCAACTAAATTTTCATTGAAAATTACACTCCTTTTGAAATTAGGTTTAGCAATCAGTGCAGCTGCTCCATATCTACCACCCCAGCGTGTTGCTAGTTTTATATCTACCATTTTTCTTACATTTTGCATTGTTTTGCCGAAAACACTGTTATTCATAAGTTTGAAGAAATTTTTTTCAAAGTCATTACTTGCTCTCATACGTTTCTCTGTATTAATGACAATGTATGGTTTCATCCATGGCGCTTGCTTGAATGATAGTATTCTGTGAATCTTTCGCAATTGTAACTTATGTTGTAAGCACTGTTTTAAATTCCTATAATGTATTACATAATTTTTCTTATCATACAAAGTAGAGATTAACTTTTTTGGAGCACTAGATTTGGTACTGTTACAGTCAGTTGTTGTTGTTGTTGTTGTTGTTGTTGGTGGTGGTGGTGGTGGTGGTGGTGGTAGGATCTTCTCAGGACACAGTGGTAGATCGGAATGCAGATCATGGATATTTTCAGGATATTCAAGGTCTACTTCTAAAATATATCCTACATCAGAATCATCTGGCACTGTTGTCACATCAAAAGTATCTAATATTGTTTTTGAGTCAATCCAAGTAAAGTCTGACACAGGAAGGTGTTGCATCATTGCCCAGCTGTAAAGGCTATTAACATCGAGATAGATAATGTAAGATTCATCAATATTTGCATTATAATTAGACATAAATCTGTTGTTTGCAACAGCATGCCGACAAGAGCAATGAACAATCCCACCTCTAATACCTCGCTCAATAAACTGAAGTTGCTCAATGTCAGTAATAAGCTGTAGTTCTATTTTGCTAGTTTTAAGTAAAGCATCCCATGCCAAGCCAGGAGAAGTAACGTAATGAGCGGGGTCTAACTCATATGTTTTAATGCACAGGTTGCGGAAATTCTCAAAAACGTCAGACAACAGCAATACATCAATTTTCAAATACAAATCAGAATATTCTCCTAGTGTTTTACATTTGAATAAATGCCATACATCACATGCTCTTTTGTAATCGGATTCCGAGACAGTTCTACCGCCTGTCAATAAACTTTTAAAATTATCAATTGAAGGTAAGTGGTCCTCTAGTAAAACAGATTCATTGCTCACATACTCATATGGGAATATACCTTTTTGATTGATTAAATTAAACTCTTGATCATCGGGAAAGTATTTCCTAATTATCTTGAGTTCCTCTGGTTTCAAGTATGAGGCACACTTTTCAAGCGAGCATGTCAGAAAATTTAAGGAATCCATGAATCGAAAGTAAATGCTACATCTCCTACCTCGGTGCATTACTGGAATGCTCTTCGTAAATGATTTATACTTTTCCATGTTTGATGGTAAAATGGAAACAGGGCCTGGATTTAATGTAATTTTTTCATCATCATCGTTATCATTATCATCAACAAACACAGTTTTTTGGCAAATGCTTCTCATCAAGAAATGCCCGTCGTAGTTTGTCAGATTATGAAACACTACAGGTACTGTGAAACAAGGTCTATAGTTTACGTTGCAGCCGGCATGAGCCGCGCCTCTGTAAACGCCTGTGAAATGACAATGGTCACGATGCTTCACGTCATCCTCCTGAAAGGGTTTCTCACAAATGTGACAATTCCTCGCAGAGCGAAAAGCTAATTCTTCCTCAGCGTTGATAATCATCTCTTTATTTCGCGCTAAAAAGCTATTCACGATGTCAGCGATTGCATAGAGCTGTTGAGTAAACCAATCCATGCAATCACGACCTCTGTACAGTTTAAACTCTGAATATTCATCATTGTAGGTACAGTGAATATAATAGGCTATACTGAATGGAGTATGTAAATGTACTTGATTTGAATTAATACTACGACTACAAGTAGCAACTGGCTCTAGCATGCATTCCGTATCGGCATAAATTATAAAAGGCAGCTTTAGCTTGCTTCTGAAGTTGCTAAATTTTACATACTGTTTGTCACCACTAGGCATAACACTGCTAACTGGCTTAAATTGTACGCAGTCAGTCAAGTGTACATCTAACTTTTCTTTGGAACGAAAATAACACAGGCAGCGATGACAGACCACTATAGATTTATTATGCCTAGTAATGCTATAATGCGCCAGCCTTGACAAGTTTTTTATATAATAGAAATGGTAAATATCTGTGTTTTTGACCTGTAACATTAATAGATTTACATGTTTCTCACGATGGTACTTCGTAACATGCAGGGGGACAACTTGAAAATTATTTCCTTTTTTATTTCTCCCCCACCTCCCCCTTTGCTTTTTCCTCTCCTTCTCCTCCTCCTCCTCCTCCTCCTCATCATCATCATCATCATCATCATCGTCTCCATCACTAACTACCATCCACTGATAATCAGAATACTGGATACCATACACGTTAACAGAGACGTTTTCATTTTGTTTTTCGAATATGTGCACATGTTTTAGTTCTGTAGGAAAAGGTATGTTATCAAAGTTCAGTTTGTTTGCATGTGATACATATGCAGAAGCACGTTCTGGATGAATATCTACGGGGTACAAACCGGCTAAAATTGCCCACTTGAAACAGGCATTGTCTTTTGAGCGAACATTAATTACTGCATGTTTATTTGCTATAACTTTTGGCAGTTTTCTGTAACGTCCTCCATGAAACCCTCGATTTTCGTTAACATTAACACGCAGTTTAACTATGTCCCTTAGTGCCCAACCGGAATCTCTCTGTTGGAAAGCCTCCAGTTTCTTTAACAACTTCTTTTCAATTTTAGTTGAATACCAATCACTGTCAATTTCGGAAGGTAATATTTCAACATTCTTTGTGTTTATGCACATTTCTTGTACTGCTCCTGACTTAGGCAACACAAAACTGCAGATAAGTACAAAATTAATTTTAAGAGGCCGGTTAACATTTCGCACTCTATTGTTAATGACAGGAAAACATGCATCCAAGAAATACAGAGGATCCTTGAAACCAGACCGATTAAATATTTCACCCGTACATATTCGATTCTTGAAAGCACATTCTACAGAAACCCATTCCAGATCTTTGGTTCCCCGCTGATCTTGGTTTAATTTAATGCGCTTTGGAGATGGTTGACTCATTGTTCACTTTCTGCACTTGTCAAAATATCATCTATTGCAAGCAACAGATTTTTACAATTTGAATAAATAAAAGAAACGTCCCCTGTCTCTACCCACGATTTGAGACAAGCTGCACCATTAAAGAAATCAAACTGGCACTGAAATGCATTATGAGAGCAGACTGTGTATAGAACAAACAGGATTTCTTTGATATAGTAGTCAACTAGGTTATTATACTTGCTAACGAATACGTCTGTGTAGTAGATGCATTCGTACTTATCATACACTTCGAAGGCAGCAAAATGTTCCCCCTCCTTAAAACAGTCCTTCTGAAGTAGCTGCACTATTTTTGCATTCAATTCAGAAAATGCATTCTCATTTTCACCAATGCCGGCTACTTTTATTGTAAACACTAAAGTATCTCGCGAGACAAAATCTGAGCCACAGTTATCTTCTTTTAATGAACGCAAGTCAATTTCTTTAATATTTCCATGCCTTGACACTTTCCTAATTGTAATGGACATTGTTAGTGAAATAACACACAAACACACGCAACTAAATATTTACATTAATGCTTATATTATGAAAAAAAAAATAAAAAAAACAACAGATAGGCTGTCATTTATGAAACTGTTTCGAAATCAACTACATCCATACTATTGACTCTACCACGATAAATCATAAGCACTTGCCCGGAGTTTAAAAATTCCAGTTCTTCATTGCTGAGGACAGAGAAGCGCGCTGGCAGATATATTTTGCTGTCCTTGACGTACACGACAACTGCTGCTCCAAATTTTGTAGTTGTACGCCTGGCGCTGAGGATAAGATACTTCTCTCCCTGTTCCAGCGCCGACAGCCGCTGAGTAGGTTTTGCGTTTCCGCCCTCGCCTAGCTGTTTCAAGCTCTGTAAATGAGGAGCATCCCTATTCTCTTTAGTTACACAGCAGTCAGTCCCTACAGATAGAAAAACAAAATGTGACAATTAGTAGTAGGTAATATATGTTGAACTTACATTTTCTGGAGAGTTGTCTGTATCTTTCTCCAAAAAGAAGAAGAAGAAAACACAAAGTGTCAGTTGATGACGACAGTGCCGACCACGACAGTCGTAGACTCCTGCAGCAAAGGTGATGTTCAGAATAATAGCAAATGTTAGCCGCTTGTCTCCTGGTTATATACCGAGCAAGCAGTTGAAGAAGGAAAAAAAAAAACAGAATATTCGCTTTCAGAGCATTCGCAGAGGGAGTGAGAGGGACAAACTGACGCCGCCTCCTACTGATATTGTACCGATGCCAAAATATTCGCGGAGGTAGTGAGAGTGATATGGGTAAACTAACGCCACCCCCTACTGCTGTTATGCTTAATGTTTTTGTTGCTATAAAAGAAACAATCAGGCGCTACTGCTGCTACTGCTAATTATGAAACCACCTCCTACAGATCTGCATATGGCTTTTTACAGTAAACTTTGGCAACGATCTCTGCCCTCCTCAGGCACTGAGATACACGCTGAAGACCAAAAAATACGTCATACGAGCAGTCTCTGGGCATGTGTACGAATGTTTAAGTTTTTTTTGTCCTCCTCCACGCAGCCTCCAGCGTGATGATGGTAATAGCAGTATTACGTAACACACGTGTGGCGTGGTATGGAGGAGGACATGGCATTGACCTCCTCCGCATGTGCACAACAAAAAAAAAAAAAACGCTGCGACAGCTGCTCTCCCGCCACGTGCTGGAGAGCCGATGCTATTTCAGATGTTCCGAAACAGATGCCAAACCTCCTGCCCGTGTTCTCGTCGCTGTTATTGTTGATATCTGCTGGCTCCCTGCGTGCACATTACGTGCTCACACATACAGTTTAACTTCTGGAGGAAGAACAATACTGTTTTCTGCATTTTACAACACGCCTTTCGAAAATAATAAAGAATTTCCTTTTGTTTTCTTCTTCTTCTTCTTCTTCTTCTTTCAACTGTAGATGTTAATAGTTTAGCCGTGCTAGCAGGAAGACTGTGATATGATGAGAGGAGGGGGATAATAATAAAAAAAAAATAAGGGTGCTCGTACACATAACACATAAAACGAGATGCTTTTAGAGAAATACTATCAGTCGATATTGTTCCACTGAGCAGGTTTACGCTATTGTAGTTTCTGTAGAATCAATCATCATCTTGTCGTGCTTCAGGTAAGAGAAATTTTTCTTCTCACATACGCACATACAACGATTTCAGTCACAGCAGTAGTATGCCACCGCTGACTTTTCTTTCTTTCTTTCTTTCTTCTTACCTCTTCCTCTCACAGAATGAAGATAGCATTCATAGATCTGCAAGGATTCAAAGATGATGCAAATAATTTTGTGCCTAAACAAGCAGCTGCTATCATAGTAGATGGAATGCATGTTATTGCAGAGGAATATGTCACTATCGCTCAAGTTGTAGCCTTTAACAGCCTATCAGAAAAGACTCAGAAGATAAACTCGTGGCTGACACGGAATCATCACCACGAGCACTGGGGAATGGACGGCGTGTCATTACTTACTGCAAGGAATACTTTGTGGGAGTTGTGTAAATGCTGTGATTATATTATGGTAATGGGACAAGAAAAAGTAGAATGGACATCTGCTTTACTGGGTGTGCATCATGGTAGAGTAGTCAACATGCAATCTTTCGAGTGTCCTTCATTGAAAACTCTGAGAACATCTTTTAATATTCCTGAAAATCGATTGTTAGCAAAGACTAATGCAAGACTTATTATGAGATGGTACTTTGAGAATAATAAAAATTCTTCTTAGAATATATGTGTGTTCTTTCGTTTTTATTTATTTTTTATTTCCCTCCCTTCTTTTTCTTCCCGCACTCCAGTCCATATAAGCAATCATTCCATCAAAATTCTGTCATTACAAAGATATATTGTCTTCCATAAGGAACACGCATTAAGGAGAGAGCATGATACAAGCTGCAATTGCTCATGAGCTTCATCGTCCTGCTCGTCGAACGTATCCTAGGAGACCGGTTATCACAAAAGGACTTGATGATCTCCATCAGGCAGACTTAGTTGACATGATTGCATATTCAAAGTGGAATTCTGGATATAAATATTTACTAACAGTAATTGATGTTTACTCCAAATACGCATGGGTTGCTGCTCTAAAGACAAAATCTGGGGTTGCAGTTGCTGTTGCTATTAAAAATATATACACAAAAAGCAAGCGAATCCCAGTACATTTACAAACTGATCTTGGGAAAGAATTATACAATACTAGCTTTAAAAAGTTAATGCAACAACTCAGAATTAATCATTATTCCACTTTTTCAAATATGAAAGCTTCTGTAGTCGAACGCTTTAACAGAACTCTCAAGGGTCTTATGTTCAGAAAATTTACTGCTCAGGGCTCATACAAATGGATTAAGACTGTACAAGATCTGGTCACACAGTATAATCACACGAAACACAGAACAATTCAAATGAGGCCGGTGGACGTAAAAGATAATAGCCTTCTATCTACTGTGTATAACAAAATCAAAATGATTGATCCACGTCGCTCAAAACTCAAAACTGGTGATTACGTCAGAATTAGTAAACAGAAAACAGTCTTTGACAAAGGATACACTGCCAACTGGTCCACGGAAATTTTCAAAATACGTAAAGTGCAAGAAACCAATCCGAGAACATATCTCCTTGAAGATTACAAATCTCAGCCCATAGCTGGAGCTTTCTATGCAGAGGAGCTACAAAAAACAAAATATCCATCAACATACATTGTTGAGAAAATCATACGTAAGAAAGGAAATAAGGTACTGGTAAAGTGGCTTGGATTCAGCGGTGCACACAACAGCTGGATTAATTTGCAAAAATAATATGTATAATAAATGTTGAATTACATCTTACATATACCGGTTTAGGTGTGTGTGTGTGTGTGTGTGTGTGTGTGTGTGTGTGTGTGCGCGCACGTGTGCGTGCGTGCCTGCGTAGCCCCGCCAGCTGGAAGGCTGCCAAGTGTGACGTAATGAACAGATGACTAGCGACGGCAGCTTGGGTACGGTACCGCTGCTAACATTAGCTGCGTATATACGTCCCAAAATGTGTCCCAAAAGCCCCATTACATACTTACTCACGTGTACGTGGAGAACTTGTTTGCACAGCAATCGCCGATATAGTGTAACTGAGGCGGAATAAGGGGAACCAGACCGCATTCACCGAAGCAGATGGAAAACCGCCTAAAAACCATCCACAGGCTGGCCGGTTCACAGGACCTCGACACAAATCCGCCGGGTGGATTCGTGCCGGGGACCAGGAGCTCCTTTCCGCCCGGAAAGCCGTGCGGTAGACCGCACGGCCAACCGGGTGGGCTGTAAAGCAGTACTTAGCATTAACAAATGTAGCGCTTCCAGAAAAAACATCAAGCTGTTGAACATCGAAATAATAAGTGAAACGTTTGACACGCTGAGAATGTGAGCATGATTCTAGCTCGGTAGTACCTGACAAAGCAGAAAAATCCTTCTACGTTCCACGCAGCCTGTGTTGTGTAGTTCCACAAGAAACCTTCTTCTTTCCTTCCTAATTTTCCGCCCTCCCCCCTCCCCCACTACACAGCCAACGGACATTTAGTCAACAAAACCCTGGACATAGTCCGTTCTCCATAATTAAAGTTTAGATTAATTAATGTTATACATGATACATTCTGCACCCAAAAATGCCTGGCATGAGTAAACTATATTAAAAACACGTCGTAATATTTAATATTTCAAAACAGCTAAATTAAAAGTTATTGACGGCAGTTCACCACAAATAGTGTATTAATATTGGGTTAACTACGAAAATATTTTAATATCTGTAGGATATTGCTTGCAATGAAAAATATCACATATTCATAGCCATTGATAATAACACCTTTCTAAGACGCGGTGAGAGTTTTATACTATGCAGTTATGCAAGGAATGAATTTTATGTGTGCGAGGTGGTGAGAACTTCTCCGAGCGGCTGCCAAAAGTTCTTGACCAAAAGAGAGTATTCAGCAACATTAAGGAAGGTATGGCGAAGCAGCTGCTATAAAGACTTAAAGGACAGCGGTATATGAGTAATGCATGGCACATCAATAACTTGTCGAACCGCATGCAGTTTGGAAAACAGCTTTGAAAGTCAGGCTCAGCAAATGCCGGTTAAACACTTTTGAGGGCGCCGTATCAGAAACTTCTGTCATTATTGTTGCTGAAATTTTATAAGTTTACAGCTTGATCACTTTTACCATTCGATGTTTCTTGTCGTATCCTCTGATGCAAGTAAATTATTTCTCTTGGTCTCATTTTCTAACCATTATTAAATTAATTAATATACCCTCCTGTCAGCAGTAGGTCGGAATGCGAACGTATTTTTCAGTGCAAATATTTATACGCGGCACAACGTAATATTGCAAATGGATAATTTCAATTTCCATAAATGCAACAACTGAGGTACTTTTTTGCCTTATGGATGAAGTAACAGCGAATCTCTCAATAAAGTAATCGTGTTGCCGAAGCAACAAATATTAAATGCCTCTTCCTGTAAGACATCATAAAAGAAATTAACCTCTGCGGAAGAACAATGCAGCAGCCATTTTCAGACATATAGATAAGCGCATACGCAAAATTTGTTGCCAGCATCATCTGTTGGATTAATGTTCAGATGAAATAAAGCATACGTAGATAGTATAATTTTCGTGGAATTACATTTCCTTTATGAAAAGCATAAAGTCAAGCAAGATAGGTCAGAAATGAATGAAATCGAGATCACATAAAACAAATACCAACATTGCAGAAGAAAAGATGTTCAAGGTAACCAAACGTCATGCCTTATTCTGCTTTCCGTCCTTTAAATCAGTCATCAGTACTACAAGCTTCAAAAGTATGTCTACACGGCAACGACACGAAATGAACTATAAAGTATATCCAAAAACTAAATTGCATGTTAAACGCTCACCTCTTGATTGCATGTGTACCCGAGTTCAATCTGAACCGTGTCTTCACAAGTTTTATTGAAAATTGTCAGCTAACCACAAACCATGTCCCCAGTCTGTAGGTGGACAACGTAGCATCTTTATGTGTCCTCTGGTGTTTAATGACGCTGCCAAAGACCGTTCCCACGGTAACCGGATAACCACAACTGTCTTACTATTAATGTTTTAAAATCGATGTACACCTTCAATTCTTGCGTTGCTGCTCTTTATGTGTTCTCTGGCGTTTAACGA
This sequence comes from Schistocerca serialis cubense, assembly GCF_023864345.2. Lineage (NCBI taxonomy): Eukaryota > Metazoa > Arthropoda > Insecta > Orthoptera > Acrididae > Schistocerca > Schistocerca serialis. The sequence continues at coordinate 511,880,183 of NC_064639.1, forward strand.
CGCTGTCAATGACCGTTTCCACGGTAACCGAATAAACACAACTGTCTTACTATTAGGGTTTTAAAATCCGTGTACACCTTTAGTTCTTCCGTTGCCGCGCCCTTCATTTCTACTTTGATTGTAAACTTCGTCCCCTCTCATGCTTTCCAGTGTTTGCTATGTAACAGGCTCTTTTCTTATTGTATATTACTTCTTTACAACTTTGCTAGGTTAAGTGCTGTCAAAATAATTTTCTTTGCAAAGTCTCGGGGACTTATTTAAAACTTTTAACAATTTACTTTCGTAAGAAAAAATTTCTTATAAAATTTGTTCTCCGCCAACGGATGGGACCATCCTTTATTACTTGCGATCCACACATGGCCCACACACATCTCAAATTGATATTAAACATTTTAGTTTAAGTACCGAAAGCCAGAGACGGGCTTCGGTCTCACAGACCCTGTTTATCAACTAGATAGATTGGCTGTCAGATGATGAAATGCAGTGAGCCGTTATTTTGTCTCTCTCAGGCATGGAAATTATTCCGCATGTGCAAATTAAAATAAGTGCTGAGTTACATTGCAACAATGACATTTCACGGCCTCTAAATTTCTGAGTTTACTCGCCGATCCTGCTGCGATTTCTCATTAATGAAACCAGACTCTACCAAGTGTAACATTACCATCTGTCATAGGCAGCTGTCTGCTGAGCTATCTCGTGTTACAACCAGTCAGATTTTGTACCCTCATTTCGAAGGTCAGTGCCATTCGTGATAACCAGGGAATGTCGTGGTAGAAAGCAATATAGCCTCTCAACATATGAACTAGCTTTTCTTCCATTTCACAAAACTATTTGTGTAGTGTGTTGGAATACGTGTTACATTAAGTATTGCCCCGTGCTCGACAGTGAAGTCCTACTAATTCCGAAACACGAGGATCGGTAGCTGGGGAGTGGTCAGAAGCGGACTTGATTTGCTATTTCCAAGCAAGGAGAATAGCTTTGTTTCTAATCTATCACCCATCGACTACGCCTTGTCTCAAGTTATTCTCCACCTTGCAGTATTCTGACAGAACATTAATCTCTATTTGAGTGCACAAAGCTTTAATCAGTCAACTCAAGTGAAAACACTTTGAGACACTCTAATTGAGGTAAAACTGTTACTGAGAACGGCCATCTCGATTCCGAGATCGGATATCCCTAAAATGTGTTTCGGAAGAATGGCTAAAATAAGCGAGATATTAAGTTAGTTATTTCTAAAAAAGTAAATCACAGAGATAGTTACTCATCATCACAAGATGATCTGCCTATAGCAGTCATTTCTGTTTACGGAGCTGCAACAAACAAAATATGGAGAATTCTTGAGTAGAATAGATATATTCCGATCACCTAAGAAAATTAAAGACATACAGCACCTAGTAAAAGACAGCCTTGATCTTATTATTATTGGAATATATGAAACCCTTGTGAGTGCTATAGCAGCTATATTGGCCAGTCTATACATACGATTTCAGAATGCGGGACAGAGTTCAAACGCCGCATTAAATATCGAATTTTAGAGAAATATGCTGTTGGTGGACAAAGGATCATAAATAGGCATATGCTGTTTGGTGAAGGTGCCTACTAGGATCCTATAATGGGAGAAGCCCTAGAGGTCAGAGTGTTTAGCAGAGTGTTCAAACAGAACAGCCGATATACTACTAGTGGTGCATGGGGACTGCCACCCGAGACTAAAGGGAAACAGGAAAGGAAGGTGAGCACTGAGCCAGTCTAATTGTATCAGCATTAATACTAACGTTCCTTCATTATACACTCCTGGAAATGGAAAAAAGAACACATTGACACCGGTGTGTCAGACCCACCATACTTGCTCCGGACACTGCGAGAGGGCTGTACAAGCAATGATCACACGCACGGAACAGCGGACACACCAGGAACCGCGGTGTTGGCCGTCGAATGGCGCTAGCTGCGCAGCATTTGTGCACCGCCGCCGTCAGTGTCAGCCAGTTTGCCGTGGTATACGGAGCTCCATCGCAGTCTTTAACACTGGTAGCATGCCGCGACAGCGTGGACGTGAACCGTATGTGCAGTTGACGGACTTTGAGCGAGGGCGTATAGTGGGCATGCGGGAGGCCGGGTGGACGTACCGCCGAATTGCTCAACAGGTGGGGCGTGAGGTCTCCACAGTACATCGATGTTGTCGCCAGTGGTCGGCGGAAGGTGCACGTGCCCGTCGACCTGGGACCGGACCGCAGCGACGCACGGATGCACGCCAAGACCGTAGGATCCTACGCACTGCCGTAGGGGACCGCACCGCCACTTCCCAGCAAATTAGGGACACTGTTGCTCCTGGGATATCGGCGAGGACCATTCGCAACCGTCTCCATGAAGCTGGGCTACGGTCCCGCACACCGTTAGGCCGTCTTCCGCTCACGCCCCAACATCGTGCAGCCCGCCTCCAGTGGTGTCGCGACAGGCGTGAATGGAGGGACGAATGGAGACGTGTCGTCTTCAGCGATGAGAGTCGCTTCTGCCTTGGTGCCAATGATTGTCGTATGCGTGTTTGGCGCCGTGCAGGTGAGCGCCACAATCAGGACTGCATACGACCGAGGCACACAGGGCCAACACCCGGCATCATGGCGTGGGGAGCGATCTCCTACACTGGCCGTACACCACTGGTGATCGTCGAGGGGACACTGAATAGTGCACGGTACATCCAAACCGTCATCGAACCCATCGTTCTACCATTCCTAGACCGGCAAGGGAACTTGCTGTTCCAACAGGACAATGCACGTCCGCATGTATCCCGTGCCACCCAACGTGCTCTAGAAGGTGTAAGTCAACTACCCTGGCCAGCAAGATCTCCGGATCTGTCCCCCATTGAGCATGTTTGGGACTGGATGAAGCGTCGTCTCACGCGGTCTGCACGTCCAGCACGAACGCTGGTCCAACTGATGCGCCAGGTGGAAATGGCATGGCAAGCCGTTCCACAGGACTACATCCAGCATCTCTACGATCGTCTCCATGGGAGAATAGCAGCCTGCATTGCTGCGAAATGTGGATATACACTGTACTAGTGCCGACATTGAGCATGCTCTGTTGCCTGTGTCTATGTGCCTGTGGTTCTGTCAGTGTGATCATGTGATGTATCTGACCCCAGGAATGTGTCAATAAAGTTTCCCCTTCCTGGGACAATGAATTCACGGTGTTCTTATTTCAATTTCCAGGAGTGTAGGTACAGCACAGAAACTATATTCGGTCACAAACAAGCAACGTACAATGCACGCTGAAGGGGTACGCTGAAGTGACGATAGTCATGACATAATTTCTAATACCGTGTCGGAGATCAGTTTGCCAGACACAGTGCAGCCATTCGACATGGCATGGACTCGACAACTCGTTGGAAGTCCACTCTAGAAATACTGAGCCAAACTACATCTATAAATGTTCATAATGTGATAATGTTAAAGGGTCACTACTTTGAGCACGAACTAACCTCTTGATTACGTCCCATAAAGGATCGATGGGTTTCATTTGAGGCGATCTGGGTGGCCAAATCATTTGCTTGAATTGTCCAGAATGTTCTTCAATAATTATTGTAACTGTGACAAGGAGCATTGTCATCCATAAAAATTCCATCGTAGTTTGGGTATATGAAGTCCATGAATGGCTGCCAATAGTCTCTAAATAACCTTACGTAACCATTTCCAGTCCCCGAGAAGTTCAGTTGGACCAGAGGAGCCAGTAAAATCCATGAAGACACAAGCCACACCATAATGGAGTCACCACCGGCTTTTACAGAGCCTTGTTGATAACTTGGGACCATGGCTTGTTGGGGTCTGCGCCACATTCGACGATACCATCAGGTCTTACCAATTGAAATTGGGACTCATCGGACCAGTCCACAGCTTTCCAGTCGTCTGTGGTCCAACCGATATGCCCACGAGCCCAGGAAAGATGCTGCTGGTTATTTCGTGCTATTAGCAGAGGCCATCTCGTCGGTTGTCTGCTGCCATAACCCATTAACGCCAGACTTCGACACACAGTCCTAACGGATTCGTTCGTCATACATTCCATATTGACTTCTGTGGCTGTTTCAGGCCGTCTTGTTTGTCTGTCAGCACTGACGACTCTATGCAAACGCTGCTGCTCTCGGTCGTTAAGTGAAGGCCGTCAGGCACTGCGTTGTCCGTGGTGAGAGATGTCTGAAATTTGATATTCTCGGCACACCCTTGGGACAATGGATCTCAGATTATTTAATTTCCTAAGGATTTCCGAATTTGAATGTCCGACACGTCTAGCTCCAACTACCATTTCACGTTCAAAGACTCTTAAATCCCGTCGTGCAGCCATACGCACATCGGAAACCTTTTCAAATGAAATAGTTGAGTACTTGTTATAAAACTGCACCGTCCTTTTATTCCGTGTACCTTGTGTACGCGATACTGCAGACATCTGTATGCAGGATGTTACAAAAAGGTACGGCGAAACTTTCAGGAAACATTCCTCACACACAAATAAAGAGAAGATGCCATGTGGACATGTGTCCGGAAACGCTTAATTTCCATGTTAGAGCTCATTTTAGTTTAGTCAGTATCTACTGTACTTCCTCGATTCACCGCCAGTTGGCCCAATTGAAGGAAGGTAATGTTAACTTCGGTGCTTGTGTTGACATGTGACTCATTGCTCTACAGTACTAGCATCAAGCACATCAGTACGTAGCATCAACAGGTTAGTGTTCATCGCGAAAATGGTTTTGCAGTCAGTGCAATGTTTACAAATGCGGAGTTGACAGATGCTCATTTGATGTATGGATTAGGACGGGGCAATAGCCGTGGTGCAGTACGTTTGTATCGAGACAGATTTCCAGAACGAAGGTGTCCCGACAGGAAGACGTTCGAAGCAATTGATCGGCGTCTTAGGGAGCACGGAACATTCCAGCCTATGACTCGCGACTGGGCAAGACCTATAACGACGAGGACACCTGCAATGGACGAGACAATTCTTCGTGCAGTTGACGATAACCCTAATGTTAGCGTCAGAGAAGTTGCTGCTGTACATGGTAACGTTGACCACGTCACTGTATGGAGAGTGCTACGGGAGAACCAGTTGTTTCCGTACCATGTACAGCGTGTGCAGGCACTATTAGCAGCTGATTGGCCTCCACGGGTACACTTCTTCGAATGGTTCATCCAACAATGTGTCAATCCTCATTTCAGTGCAAATATTCTCTTTACGGATGAGGCTTCATTCCAACGTGATCAAATTGTAAATTTTCACAATCAACATATGTGGGCTGACGAGAATCCGCAAGCAATTATGCAATCACGTCATCAACACAGATTTTCTGTGAACGTTTGGGCAGGCATTGTTGGTGATGTCTTGATTGGGCCCCATGTTCATCCACCTACGCTAAATGGAGCACGTTATCATCGTTTCATACGGGATACTCTACCTGTGCTGCTAGAACATGTGCCTTTACAAGTACGACACAACATCTGGTTCATGCACGATGGAGCTCCTGCACATTTCAGTCGAAGTGTTCGTACGCTTCCCAACAACAGATTCGGTGACCGATGGATTGGTAGAGGCGGACCAATTCCATGGCCTCCACGCTCTCCTGACCTCAACCCTCTTGACTTTCAAGTATGGGGCATTTGAAAGTTCTTGTCTTCGCAACCCCGCTACCAAATGTAGAAACTCTTCGTGCTCGTATTGTGGACGGCTGTGATACAATACGCCATTCTCCAGGGCTGCATCAGCGCATCAGGGAGGCTGGATTCATGTATCCTCGCTAACGGAGAACATTTTGAACATTTCCGGTAACAAAGTGAAGTCACGCTGGTACGTTCTGTTGCTGTGTGTTTCCATTCCATGATTAATATGATTTGAAGAGAAGTAATAAAATGAGCTCTAACATGGAAAGTAAGCGCTTTCGGACACATGTCCACATAACATATTTTCTTTCTTTGTGTGTTAGGAATGTTTCCTGAAAGTTTGGCCGTACCTTTTTGTAACACCCTGTGTATGCATATCGCTATTCCATGATTTTTGTCAGTGTAGATTACAGCGGAACCGGCTGTAGGTAGGTGTGGATGTTATGCCTTACAAAGCACAACACAGCTGTCACATGTTGTGACGAAAGCCAGCCAGGTGAGGTGTATAAATGATTGACACAGCATCACATAAGTGGAAGAAGGTGGAAGCCTTTCCACACCAGGAATGGCTAAATTGTTTAGTATATCTGCCGTGAGGCATAGAACAGTCCAAGTAAACGCATCCGGTGATTATATAAGTAGCCATTATGCTACTGAAATCATCTAGTGTTAGTATCACAGCACTACCGCCATGGGTCTGTGACACTTGGGGCGCCATCCGAAATGCTATACGTGTTTCAAGTTTCGACCTCGCGTCAGGGCATCCTGTCTGGAGACAGGACATGCTCAGCCGCAGCCAGCCGAGCCCGAGGCATAGCATGTCGGCCACAGCCCTTCCACAGCGGGTCACGGCCAGCCGCTGGGCAGCCATAGAAACTTCAGCAGCACTTCCGCCATCACTGCTTGATATGCCGAGTCCCGTGACATCACTGACAGAATCAGTGGGTTTACGCTACTGCTGAGCAATGCTGCGCTGTCACCGGTGCTAGGCGTCACGGACACACACGCGTGAGGCAGCTGAATGCCTCTTCTACACTGGGGCTGCTTGTAATGAATCACGGTAGAGAGCCATAGAGCACTAAAAAATCTCTCTAGCTCTGGCCTTCTTCATAGACATCGATGAATACTTGGGTACTTATGGAAGCTCCACTACTTCCTGACATCTACATGACTTATTTTGTCCATGCAAACTTGAAAATACCACTGCTCATCCTTTTAGTTAGTGATAATTTTTGACGATGGCCACAATGGAAGTCACTGAAATCTTCAGATGACCCACAAATCTGACCAGACAGGTAATCTTATAAACGTGTATAACCTTTTATTATTCAAATGTTCAAATGTGTGTGAAATCTTATGGGACTTAACTTCTATGGTCATCAGTCCCTAGGCTTACACACTACTTAACATAAATTATCGTAAGGACGAACACACACACCCATGCCCGAGGGAGGACTCGAACCTCCACCGGGACCAGCCGCACAGTCCATGACTGAAGCGTCCTAACTTTTTATTAACAAGCGTGAGGTCTAGCAGACAGACAATTTGGAGAAGACTGTCTGTCTGACACAACTTCATACAGCAGCGACTCGGACATACAAAGAAAATGAATTGTGATTTGTCTGTTCTCCATTACTTTCTGTCTCTCGTATTGGATTAAAACGTCTGTCATCATTCACATTGAATCCGTCGCTGTTGAACTTTCACCATTTTATTGCCACACTCAAGACAAAGTAGGTGGTGAAAGGCACCGTCAGACAGATTTCGTGCATATTCGTAGAAATCAATGAACTGGTCAGCGTGGAAAATTCTTCGTCGTTACAGCCCAGTAACAGGCGTTTCCATTTAAGTTATAGTTACCGGTGATGTCTCTGTCTTGCTTATTGATCTGATGATTCTGTGCGTACGTATAGTGTTGAACACTACAGATAACTTCCGTCAAGATTGGAAGCTAATTGCGTTTCCTATTGGAGGAGAATCGCAAGAGCCCCACCTATCGAATGAATCTTAGACTTACTTAATGGGCAACATGTGAGTGAATGGAAAACAAAATCAATCGCACAGGAAACAACATCCTGAAAATTTCTTGTGTTATGTGGATGACCATTGTCCAGTTCGAGTTCTTATATTGTATTTTGCAAAAGAAGGTTGGTTTGTTTGGGGAAGGAGACCAGACAGCGAGGTCATCGGTCTCATCGGATTAGGGAAGGATGGGGAAGGAAGTCAGCCGTGCTCTTTGAAAGGAACCATCCCGGCATTTGCCTGGAGCGATTTAGGGAAATCACGGAAAACCTAAATCAGGATGGCCGGACGCGGGATTGAACCGTCGTCCTCCCGAATGCGAGTCCAGTGTCTAACCACTGCACCACCTCGCTCGGTGCAAAAGAAGGCAACCATCTATGTTTCGACATGTTTAATTACGCAGCAAGTACTCTTCAAAGTACACTCCCGCTACCCTCCTTAAGTTTGGAAAAACCAAGTGCTTATGGACAATGTAAGGGAAATACATCATAAAATTAGATTTCATTGTTCTCTAAACGTTTATTATGTTCAACCTATTCATGGCTACATTTAGATATTTATTTTAGGTCACTCAAAAATCTCCCTTTGCTGTAATCATTTCTTTGCATACTCTCGGCATGTGGCGGGCCAGTGTTGCCAGTGTTTCTGTTGGAATTAGTCTCCATTCTTGCTACAGGACCTCCGACAAGTGTGTCCCACTCTTGATCCCTCGTTTTCGGATTCTCCTGTCCAACTCATCCCATATGAGCTCGATTTGGCTACAATCAGGAGACTGGGGAGGTCATTCCACGTTTTTCTAAACGTTCTGAACCTCTAGAACTTCACATAGTTTTGACACAAAAGGGATGTATAGTTCAGGCCGTACTCTTGCTGCAAGACAAACACTTTTCCAATCAACCGACAACCAGATGCTTTGGCATTCGCTGGAGAATGACATGATAATGCTGTTTGTTTATTTTCCATTTACTTTCACCAAACGTCCGACTTCATTCCATCGAAAAGATCTCCATACCATCATAGAACCTGTCTGTGCTTCAGAGCTGAAATTACGCACTGACGAGTCAAGCGTTCACGGGGTAAACGGCGCACGATTTGACGGCCTTTACTTCCAGACATTTCGAACTTAAATTCATCAGTGAGTAAGGCTCTTTCCCAACACCCTGTTGTCCATTCTCGGTGTGTCGTAGCCCACTGAACCCCTTCTTCTTGTTAACAGTGCGCAACAATACTTTTCTTACTGCTACATAATCCTGGAGGTTGTTTTCTGCCAGGCGGCGTCTCCCTGTTGGATCAGTCACTGGTGTATCCCTAGCTGTTTTCTGTCAGCAGTCAACTCATGGGTACTTTTGAATGTATTACGTTCACTGGTGACAACCCAATACGTTTCACTGAGTTCTTATATTTTCTTGGGTGCTCCTGAGCGAGGATGATCATCGTAGGAGACTGTTGGGTTGGGTTGGGTTGTTTGAGGAAGGAAACCAGACAGCGAGGTCATCGGTCTCATCGGATTAGGGAAGGAAGTCGGCCGTGCCCTTTCAACTGAGACAACTTATTCATTCGATTGGGAAGCATTTGCCTGGAGCGATTTAGGGAAATCACGGAAAACCTAAATCAGGATGGCCGGACGCGGGATTCGACCGTCGTCCTCCCGAATGCGAGTCCAGTGTCTAACCACTGCGCCACCTCACTCGGTATGTAGGAGACTGTATCTCGATGTCGCTGTCTGGTCTTGACAACTCTGTTGGTGGAAATCTTCAATTTCTTTAATGTATATCGGAAAATGTTGCCTTTTTTGTGCAAACTAATTGTCTTTACCCGCTAATTATAAGGAATCTGGCTCTTTGGAGCCACCTTCAGTTACTTTCGCTGCGTGTACTGCCTTTTTTCGCGACATGTCCTACCTACATAGAAACGGAGCTCCAACTGATCTGAACTGTAAACAATGTACCACCACTACTGCAGCCACCTGGCCTGTTTAGCAGAACTGCATGGACAGGTAAAGTCAGTTTATATAAAACTGAGCATACCATTAAGTACCAATATGTATGTATGTATACAATAATATCTGTAAAATACTGTAAGTTTCATTATTAGTGGTTCTTTCAGTGTACTTTTCTGTATTCAAACCAATAAGTCACAATGATCATTCCCACCTTGCTCCGTTGTAATATGTAGCTTGGTGTTTCCGAATTTACAGAAGGTAGTATAGTGCATACAGCAGCCGATACTAGTGCATACAACAGCCGATACTACACGTCCATGCCGTCATAGCACTCTCGTCATACCAGGCGTTCTTCTGGTGTAAAACTTCGGCGTATACTCTGGAACGTGGTGTACATATTTAAGCGTATCATATATAGTACAACAAATTACTTGCTCACTTACCGCAATGTCATTGCTTAGACGAGGGATGTACAGACTTGCTACTACCGTAGCCGGACAATCCCTTTCTGTGCCTACGCAAGAACCGCGAGTTCATATATAACCTGTCCTGAAACATTCATTCGGTTGGGAAGCCCCTGAACCAATGCTAGCTAGACAACCCACAAGGGACCTAAGTTCCACAAGGGTCTGCTCTCTTTTTTTCTGGAGGGAATGAAAGACGAGAAAAAAAGAGCACAAGAACGAACGGTGTGGGGCGGGCAGGGGGGGTGGAGGGGGGAGGAGGGAGGGGGAGGGGCTCAATCAGATCACTGACGGGCCGCATGAGACCCGTGCTGCGGTCTGCGCATCCACGCTTTGGACCCTCCTTCGACCACAACGTCATCCACTACCTAATGCGTCGTTGGTTGGCATTGTTGAAAGTGGTGTATTGTAAAAACGTTCCAAACGTAGAAACTAATAGCTTTATAATCTTCAGCCAGTGTTGAAAGTGGTGTATTGCAAAAACGTTCCAAACGTAGAAACTAACAGCTTTATAATCTTCAGCCACTGATTCGTTTTCAAATAGCTCCTCTTCTTCTCTCGCGATGCTGAATGGCCTCGCGCAAAACAAAACCCACTTGGGACGCCAGTGATCGCAATGGGGCCGTCTACATGGTGGTGGTGGTGGTCAGTTAGGCTACTCTCAGTTCTGCTGGCATATAGACTGTCATCATCTTAGTCATAATTAAGACAAGATTCGTCCGGCAACACAATATGTTACGAAATGCCTAACTGTAACGACGAAGCAACAGCGGTGGGAGGCGTAATTAGTGTGACGAAAGTGCTGTCTAGTGTGTAGGCTACGACTGTAACAGCGAAAACCCTTAGCTCATCTGGAATACTGCGGTTTTGCTGCCTTGCAGATGAGGAATTTTTCGTCCTGCACAGACGACAGAGTTTCTAGTACACTCCAGTCTCACGAAGTGGCCACAACTACGACGCTAAACGATCCTTTGAAGGTCAGTAATTTAATTTTACTTGGAGTGGATGGGTTGAGCGTGTCTCGGAGTTTTCCCCTGTGTTTCATTCTATGGTACACCATACTTCTGTTCTTTTGACATACATACCACATAAAAATTGAGAGGGAAATATTCAGTTAGCCGCTGCGTAGTTGAAATCAGTTACATAGTGTGTACAAAATTACTGAATTTTTTTGTTGATCTGGATGCCTCATTGTACTTCTTAACCTGTTCCTGTAGATTGTAATAATCTCTTGTCCACTGTATAACTTGATTTCAACACTTGTACAGCGTATCGTTTTAGGTGAAACTTTTTCAGTACCATGGGAAACGATAAAATAATTGAAATCCAGACTTCAGGGCTTCCCATCTAACAATTAACTGGCAAGGCAAGAAGTCGTTCTCCAAGAGTTTACTTTAAATATTATGTGATTTATAGGTTTTTAATTCGCCTTCGTGGCATTACGCTTTTTATAGGTAATGTATTAATTCATTCTCAGTCAACACCCGCTTTTTACGGTACACCGCATAATCTATCTTGGAACCATGCTCTATTGATTAAGTAGAGGAAACTCCTAGGCTACTAATCCCTCCTTGTTTGTCAAAGCGTGTGAAATACTCAGTGTAACTTCGTTTGATAAATCAGTGTCGCATAACAGCCAAATATCCGAATACCTATGGAAATGGAACGTCATGGTTGACAGTTGTCAAAAAGACTATATAAGCACGCATGATTTAGTTGCTGTTGTTAATTAATGTAAGACCTTTAGGTTGATGTGGCAGAGTAATGTCCTGTTCTACTTTTTCAACAATCCTATGTTTCGACCCTTCTCTTGGTATCATCATCGTGAAGCTTTTAATGCCTGTTACAAAGAATCACCTTTTTGAAGCGGAAGAAAACTAAAATGATGCAGTTCACTCAGAAGATTTATTCATCATCAAAAGAACTGTTGATCATCTGGATTATCCTTCACTGACTACTTATTTTGTGTTACAGTGCCTTCCCCGTGACTTTACGAGGCAAGTGATCGAGCTCTCTGAAAGTATCACTGACTTTATTGTCATAATTGCATAGCAGGAGACATACAGATAGTACACGAGTGAAAACTCTGTATAAATAGATACACCCAGTCTCAGCAAAGTGTTGATTAACATTTTTTTAATATTACTTAACCATGCCGTACTGACAATGTGATGAATAAATAAACTAGAAAATCTTCTGAACGTTGCATGTCAATTCCGAAATATAGATCGCACTATCAATTTGTCTTATATATATTTTCTACTCAATACCGTAAAATAAAATCTGTGATGTTTCCAGTCCGCAATTAATAGTCTAGACATTGCATAGAGAGTAGTCGCTCTTCCAAAGGGTTAATGGTGCGTATTTCATGATCTGTGATAGGCGTATGAACCATTAGTCAAACGTCTCCTGTATTCGGTTGTGTTTGTATGTACTAGGATGTTAATGAGGATGCTCCATTGGTCTTCGGGATTATCTGTTTGGGGAATCAATTTCGTCTATTCATGACCTGTCACTCATGAGGGATAGCAGTTACTGAGAAGCTAATAGGCCAGGCGCCGCACAAGCATCCGACCGTCATGCTATTTGGTAGTCAAATGTAGTTAACCGATAGCTAACTAACTATTCTCTGGTTACCAAATTATACGATCCTCTGGAATATCTCAAGTATTTTTCTTTTATTATTACTGCAACGAATAGTGGGTTTAATGATTTGTTCCTCTAGATCCAATGGCAGAAATTCGTGGGTAATATTAACGATCGTTTACAATTCCTACTGCACACTACATACTTTTTGTCTTTGGCCACAAAGAGAGAACTCTAGCGTTATGAGTTTTACAGGGACAATCTCTAAGTTAAGTGAGTTACAATATGCAAATTTTCACTGTAAAGCATTGCGTATGGTACACCGCCAGCGGAAAAATGCTCCTGTCGGAGCACGAAAAATTCAGACATGTTCTTCTTTAAAACACTGACAGGAAAGGTGGGCACAAGTTGCTTCAGTCAAAACTTTAAGCACGCGGGCGTATTCGGCCTCTTTTACCACGGACCATTCTATATCGCTTTACCCAGCCTCTCTTTGTAGATAAGCATTCACACCCACCATCTTCTTCTCACTGTCACCCTCTGTGTTTGTCTTGCTCCCTCTGTCGCTTTCTCCCCCACTGAGTTACAGTATATCCCCAGAAGCTACCTCCTCTGTAACTTACACTGTCTCCTTTCCTCTTTCTTTCCCAATGCCACTGTCTTCACCAGCCCTCGACAGCACAGAAATTCTGAGGGGTCCAACTAATTTTTCCCCTATAATCAGACGGTTAAAATTTCGGTCCTAGATGACCCCTACCCTTTATTTACGAATTAAAGACCGGCGGTACGTTTGGGCACAGACACCCCCCCCCCCCTACTGCCCCTCCGTCCAAGCCCATGTATGGACTACCCTCATCTATATATTTCATTTCCACTATCTCATCCCTCTTTTGTTCCCACTGCTTCCATCTCCATCTGTCTCGTTTTCACTTTACTGCCACTGTCTCTCACTGACCATCAGTATCGCCTTTCTGTTTGTCTCATTCTGCTATTGTCTTCAGCCATATCTCTTCCTCTTTTCACGCCACTTCTGTTCTCCCACCATCACTCTCTCCTCACTCTTTCTCCCCCACTTGACCTTTCACCTCACTTTCCATCGTCACTGTCTCTCTGCGGCTCCCTTCCAGCACAAAAATTCGAGAATATGATCTCATGCCAAAATTTTTGTGAGAATGGCAGAATGAGGACTGTGGCGGCTGGTTCATCTCTTTTCCATCAGTCGTTTGAAGCGGAACATATTCGCGTCTGTCGTGCTCTGATAGGAGCATTTTTCCACAGGTTCCCTTCTTTTCACTGCAACAGCAAGGTGTGCTGCTTACGTAAAACGAATTCGGGGGCAGACCAAGGAGAAGGTACCTGGATTTGGTTAAGAATGATTTTGAAGTAATAGGTTTAACATCAGAAGAGGCACCAATGTTAGCACTGAATAGGGGATCATGGAGGAATTTTATAAGGGGGCTATGCTCCAGACTGAACGCTGAAAGGCATAATCAGTCTTAAATGATGATGATGATGATATACTTCGAACTTTCCGATACTTCGACACAAGTTAACGACAAATTAGTATGCTTGATATGAGGTTAACACAAAATTGTTTGTTTTACATATCTTCTGGACTGGCGTACTTTGGCCATCAATCGCAATTCATTGAAAACGCACAGGTTATGATTTCTATCTTACAAGAATAAAAATGTTATTTAAAGAAATTCACTGACTTTGCAGTCTTTCCAGTTTTACATCGTTTTGCCAGTCGTTTCAGGTTCATTTGGGGCATGTGAAGTTACATTTCAGCTCACTTTTTGTCACGACAGTGCCACTTTAGGCATATTTGTATAGAGAGGAAGTGCTAATTATAGAGAGAGGATACGTCATAAAGTTTGATTTCTGAGAAAATGGTGACTAAAACGTAGCTTGATGATCTCTGAACCCTTGCTATGATCCTAGAACCCTTTTCTTGTATTCATTACGGCAGTTAAAACTACATTTTCGCCTCGGACCGGATAATACTTTTGTGTTTTACGTGAAAATGTACAATAACTTCGAAACTCTGAATCTGTATAATGGATAATTATACCGAAAACAGTTTCAGATTTTCTATGAATATAAATTATAGAAGTGGCTATCCCCATAAATGATACTTTTTGTACACAAAAATTTGCTTTTTTCGGGATTTTCTCAGGAACCACTCATGTAAAAATGGTGCTTTTATAAGCCGGCCAAAGTCCATCCTTGACTACACCTAAAACAAAAGAACCAAACGATTTTCTCAATTTTCTTGGGCTGGAGAATGTGTTAATATTTAAATTCTGATCGTGTACTGTAGAGTAGCTACAGTATGCCCGTTCTTCACCTAACATTACCGCTGGATATATTTCGTAAACCACATCAAATACTGACGAATCGATTCCACAGACCGAACGTGAGGAGAGGGGCTAGTGTAATTGGTTAATACACAACATAAAATGCACGGAGGTATGTTTTTTAACACAAACCTACGTTTTTTTTAAATGGAACCCCGTTAGTTTTGTTAGCACATCTAAACATATAAACAAATACGTAATCAGTGCCGTTTGTTGCATTGTAAAATGTTAATTACATCCGGAGATATTGTAACCTAAAGTTGACGCTTGAGCACCACTCCTCCGCTGTTCGATCGTGTGTATCGGAGAGCACCGAATTACGTAGGGATCCAAAGGGAACGGTGATGGACCTTAGGTACAGAAGAGACTGGAACAGCACATTACGTCCACATGCTAACACCTTTTTATTGGTCTTTTTCACTGACGCACATGTACATTACCACGAGGGGTGAGGTACATGTACACACGTGGTTTCCGTTTTCAATTACGGAGTGGAATAGAGTGTGTCCCGACATGTCAGGCCAATAGATGCTCAATGTGGTGGCCATCATTTGCTGCACACAATTGCAATCTCTGGCGCAATGAATGTCGTACACGCCGAAGTACATCTGGTGTAATGTCGCCGCAGGCTGCCACAATACTTTGTTTCATATCCTCTGGGGTTGTAGGCACATCACGGTACACATTCTCCTTTAACGTACCCCACAGAAAGAAGTCCAGAGGTGTAAGATCAGGAGAACGGGCTGGCCAATTTATGCGTCCTCCACGTCCTATGAAACGCCCGTCGAACATCCTGTCAAGGATCAGCCTAGTGTTAATTGCGGAATGTGCAGGTGTACCATCATGCTTATAGCACATACGTCGACGCGTTTCCAGTGGGACATTTTCGAGCAACGTTGGCAGTTCATGCTGTAGAAACGCGATGTATGTTGCAGCTGTTTGGGCCACTGCAATGAAATGAGGACCAATGAGGTGGTCGCCAATGATTCCGCACCATACATCTACAGTCCACGGTCGCTGTCGCTCTGCCTGTCTGAGCCAGCGAGGATTGTCCACGGACCAGTAATGCATGTTCCGTAGATTCACTGCCCCGTGGTTTGTGAAACTCGCTTCATCGGTAAACAGGTAGAACTGCAACGCATTCTCTGTTAATGCCCATTGACAGAATTGGACTCGATGATTAAAGTCATCACCATGTAATTGCTGATGAAGCGACACATGAAACGGGTGAAAGTGGTGACGATGCAGTATGCGCATGACACTACTTTGACTCAGTTCACCGGTTCTCGCAGTGTCCCTTGTACTCATATGTGGGTTCATGGCCACAGCAGCTAACAAACCAACTGCACCCGCTTCTCCTGTGACGGGCCTGTTACAGACCCGTTTGCGTGCTACGACTATACCTGTTGCATGCAGTTGGCGGTAGATGTTCTGCAATGTGCGGCACGTTGGATGCTCTCTGTCCGGGTACCGTTCTGCATACACCCTGCAGGCTTCAGCTGCGTTTTGTCGACACTCGCCATAGATAGTATCATCTCCGCCTTTTCAGAGTTCGAATACACCATGGTCACAGTTTCTACAACACTACACTATCACAGACGTCTGGTAACAAGGTGTACTACAGTTGGTCTGCGTGCGGAGACGAATGCAGAATAACAATAGCAGCAAGCGCTACATGCGGACACTGCGACAGCTAGACCAAACCACAACAGTGCACTACAGCCACACTCGTAAACACGGTCGTCATCGTAAACATGTCCCTGCAGATGCTGCTCGCCGACCGTGGCACGTGTTTGTTACAACACGCAACTGAACGTCGGAGGTTTCAAGCGTCAACTTTAGTTTACAATATCTCCGGATGTAATTAACATTTTACAATGCAACAAACGGCACTGATTACGTATTTTTTTATACGTTCAGATGTGCTAGCAAAACTAACGTGGTTCCATTTACAAAAACGTAGGTTTGTGTTAAAAAGCCGGCCAGAGTGGCCGAGAGGTTAAAGGCGCCACAGGCTGGAACCGCACGACCGCTACGGTCGCAGGTTCGAATCCTGCCTCGGGCTTGGATGTTTGTGATGTCCTTAGGTTAGTTAGAATTAAGTAGTTCTAAGTTCTAGGGGACTTATGACCACAGCAGTTGAGTCCCATTGTGCTCAGAGCCATTTGAACCAATCTTTTGTGTTAAAAAACATACTTCCGTGCATTTTTGTATGGTTTGTGTGGTGTCACCGCCAGACACCACACTTGCTAGGTGGTAGCCTTTAAATCGGCCGCGGTCCGTTAGTATACGTCGGACCCGCGTGTCGCCACTGTCAGTGATTGCAGACCGAGCGCCGCCACACGGCAGGTCTAGAGAGACGTCCTAGCACTCACCCCAGTTGTACAGACGACTTTGCTAGCGATGCTACACTGACCAATACGCTCTCATTTGCCGAGACGATAGTTAGCATAGCCTTCAGCTACGTCATTTGCTACGACCTAGCAAGGCGCCATAGCATTTGAGATTTATATTGTGAAGCATGTACAATCAAAAGCGATGTTCTACAATTATAGATTAAAGTTAAGTATTACAGCAACTGCGTCCGTTTCTCTAAGTTCTCATTTCCTTGTAATGTTCCAGACCTCACGCCAATCTGCGTGAGCATAAAAGCGTGCATTTCGGCCTCCTCTAGCAACACGGTGTTGGCTCTTCTGCCAACACTTCAGTTTGTATTAAACAATTACACTAGCCCCTCTCCTCAAGTTCGGTCTGTGGAATCGGTTCGTCAGTATTTGATGTGGTTTACGAAATATATCCAGCGGTAACGTTAGGTGACTCACCCTGTATATAGACACAAATAGTTGCTAGGACAGGAGCTATCCAAAATGCTTGACCCCTTATCTCCGTGATCAACAAAATGGCTCTGAGCACTATGGGACTCAACTTCTGAGGTAATTAGTCCTTATCTCCGTGATCAACAAAATGGCTCTGAGCACTATGGGACTCAACTTCTGAGGTAATTAGTCCCCTAGAACTTAGAACTAGTTAAACCTAACTAACCTAAGGACATCACAAACACCCATGCCCGAGGCAGGATTCAAACCTGCGACCGTAGCGGTCTTGCGGTTCCAGACTGCAGCGCCTTTAACCGCACGGCCATGTGATCAACAGAACCTGAGATATGATCCCCTGAAAAATTGCATTTTCATCCGCGGCTTTTTGGTACATACTTGAACCGTTCACTATCGCGCACGATAGCAGTAGTTGCCTTAGAAAAGGAAATAACATTACAACCATTTCTGGTCTAAGATATTTTAAAAGGTCATTCAGCAGCAACTATCTTAGATCAATGTGTATTTTATCCGAATTTCGAATCCAATTTGATTTTATTTTATTATTTAAAAATTTAGAAAATGACTTTTATCTTAATGACATGGATGTTTATATATGTGTTTGGAGAGAGAAAGAGATAGAGAGAGAGAGAAAGAGAGAGAGAGAGAGAGAGAGAGGGAGGGAGAGATTGAGACTTTAAGTCGTAACTGGTATCTGAATTTTGGTTGCTGCCTTCTTAAATGATCAGCTTCTGCACCAGTTGGTGATGTATTATAATTTGGAGGAAGTTATTGTTCTTTAAGATTTAAAGTACGACTCTGTTGGTTACTTGGCCGTATTGCGGATAACTTTGAGCTCAAGTTTTCGCAGCTTATCATACCTATGAGACCACCGTTGTAAGTAAATACGATCAAACAGCACACAAACTTCCTTCAAACTACACGTCCTGCTACATCGAACTTGGTCAGTGGAGTTCAGCACCATATTATTGTGAAAGATCATAATCCAGTTACTGTAATTAAGAAATTATGAGAGGTTGTTACGTATTGAATGAAAACTCTAGAGAATGCATTTCCTTTCCTGTATTTTAGTGAGCTTTGTACACTTACAATTCTGTCGATTGATAGACGGCGCCAACAATGAAGTTCACCTCCTTTTCCAAAGACAAGATATTTCTATTCTTCACTTCCAGAAAATTTGTATACATAAATGTCTGGCAACTCTTACACATACTTTACTCAGTTTTATCACTACAATAGCAATTTTCATTACATGTAACAATACGTTCTGAGCAATGGCCTAACAACACGTCCTCTTTCCACAAGACACAGATCAACACTCCTCTTTTTTAATAAATCAATTGTCTTTTTTTTATTTTAGAGCCCATACTCAAAGATTCACAACTACTATCGTTGTGGGGATTGCGCGTTAAAGATTTTCTCGCTCTCCAGCTGCGCTTCACTTCACTTCAAGTACTTTTTGAATCACATTTACATTTACGGTATTTACATACATTACTGAGATTTTCAGAGTAAAATCAGTCGCAAATTACTTAAAAAGAAGTGCAGTGAGGCTCACATAACATTACAATTTTACTATTGTCATATTTCTTTAGTTTTTCAGAGGCTGAAAAATACTAAAAGGTATGTACTTATTTTTTAAAAATGAAATTTTGAAAGCAGTGAGCATACATGTATTATCGGCGTTGGGGATCCATTTTATCCTTTTTTTAGTATTAAGAGGAGATGCACTTCTGATCAAAAGACAACTGGGCACCCACAACAGCATCTACAACCACTTGACAGACATCCAAATTTCTGAACAAGAAGAAAAGTAGCAGACTGAGTTACTATGGCAAATAATGTGTTAGAATTAATTTTCTCCCAAGGAAATGAAGGCAACACCAAAATCAATAGCATGCACTCAAATGTCCGGAACCCAATAAATTATAATAATTAGATCAACAAACGAATTAAGTTCCTCTCCTTTAGTGTTTTAAATGTTGACATTTCTTATTCCTTTTCTTGCTACGTTGTTATTATCATTCGTAATTCATACTTTTCTCTATTTCCAATTTTATCTGTATAACTGTACAATACATAGTGTGTTCCAGAATGAGATTTTCACTCTGCAGTGGAGTGTACGCTGGTATGAAACTTCCTGGCAGATTAAAACTGTTTGCCGGACCGAGACTCGAACTCGGGACCTTTGCCTTTCGCGGGCAAGTGCTCTACCAACTGAACTACCCAAGCACGACTCACGCCCCATCCTCACAGTTTTACTTCTGCCAGTACCTTGTCTCCTACCTTCCAAACTTTACAGAAGCTCGTCTGCGAACCTTGCGAAAGGCAAAGGTCCCGAGTTCGAGTCTCGGTCCGGCACACAGTTTAAGTTGCCAGGAAGTTTCAGTTACATAGTGTGTTGTTCTTAATCGAGCTACTCTACATACATTTCCATTACTAAAAATTGATTGGATATAAATATTTTCCTTATTTCTGTTATTCTTTCCTTAAAAAATATTTGTTTTGTTTGTTCGTTCCTACACTGCTTTTTTAATATGTTAAAAATTGACATTTACTTCGGTATTACGTATATCCTATGCACTTTCACAAATATTTTCAGTACTTCTCCATCTTCATTCGTCATTGACCTATGTTGTGCACAGAATTTTTCTGGTAATTCTTTAGTCTTGTGACTCTGGTCTGTCCAGTTTATGAGTTAGTGTCAAGCACCAGGTATATTTTAAACCATTTCTCCTATCCGTGTTCTATGGAGGCGCTCAATGGAAAGCGAACAAGTTTGCAAGGGACCTGCTACTTGCTACTGACGCGATGTACACCATGTCAGTTTACGATAAAGTTTCTCTGTAGTCAGTAAGTAATTAAGTGATACCTTTAGCGGGTGAAACAGAAAGATTTACGCTACCTATATAAAGTGTGGGCTTTAGAAGAAGATAGTGTAGTACTGGCTTGAAGAAAAAAACCATTACTTCACTGTGGATTAAGAAGGAACGGTGTGGAATTGTTATGTAGGAGTGAAGAAATATTCTTCTCTTCTTCTTGCTGTCCCCCTCAGGAATGTTGTCGTACATCTCGATAGTATAGCGGTTTAGTATTAGACACTGTTTTGTAAGAGTTAATAAGAATAATGTCAAAAGTTCATGAAACTATACAAAAGAGGCATTATGAAAACACCGCACTGTATCCGATAATGTTTCCATCAAGTGCCTATCGGTGAGAAGGAGTACTCTGCACAATGGGTTCTAATCATCAGTTTGAAATAATCAAAGCTCTACCATGAAATTTGATGATGAAGTTAGTTATTCTCTACAAAGTTATCCATCAATGCGACATTCTCTCTTAACTATGGCAGACTTGGCGGAGACATTGGTTGAAGGAGTTTGCATTTTGGATGTCCACATAACTTTCCACCTCAAAAATTATCTCTTTGTCATTCTGATAGTGCGTACCTTGCAAAATGGTTCTTTATCCTACATAAGGGGGAAAAGTCACTGGGCGCCATGTACCGAGAACGCTGGGAAGGGGAGGGGGGGGGGGAGGGGGGAGGGGCGGAGGGCCAGTGGAAGGAGGATGAAAAATTTGATAGCCCAGAAAAGTAGCTCGTTGGACTGTATCATCTGCAGAATGAACTGGGGTGTCGTCGTGGAACAAAACATTACCTTGGATAGCTTCTCGCAACGCTTAGTCTTGAGAGTTTTCTGTACTGTCATCTAGACAAGTAGTTAGCATGCTCGTGTCATCGTTTGTCCCTTACGAACATAATGTATTAAGACCAGACAACTGCAATCCCAAGTAAGACTCAGCATCACACTTCCACTGCTGCCGTTGCTCCTTTGTATCGGGGTCGTGGCGGTGCACAGAGCGGTGGTCCATTGTCATTAGCCATTGTCATTGGAAGACTGAAGAAGTCTGGGTTGGCCCTTACACTGGTTGCAACATTTCCGCTTCTTTCCGGGCTTGATTTTTTTTTTAAATTGATTGTCACCAATCGTGGAATCTAGCGACCGGCAACCTTTGTCATTGTGATAATATCTAGCAAGATGTCGAAAAGTGTACCATGACTAATTTTCTCACTTTTTCACAACAATTTCGATTGTGATACGCCGATTTTGGATCACAAAATCCTCCACTTTACTAGCGGCTCCCGGTTCTCCCCGTTCTTGTTTATTTAGTCTTGTTGGTCCACTCTCAACGCGTCTGCGCCCCCTGACCGGCGTGTCACATGAATATTATCGAAGTGTAGCTGAAAAAGAAAACAGCTTTTTGGAGATAATAATTAAAATAGTGATTACTTCTGCATCTATGCTCCGCAACCTACATTACTGCGTCTGGCAGAGGTTACTTTGTGAACCTCTCTCCGTTCAGCTTTTTCCTGTTCCAGTCTCGAATGGTTCACGAGAACAACGACTGCTGGTAAGGTTCGGCGTAAGCTCGAAATCTTTAGGTTTATCTCCGTTGACTTTTTGCGAGATGAACATAGGAGGAAGTTACATATTGCTTTACTTATCTAGGAACGTCCACTCTCGTAACTTCAACAGTAAAGCACACCGCGAATCGCAACGCCTCTTTCGCAGTGTCAGTTATTCATGTATGCTCAGCATCTCCGTCAGGCTTTCGCACTTCCTAAATCAACGTGCAACTAAACGCGCTGCTCTTCTTTGGATCTTCTCTATTTCTTCTATCAGTCCTATCTGGTAGGGATTGCAAACTGACGAGCAATATACAGATATTGGTGGGCCGAATATTTTGTAAGCTACTTCCTTTACTTATCCAACATATTTCCTGAAGTTCCTCCAGTGAGTCTCAATCAGGCATCTGCTGTACTTGCGATTAGTAATATTCGATCATTTCAGTTTAAATCGGTTCGAACGCGAACTCCTAGATGCATTACGGATGTGCGGTTTCCAATAATCGTTCTGCAGTCGTGTAATTATAGTAAGGTGGACCATTCCGCCTGTTTCTGCGCAGTAAGCTACAGTTACATCGGCCGAGGGTCAACAGCAAAGACCTGCACCGAATGTCGATCGTCTGCAAGTATTCCTGCACTTCGCTGCAGCTATCTAGCGCAGACATCGTATGTGGTCATTTTCACTGAAAATCTCATCTTCCGTCATTCCTACACTTACTGGCCATTGAAAATGCTGCACCAAGAAGAAATGCAGATGATAAACGGGTATTGATTGGACAAATATATTATACTAGAACTGATATGTGATTACATTTTCACGCAATTTGGGTGCATAGATCCTGAGAAATCAGTACCCAGAACAACCACCTCAGACCATAATAACGGCCTTGATACGCCTGGGCATTGAGTCAAACATAGCTTGGCTGGCGTGTACAGGTACAACTGCCCATGCAGCTTCAACATGATACCACAGTTCATCAAGAGTAGAGACTGGCGTATTGTGACGAGCTAGTTGCTCGGCCACAATTGACCGGACGTTTTCAGTTGGTGAGAGATCTGTAGAATGTGCTGCCCAGGGCAGCAGTCGAACATTTTCTGTGTCCAGAAAGACCCGTACAGGACCTGCAACATGCGGTCGTGCATTATCCTGCTGAAATGTAGGGTTTCGCAGGGATCGAATGAAGGGTAGAGCCACGGGTCGTAACACATCTGAAATGTAACGTCTACTGTTCAAAGTGCAGGTCATCTTCGTGGCGTAGCAATTTTAATGTCCAGTAGTGTATTACGTGTGTCGTACCTTTTCTTTCGGGCACATCCGAAAGGACAGACACCATCCATTTATGATTCAGGAGCCGTTTGTTTACAAACTGAAAGTGTATTATTGATCCCAGCCGCATGAGGGCACTGAAACAATTCAACAAAGATAACAAGTGGAAACATGAGCCGGATCAGGATTCGAACCCAGAGTTCCTGCCTGACGCGATCGGTCACTCTGACCGCCTCGGCAATCCGAGCACGAGTCCCATCCGACCCAAATTCTCAGCTTACCACACACTATTTCCTTGTGCACCGCCGCGCCCACCATGGAGATCCACGTTCGAGTCTTTGTCCGAAACAAGCTTTCACTCGTCACCATCGAATTATTTCGGTGCCCTCGTGCGGCTGAGATCGATAATTCACTTTAATCTTTTACCTTTCCATTTCCCTCTCTTCCGCGACCGTGTTTAGCGTCTGGACGGCAGTGCAGTCCCGTGGCGGCAGTAGCTGTGGAATGACACGATCGGCCAGAGAGTCGCTCTGTCACGCGGCATCTGCCGAGCAGTCTGCGGAATACGGATATAAATGTGTAATGCATGCAGATGAACCGGTAGCCTCCCGGCAGCGGCAGGTAAATGAGTTAGCGGAACTCTGCAGGGCGGAGCCACAGCGGGCGCAAAGTGTGCCGCGTCGGCTGGCCGGCTAGAAGCGAGCACCGGGGCGGCCGGAACAGGGCACGTGCGCCGCCTCGGGAGATTCCCGTCACGGAGCCGCGACGCAATATCGCTGGCCACATCTGCAGCGCCTCCAGTTATTAAACAGCCGCCGTAGCCGCGGCCGGCGCTCCCCAGCCCAGCTCCGGTGTATAAATTCCTGCGGCTCAGCCGGCCAGGTTTGAGCACGCCGCTAGGCCAGTGCCGCTACGTGACCGCCCGACCAGATCACCTCCTACCGATGCCGAACCCCCGAAATCTTGCGACTGTGGATCCTCAGAGCTCTCTTTCATTTCCGGTGATCTGCTCATGTCGGAGCCGAACTTTCGATGCTTTTTCGGTCGAATTGCTGGAGTGCTGACTGACGTATCATTCCTTTCACGTTACCGTGTTTCTGAGGTGACACGATTTTTTACAATGAGGTCGCAAAAGTCACGGGATGCCTCCTAACATCGTGTCATACCTCCTTTTGTTCGGCGTACTGCAGCAGCTCGACATGACAAGTCGTTGGAAGTCCCTTGCAGAAATACTGAGCTCGCTGCTTCTGTAGTTGTCTATAATTGTGAAAGTGTGAGCTGGTGCAGGTTTTGTGCACAAACTGACCTCTCTATTACGTCACCTAAATGTTCAAAAAAAAAAAAAAAAAGGTTCAGATGTCTCTGAGCACTATGGGACTTAACATATAAGGTCAGCAGTCCGATAGACCTTAGAACTACTTAAACCTATCTAACCTAAGGACATTACACACATCCATGCCCGAGGCAGGATTCGAACCTGCGACTGCAGCGGCCGCGCGGTCCCAGACTGAACCACCTACAACCGCTCGGCCACTCCGGCCGGCCCTAATTGTTCGATAAAATTCATGTCGGGAGATCTGGGTGGACAAATCATTCGCTTGAATTGTCAAGAACGTTCTTCAAAAACATCGAGAACAATTGTGACCATGTGACGTAGCGCACTGTCAACCATAAAATTCCATCACTTTTTGGGAACACGAAGATCATGAACGGCTGTAAATCGACTCCAAGTAGCCGAATGTAACTGTTTACTATCAATGAAAGGTTCAACTGGACCGGAGGAGCCACTCCATTCCACGTAATCACAGCCCACACAGCCAGCAGGAGTTACCGAGCGGTTCTAGGCCCTTCAGTCTGGAACCGCGTGACCACTACGGCCACCGGTTCGAATCCTGCCTCGAGCATGGATGTGTGTGATGCCCTTAGGTTAGTTAGGTTTAAGTCCCATAGTGCTCAGAGCCATTTGAACCATTTTTGAACAACCCAAACCGTTATCGAGTCACCACCAGCCCGCACAGTGCCTTGTAGTCAACTTGTGTCCATGGCTCTGTGGGTCTGCGCTACACTCGAACCCTACCATCAGCTGTTAACAACTAAAATCGGGGCTCATCTGACCAGGACACGGTTTTCAAGTAGTCTAGCGTCCAACTTATATGGTCATGAGCCCAGGAGAGGCGATCACACGCTGACGTGGTGTTAGCGAAGGGACTCGCTTCCGTCGCCTGCAGCCATAGTCAATTTCGCCACACTGTCCAAGCGGATACGTTCGTCGTACGTCGCACATTGATTTCTGCGGTTATTTCACGCATTGTTGCTGTTCTGTTGACGCTGACCACTCTACGCAAACGCCAGTGCTCTCGGCCTTTATGTGAGGGCCGTCTGGCACTGCGTTGACCGTGATGAGAGGCAATGCATGAGTTGTGGTATTCTACGCACACTATTGACCCGGTGAATCTCGGAACGTTGAATTCGCTAACGATTTCCGAAATGGAAAGTTCCGTGTATCTAGCTGCAACTACTATTTCGCGTTCAGAGTCTCTTTATTGCCGTCGTGTTGCCATAATCACGTCGTAAACCTTTTCACATGAATCACCCGTGTACAAGTAACAAGTCAGCCAATGCAATGCCCTTTCATACCTTGTGTGCGCTCTGCTACCGCAACCTGCATATGTGCATATCGCTATCCGACGACTTTTGTCACCTCTTTGTACTTTTCCTCAAACGTTGACAGGTCCTGGTGGGGGCCCTTAACGACGGTCAACCATACATGAATTACTTGACAAATATTTTTATTTTATAAACTAGGCACAGTCTCCGTTTCTTCCATTCCAATGCCTATGCTCAGTCACAATATGCAGTAACCACCCACAGGCTGCAGGTGGTAGCACTAGCAGTTGCAGGGCATATAAAGCGTGTCGGGGGAAGCTGAAAACAGTGCAGCCATTGTTGTAATGCGGAAACGAAGCGATTATCTGACGTGAACCTGGGGTTTCGGGCCGTAGGAGCGAGCATTTGCAAAACGGCTGAGTTTATATGCTGTTCGCGTTCCGCCGTGGTTAAAGTATACCGTGCGTGGCAAAATGGCACTACTGAAAGCCGGCGACGAGGCAACTGTGGTGCAACACAGGTCGTTGATGTCAGGGGTAAACGACGGCTGCAGGACGTCTACGGGGGAACTGACGTGCACCTGTAGAAAAAGTGACTACCCAGATGAACCAAGGGACTACCAACAGTATCTGATCAACGACTGCTCAGCGAGCATTGCTCCGTATGCGTCTTGCGTCAGGCGTCTGGTTCATGCGCCCATGCTGACTGCATGATTGATGTTCATCAGCGACGAAGGCTGGAATTTGCACGCCAGTACGGCAACTAGACGTCTCAATCAGCCTTTTCAGATGAATCACGTTTTATGCTGCATTGAACAGATGTACGTTCGCGGCTACAGTGTGAAACGTCTGAAAGTAAACACCCTGCACCAGTCGTCGGAAGGGTCCAGGCCGGAAAAGGAAGAATTATGGTCTGGGGTATTTTTTGGTGGCATTTCCTAGATGATGTCGTCATTCTGGAAGGCACAAAGCATCAACGCAGGCATAAGGTATATCCGAGATAGATGGACCAATTTCTTCCTTCAGCATAAAACAGGGCGTTCTTAATATTTTTTTAATTCTGGCAGTATGTTCGTATAGAGTATCATATAAATTTAAGTACGATATATTATTGAGACTCTGCCACTTAAAATACAAGAAATATGATAAAATGAAAATATACATGAGTAATCCATTTCATAGTTGTATGGGTGAAATGGACTAGTGTATTGGGAGAGAGGGACCATATAAAAATTGTTATTCATAGGGAATAGAGTGAATTAAAATTAAGTAGTTTTATTTGAAATACGTTATAATGAATACGTAATTATACTGTTATATGCTTTAGTTCAAGACACTTTTATCAGTTTGTTCCAAATATTGATTGAACGCTGGCTTTTCTAATGAGTTGGTTTTGTTCAAGCATTAGGCTATATTTCTCTCAACACTGTAGATACGTTTATTACCAGAAGTTGAAGAACATTCATGTGGCATTAATGACCAGGAAACACACTGAATCCAATCATCATTTTTATTCTTCTAATAATTTCCGGGTATGCAGCCGGATCCCGTCGACATTCTGCCACGATATTTCGGCCCAGAGACTTCCGGCCATCATCAGGTGAGTACACAACTACTGAAGAGCCCAGGTGCAGTCGCGGTATTTATGCCGAATCTCGCGCATGCGAAATGTACTGGCATCCTACAGCGCATGTGTCAGGCGCTGACATGCGCAGCATAGCTGAGTTGTACGTGCTGCCCTCGGTGGTGAAAATAAAGGTTCATCTAGTCATTGAGTATCGAATGACACTGTCGATTCCGCTGTGATTGTATAATTTTAATAACAGGATTCCAATTTATATCCAGCTGAAAGCCGTTGTCACGATTTATAAGATTACTGGCAAGACGTATTTCCACTGATTACTTGATTACGGAGTCCCAAAAACCGGAAACCGGGGCTAAAATTTTTGTTCCATTGTATTCCATTGAATGTCCCAATGAAATACAGTGCTCTGCTACTGCCGATTTTGACGGTTGCCGCAGACGGGTGTATCTTTCATGTTCTGTACATCGTTCATGGACAGTTCTTGTCGTCTGGCCAATACATGCAGAGCCACATTCACAGGGAATTTTGTAGACGCCTGCTTTCTTCAGTTGTAAATCGTCTTTAACGGATCCAACAAGGGCCCGGTTCTTTGCTGGTGGACGGAAGATAACATTGATTTTATTTTTCTTCAGTAATCGGCCTATTTTCGACGACACATGGCTTAATCAATAGAAGAAATACGTAATAATTCATTCAAAACTTATATCTGTGTTGGATTAGAAGCAGTCAGTTTTGAAGTGGTAATGTAGAAAGTCTTATGTTTGGTGGCAGCGGAGTCCGGAGCTGTGTCAGTGAAGGAACCTGACTTGTGCTGATGTCTCTGCTCTTTTGACGTGATTGGGATCACTAGGTCTTTTTATGAGCTCTTAAGTAGTTGATTGGCATAGTGTTCCATTTGTTAGCACAGACGTTTCTGTTGACAAATAAGCATAGTATGCGACTACGCCCGTCGTCACTAGGATTACTCCACATGCCTTGAAGCTAAATTTAATTTCACTCCGTCTCTCCCACTTTAAAAGAAGTGTTCAGTCTGTCCTGAAGAACACTGATCCATCTCTCCCGATCGTCTGGAAGAGTCGTACAACCTTGGTTGCCATTTTAGGCTAGTTTTATGCCAAACAGTTGCCAAGCTCTTAGTGAAAAAACTATTTCGATACTGTGCAAAGTAAACTTCCGTACTAAAATTGTGTAACTACATGATGAAACTTTTCGGCTTACCAGAATAGAGAACGTAATTTTCTTCAAAACTAACACGAAAATTACAGCAACAGTTTTGCACCACGTTTCCTCACCAAAGAGCTGCCTCGCAAGCAGCGGGAGCTGCTCGCTAACGGTGCATTTGTGAAATACGCCACTGGCCTATCTTATCTAACAGTCCGATTATCCCGGACTTGCTCTACCTCTTCCTTGGGAACCATATCCACCCCTACATGTAGTTTGCTTTCCCTTTACGGGATGACATTTGCCAGCAGGACAACGCAACCTGCCACACAACTCGTAGTGTTCGTGCGTGTTTCTAAGAGCACCAGGATGATTTTAGCATACTCACCTAGCCACCAAACTTCCAGGATTTAAACCCAGTCGAGAATCTATAGGAGTACCTCGATAGCACTGTTGGCGCCATAGATTCTCAACTGAGAAACCTTGCGCAGCTGACCACGGCACTCGAGTCGGCATGGCTCCGTAATTCCTGTCGGTCCCTCTGAGAACCTCACGGACTCTCTTCCTGGACGTCTCGCAGCGGTGCGCACTGCGAAAGGTGGTTATTCAAGCTTTTGACAGATGGTAACATTAATGTGATTGAACAGTGTAGAAAGACAGCCACTCTGGAACGCGTACCTTTCATAATACAACTCTTGAACTTCGTTGGGAACGATGGACTCCAGTAAACTGGTTGTAACAGTCTGGATATACATCAGGTACACTTCGCAATATTTCCAGTTCTTATCTGTCGCCTTGAAACGATCATGATGGCTATTCGCCGCAAAAGATAGCGCTTAGTCTTGGCTTCGTTTATGAGGTGATGCAGCTAGTTTCAGATTATAGAAAATTTAAGATGTACTTTGCAATAAAGAGCGCTTCAGTATTATTTCAGATGCCTGATTTTTGTTTGGTGCTGTAAGTCTTTCCTCAGCACGGCCACAATCCCTAGTGATTATAAGAAATGATGACACAATCTGTTTCTCGTTAAAGTTGCTAACCCAGTAATCCAATATTGCTTAACAACACTCTTTCATGAGCATTCCCAGCAGCGAACCAATTTATGCACTCTACATCTCATTCGGCTGACGAAACTTTACACTTGCTAGCGTAATCGCCTTCGGCCATCACATACGCGTCCGTTCTCTTTAATCAGTGAATACAACTCTAAAAAATGGCCCTCCTGATGCAATTACAATTCAATTATACTTTTAACGGAATACGAAACCCATTTATCGATGTTCTTTGCAGTAACCGTAGGCTCGCGAATGCTCACTGAGATTGCCGCCAGTCGACTCTAATAATGGGTATTTCTTACCAATGGCGTTACACCTACATCAACATACATACTCCGCAAGCCACTCTATGCTGTATGGTGTAGGATACGTTATACCACTACTAGTCACTTCCTTTCCTTTTCCACTCGCAAATAGAACGAGGAGGGAACGTTCGTCTACATATTTCTGTATGAGCCCTAATTTCTCTTATCTTCGCTGTCTTTGTGCTACATGTACTTTGGCGGCAGTAGAACTGATCTACAGTCAGCTTCAGGTGCCGATTCTCCACATTTTCTCAGTATTGTTTCGCTTAAAGAACATCGTTTTCCCTCCATGGATTCTAATTCGAAATAATGAAGCATCTCCTTAATAAGTGCGTGTTGATCGACCCTACCGGTAAGAAATCTCGCAGTCCGCCTCTGAATTGCCTTCCTTTAATGCGACCTGGTGGGAATCCGAAACTCTCGAAAAGTACTCAAGAATGGGTCAATACATGGCTTCCTTTAAAGATGAGCTACACTTTCCTAAAATCCTCCCAACAAGCCGAAATCGACCATTCGCTTTCCCTGCCACCGTTATGAGGTGCTAGTTCCATTTCACATCGTTTTGCCACGTTACGCCTGGATATTTAATCGACGCGGCTGTGTCAAGCAGGACGTTATCAGTGCTGTATTAGAATATTATGGAACTGTTTTCGTGTTCATCCGCATTAATTTTCATTTTCCTGTATTTAGAGCAAACCGCCATTTATCCTCCCAACTAGATATTTTGTACACCATAGCAACCACTCATTGCGACTGCCGCTTCTCGACTCTAGCCAGAAATGATATTGGAGTTTCTGCCGATAACCTTTCGGCCTATCAGGGGCAGAAAAAGTCTTGCGGCCTTATAGGCTCTGCTTACCACAGCCAATGAGAACCGAATATCCTATCTCCAGGTCAATGAAAACACTTGCCCACATTTCATCTCTTCTTTTGATGTCCCTGTGATTGAGGTCAGAACCATGATGTACAATGTTAAAATTAAGCGGTTTTCTTATCAGTGGCAGAAAAAAATATTTCAGACTTACCACCACTCAGAATCGAGACGAAAAAGGACTTATGAAGCAGCTTAAAGTACGTTAATGGAACATCCCCTTTTACTGGGGCTTTGATTCCACACTTTTCGCAGTCGAAAAGGACAGCGCCTAGTCCGATGAGCAGCAAGAGGACGTCCTTGACTACCTTTGACACTGCTGACACCCTTAGACGTTTCGACCTTTCTCTAAAGTCATTGTGGGGCTGTATCTCAATTAAACGTGATCACGGCGCTTCGGAGTGCAGCGCGACGGAAACTTTTGCTCTTTTGCACAGGAAGTAACCACTAGTGACCGTTCAAAATGATTAGACAAAATCTGAAGGTGGTCCGAAGCCCCAAGGGTACTTACGCTTTTTCAGCACCCCTGTGTTGCGCCCTCTTGTGGTGAAATCACAGGGGAATACAACATTAATATGTGCATGGATAAAGCGCGGCAATAGGCCGCTGTAAGACCCCCAGTTCGGCAACGCCTTCGATACCACCTACGCAAGTTCCGTTTAAGTATTTACCAATTTACCTGTCAAACTTCGACACCAATACATCCTGGTGCCTACTCTGGCTCCTGAAGGTAGGCAAACTCCTTTCAGAAGGTGTCTAAGTGATTGCCTAGCCCTCATGCGCCAGATCAGCCCCTAGGCTGAATTGGTGTCGAAATATCTGACAGGTACAGCTTTAACTTGCTCAAAATAGGTGCGTGGGTAGCAACGATTGGTTTGCGGAACTGTGGGGTCTTAAAGATGCCCTCTGCATTTTTCTCACACATGTGAATGTAGCACTCCTCCGTGATCACGCCGTAGAAAGGCGTAAAACAACAATGTTGAAAAAGCGTAAGCACCCTTTGCTGCTTCGGATCATCTTCAAATTTCGTCGACTAGTTTTGAACGGCGCTAGTGGTTTCATCCTGTACACGACAGAAAAAATTTCTGTCGCGCTGCTCTCCAAATTTTTGGCGATCACGTGCCATTGGGATAAAGCTTCACAAAGTCCTTAGTAAAGGTTTTAAACGTCAGAGAGTGTGAGCAGCGTCAAAGGTTGTTAAGAATGTCTTACTGTATCTCATCGCACTAGGAACGGTCGTTCTGTACCGCGAATGTTGTCAGAATCAAAGCCCCAAGGAAAGGAATGTTGCATTGACGCCATTTGTACCACCCCTAAGGCCTTTTCGTCTCGATTCTGAACGGCGGTGTGTATGAAATGATTTCAGCAGCCACCCATAATAAAACCGCGTGATTTCAACTCTGGTTGTCGTGGTTCTGACCTACATCGCAGGGATTTCAAAAGAAGGGGTTGTGACGACCTCCTCATCACGTGGCCAGAGTCGAGAAGCGGCGGCTGCAATGAGCGTTCCGTTTGTTGTACGGGAAGGAGTCCTCGTCGCTTTGTGACAATATTTTCATCGTACAACACGCCCTCGGTGGCTATGGACAGAAATTTGGTAAAATTTGATACCAATGTGACATCATTAACGTATTTATAGGTCACATTAACTTCTGAACTGTACCCTTAATTTCACATGTGCCGACACCTTGAACTCTGAAGCATCGCCGAGCCCAAGGGTGATGTTGCAGGGAACCACGAGTTTGCACCACTGCAGTGGAAGTTTGTAGGCACAGTTGAGCCAAATTTCACACTTATGAGTCGCAGTGGGAGGCAATTACGAAGTTTCGAAAGAGTGATCCTTTAATTCTGCGCTCAGTGTAGTTTCTGTTCCACCACGCTTTTTCCTGACAAAACCTCTTCCTCCTTCGTCACTCGGAGCAATGCGCTGTAGCGAACAGTTTGACTGGCATTTGTCTAGTGTGAATATGATCGCATTCGACCAGCAAAGGTAGGTATAATGGTGAGACCGCGGCAAACAGCAACAATTTCAATGGATTTCATACGATTAAGAACAGTGATGACAGACAGGTTTGGTAAAGTCGTGTCACTTTCATGTGTCTTTTTACGTGCAGATTACGCATATAGAAAATCCAGCCTTTGTTCACATTTTCGTTTTATTCAGAACACGTCGTGATCGGAATCCGTCTCCATGCCAGCTATCTGTAAATTCAAGTGACTTGCAATCAGCTTTTTGCACTCACGACGAAGTTTTCTGCGCATTCGTAACGTTAATTCTTTCCGGATTCTGTGACGTTGTTCATAAGGGGTATGAGATACTCCGACTCGATATTTATTCAGCGCCATCATGGCGAATTTTTGTAACTAATGTACTCGAGGATTATATTTTTTATCCACTGCATTCCTATTTCGCGAGTTCACTGATAAACAGTTTTTATCTGGAATTACATTTTCACTATGTGTTAGTAATGGTAACATTTTCGATGGCAGTGCCACCAAAGGAGAATTACTAAACTCGGTTTTCCGATATTCCTTCACCAAGTAAGATGCAGTAAATATTCAACCATTCGAATCAAGAAAAGCTGTGAACATAAGTTACTGGAAGCTGATATTCGCGGCGTAGTAAAAGAACTGTAGTCACCTTTCAAACACAGTGAAAATGTAGGCAGTTCCTTGAACCATACTACATAGATATTCTTTTCCTCTCGAAGTATGCTCATGATAGAGCTCCGTTTTACCTAGGATATAGACTCACTGCTCGACGGAAGAACTGACCCAAGTTCTGGAAAGTTGCAGCGGTCACACACGTACAAGAGAGGAAGTAAAAGTAACCCGCTCTGTTATAGGCCCATATCACTGCCACTGATTTATAGTGGAATTTTAGCATACTTACTGCACTCCAACGTCATGAAATACCTCGATGAAAACGTTCTATAGGCTCACAAGCAGCGCGTATGCAGAAAATATCGTTCCTGTGAACCACAACTGGCTCTTTATCCACACGAACTAATGATTCCTACGGACAAACGATCTCAAATACAGCCCATGCCTGCAGAAATCTAGAGGGCTTTTAACACGTTTCTCAGTAACGGCTTCTGCTCAAAATGCGTGTCCTCCCCTGGTAGCTGAGTGGCCAGCGCGACAGAATTTTAATCATAAGGGCCCGGGTTCAATTCCCGACTGGGTCGGAGATTTTCTCCGCTGAAGGACTGTTGTTGTGTTGTCACTAATGACCATCATTTCATCCCCATCGACGCGCATGTCACAGAAGTGGCGTAAAATCGAAAGACTTGCACCCAGCGAACGATCTACCCGACGGGAGGCCGCAGTCACACATCAAAATGCGTGCCTATGCTCGCCGATGGAATATCGTCTCAGTTGTGCGAGTGGATTCGTGATTTCCTGTCGAAAGTGGTCGCAGTTCGTAGAAGTAATTGATGAGAAGTCGTGTGGTGAAATAGAAATGACATCTGTGATTCCCCAAGGAGCTGTTATGAGCGCTATGCTGTTCCTAACAGATATAAACAATTTAGGAGACAACATGAGCAGCACTTTGAGAACGTTTACAGATGTTTACGTCGTTTACAGCCTAGTAAAGTCATCAAGTCATCAAAACTAATTGTAAACTGATGTAGACAACATATCTGCATCGTGCGGAAAGTGGCTTTCGATCCTAACCGATCCTACACATGACTTAAAAACATGGTTAAATCCACTTATTTAAAGATTTCCAATTCAACTAAGTGCCTACTGATTACGAGTACAAAGCTTAATATAAACACAGACTGTGAAAAAAATGACAGCAGAACTTAGGCCTTTGTCAAGAAGTCGTTATTCTGACTGTTGATATAATAGTGACTATGACATACAGTTTGTAATGGAAGACACCTAGAATGGCAAATGTAGGTCACAGCGAAGAACTTTTACTACGCGAGGAGAACACACTTCCTTGCTTTTCTACTCCTGTATCTACTGTGAAATACTAATATGTGCTAGTGGTATTTTACGCGATATTATTTGTTTACCTGAGTGAAAATCGTAGCGACTGTAAATTGCCGGAAGACGTATGATGAACGCCGCTATGTGGGTGCGTTTGTCATAACCATTTCCATTCGGTTTCGGCTAGATCGCAATTCTTTATTAACAAACAGAATAATGACTTATAGGAACTGCAAGGAGAAATATTTATAAAGAGTGGGATTAAAATTTGTATGCGTACTCTCAATTATCTCACCAGAATACAATACAACACGTTCACGGATTCAATTTGATACCCTGAGACACATGTTATGTGAACATTAGTTTCTACAGATTTTGATGAATACTATTATACGGGGAATGGATGTTTTATTTTTCATTCGATAGCACCTAACAGCTCTTCGAACTATGACGCTCTATCCTCAGTAATTGTGTAGCTATGTGAAACTGAAAGAAGTGAGGTGGATACTGCAGACTGTAAACTAATGAGTTGAGAGCTGTTAAAGTTAGTTACTTATTTTCCTATACAACTCATATTTTAATATTTTATACATAACTTAATTTACTTCTCAGCTCTTGGGGACAGGAGCTATATTTTTAATTGGAATTTTGGTTTACGTTCCACTTCAACATGTCTCAAATGCTTCAAATGGCTCTGAGCACTATGGGACTTAAGTGCTGAGGTTATCAGTCCCTAGAACTTAGAACTACTTAAACCTAACTAACCTAAGGACATCACACACATCCATGCCCGAGGCAGGATTCGAACCTACGACCGTAGGTTCCGCGCGGTTCCAGACTGTAGCAGCTAGAACCGCTCGGCCGCCCCGGCAACATGAACTCATTGTATTGCTCCCTTTTTAATTTTTTCCAATTTTTTTGCGGTACTGTTGGCTTTGCAACTACATTGCCACCTTAGATTTAATACCCAACAGAAGTTCCGTTCACATCATGTGTGGTAGTGAGAAATTATTTCCAACTGCTACGGAACATGAGTCCTTCAGGATGGCAAACAGCCAGGAAATCTATACCTTTGACGTTTCCCAAAATGAATAGTCCGTAATATCACGTCTTAACTTATTTTTATCTGCTTCTGACATTCCTGGTACAATACTTAACAGGGTGAATGATTCCAGCTTCAAGTGTTAGCTGGAGGAAAGTTCAATACAAAGAGACATAAATTCTGTTATCAGTATACTTACGTCTGGTTGATATCAAGAAATGGAAAGCGCAGGTCTTGTCCCGTGAGAATTTTCATTCAATAGTAAGACCTGAACATGCAAACTGCCACTATCGTTCCAGGGAACTACCGGTTAGTATTTTGAATATGAAGGCTATCAGGTTTTTCCGCGGCTTGTGACGAAATTGCTGGTTTATTGTATCACTAATACATTTTCTTTGGTTTGAAATTTACTCCTTTCAATCTTACAGATTTTTAAAAAATAAAGTGCCGTGTTCGGACTTCTCTAAGCCAGCTTCGCGACCGTAACATATTACATATGAACCTTCATTCTTTAGAGAAACTTTTATTTGATTGGTAATCTTGATCGTAATTGTTGAAAACACGAGAAAATCTGTGATATATTTGATTAAAGCACCTTTGAAGTCTTAAGGTTAACGTTTTCGAAGTCAATGTATAATGCATTAACATCGATCCGTTAATAAAATGACAGTTTACATCTAATTTTGAAGCTGATATGAAGCGTAGACATGAAGACTATTTTTACAGTCGGTTTCGAGAAATTAAAAAGCCTTTACAGGTCGCTGATAATATGATCCGATTTCAGTCACTGAAAGCCGGATTAAAGCAGTACTGGCGAACACGTATTTCGGGCTTTTGCTGACAGCGCTATGGTTCCGAAGCCAAATACAGCTGCTATATTCGAAGAAACAGTTTTAACGCCTGTTCCGCGCTTTGTGCATGAATGCACGCTATAATGTCCGACGTTTGTAATATATTTAACACATTAAGTACCTACAACGAACAAAATGAGCATTCAGATAAAACTGTGAGGTTAGACGACCATTAGGATATTTCACTTCAAGTCAACATTGTATGACATCAAATACGAGGAAAGACAGTTATCATTACCGTCAAAGTAGTCGTGAAGAGAATACACATTTGGGTATAGGACAATATACCTACTATAAGATAGCTTATTTGCTTTAATTGAAAGGCTTCTGTAATCACAGTATCACATTGAAAATAGAAATATTCGAGATTTGTAGGTTTTCCGAAACTATATATTTCTTGAGAATACATGGATTAACGTTTTACTGACAACAGAGGTACGTGTAAATCTAAGTTCTTATTTCAGCAGGTTTTATTAAAGGTCGAGTTGCATCGTTTACCTTCGATTACAATTAAATATGAAGAAAAACGTTTGCTACAGCTGTTTCTGCTAAATAAAGGATTTTATGTAGTGGTCTATTGGAGATGGTGAAAATGAAGTAGTCATATTCTAAATTTAAAACGGCAAAGCAGCCATCCTGGATATATCGTCGCCTGCGGTTTTCAAATAAAGAGAGGAATATATTAATGTAGTACAACTTGTATTTTATAACTTTTGATGGATGAAACTGGTAGTTCTGCCTGAGTCGAAAGGGAAGATATATGTGATCCTGTTTGGATGAAAAGTTATAGAAAACATCTGCAAACACAATTCAGAAAGAGATATATATGGTTTTTACGTCTGACTATGCTCCTGAGAGCATTAAATAGGAGAAATTTCAGCACAACTTAAACTAAAATTGCGTACCAAAACATCTAATTAATGCTGTAAAATATTTGTAAAACTGAACTGATATAAAGCAACGTCTATGTATGTATGTCGAGAATCTCCTGTCAAACTCCTGAATCGAATTCAAGCAAATTTGGCACTTTGCAAGTATGAGCGCTATGGGGTTACGATCTCTTAGCTCTAATAGAAGCGGAGATAACGATAAATAAGTGTTTTCTCAGCCCCTGCCATGTAAGTCATCTTGCACAACAGGCAGGTTGTGTGCGAATACTATCATCGTTGCTTACCTACCTGTTTGGAAGGGACTGCATATGCGAATGGGCATAACCTGGGGGATGGTTGAGATGGATAGAAAAGGGGATTTACAGAGAGAGAAGGCAGGAGGGGATGATCAGAGATAGTGGAGCGAACAACGCTGGACTGAGAAAGATGGGTAAAGAGGTGATGGACGGAGTGAGGAGGAGGGGGATGAAGGCAAGGGCAGTGAGAGAACAAGGATGAGGAGATGGACAGAGAGGGGTAGAAAGAGATTGGTAGGTAGAGAGGGAGGAGGACGGGATAGGCAGAGAGATGGGGGAGGAGAAAGAGATGAACAGAGATGGAGCAGATATAGGGAAAATGGATGTAGAGAAATAAAGAGGAGAGCACGGATGGTGGAGGGCAGATGGACAGCGAGACAAGAGACCAGGAGAAGGGCATACGTGCAGTGAAGTCTGGGAGAGTAGGAGCAGAAGGAGATGCGCAGAGAGACAGGTGTGGAAGAGCTGAGGAGATACGCTGTAAAGGTAAGGTGAGGGGATGATGTGGTATATGACATGGTGGACAGATAGGGAGAGTATGGGCAAGAGGGAATGGACAGATAGGGGGAAAGGGGGCGGGAAGCAGGAGGAGAAGGATACACAGAGGGTGAGAGGAGATGGGAGTGGACAGGGGAAGATTGGAGTGTTGGACTCAGGAAATCGACAGAGAGCTGGGGGGAAGGAAAGATGGTGTGAGAAATGGGCCAAGGAGGAGATGGAAAAAGAGATGAAGGAATCACTTACATATTTCTGATATGAAATGTCTTGTGACATCTAGAGTACCTTGTGTTGCGATAAACACTATAGTCACGCTGGTCGTATGCTTCCCTCACAGTACATTAGAGAGTACTATTTTCCAAAAACAACCGTTTTTCAGGATCACTTTTTCCCATTGTGTCAGTAATGAATGAGCTAAAAGCGTCTTTAAATACCTATCTT
The DNA here is from genome assembly GCF_023864345.2 of Schistocerca serialis cubense. Lineage (NCBI taxonomy): Eukaryota > Metazoa > Arthropoda > Insecta > Orthoptera > Acrididae > Schistocerca > Schistocerca serialis. The sequence continues at coordinate 511,919,239 of NC_064639.1, forward strand.
CCCAATACGCTGTGACCGAAGTCATGCACTACCGACGGCAGGAACCCATCACAAACCCATGCTGTACTCATGATTAATGTAATTTACTTCATATTCACTTTCTTTTACTGCAGTTTTCAAATAAAAGTACGCCGAAATTCCACAATACTGTTAGAGACTCTATATCATTTTATGACAAGGAATTAATTTTCTTTTTCTCGTCATCGTCATTGTCATCAACATCATCACACCACCACCACCGCCATCATCACCCAGAAACACCAGTGAGTAAAATCTCATTATGGGACCCCAGGAACTGTTGAGTCCATCAGTCTACAAATAACTTTCTCTCCTTGTGATCGAGTGATAGACATCGGTGCAATGTAAGTTACAACCTATTCTCTACTACTGTAAAGAAACAAGTTGTAACAATTGAAACTGATATTTTTCGTGATAATGTACAGTTTTATTCCAAATGCAGTTTTTCCATAGCCTTAATTTCACGGTATGCCTGAACAGCACACCAATTACAAAACGGATAAACTGAATAATTTGAAACTTGAAACTAATATTTTGCATTTTATAGGTCCTCTGAGTTGATCATAGACCTCTACAAGAGCTAAAATTACTATACATACTTACATTCGGTTGTTCTACTAAAAGATTTACTGACGAACCGTGACTTGACATCTGAATGTTTTGGATTAAACGCACAGGTTTCTTCTCCAAGTCTCCCTGCCTCTAGCCTCTGTAAGTCTCCCTCCAGAATTTTTCCTTTCATTTCACCTGCTGTTATTAAAGGCGATATTCCTCTGTAATTTCTGTCTCTTGTTGCATGGATTTAACGTCTTCGATTTTCTAGCTGTTGGCTACCACTCCATGTGCCTAAAAACTATAAAAGGTCTGAATTAAGCTGATACGTAATGCTTCGTCCCCATATTTCGTATTTTCACTGTTGCATCGGTACCCTGTGTTGTCATGCTATTGTTTGGGTATCTTCTGTAATATTTCCATAAATTTATACATTATGGTCGTATTCTATTCGCTGTTATTACACGTTGCAAGTTTTGGTATGGTTCAAATGGCTCTGAGCACTATGGGACTTAACATCTGAGGTCATCAGTCCCCTAGAACTTAGAACTACTTAAACCTAACTAATCTAAGGACAACACACACATCCATGCCGGAGGCAGGATTCGAACCTGCGACCGTAGTGGTCTCGCGGCTCCAGACTGTAGCGCCTAGAACCGCATGGCAACTCCGGCCGGCAAGTTTTGGTATCTTTGATGCCAATAACTACATAAAATGGTTGCTACAGTCATATGCTGTCATTCGTAGCATACATCTCCTTCGTTTCCTTATGTATGACGATGGATCGGTCACATCGTTACTCTGCCGCGTATGAGCAGTCTGGAACAAAACAGAAACGGGTACTGAATTAGTACTTCAGAAGAGAAGACTGCTTTCCTGATTTATTACAGCCGGGTGGAGCACGAATAAAAATGAGGGAAAGTGATAGTGAAATGTGGGCCTTCCACTTAAGTGCAATCTTACTTCACGCGTGAGAAGTTCTGTGATTATTGAAATCCCATTTGAAGCAGTGACGTGCGATCGCGCGGATCACTCCGCGACGTCAGATACCTGCGCCGCGGACCATTAGGCAATAACAGCGATCACGCCGCCACAAATAAAGGGATTACGCATGCGTAGCCGCTGCGGGGGCACCGCTGGAGGTACGGATAGAGGTTAATGCAGGGCAGGCCGCACGGCGTGCGTGGCGTAGGGAAGCTTGAAACTGACTCTGCCTAATCACTTTCCCCACCGTTCGGCTTTGCGTGTAACAATACTTCATTACAGGTAAATGTAATTAATTATTTCCACAGTGCTTGAGTTAATAGTGGGTCCTCAATACTGAAGAACGGTTACTTCCGCAATATATTTGGGTATTTATTCTTTAATATTCGTACATACTTTTAGAAATCAGTTAATACTTATTTAATTTCGTAGTGTCTTTATCCTATTTCCGCGTTTGTCATTTAAGGGTGTTGTAGGTGTTCAGTCTTTCTCCACGGGGCCCTGGATGTAACAAGTAAACATGTAGTTCTTTCTATTTTTTGATTTCATTTTGACCTAAGGTTGACAAAAATCTTACACACACCTATTTAAACATTGACGCTGGTGCATTATAGTGAATATTCTAGACTTCGAACAAACTACCTAACTTATTTAACGGTTAAAGGCAAATAAACTGCGTTTTGTTGGGCCAATATTTGTCATTAGTTATCAGTTTTGGGTTATTATTCCAGCATCAGATGATGACGATACATGTTTCCTGATGACGGACTAATGAGGCGAAAGCAGTTTTGTAATAAGCAAGTACAACAATAGACTGTGTTGGATTTCACCCTTAATAATGATTATTGTTCTTTAAGAATCAAGTTTGCCAGGATCGCTAACAATTTTTTTTATTACAGTGATCGGTTTCGACAGATCTGTCATCACCGCATCGTACAACGTTATTAGATGTACATGCTTGTTATAACACTGAAAGTCACATAGTGATGTCACGTAAAACTGTAATAAGAAATGGCAAGGAACACCAGCACGTCACAAACAAAATAATACAGATTAAAACGTACAACACATTGTTCTGATGTCCCAGCGCCGGCTGTTATTTTATTTTTTGAGACGGTGATGTTCTCTGCCACTGTTTGTTACAATTTCACGCAACATCACTATGTGACTTTCAGTGTTGTAACAAGCATGTACATCTAATGTTGCAATATCCGATAAGGACAGCGTAGATCTGTCAAAACCGATCACACTAATAATAAGAATTGCTAGCGATCTTTGTAAACTTGATTCTTCAAGAATAATATAACTCTCAGATCGCTCCTAACGACTGACCGAATCTCAAACATATTTATAATGAAGTTGTTCTACTAAGATGCGACGGAAGAATCCATTGACAAAAATTACATAACATGGTACAAACGTGGCGGAGATTTTTAACATATTTAACAATTTTAACTCATCTTCAATGATGTCGTGCTACACTGATCCGAATTATTCGACAATAATTCCTCAATAACGTGCCTACGGGAATGCACTTGGTCATTTTTATAGGTTCGATTTCCCAGTGTAACACACAGAACGACATTTCCTTGTATGTATTTCCGTATAAATATGAAGAGGAAACTATTATGAGCAAGACGTATTCTTTATGTCATGATCTAGATAAGTAACAACCTATAAATCAGGTCTGAAGATTGAACTGTAGATACTCCTTCGAGTAATATTTTCCCCTAAGAATGTTACATGTATTGAACTGTTTTTGATGGCCATGTGCAATTGCCGGTGCCAAAGAGATGCAAAATTCTTCTTCTTCAAACTAAGAAATTAACCATTACTGTTTCTTGTGTCTGTTGATCAGCTGTGTAATTATGAATTCTTCAAGTATACTTTGAACCAACTTGAATTCGATTGCATTATTGAGATTTGTACACACCATAACCATCTTTATTATTTTTGTTTTGAAGAAATTATTTTTCTTTCTCCAGTTCTTGACTTCAATAACTACTGCTACAAACATAAACCTAATCAAATATAAACTACTTGCTGTCGTGATTGTATTAAGAAATTTCGGTGGCTCTGCTGCTGACATTCTATCCAAATTAAACACTGATTCTGGATGTATCAGGAATCATTGCTTCTTATAATCAACAAACACCAAAAAACACCCTGAAAAACTTCGGGCTGTTATTTCTTTTCGTGCTGTTAAACCATATTTCGAATACCATAGCAACAAGAGGCCAAAATAAGGTTTGCGTTTAAGTTGTGTCTCCTTCCTTTTGATATGCCATAGTTGAGAGTACTTATTTCAATTCCGTTAAAAAAAGTATTTCACTGACGCAATAAAATGACAATCCAGCCTTGAAACTATTCACAGCTCTCTTGTTATTACGACGAAGTTACAAATCATTCAAATGAATTTAAACGAGAATGCAGACGTCAGTTCGCAAAAAATTAAAGATTTTCGTGCGAGTGAGTCAACGAAAAGTCTACTGAGATAGAAACACTGTCGTTTCTGAATTGACGTACCGACTGGAAAAAAAAACAAAAACTTCAAATGAGTTCATTTGTTTGATAAATCAGGAGGAAAGTTGCTGCCCAACCTTCGTTTTGGTATCTTTATTTGTGATCATAGGTAAAAGAAGCTTCCATTTTTTTTTAAATATTCAGCATATCTTAATATACTTTGTATACGAGTTAATCAAGGAGTCATTCCCAGTTCTTATGCCTGGAGTTTCAGTTATTTGTACATTCCCATTTGGACAGGCAGCGATCAGGAACAAGTTTCCACAAAGCTCTTGAGTCTATCAGTTATTTACTGGTTTTTCCGTCTTGATCTTACTGCAGTTTAATTGTACGCCAGACGTGTTTCGCTTTTATTTGCAAAGCATCTGCCATGGTTATTGGTATTTCTTTGCAAGTTCCCCAAACCCCTTCTTCTTCCCTCCTTGCTAGCAGCAGTTGATGTTGAAAGACTTCGTTCACATATATATTTGGCAATTTTTGCCATTTTGGCATATTTCTTGCTCTGCATTTGGGTTATTTACACTTCTCCTTTGTGAATCGAACTGACTAACTTCAGTTGGATACACAAACGTGAAGTGTAAATAAACCAAATGCAACGCAATAAATACTGCGAAATGGCAGAAACTGCTAATTGTATATGTTAAACGAAGTCTTTTGACATCAGCCGCCGCTAGCAAGGAGGGAAGAAGCAGCGGTCTGGAGAATATGTAAAGAAACACCGATGACCACGGAAGATACTTTATCAGTATAAGTGAAACGCGTCTGCGTAAAATTTTCTTTTATTAAGTTGTTGCAAACTCGAGACGGAAAAACCAATAATTACTGATTTGAACAGCTATTGCGGAAGATGATCATGCAAACATGATTTTGATAGATGTTTGCAAAATTTTATGCGACAAAACATTTACAATACGTACATTAAAACATAATGGGGTACAGATGTGGCTGAAGCCACCGTTTGCATCAAACATTTCTCGCTTGTGTTCAACACCAGTGATATATACGTTGTAACGTTGAACGTGACAGAAAATTTAGAAACTATTCATCGAAATCATCATTGGCACGCAGATGTTGCTACAATCATGTATATGAAACTAACGAAGTATATCAAACTTCTTCATATAATTAACAGCAATTCTCTCCCTTCCCTACCACAGCTGTGAGATATCAAATTGTTTTCCGGCGTACTTGCATCTCTGAAGTGTAACATCTAACAATACTATGATTTGGTACGTACATAGTATTGTGTAGATACAGCAGTAATTGCAAGGAACAGCAGTTGATAAAATGTTGAAAACGAAAAACAATATTAGCGTAGGTAAAATTTTGAAGCACATTGTTGAGGAATTGCTCTTTTGATGCAAGTATTGAGAGTCAATGGTCTACTTCTTCACGGGGCCTTTAAAGCAGCCACTACTACGTAGAGAAATACGGCGAGGTCTCCATCTGCTAAACCGGTCATCACTCTTCATCGAGTGGCTTCTTTATCTTGTGTCGTGTGCCGTTCTCCAGTAAGTGAGAGCCATACGTTACACCGAACTGACCCTACCGTGTTGCTTCTCTGGGCGAGACTGTTGAAATAATTTGGAGGCTTTTGCAGCTGCTTCTTTCGATATATCCTTCGCGTTTGTTCGAAGCTGCGTCTCTCAGACAACGTTGCTATAACATTCCGAGAAATTTTTATATCTCTGATAAGTATCGTAAAATATCCTAGAAATTAATAAATAAGAAAACAGATTATCACTCGTCAACACTTATTTTAGCACCGCAACTGCTAAACTGGATTTCAGTTATATTCTTTTACGATTGTATTTGAAAAGAAAACTTCTTTTGTACTATCAGCTGTAGATCTTGAGGTAAAGACCACCTGCCATGTAACGTTTCTGTAATGTGCTGTTCATTAAAACTTTATTTAGAATTTTAATTAACACCTTTCGGATAAAAACCGCAAGTATAATATGTCTAGTACGTTCTTGTTCTTCGCTAAAGTCACTTAAGTTCTCCAGAAGAGCCAAAGCCAATAAATCAATTCCACAACTTGTGAAGTGCTGCAGACACTTGATAGCCACGCCTCTTGAGACGAAAAAGATATACAGTATTACATCGGCACGGTGACTAAATTTCGTTGATTCAAATTAAGAAATGTATATCCTTAATGAAATTTATTTCGGTCCAACGAAAATTATGCCTTCTTGTGCGGCCACTTTATTGAACGGCGAAACCGGAATTAACTCTTTAAGTTTTACGCAAATTCAGCAGTAATTGGGTGTAGTCTTTTTGTAGACCGTGTAACTTACAGATAGTGTTTGAGAGATATTCAAACCATATTATATGATCCACAGCAGAGAAACAGACTGGAGAAGAAATTTACGTTTTGCTGTAAATAAGGAAATTATAGCCAATACTACGCATACTGAAGGACTGCCGGAGAGAGTAGAATGACCGGCAGAGATGAAATCACATTCATATGAGAAGGTGAACGAATTGTACGAACGCTTACAGAGGATTACAAATAACAGCAAAACGCACTACACGTCAATAATGGGGAATTTTAAAACGAAAGTGGAACATAAACTAAACATTGGTTCGCCGTAGGAAACGTCAAAAGTAATATAACGAAAAACAGAATTCGTCGGTCATACGTCATAATTTACAGCGAAGTTCAAAATGTGTCTTTAAGACATTCTTACATAAAAAGTTGAAAACCGACTTGGCAAAGACCACATGCAAGTAAAAATGAATGTGAGTAGGCCTATGCCTTATGGTCTAGGGGTAGAGTTCTCGCTTCCCGACCACGGGGTCCCGGGTTCGATTCCTGGCGGGGTCAGGGATTTTAACCTCCCTCGAGATGAGGTGTCGTCCTCGTCATCATCATTCATCCCAATTACGGTCGGAGGAAGGCAACAGCAAATCACCTCCGCTAGAACCTTGCCTAGTACAGCGGTTCGGGTCTCCCGCATTTTCCCCTACGCTCTGACAAGGAGTACGGGACCTCATCATTATCATACCTTATTAAACAATAAAGAAACTGTATAGGGTGTGAGCGACCGAAACAACTTGCAAGTAGAAGATTCGTAAGATGAAGAGTTACAAAAGATATAAACCAACACAGAAAAGAACTAATTAGGAAAATTGTCAGATATTAAGATTATGAGAATTTGTCTGAGAGTAGTGAGGTACCGCGCGACTGTTACGGTCGCAGGTTCGAATCCTGCCTCGGGCATGGGTGTGTGTGATGCCCTTAGGTTAGTTAGGTTTAAGTAGCTCTAAGTTCTAGGGGACTGATGACCACAGTAGTTAAGTCCCATAGTGCTCAGAGCCATTTGAACCATTTTTAGTAGTGAGGTATAACACACTGAATTAAGAAACAATTTCGCATTGTTGAGAAAATGAAGGGTATAAGAAAGTGATAAAAGTACAAATTATTCAACAACTGTTCATAAGTAACTGCGCAAGTTATAGATATAAAGAGAACAAAGGAAAAGGAATTCGCAAGCGGAACTAAGTAGCTGTTAAAAGAAAGCTGAGTTTCAAGGAAATTATAATGGGAAAATGATACTGTATGTCGAATACAACAGAATTCTTCGTACTTGTCCAAAAGTGGATGTGGGAACATACAATGTCATTTTTGTCAACAGTAACGGCTGACAAGAAAAATATTAAGAATGCGAAAGAGAAACCTACCCAAAGTGACCATAACATTTAGTCGGTGGAAATGGCAGACGAAAGTAACTTAAAACCATGTAAAGATCATAGAAGCATTCCAAGCTTTCTTTAAATATTTATACAGTCCAATAGTTGAATCACATACTCCGGTAGTTGATAGCAAAAATAATGATGTTGCGAATATAATACCAGACGAAGTGTGTAAAACCATTCTAGGTTTTATGGAAGGGAAGGAGTCAGCAGAAGATAGTGCTCAGTTATTCTCTCATATCACATCCATGACTGGGAAAAGAACATTGTTTTCTTCAGTGTTATCCCAACTATGTAATTCTTTCATTAAATTAATCTTTTCCTAACACCGTTGTTACTGTTTCTATTGTTGATGAACTTCTTAAATCATAACTGGTACTTAGCCAATGCAGTTTGTACATTTCCATATGTAGTATACCCCAGTATGTCAGTTAAATTTATAATTTATCGTCACTATAATTCAGTGAACGAAAATAGCACCGCTTTTCAATTTTTCTAGTCAGGGGCTTCTATCTTCCAGTTTATCATTGAACCATCGATATAGATGCTACGTAACGTTGGAGAGATACTACAGTCTCATTTAAGTTCATGAAGGGCAGGCATCTCTGGTAGCGACTTTCTTTTAGTATGCGTACCAGTCCTTCTGTTAGTGTACGTAAGTTGAAACAAATCTAGTCAGACCAAAGGCGGTCTGTCTATACAAGAAACGAGTCCTTCTTCTTTCGTGTCGGGACGTTATTGAGAAATGTCAAAAATTAATGCATTTAGCCAACAACATCTAAGTAGCCATTAGACTGCCATTTCAGTACTTGGGGAAGGGTTCCCGTGGACAGAAAATGTTTCTGGGGGCCTCTACAAAACCATCAAACAGCAGCCACGCAATAAGAGGGTCGATATCTGGTCTGTAGTGCACAACGAAATCCAATGAAAGCAGCAAGATAAACGTGTCCAGAGCTCTTAGCTACATGTTTCTATGTTAGTCAGATATGCAACAGTGCACGTCCCATCCACTGCGTTAAAAGAAAGGCTCAGACGTTCTGGAGTAAACAACATCGACATTGAAAATTAACGAATAATGGAATATGTTGTTCTCAGTCCAGTTCTACGTCCTGTGAAACAGACAGAGTGCGCGATAACAGTAAATATTTAAGGTCTCTAGTTACAATTATTTCCATATTTCACCGGCAGCTACTTCCACGAAGCAGTGTCAGTCGAACTGAAGAAATCCTCTTAACCTGAAACACAACGTGACGATGAAATTTTTATGCACAATTCTTCACTTCAAAATTGCAACACAATGCAACAAATACCAAACTGAATTGAATCGTCTCTGGATGAGAAATTTCATTAATTTTCAGGATTGGCTCCCACTTTTACAGTACTTAACATCGTCGCTTACCTGTCTGTTCTCCTTTACTTTCAAACTGAAAGAAAGATTCTCAGGTAGGTGCTATATCTGAGAATACCACATTGGTATTTCAACACTATATTAGCACATCTGAATTGTATTTCATATATATAAGGTTGGTGCATAAGTCCACAGCGTTTTTGTTTTGCATGTTGGTATTACGGTTGCTATGGGTTTATTTATCGATTTTCATTCTTTATTTGTAGTTCACTGTTGCTTTTTGACTTTACATATTGTCATTTTGTCACCTGGGGATAGTGAGTGGCGCTGTGGACGCTATAAAATGGAGTGCCAGGTGGCCATATGTGCTTTTCTGCTTGCTCGACTTTAATTGGCTCGTGAAAAACACCACCTATTGCTATCCTGTATCGGTTACTGGTGAAGAGAAATTGTGTCCTTACGTTAACGTAAGGAAAAGAAAGAAATTATAGAGCCCAAACAAAACAGAAACTCCCCCGTAAAGGCCTGCGCGCATCCACAGTAGATAATGTCATGTATCTGGTGGAGCAGTGACGGTGCGGTGTACTACGATTTGCATTCCCGAGATGTAACCATCACTGCTGACATTTTTGTCAACAACTGGCTGTCTTACAGACAGAACAACGACCAGGAAGGCTGAGTGAAGTGATGCTACTCCACGATAGAGCAAGCCCGCCCACATTCTACTTGACTGACAAAACCACTATACAGGAGTTGAGTTGGGAAGTCATTCTACACCCACCTCATTAACCTCACCTTGTGCTAACAAATTTTCCATTGTTTCCGCTCTGTATAGACCAACCTTTCAGGAACTTCCTCCCCGGATGAAAATGCGCTCCGAACGTGGCTCGTAGACCTGTCAGAAGGACAACGATTCCATGACAGAGGCTCTGTTTCCTTTGCAATTATCAGACAGACAAGTCCATCTGTCTACCCCGCAGTAAGTGTATAGTTGAATAAGTAACAGCTCTGTCTTACCTGACGAGCTAAGGTTCACAAGTAAAGTATCAGAATACTGAAATATTAACATTTCAGCACAACCGCACAAAGTAAGAAGGTGTCATCTCCTTGTAAATTTTATGTGTACGGAAAGGTTAGAAGGCGCCTTTTTCACTCAGAAATCGCAGTTAAATGTTAATCGCTTGTGAGAAGATTCTGTTACACATTATGTAAGGAGGGAAACGTCTACGTGCACGTGTCGGAATCGGATAGCGGATGAATCGTGACCTATCGAGACTGTGGTATATCGTTCCACGATATTGCTGCTAGCGTTGCTACCGAGTCCACAGTTGTCTTTACAATACAGTTTCGATGGGTTCAGGAAGGCCACACCCAATGGCATGCAGGATACCAGTGGCCTCGAGCGACCGGGAGCAGAGACATATTCACTGAAGCGTCAAAGAAACTGGTGTAGGCATGTGTATTCAAACACAGAGGTACATAAACTGGCAGAATACGGCGCTGCAGTCGGCAGCGCTTATGTAAAACAACAAGTTTCTGTCGCAGTTGTTAGATCGGTTACTGCTGCTACGATGGTAGATTATCGAAATTTAAGTGTTTGAACGTTGTCTTATAGTCGGCGAACGAGTGATGGGACTCAGCATCTCCGAGGTAGCGATGGAGTGGGGATTTTCCCGTACGACCATTTCACGAGTGTACCGCGAATTTCAGGAATCCGGTAAAACATCAAATCTCCGACATCGCTGCCGGCGAAAAAAGAATCCTGCAAGAACAGGACCAACGACGACTGAAGAGGATCGTTCAACTTGACAGAAGCGCAAATCTTCCGCAAAATGCGGAAGATATCAATGCCGGGTCATCGATAAGTATCAACGTGCGAACCGTTCTACGAAACATCATCGAGATGGGCTTTCGGAGCCGAAGGGCCACTCGTGTACTCTTGATGACTGCACGACACGAAGCTTTACACCTCAGCTGTGCCCGTCAACACGAACATTGGGCTGTTGATGACTGGAAACATGTTGCCTGGTCGAACAAGTCTCGTTTCAAATTATATCTGGTGGATGGACGCGTACGGATATGGAGACAACCTCATGAATCTATGGACTCTGCAAGTCGGCAGGGGACTGTTCAAGCTGATGGGGACTATGTAATGGTGTGGGGCGTGTGTAGTTGGAGTGATATGGGACGTCTCATACGTCTAGATACGACTCTGACAGGTGACACGTCCGTAAACATCCTGTCTTATAACCTGCACTCAGACACGTCCATTGTGCATTCCAACGGATTTGGGCAATTGCAGCAGGACGATGCGACACCCCACTCGCCCAGAATTGCTACAGAGTGGCTCCAAGAACACTCCTCTGAGTTTAAACACTTCCGCTGCCCATCGAACTCCCAAGATAGGAACATTATTGAGCATATCTGCGTTGCCTTGCAACCTGCTGTTCAGAAGAGATCTCCACCCTCTCGTACTCTTACGGATTTGTGGACAGCTTTGCAAAATTCATGGTGTCATTTCCCTCCAGCACTATTTCAGACGTAAGTCTAGTGTATGCCATAGCGTGTTGCGCCACTTCTGCGTGTCCACAGGGCCCCTACACGATATTAGGCAGGTGTATCAGTTTCTTTGGCTCTCCAGTGTAGTTGCATGGTACGAAGTAGAAAGTATGTGTGCTGTGGTAGACTATGTGTAGAAGATGTATATACATTCGTTTCACGTGCTGTAACGTCGACCTCACCGTTTCACGCGCTAATGCTAGTTTTGAAATAAAAAAAGGTAATTGTTGGTAACTTTCGTAACCTGTATTACTCCATTACGAGATAGAAAAAGTCGTAATGATACTTTAAAAATAATGTAGTTTCGTGATCGAAACACAACTGAACCTTTTGTTTTTACCCCTCAGAAAATTACATTTCACCCCTCAGTGGTCATTACCTGCAGGTTAGGAACTACTGTCATAGACGATAATTTGGACAGCAGGTGTCACATTTATAACATGTCAATGTCGGTGTATGCGTCGTATCTTCGTAGTCGTCGTGATGTAGTCTTTCGACAGATAACTCAAGGTCGCATATTACCTCTGATGTCCTGACCTATGCTGAAACCGAGAGTGTTTGACTGTTGCTTTTGCTAGGATGTTCTGCAAACCTTTCATCCATTCAAGTCTGAAAATGGGTTGCTGAAAGACTGGCATACCACCACTCGCTAGCCACAGTGATTTATAAACTCCGTGGTGGTGTTGATTCATCATTACTTAACGTCGCTGTATCTGCTTTTCAAGCTGAGTTCGACTTGATGCTCATCCGGACTAGCACTTTTCTTTCTGAAAGAGGAGGCAGCTTTATGGAATAGATTTCGCACCGTCACCGGAACAACTACACATACACTCACATCAAGGGTTCCAGTACAACGCATATTGTAGCTCTCAAATATTGAAGAAAATACATTTTTAAATGTTTAACAACAGATTTGCTAATTATTTATTGGCTTTGGGATTTGCTCATTTTCACAAGCCACGTATTTTATACTAGCTATACATCCGTGTTTCGTAACGAAAGTTAAAGAAGGATTTTGTACACACTAGCTTTTTAGGGTTGCATACGTCAGGTGGCAAGTGTGGAACCCCTATAGGATTTCTGAGTCAATAAATTTGCTTTTCCTAGTCCAGAAGTCAAATAGGAATGAAAGTTATGGAAAGAAACGAAGCAGTTTCGTTAACGCTTTAATAAAGAACGCGAAATCAGTAAGGCCATATAACTAGACAAGTGAATTCAATATTAGTTTGTATTCGTAACGACAAGATAGCGGTGCTTAATTCTGTCACTTACATAAACTTCCGAACATACCTCTCTCACTGAGGTAAAACAACTGTGAAAGCCTAATAAAAATTCGCCTAGAATTTTTAGATTAGTGTGTTCAGACAGACAGACAGACACGACAGTTTTACGGTTTTGTTATTGTGTAGAAGATAGATAGAAGATTTTCTGCATGTTTGGTGTGGACAGTTCTACTTATGACATCACACACAAGTGTATCTCAGAACTTCATTATCCACCATGATCTGTTCCATGTGGCAATGACCATTTTATGTACAACGGGGAATTTGTTCCCAGTGGAATACACTGTGTGTCCCACTGGCTTATTTTTCGTAGGTGTTGTCGTAAATTTGACATATGCTGAAGTAAAGCCCGAAACTAGTCAATCAATAAATAATTAGCTGCTTTGGTGTTAAAAATTTTAAAATCATACTTTTTTAAAAATAACTCTTTTATTCAACATTCAGTCATGTGTTCTTGACACTATACTGTATAAGCGCAATCGCGCAATAAGTAAAATTTAGTTTTTGCTTTCCTTTCTGGTGGAATTTTAATTACCATCAGTTTTGTTTTTACTACGGCGCCGTCGACAAAGTTATTACAGTGTCTCCATAAAATGACGATACCATTTAAAAATATCGTGAGTTGGAAAATGTTACAGAGAGACGTCGTTTATTGTTAAGCGTTTATCATGTCTCAAAGGCTTTTTTCTTCGGGCTTTGTTGCGGATTCGACTTGGAGTGCATCAAAATGGTGACATACCCGGAGAAGATGCAATGTGTCACCTAGTAGACTGAGTTAAAACCTGTGACAGCAGCACTGTGTTATTATCGACGTTAGTATGGGAGGATACTACTGGCTAAAACAAGCGTAGCGAGGTGGTTCAAAAACTTTGAACTCACGGGCAGTGTCGAACACCTTTCTAGAAGTCGACGACTCCCCTCTGTCTGAGAGAGCGCAAGCGGCGTTTCGAGGTAGCCCCCAGAAGTCAGTTCGTTGTGCATCACTCCAACTGCAGGAGGCAAGATGAACTGTCCATAAATTGTTGCATAGGCAGTTCGTTTTTATGCCTACAAAGTGCAAATGCTCCAACCATTGCAGCCAGACGACGATTCTCTCCGCTACGCATTCGCGTGAATATGGCCTTCATAGGTGCTGAACATGTGAATTGCTACAACATCAGGGATTTTGGTTCCGAAAAAGCACGCAACACACCTGATGTCATCGTGGTAGCGTGAAGCTTAAATTTGGTATGGCCTATGGCACGACAGGGTGATAGCCATATTATTCTTCGCAATGGAAGCCATTATGGTAAATGTTTACCTCGACATGTTCGAAGAGTTCCCACAACTACAAATCGAAGAAAGCAGCCTTCCGTTATCTTCCAGTACGATCTGAAGTTCGGAAGTGCAGGCTGTGCTGAATGGCACATTTCCTGACGGGTGGACGGGTAATAATGGTCCCATCGCATGGCTCCCGCGCTCTGCCGATGCGGTGTTACATCAATGATCGAGTTGACACAACACCAATCAGTGATGATGCTACCCATCGTGCACTAATCAATAAAGCAATCAGAACGTTGCCTTGATGTTCTGCCCTTGATGTTCTATGAGTGACGGGCAGGGCAAACAATAAGATTCTGAACTGAGGGAAAAGATCTACGGCAGCTGCTAAATGCCTTCTAGCAAACCACGACGCTGTATCTCCAGTAGTTTCCAAGTTACGATTTTCTGAAATGATAATGGGAATTTATGGACTCTCTGTATGAGAAACAGCCATTTTGCCACTATAAACCATATGCCACCAGCTTCAAAGAAGACAAAAGGGCCACTATAGCAGAAAAATTACCAATTTATCGTCGTAATGACATCGGTACAACGCTAGATGCGGATGCCCCATGCGTGAACTGAATGGACTCAGAGGCACCGTTCACAGCAGGCATGGTAGCTATGCGAAATGTATTCCATCAGAGAACAAATGGTGCCATGACGCTACGCTTGTATTCCTGAAGCCTCTACACGATTTGTGGTGTACTTAAAAAATAATCCTATTGCCTTCGCTGAATGACTCATACACCCTGTACCATCCTGAAATTATGTAATTTTACGCTCCGCACAGATGGTCCTTCGTTGCTCTTTGTGATCTTCTGTTAGATAGCAAGAAACACAGCAACACGCACCTTTGAGTAGCCCAGCTGGAGGGCGAGCATGTCAACACTACCAACAGAGACGTCCAATTGAGAAGCAAAGTGTTTGATTGTGATCCGTCGATGAGCTCGAACGAATGTGTCCGACGTTCCTACATTGCTGGAGTCACAGCTATGTGCGACCGACTAACATGTGAGAGATCGGACAGGTTAGCGCGATCTTGTTGAGATGATGTCAGTCTAAAGAAACTCAGCGACACCTCTCTGCTTGGAACTTCCCCGTTACAGGTGCCATTTTGAAGGCTAAATGTAACGCCGCCACCTATTGGAACTTCTTATGAAACTATAGGGGCTGTAGCGGGAACATGCCACGATGTCCCACAGTAAGGTCTACATTTTTTCAAACGAAACTAGCGAGGAAGAAAATGATGCATTATTTACTGAAAAATAGCGGACCTACAGATGTTTGTGCATTACAGCATTTTAACGGGTAGAAACTCTTGAACTTGCGCGTGCAACAATTGCCTAACTTCAATGGTAAGTAATTAGGAAACGGTGCCGCGCACCAAATTCTTCTCTTAACTGTTATTTCTCAGAGCAGCCTTCCCAGTAACAGCGTTACAAGCTTTTCAAACTACATCCGACCACCCTCCATTTCGGTGCATTTATGTCTGTTTTGCTAGTTCTCGTTCGCCGAACACAAACCCGAAATAATCGACTGTTTCTCTTTTATTCGCTATTGTCTCACCAGTCTTTGACGGTTTCAGATGGAGTAAAATAGCACAGTCCATTCCGGTATTGTATGAGCTATTAGTTTCCGTATGACTACGATGCGTACAGAATTAAGGTTTAGTTCTCCATCCCATGGCAGGCAGGAGGGCTCCGAGACAATTCACTCGAGCGTATGAGGACAAGTGAGTGTGTTTGTGGTTTAAGGACATCCAAGTATAGGGTTATCTGCGTTCTGATTGCAACTGAGGGCTTCCACTGAGAAGCAGAGGATATAGTTTTGAAAGCCAAGATGAACGGTCGCGGCATGTTGTCCTGAACACATAGTCCTCCCATTCTGACACCAGTCGGCAGTCCATGCAGAGAATGTCCCTCACAAGGAGCAGGCGCAAAGAAGTATTCAGATTTACTTCATTCACGGAGAAATTATTTATCAGCTCAATACCTGGATCAGGATAATAAAACTGATATAACATAAAATTCAATACTGTTAGAAAAATGTACTCAGTCAAGTGAGTGAAAGCTACAGAAATAATGCCTGTATATTTTCAACTGAGGCTGCCACTTGAGGGGATTCAAACGTAACGACAGGAAATAAAACTGCCTTCTGTACACTTCGGCCCCAGTAATAAAACACCCTTCTCGCAGATAACGCCCAAGGCAAAAGTGTTGTGTAAATAATATTCCTGTGTGGTGTTACATGACGCGATCGGTGAATGCTCCTTCGACGGAATAAAAATAGCGACGTGCGGTAAAATGATGTGAATACGATACGAAATCACGCTCGTAAATATGAATTAAAGTAATTCCACGAATATCTGATACTGAGGCTGCAAGAATGAACTTAAACCAGATACGATGCAATGCAAACATAGGGAAAGGTTCATTTCGTGAAAAATAAAGTTTAGAGGTAACATGAGAATCACGGTAGTTGCGAGATATTTATTCTTATTTACTCCGAAGTCTCGTAACATGAGAGCGAAATATCAATTTAAAGTTCATATCTTCGAGATACACTGTGTGTTATGTTTCATACTGAAAAAATAAAATGAATTACAGCACTGGCTAATAATGTACACGCAGTAGCAAGGCAAATGTTAAAAGAAAAGCAAACTTTCGAAAAGATAACTTACGCGAAATAAATGAATAGAATATCGCCATAAAATCTACTGATAGGCTGTTACATCAAAATCTGATAGTACAGTACAATTCTTTGCCAAAAACTCTGGAAACGGAATGGCTTGCCTTTTGTAAGTAATGTATAGGCCCGTAATCCCATTTACAAATTCGGTCTACCAGCACCTGTCGTTCACTTCTCAAACAACAGTGTAGGCCTTCTAATGATCTTGCTGAACGGAACAGCAAGGACATCCGCATTGCCCCAAAATGTAAGAAACAGCCCTAGTCATACACAATTAGGTTTTCCGTGGTTCCGCTTAAAGCAAATTCTGAGATAGCCCCTTTAATTCCGCCTCTTATGACCTCGTCACTGACAGAACGTTGAGCCCTAATTCTTATTTTCAGAAAAGTAAAGAAGTCAGCAAAGGTCCTGGTCTGTTCATAGATTTGATCTGTTATAACAGCGCCGGCCGGTGTGACTGAGCGGTTCTAGGCGCTACAGTCTGGAACCACGCGACTGCTACGGTCCAAAGACGCTTCACAGTATCACTTCTCTGCCGACCTTTAAATTCACATCCCGCTGAAGTATTCGTTATTTGATTCTGATTTATTGATTTCTCGCTTTCACATGATCGCAGAGGGAGCCCAAGGGGGGGAGGGGGGGGGGCTTCTGCTGAATTACTTTTAGGATGTACCGAAATAAACGTTGCAGTTGTTTATCAGTGTTTCATGGCCGGTCTTGCTCTGTACATGGCTTTATTCCTCACACAGTAGGACTGCGTTATGCAAACAGTCGTACGAAAGAACGTTAGAGTATGGGAGATATACGGATCATAGTCAAACTCCCACACTTTCTTTAAAGGACACATGAGTGCCCATCCTCTTCACACGGAATTTTGTGGCAAACTTGAACTTTTCTCTGACACTCTCAGCGGCTGTGACAGTACTCTGGCTATTACACTATATGACTCACTCAACGCGGGCCGCCGCAATAATTCACAAACGGTGTAAATGTATAAAAAATAACGTTTTCGGCAAGTGATGTTTCTATAGTAGAAACGTTTTGCTTTAACACTAATAATTTTTCGTGTTCTAAGATACTGTAGCAATTAGAAAGTTATCTTCTTTTTCACGTAACTGATGATATTAAAATGTTTAAGATTGACAGAATTCTTAACGAAAGCGATGCTGTGCTACGCTTTGTTAATCCTGCAGTGACCACACCGCCTGGAAAAAAAGTAAAGCACCCAGAAACATGGACTGATGTCAGTGTAATTTCGTACTTGAACAAACCATCGGCGAGTATTTGATGATTTGGATTATCATACTTTGTGATGGGTAGAACGGCCACCATAGTTCATTAGTGTTCTTCGTATTTAGTATTGTTACTAGGCTTGGCGGGACATATGAGGGGCAATGATGATGAAGTTTGGTTTGTGGGGCGCTCAACTGCGCGGTCATCAGCGCCCGTAAAAAGTCCCAATTTTTACATAGTCCAATTTTTACGCAGTCCAATCTTCCCACTGTCACGAACGATGATGATGAAATGACGAGGACAACACAAACACCCAGTACCTGGGCAGAGGAAATCTCCAACCCGGCCGGGAATCGAACCCCGGACTCCATGATCTGGAGATAGCAACGCTAGCCACTAGACCATATAAGGGGTGTGAACAGCGTGCCCATGTTGAGTGATCACAGTCAAGGACACGGAGATGATAGGTACTTGTGTGAGACAGTGTTATCAGAACCTGACCGTGTTTGAAATGGGCCTCATTCTGGGTCACCATTTGGCCGGATGGTAGAACCTTGCAATATCCATATTTGCGGGGCATTCGAATATAACACAGACCGGGTGAAGGAAACTTGACGTCAAGCATTCTCGTCGCCTGCCATCCGAGAACAATTAATTGACTCCCTGCAATATTTTGTATCGTCCTGCACCATTGGTCGGAGACTAGTAGCTATCGGACTAGGCTCTTGCTCCCCCCACCCCGCACTCCCCCACCCCCACCCACACACACAAAGGCTGCCGTGTTAACACCACAGCACAAACGGATTTTTTTAGAGTGATGCCGTGTGCGGGAAGCACAGACATAAAATGAATGGCGTCGACTTGTGTTCGACGATGAATCGCTGTTCAGCACTACCTCGAATGACTAGTGTCGGCGAGTACTGCGGCAACCTGGGGAGAGGTGCTATCCTTCCAGTCTTTTGTAGAGGTCCCGTGGTGTTACTCCTGATGTCATGGTATGCGGACCCATTGCGTATAAATTCAGGTCACGGCTAGTAGAGATTGAGGGAACCTGTTTGCCCAGTGGTACGTCACAGACATCCTATATGTTCACATGTTAACTCTCTTGTGGCAAAATGATGGTGCCGTTTTTCAAGAGAACAGTGCACGTCTAGCCATCGCACTTGTTTCTATGAAAAGTCAGCACAACATTGAGGTACTCCCGTGACCAGTAATATCTCCAGATCAGTCCCCTACAGAACGTGTGGGACCATAATGTAGTCATCTCCGTCGCAGTGTCAGCATTCAGGATATCAAGGATCAGTTACAACAGCTGTAGGCCAGCTTGACTGAAGAAAGGAAACAACAACAACGTTGTGGCACTATTCCCAGCCTGGTCAGTGCACGGATCCAGTTCAGAGTGGCTGGAACATCGTAGGGATAAGTGGTCTCATACGGCTAACTTCTCTTTCAATTTGAACCAATTTTTTATCACTGAAATAACATCGCATACTGTTTAGCCTGTGATATTTCATTTCGCTTCCACCTCTCGTTGTAAATCTTTGCCTATTTCGTCAGACAGTGTGACCACGTTCTCACTAAGATCTTGTATTTTAATCCGAGTATTTGATTACAAATGCTCCGGTTTAATGTTTGGGTAGAAGGTCCATTTTAACAAAAATCAATGCAAGTTGTGGACGTAAGTGTCATACGATGAACAACTGCAACACATATCTTGAATATAAGTTAATAAAACACAAAAGGAGGAAAGTACAAGTGCATCAGTTGCACAAAGCAAAATTTATTTTTTATTTATTATTATTAATTTATTATTTTCATCTAAATGCAGACATTTTCACCAGAAGTAGCATATTCTCTGCCCCAGAAAAAGCATTCAGAAACAAGGAAAATCTCTAACCAAAACTTACGAAGTCTGTAATTCATTTAGATTGTGTGCTCAAAAATCGAAATAACATGAACTACACGATATTCAATGTACAGACAGTACTACAAGGAGATCCAGCAGGCTGTGTCGATTCCTACACACGCTTGTCACGATAATCTCATTTTCTCACAAAATAAAATTACCTAAAAAGCTGACTCAAATAGCCATGGATTCCGACGCCATTTGAGGCAGGATTCTTATCTCGTAAAATCTGCACGGTTTCCGGCCTCAATCGCTCCCTGATTAGAGTCCTAGAGGTTCCCTAGCCACCACTTGGTATGCAAAATGTGGAATTTTCCAAGAATTTCCTCTCCAGAAAGTTCCGAGTACATCGCACGTTTCTCAAATACTTACGAAATACGCGGCCGAAGTGAGCGCAGCAATATAATGTTAACCCCCCAAAGAAACATGGAAGGAAATTCCATTCAACTTCTAGGCACGCCCATTTTCGAAATAACAGATGCACAGAAGGACTTCATAGTCAAATATCGCAAGGCATAACATTTATAAAGTAAGTAGCAAGTTAATATTAAACACTGACTAATTTATTGAGGACCACAAAGGCTTTGAAGAAGCATGGCTCAAAAGATTTTAATCATCGATTTCATGAATCAGTTTACTGAATTAATACCAATAATTCAACTGATAGGAGTTATCTCTCAGCAGAAATAATATTAAGCTAATTCTCGCTCTGTGTTACAAGCAAACACATCACTCTGGTATTCAGCCAGTGATGGCAACACTCTCACAGACAGCGTCTCCAACCCAAGTGTGTACGCAAGAGTCTGCACCAGTCTGAGCTACTACCATTTGTTCTACGATCTCTCCCTAAGACGTTTATCCAACAGCCTAAGATTTCCTATTTGACCAGTGGTCACAGACTGAGATCAGCTCGACAGTCATTCGTCTTACTGAACAACAGCTGACATGCCATATTTGACCAACGTGAAAGCCAGAGTACGCGCGAAGAAATAAATAACTACGATTCGTCACAAAATCTCTCTCTACTCTCCTACGTCAACCATACAAGTAAATTAAATTAAAATAGACGTGAATACTAAACCGTGATATAAAAATCTAATCTTCCAATATTTCTATTGACGGTCTTTAAAACAGAGATGTAGTGACATAACGGTTCTTAATGTTCGTGCTCAACGTTTACCAAAAACTGACGGTACATTTGCTCAAAATTGAAATGGAAACACGTCGCTACAGCCGTATCACATCCAAAGTAACGAAAAGCTGTGTGTCCACAAAAATGCATGGTGCTATCTTCCCCCTGATATCCTCTATAGAGCTGTGAAATGACGCTATCAGCTTGATTTGATCAGTTTCAATATTATCGAGACGGTAGGATGTGATTTTCGTAAAATTAAATACTGCGAAGAGAGGAGCAAATGACACTCAGACTTGACTGCATAGCCATCACTGTAAATGATCCTCCCATTATATTCCATGATTGTCTTAGCAATTTCTTTGTTATGTGGTTTAATATGAATTCTAGGGGGGTGGAGGCTGATGCGTTATATGAAACAGTGTTGTGGGATCAGTGTTCACTGATTAGACAATTTATACGTTTGGTACAGACGGCAAGAACAGGAGATGTTTTAGGAGATTTGAGGAGCACATTTGATCTGGAAGAACAAAAATGCTGGCCTCCCTTAAAAAGGCGGCAAGTTGGCCAACATATTTTCTTTTTTATATTTTATCATCTTCTTTCGATATAAAGCTACGTATTGCTCCACCAGATAAAACGATTTAGTATTTCCCGCTGACACTAACACGTAACTGTTTCTACATGCTTATAACATTAAACAAATGCAAATATTGTAAAACGTACAAAAGCACATTTCACAAGCGGTTTCCTTTGCAACTGTTCATATCTTACATTGGTCAATGGCGTACATTAAGCATCCCCGTATTACCTCCACCTTCTCCCCCCCTCCCCCCCCCCCCCCTACGACTTTATTTTTCTTCACTTCACTTATATGGGAGCATTATGTTGAAAAATGTTACAGACGAAGGTATAGGTGAAGCTGGGGTGGGAAGGTTCTGGAGGTGTCTCCAAAAGGAAGGACTGGAGTCCCCACAAGGCTGTTTCAGCGTCCATCATGTTTAGAGCAAACAATAATTTTATTAAAACCAATACCGACAAATACTGTTAAAGTAGTTGCCAGGGTTTTAATTAAGTGCTATAAAATAGTTATTTCTCTCTACTCCAGTACTTCAACTATATATGTAAATTACATTAAAACAGAGATGAGTACTAAACCATGCAATAAAAATCTGTTGTCATCTGCTATTAATTACCAAAACACCTGTCATTACATCGAAACATGCAGCAAACGATAATATTTAAATAGAGGCAGGTAAGACAACAGCCTCCAATAATCGGTTTTACCGAATTAAAATGGACGATCAGTTAAGACACAGTTGCATTTCAGCTAAAAGCAATGAAGTTGAGGAGAATGTCTCACATACAACTACCATTATTTATTAAAAACCACCTGTCATTACAATGAAATCAGAAGTACAGCCTTTTATAAGCTGAAGACAATTAGATTTAAAGGGGACAGACATGACAGCAGCTTTCTATAAACAGCTTTACCCAATTACCCTATTAAGCAACCAGGTACAGTTCTAGGGAAAATCAGTAATCACGTAATGCACTGAACATGTGTAGCAAAATTTCCCGTATACAGCTGCCGTTACGTTGAAAACGCAAGTACAGACGTTTACAAGAGCAAACAATGATATTTAAAGGGAGACAACCAAGACATCAGCTTTCAATAAACTACCTTACCAAATCATCTTATTAAGCCACCAGGTACAGTTTTTGTTTTGGGAATCAGTAACCACTTAATGCACTGAACAAACTTAGCAAAATTCTTCATATAATGCTGCCATCAATTATAATACAGCTCTGCATACGTTGAAACCCAGCACAGGTTTTCATACGCAAGAAACAACTAGTTTTCAAAGGGCGGGCGGGGGGGGGGGGGGGGGGCGGGGGCGACGGTGGGGGTGGGGGGGGGGGGCGGGGGTTTGCAAGCAAGGCAGCAGCATTCAATAAACAGTTTTACCAAATAACCTTATTAAGAAGCAAAATCTAGGATTAGTAGTAGACAAAATCACAGAGCACTAAATGGGCAACACATAGTAAACTTCACTAAATAAATTTATGCTAATATCTCACGCGCAGCTGCCATTAATTATAAAACACCTTTCGTACATTGAACGTACAGGTTTTTTAATAGGTGAAAGTGGAGGAGGAGAGGCGAAAGGCAAAGGCAGTTCACTTAGCTTGAGCAGGTCGGGGCCGTTCTTCCGCTCTTTTAGACGTCAAGAGACTGGGTCACCTACACTAGCGTCGAACCTATCAAAACCAACCTCATATAGTCGTCGGCTCAAAACTACGCTTGCATGTCCACTAACAGAAACCACTTGGCAAAGCAGTCAGTGGCCACTTGAGAACCACACTCTCCTTCGTCATTAGGCTTGATCGTAGGTCCCGCACAACAAAAAGCCTCGAGCCACTTCCAAAGCAAGCTCAGTTCCTCACTTTTATCGTTAACGAGGGCGCCACTCGGGAGGTCCAAAGTTAAGAGGCAAAGACGATTCTAGTGGGAGGAAATTGACTGAGTTTCGAGCCCACACGGATCGGAAGTATTTTTGGAAGAAAATGGCGTAATTACCTAGTGGTAAAAGTTCCCATGGTGTTAATTCGATCATTCCTCTATTAAAACGCTCATTTACAGTAGTCAGCAGACCTCCAAAATCGGTTAAAAACATTGCATAACGGTGGGACACTATAAAAATTTTGGGAATGGATGTGGCGGCAGTACAAGACTTTATTTCGACAACAATACTTCCTGTAGGTAGAGATCTTATGTGTGCGCATCGATTCCTTCTTTACTCCCTAAAGTACAATTTACTAACAACGTTAATGATGGGTAATCATGTCAATACAACGGCTTGTAGTCTCGTTATCTAGAAGAATAAGTCCCATAATTAATGTTGCTAGTGGTAATACATCATGACTGTAGCACATGTTGCAAGACGAAACGTATGAGTGTAATTTCTTTGACGTGATCTTTAAATTTCAACATGATAGGGCCATAAAATGACGGAATAAACTAGGAGTGAAATTAACCGTTCTAATTTTCGAGTGCGTCCTGAAAAGTATTGCATTCAAATTTTTTACGCGAAATCTCTCCAGGCTTTTTAAATGAAACAAACCTTATTAACATTCTACATCTTTCTTCTTCATATCTACATATTTTTAGCCTTCTGCTGCTAGCGGGCTTCGAAATGTAGCTTGTTACATGGCAGCATGTAACGGAGCTATGTTGGTGTGCGCAAAAAACTTTTGTAATCGAGTTTCGAATACGAATGGCTTGTCCTCAGATGGAGTATCTTCTACTTCAGCATGACAATGCATGATCACCAACGAGGGCTGCGACATTTGCAAAGATCTGGCGGCTTGGGTTCACTGTCGTCAGTCATCCTCCATACAGTACCGATTTACCCCACCGGATTTTCATCTGTTTCCAAAATTTGAAGACTTGACTCTGATAGCGATGAAGCGGTGCAAGAAGAGATGACGTTGTTGATCCGTCAACGAAGTATAACATTCTACAATGGCGGTGTCAACAAGCTGGTGACTTGTGGGGAGGAATGTGTTCGTCACAATGGTAACTACGCTGAGAAATAAATATGTAGACATGAAGAATAAATATGTGGAACTTCAATAACGTTTGTTTCATTTAGAAGGCCTTAATTCTGAAGAATTATTTTTTTTGCATGCCCTCATATGTTCTAAATATAGTCTCCCACATCGAGCTTTCCCTCCTACGTCACCTGTCACCCTCCAGGAGGAAGTCTTTCAGTTCGCATGACATATGGCATCTTTGATCATGCGTCCAGCGATATCACATTAGAGAGACGGCAAGTCTTGTATAATCAGTGACGTTTTAATTAACTAATTAATTACGTTATTACGTTACAGGCTGAAGTCCGAAACGAGACACAAATCCGTACATTAAGGAAATGAAGTGAGTCCCTGACACAAACCGGTCCTTCATGCGTGCTTACCATGTTTGTACTGTACAGTGATGACTGAACCAGTATTTCAGGAATTTTGTTTTGGTTAACACTGCGAAAGGAAATCTGTTCTTTCATTTAATTTCAAATTACATAAGCTACTATCCATATGTACGTCACTAGATAGCATTTGGTTCTACCGGGATAAAAATGAAGTTCGATTGTGTTTACATTACGTTTATGAAAATCAATGTTTTGTGTTGACGTTTTGGTCAATTTATGTTAGTTAATGTCTGGTTATTGAGGGAAATCATGTATATGTACTGAGATACTTTGATCTTCTAATTTCACTGAGACAGATGAATACCAATAAAATGTCAGATTACTTGGTAATTCCATATTCCAGATTGGTGAAATTGCCATGTGGGAGCCATCCCTTTCAAAAATTGCTATCTTGATTTGAATAGAAGGGAAGTCCCATCCTCAGAATGTGGAAGAGATAGTAGGATGATGTTTACAGAGGAAACCAAAGGTGAAAACTGTATTCGCATGTTGATTTGTGTTCGGGAATATTTTTGCATTATCTTTGGTATCAAATTTAACAGCAAATTAAAACCAGTCATAAGTAGTTGTCAAAAGTCGCCAACATGAAAAGAAAGTTCTATGATGTCTAGGCTGTGGCCAGAACACCAAAGCAGTCTTGCAACTAATTTATCAGTCTCACTCGTTGCTGAGCTCTATAGCTGTGGATCATATTACCATGGCAATCGCCAACACTGCAAATACTGCGTTTTGTTTTGAGCACAAATAAAGAAACAGCCTTTGTGCCATGCTAATAAATCCGGAAAATTGGAGCAACAGCAAGCAGAATAAAGAAGCAACTCCAACATTCAATTTGCAGTCGACGTATTCTGATTCTCAATGCCTTCCACAATAACAAGTATTTCACTCATGTCTTCAGTGGTACGCGAATTAAACTGGGGCACATTTTCCTTTATAAAGCAACGTATGAAAACAGAGATAAGCACTTCTGCTTTTGCTTTGGTACTCTCAACTTCAGTTCCTGTTTTGTCCATGACTGACTGAACATGACTGGTGCTACTGACAGCCCTTACATACAACTAGCATTTCTTTGGATTTTGTGAAACATCTATCGACAGTGTTCTTCAACAGCAGCTGGCGAAGGTTTCACGCATTGCTCTGTTGACTGCCAAATGCATTTCATTCATCATCTCTCTATCTATAGCCCCTTACTTTGGTTTACATCTATTGTACAGTAGTCTTTGTAGTTGGATACTCGTTGTTGCTATAACTGCCTCATGGTCACTGACATCAGTTTCGATGTGGACTTCCTCAAAAAGGTGAGCTTCAGTTTGTTGCCATTAGATCTACCATACACTCTAAGACAAAAAAAAGAGACACCACGAAGGAATTATTGGAATTGGACGGAAATCGGTAGATGTGGTTCAAATGGCTCTGAGCACTCTAGGACTTAACTGCTGAGGTCATCAGTCCTCTCGAACTTAGCATACTTAAACCTAACTAACGTAAGCACAACACACACATCCACGCCCGAGGCAGGATTCGAACCTGCGACCGTAGCGGTCGCGCAGTTCTACACTGTAGTGCCTAGAACCGTCGGTAGGTGTGATGTAAATATACAGACAATCAAGCGTTCTCCACTGGGGAGAGATCCAGCAAAGTTGCTGTGAAAGGTAGGGTTTGGCAAGCACCAAGACGAGGGGTAGCAATTCTTGCTGTGTGTGGACGTGCATTAGCTTGCTGAAGTGTAAGCTTGCTATGAAGAGCAACAAAACGATACCACAGCTCTTTGAGGAAGTCCGCATCGAAACTGGTATCAGTGACCATGACTATCCAAGTACAAAGGGTAACTGCAAGAAGTAGAAACATTTATACCTTCAGCGAACCTGACAGAGAATCAGTGGTGTCATATCTCAAATAGGAACTTGTAACTCTTACCTTAGGACAGAAGCATATAGAAGGACTATGGCTGAAGTTTGAAAGTGTATTTGACCATGCACTGGGTAGATATATACCCAGTAGATCATTTCATAATGGGAGATCTTCTCCATGGTACACAGTCGCTGTAAATAAACTTCCAAAGAAACAGAGGCTACTGCATAATAGGTATAAACCAAAGTATGGCCCTATAGATAGAGTGATGCTGCATGAAATGCGTTTGAATGAAATGCATTTGGCAGTCAACCAAGCAATGAGTGAAACTTTCAACAGCTACTGTTGAAGAATACTGTCGAAAGATGTTTCACAAAATCCAAAGAAATACTGGTCCTATATGACGGCTATTAACATCACCAAAGTTTGTGCTCAGTCATTCTCAAACTAGACAGTAGCTGAAACCAATGCCAAGCCGAACAACTGTTTGCTCACTTTATGAAGCTCTTTACCTTTTCCTGAAATTGTAATCATCTGTTTGTCTTAGATTGTATTTCAGTCATGTGATAGGTTCCCTACAATTGTTTTAGCCAGTTTTTAGTGAAATCTTTTATTAACGTTCCACAGGAAGTCTTGTCAGGCTCACCACTAACAAAACTGTATTTATTCCGATTGATTGTTGGATGACTAAAGACTCCTTCCATTACTGCAATATGATTAGGGAAGTTATGTAAGAACAACCTCACGTTTTCTCTAAAGTTCTCGCAGAAATCAGGTCAGTCTGTTGGCTGATGGATGGCCCCTATTTAAATTTTGTACCCACACCTGGTACTGAATCTTGCACAGTTAGTCTCGCATTCAACTTCAGTTTCTGTCTCCGTGGATCTGAGTTTCTGGCCTACTGCGGCAAATATTTCACCTCTATTTCCTATTTACGTACGTTTGCTGTATATGCCATAAGACGATGGAAACCTAATAAAAAAGTAAGTGTACAAGTGTGTTAAATTACGGTTTTCGAATGATGAGTACAGAATGAATACACAATAATAATCAGTGCACCCGTACGAGTGTGGTATAATAGATGTGTAAATATTATAAGAGAGGAAAAGCAACAAGAGACGTTGATTATATATTATGTATCATGGAACCTATAAAATGATTAAAAACCGAAAATCACAATAGGTCTATAAACAATATACACATATTACATTCTATTGTGCTAAGTGTGGGTATTCGAATATATGGTAAAGTGCAATAGATACAGTTTTATAACACTAAGGACAGTAAAGAAAACAAAGGGAAGTTATAAATGACACTTGTGTTGCTGTTCAAGTCCATGCTATGTGGGGATGAATTTGATCATTAGAGTTGAGATTGTGTGTGTGTGTGTGTGTGTGTGGCCGATTGTTATTTCATGCGAAGCTTAAGAGTGATTATGTGAGAGTGCATAACTGATGTGCATTATGTGGCAAATGCTTTTTGATCTCAAAGGTACATCACCTTCCCTTCTGGCTTCAGGTTGTACTTCCGTTTGTATAGCTGAGTCCTTCCCTCACGACATACGTAGCAAATGTGGTGTACGACTTTTATAAACTCTTGCGACTTCGATGCTCAGTCAGTTTAGTTATCATACTCCTGCCTGTGTAACAAATATTCACTTTGTTACAGTGAACGTAACTGTTTTCATAAGCTCCACTAACTTAATAAATGTGTTAATGTTTTATCATATCTTTCTCCTGAACATCAGAAGAGAGTAGAGAGTATCCGTGCACCAATTGAGCTAGAAGAAGTACAGTTAATCTATAGCTGACTCGCGAAAATATACAGAGTGATTTAATACCAGCGTCGTCGTAGAAATACGTGGCAGGAACAGTACACGAAACAGTCTTACCTCTTCAGGCATGTCCGACGCAATTACACTACTGACCATTAAAATTGCTATACCAAGAAGAAATGCAGATGATAAACGGGGTATTCATTGGACAAATATATTATACTAGAACTCACATGTGATTACATTTTCACGTAATTTGGGTGCATAGATTCTGAGAAATCGGTACCCAGAACAACTACCTCTGTCCGTAACAACGGCGTTGATAAGCCTGGGCATTGAGTCAAACAGAGCTTGGGTGGCGTGCACAGGTACAGCTTCCCATGCAGCTTCAACACGATACCACAGTTCATCAAGAGTAGTGACTGGCGTATTGTAACGAGCCAGTTGCTCGGCCAACATTGACCAGACGTTTTCAATTGGTGAGAGATCTGGAGAATGTGCTGGCCAGGGCAGCAGTCGAACATTTTCTGTAGCCAGAAAGGCCCGTACAGGACCTGCAACATGCGGCTGTGCATTATCCTGCTGAAATGTAGGGTTTCGCAGGGATCGAATGGAGGGTAGAGCCACGGGTCGTAACGCATCTGAAATCTAACGTCCACTGTTCAAAGTGCCGTCAATGCGAACAAGAGGTGACCGAGACGTGTAACCAATGGCACCTCATACCATTACGCCGAGTGATACGCCAGTATGGCGATGACGAATACACGCTTCCAATGTGCATTCACTGCGATGTCGCCCAACACGGATGCGACCATCATGATACTGTAAACAGAACCTGGATTCATCCGAAAAAATGACGTTATGCCATTCGTGCACCCAGGTTCGTCGTTGAGTACACCATCGCACGCGCTCCTGTCTGTGATGCAGCGTCAAGGGTAACCGCAACCATGGTCTCTGAGCTGATAGTCCATGCTGCTCCAAACGACGTCGAACTGTTCGTGCAGATGGTGGTTGTCTTGCAAACGTCCCCATATGTTGACTCAGGGATCGAGACGTGGCTGCACGATCCGTTACAGCCATGCTGATAAGATGCTTGTCATCTCCACTGGTAGTGATACGAGGCCGTTGGGATTCAGCACGGCGTTCCGTATTACCCTCGCGAACCCACGGATTCCATAGTCTGCTAACAGTAATTGGATCACGACCAACGCGAGCAGCACTGTCGCGATACGATAAACCGCAATGGCGATAGGCTACAATCCGATCTTTGTCAAAGTCGGAAACGTGATTGTACGCATTTCTCCTCCTTACACGAGGCATCACAACAACGTTTCACCAGGCAACGCCGGTCAACTGCTGTTTGTGTATTAGAAATCGGTTGCAAACTTTCCTCATGTCAGCACGTTGTAGATGTCGCCACCGGTGCCAACCTTGTGTGAATGCTCTGAAAAGCTAATCATTTGCATATCACAGCATCTGCTTCGTGTCGGTTAAATTTCGCGTCTGTAGCACGTCATCTTCGTGGTGTAGCAGTTTTAATGGCCAGTAGTGTATGTCGCATACATAGTTGCTCGGACACTGGGAAACGACATTTAATCTATGAACGATATGTAGTTGTTTCACTAACATTTACGAAAAATAGTTAGAGTATCTACACCCATATTCCGAGAAAAACCAGAACACCTCAAATAATTGCAGGTAGTACGTTCATATTCACCGGTTATGTATAATAGTATGTTGTGCAGAAATGATTAGCATCTGAACCATGTCGGTTCTCGGATTCAGGATCACCATAGGTATCGCAGCGCAACACCACCTACCGGTAAAATGTTCCTACGGCTCTCGTTGTCGCTGTGAACCGAAGGTAATGAATCAGTGTGACTCGAGTAGACGTGCAGGAGGCCCCACAGACGTATACGCGAACCGAACCGTCATAGCAGTGACACTGAAAGAGATCGGATTATTGGCATAATACACTGTGATGCATCCTTCCGGGAAATTGCTGCTCCTATGGGACGAAATGTTTTGGGCAGTGCAACGGATGTGTGCAGAATGGTCTACGGAAGACCGTAGAATACTACGAGATAGGTGTGGTCGCACTGTCCAGATCACCCCCCAAAAAGCTCGACACCTCATGAGAATGGCATTGCAAGACAGATCTGCGCCCTCCTCGGCTCTGACGCAACAGTGGAACAAAGCGTACACTATTAGGGGTGACAGTCCGTTGACGCTTATTACGCCATGGGTTACGTGCGAATCGTTCCATTCTCCTTTTACCTTTGACGAATGTGCAGAAACGCCCTAGATGGCAATGGTATGTGGAACGACGTCACTGGGGACAGGAATGGGATCAGTTAGTGTTTTCGGACAAATCCAGGTTCTGTTTGTCTGAAAATGGTGTCCGCATTTTGGTTCGCCGTAGACAGGACAAGCGCCATCACAGTCTCCGTATTCGCAGAAGACATACAGCGCCAGTTCAAAGCCTGATTGTGTACATCCCCAATTCACAGTTTGTTCGAGTCCAGGGCATTGTGCCGGCCTTTGTGGCCGTGAGGTTCTAGGCCCTTCTGTCTTGAGCCGCGTGACCGCTACGGACGCAGGTTCGAATCCTGCCTCGGGCATGGATGTGTGTGATGTCCTTATGTTAGTTAGGTTTAAATAGTTCTAAGTTCTAGGGGACTAATGACGCCATATGTTAAGTCCCATATTGCTCAGAGCCATTTGAACCATTTGAACCAGAGCACTGTGACCGGTGTGACCTACGTGAATGACCTCCTGCAACCCGTAGCCATGCCCTTTCTCCACAACACCCCAGACGCCATTTTTCAGCATGACAATGTACGACCACATGTTGCCTGACGTCACGTGCCTTCTAGGTGTCACAGGATGCCAGCCTTTTCCCCGGGCCCGCCAGATCACCAGAGTTGTCGCCCATCGAAAATGTGTGGGACATGATGAAGAGACAGGTACAGCGCCGTGACCTAGTGCCACCATGGATGAACTTTGGAGCCAGATGAATGCAGCATGGATGACTGTATCACAGGACGCCATTCTTGCCTCATACGCGTCGATGCCATCACGCATGGAACAAATTATCACGGCACATGGAGGACCCTGTCTCTACAGCGCAACACACACATGTTGAACCGAGGCGACAGAAATGCTAATCATTTCCGCTGAACATACTAATGGACATGTCCCGTGAATATGAACTTCTTATCTCTAGTCGTTAAGGGTCTTCTGTTTTTCTTCTGAACACGCGTCTATAAAATATTTATCAGATTGCGTGGTGGCGGGAAAGCGAGCATCACCTGGAACTGTTGTCACACATACTATAATGTATGTTCAGTTTTCCTCAGTGTTCACAGAAATGTCAAAATTATTATCTATAGCTATTTGAAAGAAACTCCCCGTTCGTCTCGAGATAATTACATCATGACATTTGACGAATTTAAAATGCATTGTTGATATTTCCGTTTCAGTTACATATTTACATCGAAGCGCCAAAGGAACTGGTATAGGCATGCGTATTCAAATACACTGGTATCTAAGGTGGCAGAGCACGGTGTTGCGGTCGGTAACGCCTTTATAAAAAAAAAGTGTCTGGCGCGGTTGTTAGATGAGTTACTGCTGCTACTATGGCATGTTATCAAGATTAAATTGAGTTCGAACGTGGTGTTATAGTCGGCGCACGAGTGATGAAGTGGGGATTTTCCTGTAAGACCATTTCAAAAGTGTACCGTGAATATCAGGAATACGGAAAAACATCAAATCTTCGATATCGCTGTGGCTGGAAAAAGATTCTGGAGGAACAGGGCCAACGACCACTGAAGAAAATTGTTCAACGTGCAGAAGTGCAACCGTTCTGCAAATTGCTGCAGATTTCAATGCTGGGCCATCAACAAGTGTCAGCTTGCGAAACATTTAATATGAGCTTTCGGAGCCGAAGGCCCACTCGTGAGCCCTTGATGACTGCACGACACAAAGCTTTATGCCTTGCATGGGCCCGTCAACACCAACATTGGTCTGTTGATGGCTGGAAACGTGTTGTCTTGTCGGACGTGTCTCGTTTCAAATTGAATCGAGTGGACGGGCGTGTAAGGGTATGGAGACACCCTCATGAATCCTTGGACCCTGCAAGTCAGCAGGGGACTGTTCAAGCTGGTGGAGGCTTTGTAACGGTATGAGGCGTGTGAAGCTGGAGTGATATGAGACCCTTAATACGTCTATATGCGACTCTGACAGATGACACGTACGTGCGCATCCTGTCTGATCCCCTGCACCCATTCATGTCCATTATGCATTCCGTCGGATTTGGACAGTTCCAGTAGGACAATGCGACACCCCACACGCCCAGAAGTGCTACAAAGTGGCTCCAGGAACACTCTTCTAAGATTAAACACCTCTGATGGCCACTAAACTCCCCAGACATGAAATTATTGAGCATATCTGGGATGCCCGGCAACATGCTGTTCAGAAGAGACCTCCGGGTGCTCGTATTCTTACGTATTTGTGGACAGCCCTGCAGGATTCATGGTGTCAGTTCCCTCCAGCACTATTTCAGACATTAGTGGAGTCCATGCCGCATCGTGCTGGGGTACTTCTGCGTGGTCGTGGAGGCCCTACACGATATTAGGCTGCTGTGCCAGTTTATTTGGCTCTTCAGAGTTTATAAAACACAAATTTAAATAACATAGTTGCGTAATATCTCATGGTGATTGCGTCGGTAGTAATGACTCGTCGAATTTCTTTTGTGGGGGATGTACAAACAGCTCTTACCCCAAACAAATTCTATCCGAAAAAAGGTAAATGTAACTAATACAAAATTTTACAGAAGGAGCGCCGTCTGCTCAGCCTCTTATCTGTGAAGCGACTGTTATTGGTCGTTGACTCACTGAATTACTAGCTACTCTTCGGATCAAAGATAATGATGAATCCAGGAGTCTGAGTGCATCTGTGACAACTGGTATTTACTCAGGATTTTTTGTCTCTCTGGGTTAGGGATTCTAAATTAGTCCTCTGGCAGAATACTATTGTCGATCTAGGTACTTCAATGGAACACCTTGTTTATTTTAAACTAATGAAATTTTTTAAAAAAGACATAAAATTGTTTTATTTATTTATTACTTCAGTTTTATAATATAACTAAATACACAGAATAGAAGACAGAATTTGAAAAGAAAGAAAAAATTTCGAATCGAAAACGAATGTTATTAATAGTTTTTCACTGGGCATTGATTCACAGTTTGGTAAACCCTATTCTATGTCGACCACTTATCGTGACGCTGTGGTCGGTCGTGTGTCACCCATTCCTCCCCACATCATCGGATTGTCGCAGCTCTCCTATTCGAAAGTTGATCGTTTGGCCCATAGCTCCAACCGGCTTCTTTGAGCCCAACTTCGCGTGCTCTTTCAAATGCTGACATATGCGTATATTCTTCACACATTTGTCTGCGAAGCATAGTTACTGTCCAACTACACACACGGAATAATACCTGGAAAGCTTTTATGCTCTGGTATCGACATGTCGCCCGTTTATTATCTTTACCAGCTGCGCGGTGAAATGGGGATGCAGTGCCGTACATTCATCTATTGGCTGCCGATCCATACAATTTCCCACTTTCCGTCGATACCCGTATGAATATCAGTTTGTGACCAGTTTGCATAACTCCTTCGTCGCGAGTGGTTTTCCTTTGTGTGTATGTGTGTGTGTGTCTGTGTGTGTGTTAGTGTGTTAGAGTGTATATAAAATGGTTCAAATGGCTCTGTGCACTATTGGACTTAATTTCTGAGGTCATCAGTCCCCTAGAACTTAGAACTACTTAAACCTAAGTAACCTAAGGACATCACACACATCCATGCCAGAGGCAGGATTCGAACCTGCGACCGTAGCAGTCGTTCGGTTCCAGACTATAGTGCATAGAACCGCTCGTCCACACCGGCCGGCATATATATATATAATCTGCAGTCAAATATGAACCGCATTGCTCTATATTCGTAGGTGCAAGTGTAAATGTTCTTTATATTTCAACATTCTCTAAATAAAACTCCCACCCTCTTGTACTGGATAAACGATTCTCCGAAAGGTAATTGTCGGGCTGGCATTATATTCTGACAACAGAACACCACCCTCGGCCCCACTATCTGTTTGTCCTCACTACCATCACGCACACTGGCACACATACACTCTCGTCTCGGTGCATCTGCTGGCGAGGCGCTGCCACCTTAAGAGAAGCACGCCTCGCTTCTGCTGCGCCTGCCCGTCGCGGTGGGAAATTTAATCGCTTGCGCTCCTGGAGAGGCGGCGCTGTCCAATCTGGAAAATGGACGCGGCGTCGTTGGCGATGCGGCCTGGCACAGGAGCCGCCCTAAGACCCTGCCCGCCCCTTTTCCACTGCTCGCCTCGGGGTCCTTACTCTAAGCCTAAGGAAAGCCACGCGCTTTTTATTTGTCTACCAAGTGTTTCGCCACTGTCCATGGAAATTTCTGACCTCAGGAGCTAGTAAGGGGCTCCACAGTCATATATTTTACAAAAATTTGTTTATCACTTTTGTGTCGTCGTTGCCACTGTAGAGTCTTGTACCATTGGAAGCAAGGGAGAGGATGTTGTGTGGTGGCTGGTATCCTATTTCTACAACACAACAGCACACATGTACTAACAGGGTTCTTTATTCATAAGAACAAGAAGCTACTTATCATTAAACAAGTCCATGTGTTGTTGTACAAGCTCTTCCGTGATAGTTCACGTTAGCTTTACTGCTGGTGAAGTACCAGTCCTGCTATGAACATTGCAGTCTCATAGCCAGTGACGTGAACTGACAGACGCCAACTAGCATAGTGATTGAGCTAGTAACTGAGCCGATTGCGACTGCGACTGACTCCAACTGACTGGGTCCTCCAGTCCGCAGCGGGGATCTATATACTTGCGTTCGAGAGGGCATTGGCGGCGCGTTGCTTGAGAGTTTATCTTTGGCTGCTCTCCTGATATGCGCTTTTGCTCCAGCGGCTATTATCGATTTTCAAGAAACCTCTTTGCCGATCGGTGTGCTGGCGACAGCTTTTGCCAGCACAATCACTGCATATATCAGGTCACGCCAGGAACTATACAACTGTTAATGGTGGCGACTAAGGTCAGTTCAAACTAACGAGTCACTACAACCTCACACAGAGAGCCTGTATACCCTGTATACTGAGTATAATGGGTATAAGTGCAGATATTTTTGTATGTGGCACTTTAATATGTACACACATCAGTGGATTGGTTGGTTTTCCTGAGCATGGAACAGCCTTTCCGCAAATTCATCACCATGTTTTCTGCACGGTCATAACTGCATGCGAAGTAGATTACGCCTGTCAGTATAAACTATGTTTTGCCTCCACGCAAAAAAACTTCAATATACGACCTGCTGCCCAGGGGAAAATAGACTTAAATGGTTAGCTTGTGCCATGCATACATGCAGGTACTACCCAATCCAACAACATACCACTTGTAATAGCAATAAACACCAGTCTGCAAATGACGTAAATAGTGATGTAATGTTGTTCACTACACCGTCCGCAGTCAGTAACAGAAATATCTGTACTTGTGTTGGTTACATTCTGTGCAAAGCTGCAGCAATGGTGAAGAGATTGGGCATGTATTCGAGAATGCAGTACAAAAATCCCTTACCCACAGTGGTGTTTATGTTTTCCACGCGAGTTACCAGAAAATCACTTTTAAAAATCTTTCTCCAGCCCCTCGACCGTTGTATCTAACCTCCATAATATTTTATTGAGAGAGAAGGGCATAGACCGACATATCGAAAGCCACTCAGAAATTTTTCACGCAGGCAGTACACACCGAAAGAAATGCATTGTCAAAATTTTAGCTGCTGAGGAGCAGTGTAAGTATTTCTTTAAATAAAGTTAAAAATACTCACTTTTGCTCCACAAGGAAGCTTTTATAAGAGCGGCTGTTACAGCGCTTCCTGCCTAGCTCTCGAATAGGCGAATAATCAGACATAGCCGTGACAAGAGAACGTAGTGCCACGTAACGCGAAGCCCATAGTACATAAACGTAACTATTAAGCACTTAAACAATCCCAAAAATGTCCCACTTCTTCAATTTTTTGAGTAACTTACAGTTAATATCAAGAGCTAAAGTGTTGCAGATTTAAGTATACATATGTGTCTAGTAGAAGAAAGAAAATCAAGGCAAGGAAAATTTAAAATATCTCGGCTGATTTTCACAACTTTACATTGCACGATTGACCAATTGCGGCCCTACAGTCCGTTTTAAATCGAAGAAGGTGTCGATGTGCGTACAATTATCCTGTTAATAAACAATGATTCAGCCTATCTGAAACGGAGCACAGATGGTGCGACCGACAGAATTAAAACCAGAAATTCGATTTCAAAGCTAATGCCACGTTGAAGGAGGTTACATTGAGGCGACGAAAGTTATACACTGTACTGACTCTCACAAGCAGTCCTAACCCTTCTGAATGGTTTTTGTTTCATAGATTCGTGAGTTTCGTTTTGGTGCTTATCTCATAACGTGTAAATCATTCTTCCATTTATACAATTCATGTTCAGATTTTACAAAACGAATCGGGCTTTGCGCACTGACTAAGTTTCAGCGTTTTCGCTCTCCTTCGCTTAACCGAAACATTTACAGTCTTTTCTTTGTCGCTAGAAACTTTTACTGTACATGTTTTCTTTGGGCATAGGAGGTACGCTATTTTTATTCTTGATATTAATTAGCACAAAAATCATTGTTCTAATCACAATTCATGGAAATGTCCAAGGTGTTGCCTGTTTCTTCTAATGTTACCACAATTATAACGAAATATCGACATAATTGGAATGATGTCCAAAAATTAACTAATAAATGACACATATGTAGTTCTTCAGCAGAAGTTGACGATTTTGACTACATAGCACATCCTTCATTTTAATCACTGCAAGATTGAAAACGTTAACTGTATTGCAAATTACTTTGAAATTCTGGAATCCGCACAAAGTAAGACGCTACCAGCAAGCATATGCTAAGAAATTCAGTGAAAATTAAATCAGTTTTATCTCCATTGCAAACACTTACTAATACCGCAAAGCAACTGCCAGTTCAAATGGTTCAAATGGCTCTGAGCACTATGGGACTCAACTGCTGAGGTCATTAGTCCCCTAGAACTTAGAACTAGTTAAACCTAACTAACCTAAGGACATCACAAACATCCATGCCC
Source organism: Schistocerca serialis cubense (assembly GCF_023864345.2). Taxonomy (NCBI): domain Eukaryota; kingdom Metazoa; phylum Arthropoda; class Insecta; order Orthoptera; family Acrididae; genus Schistocerca; species Schistocerca serialis. The sequence goes on from NC_064639.1 coordinate 511,957,304, forward strand.
GAGGCAGGATTCGAACCTGCGACCGTAGCGGTCTTGCGGTTCCAGACTGCAGCGCCTTTAACCGCACGGCCACTTCGGCCGGCAACTGCCAGTTATTAAGGACATAAAATGAGCTGCAAATTAGAGTAAATACTAACTGCAAACACCTAAGACAGATAAACTGTCAAGGTAAACTGAAATTAGCTTTATAAATTACGATCGCGTTGTGCCGTGTTATGCCGCCTGTCAAAGATATGCGCCCACCGAGTCTGCCACAGCTACCTCAGGGGTGTACGTCTCTTCAGCCACATGGCGAGCTACGAGTCTGGCAAAATTCACCTTTTCCTAAAAAATACTTCAAGTGCGTCTTAGCATTTAAAATTTGGCTCTCAGTTCATTTCGGTGTATTCTTCCCGCATAAATCAATTCAGGCCATGTTTCCACATGTCAGATTGGACTGTTATGTTATGAGTCTAGCCACCAGTCCGTAGAAACTGGAATAGGCGACTTACTGCACAACTCGTCGATCCTTTCCACAGGAGCCTACAAATACTAAGTTAACCCTCTCCTTGATGAAATTAGTGAATCGACCGTTAGAATTCCTCTCTACCTTTACTGTGAAGTTTTATGGATGATGTAGATACTTCAAGCATTTCCTGTTGCGTTGTTCTGTTCTTTCGTAAATGCCATCAGTCTGCCTGTGTGGCTGTAAGTGGATATGCTGTAGCTAATATGCTTTAAATACGTTATGAGATGCTGCTACGGTGTACCATAAAACAGTAAAAAATCACACTGTTTGAAACAAATAACAACAAAATACCGTAAATATGAGAGCATGTCTAGAGCACAGATAATGTCTGGATTGCAACCTAACGCTGACTGACTAGCTTGGTGCGCATGAGAAATCTTCAGCACATTTTGTGTAACTTCTGAGTTATTTGTAAGTGGTCGGTAGAATAATTTTTGTAATTTGTTTCCTGATATAAATAGTTTACTGGCACACCAACAGCAAAGCCTTACTGCAACTTAGCTTTCCGCGCCCATCCCAATCATTTAAGCACTTAATAGCTCAAGGTGGCCTTTAATAATTAACACATGATAAAGAAAATGTCTTAGATTTGCGCTTAAATGTTGGTGGGACCTGGTGTTTAGAATATCTGAGTAGCTGCGCTGGGTAGCCGCACGGTCCCAGTCACCTTGTACGGTCCGCGCATTTCCCCCCGTCGGAGGTTCGAGTCCTGCCTCGGGCATGGATGTGTGTGTGTGTGTGTGTGTGTGTGTGTGTGTGTGTGTGTGTGTGTGTGTAGTCCTTAGAGTAAGTTAGTTTAAGTTAGATTTAGTAGTGTGTAACCTGGGGACCAATGACCTCAGCAGTTTGGTCCCATAAGATCTTACCACAAATTTCCAAAATATCTGATTAGGACTAACTGTCCTGGCTTACTCGTAGTTCCTCACACCACTGGTGGACTGGAGTACCAAATGACGCGACCAATAACCCTGTCTGTCTTTCGGGCGTGGCAACGTTTCCTTGCTCACTATAGCATTCTAGAGTGCTGCGAAAGAATGCCAGTTATACTTTTCATCCCAACATCCCAATATAACGTTAAATCTAGGAAATAAAAATGGTTGCACAAAATAAGAGTAACGTCTCAACTTCATACCAGTATCAGTCTTGTTGTGTAGCTCTGTCACCATCAATTATCTCTCTTGAGCTCTGCAAATGATTTAGCACTTCGTCTCTTATGACCACGAAGTTACGGGAAATTCATTCTTATGTTCCCTCCAGGTGTAATTCTTTATTTTCAGTACAGAACATCTCGACTACGACTTAAAATAGGATAAGCAAGATTAAAAAGAACTAAAACTGTCCTGAACTCTAAGCCTGGTTTGAAAATCGCGGTGCTACACATGGTCCCGCTGGATATGATATGCACTTGTCTTGCTACAATCATTGAATTCATTAACCGAGCAACTTACAAACGGACCTGGTGTGTACACCATGGTAAGGAAGATTGCTGATATTAAAATTCGTTATACCTTTTGGGGTCTTTGGATAGCATCATCATTTAATGTTAAAAAAGTCCTTGGCCCTGTCTCTGTCTCTGACTTTGCTTGGAATCTGAATACAAATTATCAGCGATGAGGGCTGAAGACTTCGAATATAAGGAGTCAACCACATTGTGCCAACGACCTTGTGAAGGAGAGTGGAGGAGCAGTCAGTGTTTTAGAGAACCTCGAACCTTTTGGGTCGGAAACGGCCCCTAAGGCATAGAAATCACCAATAACGACGCGGAAGTAACTGAAAATGTGTAATGATAATCTCTCTATTTGCGTAAGATTCCGTCTCGGTCTCCCACTCGGATCTCCGTGGGAGAGTTGCCAATAGGGAGCTCAAGACGAGGAAAAGATTAAAAACTCAACGAAAGGGCTACAATCTACGAGTCGGTGCTCATAATGTCAGAAGTCTTAAAAATGTAGAGAATCTAGAAAATATGGAAACGGGAATGCAAAGATTCAGTCTGGATACAGTACGTGTCAGTGAAGTAAAAGGGAAATACCGTAAGGATTTCTGGTCAGAAAACTACATGGTAGTATCAACAGAGCAGAAAATTGTATATCAGGAGTAGGATGCCATGTGAGTTGGAAGGTATGGTGAAGAATGGTCTTACGCGAACAGTTGACTGTACGATTGTTCTCATCAGATTCCACAGCAAAACAATGCCGATACACTGGCCGACATCACAGTCAGAAGATAAAGCGATAGACCGTATGAGGGCATTGAATGAGTAAATCTGTACATGAGATGATATGAAAATCTAACATTCATGGCGGATTAGAACGCTATAGTAACGGAAGGAACAGAAAATAGGATTACAGGAGAAAACGGTCTGGCTAGTTAGTAGGAATGTGAGAGGAAAAAGAATCCATGAATTCTGCAATAGATTTCAGCTTGTAATACAAATATTGGGAAGACATCAGCTGCATTACATAATGGTGAGGTAGCAATGCATAAATTACCAGTAGGATTGTAAGACATACCCAAGTACAGATATAGACTCAGATTACAATTTAGTGATGGTGAAGAGCGAGCTGAAGTTTAAGTCAATAGTCAGGAAGACTTGATGTGCAAGCGGTAGGATGCTGAAATATGGGGTAACGACGTGCGTGCGTCTTTAAATTACAAATACTGTCATAAGGAATATCATTGTAGGTACGTAAGTTGAAGAGGAATGGACATCCCTAAACAAAGCAACTACAGACGTCTGACAGACATATATAGTTCTTTGTATGCCCTTAGGTCTATACTACCGGATGTTCCTTATATTTGGGATACTGTTTAGTGTAGTTCTAATTACATGATTTGAAATTTATTTTTCAGCAAGCTGTAGATTCAGATCGATTTGGTTTATCGTTTATTGTGACTGTATGACAACTGACGCAAGCCGACCGTAGTGGCCGAGCGGTTCTAGGCGCTTTAGTCTGGTACCGCACGACGGCTACAGTCGCAGATTCGAATCCTGCGTCGGGCATGGATGTGTGTGGTATTCTTAGGTTGATTAGGTTTAAGTAGTCCTAAGTTCTAGGGGACTGATGACCTCAGATATTAAGTCCCATAGTGCTCAGAACCACTTGAACCATTTGAATTGACGCAAATGTGTATGAATCTGGGGACATTTCTTCATAGTCTGCTTGAGACGAATATTTTCCCACTCCACTCGATGCATTGATGGACCATCGATGGACGAATGCATTTATCCAAAAACGTATTATTTCGAATAAAGAACGAAGTTGAGGCAATCGGAAAACGGGTTGCATTACACCCATAGCTATGCCACCAAATATGTATCAGTAGTTCACTCTCAGAACAAACCAACTAGCATCTCTTTATGGACAGCACACTCCGAATTTCACCGTTTCCGGAGAAAACGGTTCCCATTAGAGCTGAAACATACAGTCTGGTATGGGTTCTGATGTGCTACGTTCAGTTCGCATCTCGTTACATTTTTATTGCATGTTCGCAAAAACGAAATACATCTGCGTTTACTTTCGATAATACGTAATCCACGCTACACTGCATTTAATCTACATATATGCTAATTATCGTAGCATATGTTTCTACAAACGCTCTTATTATTCACAATATCAATATAACATTTGTGGCTAGTTCCTGTATTACGTCATGTACCATTTTTAGCTGAGTTTGTATTATGGCATACAGCGTCTGTTGTGAGAGTTTACAGTCAATGTTTGCTTTCGTATTAAATTACGCGAAGCGGTACGCGGTTGTGGGTAACATGGGCGCAGTTAAGTAAACTGTCTGTTGCTTCTGTCTACTGCACTTACAAATATGCAGCAATGAAATTCGTGTACAGTTGGAATAGGTTCTAAACTGATTCATGTCATGCTGCATTACGTAGGTTTAGGTTGGATGAGGACTGCCACAGAAATTACTTTTCTTCATAAGAAAGAAATCAACTTCTGTGTGTGTCTCACAGGCGGAATATTTGCAAATGAAACTGTAACTTTCATTAAATTTCGTGCAGGCATACCGGCACAGCTGCATGTGTCGACAGATAGGCTGAATGATTTCGAATCGCTAGTTCATCTTTCAAGGCATCGTGTGTTTTATTTATCATTTATAATGGACGTACTTAGCCTATTAGTACGCACGGAAGCATTTATTTCATTTCCCACAAAGTCCACCCACTCACCCATAGAGAAAAATGTCTACTTGAATATGTTGTGTACAACATGCGCTTGCAGCAAACATCTCAATCAATAGCACGTACCTGCAGGGAGTTTCGTATCAGGACTTGTTTCTCAGGACAGAAGTCATGATTTCAATTATTCTACACTAACGTGACAAAATCATGGTTCAGTGCTATGCAAACATACAGATGCCGGTAGTATGCATACACAAGGTATGAAGCGGCAGTGCGCTGGCGAAGCTATCATTTGCGCTCAGCTGATTCATGTGAAAAGGTTTTCGGCGGGATTAAGGCCGCACGACGAGGATTAATAGACTTTGCACGGGGAATGGTTGTCGGACCTAGATGCACGGGCCATTCCATTTCGGAAACCGTTGACGAATTAAATATCTCGAGATCCACAGTCTCAAGAGTGTATCGATAATACTACATTTTAGGCGTTACTTCTCACCACGGACAGCGCAGTGGCAAATGGCCTACACGTAACGACCGAGAGCAACGGAGTTTGCGTAAATTTATCACTGCTAACAGGCAAGTAACACTGCATGAAATAACTGCAGCAATCAATGTAGGACGTAAGACGAACGTATCCGTTCTGACAGTTTGGCGAAATTTGGCGTTAATGGGCTATAGCAGCAGAGGACTGCCGCGATCGCCTTTGCTAACAGCACGACTTCACCTGCAGCGCCTCTCCTGGCTCGTGACCATATACGTAGGACCCTAGACGATTGCAAAATCGTGACGTGGACAGATGAGTCCCGATTTCAGTTGGTAAGCGCTGATGATAGGGCTGGTGTGTGGCACAGATACGACGAGGTTGTCAACAAGGGTCTGTGCAAGTTGATGATGACTGCATAACGGTATGGGCCGTTTCTACATGGAACTAAGTGGGTCCTCTGGACCAACTGAACGGGTTACTGGCTGGTAATGATTTTATTTGGCTACTTGGAGACCATTTGCAGCCATTCATGGACTTCATGCTCCCAAACAAAGATGGAATTGTTATGGACTACAACATGTCGTGCCGCTGGGCCACAATTTTTCGCGATTGGACTGAAGAACATTCTGGACAATCCGAGTGAATGATTCGGCCAGCCAGAACGTCCAAAATGAATCGCATCGCACATTTTATGAGACATAATCGAGAGGTCAGTTCGTGGACAAAATCCTGCATCGGCAACACTTTCGCAGCTGTGGACGGCTATAGAGGCACCATGGTTTAATATCTCTGCAAGGGACTTTCAACGACTCATTGAGTCCATGCCAGTTTGAGATGCTACACTACTCTGTAGACAAGAAGGTAAGATACGATATTAGGAACTTTTGTAACCTCAGTGTATGTAGCTCTTCTCTACCAGCCGTATGTAGAAAGAATGTGCATTTCGGTGTGGCGTCTTGGATCACATTATTTTTATGATATTTACCCACAATTATTTTTTGTAGAGGTGCGACAATAAATATACACACTGGCTAACTAAATAGTGAAGCACATAGACGACTCGGACGGTTGTCAATGTAACTCTGCACACGTACAGATCAGCGACAGGTATTTAAATGATTAGAGGAGCAATTATTTGTAACAGTTAGAACTTCCACCACGGTGCATTGGAGCTGTTCGTGTCTTAGTGTTGTTACCAGACTTGGTAAAAGGCATGAAAAGCGCCGTAAGTTGGATGATCATTGTGAGGGACACGGAGATGAAGCGTACTCGTATGAGACAGGATTATCAGCACCTGACAGAATGTAAAAAGAACCGCATTGTGGGTCTCCATTGGCAGATGGTCGAATAGTCCAATATTCAGATCGCGGAGCGTTACTATGTGACAATGGCAAGATGCTGGACTGCATGGAAATGTGAGGGCAGGCGTACTCGTCCTCAAGTTTCCGGTCGACCACGTCTGACAACCACAATGGAGGATTGTCGTATTGTGCACCAGGCACATCGTAGACCCTTGATACGTGAGACTGCCATCTGGGAACCAGCATTGGACTCCCTGCAACGCTGGGTGCCATTCTGCACCATTCTTGAGAGATTAGCAGCAGCATTAATGGCGAACTGCCGCTACAGCCTTAGGTTGCCATTAACACCACAACACAAACGGCCGTGCCGTGACCAGAAAGCACGAACTGCTGACGATAGGCGTTGCACAGTCTTCGGCAATTATTTGAGGTTCTGCACTACCTGGTCTGGCTATCGTCGGCGAATATCAGGGGTGACCTGGGGAAAGGTCTCATTCTAAGTCTGGTTCTAACAATACTTTCGAGAGGCATACCAGTTTTACTCCTGGCGTCGTGGTGTACAACACTTTGTACATTCTGCATCCTCACGTGTTCCCTCTCATGCGACGGGATCGTTATTTTCAAGAAGACAGTGCATCTCCGCACATGGCACTATCAGCGTAATGTTCAGGCACTCCTGTTTCCAGCAAAATATCCAGGTCCGTACCTGTGTGTAGAAACGTCTCGGGCATCATCTCCGTCCGAATGCTAGTATCGAGGATATCAAACAACAAATACAATACTTGGGGGTCAGGTTGCCTCGAGAGAATCCGATCTCATTATGACACCCTTCCTAAACGAATGAGTTCATGCATGCTGGCTTTAATGAGAGCACTGCCATGCTGATAAGTAGGCTCATACTGGCAAGTTATTTGTAAATCTGAACAGGTTTTGTATTCACTGAAATAACGTCATGCAACCACTCAAACCGTGAAATTTCATTTCGTTTCGTCCTCCCCTTCTGCATACTTCACCTTTTGTGTCATACGGTGTATTTAAAGCACTAAAGCTAGAAATGTAAGCTGCAGAAACGGTCATATGACTGGAAATGGAGGTAACACCATTTGAAGGTTTATATATGAGCTATTTGACAGTGTACGTTCCACTGATTTAAAGCACACATGAAACCACGCCAGGAAAGTGAGTGTTTCCTCTCTGTGCTAGTATTTCAAATCCACGCTCAGGAGCGGTGGCGATAATCCCTGCCGACACATTGTCGCTGAATCAACGCTAATGGTTCACTGCTGCCATACCATGGAATTTTTCCTTGGATCACAAGTGGGTGTTGTGAAGGTTGAAAATACCGCTCCTCCTAAAGGAAACCCCGTTTGCAAATAGGGTGGATGACAGAATACAAATAAACTGTTTTCTGCGTCAGTAAAATGCTTCAAATGGCTCTAAGCACTGTGGGACTTAACATCTGAGCCCATCAGCCCCCTAGACTTAGAACTACTTAAACCTAACTAACTTAAGGACACCACACAATCCATGCCCGAGGCAGGATTCAAACCTGCGACCGTAACAGCAGCGCGGTTCCGGACTAAAGCACCTAGAACCGATCGGCCACAGCGACTGGCGAAAAGACATCTACACTCCTGGAAATTGAAATAAGAACACCGTGAATTCATTGTCCCAGGAAGGGGAAACTTTATTGACACATTCCTGGGGTCAGATACATCACATGATCACACTGACAGAACCACAGGCACATAGACACAGGCAACAAAGCATGCACAATGTCGGCACTAGTACAGTGTATATCCACCTTTCGCAGCAATGCAGGCTGCTATTCTCCTATGGAGACGATCGTAGAGATGCTGGATGTAGTCCTGTGGAATGGCTTGCCATGCCATTTCCACCTGGCGCCTCAGTTGGACCAGTGTTCGTGCTGGACGTGCAGACCGCGTGAGACGACGCTTCATCCAGTCCCAAACATGCTCAATGGGGGACAGATCCGGAGATCTTGCTGGCCAGGGTAGTTGACTTACACCTTCTAGAGCACGTTGGGTGGTACGGGATACATGCGGACGTGCATTGTCCTGTTGGAACAGCAAGTTCCCTTGTCGGTCTAGGAATGGTGGAACGATGGGTTCGATGACGGTTTGGATGTACCGTGCACTATTCAGTGTCCCCTCGACGATCACCAGTGGTGTACGGCCAGTGTAGGAGATCGCTCCCCACACCATGATGCCGGGTGTTGGCCCTGTGTGCCTCGGTCGTATGCAGTCCTGATTGTGGCGCTCACCAGCACGGCGCCAAACACGCATACGACCATCATTGGCACCAAGGCAGAAGCGACTCTCATCGCTGAAGACGACACGTCTCCATTCGTCCCTCCATTCACGCCTGTCGCGACACCACTGGAGGCGGGCTGCACGATGTTGGGGCGTGAGCGGAAGACGGCCTAACGGTGTGCGGGACCGTAGCCCAGCTTCATGGAGACGGTTGCGAATGGTCCTCGCCGATACCCCAGGAGCAACAGTGTCCCTAATTTGCTGGGAAGTGGCGGTGCGGTCCCCTACGGCACTGCGTAGGATCCTACAGTCTTGGCGTGCATCCGTGCGTCGCTGCGGTCCGGTCCCAGGTCGACGGGCACGTGCACCTTCCGCCGACCACTGGCGACAACATCGATGTACTGTGGAGACCTCACGCCCCACGTGTTGAGCAATTCGGCGGTACGTCCACCCGGCCTCCCGCATGCCCACTATACGCCCTCGCTCAAAGTCCGTCAACTGCACATACGGTTCACGTCCACGCTGTCGCGGCATGCTACCAGTGTTAAAGACTGCGATGGAGCTCCGTATGCCACGGCAAACTGGCTGACACTGACGGCGGCGGTGCACAAATGCTGCGCAGCTAGCGCCATTCGACGGCCAACACCGCGGTTCCTGGTGTGTCCGCTGTGCCGTGCGTGTGATCATTGCTTGTACAGCCCTCTCGCAGTGTCCGGAGCAAGTATGGTGGGTCTGACACACCGGTGTCAATGTGTTCTTTTTTCCATTTCCAGGAGTGTATACTCCAACATTATCAGCTACGCAAATAAACAGTTCTCCATTTGAAGATGACGGTGTGAACCATAGAAACGCATAGTGGCAAAATAAGTAAGAGACCAACGTAGAAAGGTGTTTTATTTGTATTCACCTACTGTCCCAGTCCTGAGAATGCCGTCCTTTATGGATTAAATATTCATAGATAACGCAAATCCCAGCTTCGGGATGGACTGTGCGACGAAGCAATGATAAAATCGTCGTCACGAAGATGTTGCGTAGGTAATATTCCCTCCTAGTGTTGTGATACGGATAGTGTAGTAGTCATGGAGAATGTTCTATGCATACATACACTCCTGGAAATGGAAAAAAGAACACATTGACACCGGTGTGTCAGACCCACCATACTTGCTCCGGACACTGCGAGAGGGCTGTACAAGCAATGATCACACGCACGGCACAGCGGACACACCAGGAACGGCGGTGTTGGCCGTCGAATGGCGCTAGCTGCGCAGCATTTGTGCACCGCCGCCGTCAGTGTCAGCCAGTTTGCCGTGGCATACGGAGCTCCATCGCAGTCTTTAACACTGATAGCATGCCGCGACAGCGTGGACGTGAACCGTATGTGCAGTTGACGGACTTTGAGCGAGGGCATATAGTGGGCATGCGGGAGGCCGGGTGGACGTACCGCCGAATTGCTCAACACGTGGGGCGTGAGGTCTCCACAGTACATCGATGTTGTCGCCAGTGGTCGGCGGAAGGTGCACGTGCCCGTCGACCTGGGACCGGACCGCAGCGACGCACGGATGCACGCCAAGACCGTAGGATCCTACGCAGTGCCGTAGGGGACCGCACCGCCACTTCCCAGCAAATTAGGGACACTGTTGCTCCTGAGGTATCGGCGAGGACCATTCGCAACCGTCTCCATGAAGCTGGGCTACGGTCCCGCACACCGTTAGGCCGTCTTCCGCTCACGCCCCAACATCGTGCAGCCCGCCTCCAGTGATGTCGCGACAGGCGTGAATGGAGGGACGAATGGAGACGTGTCGTCTTCAGCTATGAGAGTCGCTTCTGCCTTGGTGCCAATGATGGTCGTATGCGTGTTTGGCACCGTGCAGGTGAGTGCCACAATCAGGACTGCATACGACCGAGGCACACAGGGCCAACACCCGGCATCATGGTTTGGGGAGCGATCTCCTACACTGGCCGTACACCACTGGTGATCGTCGAGGGGACACTGAATAGTGCACGGTACATCAAAACCGTCATCGAACCCATCATTCTACCATTCCTAGACCGGCAAGGGAACTTACTGTTCCAACAGGACAATGCACGTCCGCATGTATCCCGTGCCACCCAACGTGCTCTAGAAGGTGTAAGTCAACAACCCTGGCCAGCAAGATCTCCGGATCTGTCCCCCATTGAGCATGTTTGGGACTGGATGAAGCGTCGTCTCACGCGGTCTGCACGTCCCGCACGAACGCTGGTCCAACTGAGGTGCCAGGTGGAAATGGCATGGCAAGCCGTTCCACAGGACTACATCCAGCATCTCTACGATCGTCTCCATGGGAGAATAGCAGCCTGCATTGCTGCGAAAGGTGGATATACACTGTACTAGTGCCGACATTGTGCATGCTCTGTTGCCTGTGTCTATGTGCCTGTGGTTCTGTCAGTGTGATCATGTGATGTATCTGACCCCAGGAATGTGTCAATAAAGTTTCCCCTTCATGGGACAATGAATTCACGGTGTTCTTATTTCAATTTCCAGGAGTGTAGTTCTGATACCGTGGTCATATCCAGCAGTGTTCAACGCGCCTTATCTCCATCTCCGATTAGAAGTACTTCCATTGAGACCTATTTCCGGCCATATAATCAAAAATTTTTCAAATGGCTCTGAGCACTATGGGACTTACAATCTGAGGTCATCAGTCCCCTAGACATAGAACTACTTAAACCCAACTAACCTAAGGACATGACACACATCCATGCCCGAGGCAGGATTCGAACCTGCGACCGCAGCAGCCGCGTGGTTCCAGACTGAAGCGCCTAGAACCGAACGGCCACCGCGACCGGCTATATAATCATGTGGCCAATTTTACCCTTTCCAAAAGCTTCTTTTTCGAAATCTGTCTAACTTTTATCTAGTTTTAGATAATACTTCTGCTTAATCTAAATTCACTTATGATTAATGGTGTGTAGTACAGCAATAATATAACAGATACAGTACTGACAAGATAATCTCGACTGCAACGATTTAAATTTCAATGGAGTATTTGTTCCCCGGTACATTGCTGCTAGTAACATGTTTCCACGTTTGGGACAACCTTACTTTTCCGAAGTAATTTTTGTAATTTCAGAGAAAGACTGAAAAACAAAAACGTGATTGCTGTCTTTTAAAAATGCTATAGGAAAAAGTATGAATCTTCTGTTACGTGACTGACTAGAGAAGAACATATGTAATATGTACCATGCTACTACACTCTGTCGTCTTCATATGTTATTAGGCAGTTTTCGACTTCATTACAACGGAAAGGTTTTTGAAGTTCCTCGGGTTAGATTCAACTCAGTTCAGTCTCATTGTTAGGGCATTATGTGAGTCCTAGCAGTATCTTGTAAGAGTTCAAGCTTTTTGTCGTTATAAGCATAACGTTTGATGTGGTTACTAAGGTCTCTAATCAGGTAATTGCTTTGATGCATCCCTCCATTCCAGTCTACAATGCACAGATCTCTTCTTCCCTGCGTAATTTATGCAACTAAGATCCACTTTAACACACTATAGCCAATCCGTCGTCTCCACCTACAGTTTCTCCCTCACACATTTCCCTCAGTTCTGTTTCTTGGTGCCTCAATCAATCGATCTTTGCTTTTCGTGAACTTTTCCTGCCGAGCTGATTACTCTGCAGTTAGACTCAGTACTGTTGCACTAGTTACTCGATCTTGCCATCACACCTTCAATATTCTTACGTAGCAACTCACTTCGAAAGATTCTACTCTCTTATTGCCCCATCTGTTTATCGCCCAGGTTCACTTCCATGTCTGGCTAGATTCCAGACAAATACTTTCTTCGCAGAACTTTCGTTGCTATTACAAGCCTACATTTTATCACCTCTTTACTTCAGTCACTATTTTTCTACACACAAAGGAAACTAATTCCATCAGAATCTCGTAATTTAATTAGATTTCGTTCCACCACCATTATTTTACTTTTATTGATGTTCATCTTACAACCTTTCTTGAAAACACCATCCATTCCTTTCAGCTCATACTGTTTTGTTTGTTTTGTTGTAGAGCGCAAAAACTACTGAGGTCAAACGCGCCCATGTCACAGTCTTAGAACACTGATACGAAAAAAAGAGTTAAAAGCGACTACACGTTAAAGCCAATCGATGGAAGGAAAGAGAGCTAAGAGCAAGGACTTCCTCTTGGAGAAAGGTCCACAAAATACGCCGTAGAGACAACGGAGGTCCCGAACTAGAGATTAAGCATCCTGCGCCATATTTCTTCGACGGATAAAAAGTAAAACTCGGTCGACAGCCTGCGCATCGTTCGCTAAAACGGCCAATAACTCAGACGGCAAATATGCATTAGGACGTAAGTGGTTAAAAAGAAGGGCATTCGGGCAGGAAATGGCGAACCGTAAAAGGTTGGTGACAATGAGCACAAAGTGGTTGGCGATCACCACTTAACAACTGCAATGGCTGAAATGACAGTGCCCAATACGCAACTAGCTAAAATTATATCCTCACTGCGAGAGGGCCGAGTGGAGGCCGCAAAAGCCGCTGGGAGAGGTTTAATTCCACGCAGCTTTTTCCCATGAAGAGAAGACCAGTGGTGATGCCAGAGAGACACCACCTGCTGACACCCGGCAACACGGAGATCATCGGAAGGAATGGAAGCACTAGAGGGCCAGTGTAGGAGGACTGCAGCTGCGACAGCAACATCAGCAGCCTTGTTTACCGTAAGACCGACGTGATCAGGAGCCCACATGAACATCACCGTGACTCTCTCGACTGTGAGCAAGTGGAAGCTTTCTTGGAGCCATTGCACTAAGGGATAGGCCGTGTACAGCAAACAGAGGCTCTGAAGGGCGCTGAGAGACTCGGAGCATATGACACAATTGAAAAGCCACTGTCGCAGGATGTACTGTGTGGATTGATACAGGGCGAAGAGCTCTGCTATATTTACTGAACAGTGTCCGGAAGCCGGTACCGAAAATCGTATGTGCCAACGCCGAAGGAAACATACGATACCACGGTCAGTCCGAGAGCCAGCAGTGCACACCAAGGTACTATCGCTAAGTTCCGTGATACTGTAAATCCTTGGCTGTGTCTGACAGAATTACAGTGTCAACAAGCAAGCTTAAAGATTTTTACGTCTTGTCCTTTGAACCTGAACTCCTTCTCCTAATTCCTTCATGGTTTCTTTTACTCCGATTTATATTTCCTCAATCTGGATGGTAAACATAATCGTGAACACTATCCACGGATTAGGCCTTAGGCATGTTTCAACTGGTCGAATGCTGCATACAAGGCAGTACGACGAGCGATCTACAATCGTGGGACATAGGATCACCAAGTCACAAATCCCCCAACTGTTACTGCTAGTAGATGAATCCGGTTGATGCCGCTGATCCTTCACCCAAGCAGCTCCTCACTTGGCCCCGTAAATGCTGAATGGCACCAATACCAGACCTCCCCACGTCAGAACAATCTGAACAGATACTGGAAATCGAACCCGGGTCCTTCCACGCCATAGGCCTTTCGATTACGGAGGCGGTCAATTGCAATAAAATATCTATACATTGAAAATGATGTTTTTACTGCCTACGTGTTCCCTCTTCATGAATTGCCACAATTGGGGAGAATGCGATCATGCAGAATTCAATCAGAATGAAAAGGCCAGTGAGTCAATAAAATTCAGCAGGTAAAATGAAATGTAAGAGTCCTGATAATGGGTACTGCAGGCTACCACCAGTAAGCTTCCTTCTTGGAAGAAAACAGACGTAAATAGGGAAGACTAATGAAATAAACTGACGTAACACAGTGGAATTGAGGTATAAAAGTAGCGTCGCGTCACTCTCAGAAAAACAACTACTCGAGGGGTATCACTAAGATATATTTCAACTTCATCGCTTCAAATATTTCCTGCAAAAGTGACTTTCTTTAGAACCTGTGGCGGACTGAAAAATGGTATTGTCTTTCCACTGGAGAATACGCTGTGACGCTACAGGTCGGCAGTCGCAGGTGTGCAAACAACGGGGCACTCTAGCCTAACAGTACTGTTCTAAGACACACTGACTAATGCTTATTAGCAGCGTGACCGTGTGGCTCCGAATCCTGGTCCCGGCAAAAGGCTCACAATTTCTCTGATGCGCTGACTGAATCTCTTGCGGATCTCGAAGGATCTCAAAGGCACTCAGACAGCATTCGAATACCATTCGACGCCGGATATTCTCGGTTTCGGCGACAGGAGTGGCTCGTTTCCGAGAGAACTGTAACATGCGGCGACAGATAACGTGCCATCGCTACTGCAGAATACAGAATTACAAAACATGCTATGCACAAGTGGAAGTGTGGAAGTTACTTTCCAGCAACTTATACCTTTTATCGCTCTGCAGAGACGGCGTGGCAGCATTACAGGTCCACTAGCAAGGCTTTGCTATTGTCCTTTCCAATAATAGATGTCCTTTTTGAATTCTCCAACTTTTATTGAT
Organism: Schistocerca serialis cubense; assembly: GCF_023864345.2. NCBI lineage: Eukaryota > Metazoa > Arthropoda > Insecta > Orthoptera > Acrididae > Schistocerca > Schistocerca serialis. Next base: position 511,972,471 of record NC_064639.1, read on the forward strand.
CTACATCTACATGTATACTCTTCAATTCACACTTAAGTGCCTGGCAGAGGTAGCCTGTAACTTGACTAGAGATCGTCATGTAGTCCTCAGTGCCGTAACAGGTGCCATCCAAGTACGCTGGTAAGTTTCCCTATCTGGTTTTTCAGTGGCCACCAGACACAAGCAACGGTTTTTCACCATGCAGTAAGCGATCATCCTCTCCCGACGAAGCCTGGCGATCGTTTTCACCGCAACAAAATGCATGTATTATATACAAAAGATCCTCAAGCGTGAACGTAGCTTTAGCGTCTTCTGTTGACTTATGCTGGTGGTCCCATTCATGGTCCAATACGCCAGGACACAAGTTTCTAAATTATTATACGCTTAAGCCCCCGAAAGTGTTCCCACGTCAGATCTCTCATACAGTACCGTCTGCTAATAAAAAACAGCAGGTAGACGAAAAGAGGTGTCTGGACCAGTTTGTGCAGACACTTAATTGCATTGCCATTCACTGTGTATTTATCGTCCGGAGTAGTGATCTCCATTGACTACTGCTCATGCTTGCATCATTAGGCTCTTTATACCTTGCTTGGAATCTTGTCCCAATTCGACCATAACTCTACGACGAAGAAATACTGCATAATAATGGATAATTGAACTTATGAAGAAGTAATATAGTTCAAAGAAAAACTATTAACAACACAGCAAGCGTAATGAACCTGTATATGAATTACAGTAAAGTACTTCCAGTTTTCAATTGTCCCAATTCGACCATAACTCTACGACGAAGAAATACTGCATAATAATGGATAATTGAACTTATGAAGAAGTAATATAGTTCTACATGTTTACGAAAGTCGAGCTGGCGGTCAATTGCAGTGAACTGTTTCCGCTCAGTCAGTGCGTTAGCTCCAGGTTGACGTGAAATGAACAAGCAAGAACTGGTTATTATAAGCCCAAAGGATGTAAAGAACTGGTTATTATAAGCCCAAAGGACGTACAGTCGTAAGGTGATCAACAACGACCTGTAGAAAAGTAATGCCTCGGTGATTTTTATGAGAAAAAACTGAAAGCTTTATTCTTCATATTTACATTTTTATTTCTCAACATAGTGACCATGGCGACGAACGCATTTCTTCCAACAACAGACCAGTTTGTTCATACCGTCATTGCAGAATGTTTGACTTTTTTGACGGAGACACAACCTTTCCTCAGATTACAGCGCATCATCATAGTCAAAGTGAAGTTCTCGAAGGTTTTCTTTAAGTTTTCGAAACAGATGAAAATCGGATGGGGCAATGTCGTTGCTATAAGATGGAAGATATTCGATGACAGCGAACTCAAGGCGTCGGATTGTTGTAGATGCTGAAGCGCCTATGTGTTCTTGGACATTGTCATGCTGAAGGAGACGGTGCTTCGTGTGTGGACGCTGCTTCTCATGGACCGACGTACTTCCGTTACACCGCCAGTTAGTGCGCTAGAATTCAGAGTCTTCTCGCGAAAGAGGGCTGCAAATATTTACGTGTCAAAAATTAAAGTTTTCGCATAAAAAATTCTGAGATATAACTTTTCAGCTCGCCATCATACATCTACGCACATACTCCACAAATCACTATGAAGTATTTGGCAGACGGTACTTAACAAGGTACCACATATTTAGGTTTCTTCCACATGCAGTCGCTTATGGGGTTCGGGGATGACTGCTTAAATACCTCTCTGCGTGACGTAATTAGTCTAATATTTACTACAAAAGTGGTTCCCAACATATGCATAATTACCTCCTAAGGTGGAAAATGAAATTTTCTAGCGGTAAAAACAAAAGAATTCGGTTGTGTTATTGCTACGAAACTAAAGAATTATTTTAAATACCATTATTATTACTATTTCGCAAGACTGTAACATTGATAACTAAGTTAAGAGTCCTTATCTTTTTTTCAAACACGAGCATTTACCCGTGACACAATTCGGTTGAGGTTAAAGCTTATAGAACGAATTTCTGAACATCTTCTACTCACATAGTCCCCATTTTACACACGTACTTTTTACAGTGTGTCATGCATCTACGACAGTAAATTGAGACGTATACATTACATATGCATCTATCACTTTTTAAAAATGCATTCTCTCAGTTGTAAGTAGTTCCCTCAGTGGACCACAAATTGCTACATTATTCATTTGGCAACAGGTAAACCATCTAATTGCCACCACGGCACAACAGAAACTACGTCATGGTCACTAAACTGCTGCAAAGCTTTCACAGTGCTAAGTATTAGTTGTCAGATATAAAGCTTTGACAACCTAAGGCCTTCCAATTTCTACCAGTTCAGAAGTAAGGAGTACAGCAATGAAGTGATTTATAAATGGTAAGTATAGCGCATTTATTTTAATTCGGTTGCTTTTAAACTGTTGTGTAGAGTGTGGGAAAAGCAAGAGCCTCTAGGGAGAGGAGTGGTGCAGAGGAAGCGTATTTTGTAAAAAGGGTCTGTTCTCAATGTGGATAGTTTGCTTTCTTTTCTGAAAAGGAGTTATAAGTAGCACTTGCGATGCTCAGCAAAGTGTTTCATCATTCTATAGAAAAAGGTTGCTAGAAATAAGGAGAATCATTAGTTCATGACATAACAAAACAAATACAGAAAGTATCTTTCGTCATTCTAAAAATAAAAGTTTTCCAAAAGAATTTCTCGTTCTAAAATTGTGTTAGACAATGATGTTGTTGACGATGGAGGGTACTAGGTAATATCTGATTGCACTCAGGGGTAAAGAAAGGTTGGTAGATACTGGCCTACATGGTCCTTACCGGGGCAATAATTAGGGGACTAAAGAAAATCTTTAATTAATTCACTTAATTCTGGTTCCTGAAATTTTGCAAGCAAGTTTTCATGAAATAATTTGCTTCTATCACTGATATTGTGGTCATATTATACTATGTTTTCTTCATTTGCGAGGGGCATAATTTTACATTTCTCTACATTCACAGCTAGTTGCAAGGCTGCGAACCTTGTAGCAGTCTTACCGATATTTGACTCAATATTCCTGCAGCTTTCTTTAAGCAGTACGTCATTATAAATAACTGCATCTGAGAAGAGTCCAAGATCGATATTAATACCGTGTGCTAGGTCATAAATCTATAACATAAAGAACACGTGCCCCAACACAGTGCCCTTGGTCACCCTGAAGTGGCTTCCACATCTGCCGGTAATTCTCCATCGAAAGCAACATGCTGCGTCCTGTCTACCAAGAAATCCTCAAACTATTCATAAACCATGCTTGGTAACCTGTGTGATCGTACTTTTGTTAATAAACGTTTATATATTATCGAATCAAATAGTTTTTGGTGTCAAGTAATACTGAATGTATGTGATTACCTTGATCTACGGCTTTCTGTATGTGATATAAGAAAAGTGCTTAGGCGGTCATTCTGTTCGAGATACGTCATTGTGTTTCACGTCGAAATATGTTGTAGGATTGTAGAACAGATGAGCAGTAACGATGTTGGACGGTGTTTTTACAGATTACTTCTGTTACCCTATTTGGAGCCGGGTGCGACCTGTGTTCTCTTCCAGTCACTGGTCACAGTTTTTCTTCAAGAAACTAGTGATGTATTACGGTTAAAATGAGAGTTAACTCGACTGCAAATTCTGTATAGAATCTGACAAAGGTCTTATCGAGCCGTGGAGCTTTAAGCTTAGCGTTTTTAACTGTTTCTCAACACCACTGACACTAATATATGTCTCACTCAGATGACATCCTCCCAGAGTTTCTTATCAAGCCTGTCAAATACAACTCTGAACCGACTAAGAACTGGGCATGGAAGATGTGCTGACTCACTCTTCAAATGGGGACTGCTGTCTTCGCCAGCATGTAGCTGCGGCGCGCCTAAGCAGATCATCCAACACATCAGCGAAGAATGCAGTGCCATAGCGTTCAGTGGGGACTTTGAAGTGTGACACCTCTGGCCCAACGTTCTTTCCATGATGCAAATGCACTTTGGTAAAATTCTGGAGATTGACTATTACGCCATCGCTTGACACAGTCAATAAAGTATTTCTCACTATCAAATGTGTTACCTCTCAGGTGGGCCTTCAGACGACCAGAGAGGTAAAAATTAGACGCAGGCAAGTCCGGGCTGTAGGGAGGATGAGGAACAATTTTCCAACCCATTTTCGCCGTTCCTGTGGCAGAGCGGTTCTGGGCGCTTCAGTCCGGAAACGCGCTGCTGCCACGGTCGCAGGTTCGAATCCTGCTTAGGGCATGGATGTGTGTGATGTCCTTAGGTTAGTTAGGTTTAAGTTATTCTAAGTGTAGGGGACTGAAGCCCTCAGATGTTAAGTCCATAGTGCTTCGAGCCATTTGAACCATTTGAACCAACCCATTTTCTTGATTTTCTCCTGTGTCATAAGGTCTGTATGGGGTTTGGCATAGTCGTGGTGTAGTCTGATGAGCCAACCCTGAAGCTGTGGTCTGTGGGTCCTGATGGCACGTCGCAGCTTGTCCAGTGACAAACAGTAATGGTCCCGGTTAATTGTGGAGCCAAGTTCCAAAAAGTCACTGAAAATGACACTACACTGATCCCATAAGAAGGAGGCCATCACCTTTCGGCCTGCTGTTAGTGAAAGTCTTGGTTTCTTCTTCCGAGGGGAACCTGGAAGACGCCACACTATGGATTGGGTTTAGCTCTCAGGTTTGGACAAAAACAACCATGTTTCATCCTGTGTAATAACGCCGTCAAAACACTGTTTCCACTCTTCAGTAAAGGTCTTGATGAGACCCTCGCGACACATTCTTCCTTATCGTTTTCATTTCCTTGTCAGTAATCTAGGCACCCAACGCGCATGTACAGGGCTATTACAAAAAAAAAAAAAAAAAAAAAAATGATTGAAGCGATTTCATAAATTCACTGTAGCTCCATTCATTGACATATGGTCACGACACACTACAGATACGTAGAAAAACTCAAAGTTTTGTTCGGCTGAAGCCGCACTTCAGGTTTCTGCCGCCACAGCGCTCGAGAGCGCAGTGAGACAAAATGGCTTGAAATGCACTCACATCAGTCAGTCATAACAGTGCATCGACACTTCAGGACGAAGTTCAACAAAGATCCACCAACTGCTAACTCCATTCGGCGATGGTATGCGCAGTTTAAAGCTTCTGGATGCCTCTGCAAGGGGAAATCAACGGGTCGGCCTGCAGTGAGCGAAGAAACGGTTTAACGCGTGCGGGCAAATTTCACGCGTAGCCCGCGGAAGTCGACGAATAAAGCAAGCAGGGAGCTAAACGTACCACAGCCGACGGTTTGGAAAATTTTACGGAAAAGGCTAAAGCAGAAGCCTTACCGTTTAAAATTGCTACAAGCCCTGACACTCGATGACAAAGTCAAACGCTTTGAATTTTCGGCGCGGTTGCAACAGCTCATGGAAGAGGATGCGTTCCGTGCGAAACTTGTTTTCAGTGATGAAGCAACATTTTTTGTTAATGGTGAAGTGAACAGACACAATGTGCGAATCTCGACGGTAGAGAATCCTCACGCATTCGTGCAGCAAATTCGCAATTCACCAGAAGTTAACGTGTTTCGTGCAAACTCACGGTTTAAAGTTTACGGCCCCTTTTTCTTCTGCGAAAAAAACGTTACAGGACACGTGTATCTTGACATGCTAGAAAATTGGCTCATGCCACAACTGGAGACCGACAGCGCCGACTTCATCTTTCAACAGGATGGTGCTCCACCGCACTTCCATCATGATGTTCGGCATTTCTTAAACAGGAGATTGGAAAACCGATGGATCGGTCGTGGTGGAGATCATGATCAGCAATTCATGTCATGGCCTCCACGCTCTCCCGACTTAACCCCATGCGATTTCTTTCTGTGGGGTTATGTGAAAGATTCAGTGTTTAAACCTCCTCTACCAAGAAACGTGCCAGAACTGCGAGCTCGCATCAACAATGCCTTCGAACTCATTGATGGGGACATGCTGCGCCGAGTGAGGGAGGAACTTGATTATCGGCTTGATGTCTCCCGAAGGGGCACATATAGAACATTTGTGAATGCCTAAAAAAAAAAATTTTTGAGTTTTTGTATATGTGTGCAAAGTATTGTGAAAATATCTCAAATAATAAAGTTATTTTAGAGCTGTGAAATCGCTTCAATCATTTGTAATAACCCTGTACTTTTCTGTATCCTAGTGACTGTACCAGTGATACCACACTACGCAATGACAAAAGAGTCATTTCAGCAAGCTGTCGTGTCGTCACACATCTGTCATTTTGTATGATTTGATCAATGGTCTCCTTATTCACATCGTGGATTGTCCGGTAGAGAGAAATCACCGTCTTTAAACCTCTGCAACCACCGCTGGATACTGCTGCGATCCACCGTGTCCTCCCAATAAACAGGGAGCAACTTTCTCTCAATCGAGGTGGCAGAGTCGTCGCCGGTCTTCAAGAGGAACTGCATCACCGACCATTGTCGCAAGCTGACATCTACCTCACGGTTCATTTGCCTCACCTGCAAATAAAAGAAAATACTTTTACGCACCAATGTTCCAAGTATGTTCACAAAAAATGTCATTCCCCTGCAAAAAATAAAAAAAAATTAGAGACGACTGTCCAAAACTTTTTGAATGCTCTTTGCACTTTTTGCAGCGTGCTCGCAGGTATATCCAAATCTCGGGCAACTCCTCGTGCTCCGCATGCTTACACGCCACCGCTCGACTCACCCTGCAATGCAGTGGCCATGTCTTCTGCCACACTGCACTTCAAAAGGACCTGTCTTTACGAATTTTGTAATCGTTTTCTCCAGACCGTTAGCCTACATCAGGCCAATGCCTTTTTCCGTACACTTGACTGTCCGGAACTTCTGGAGGACTACTGGTGCACAGTCACCGTTCTTGTAAAAAAGCTTTGCTAGCAGAGCGCTATCCTGCGCGAAGACTTGCTAGCAGAGCGCTATCCTGCGCGAAGACAGTCACGCTGGGCGTGACTCGAACGCAAACTAGGAACCTTGTGACGGACACGTGTTGGTGTACATATTCTGACGATTAAAGCACCATCTATTGGTGAAATTTTCTACAAGTACGTTTTTATTCCATGACGTTTTCCCTGCGTCTATAATATTCTGTTCAAATTTGACGTTAATCTGAGCAGTGATTTTCATTCTACAGCGTTTCGAAACTGGAAGTTTAATTACGGACGCCATATACTGAAGGATCTTTCTGCCCTGATAGCCGAGTGGTGTTTCACTTGAAGCTGAAATTGTATTTTTGATATTACTTACATTCGAGAACAGCATGAAACGACGTGGAATGATAAGTGCGCTTATATAGACCAGGCCAGGTGACGGCGCTGCGTGTTTTACTGGGACAATACCGGCTTGAGGTGGGGCAGATTACGCCCACCCAGTCACCGGCAGACGTCTGTGTGTGTGGTGTAGGGGGGGGGGGGGGGGGGTGATTGAGGGGTAGGGGGCGAGGTGCCACCTGCAACTCGCACTCACCCAGAGAACGCTCGCAGCTCCAGTCTCGCAAATCCGCCGGGCTCGCCAGCTCAAATTAAAGCCATTCGTTTCCTTCCTGCCGCTGCGAATGCCAATGCAAATGAATTGTGAACTTGTTTCCGGGCAGCGGAAGCCGCCTCGTATTACAGCGCCATGGAGACAGATGGGCCACCATTTCACCCATTACCCGTTTCCTTATTTCAGATGAAATATATTGTCTCTCTTGTAGTCGACGTTACGAATGTCCTCCTATTGAAGGAGATACGCTTCCTAGCACAGAGCATTCCCTTAGCGTAGACTTCAACCAATTTGGTGAAGTAGGTGAATTCGTATCACGACGATAAATTCATTCTATAGACGCCGTCCTGAAACAAGGCGGCTCAGAGTCGCGCGATTCAGTTTCCGCTGCACTGCCTCAGTCTATTTCGTCCCTGACTTTGCTATGCCGCCACGATCAGAAACGGCTAATCAGTCAACTTAGTTCGCTAACTGTGTGTGACTTAACTCACTTCGCTTGGACACACTTCACAAACGCACAAGAGAATGGTCCAATTACGATTAGCGATACCACAAATGCAATTACTAGTGGTTATGGACATTAAATGAGTTACAAATTCAAGGAAATAGTAACTGTGAACAACTGGTCTCTGAAACTATGATCGGAAACTGAAATTCGCTTTACAATTTACGATCGCGTTTTGCCGTGTTATTTGCGCCTGCCCTATTGCGTTTACGATGTACTACTCAGCTGGTGTACATGTATTCAATCGCCTGGCAAGCAAGGAATTTGGCGAATTTCAACATTTTTTAAAAATACTTTCAGTGTGTCTGGGCGGCTAAAATTTTGACACCGGGATTCCTTCAGTGTATTCTTCCTGTAAAAAAAATAATAATAATAATTCAAGATAGGTTTCGTCACGTCAGATTGGACAGTTCCCTTGTGAGAGACGTACCGAGGTGATCTTGAGCCCCTGGCAGAACTGCCATAGCTCCAAAGCTGTGTAAATAGCCCTCTGCCCCCACTTAAAAAGACCTTTTTTTGCAATATTTCCCTATGTAGATTTAGCAAATTTTATAATCTGGTAAGTAGGTTTTAAAAAAAAGAAGAATTCTTGAAAACGTTAGTTGAATGGTGTCGTAAGATGATTCATGGTCTCTAGCTTATTTCTGGTATTCGATGAGATTGATGTGAGTTCTCTTTTTATTCTGTCAATTATACTCCATACTTGTACAATGACTATTTTCCAGACAGAAGTTCGTAATAGTCGGTATGTACGCCACAGAGGTTCTGACTACAAGGAATGTGATCTTTGGTTGTCTGTAGTACTGCCGTTGCCAGTGCAGCATTTGTGGGTATCAACTGACAGGTGTCGGTCAAGATGCTGAGCGGTTTGGGAATAACTTGCTTGAAACAGAGATGCAGACTCAGAGGATTTGATTTTCGGAAATATGATTTTGTAAACATTGATTTTAGAAGTTAGGATATATTCAGGTAATTCTGTTATGACGTGGCTTGCTTGCACAGAGTTTATGATTGGATGGAGTAACGAGAATTTCGGACATGATTTTTCTTTATTGATTCGCGTCTGTTAGTATGGTTGTCGATACGAGATTAAACAAAATTATATGCTCACATTTCTTGGACTCAGAGCCATAGATTCATCACTCCTTTACATTTCATTAACAAGTTACAAAATATAATTATAATTTCTTATAAGAAGTGAATTTTGTGAAGATTGTTTCAATCGCTAAAAGACAGTTTCATAACACAGTTTTTAATTCTTTTATATCATTCAGGAGGTTCAGTTTCTTTTACTGTCACCTTAATAAAGTTTTATTTTCTAATCGAGTGTCATCGCATTTTGCTTGGCAGAACACAGTTACTCAAAACTTAAAGTGCGATGTGCTTAGCATAGTTGCTTTTTCTTGCATTGAACTTGGACAATGTTTTCTTTCGCTGGTTTATTGCTGCTTTGCATTCAAACGCTCACTACTTTCGAGCAGTACCGAGTTCCTGTTGCCTGACGGTACGTTCCGAAAGTGTGTTAGGGCAAGCTTAACATCACCGTTAGGACACAGTACGATTATTTAGATCAAGTATTCAATTTGAAATTATCATCTGTGTCAGTTCCGTTGAAGTTTAGCTCAGGTCTCAGACATTCGCACTCTTACAAAACAGTGTTACATGTTCGCATGTTCGGAATTACACGTAGTCACTATGGGTACGTAAATTTATAGGACGTTTTAACAGAAACAATCTGGGCATTTATTCTTTCAAAATTCATTTCGTAATTTTGTGCAGAATTTTACTCTGTTAACTTTGTGTGTTAGAATTGCAAGATTCTTACTGAGACGTCATGCAGTATAACACTGTTCATTGAACTGAATAATGCAGTCTTGCATTATAGCGCCTTCAGTATACAATTCTCGGTTTTCTAATTATTTTTAGTAAATGTTAATTCGAATACAGTTATACAGTTTCAGATGGATTTGGCGACCCCTTTCATTAAACTATATTTAGGTAAGCATACCACTTCCGTTGTTCAATTGAAAAAACGTTCACATTACAATACATAAACTACAAAAATTAAGAGTAGGAGACCTTGTTTATGAAATAAATAAACAAAATAAATAAAACAATTAAGAAGTTTAATGATTGAAAATTTTGCACACAACAAATTAAATGAGTTGCTGCAGTAAATAACTTACAAACTGTGCAAAGTTTCTAAGAAAATCGATACTAAACAAACTTTATATCTTGTGATTCATGCCAGCTACCGCATACTGGGTTTAGTATGATACGCATCAGAGAAGATACAGTATTTTATTTACAGCCTATAACTATTAATAGCACCAAAATTTTTAAATGGTAATAAAAGAGAAACACTGAAACACTCTTCTTGGACGACTGCTTGTGCCATATCGCGCACATCCCGCTGTCACTCGTAAATCACTTGTACCCTGATAGTCTCACTTGCAAAGAGTCTGCCTGCTGGCGGAGTGTATCTGTACAAGGCATCGTGAGTTATGTCTTGGTCGCTAGCAGAGCCTTGTTTCGTAACAGAAAATCAGCAGATAGGTCACCAAAAGTCTGGCCACGGACATCATGGCTTCAGTACAAAGCGATATTCTCTCTGGCCGCTGCCTGCTCGTCGAACGGCAGCGTTTGAGACCTCGTCGAATAGACGCGTTTTAGACACTTGTTTGTGTGTTCGAGGTTTTAGGCAGGTCGCTGCTTGTTTAGTGCACTCGGTTTTGTCTACTTTGCTGCAGCATGAATATGCTTTAAACTACGCAAAACCGAGGTGATTTCTCACGTTCCATTTTTTATTCGGAGTGCTGCGAGGATCTTAATGTATCTGTAGTCATCCGATTTCACATGAGCACATGGTAACCAGTATCCAATTTTCTTTCAAACATCCATGCTTTCATATTACTTATCACCACTTTCTCTCTCGTAAAGTCTCTATATGTAACTTTAAAACATTTTTTTGATTTTCGTTAGGATGTAAGCTTGCGATGTTAAAAACATTAGATATGAGAGTCATGAAGGACAACTCATGCTGCAGTCTCTTTTGATTATTATAATCATATCATGTTTGCTATACATTAAGTATTGTAAATTTATTACTCTCATAGTTGATCTCGTCTATAATTTTGACCATGTGACCCTCATCTGTGCATGTGCATACTAAAGACAGCTACATAAAAGTGTACTTCTCCCAGTCACATAGCATTGTACTCGTGGACAACCGCACTTAAATACCGTAACTTATCCTGTTGTCTTCTGTAAGACATGTAGAGGTAAGGTTATGTGATGTAGTACTCTAAGGCATAGAAACAAAGTCAATAAATAGCACATTTTTCATCACAACAGCTCATAGATTATCGGTTTTTTACCCAGTATAGATCACAAATTGTATGCACTGTTGTTGTTCTCTATTTGAGTCTACAAAGTAAGGCTTAATACACGATAAACGTTAATTGTTCATGGTTGGTAATCAGTATTCACATGAAAATTATGCTAAATCACACTTTTTGCGTCTGCAAAAGCTTCTGTCATTTCTGAAGTACGTTTACAAGGTCTAAAATTAAGAATTGACAATATATCCCTTCTTAGGAACTGTGTCTATTTTTGATTATAATTTTTATTTATTTGCTTTGATCGAATCAGACACAATTCAGCAGCTTGAACAATGCAGCCGATGAACAATGGCAGATATGAGAGGTTGGGTGAGCTTTTTAGGATACCCCTGGGATGCTACAAGTCCAATCCCTGGTGATCTACAAGGAAAGGAAGTTGCCATAGCATCATGCAAATTTCAGAAAAAAAACAATGTTCTACAATCGATAACATCGTGTTAAATGAAAATTGCTAGGAGTGACTCAGATAAACATGAAGGTATGAATACCAGATCTCGTACAGATATATTAACGAACTGACTCGTCACACTACAAAACGAAACTAGCGGTCACTATAATAATTTGGTGTACTGCAACAAGACATCAAACAAAATGTTTACCCACTGAATCAAGCATATGAACATTTAATAATGCAAGTACAAACTATAGCCCTGACACAGGCAGGTGAACACATGAAAGAAAAATATGAAACTATATCACGGTTACAGGCAAGTCGTTAGAGATTACAATAAATGTCTCCAGAAAAGCAACAAAACAAACACCAATACGTTCGTTAATCCTGTATTGAGTGAGACTAGCTGGCTGTGAATGTTGAATCTATGCAGTGAAACACAAATGCTAATTAAGTAGCTTCGTGTCTCCCTCGCCTCAGTTATAGCATCGACGGCTGATGCATACCGAGAGCGAAGGACGGCTGTAGAACCGGCTTGAAACTTTTGAGTCCAGCTGGGCACCTGTACTCTGCTCTAAATCAGAGACACCTCTCTCTGAGAATATCTTCTGTGGCTGTCTGAAGCAAGTACTCTCTTCAAAGTTCCTGCAGTAAGTGTACTCTTTGGTACCCCTGAAGCAAGCATCTTCTGATTTAATTCTATGAAAGTCAGCTGGTTTTGCCTGTACCGGAATCTCGATAGCCAGTCGCAGCAATCCTTGTGAGTTCCAACTAATAATAATTTTATAAATAAGTTTTACAAATTTCTAGTCTCTTGGCCTTTGTCATGGTTCACCAGTAATGTTGTGGCACAGGAAGGACGGCTGAAATCTCTCCAATACATGACAGATACCAACTCCAGCCACCTAAAGTCCTCGCACATAAGCAGAAGTGGGACATCGCTCCTTCTACCGAAATAATAACTGTGAACAAATCACAAACCCCTTACTCACATTTAAACTTACATTCCTGCACAGCACACCAGCGTGTGGTCTCATAGTACGAAGTTCCATATTTTCTCCTGGCTTTCAGGTCTTACATAGCGAAAATGATTCTTTTAGTATCTCGAACAACGCAGTTTTTATGGAATGGAGTCCATCCTCTCGTTCCCTCCTGCTACACAGACACGGGAGCATGCTATTTCCCCGTGTGAAGATGGGTTTCAGCGCCAAACAATTTCATGTCACTCTGACCTCCTAAGTTAATTTCCCTATCGCGAGTCAGCTAAAGAAAGCCCCCAAGGCTGCAGGAAATATCAGGCCTCACTCACCGTGATAAAAGGAAAGAAAAAGAGCAAGTAATTAGCAGCGCAGTAGCTGGCGTGACCACCCTTCAAAAGCTAGAATAGTCACTTTTTACAGTGTGGACACTGAAAGACATGGAGGAAGAGAGTCAGTGAGATTCTGGAAGATACCGACAAAAGATGTGAGGCCCTGCCAACTCCATTACAATGGACAGCTGCGATATGTTTCTCATTTGAGAATCCATGGAACGAAAAGTCCAGTCAGGGTTCTCTGTAAGGTTTAAATCTGGGGAATTTAGTGGCCAGTGAAGTATTATGATCTCATCCTGGTGCTCTTTCAACCACACATGTAAATTGCGAGCTTCGTGAGGCGTTGCTTCGTCCTGCTGGTAGATGCCATTGAGCCAAGGAAAAGAAACTGCATGAAGGGTCAACCTGGTTCCCAAGCATACATGCATTCTAATGTTGATACATTGTGCCTACCACAGTGACGAGATCATCCAGACAATGACACTAAAACATTCATCAAAGCATATCACTCTCTCCTCTGACCTGGACCCTCCCAGTGATTGTTGCAAGGAGTTTGCGTTCAGATCTTTCAAGCCCAATGGACATGAAAAGTGATCCACCTGGAAAGGGCACGTGTCGTCACTAAGCGGACATCCAGCTGAGGTACCGGGGTGCAAATTCCAACCTTCGTCGGCCATGAGCAGCAGTCAGCATGGGTTCATGAAGCAGGTGCCTGCTGTAAAGCGTCATACGCAGCAACGTTTGCTGAATCGTTGTTTCGGACACTGTTGGTAGCACCTTAGCTCTTCTGTGTGGTCTGTTGCTCAAAAGTTGCACGTCTATTCCCGTGTACACGTATCCGCGGTCATCATTCGCCCCTGTCATTTATGGCACATGGTGCAATACAGTTGCCAAGCCGCAAGTTATGAGTAGCGCCATTTTGCCCTATCTTGGCCAGAAAGGTCTGCGGATCTCTCCCGCATTGAGAATGTCTTGAACATTCCGGGCAGAGCCCTCCAACCAGTTCGTGAATTTGACCATCTAAAGGGCCAATTGCATAGAGCTTGGCACAATATCGCTCACGAGATGGATCAATGTGTTATTTGTTTGCTCTGTTTGTGAAGCTCTTACTTCTGAATAAATCATCCATTTCTTCTAAAATTTTAATCGTTGTTTGTCTTACATGTACATCGCATCTACGGATTTCCGTCCTATTAGGATAATTCCTTCGCGGTTCGTCATTCTTTTTCATTTTTATTATTTTTCTTAGAGTGTATTTTACAAGTACAAAGGTTTACATTATTCTCATTTCATTCGACTCAGATCTCGCGTCTGACGTGAAATCCAACCAAAACTTTGCTGTGATTATTGATCCTGCTGTACTGCTGGGAAGTAGAGGATTTAGGCGATAAGTGAAGAAAGTAGACAACACTACAGAGTAATATCGAATGTGTTCCTCAGAGTGAGTAATATAGTTCATCAGTACGCTTCGTGATTAGTGAATTAGGTTCGCCGACGATTACAAGTACTTTTTGCCCAATGATAACCAAAAAGAAAGGTACGCTACGGCTCATAACAAATAAAGAAGACATCTTCCATTATAAGGTACTTTATCTCAAAGATGTTAAGAAATAAAAGATTTGAGGTATTTGACATCTCTCAGAATGTGTTCTGCATCCTGAACCAGGTGGTCTCGGGAGAAGAATGATCAACGATTGCAGCACTTTTCCCTGACTTCTATTTTTCCATTTATAGTTGATAAGCTACTTATATAAAATTTCACATCCACCTTTCTCGAGGTGTCCGAATTCTATACAAGAAGTCCTCTTTAACTACACATTCATTAGTTTTGTTCAGGGATAAACTTTCATTGGTTCAAATGGCTCTGAGTACTATGGGACTTAACTTCTGGGGTTATCAGTCCCCTAGAACTTAGAACTACTTAAACCTAACTAACGTAAGGACATCACCCACATCCATGCCCGAGGCAGGATTCGAACCCGCGACCGTAGCGGTCGCGCGGTTCCAGACTGAAGCGCCTAGAACTGCTCGGCCACAGCGGCCGGCTAAACTTTCATTCATTTTTGTCGTTGTTGAAGACCTCAGCTCGACATGTGCTCCAAAGACATCCATTCCCTTCAAGTGTGCAAAAATTTTTAAGTGTTCTCAGATTTCTATCAGGAGTATTAGAACTGTTTCCACTTTCTAGTACCCAGGAAGTATGCCCTCACACGAAATCAACGACAAGTTGCCCAAGTGTCTGCAGTTGAACCCCACTTGCCGCCAACCCGGTAAGCCACACTTTTTAACTAGTGACGGAAGGAGCTTGTAACAGCTAAATTCGTACGCAGTTCGAAAAACACCCCATCCCCCCCTCACAAAACTACTTAGCGATTGTCAGTAGTATGGATGCAGCCAGTTTGAGTCCAGAAAGTGGAAAACCAAGGTAAAGAAACTGTATCACGTCGTATGGAGAGAGAGAGAGAGAGAGAGAGAGAGAGAGAGAGAGAGAGAGAAGGGGGGAGGGAGGGAGGGGAGATTATATATATATATATATATATATATATATATATATATATATATATATATATATATATATATAGAAAGAGAGAGAGAGAGAGAGAGAGGGAGGGAGGGGAGATAGAGATAGATAGAGAGAGACAGAGAGAGAGAGAGAGAGGAGTATTAGTATACTATATGTTATTGCCTAATATGCACGTGTCTAGCAATAAATCCAGATTCTGTCATTGGGCGAGGCAATGCAATGTGCAATGTCCATTGTGCAATGTGCAGTAGCTGTGGCACAGAACTTTTCCAGAAAGAGAGGCTCCCAAACTTCGTGCAGCCATCAGAATTTAGATTTTCCATATTTACCCTTACTCCTTGAAAGCTAATAGTTCGATGGTTCCTTTGGAAATACCGCGCTCGATGTAAAACCCTATAGTTTTGCAAATGTAATTTTTATTCCCTCTCAATGAATTCATTTCCGGGAGCTTCCTATTTTACCGTCGGAATAAAATAGAGTGATGGGATGTGACACTGATGATGCTCATCCTCGATTAGACGAGGACTTTCACTAGGTGAACCCTCTAACTGTACTCGAAAACAATTTCCTATTACCCCGTAATCACCCAAAACGTCACAACAACAAATCTCTGCAGGCATTCGTCACCGCCAGCAGCACCATACAAATACACACGATGACAAAGAATAGCGCAACTCACCACAGTATAACAGCAATCCGCAGAAAGTTCCTCACGAGAGCGGTGTAACGTAACGGCTTCCCTTGGTTCCCGTTTTGCAAATCCATATATCGTCTTTCACGTACTTATCAAATGATGTGGTTTAGTGTGGCAGAAGAAGGAGTCTGTCGACTGTATTGGATGAAGCTCTCCAGCTAACGGCAGTAGGCATACTGATGTTATTGTGTATACCGACTCCTACAATCCTGACAGTGGCGGGTAATTATAAATCAAGAATATTAATAAACAACCTACAACAAACTATGTTTTCATTTGTAAAGGATTTAGAGGCCGAGGACCCACATTAAAACAAAATCATACTGAAAGTGACAAAAAACAGATCAAAAATTAATGCGAATACATCAGCTTAAGAAAACAATCATAAATGATTTGCGATACAGTTTTCAATTGGGCATTATTGTCTCCATTATGGTACGTTTTTTTATAGCAGACATAAAGTTTGCAGAGTTTAGATGTGCGCGAAGACGAGATTAAAAATCAAATAACCCTTTGTCTGTATAACATTGTCTTCCGGAACGACTGAAATGCAGCTGCGATGAAGATAAACGGTAGAGTATTATAATCTGCACTGAAATAAATATATTGAGAACTTCTGTTTGCAGTGCAGTCTCTTACAGCTTTTTATTGATTAGGAAGGGTTGAGTGTAGGTTCCCTACAAATAGTACTGATGCGAAACAAAGTGATGGAATCACTATTTGCTTCCAGTATACACTTACAAACAACACCGGATATCAAATCAAAATAGTCGACGTAGGGAAACACTTAGTGTCTTCGACATAAAACATCTAATAAGAGATATGTTGCATTGTAGTCTAAAGCTGTCAATTACGGCTTTGATATTGTGTTACCATATTATTTCAAGACGTACAGCCCACCCACAAAAAATGAACTGTCGGAACGCTTCCGAGAAAACCTGGAGAACATCTCGCATAAATTTCCCTGTCGGGTCATAACTACGGTTTAGTAGAATTAGAGTTGTACGAATTTAGAACAGAGGAAAGGAATAGAGTTTCTTGTGAGATTGCTATGAACGTATTTTTGGAACATTATCTTGAGCAGTTAAGCAGTAAAGGAAACTTTTCACACCCTGGGTTTCAAGCTTGTCGCCCACAACGAATACTTCTGCGGCTCAGGTGGTCGATTACAGAACAATTCTTTGTCTCTCTCTCTCTCTTTCTCTCTCTATCTCTATCTCTGACTCTCTTCCTCTCGGCACGCCCGCGTTCGCTTTAGTGTGTGTGTGTGTGTGTGTGTGTGTGTGTGTGTGTGTGTGTGTGTATGTGTATGTGTGTGTGTGTGTGTGTGTGTGTCCACTGATAGGTCTTCAAACACATAGCTGAAGTGGCCCTTATGTATTCATCCACTAACAAGCTGATGAGGTTTATATTTTCTGTCATCGTTTTTTCCCCATGTGCATCACAACTAGACTACTGCGACAGTCTCTTTGCGGTTCCTTGTCTAGTCCCATTAACAATACTGCAAGCGGTTGTCAAGAAATGCCAGTTTGTTAGAAGTGGTTTGTTTCGTCTCCGTTAACGCATGAACCATGAACCATGGACCTTGCCGTTGGTGGGGAGGCTTGCGTGCCTCAGCGATACAGATGGCCATACCGTAGGTGCAACTACAACGGAGGGGTATCTGTTGAGAAGCCAGACAAACATGTGGTTCCTGAAGAGGGGCAGCAGCCTTTTCAGTAGTTGCAGGGGCAACAGTCTGGATGATTGACTGATCTGGCCTTCTAACATTAACCAAAACGGCCTTGCTGTGCTGGTACTGCGAACGGCTGAAAGCAAGGAAACTACAGCCGTAATTTTTCCCGAGGACATGCAGCTTTACTGTATGATTAAATGATGATGGCGTCCTCTTGGGTAAAATATTCCGGAGGTAAAATAGTCCCCCATTCGGATCTCCGGGCGGGGACTACTCAAGAGGACGTCGTTATCAGGGGAAAGAAAACTGGCATTCTAAGGATCGGAGAGTGGAATGTCGGATCCCTTAATCGGGCAGGTAGGTTAGAAAATTTAAAAAGGGAAATGGGTAGGTTAAAGTTAGATATAGTGGGAATTAGTGAAGTTCGGTGGCAGGAGGAGCAAGCCTTTTGGTCAGGTGATTACAGGGTTATAAATAAAAAATCAAATATGGGTAATGCAGGAGTAGGTTTAATAATGAATAAAAAAATAGGAGTGCGGGTTAGCTACTACAAACAGCTTAGTGAACGCATTATTGTGGCCAAGATAGACACAAAGCCCATGCCTACTACAGTAGTACAAGTTTATATGCCAACTAGCTCTGCAGATGATGAAGAAATTGATGAAATGTATGATGAGATAAAAGAAATTATTGAGGTAGTGAAGGGAGACGAAAATTTAATAGTCATGGGTGACTGGAATTCGTCAGTAGGAAAAGGGACAGAAGGAAACATAGTAGGTGAATATGGATTGGGGGGAAGAAATGAAAGAGGAAGCCGCCTTGTAGAATTTTGCGCAGAGCATAACTTAATCACAGCTAACACATGGTTCAAGAATCATGAAAGAAGGTTGTATACCTGGAAGAATCCTGGAGATACTACAAGGTATCAGGTAGATTACATAATGGTAAGACAGAGATTTAGGAACCAGGTTTTAAATTGTAAGACATTTCCAGAGGCAGACGTGGATTCTGACCACAATCTATTGATTATGAACTGCAGATTGAAACTGAAGAAACTGCAAAAAGGCGGGAATTTAAGGAGATGGGACCTGGATAAACTGAAAGAACTAGAGGTGGTACAGAGTTTCAGGGAGAGCATAAGGGAACAATTGACAGGAATGGGGGAAAGAAATACAGTAGAAGAAGAATGGGTAGCTCTGAGGGATGAAGTAGTGAAGGCAGCAGAGGATCAAGTAGGTAAAAAGACGAGGGCTAATAGAAATCCTTGGGTAACAGAAGAAATATTGAATTTAATTGATGAAAGGAGAAAATATAAAAATGCAGTAAATGAAGCAGGCAAAAAGGAATACAAACGTCTCAAAAATGAGATCGACAGGAAGTGCAAAATGGCTAAGCAGGGATGGCTAGAGGACAAATGTAAGGATGTAGAGGCTTATCTCACTAGGGGTAAGATAGATACTGCCTACAGGAAAATTAAAGAGACCTTTGGAGAGAAGAGAACCACTTGTATGAATACCAAGAGCTCAGATGGCAACCCAGTTCTAAGCAAAGAAGGGAAGGCAGAAAGGTGGAAGGAGTATATAGAGGGTTTATACAGGGGCGATGTACTTGAGGACAATATTATGGAAATGGAAGAGGATGTAGATGAAGATGAAATGGGAGATAAGATACTGCGTGAAGAGTTCGACAGGGCACTGAAAGACCTGAGTCGAAACAAGGTCCCCGGAGTAGACAACATTCCATTAGAACTACTGATGGCCTTGAGAGAGCCAGTCATGACAAAACTCTACCATCTGGTGAGCAAGATGTATGAGACAGGCGAAATACCCACAGACTTCAAGAAGAATATAATAATTCCAATCCCAAAGAAAGCAGGTGTTGACAGATGTGAAAATTACCGAACTATCAGTTTAATAAGACACAGCTGCAAAATACTAACGCGAATTCTTTACAGACGAATGGAAAAACTGGTTGAAGTGGACCTCGGGGAAGATCAGTTTGGATTCCGTAGAAATGTTGGAACACGTGAGGCAATACTAACCTTACGACTTATCTTAGAAGAAAGATTAAGAAAAGGCAAACCTACGTTTCTAGCATTTGTAGACTTAGAGAAAGCTTTTGACAACGTTAACTGGAATACTCTCTTTCAAATTCTGAAGGCGGCAGGGGTAAAATACAGGGAGCGAAAGGCTATTTACAATTTGTACAGAAATCAGATGGCAATTATAAGAGTCGAGGGGCATGAAAGGGAAGCAGTGGTTGGGAAAGGAGTGAGACAGGGTTGTAGCCTCTCCCCAATGTTATTCAATCTGTATATTGAGCAAGCAGTAAAGGAAACAAAAGAAAAATTCGGAGTAGGTATTAAAATCCATGGAGAAGAAATAAAAACTTTGAGGTTCGCCGATGACATTGTAATTCTGTCAGAGACAGCAAAGGACTTGGAAGAGCAGTTGAACGGAATGGACAGTGTCTTGAAAGGAGGATATAAGATGAACATCAACAAAAGCAAAACGAGGATAATGGAATGTAGTCAAATTAAATCGGGTGATGCTGAGGGGATTAGATTAGGAAATGAGACACTTAAAGTAGTAAAGGAGTTTTGCTATTTAGGGAGTAAAATAACTAATGATGGTAGAAGTAGAGAGGATATAAAATGTAGACTGGCAATGGCAAGGAAAGCGTTTCTGAAGAAGAGAAATTTGTTAACATCAAGTATAGATTTAAGTGTCAGGAAGTCGTTTCTGAAAGTATTTGTATGGTGTGTAGCCATGTATGGAAGTGAAACATGGACGATAACCAGTTTGGACAAGAAGAGAATAGAAGCTTTCGAAATGTGGTGCTACAGAAGAATGCTGAAGATTAGATGGGTGGATCACATAACTAATGAGGAGGTACTGAATAGGATTGGGGAGAAGAGGAGTTTGTGGCACAACTTGACCAGAAGAAAGGATCGGTTGGTAGGACATGTTCTGAGGCATCAAGGGATCACAAATTTAGCATTGGAGGGCAGCGTGGAGGGTAAAAATCGTAGAGGAAGACCAAGAGATCAATACACTAAGCAGATTCAGAAGGATGTAGGTTGCAGTAGGTACTGGGAGATGAAGAAGCTTGCACAGGATAGAGTAGCATGGAGAGATGCATCAAACCAGTCTCAGGACTGAAGACCACAACAACAACAACAACAACAACGCAAAACAGTATTACAAGCAGCTAAAGGAGACGTATCCTTTCAATTTACTTTTATAATGCGAGATTAAGGCGAAATATTCGACTTTTGTTCAAAATTATTTGGCCAGAGATATCCTTTTGATATGTTTGTCTTTCATTTATTAGGGGGGCTTAGTAAGGAATGAACACTTATTTTTCCTCAGCAATTTTCGTTAGAAATGGGGAATTTGATATGAGCCAGCGTGTAATATTCCCGCTTCAGCCCCAGTAAACTATGTGATCAAAAGTGTTCGGACACCCCTCAAAAACGTACGTTTTGCATAGTAGGTGCATTGTGCTGCCACCTATTGCCAGGTACTCCATATCAGCGACCTCGGTAGCCATTAGCCATAGTCAGAGAGCAGAATGGGGCACGGACTTCGAACGTGGTCAGTTGATTGGGTGCCACTTGTGTCATACATCTGTACGCGAGATTCCCACACTCCTAAACATCCCTAGGTCCGATGTGATAGTGAAATGGAAACATTAAGCTACACGTACAGCACATAAGCGTACATGCCGACCTAGTCTGTTGACTGACACATGTTCAAAAATGTTCAAATGTGTGTGAAATCTTATGGGACTTAACTGCTAAGGTCATCAGTCCCTAAGCTTCCACACTGCTTAACCTAAATTAACCTAAGGACAAACACACACACCCATCCCGAGGGAGGACTCGAACCTAAGACGGGACAAGCCGCACAGTAACTGACAGAGATCGCCGACAGTTGAAGAGGGTCGTAATGTATAATAGGCAGACGTCTATCCAGACCATCACACAGGAACTCCAAACTGCATCAGTATCCATTGCAAGTACTATGACAGTTAGATGGCAGCTGAGAAAATTGGATTTAATGGTCGAGCGGCTGCTAGTAAGCCAAACATCACGCCGGATAATGCCAAACGACGCCTCGCTTGGTGTAAGGAGCGTAAAAATGGGACTATTGAGCGGTGCAAAGACGTTGTGTAGAGTGACGGCTCAAGGTACACAATGTGGCGATCCGATGGCAGGGTGTGGGTACGGCGAATGCCCGGTGAACGTCATCTGCCAGCGTGTGTAGTGCTAACAGTAAAATTCGGAGGCGGTGGTGTTATGGTGTGCTCAGGTTCTTCATGGAGGGAGCTTGCAACCCTTGTTGTGTTGCATGGCACTATCACAGCACAGGCCTACATTAACGTTTTAAGCACCTTCTTGCTTCCCAGTGTCGAACAGCAATTCGGGGATGGCGATTGCATCTTTCAACACGATCGAGCACCTGTTCATAATGCACGGCCAGTCGCGGAGTGGTTACATGACAATAAAATCCCTGTAATGGACTGGCCTGGACAGAGTCCTGTCCTGAATCCTCTAGAACACCTTTGGGATGTTTTGGAACGCCGACTCCGTGCCAGGAGTCACCGATCGACGTCGATACCTCTTCAGTGCAGCACTCCGTGACGAATGGGCTACCATTCCCCAAGAAACATTCCAGCACCTGATTGATTGTGTACCTGCGAGAATGGAAGCTGTCGCCAAGGGTAAGGGTGGGCCAACACCGTATTGAATTCCAGCATTATCGATGGGGGGTGCCACGAACTTGTAAGTCATTTTCAGCCAGGTGCCGGATACCGTTGATCACACAGTGTAGTTTCAGGAAGTTCCGATAAATGGCGGAGCTATACGTAGTCTTCAAAAAGGTGGCTATAACAAAAGTGCGTTCGTAACAGAGGTCACAAGCACCTCGCTGCTCAACTGGACGTCTCCGCTGGCAGTGGTGGCATAGCCGTCCATCAGTTGGGGTACTCAAGAGTGTGTGCCCAGTGGGTTCCTTGACGTCTAACGGTAGACCATAAAGAACAACGGAGGCTCATCTGTGAATAATCGCTTGCGCGTTGCGTCGCTGATTGTGACAGCCTCTTGTCGAATATTGTCACATTCGATGGAACATGGATTCATCACTTCGAGCCTGAAAAGAAACGGAAATCCATGGAGTGGCACCACATGATCTCGCATTTTTCGACTTCCATCTGTTTGGGCCAATGGAAGATGCACTCCTCGTGAATTAGTACGTTGATGCAGTAAAACCAGTAGAGTCGTATCTTGGGGGAGTAAGGCTGTCGCACTGTACGGAGATTATGCTGGAAAACAGGGTTTTGTAGCCAAACGAGTGAGAAATAACACGGCGTATGGAATCCTGAATAAAACCCAGCTGCTTTCATTAAAAAAATGTGTTGCATTACATGTTGAACACTCCTGTTATTTGCACCAAATGTTGTTGGATTTAGTAAACGAGAGATCTGACTGGAATCAATGACCACGAGTTTTTTTCCACAGTTCAGCCCCAGATTTAATATAAAAATTAAGAAAAGTAGGAAAATATATCTACTTAATAAGGTTGAGAAGAAAATAATTAGAACGTATACAGGCAGTCTCTGGAGAGCGGAATGCAAGGGGTCAGGGGAACAAGTTCACAAGTATTGTAAGTCATCACATGGTAGACGAATATTGCTCTCTAGAAGTTAATGAACGATGGGACGACGTAGATTTCATAACAAGAGTAGTACGTTAGTTAGAAAGACAAGTTTTCGCTAATTTAAGCAACTCTGTTACTTTGCTAGGGAATAAAAGGTGAATGCAGACTAAACAGACAGTGTTGGGTAATGACTCAAGAAAAATGTTCAAATGTGTGTAAATTCCTTTGGGACCAATCTACTGAGGTCATCGGTCACTAGACTTACACACTACTTACACTAACTTAAACTAACGTATGCTAAGAACACCACACACACCCATGCCCGAGGGAGGACTCGAACCTCCGGCGGGAGGTACCGTGCAATCAGTTACATGGTGCCTCTAACCGCGCGGCCACTCCGCGCGGCAATGACTCTAGACCAAATCAGGGAGCCATAGTACCGTCGCACAGGTAAGGTTCTATGCTAATCAAGGACTGTGGGTCACGGGCAAGGGCACAATGGGGCTGCGCACGTCCGCCGGCATGTGGCATATGTCTCTACATACACAGAGTCTTTGTCAGAAACACATGTAGTGTATTTTTATCAATCAGATACTTTCACTCCCTGCCGTCTTCCTTTCCGGCGAATGTACTCCTCCGTCTGTACTGAGAAAAGAGCCAGGCGGCGAATAATTTATCTCCCGTTCTGTATATACGTACAGGAAAGATTTCTGGAAGAGTTCTGTAAATTTGAAAGCAAGATCTTACCTGCAGATATGTGTAAAAGACCCAAAAACGCTTATTACTAAAAAAGAAATTACTGAATACAACTCGTTTTTCCAGTTGGAAATGGTTAATTGTAACTTAATGACTTGTGGTTCTAAAATACCTTAATTGAATAAAATTACAAGACGTAGCCTACTTTTGGCCACTGCATAGACTTTCAGAATTAGAGACGCAAAAATAACTGAGAACGTAATTGAAAATTTGCCCAAATTCTTCCATAGATGAAAGTTGAAATTACACATCGCCCCTGTTATTCGAATCGTGCAATTTTATATCGATTAAGCACAATAATTGGCCTCTTGCAACTGTTAATAGAGAGTGTCGTCACATTCGTGTACTGGGCGGGTGAAATATTACTTTCTCCCTTACGTGTAATTCACTTTATTGTCTCTTATTGTTCCTGCGTAACGACAAGTGCCGACTCGACGATGAAGGACAGAAGACCAGAGAGGGCTGTGAGACGACGTCAGCCAATAGTACTCTGACTAGGACCACACCACGACTGGAGCGGAGGCTGCTCGAAGAGAATATAAGCGCCGCCCCGCTGCGGCCGTTATGGAAGACGAACCGTACAAACGCCATAGCAGTGACTTATGAAATGAATTGTTTTACTTGCATTGAAATTGTATATACCAAAGGACAATGATTATTTGCATGTCGTCATTTGCTTGCGACACATCTTTGTGAACAAGCTAAGTATTCTCAATTTAAATTACTGTAACGAACTCCATTAACATGAATTGCTTGAATTGTTGTCTAGCGATCCGAGAAAACAACTTCCTAGGCATGATATATTAGACGAGTGGGCAGGATAGTACACTTACATTTTTATTATAATCTTGTTTTTCTTTTCTAGAGATCCCCAATTAAGTTTGCACTGGTTTTCTGTAACTCTTACGTAATGGCTTTATCTATCTGTTGCTTCTCTTAATTCTTTCGATATCTGTGTGTATGCTCACCATATAAAAATTTGAAACTCTGAAAATGCACTCTAGATTTGACTGTAGTATCAACTTTAATGTGATTTTCTCTACAGTTGCACTGCGCTTTCCAAGAACTCACGGCTACTAATATCCACTCTGTCTCATTCCTTCCGAATCGTTACAATCAGGAGGAAGTCGGATAGTATCGTTACATAAGATTTATCAAAATTGTAATATTTTATGGAGGTCGTGTAGAGCAGTCTTCACACTAAATAACAAGATGATTTGGGTATCAGGAAAAATCATGGCCTCTCATAGGGTAGTATTTGTATTGCGGTGTTGAGAAACTGGTCCGTGGGAATATTAAACTTCCGTAGTTTTGGAGTTCCAGAGGTTTGACGTTCACCAAAGAGTCACCTGGATGACCATTACTTCGGCATTTCCAATTAAATGGCTTCAGAACGGCAATCAAAAAAGGTCGATGCATTATGATTTGGAGTATGCTAAAAAACTTGTTCAACACGGTTCTGGTGAGCCCGTACCTATCCCTCCTAAGAACCTTCAGATACTGCACTCGGAATCAAATGGATATCATGTGAGCCTTCTGAAGATTCTGATTGGGCACGTGAACAAGAAGCGGCCCAACCTTTCACACAACTTGAGATAAAATTTTTGGCCTCCGATTTAAATCTCCCAAAACTCCTTCAGAACTCCAGGCTCCAAGGCCGAAGCAAAAGAACTTATTAGCTCCAGCTACAAGTGTAACATTTTACAGACACACAGACAAAGATGTGAAACTGTATTTCAGGCGGAAAGACTTCTCAGTTTACGGCACTAACCTTCCAAACTTCTTCAACAAGTTAGGAGCAGAGTAGAAGGCAGGTGACGAGGCTCTTCATTAATTCAAGTAAGAGTAGCTTAAAAGGTGAGTTGCTACATAACACAAACATTCTAGCATCAGTACCAATCGCTCATTCTGTCTGTCTCAAGGAGACTTATGAGTACCTCGAGCTGCTACTCGAAAAAGTAAATTACGGTGAATATCAATGGACGATCTTCGATGATTTGGAGGTTTCGAGCACATAGTTACGACAACAACAGGATTATATCAAATACGCATGTTACCTTTGTGAATGGGACAGCCGAGACAAAAAGGACTGTCAGGCAACACAAGAATGGCCTCGAAGAAATACACTGATTCTAAGATTCAACTACATTGTCAGGAAAACTCACTAGATCCTCAGAAAATTCTCCTACCACTATTACTTATTAAGTTGGTACTAATGAAGCAGAATGAGATTTTCTCTCTGCAGCGGAGTATGCGCTGATATGAAACTTCATGGCAGATTTAAAGTTTGTGTCGGACCGACACTCGAACTCGGGACCTCTTTCTTTCACGGGAAAGTGCTCTACCAACTGAGCTACCCAAGCACGTCTCACGACCCGTCCTCACAGCTTGAAAGGGAGGAGACGAGGTACTGTCAGAATTGAAGCTGTAGGGACGGATAGCTCAGTTGGTAGAGCACTTGCCCGCGAACGGCAAAGGTCCCGAGTTCGAGTGTCGGTCCGGCACACAGTTTTAATCGGCCAGGAAGTTCCACTGATGAAGCAATTTACAAAGGCATTGGATAAATATGACATTTGTTTTAAATATCCAACCAACAGATTTACTGTGCTGTCTGAGGAAAAATCAATGAGGGGATATCTGCAGAGTCACAGATCAGGAAGCCAAGTGAAGATAAAATTTTTGAAGAATGTATGGCTTCACAAGAAAAAAACTTCGACTGATTTCAAAGAAATTGTTCAGAATTTTTTGGGAAATGAGACAGAATCAAACTATATTAAATACGTGAACAACAAGGTGAAGAAGTTTTATAGCCTTAAGATGCAACAAGAGTCTAGAGGCACACTTCCTCCACTCAGATATAGAAACGATTCCAGAAAAGCTCGGGGCAGTGATTGAAGAACAGGGTGTGCGGTTTCACAGGGACGTTACAGAAATGGAAAGAAGGCATCAGGGGCGATGGAGTACCTCCACGATGGCCATCTATTGTTGGTAGCTGCAACGTGATTGTCTTGCACAACGCAAGAAAACGTGTGACACAAGAACTTTTTCATCCAAACGGCAGCGAACAAAAGACTTAATCTGATGACTTTTCTTTAAAATTTTGTATGTTACTCTTATATTACACTTTTTATTTTTTGTGCAATAAATTCTGTCTCTTGTATGAATACAGTGCATCAGAATATTTGAATAATGCATATTTAGTACATTATATTGGTTTTACGCCTCATACATAGCCGGCCTGAGTGGCCGAGCGGTTCTAGGCGCTTCAGTCTGGAACTGCGCGACCGCTACGGTCGCAGGTTCGAATCCTGCCTCGGGAATGGATGTGTGTGATGTCCTTAGGTTAGTTAGGTTTAAGTAGTTCTAAGTTCTAGGGGACTGATGACCTCAGATGTTAAGTCCCATAGTGCTCAGAGCCATCTGAACCATCTGAACCTCATACAAAATACAGACAGCTAATTTAAAGCAATTTTAAAGTTTCTGTTAAGTACAACTTTTAAAAATCATGACTTGATACATGAAAATGGAATTATATTTAGCCGATTGGTTCTAGGCGCTACAGTCTGGAACCGCGCGACCACTACGGTCGCAGGTTCGAATCCTGCCTCAAGCACGCATGTGTGTGATATCCTTAGGTTAGTTAGGTTTAAGTAGTTCTAAGTTCTAGGGCACTAATGACCTCAGAAGTTAAGTCCCATAATGCTCAGGGCCAATGGAATTACATTATGTTAATCAAACATCTTCAGCGTACAAAATAAGTTACTTTCAACATCCACAACGTCTAACTAGCTGAAACATCTTGCTCACTGCATCTCAAGGACCAGTTTTTCCCTGCTGTCTTTCCATAAAATATAAGGAATGATAAAAAGCTTTCCATTTGAAGGCCATACACTCAGAAATCGGTATGGCAGTCAGGCAAAATCGCCATGAACACTGTGTGGTAATGGGCAAGTTGTGGCGCCCTAGAAATATTCTATGTTCGGAGTTGGGGCAGCCGCGCAAGATGCTCGTCAAAGCCGCCGCTCGTTAGCAACCACGTGATGCCGCACAATAACTGGACCATGTGGTGCCGAACGTTAGCCGGGGTCCAGGCGTGGCGTGGCTGGGAATTCCATGGTGACGCCTTGTCGATGAAAGAGAGTTGTATGCTGAGAGTTCAAAAGATGGCGGTCTTTGTGAAACCATCATGGCAGACATTTCACAGTTCGTATAGAAATTAACAGTAGCCAGATGAATCATAATAGCTCAAATAGAAAGATGTACATTATTATGATTTGTACGACGATTCTGATGACGTAATCAGATTTTCAATATCTTAAAGTTTCGTATGTGACGGTAAATTATACAAGTAACACCCAGCAACGAATTTCCAAAATCTAAACGCTTCATCCGATTTTGTCTATTGAGGTGCCTTTAGAAAGCTATTAGTGTAAATCTAAATTGATATAAATTACAGGTATGTAAATTGAATAGTAGATGAGTTATTGGAGGTCAAAGTGATCGATTACTATCGATTGCGTCAGGCCAGAAATACTCCACAGTTACACGAAAAAACGGTAGCAGCATGCTTATAAATGTATTTATTCATCTATGTCTTTGTTTATATCCGATATATGCTATTCATGAAGAAATTGGTTAAATATTTGCTGTGTTTTAGAAAGCACAGAGACTTAGGCTACTGGCCAACCTTTTGTTCTATTCCTTTGATATATGTTTCTTTAATTTGTTTATGTATCTAATAATGTGTGTTAGAGCGTGTTTATGATCCAGCCGTAGGAATATTTATTTAATTTCAAGTTATTTAAATGTAAATCCAGTATTTCGAATGTGTTTCATTATGTTTGTGTGGGTGCGTTGGCATGAAGACATGGCGTGATCGCTCTAGACAATCACAGCGCCCGTGAATGGGGAGACTGGATGGAAGCGGGAGAAGAGTCCTGGGCAGGACGGCACAGGACACGAGGAGTATGGCGCAGGACACAGGAGGTGCTGGACGGAGAGTCTTGGACAGTTCGGTGCGACGGACGCACAGTAGCTGAAAGACTTGGATAGTGGAGCAGTTTGCGCGTGGACATTGGAGATAGAACTATTTCGTAGTGCCGACTTGTGAAGTTGTGAGATCTCCGTGGTTTCCGCAGTGAAGACATAGTATGCGTTTAGAAGTGAATATCTCCCGAGCTATGTTGTCGTTCATGACTAATTAAGTGCAGTTATTCAACTTACATTTTATTTAATTTCTGTACCATCGACACCAATAAGTATTTGGCAGAAATATACGACATTCCCAAAAGTATTTCTACTATTGTACTCATCATTTAAAGTCATTAAGGTAGAACCTGCAGATTTTATTTAATTGCAATCTTTCATTTGTAAATTACGTTCAAAATTCGCAATTGCCGAGTGATAAGAACCTTCGACCATTCGTGTCATGTGTCTATTCATATTGTATACTGTAGGCTCAGCAGTATTTGTCTTGTAATGCGACAACTACCTATCCCAGCCCCTAGATAATGAAACCAGCCAAAACTTTTAATGTTTCAAAAAAATTGCTCTGAGCACTATGGGACTTAACGTCTGAGGTCATCAGACCCCTAGAACTTAGAACTACTTAAACCTAACTAACTTAAGGACATCACACACATCCATGCCTGAGGCACGATTCGAACCTGCGATCGTAGCGGTCGCGCGGTTCCAGAAAGTAGCGCTTAGAACCACTCGGCCACCCCGGCCGGCTTTTAATGTTTCAATTCTGAGTCAGAGGGCACGTAGTTCACGACCATAACACCTCTCATTAATTTATTGAAAACACTGAGGCACTTATCCCACCGACGCACCACGTTTGCTCAAACACCATGTCCTCTTGCGTTAGAATTTCGTATCTGCCTGTTGCTCATCGTCGTCCGACATGCTTAGTCGACCCTTCAAGGCCTTTCTTAAGGAATCGAAGGCATGACAATCTTATGAGGAGAGCTCAAATTATAGTTCGGGAGCTCGAGTGTCTCCCTATTGTCAGTAATTGATGAGGCTGGCTTCCCAGGTCGACGGGCATCTTGTGGCGAATCGCGATCAGCAGCATGGATCTTGGCACACCATACCATAATGGTGATTTTCGACAGACATGCTTTCCCACACGTATTCTTCAGTCTCCAATGGATTTCTACCGGTGTCTGTCCTTCAGAAACCAAGACGAGAATAATAACACAACGGTCGCTGATGATGACGATTATCAAGTGTGTGGATATCAACGCCCACACAGATTCCCAGTTCTTTCACTTTCCAGTCTCGCCACTTTTTCCGTACGATGATGAAATGATAATGACAATAATAGCACCCAGTCACCGAAAGGAAAAAATCGCCAAACCAGCAGGGAATCGAACCTGGGGCAGCAGGATCCATTTTGGTCCCGTTTGGGCACATTTGGTAATAATTTCACCTAGTTCATACACATATACCACACGCATGTTGGAAACAACTGAATGCCACACCACTCCCTTTCCTACATGTTGGAGGCTTATGTACTCACATCGGAGTTGCGCTTCGTTGCTATACACTGCAGCAACATCCTCAAATGGAAACCTTTCGATCGACCCTTATAATAGTAAAAGTCTTTACCTACTGTCATTTTTCTTCCATTGAAGCAGGTGCTTTATTTCCTGTTGCTTTGAGTATTTATACACTAGATTTAAAAACTCATCCTTACTCTAAGTTTAAAATTTAACGTGGTACAATACTGTTTCCAGTGCATGATCGAATGTTCTGGGAAGAAACTTTGTTACGTTTTGAAACATTTTTCATAGTGGCTTCTTTGTTTTCTCTTGAACTTTAAGTCTATCACCTAAAGTACTTCTTCGAACGTAATATTTCTCACTCGCTTTGCTGATCAAAATTTCAAGGATTCACTTCCTTTTTATGCTTGACAATGCGCGACCTTATCGAAGTGCGCAGGTGGCGGAGCTCTTGAAACGAGAGGACATTCGATGAATGGCTTGGCCTGCACGTTCACCCGACTTAAATCCCATCGAGTACGTGTGCGGTGCGTTGGACAGGCGTCTTTCAGACGTTCGCATGCACCAATGTCAATCCGGCAGTTTTCAACCACCCTGGTGAAGGAATGGGACACCCCACTACAAAATTCCTTACCTACCTTGTGGGCAGCATGGGAGCACCTTGAAGAGCATGCTCTGGCGTTCATGGTAGTTATACACACTACTAAAAATAATTTCTCACCTTTTGTAATGTCCAGGCGACCATCATAAATCGCAGTGATTACAATGTAATTATTGTTTTTAAATGAAGGTGTCATTTATGTTCGTCTCATTTCGAACACTCATGCTTCTGTGAACACTCAGGAAAAATGAACGTACATTATGGTACCTATGACAATAGTACCAGGTGATGATCGCATTCCCGCCACCGCCCAATCTGATATGGATTTTATACTCTCGCTCTCAGAAGAAACAAAAGACCTCTACCGACTAGGGATAGGACGTTCATATTCACAGGACATGTACATAAGTGTACTCTGGAGAAATGATTAGCATTTCTGTCAACTTGGCTCAGTTTCTGTCCTGTCGCCTAGTAGGGACAAAGTCCACAATGGGCCCTGACAACTTGTTCCATGTGTGAAGGCATCGACGCGTAAAAGGCGCAAATTCACCAGGTTCCATAGTTCATCTGTGGTGGTTTGCATTGGATCACACCACTGCACCCGTCGTTTCCCTATATCCCACACGTTTTCAATGGGCGACAAGTCTGGTGAGCTGGCGGACCAAGGCAAAAGGCTGACATCCCGTGACATCAGAAAGGTATGTGTTCGTGCACCGACATATGGTCGTGTATTGTCTTGCTGAAAAATGTCCTCCAGGATGTTGTGCAGCAAGGGTATGGCTACGGGTGGCAGGATGTCATTCACGTAGGTCACACTGGTCACAGTGCCCTGTACAGGCACCAACTGTTCAAATGGTTTAAATGGCTCTGAGCACTATGGGACTCAACTGCTGAGGTCATTAGTCCCCTAGAACTTAGAACTAGTTAAACCTAACTAACTTAAGGACATCACAAACATCCATGCCCGAGGCAGGATTCGAACCTGCGACCGTAGTGGTCTTGCGGTTCCAGACTGTAGCGCCTTTAACAGCACGGCCACTTCGGCCGGCGCACCAACTGTGATTTGTGGTTGTACTCAATAGCACCTTCCACCATAAGGCCTTGAGTTGGCGCTGTATGTCTTGTGCGAATCCTGTCACTGTGATACCGCTTCCCCTGTCTGCGGCGAACCAAAATGCGGCCATCATTTTCAAACAAACAGAACTTACATTCGTCCGAAACAGTATCTGAAGCCATTCCTGTCCCCAGTGACGTCATTCCTTACACAATTGTCGTCTAGGGCGTTTTTGTACATTTGTCAAATATAGGTGGAGAACTGAACGACGCGCACGTAACCCATGCCGTAATAATCGGCAACGGACTGTCACCCCTGATAGTGTACACTGTGTTACACTCTTCCACTGTAGCGCCAGAGCCGAGAAGGACGCAGATCTGTGCTGCAATGCCATTCGCATGAGGTGTCGATCTTCTTGGGGGGTGATTTTGGTAATGCGACCCAAACCCATCTCGTAGTGTTCTAGGACATACCGTGAACCATTCTGCGCGCACCCGTTGCACTGCCGGAACACTTCGTCCCACACCGGAGTAGCAGTTCCCCGTATAGACGCATCACATTCTCTCGTGCCGATAATTCGCCTTCTTTCAAACTCACTGATCTGACGGTACGATTCGCGCATACTCTTGGAAGGCATCCTGCACTTCTGCTCAAGTCACACTGATCCATCACCTTCGGTTTATGGTGACATCGAGAGCTCCAAGCACATTCTACCAACAAGTAGTGATGTGCCGCGATATCGATATCGACCTTGAACCCGCGGGCCTACGACGTTCGAATACTAATCGTTTCCGTAGAGCATACTAACGTACATATCTTGTGAATATGAAAGTCCTAACTCTCGTCGTTCAGGTGTTCTAATTTTTCTGTAGATGAGTTCATTTCTTTCATTTTGCTTCTGAACAGTACTGCAGCAGTTATTTGTATTTATGGTCCAAGTCTCATGGAGCTATGTTACTTGCCAGTGACACATCGTGGGCACTTACTTTCCTCCTTAAATTCTGCACACCAGTGTAGCATGGCATTAGTGGGATATTGACCAAAGCGAGCATCAGTACTGCGCAACGGTAAACTGCTGCGCCACGTTCCTGCCACTGTTCAATTGCGATTCATATAGCAAACTGGTAGGCGTTTCCCCCTCTTCCACGACGCATAACATGATCTGTTCGAAGACAAACAAAGCGGAAATGCAATTAATGAATGACGAATCAGATACATAATCTTTCCTTATATGCAGTATGCAGATGACCTTATTCCTATCTATTGTGAGCTTTTACGCTGAAATGCTAATCATTTGCTTGTCCAAGCACGTAGTACACTTGGTGCTGTTTTGACCTTACTTGTATGCCGGCTGCTAGGCGTTTCATGTGGAAATGTCTTATCGTCTACGTCTCCATTTTATGAAATTCCGAATTTGTTGCTTATTTTAATATCGTACGCCTCCCTGTTGTTAAATCAATTCGCACCATCTACAGGGTGACGCAGAAGTCCGGTAACATTTGAAAATGCATTAATTGATGGGACCCACGCTCCTGAAATGACATGGTGTTTTATTGGAAACAAGTGCAAAACCGACCAACAGATGGCGCTGGACCGCAGCACGTCAATGATGCCGCATGAAAATCGTGCACAAAATGAGCTGCGGTGACAGGGGGAGACAGGTGCGCCAGCAGCCACGACGTGTTGGCTTTATCAGAAAAGACACTCTTAGTGAAGCTCGATTATAAGAACGCAGAATCCGGTACTAAGGCTTTACGATTCTAAAGAGTAAAGTTCCTATGACAATTGTTGCTGTGAAGAAAATAATTACAAAGTTCGAAGCCACGCATTGTTTAGAGGATTGGATGCGTGGTAGACGACCAGACACAAGTGCTACTGCTGCTCAGACAGTTCAGGATGAAATTGAGACTTTAATGAATGGTTCAAATGGCTCTGAGCACTATGGGACTTAAACGTTGAGGTCATCAGTCCCCTAGAACTTAGAACTACTTAAACCTAACGAACCTAAGGACACCACACACATCCATGCCCGAGGCAGGATTCGAACCTGCGACCGTAGCGGTCTTGCGCTTCCAGACTGTAGCGCCTAGAACCGCTCGGCCACGAGACTTTAACGGGTTCATCGCCGCATGTGAAGTCAGTTGTGAAGTCACACGTCGCACATGCATTCGACGCATTACTGTTTGGAGAGCACTAAACCGAACCCAGCAGTACTATCCGCAAAATATTAGACGTGATCATGAACTTTCCTCCACCGGCTTCGTGACGCGTAGAGCATCTACGGTGTCGGAACTTCAGAAAATGGGGGAAGATGACGATTGGTGACCTAAAGTGTTGTGGACCGACGAAGCGCGTTTCACACTCCTATGGTCTGTTAGCAGAAACAACTGCAGAATCACTGAATCTTTCAATATCCGTAATGTTTCTTTTAACTATATACTTTACAATACGTCTTACGTAAGAATTTCTTCCTTGCACTATTTCTCAGTAATTAACGTATGTCCCGATTTTAATTTACTGTAGTCTTCGTTTTTATGCTGAATTGTAATAATACGTATTTTGTAGTGTTCTGTACCTTCATCGCTAAAAACAGTACCTTTGTAGAATTACTTAGTCGTCCATCTGCCTTTCTCTCTGTTAAGAGCACTTTTTCTCTGGTACATGTTGAGGTATCAAGTCAAAATTTGTGTCAAATACTGAAGTCTACGATCCGTTGGTGTTGTAAAATAATTTACGGATTAACTCAACGCAGTCAAAGGACACGAGAGTCTATGTCACATATTTTGGTACTTGCAAAATTATTCCTCAAAAGCTACACATGAATTATCTGTATACGAGTAGAAAGTTAAGATTGTACACAACCCGCAGAGTCCTACTGGCGCTTGTCGGATTTCTAGTGTTGCTAGCAATTTAATGGGTCAGTCTATTTTTATGAGATTACAATTCTTCAAAGAAATGTAGCAGTCAGTCATTTGCAGTGCCGAGGTTCATGGACAACACGTACGAGTGTTTCTCGGTAAATGGGAACTGAGATCAGATACAAATCTGTAAACCATTTGCAAACGTAATAGTCGGTGGCACGGAAATATAGTTCCCACGGGACGCCACGCGCGTTACTTTGTTTTAAAAGCCCGCCTACCCGGTGAGTCCCAGAAGCGCAGAGAATTAAAAGGTAGCGCGGATCCGTAGGAGCGATGGCGGACCAGCTTCCAGCCGGTGAGCGGTCTGCTTTAGCGGCTTTGCGCCCCCGCTTCGTAATTAGCTTTTCAAACAAATTCCGAGTGACTTACAGACCCGGCACGGGCCGCCATAAAACTGAGTGGTTTATCCGGGCTGCAACTTATCCCCTTTGATAAAGTGGCAACTGGAATCTAAAAGCAAAATTAACTTCCTGTCTTCACTAAAAATGTAAAACATAAAGGGAAGCAGTAACGAAAGAAGCCACTAAGAGATAGCACCGCCACGGGTGCCACTGTGATTTCATCTCGCCGCCGGGTAATTCTGAAACAGACGCTCGTGCTGGTCCCCATATAATAAGCCGCGAGGGGACCGCTCCACAGATATATACTCCGTGCCGTGCTGACGGCGCGACCACCTCGTTGTGGGGATTCCGTCTCGGGACGGAAATTAATATCAGCCGAGATTAAAACGGACGCCAGTGAGTTCTTTGACTCACCCCGCGGCCAGAATCCTGAGAGCGCTCTACACTGGCCTGGAGTAGGAAGCAACTCGCGGTGCCAACATCCGGAGGGCTGTCCTCCGCGTAATAACGTGGCACATTCATCGTATCGCACACGTCCAACGCGACAGCTCAGCTCGTGTTACTCCGATGCTGGTGTGCCCTCATTTTAACAGCAATTCAGTTTCGATCTAATCGCTCAGACTCCAGTCAGCTGGAAGAGCATTTCTGTAATCTGTACTCGGTGATGAAAGATGCTTCACTATTTCGATCCTTCACCACGCAAATGTGTTCTACGGAGAGCCTTGCGGCCCTCAACTACAGAGGAGTGACTCGAGACGACGCCATTTTAAACTTGGTTCATAGTTCATCCTCAGAGTAAACTAACAGAAGCTGAGCGACTGGTCGACAGCTACAACGCACAACAACTAGGTGTTGTAACGCAATTGAATCGGTTATTATGAAAAGGTCATAAATCCATAAAACATTATTTTGAGGTATTCAAAAATAACCGTTTTATGTTTCAATGGCAGAAGATATTAAGTACTTGGACACTTTTTGTGCTCCTCTGGAATATACCGTTCGCTTTTTAAACCGTTTATCTTAACTTTGTTTACAGGACATTTCACTCCGTGTGCTTATTGGAAACAAATACTACGCGTGCATTACATGTTTTATCGTTATTCCAGCGCGAATGGTACACTGAGGCATGCTAAGGCATTGCCAGTCTCCATTACTTCTGTCAACAGCTCATCTAAATGTGTAGACCATATAGTTCTTGTTTCGAATCTCCTCACTTTCTCAGTCCGACCATTCCCGCCCATTTGGCCTTGTATCATTCAAACACACGAAAATTTTCAGTCTTGGTCGCAGTTTATTATTTATGATTTTGGCCACTCTTCTTGGCTAATTGCCGTCATCGGATCTGTCATGAGACGTAAGGTATAAACAATGGATATAAAATTCTCTGCACGTATTATAGTAATATTTTCAGTAAGAAAATAACCACAAGATGTTCGTTATGTCAGAGGATAACAAATTGAGAAGTGCTCAGAATTAATAGTGTACAAATATAGGAATATAAATGAGTGGCACACATCACACACTTAAAAAAAAAGCAATATAGTGCACATCGTAAAATATACATACTTGTACGAAGTATAGGTGGATACTAGTTGCAACACAGTCGCCTTGAACGTAGTAAATTTTCGACACCAATCATGTGGCGCTCAAATACAACAGCAGCACACACTATTTGGTAGATAAGTTAAAACTTGAATAAATGTATGTTACATTTAAAAAATACTTTCCTTGTTTGTAAATGCTTGAATAACATGAAAATGACAAATCCATATAGATTAATTCATGTGCATCGATGTGGCTCCAATAAGATTTAAATATGGCAACATCAAACACTAGACTGCATACAACCTTTATTGCTCGTTATGACTGCCATTTTCTACGAGAAAATGTCTCAAGTTTTTGCAAATTATTCAGAACATGGCCTTTGGATGGTTTGTTAACGATTTCAAGAGTTTCAGTAATATGGTCTAGATTATGTTTCACGGAATTTAAATGACTTCTCAAAACTGTCTTGATGGACTCGTACATATGCTCCCTATACCTTGTTTCAAAATTCATATATGTCTGGCCAATATAAAATTCATTTCAATTCCTGCATATGAGCTTATACCCTCCTGACGTCGGAAATTAGTTTTCATTATTTTCTTTAGAATAACGTAACCTGTTACCTAAATTTCCAATGGTAGGAAATCCTATTTTTAAATAAACTTTTACTGATGATTTCGCTTTGCGTTCGCAATGTGCAAGAAATACACAG
This sequence comes from Schistocerca serialis cubense, assembly GCF_023864345.2. Taxonomy (NCBI): domain Eukaryota; kingdom Metazoa; phylum Arthropoda; class Insecta; order Orthoptera; family Acrididae; genus Schistocerca; species Schistocerca serialis. The sequence continues at coordinate 512,010,555 of NC_064639.1, forward strand.
ATTTACAATAAATAAATATAAAGCGAAAATCATAATAAATAGCAAAAAATATAAATTTTACTGCATATCAACGATACAGCCCTGAAGTTGCCTTCTTCACCGTATCGCTGACAAGCGATTAAGTCCATCTTTACTATCTTAAGTCGTGAGTAACAAAAGATAGAATGATAACCAGGTTACAGAACTTTAAACTTTGAGGGAAGTTAATATCACAGTATCGCCTGGTGTACTATTTAATCGTTAAATGAAAAGATTAGTTTATAATCAGAAATCTGGATTTTTAATAGAGCAGAGATACTAGCTGAGTAAGACGCATTTAAAATCCGATAAGCTACATTTACATGGTACCAAAAGTTACTTTTGCTTTAGGTGAATAAGTAAAAGGAATCATTAGGCCTAAAGGACATAGGTCAGGTACAGTTCTTAGTCAATCAGCACGAGTCATTCTTCTTGTGGGATACGTATGTTGTTGCTAAGTGTGGATTCCTTAAATACTGTATTTTGGAAATCGTCTTAAATAGTCGCTGTGTCATTATATGCTCGTTTTGAAATTCATCATGAATTTCGTTGATAAAACAAGTACAAATGAAATTAAAGTAACCTGAAAGCCAGCTAAAACGCTCCATTTGAGTCACGTCATGCCCGTGATGCCACTGGCTAGCACGCTTCTTCCAAGTGTCGTGAAGGCATAATTTTTCGGTTGTTTAATTAGTGACCTGGATGAACAGAAAAACTACAACGTGTAAAGCTGTCGTAGGCAAACACAATGATATGCTGTATTGGGATCTATGTCTTGGAAAATGGGTTACAAAAGATGTATAGTGCCATGTTATAAAATACATCTGTAAAAACTCCTGAGAAACGGATTTTTTTTTCTTCCAAAGAACGAGAAAATGCGTAAAATGTGCTGGCGACTCGCTCGCAGAAACCCAAATGAAATTGCGATCAATACATGTGTTTATTTACCTCAACATGTTGTCGCCTGCAACGTAATAGGCAGCGTGCTGGATATATAATGCAATGTTCACCATATATATCCTCATATGCACTGTTGTTGTTGTGGTCTTCGGTCCTGAAACTGGTTGATGCAGCTCTCCATGCTACCCTATCCTGTGCAAGCTTCTTCATCTCCCAGTACGTACTGCACCCTACATCCTTCTGAATCTGCTTAGTGTATTCATCTCTTGGTCTCCCTCCACGATTTTTACACTCCACGCTGCCCTCCAGTACTAAATTGGTGATCCCTTGGTGCCTCAGAACATGTCCTACCAAGCGATCCCTTCTTCTAGTCAAGTTGTGCCACAAACTCCTCTTCTCCCCAATTCTGTTCAATACCTCCTCATTAGTTAGGTGATCTACCCATCTAATCTTCAGCAATCTTCTGTAGCACCACATTTCGAAAACTTCTATTCTCTTCCTGTCCAAAGTATTTATCGTCCATGTTTCACTTCCATACGTGGCTAAACTCCATACAAATACTTTCAGAAACATCTATACTATATGTTAACAAATTTCTCTTCATCAGAAACGCTTCCCTTGCCATTGCCAGTCTACATTTTATATCCTCTCTACTTCGACCATCAACAGCTATTTTGCTCCCCAAATACAAAACTCCTTTACTACTTTAAGTGTCTCATTTCCTAATCTAATTCCCCCAGCATCACACGTGTTAACTCGACTAGATTCCATTATCCCCGTATCGCTTTTTTTATATTCATCTTATATCCTTCTTCCAAGACACTGTCCATTCCGTTCAACTCCTCTTTCAAGTTCTTTGCTGTGTCTGACAGAATTCCGATATCATCGGAGAACCTTAAAGTTTTTATTTCTTCTCCATGCATTTTGATACCTACTCCGAATTTTTCTTTTGTTTCCTTTACTGCTTGCTCATTATACAGATTGAATAACAGCGGGGAGAGGCTACAACCCTGTCTTACTCCCATTCCAACCACTGCTTTCCTTTCATGTCCCTCGACTCTTATAACTGCCATCTGGTTTCTGTACAAATGGTAAATAGCCCCTCGCTCCCTGTATTTTACCCCTGCCACCTTCAGAATTTGAAAGAGGGTATTCCAGTCAACATTGTCAAAAGCTTTCTCTATGTCTACAAATGTTAGAAACGTAGGTATGCCGTTTCTTAATCTAGCTTCTAAGATAAGCCGTAGGGTCAGTATTGCTTCACGAGTTCCAACATTTCTACAGAATCCAAACTGATCTTCCCCGAGGTCAGCTTCTACCAGTTTTTCCATTCGTCTGTTAAGAATTCGTGTTAGTATTTTGCAACTGTGATTTATTAAACTGATAGTTCGGTTATTTATCACATGTGTCAACACCTGCGTTCTTTGGGATTGGAATTATTATATTATTCTTGAAGTCTGAGGGTATTTCGCCTGTCTCTCTACCAGATGGTAGAGTTTCGTCAGGACTGGCTCTCCCAAGGCTGTCAATAGTTCTAATGGAATGTTGTCTACTCCCGGAGCCTTGTTTCGACTTAGATCTTTCAGTGCTCTGTCAAACTCTTCACGCAGTATCATATCTCCCATTTCATCTTCATCTACATCCTCTTGCATTTCCGTAAAATTGTCCTCAAGTACATCGCCCTTGGATAGACCCTCTATATGTTCCTTCCACCTTTCTGCTTTCCCTTCTTTGCTTTGAACTGGGTTTCCACCTGAGCTCTTGATATTCATGCATGTGGATCTCCTTTCTCCAAAGGTCTCTTTAATTTTCCTGTAGGCAGTATCTATCTTATGCCTAGGGAGATAAGCCTCTACATCCTTACATTTGTCCTCTAGCCAACCCTGCTTAGCCATTTTGCACTTCCCGTCGATCTCATTTTCAAGACGTTTGTATTCCTTTCTACCTGCTTCATTTACTGCATTTTTATATTTTCTCTTTTCATCAATTAAATTAAATATTTCTTCTGTTACCCTGGGATTTCTACTATCACTCGTCTTTTTACCTACTTGATCTTCTGCTGCCTTCACTACTTCATCCCTTAGAGCTACCCATTCTTCTTCTACTGTATTTCCTTCCCCCATTCGTGTCAGTTGTTCCCTTATGCTCTCCCTGAAACTCTGTACAACCTCTGGTTTAGTCAGTTCATCCAGGTCCCATCTCCTTAAATTCCCATCTTTTTGCAGTTTCTTCAGTTTTAATCTACAGTTCATAACCAATAGAGTGTGGTCAAGAGTCCACATCTGCCCCTGGAAATGTCGTACAATTTAAAACCTGGTTCCTAAATCTCTGCCTTACCCTTCTATAATCTATCTGAAACCTGTCAGTATCTCCAGGCTTCTTCCATGTATACAACCTTCTTTTATGATTCTTGAACCAAGTGTTAGCTAGGATTAAGTTACGCTCTGTGCAAAATTCTACCAGACAGTTTCCTCTTTCATTTCTTACCCCCAATCCATATTCACCTACTACGTTTCCTTCTCTCCCTTTTCCTACTATCGAATTCCAGTCACCCATGACTACTAAATTTTCGTCTCCCTCCACTATCTGAACATTTTATTTTATCTAATCATACATTTCTTCGATTTCTTCGTCATCTGCAGATTTATTTTGCATATAAACTTTGATTTTTTAAAATGTTTTTCGTTTATAGTCTGTTCGCTTCTTTTGTTTCCTTTTTCTTAGTACAGTTACGTAAAGCTTCAAAATTTATATCATATTCCATTTTAATATCTGTTTGATTTATTACCTTCATTTTGCACCTGATCAATTTGAAATGAGTCGCAAAGATGGTATTAAGAAACTATGTTTCATACTCTGAGAAACCATTTAACAATTTCCGACCCCATTACTCTTTGCAAAAAAAGTCCCCAAAGACAATAACTCACCATTTACAACTATCTCCATTGAAAGTTTCGTAAACCTGTATGATTTTGACAGGGAGAAAAATTGAACATTGCTTGCAAGCTACGAGGAAATAAAATACGACCAGGGCATTATGATGAAATGGAAGTTAGTCCTGCTTAAGCACTTTTAAATCATAATGTTTCAGCAGCAGTTAAGTATTCAGTAGAACAACTGATACGTTAGTTTCTGATGCGTCAACTGTATATTTTAAAGGCATAATTTTCCGGTTGTTTAAATTATTGACATGGAGGAACAGAAAAACTGCAACGTGTAAAGTTGTCGAAGGCAAACACGATGATGCTCTGCAGTTACCCATGATTGTTTTTACGCTGTCTGAAAATATGAAAATCGAGAAAAGAGCAAGATGGAAAACAGTAGTAATTCCCGCAAAAGCAACAGCCATCAACGTTGAGAATTGTCTTCTGACTGAAAAAAGTCCGCTGTACTTTATTGTGCAGGATTTAACACGTTGTCCTGTAAAACGTTTTCGTCATGGTCAGAGCAAAAAATCCAGTTTCAGGATCGCGTAGTTTTATGATAGTTCTGCGACTTATTGCTGTGTCACAATACTTTCGTCCCAGTCGCCATGCAATGCAGCCCTTACCTTCCTTATTTCCGCAACATAAAAATCTTGGTGGTTTTTGAAGTATGAATGTCTGAACTTTCGGAAGGTTTCCACTATCAGTCTCCCCAAAGTACTTTTCTATTGTTACCTGTAAGTTTTAAATGCGTTTTCCATGACTAAATAACTAAATTGTTTCCAGAAAAAGTACACACTAGTAATTTCGACTAGCGCTGCTATAAACACGTACAGCTAGGTCCGTCTTACTCCTAGCCCGTGAGGTCACCAGAGCTTCAGTCAATAACGGTGCGTTTTCGATCACATGACCAAAACTTGAAATTTACAGATTTATAAGCTTAAATAGAGACAACTAACGGATATTTTGTGAAAATATTCACCGACAATGCTGTAAATGTTACAATCATTCAGTATAACAACAATCGCAAACACATTTTTAACAAAGGAAAATAAAATATTATGTACCCTCATGTGGGAATAAGATAACCAAACTTTGTGAGGGCTTACCACGACACGATTCAACTGTCTGCTAGATTCGGGAATAAGGAACTCCTTGTAATTCTTTCTGATTTATGGAGGCTAAATCTACATCCTTACTTTGGAAGCCACTTAGCCGTGTGTAGTGTAGGGTACTTCTGGCATCGCCTCCGTTTCGTCCCCTTCTGTACCATTCACAAATGTTAGTGGGAAGAGGGATTGTTTGTATGCCTTCGTATTAGCTTCAATTCCGCAGATTTTCTTGCCGTCTTGGGAGTCTTATGTGGGAGAAAGTAAGACATTGTCAGAATCTTCTTGGAATGGTCAGTCTAGGAGTTTTAACAGTAAATTTCTCGGAGATGCATAGCGCCTCTTTTGTAGCGCCTGTATCTACATACATACTCCACAGGCCACCATACGAAGAGTGATACGATAAAAGATGTGGGATGAATTTTGAGAACGGTTAAGAGACGGTCTATAGTTGAGCAAGACTGAAACTAATCAGGTAAATACTGGGTTGTAATCTTAATTTCCAGTGGAAGAACTAAGTAGGTTGTAGTTAATAGGATGTGTCGATCTAAACAAAGGTTTCCTGCTCTGGGAGCGACGACAGTTGAAATTTTGCTTAGGAAACTGCGAAGTGTGTGGACAGGTAAGGGAGGCGGTACCACGTGACTGCTCTCAAGTGTGAGGGATAGAGTAGGATTTTAGGACTCAATTTTCTGGAAGACATAGGACTGGTGAAGGTATGTCAAGTGTTTGAAGAGGTGTGGGGACTTCATAAACTGAGAGTAGATCGAGTGAGACTGCGTTTTATACGATGCGACAGCATTGTGTGCAGAAATATAGACACATTAGTCAACAGATTTACTTGAGGACAAGCAGCTGAAATGTGGAACATGGTTCAAAATGGTTCAAATGGCTCTGAGCACTATGGGACTTAACATCTATGGTCATCAGTCCCCTAGAACTTAGAACTACTTAAACTAACTAACCTAAGGACAGCACACAACACCCAGTCATCACGAGGCAGAGAAAATCCCTGCCCGGGAACCCGGGCACGGGAAGCGAGAACGCTACCGCACGACCACGAGCTGCGGACTGTGGAACATCCTCAGTCAGAAATTAGCAATGATCCACAGGACAAGAGTGGCAAATATAATTCGGAAAATCTCAGATACCCAAGGACAAAGACCAATGCTGGGGTCTGAATGCTTGCGCAAACTGCAGTATACTGTACACTGTTAGAGGGGTCTACACGATGTCTTCAGAAACAAATCGAGTCCAGGAACCAGTGTCCGGAAACTCCATCCAACGACGCTACATAGTGTTGAAGTTAAAGGGGCAGGCACCTGTCACTACACAATGTGCTTGTTATTCAGTGATAATGACTGATTACCATCATCGCCATTAGAGAAGTTGGAGCAAGCTGCTGCGTTGAATGGCCTTGTCTTCTATTTCTGTGATGCTCTGTTTCTTTGATGCATTACGGTTTCGGACATACATTTACATGTGGAGTTTATTTTACTCTCCGAACCATCTAAAATCTCCAAAATTTTTCGGAATACGTAAACACTGCGAGATGTCCTGCTTAGAGTCCGTTAGTGAAAAACTCATTTTTTGCGGCCAGAGGGGTGGCCTAGTGGCCGGCGCCGGCGTCTATACGTTCGGTGCTCTGTAGCGTCGTTCGAAGACGTTTCCGGACACGAATTCCTATCCTCGGTTTGTTCCTCAGGACATTGCCTACAACATCTCGAAGTCTGTCGCAACATTTCTGGGACACTCTATACGTCACATCGCTGCGTAGCAACGCATAACGACTATTTACCATACACCGATAACGAACTCTGTAAAAATAGCGATATATGCCAAATATACATGAGGTTTTGACAACGTGCTGAAGACAATGTCCACGACATAAATACATGAAGAAGGAGGAGGAAAAGAAGAAGATGATAATGCCGTAATGATAATGCTGTAGCTCTAGTCTACGAAACAAATAAATGCTAATTACCTTGAAATGAAAGACCGGAAACTTTTGGAACGTGTCAAATTACAAAGACACTTTTTATGTACTATTTGATGTGAATACGTCTGTATGCCGACTAACCGTGCAGTCATTACTATCGGTAATACATTATTTTTGAAAAAATATACCGCAGATCAATCGGAGGGCGCGAATTTCATGGACTAGTGCGAAAGGTGAACCTTAGGAGGGGCAGACATATATGCGCCATTTTGTATTTGAAGGGGGGACGCATTAAATCTTGTAGGTATTTGCTACTGTCTCGTCCATGTGGGGCATTTAGTAGTTTCAGTTCATTGTGATCGTTGCTCTCCAATCAATTCTGTTCACTTATGTACAATATGACAAAGAAATGGTGAACGACTGGCATGTTTCACTCAAATTTATGTCAGGTGTAGCAAAGCAAGTTCCGATAGGTGTAAGAAAACTTTTGGCTGTACATTGAACATAAAATGTAACATGAGCTTTGGATTCTGTCTCATATTAACTCCTGTCATTGGCCCCCGAATGCAGAGAATGGGAGCGTATCATGACACGCTTGTCTCGTACGAGGGGCGTTCAATAAGTAATGTGACACTTTTTTTCTGAAAGCAGGTTGGCTTTATTCAGAATTCCAATACGCCGTATTCTTCCCAACGCTTCTGGCAGCAAAACCCTATTTCTGAACGAAATCTCCGTTCATTGCGACGGCCTTACGCAACCTTAATGGGAGGGAGTTTATGTCTGCGTGGTACCGCTCTGCTCTGTCGACCTAGCAGTCAACGTCTTGCTGCATCAATAACATCCCCATCATCCATGTAATGCTTCCCGAGGAGTGAATCTTTCGTTAGGCTGAACAAGAGTAGCTCGGAAAGTGCGATACCTGGGCTTTAGTTTGCATGAGAAAGAATAACTTAACAAAATTTTGTGATTTCTTCTCGGGTGCGCAGGCTTAAGCAGTAGAGATGTCCAGTTGATCAGCGTGGAGTCTGATCCATCGATCATCTCGAATGAGAGCCTCCGTACTTTCCAAATTGCAGAAGTCTCAGCTTTGTGCCCCCGGGCGACACGCGGGTGATCGGACAATTTTGCGCGACCTTGATGCAATGATGACAGACGCCTCGCACAACGACTCACTGTGCTTTTGTTTGCTGTCAGGTCTCCGTAGACATGAATATGTACGATGTTTTGCTTTTCCTCCGAAAGAAACTCAGTGACAGCTCTCGGCCTGGAACACACCTGTGTTACAGGCACCATTTTCAAAGATACGAGGGTTGGAACTTCAATAGTGGCAACTACTTATTTACAGCTCGTACAAAATAGATACGCGCTTCAAAGTTTTGCTGACCTTCAAAGTAGTCACCAGCATTGCGTATAGCCCGTTGCCAGCGATGTGGAAGTCGTAGTGTTCTCTTAGCAGTGACAGTTGTCTTGACAGTTGGAGCGGTGAGGTCTATTGCTCTACGAATTTGTAGCAGTTCTGAAGTGAATGCCATGAAGTGTTTCCTCCAGTTCAGAAATCGAGTTGAAATCACGAGGCCTTAAGTCAGAGGAGTGCAGTAGGTGGTATAGCACTTAGCAGCCACATCAGTCAAGCAAATCAGCAACAGCTTGCAGTGTACGTTCTTGAGCATTGTCCTGCAAAATGATGGTCAGGTCCAGCAAAAAGTGGCATCACTTCTTTCTCTATGCTGTTCATTTTTGGAACACAACCTACGACTAGCTTAGAGACAGAAGTGATGACATTTTCTGCAGGACCTGACCATAATTTTGCAGGACAATGGTCAAGCACGTACACTGCAAGCTGTTACTGATTTGTTTGACTGATGGGGCTGCTAAGTGCTATACCACCTATTGCGCCGGCTGGGGTGGCCGAGCGGTTCTAGGCGCTACAGTCTGGAACCGCGCGACCACTACGGTCTCATGTTAGAATCCTGCCTCGGGCATGGATGTGTGTGATGTTCTTAGGTTAGTTAAGTTTAAGTAGTTCTAAGTTCTAGGGGACTGATGACCTCAGAAGTTAAGTCCCATATTGCTCAGAGCCATTTGAACCACCTACTGCACTCCCCTGACTTAAGCCCTCGTAAGTTCAACTTGATTTCTATACTGAAGGAAACACTTCACAGTATTCGCTTCAGAAGTGCTACAAATTCGTCGGGCAATAGATCGCGCCGCTCGAACTGTCAACACAACTGGCATTGCTAATAATATCTTACGACTTCCACATCGCTCGCAACAAAATGGTTCAAGTGGCTCTGAGCACTATGGGACTTAACAGCTATGGTCATCAGTCCCCTAGAACTTAGAACTACTTAAACCTAACTAACCTAAGGACAGCATACAACACCCAGCCATCACGAGGCAGAGAAAATCCCTGACCCCGCCGGGAATCGAACCCGGGAACCCGGGCGTGGGAAGCGAGAACGCTACCGCACGACCACGAGATGCAGGCCGCTCGCAACAGGTTATATACAATTTCGGTGACCACTTTGAAGGTCAGTAAAACTTTGAAACACGTATCTATTTTGTACGAGCTGTAAAGAAATAGTTGTCACTATTGAAGTTCCAGCCCTCTTACATACAAGGTGATTCACGAAGATATGCAAACATTTTAATATGTTATTCCACAAGTAAAACTAAAGAAAAAAGTTCGTATAAACATAGACCCACAAATGATTAGTTACGGAGTTATGGCTAATGAAAGATTTTTCCTGAAATATAGCAACTTCGCTAATATGAAGCCATCGCAAAACTGTTCGAGGTTAAAGTAAGCACGATTTCCATTCATTTTGTTGTTATTGATCTGGTGAATGTAATGAAAAATGTCCCAGACGTGTATCTGCAGTATTTTTCCAGGACATCCAGAGAAGCAAAGGACTAATTTCATAAAATTTTTAATTTATGAACTACTTGGCCCAATTTGTTTTTTTTTTTTAAATTTCAGATAATTGTACAAATTTTCCAACAGAGGTCGTAGAGAATTTAATTTTGAAAAAATGATGGTAAAAACGATGACTGAAACTGCATGAATGTGCTAGATAATCTGCTTTTATTAACGCCATAGCACTCGTGAACTCATGTTAAACCGAGAAAAACAAAGCCCAGTGTTAAGGTAGTTCTACAGTGTACATACAATCTCACAATACATTCATATAAATGTTCAAAAATGTCTCCACCGATTTCAATGCATTTAGCTGCGCGTATGAACAGATTGTGTTGCTAGGTAGAGAAACTGTCTCCCATAACATTCGAAATACTCCACTAACGGTTCATGAATTCGAAATGCCCCGAGTTGGATGACGTACTCGATATTTGTTAACTGCGGCCGTAGCATTACCATCACATTTGCCATAAATAAACACAATATTTTGAGAGGCATCCATATTTCATAAATAATCTAAAAACTACAAGAGTTACTATGCGGTATCACTTTAATACACTGTCGTTATTGTGTACTTGCACTGAATAATGCAGAAAAACTAACTCGTTTCGCCGCGCGGGATTAGCCGAGCGGTCAAGGGCGCTGCAGTCATGGACTGTGCGGCTAGTCCCGGCGGAGGTTCTAGTCCTCCCTCGGGCATGGGTGTGTGTGTTTGTCCTTAGGATAATTTAGGTTAAGTAGTGTGTAAGCGTAGGGACTGATGACCTTAGCAGTTAAGTCCCATAAGTTAAAAAAAAACTCGTTTCAAGGTTAGGAAACGTCTGAAACAACTCACTAACGCTTGCCAACAACTACATAAACGTTCCTACATTCTTAATGGAAAGTAAACAAATTTACTTGTATAATAATCCTTGCTTCTCTGGATTTTCTGGAAAACTACTGTATATACATTTCTGGGACATGTTTTATTAGATTCACCAGACCAAAAACAACAAAATAAATGGAAATCGTGTTTTACTTTAACCTCTTACAGTTTTTCGGTGGATTCATATTAGCGAAGGTGCTAAGTTTCGGGCAAAATCTTTTGTTAGTTCTAACTCCGTAACTAAAAATTTGTGGACCTATGTTTGTATGAGCTTGTTTGGTTAGTTTTACTTGTAGAATAACAGAAAATATTTACATACATTTGTGAATCACCCTGTATAGGTCGCCGCCTATCAGCCAGTTTCTCTCAAAAAAATGTTGAAATGTGTGAAATCTTATGGGACTTAGCTGCTAAGGTCATCAGTCACTAAGCTTACACACTACTTAAGCTAAATTATCCTAGGGAGAAACACACACATCCATGCCCGAGGGAGGACTCGAACCTCCGCCGGGACCAGCCGCACAGTCCATGACTGCAGCGCCCAAGACCGCTCGGCTAATCTCGCGTGGCCCAGTTTCTCTTTAAAAGTGCAGAATTTGTTATGGGGCATCGTAGAATATTCCCGCTGGCAGAGGAAAAAGTGTGTTACAATACTTACTGAACGCCTCTCGTAATACAGAATCTCCCGTTATTTCGATCTAGTGCGACAGCGTCAGATGCTACTGGGGGACTCGACGAACTGAGAGCAGTTTGCGGAAGTGACTTGGGGAAGCAGGCACGGAGAATGGGACGCGGTGACGTCTTGGCCGCCGGTTACACAGAGAGGGCTCACAAATACGGCGGAAGCGGAAGTGGGCGCCGGTATTAAAAACGATAAAGCAGCGTCAGAGCGGGACGGCGGCCCCGGCTGCCGCAAAGTGGCGCCGCCATCTCTCTGTGCTACAGTATATACACTGCCAGGATGCCCCTCAGCCTCCCACCTCCTGCCACTCCGCGGATTTCCTCCTGCGGGTTCCGCTGCTGAGTCATCACGGAGACTCGGCGAGAATCCTTCTGCGAACCTGGGTGCTTTCCATAAAGTTTAGAATGCGTCACGGTTATGGAAGTTGTGAAACTTCGTAAAAATACACTGTCGTGCTACTACATACAGAGGCTACCTGGTTTCATAAAAACATTTGGACATAAAGCTCGCCTTTTCTTTATATAAATTCCTAGACCTGGCCTGGCACAGAATGACTAGCGAATCATTCCCCTCCAACGAGTGCGTCTCCTTCCAGCTCTCGTCGTGCGCTGTCGCAACCACAGCCACGCCCTCCAATACTACAAAAAAATGGCTCTGAGCACTATGGGACTTAACTTCTGAGGTCATCAGTCCCCTAGAACTTAGAACTACTTAAACCTAGCTAACCTAAAGACATCAGACACATCCATGCCCAAGGCAGGATTCGAACCTTCGACTGTAGCGGTCGCGCGGTTCCAGACTGAAGAGCCTAAAGCCGCTCGGCCACCTCGGCCGGCTCCAATACTACAGCGACGACTGTCAGTCGCCGTGCATTGTGAATCCTACCTGCTCCCCCTATGATTCAACGTAAATTAGAACTTTTTAAGTGATTTTTAAAGCAGGATATTAATTCTAATCATGAGAAAAAAGGGATACCTTCAGTATACGATTATTCAGAGTCTCGGGTATTAATAACCGCTGCAGTTGTATTTTGTCTTTTATTATTGGGTCACTACCGGTTC